>NW_027362764.1:406206949-407406949 GCF_046119375.1 Phyllobates terribilis
ACCGGCAATACCACATCCTTTACAAGCTGTAATCGAACCCTAAGCACTTTGATGATGTTACCCTTACTGCTTAGCAAAGGATGTGGCAGTGCTGGGTCAGTGCAAAAAGAGGAGCGAGGAGTGCTACGGAGTGTTGTAGCATCCAGCTCAGCATGCCAGGGTCCCACAACCTGGAAGTTCGGACTTGACTTTTATTTAAAAGCCAGGTCCTTTAAGGGGGACTTTAGGGACTCTTCTGACCACTTTTAGTAATAAATGATATCTAAAAAAAATCATCATTCTGAGTTTGCAAACTCTTTAAAGGGGTTGTCTTAGTGGTGGACTACCCCTTTAAAGAGTGTGCAGACTCAAAATGATCATCTTTGATGCAGATACCCATAGGCATATGAAGACCAAAATAATGCTAAGAGAAACGCATAAGCGAACGTCTCCATGGAACGTCACTAGTGTAACACGTTATATAAAATCACCCGTTACAATTCTGCGGGATGTGCCACTGCCAATACATATGTCCTTGTCTACAGATGGATCTTTACAATTCTGCGGGATGTGCCACTGCCGATACATATGTCCTTGTCTACAGATGGATCTTTACAATTCTGCAGGATGTGCCACTGCCGATACATATGTCCTTGTCTACAGATGGATCTTTACAATTCTGCGGGATGTGCCACTGCCAATACATATGTCCTTGTCTACAGATGGATCTTTACAATTCTGCGGGATGTGCCACTGCCGATACATATGTCCTTGTCTACAGATGGATCTTTACAATTCTGCAGGATGTGCCACTGCCGATACATATGTCCTTGTCTACAGATGGATCTTTACAATTCTGCGGGATGTGCCACTGCCAATACATATGTCCTTGTCTACAGATGGATCTTTACAATTCTGCGGGATGTGCCATTGCCAATACATATGTCCTTGTCTACAGATGGATCTTTACAATTCTGCGGGATGTGCCACTGCCGATACATATGTCCTTGTCTACAGATGGATCTTTACAATTCTGCGGGATGTGCCACTGCCAATACATATGTCCTTGTCTACAGATGGATCTTTACAATTCTGCGGGATGTGCCACTGCCGATACATATGTCCTTGTCTACAGATGGATCTTTACAATTCTGCGGGATGTGCCACTGCCGATACATATGTCCTTGTCTACAGATGGATCTTTACAATTTTCTCTATTAATACTCAAAATGCGAATCATTCTAGTTCCTGTAAAACTCAAACTTGCCTATTTGATTCTACTATGCCTACTTCAGTCCAGGTAAAGAAAACCTCAAGAGAAGGTCTACGTAAAGACATAATATCCTTATATATATTATTGGTTAGGACAAAGGGATATGATTAGTCAATGATACAAGCCATAGAAATGAAAAACATTTCCTCTTCTCTATGAAAACCAATGTAAATTGTTAAAAGAATGAGCAGAACTGGTGTGTTAGAATGGTAGAAACACATTTCCTCAGTCTGGAAAAATCACTAGATGTATAACATGTATAATGGCCTGAGAAAAGCTACTAAGGAGCAGTCGTGATGGGGCTTGTAAGATTTGTTCAGGAGCACACTGCTCCCCAGCCAGATGACTTCTTGATTGCTGGGCGGCGATGTGCTCCTGCATGATTGACATTTCGGATCAGCAGCTTCACTGCGCTGTTGTCTCAGACTATGCGTTCTCAGATGCTGCTATGTGAGGCAGCTATGCACATTGGCGGAGTGCTGTGCTGAAGTTGGCCAGGATTGTAAGCTAACTACATGCTCCAGCAATCCCAGTCAGCGTCAGTACAGTGCTCTATAGAAAAGAGCTTCTAAGCATTAGGCATGTTCTGTTGACACATTTTTACTGTGGCAGTGGACGGTAACCTAGCTAGCAGATAAAACTGATTTTATCAATAGTGCAGCAAGCAGCCCAGTAAGTGATACATCTCTGAAATCAGGGTCTCTGCCCCTTTATACTTCTGCTCTCAGATGAGGTAGAAAATATCTGGTGACAGATATTCTTTAAAGTGAACAAAGATGAGACCTGTCTTATACATGGCACAGGTTACACAGGTTACAAGTTGTGCATTGAGGTCCAGAAGCTATAAGTGACAGAGAACTCCTTTTTGCCATTAAATAGTCTAGTAACCATTTCCCATAGGGGATGTCATCCAGCTTCCCAGAATAAGACATAATGGAGGTACTGTTCTTAAAACAGATCCATCCCATCCATCAGTGGTCCTTGAAGAAAGCTATGACAGATATGACATCCATTCTGATCTTCATTTGTAATGGATTTTTTTTTACCAGGTGGATAACTGAGCAGACTACGTCATGACGGCAGAGTCTGAGAAAAAGCTGAATAGAAATTTTATCAATTTGACAAGAGATGACAACTCAAACAGATATTGTTTTTTTTTATATGTATGCTGTGATCCAAGAGCTGTCAGGATAATAAAGGGAATGAAGAAGAAGTAGAGTACAGCATAGTCAGTATAGAACGCACATTCTCCAATGAAGCTTTTAGACTTCCGATTGTAATGGGATTGGTGTAGTAATGAGCAGTTCGTTATCTGCACAGTCTCAGCAGGACGGCTGCTTTAGGAAACACCTTCTCCCCCTACTGATAACTAGCCACCTCCACAAACCCAAGGGATTTCAGCCAGCTGAGCGGCCATATTGATTTTTCTGGCAGGAAAGATATCTATCCAGCAGCAATTAAACATCTACATGGTAGAAGCCCAAAGCAGTACAGGCACTGTGTTACCTAAAAAATGTATATGTAATATGTAATATAGTGCATCTATCAACTATATACGCCTAGAAAGAAAAGAGGGACATCACAGCATTTTTCAGAAATTGCAGAACGATATACCGTATATTCCGGCGTATAAGACGACCTGGTGTATAAGACGACCCCCCTACTTTCCTGTTAAAATATAGAGTTTAGGATATATTCACCGTATAAGACTACCCCTTTTCCAACGCATACCAAACACCGGTAAAAATTAAAAAAAAACAGATTTGAATTTAACATGGTCCTTTTTTAATTTAAATTCTTATGACATGCAGGTATATAGCAGGAAAACTGTCACTCATAAACATAAGGCATACAACAACAACATTACTATCATCCATTTTCATCAGCGGCATACACCGGTACCCGACAATTTACAACAGAAAGAATAGAGCTTCACACATAGATTAGATAGATAGAAACATGTCAGTCACATATATATGAAGTACAGTGACAGTGTTGGTTACTGTACTTGTCATTTAGTGTAAAGGATTTATTAAAAAATATAATAGTGTTTTCGTGCACCGTCTCTTTAAAAAAGCCGGCCGGCAATTCAGCATCTGTACCCGACAATTTAGAATAGAAGGAATAGAGAATCATACATAGATTAGATAGATAGAAACATGTCAGTCACATATATATGAAGTACAGTGACAGTGTTGATTACTGTACTTGTCATTTAGTGTAAAGGATTTATTTAAAAAAATAATAGTGTTTTCATGCACCGTCTCTTTAAAAAAGCCGGCCGGCAATTCAGCATCTGTACCCGACAATTTAGAATAGAAGGAATAGAGAATCACACATAGATTAGATAGATAGAAACATGTCAGTCACATATATATGAAGTACAGTGACAGTGTTGATTACTGTACTTGTCATTTAGTGTTAAAATAAAGGATTTATTTAAAAAAATAATAGTGTTTTCATGCACCGTCTCTTTAAAAAAGCCGGCCGGCAATTCAGCATCTGTACCCGACAATTTAGAATAGAAGGAATAGAGAATCATACATAGATTAGATAGATAGAAACATGTCAGTCACATATATATGAAGTACAGTGACAGTGTTGATTACTGTACTTGTCATTTAGTGTTAAAATAAAGAATTTATTTTCAAAAAAATTGGCGTGGGGTTCCCCTTAATTTTAGTCTCTAGCGGAGGTTAAGCAGACAGCTGGGGCTTTTTTATTGAAGCCTGGGAATGGGGTAATACCTACGGAGCTTCCCAGACTACTAATATCAGCCCCCAGCTGAATACCTAGCCTTTACTAGCTATTAAAATGGGGGAGCCCCCAAAAAAATGACGTGGGGTCCCCCCTATTTTAATAGCTAGCAAAAGCTAGGCAGACAGCTGGGGGCTGATATTAATAGCCTAGGAAGGGTGCCATGAATATTGGCCCCCTCCCAGGCTAGAAACACCAGCCGTCAGCCGCCCCAGAAATGGCGCATCCATAGGATGCGCCAATTCTGGCACTTAGCCTCGCTCTTCCATGCTGCCCTGGTGCGGTGGCAGGGGGTAATAGGGCTGGGGTTCATGTCAGCGCCAGCTGCCATGAAGCCCAGGTTAGTAATGATGGGCGTCTATAAGACACCCCCATTACTAACCTACAAAGTGTTAAAAAGAAAAAACACACACTACACCAAGAAAAAAATAATTTATTTGAAATAAACCACACCATTTTATTTAATTCTTAGTTTACTAAAAAAAAAATAGTTACCTGTCCACGTTCCTGCGCTGATCTCCCATGCACAGCTGTCACATCTGGAGATGGTGACAGCTGTGCATGGCTGCTGTAAGCTCACGCTGCCGGGAACACGTCCACTTCCGGCAGCGGGAGCCACTGACTGAGGTCACCGGAGTGCATTCAGGCAGCGCAGCTCCGGAGACCTCCTTTACGGCACTACTGTACCGTGGGAATTTCTCACGATACAGCAGGGCCGTAAAGCAGCTAACCGGAGCAGCGCTGCCTGAACTCCGGCGAACCCGCTTATGCAATGACGGGGCTGCTTTACGGCCCCGTCATTCTAGCGGCGGCAGCGGTTCAGAGCGGTCACATTCTATGTGGCTGCTCTGAACTGGAGATCTTCGTGGGACACTCGTGGACTACTACAGAGGGGTAAGGATAAGGTTGTGGTTTATTATTTTATATTTTATTACAGGAGATCGATGGCTTCGGGGAATTAGGTGTCTAGGTGAGTATAGGTGTAGTTTTTTATTTTTTACTTTATTTTAGGTGGCGATCGGCGGGGACAGGTAATGTATGAACTAATTTATTGTAGGTAACCACTGGCCACCAATGACATGTATTTAACATTTATTGGGGACACAGTAGGGCAATTTATATAGCAGGATCAGGCTGATGGGAACTACTGCTCCCATCGAGCTGATCCTGCTGGCAGGAGTGGACGGGGGACAGACATAGGCCGATGGGAGTAGTAGTGTCACATCGGCCTATGTCTGCCTGCACGCACACACCCGCACACATCGCACAGACACCGCGCACACCCGCAGACATCGCACAGACACCGCTCACATCGCACAGACACCGCACACACCCCCAGACATCGCACAGACACCGCGCACACCCGCACACACTCGCAGACATCGCACAGACACATCGCACAGACACCGCGCACACCCGCACACACTCGCAGACATCGCACAGACACCCCACACACACTCGCAGACACACGCACAGACACCCGCACACACCAATCATGACGGGTCTGGGAGGTGAGGCTGACCTGTGAGACCGTGGGAAAGTTCATGTGAGTTCATGCAATGCAGTCAAGCATGAACTCACATGAACCCTCTGAGGGCACCGCGGCGACTTCAAATGAACAGCTGATCGGCATCACCTGATACCTCAGCTGTTCATTTGAAATAACCGGCGGGAAAGCGCAGCACAGAACGGGAAAGCCGGCGGTGAAGTCTTTTCACTGCCGGCTTCCCCGCCCGGGTCCTTCGCTCCCCGCTCCTTTGTGCTGCACTCCCCGCCCGGTCCTAACTTACGATCGGGATGGGAGGTGGCGAGGGGAGCGGAGGATCGGGGTGGGAGGCTGCGGGGAAGCAGTATGGGGCTGTGTGATTGTTTAAAAGCCGGCGGCTTTTTACCGCCCGCCGGCTTTTAAACAATCAGGAGAATTCTCCCACGCTGGGATGGCATTCTGATGACAGGCTGGATCTCAGCTGAGCTCTGCCATCCAGCTTGTCATCCTTCAGAGACACTGCAGAGCGCAGGCATTATGGGAACTTCCGATTCCGGTATTCGATATTGTAAAAGTATCGGAATTAAGTATCGGAATTCCGATACCGCGAATATCGGCCGATACCCGATATTACAGTATCGGAATGCTCAACACTACTTGTCACAGAAGCGATGTGAACTTCCCAGCTCCGGACACAGCGCAGCGCTTCTGTGACAAGTGAAAGCTGTCGGCACAGAAGCCCTGCGCTGTGTCCGGAGCTGGGAAGACACTGCGATGTGTCAGAAAAGTTCGCTAGGTTCTGTCTGTCTCCGCTGCTGGGAATACGCTGCGCTGTGTCCCAGGCCTGAGAAGACACAGCGCAGCGATGTGTCAGTTTCAGCACAGAAGCGCTGACTGTCTGGACCTACCGCCGCCGTATTTTAACTCCCTCCACCTTATATTAACTCCCACATGGCAGGGATACGGCCACGGCAGCTTATTAACACCCCCAGAGTATCCCCGCATGTCAATTTCTGAAAGTTCAAAAACATTACCGGCGTATAAGACGACCCCAGACTAGACAGAAGATTTTTCAGTCTTCAAAAGTCGTCTTATACGCCGGAATATACGGTAATCTATAATATACTTACCTTGTAATGTCTTCACATCCTGTTCCGTCCAGATGTGTCCGGATCCCAGAATTCCAAGCGGCGGAAGTTTGCTGACCGCCATATTGGGAACCCAAGTGATGGGTGTCTCAATATGGAAACCGATGGTGGTACCAGCCTCTTGCGCGGTACCACCAGCAGAACACCGTCGCACCACACACACACACACACACACTGTATACGCCGTACGCACCACACACATACCATGTATACACCATACGCACCACACACACACACTGTATATGCCATGCGCACCACACACACTGTATATGCCATGCACACCACACACACTGTATACGCCGTACGCACCACACACACACACACTGTATACGCCATACGCACCACACACACACAATGTATACGCTGTACGCACCCCACATAGACACACACTGTATACGCCGTATGCACCACACACATACAATATATACACCGTACGCACCACACACACACACACTGTATACGCCATACGCACCACACACACTGTATACGCCGTACGCACCACACACACACACACTGTATACGCTTTACGCACCACACACACACACATTGTATACGCCGTACGCACCACACACACACACTGTATACGCTGTACGCACCCCACATAGACATACACTGTATACGCGGTATGCACCACACACACACACACTGTATACGCTGTACGCACCCCACATAGACACACACTGTATACGCCGTACGCACCACACACACACACACACTGTATACGCCATACGCACCACACACACTGTATATGCCGTACGCACCACACACACACACACTGTATACGCTTTACGCACCACACACACACACACTGTATACACCGTACACACCACACACACACACACACACACTATATACGCCGTACGCACCACACACACACACACTGTATACGCTATACGCACCACACACTGTATACGCTCTACGCACCCCACATAGACATACACTGTATACGTCGTATGCACCACACACACACACACTGTATACACCGTACACACCACACACACACACACACTATATACGCCGTACGCACCACACACACACACACACTATATACGCCGTACGCACCACACACACACACACACTGTATACACTATACGCACCACACACACACACTGTATACGCTGTACGCACCCCACATTGACATACACTGTATACGCCATATGCACCACACACACACACTGTATACACCGTACACACCACACACACACTATATACGCCATACGCACCACACACACACACACACTGTATACGCTATACGCACCACACACACACACACTGTATATGCCGTACGCACCACACACACACACTGTATACGCACCACACACACACACTGTATACTCTGTACGCACCCCACATAGACACACACTGTATACGCCGTATGCACCACACACACACACACTGTATACGCCGTACACACCACACACACACACACACTATATACGCCATACGCACCACACACACACACTGTATATGCCGTACGCACAACACACAGACACTGTATACGCACCACACACACACACACACTGTATACGCCGTACGCACCACGCACACTGTATACACCATAAGCACCACACACACACTGTATACGCACCACACACATACACACTGCATACGCCGTACGCACCACACACACACTGTATACTCCATATGCACGATACACACACACACACACACTGTATACGCCGTACGCACCAAACACACACACTGTATACACCGTACACACCAAACACACACACTGTATACGCTGTATGCACCACACACACACACACACTGTATACGCCGTACGCACCACCACACACACACAGTATACACCGTATGCACCACACACACACACTTTATACGCCGTATGCACCACACACACACACACACACTGTATACGCCGTACGCACCACACACACTGTAAACGCCGTACGCACCACACACACACTGTATACGCCGTACGCACCACACACACTGTATACGCCGTACGTACCACACACACACTGTACACGCCGTATGTACCACACACACACTGAACACGCAGTACGCACAACTACACACACACACTCTGTATACGCCGTACACAACACAAACACACACACACACACTGTATACGCCGTACGCAGCCTCTAGCGCAGTACCACCAGTGGAACACAGCCGCGAATACGCTGTACACGCCGCACACGCCGCTGTCGGGATCAGGCGAATGATTCACTGACCGTCGCCATCTTTGTACAGGAGCGCATGCGCAGTTTTAATGTGACAGCCGCTTTCTGCCTGCACAAAGATGGCGGCGGTCTGATTTACTGCGCGGGGAGACAGCTCAAACGAGAGAACACATGAGGGAAGAAGACAGCACAGGGGTGGAGAGAGAGAGCAGACAAGGGGGAGAGCACATGGGGTACACAGGTCAAAGAAGAGATCACATGAGAGGAGAAGACAGCAGATGGGGGAGAGAGAAAGCACACAGGGGGAAGAGAGACAGAGCACAAGGGGGGAGAGAAACAGAGCACAGGGGGGAGACAGCTCAAACGGGACAGCACATGAGGGGAGAACACAGCACAGGAAGGAGAGAGACAGCAGACAAGGGGGATAGCACATGGGGTAGACAGGTCAAAGAAGAGAGCACAGACGGGAGAAGTCAGCACATGGGGGAAAGAGAGAGTGGATAGGTGGGTGAGCAAATGGGGGGGAGAGATTATCAACGCTGCAAAGCCTGCCCCCATCGCAGGGCCGGCGTCAGCACCCGGCGCACCCGGGCAAATGCCGGGGCCCTAAGCAGGCAGAGGGGCCCACTGGCGGTCGCGCACCCCGCTGGGCTATGGGCGGAGGAGAGCGGTGTCAGCGCCCGCCCTTCTCCGCCGCTTGCTCAGGGCCCCGGCAGCTGGATACTTACCTCTCCCCGTGCCTCCGCAGATCAGCTGTCTTCCTGCTCTGCGCTCCCTGTGACGTCTCAGGTCAGAGGGCGCGGTGACGCCTTTACACTGCGCCCTCCCCTGAGCCGTCACAGGGAGCGCTGAGCGGGAAGACGCCGACAACGCTGGAGTTCGGACCCGAGCAGCGGGCAGCAGGTAGCAGGTGAGGAGAAGGGAGGTGAGTATTTGATTTTTTTTTTTTAATGTATGGAGGCATGGGGCAGTATAAAGAGAAGGGCGGGGGGCATCCTGCATGGGGCATTATAAAGAGAGGGGGGGACATCCTGCATAGGGCATTATAAAGAGAGGGGGGGACATCCTGCATGGGGCATTATAAGGTGGGGAACAGCCTGCATGGGGCATTATAAAGAGGGGGGGGGGACATCCTGCATGGGGCATTATAAAGAGGAGGGGTGACAGCCTGCATGGGGCATTATAAGGTGGGGAACAGCCTGCATGGGGCATTATAAAGAGGGGGGGGACATCCTGCATGGGGCATTATAAAGAGGAGGGGTGACAGCATGCATGGGGCATTATAAGGTGGGGAACAGCCTGCATGGGGCATTATAAAGAGGAGGGGTGACAGCCTGCATGAGGCATTATAAGGTGGGGAACAGCCTGCATGGGGCATTATAAAGAGGAGGGGTGACATCCTGCATGGGGCATTATAAAGAGGAGGGGTGACAGCCTGCATGGGGCATTATAAGGTGGGGAACAGCCTGCATGGGGCATTATAAAGGGGGGGGGGCAGCCTGTATGGGGCATTATGTGGGGGGTAACAGCCTGCATGGAGCATTATAAGGGGGGGACAGCCTGTATGGGGCATTATGTGGGGGGTAACTGCCTGCATGCAGCATTATATGGGGGCCAGTATCCTGTATGGAGCGTTATAAGGGGACCGGTATCCTGTATGGAGCGTTATATGGGGGCCAGTATCCTGTATGGAGTTTTATAAGGGGACCAGTATCCTGTATGGAGCGTTATATGGGGGCCAGTATTCCGTATGGAGCCTTATATGGTGGCCAGTATTCCGTATGGAGCCTTATATGGGGGCCAGTATTCCGTATGGAGCCTTATATGGGGGCCAGTATTCCGCATGGAGCCTTATATGGGGGCCAGTATTCCGCATGGAGCCTTATATGGGGGTCAGTATTCCGCATGGAGCCTTATATGGGGGCCAGTATTCCGTATGGGGCCTTATATGGGGGCCAGTATTCCTTATGGGGCCTTATATGGGGGCCAGTATTCCGTATGGAGCCTTATATGGGGGCCACTATTCTGTGTGGAGCGATTCACCGGTTTCTGAGCTATTGTGGAATTTACAATAGATATCACTCATGTAATGTAAGAAGTGAAATCTTTGCATTGTACTATATATATATATATTTCTCCGCCGTATCTCTGCATCATGAATCGTGGTATGTGTTAAAGGGGCCCACTGAGACTCTTTCGCCCGGGGCCCAGAAAAACCTGGAGCTGGCCCTGCCCCATCGTGACATTACCGCTCTCCCAATGCCATGCCATAGCATCGGGCCTCCATCTAGTGATAATATAACAAGGGAATGAGCAAAAGTTGGATTATATTATTAATATATTTTTATAGTTTTTACTATTGTCAATATAATTATAATTAGGTTTGTCCATTTTATTTTAGTAGTACTTTTTGATCAAGCATAATATCTTAGCAGAAGTTAATACGCTGCTAGGGAAGACTGGACAAAAATCACCTGGATCTATACATAGATTTATGTCTGCCAATTATATTTCACGCTTGCATGGATGGAAAGCGATTGCATTGAGCTCGTATTGGGCTCCATGACAGCAGGTTACTCTTCCTATACTACAATGGAAATGAGCAATGAGTGTAGTAAATGAGCTTGCACCACAAGGCTGTACAGACGCCACAGACATATCAGTGCAGGGACGAGAGGGAGGGAGCCATGAGCTGCCATTACGTCTCTTTCTTCTGTAACCAGATTTGCTGCCACTAACCTCAAGATCTAATATAGTCACATGTGGGGGAAAATAGCTTGTTATCTTTTATTATTGCTAGATTGAAGGTAACTTGATACATTATTGAAGCCATTCAAACCCATTTGTGACACATTCTGTGCATGTTATCAGGCCAAAATCACCAGGGTATGTGAACTTTTGATCAGGGTTACTTGGATGTTTTTGGTTGTCATTAAGAATTAAAAAGAGAAAACACAGTAGTTTGACAATAAATGGCTTCACCCAACCAATAACTATGAATGGAGAAAAAGTTTTTTTGTTTTCATTCATATTCTCTGAAACAAGGCCAAGAAAGGAAAAATTCTGCCGGGGTATGTAAACTTTTGAGCACAACTGTACATCTTCTTATTGTTTTTTGATACATTTTCAACGGTCTACGATTCAAGTTCCAACCATATGAATCTACACAGCTAACACTAGTCATTAGACACCCAATCATCGCGTGGCTGACTGCTATCTCTCCCGACCGCAATCACAGGAACACTGGGCTTGGCGAGCACGCCTGTGCTGTCTATCAGAGACGCTGCCGGACTCCTCTGACAGTGGCTTATCTATAGGGAGTACAATAGGAGTCAGGAGGCCCCATATATTATATGGGAAACGGGCTTCTGCTTTACGTGCTAAACTGAATAATAATGATAATGCTAAAATCATTATCCTCTAGTAAAGCTGGAGTCTTTGAAGAGGCTGCCCAGCCGCCAACATGCAAGATGAAGATTTGCAGGAGATTATACAGGTTACTACACATCTGTTAGTCTGGTACAAGATGCTAAATCATTTAATCCAATTGGCCTTGAGTACATAAGTCTTTTAAACTGGTTTTAAGCATTATATGATGTATCACTGAATAATATGCTACAATAATAACAAACAGATTGGATTTATAAATTCAAATATTATATGCCGAAATATGGCAGCAAATGTTCACAACGTCAGCATATGCTATAAAACTATTGGTATAACGGCTCATAATCATTTGTGAGAAAAATGGACGAGTGCAATCCAATAAAAAATCGGATTGCACTAGGACCAATGTTATTCTATGAGTTACATCTCATCTGCGATTTTTCTCAGCTGAAATCGGACTGAGAAAAAAATCGCAGCATGCTGCGTATATCGGACGAGACTCACCAATGCAAGTCAATGGGTGCGAGGTGAGCAATCACGCACAGCTCGGTGTCTCTGCAGGATGGCAGGCTGGATAGTCGCATCTTACAACAATGAAACCTGCCATCTAGATGTAGCAGAGCTAGACCCGTCGCGGGACAAATGGATTATTTTCTTCACGCCGGGGACAGGTGAGGATTATGTTGTTTTATTATTTTATTTTTATTTCAGGTGACATGGGCTTCAATGGAATGGGCATTATGCTAAGTATATGGATTTTAGTTAAATTTAGATTTATTAAAGGACTCTGTGTGTTTATTTCAAATAAAATTATTCTGGGTGTTTGTGTTTTATTTCACTATTTGACTATGGGGTTAGTAATGGGGGCCGTCTAATAAACACCTCTCCATTACTTACCCTTAGGCTTGATGTCAGCTGGCAATACAAAGCTGACATCAACCCAAACCCTCCTAGCCACCGCACCAGGGGAAGTGGGAAGAGCGTAAGCTAAGTGCCAGAAGTGGCTAGGAGGAATAGTGGGCAATTAATACTGAAGCTAGGCTAGGAGATGTAGTGGGCAAGTAATACTGGAGCGAGGCTAGGAAGAATAGTGGGTAAGTAATACTGGAGCTAGGCTAGGAAGAATAGTGGGCAAGTAATACTGGAGCTAGGCTAGGAAGAATAGTAGGCAAGTAATACTAGAGTTAGGCTAGGAGGATAGTGGGCAAGTAATACTAGAGCTAGACTAGGAAGAATAGCGGGCAAGTAATACTGGAGCTTGACTAGGAAGAATAATGGGCAATTAATACTGGAGCTAGGCTAGTGTCACCGGTGTGTCAGAGGTGACAGACAGTTGGTTGCAGGAGATCTCTACGTTTGGCATTACAGATATCTTCTTAGAGACTGTCTCTAGGACCCAGAGGCTACCTCTCTCTCTGCTTAATTAACACCCTGCCTGGGTGTATAAATACCTGCTGTGTTTCAGAGGGAGGTGCCGCCGATATTCATTACTACTTGTGAAAGCTTTAGCAAAAGCAGTACTTCGTCCTCTCTGGAGCTTGAGGACGTGTGTGCATTTGTCTGGAGTTCATCTAAAGCTAAGCAATTTCCGCCTGTTTGTTCACCCCTGTTGTCTATAGTGTTTAGTGGAGATCGACTAGTGCTCATCTCCTCCCTTCCCTAGCCTTAGCCATAAGCCAGGGAAAGACAGGGTGAGGCGCGCGTTCGGCGATTGGTAAAGAGCCAATACAGGGACGTTAGGGGAGACAGGGTGACACTAGATCAACTTAGGAGGTCTCCACTTCCCCCTTTCCCTAGAGTCTGGTCTTTCTTTCCCTCTTCCCTTTGTGCTGCACTAAGTCTTTCCCACACCTTGCGTGACAGCTAGGGGGTGTATTGGGCAAATAATACTGGAGCTAGTCTAGGAGGTGTAGTGGGCAAATAATACTGGAGCTAGGCTAGGAGGTGTAGTGAGCAAGTAATACTGGAGCTAGGCTAGAAGATGTAGTGGGCAAGTAAGACTCGAACTAGGCTAGAAGATGTAGTGGGCAAGGCTAAGAGGTGTAGTGGGCATGTAATACTGGAGCTAGAATAGGAGGTGTAGTAAACAAGGCTAGGAGATGTAGTTGGCAAGTTATACTGGAGCTAGGCTAGGATAAGTAATGGGAGAGTAACATTGGAGCTAAGCTAGCAGGTGTAGAAGAGAGGTATTAAAGGGAATCTGTCAGCAGTTTTTTTTCACATTCACACTATCAGTCAGTATTTGACATCAGCATTTGTAAGCCAAAACCAGGAGTGGAACAATCAGAGGAAAAGTATAATAGAGACACGTCACCACTTCTGAAGTTTATCACCCACTACTGGTTTTGGCTTACAAATACTGATGTAAAATACTGACCAAATACTGAACATGTAAACCTGAGGGTAGCACAATATAGGGCACAAGACCCTGATTGCAGGGATGTGTCACATATTAGGCTGTCCATTGTAGTTTCAATGCAATCACCATTTTATCGGCAGGAGATTATCACTGCCTGAACTACAGCTCATGTGCAGAGAAGACCCAGATATTATGTGTATCCCCACCCCCATTAGCATCTTGCTCACAATGCAGAGTGTACACAGTCAGCTGCCAGTCAGGGGTGAGGGCAGGGTTATACAGGGCAGAAGTCTTAGCTCTGCTACATCTACATTAGAAAAAACAGGTGTTCTATGAAAACTACAGCAAGCAGCCCAGTAAGTGCTGCTGTCAGATTATGTAGCAAAAACCTGCTGACAGATTCCCTTAAAGTGATCAAAAATGTGTAGTGGGTCGGTAGAGATGCAAATATATATATATATATATATATATATATATATATATATATATATATACAGTACAGACCAAAAGTTTGGACACACCTTCTCATTTAAAGATTTTTCTGTATTTTCATGACTATGAAAATTGTACATTCACACTGAGGGCATCAAAACTATGAATTAACACATGTGGAATTATATACTTAACAAAAAAGTGTGAAACAACTGAAAATATGTCTTATATTCTAGGTACTTCAAAGTAGCCAACTTTTGCTTTGATGACTGCTTTGCACACTCTTGGCATTCTCTTGATGAGCTTCAAGAGGTAGTCACCGGAAATGGTCTTCCAACAATCTTGAAGGAAATCCCAGAGATGCTTAGCACTTGTTGGTCCTTTTGCCTTCACTCTGCGGTCCAGCTCACCCCAAACCATCTCAATTGGGTTCAGGTCTAGTGACTGTGGAGACCAGGTCATCTGGCGTAGCACCCCATCACTCTCCTTCTTGGTCAAATAACCCTTACACAGCCTGGAGGTGTGTTTGGGGTCATTGTCCTGTTGAAAAATAAATGATGGTTCAACTGAACGCAAAACGGATGGAATAGCATGCCGCTGAAAGATGCTGTGGTAGCCATGCTGGTTCAGTATGCCTTCAACTTTGAATAAATCCCCAACAGTGTCACCAGCAAAGCACCCCCACACCATCACACCTTCTCCTCCATGCTTCACGGTGGGAACCAGGCATGTAGAGTACATCCGTTCACCTTTTTTGGTCGCACAAAGACACGGTGGTTGGAACCAAAGATCTCAAATTTGGAGTCATGAGACCAAAGCACTGATTTCCACCTGTCTAATGTCCATTCCTTGTGTTCTTTAGCCCAAACAAGTCTCTTCTGCTTGTTGCCTGTCCTTAGCAGTGGTTTCCTAGCAGCTATTTTACCATGAAGGCCTGCTGCACAAACTCTCCTCTTAACAGTTGTTGTAGAGATGTGTCTGCTGCTAGAATTCTGTGTGGCATTGACCTGGTCTCTAATCTGAGCTGCTGTTAACCTGCGATTTCGAAGGCTGGTGATTCGGATAAACTTATCCTCAGAAGCAGAGGTGACTCTTGGTCTTCCTTTCCTGGGGCGGTCCTCATGTGAACCAGTTTCTTTGTAGCGCTTGATGGTTTTTGCAACTGCACTTGGGGACACTTTCAAAGTTTGCCCAATTTTTCGGACTGACTGACCTTCATTTCTTAAAGTAATGATGGCCACTCATTTTTCTTTACTTAGCTGCTTTTTTCTTGCCATAATACAAATTCTAACAGTCTATTCAGTAGGACTATCAGCTGTGTATCCACCAGACTTCTGCACAACACAACTGATGGTCCCAACCCCATTTATAAGGCAAGAAATCGGACTTATTAAACCTGACAGGGCACACCTGTGAAGTGAAAACCATTTCCGGTGACTACCTCTTGAAGCTCATCAAGAGAATGCCAAGAGTGTGCAAAACAGTCATCAAAGCAAAAGGTGGCTACTTTGAAGAACCTAGAATATAAGACATATTTTCAGTTGTTTCACACTTTTTTGTTAAGTATATAATTCCACATGTGTTAATTCATAGTTTTGATGCCTTCAGTGTGAATGTACAATTTTCAAAGTCATGAAAATACAGAAAAATCTTTAAATGAGAAGGTGTGTCCAAACTTTTGGTCTGTACTGTATATAATAATAATAATAATAATAATAATAATAATTTATTTCAGTTCTTCAATACAAAAAGTGAAACTCATATATTATATAGAGTCATTACAAACAGAGTGATCTATTTCAAGTGTTTATTTTTGTCAGTGTTGATGATTATGGCTTACAGCCAATGAAAACACAAAAGTCATTTTCTCAGTAAATTAAAATAATTAACAAAAACATCTGCAAATTCTTCCTAAGCATTTTAAAAGGTCCCTTAGTCTGTTTCAGTAGGCTCCACAATCATGGGGAAGACTGCTGACTTGACAGATGTCCAGAAGGCAGTCATTGACACACTCCACAAGGTCCCATTGTTCCAATTTTCATTTGGAAATCAAGGTCCCAAAGTCTGGAGGAAGAGTGGAGAGACACACAATCCAAGCTGCTTAAGGTCTGGTGTGAAGTTTCCACAATTAGTGATGGTATGGAGAGCCATGTCATCTGCTAGTGTAGGTCCATTGTGTTTTATCAAGACCAAACTCATCGCAGCCGTCTACCAGGAAATTTTAGAGCACTTCATGCTTCTCTCTGCCGACAAGCCTTTTGGAGATGAAAATTTCATTCTCCAGCAGGACTTGGCACCTGTCCACACTGCCAAAAGTACCAATACCTGGTTTAAAAACAGCAGCATCATTGTACTTGATGGGCCAGCAAACTCACCTGACCTTAACCCCATAAAGAATCTATGGGGTATTGTCAAGAGGAAGATGAGAGACACCAGACCCAACAATTCAGACAAGCTGAAGGCTGCTATCAAAGTAACCTGGGCTTCCATAACATCTCAGCAGTGCCACAGGCTGATCGCCTCCATGCCACGCCGCATTTTGTATTGAAGAACTGAAATAAATTAACTTTTTGATGATATTCTAATTTAGTGAAAAGCACCCGTATATATATGTGTATATATAAATATGTACACTACCGTTCAAAAGTTTGGGGTCACCCAGACAATTTTGTGTTTTCCATGAAAACTCATACTTTTATTTATCAAATGAGTTGCAAAATGATTAGAAAATATAGTCCAGACATTGACAAGGTTAGAAATAATGATTTTTATTTGAAAGAATAATTTTCTCCTTCAAACTTTGCTTTCGTCAAAGAATGCTCCTTTTGCAGCAATTACAGCATTGCAGACCTTTGGCATTCTAGCTGTTAATTTGCTGAGGTCATCTTGATAAATTTCCCCCCATGCTTCCTCAAGCCCCTCCCACAAGTTGGATTGGCTTGATGGGCACTTTTTGCGTACCATACGGTCAAGCTGCTCCCACAACAGCTCAATGGGGTTGAGATCTGGTGACTGCGCTGGCCACTCCATTACAGATAGAATACCAGCTGCCTGCTTCTTCCCTAAATAGTTCATGCATAATTTGAAGGTGTGCTTTGGGTCATTGTCCTGTTGTAGGATGAAATTGGCTCCAATCAAGCGCTGTCCACAGGGTATGGCATGGCGTTGCAAAATGGAGTGATAGCCTTCCTTAATGAAAATCCCATTTACCTTGTACAAATCTCCCACTTTACCAGCACCAAAGCAACCCCAGACCATCACATTACCTCCACCATGCTTGACAGATGGCATCAGGCACTCTTCCAGCATCTTTTCAGTTGTTCTGCGTCTCACAAATGTTCTTCTGTGTGATCCAAACACTTCAAACTTTGATTCGTCTGTCCATAAAACTTTTTTACAATCTTCCTCTGTCCAATGTCTGTGTTGTTTTGCCGATATTAATCTTTTACTTTATTAGCCAGTCTCAGATAAAGCTTTTTTTTTGCCACTTTGCCCTGAAGGCCAGCATCCCGGAGTCGCCTCTTCACTGTAGATGTTGACACTGGCATTTTGCGTGTACTATTTAATGAAGCTGCCAGTTGAGGAGCTGTGAGGCGTCGATTTCTCAAACTAGAGACTCTAATGTACTTGTCTTGTTGCTCAGTTGTGCAGCGGGGCCTCCCACTTCTCTTTCTACTCTGCTTAGAGCCTGTTTGTGCTCTCCTCTGAAGGGAGTAGTACACACCGTTGTAGGAAATCTTCAGTTTCTTGGCAATTTCTCGCATGGAATAGCCTTCATTTCTAAGAACAAGAATAGACTGTCGAGTTTCACATGAAAGTTCTCTTTTTCTGGCCATTTTGAGAGTTTCATAGAACAAACAAATGTAATGCTCCAGATTCTCAAAGGAAGGTCAAATTTATAGCTTCTCAAATCAGCCAAACCATTTTCAGCTGGGCTAACATACTTGTGCAAGGGTTTTCTAGGGTTTTCTAAACATCCATTAGCCTTCTTACACAGTTAGCAAACACAATGTACCATTAAAATACTGAAGTGGTAGTTGTTGGAAATGGGCCTCTATACACCTATGTAGATATTGCAATAAAAACAAGATGTTTGCAGCTAGAATAGTCATTTACCACATTAACAATGTATAGAGTGTATTTCTGATTCATTTAATGTTAGCTTCATTGAAAAAAAAAGTGCTTTTCTTTCAAAAATAATGAAATTATTAAAAAATGACCCCAAACTTTTGAACGGTAGTGTATATATATATATATATAATATTGTAAGATCGCCGCCAGACATGTCCTTGAGGGGAGATATGTATCGCTGAGGTTGGCAGCTTCAGTCATGTAAAACCGGGAAAGAATGCTCCAGCACACATAGTGCTGAGGGGGTTGATAGGGTGTATCAGGGCCGTTTTTTTTTTGAGCAGTCATAAGAGATGGGTGTGATTGGCTGCTCACATATCCCCACCCCAGGGTGTGTGTATAAAATGGAGACCGAGTGTCGCATTCAGAATCTGTGGCTGGAGGTGTGGAGACCTCCAGCATGTCTGTAGTAAAAGACACTGACTGTGAGCGGGTGAACCTGCAGTACTATATGGACTGTGTTTTGTTTCCTTTGAAAATGCGGTTTATGAAGCCTGAATAAACCTACCTTGGACATTTGGGAATTTCCAATACGCCCCTAATATGGAAGTATCCAATCAAACTGAATGGCATACAATTGTCTTTATTGGAGAAGCAACTTTTTAATGGAGAGTGACTCTATATTAGACCCAATGTCCCTTGAACACTTGAAAACAAGTAATAGATCTCTTGCCCTAGATATGCTAATAAATCTAAATAATGTAATAATTTCCATTATTTTCCAAAACCGGAAAACCCCTGTCCCCTGGTTGCAGTTTGATTTAAAAACAAACTACCCCTTACTCACCCTCCTTGAGCCCAGTGATGAGTCTCTGCCGCCGCTCCCGGTGTCGCAGCACTGAAGTCATGATGACAGTGAAGGCAGCCAATCAGTGAGTACATCAGCTCGGTTCCAGTTGTCGGCACAAGCTGCTGAGCTCAGCCATTGGCTGCAGCGATGTCAAGATGGCGGTGGAAACTCAAAGCTGGACTGGAGGAGGATGAGTAAAAGGTAGTTTGTTTTTTTAACCTAACTGCATCCGAGGGACAATGATTTTCCAAAACTGGAAAAACCATTTAACAAATTTCAGCTTCAAAAATAAATGTAAAAATTCAAAAATTATAATGGTGAAATACAATGTTCCCATAGAAAGTATCAGATTAATGAGCCATCTGTGTTCACTTGGCCCCACTGCTTCTAGAACAACAGTTTCTCCAGACACATAGGAACTTTCCCTAATGCCGTTTGATTCCTCCTGAAAGTCAAGCACTTCCCTTAAAATCAATTGCAGTTATTGTGGGCTTAGTGGCTTCTTAGCATGGGTGAGCTTGTAATGGCATAATCATTAATTAACCTTTACCATACACACACATTGATACTTTAAGTAGCAGACAGCTCTGATTTGTTCTACCTAGCACAGCTCTAATGGAGGAGGGGGAGTGAATCTGGGGGTCATGTTCACGCTATCCAAGTCAGCAATTGTCTTCCAGATAGATTAATCGCACCTATTATTTTATTATGTCTAGCACAGTATTTTGGAAGAAAATGGGAAATGTCATTTAGGTATAGCAATAAATTGGAAATAAGTTTTGTAAATGGTAAAGAATATGCTCCAACTTTGGCTATTCAAATAATAGAAGCAAGAAAAAAACACCCTATGCATAAAAAACATGCCAAAAACAAGGCAAAACTATTTTTTTTTCACTTTTACATTTCTGTAGATTTATTTTAACCAGAAACTTCATGTGAACACGCAATGCCTTTTTTTGGGTAATTTAATTTTGAGAGCACCATTTTATTTGGGTGGAGGGTTCTTATTTTATGTAGCGGATCTCCTTGTAAAAAAATGATTGCTGGGATTTTCCCTGTTGGGGTAAGTGGGCAAATGTCAGGCTCAAACTGCTGAAACGTCCCACTTCCTCCAGTTCCACCGGTCTAGTGCAGCCTACTGTCACTTCACAGCCCAAGGGTCTAAATAATCCTAAAGTCAACTCTGTACAAAGGAACCGCTGTCTAAGGCCACGGCCCCACTATCAGTATTCGGCCAGTATTTTTCTCAGGAGTGTGAACCAAAACCAGGTGAGGAATATTCAGAGAAAAGGTATAATAGAAACAAGTCACTAATTCTGCATTTATCACCCACTCCTGGTTTTGGCTCCCACTCCTGAGAAAAAATACTGACCAAATACTGATAGTGGGGCCGAGGCCTAAGAGCTTATTTCCTAACAAGACATTTAGTGTCGGGATTGAACAAAATTTTTTGGTGGGCTTTGTTGTTAGAAATACGTATATTTAGTAACCTCGACAGCAGAGCCTAGTTGCAACTTGCTGAATGTAGCAAGCACAGAGTCTGTATAATATAAGTCCTCTGTAATCATATTTAGGCATTTTTACTTCCGTTCTATAAATGAGCAATGCAGAGTGGTAAAAGGCAAAGCATTTAGTGCTGTTTCGCTTCAAAACCTGTTATTATGTATGTTCTCCATCCATCCAGCTATAACCAGGATGAAATTGTGGTATTATCCTCTGGATGTTAGTACAGGATATTATTTTTATGGTAAATTGCAGGATAAAGATAATACAATTTTTCCTATAATCCCTTACCTGAATGCAGTTGAAAGAATTAAACACAATATACCGTCTCTTAAGGGGGCCAGTAGTCATGACAGCTATTGATTGGGCTCCTCGTCCCAATTGTCCCGAGTTTTATGACTGAAGGCGCATTATGTAAGTGACAATGAAGAAAAGGGTCGGGGGTCATCTGGGATTTTATAGATACCACCTAGGAACATTGTTAGCTGTGAAAAATTACAACGCAAAGTGCTTTTACTGTAAATTACAGTAGCGCTTGAAGGATTGCCACTGAGATGTGCTTGGCCAAGTTTTACAGTAATCAAAATATGCTATTAATAAGACTGTGTGTTTCAAAATGCTGATACCCTGTGGCACATAGTCCTATGGTAGCTGTAAAGGATCCACAACAGGAACACATGCACTATAGAAACCATACTTTGCAAAATGTAATAACATATCTCCAACATATAGAGCATGCAACAAAACAAAATCTCTTAAAATTAAAATCTGCACTGATTTTACAACCCTACAGCGCCTTGAAAAAGTATTCATACCCTGTGAACTTTTCCACATTTTCCACATTACACCCACAAATTTTAATGTATTTTATTGGGATTTTATGTGACATACCAACAAAAAGTAAGACGTATTTGTGAAGTATGAAGGAAATGATACATGGTTTTCAAAATATTTTAAAAACATAAATCTGAAAATTGTGACGTGCATCTGTATTCAGTCCCCTGAGTCAATACTTTGTAGGACCACCTTTCGCTACAATTACTGCTGTAAGTGGGCTATGTCTCTACCAGCTTTGCACATCAAGTTGCTGAAAACTTTTCCCATTCTTCTTTGCAAACTAGCTCCAGCTCAGTGAGATTGGATGGATATGTCTGTGAACAGCAATTTTCAAGTCTTATCACAGATTCTCAATGGGATTTAGGTCTGGACTTTGACTGGGCCACTCAACACATGAAAATGCTTTGATCTAAACCATTCCATTATAGTTCTGGCAGTATGTTAAGAGTCGTTGACCAGCTATAAGGAGAACCTATGCCTCAGTCTCAAGTTTTTTGCAGCCTCTAAAAGGTTTTCCTCAATGATTGCCCTGTATTTAGCTCTATCCATTTCCCCATCAATTCTAACCAGCTTTCCTGTCCCTGCTGAAGAAAAGCATCCCCACAGCAAGATGTTGCCACCACCATGTTTGACAAAGGGAATGGTGTTTTCAGGGTGATGTGCAGTATCGGTTTTCCTCCACACATAGCGCTCTGTATTTCTACCAAAAAGTTCTACTTTGGTCTCATCTGACCAGAGCACCTTCTTTCACATGCTATGTAGATGTAACTTGGCACTCACAAGGTTGCAGTGAATGAAAAAGTTTGAACTTTTTCATTCACTGCAATCCTTGTGAGTGCCAAGTTATATTTACATTGATTATGGGCTGGAACCTTACTTGGGCACCTCTACAGGCATTAGTAGTGCCATATATCTCTTTGCATTATATTCTTCCACATGCTAGCTATGTCCCTTTGCAAACTATGGCTTCTTCTTGCCACTCTACTATAAAGGCCAAATTTGTGGAGAATAAAATTACTATTTGTCCTTTGGACAGATTCTCCCACCTGAGCTGTGGATCTCTGCAGCTCCTCCAGAGTGACCAGGGGCCTCTTGGATGCTTCTCTAATTAGTGCTTTCCTAGGTTAGGATGTCAGTTTAGCTGGGCGGCCATGTCTTAGTAGAATTGCAGTTGTGCCATACTCCTTCCGTTTTTTTGTTGATGGATTGAACAGTTCTCCATGAGATCTTTAGAACTTGGTCTATTGGTTTATAACCTAATCCTGCTTTACTCTTCTCCACAACTTTATCCTTGACCTGTCTGGGTGTGCTTTGGTTTTCATGATGCTGTTTGAGCCCTAATATTCTCAAACAAACCTCTGAGGCCTTCATAGAACAGCTGTAGTTATACTGAGAATAAATTACACACAGGTGGACTGCATTTACCAATTATGTGACTTCTGGAGGCAAATTCTCACTCTTTATTTTATTTAGGTGTATCAGACTACAAGGACCTGAATACAAATGGACGTCACAATTTTCAGATTTATATTCTTAAAATAATTAGAATACTGTGTATCATTTTCTTTACACTTTCCAAATGGCTGCTTCTTTGTGCTGGTGTAGCACCCCGAGGGCTCGGCTGCTACAGGGGTATTGCACCTCAAACCAGAGGTGTGGTATTCCACTCCCGGGTAAGGATGGAGTGTGGACCAAGACTCAGTAGGCTGCATGCATCACATACACCCCATTTCCGAGGGACAGCTCAACGGTGCTCCCACTAGACAGAAGTGCAGGCACGACAGCATCTGTCCCTGGCTGGAGTGGGGCGTGGGGTGGAATACCCAGTGGTGTAGGAGCAGATAGGGGTGGGTCTCTGGGCATAGGTAGGAGCCCATTGGTTGCTAGTCACCTGGGCTCGGGTGTTAGAAGGAGGTATATAAGGTGGGCACCATCTTAGAACAGTGTTAAGAGTGAGAGGAGAAGACAGGAAGCAGAGCCCCTGCATGGGCTCTGCTCCACAGGCAGGCCTTGTCAGGAGGCTGGAGCCTGAGAGAGAGAGAAAGGAGAAGGAACAGAAAGGACAGTAAGAAAGGAAGCAAGGAACAGGAACACAGAGAAAGGCCCAGAGACACGAGGACAGAAGAAGGAACCCTAAGAACCCACGAGATAACGGGTGAATGGTTGGCAGAGCAGGGTACCGGAACCCAAATTGGTGGAGGCGACTAATCCTCAGCCAAAACCGGAGGTTGTGACCACATCTTGGTGCGACCCCTCACTACATCCACCAGGAAAGCATACCACATAGGGTCAGGGAAACCGGAGAGAGGTTTCGCCAACAGAAGGCCCGAGGAAGCTGGACAAAGGTGGGTCACTGGTGGGGACGGCCAGAGAAAGGAAAGGAAGGGAGTCCTGTGCCACGCTCTGGAATTGCCTGGGAGTTGGTCGAGCCCCTTGCCTGGTGGACGCAGCACGGCTTGGGCAGTCACCGCCGGTACCGAGGTGACTAGGACCAGTAAAGAACTGTGAGTAAAGCATTGGAAACTGCAACCACACGTCTGTGTTTCATCGCCGCACCAGCACCATTAGTACTGGGACGCTCACACCATCACTCACTCCCATCATCCACACTAGCTGCCCTGAGGCAATACTTCTCCCGTGGGGAGTTATCCCATTCTTGGCTGCGCATATAACATCAGCCTCAGCGGTCTGCAGCGCAGCGGCAGTCCCCACTGACCGCAATCCACGGCTGGCGTAGTCGCACAATTACAATACAAATAGACTGCCACTGGTTTGACCGCCCTGGGCACGGACCGGGTCACCGCCACGGAGAACTACACCCCCCCAGCGATCCGGCTCCGGGTATCCCCCTGCACAGCACAGGCCCAGGGGGCGAGTCACTGGCATATCACATAAAAATCTCAATAAAAAACATTTAAGTTTGAGGGTGTAATGTGAAAAATTGTGGAAAAATTCATGGGGTATGAGTAGTTTTTCAAGGCCCTGTATGTGTGAATACATCTCTTAAAACCTTTACATTACATTCTATTCATTTTATTC
Source organism: Phyllobates terribilis (assembly GCF_046119375.1). NCBI lineage: Eukaryota > Metazoa > Chordata > Amphibia > Anura > Dendrobatidae > Phyllobates > Phyllobates terribilis. Next base: position 406,232,215 of record NW_027362764.1, read on the forward strand.
TAATTAGTTGCAGAATTGTATGTGCGCAATCCTCCCTAAAGAACTCTAGCGAATCTGAATGTGGCCTAAAGCATGAAAGAAAGAAAGATCATGTCCACAAACTATACAGATTGTTTCAGAACCAAACATTCTTTATTCCAAAACTTCAGTTTTAGTGGAGTGATCGAATGGGCGACGCTGGTCTGGCTTCGGCACCTTCTCTCGTCACAATCGCTGTTCTCCTGCTTGCTTCATTTGGATGATGCATCTTGCGTCATCCACACACTGTCACCCAATCGCACTCCTGCGCAGGCACACTTCTCTCTGCCCTGTTTGTTAGGCAATCCCTGCATGTGTCACAGCTGTCGAACAGCCACGACACATGCACTATAGATGCCGAGCACGCTGAAAATACTCGGGAAGCACCCAAGCGTGCTCGGTGAAAGGGTTAACCGAGCACGCTCGCGCAACACTAGTCATGACTACAGTGCACATCACCGTTGCATATAATCATCAAATTCAGTGGCTTGTCTTGCCTACAACCACAAAGCTGCTGTGATTAGCTGCAGCGGTAATGTGCACTGTATGCTTGCCGTAACTGCTGCAGCCAGTAAACCAGTGCAACTGTGAAGACCTGGATCTGGATCTGGGGAAAGTGAGTACATGCTCCATTTGGTACTTTATATGTATGCAAGCATTTGGGGTAATATTTTTGGAAGGTGAAAAACACCTTTAATATGAATTTTTTTTAATAATGGAACCTCTTTTAAACCAGTCAAACCAAATAGCAAAAACAATCAGGTCAGCTGAAGTCCACCTCTGGAATTCATAAAAATATACCTTACTGAATGCTAAATTTGTAATAATGTTGGTATAAAATATAGTATTTAAGTCCTGTGCATGTTATGGACTAATTTCATTAGTGCCTCATTAGTACCAAGCTTAATGCTGATTTACTTTGCATAATAAGTGGCAATGTAGAATTGACAGCGTACAGTAAAATAAATTGAATTTGCATTTCATTAACAGTAGCATGTGTTTATTAATACATAAGTGAGGTTCATGGACAGTGGCCAGAACATGCTTTAGATTCATACATTTTATTACACTGATACAGAGAGGAATTCAAAAAATTCCTATATTTTGATGGGTCTAACCAGTGAAAAGCTTCAGCAAAATCTACAGTACCTGCCACTGCTAATTCGCTGGTTTATCATGGCTACATGTTACCAAAAGATAATATTCCTGTACTAAATAATCAATAATATACTGTATTCATTATTAATAGCAATGAGAGCTGCAATGAGAAGACCTGGATGATGAAGAAACACAAAGATCTACTAGGGACAGAAGAAGGTTTCAGTAGCTCTCTAGTTAATCCAGCCAAACATGGTGGCATTTGATATGGAAAACTAAAATGGGTGGCACTGAGTGTGAAGTATTTAAAGGGAATATGTCAGCAGGTTTTGGCGACTTCATCTGAGAGTAGCATAATGTAGGAAAAGAGACCCTGATTCCAACGATGTATCACTTAGATTACTGGGTGCAGCAGTTGTGACACAATGAGCGTTTTTGGATGAAACATGAGCTGAGAAATCTTACCCCACACATACCAGGCTCTGTATGTACATTGTCTATTGACATTGGGGGCGGATCAGACACCTTGGCACACAGCAGTTAGTCTGAGCAATGATAATGTCCTAGTGATAAAACCTTCATTGTAAGTAAACAACAGCACACAGCCTAATCAGTGATACATCATTGCAGTCAGTGTTTGAACCCCTACCTCATGCTGTCCTCAGATTACATCGCAAAAACTTGCTGACAGATTCCCTTTAAAGGCCCATAAACAACATAAACATATCCACATGATAGGTTATGTTTGATCAATGGGATAAAAGAGGCCTCATGTCATGGTATTTAAATGTTACAGTAGTCAGGCATGTGCATTATTGCGCCATTCAAAGTCTACCGGAAAGACTGAGATTGCTGAGCATTGCACTAAGTCAGTCCCATAGTCATTGAATAAAGCAGTAGAGCACATGCCCAACCACTGACTGAAGTAGCCAAGCATTGTATTTGAGTACTTCAGTCAATCCCATAGACACTGAATCAAGCAGTAGTGCACAAGTCAAACCGTTGACTGAAGTAGTCAAGCATTGTACTCGGGTACTTCAGTGAGTCCCATTGACACAGAATGAAGCAGTAGTACACATGTCACCACTGCTCCATTGGAAGACACGGGACCCATGTTCTCACAATCGGTGGTGGTCCAAGTAGTGAGACCCACAGTCATTATACCCTATAAATGTTGGTTGTGTGCCAAGTATATAGAGCTCGTCATGCTGCTTCTACCAGAAATTTAGTTAATGGAAATGTAGAGCACTTAGTCAGGTAGAAGATACGCCACGGCTAAAGGCAGTTTAGACTTTTATCATGGTATATAGCATACAAATGCATTTAAAAGGGAGGGGGACAAGGTGCAAACATCTAATGTCTCTTTTGTTTGGGGCCAGACAAGCTAATGAGAGTACTATGGGATACTCATTCGGACCCCAGGCTCAGCTGAAAACCCTCCCTCTGCCACATAACAGGGGCCATGAGGACCACTAGAAGAAAACCCATTACTATAGTTAACTTTCTATAAGATTAGGTGTATCATTTTGGGTGTAGGTCACAATATCTTACTTATAATGCAGTTAAAAGTATCATTACCTTATTCTGTATAATGGATATTTTTCATATTTTTCTCTGGTTGGTGTGAGGTGTGCAAGACCATCATCGCTGCACATATTTCTACAAAGCTTTGATAAGTGCAGTCCTCAATGTATATATATATATATATATATATATATATATATATATATACAGTACAGACCAAAAGTTTGGACACACCTTCTCATTTAAAGATTTTTCTGTATTTTCATGACTATGAAAATTGTACATTCCCACTGAAGGCATCAAAACTATGAATTAACACATGTGGAATTATATACTTAACAAAAAAGTGTGAAACAACTGAAAATATGTCTTATATTCTAGGTTCTTCAAAGAAGCCACCTTTTGCTTTGATGACTGCTGTGCACACTCTTGGCATTCTCTTGATGAGCTTCAAGAGGTAGTCACCGGAAATGGTTTTCACTTCACAGGTGTGCCCTGTCAGGTTTAATAAGTGGGATTTCTTGCCTTATAAATGGGGTTGGGACCATCAGTTGTGTTGTGCAGAAGTCTGGTGGAGACACAGCTGATAGTCCTACTGAATAGACTGTTAGAATTTGTGTTATAGCAAGAAAAAAGCAGCTAAGTAAAGAAAAACGAGTGGCCATCATTACTTTAAGAAATGAAGGTCAGTCAGTCTGAAAAATTGGGAAAACTTTGAAAGTGTCCCCAAGTGCAGTTGCAAAAACCATCAAGCGCTACAAAGAAACTGGCTCACATGAGGACTGCCCCAGGAAAGGAAGACCAAGAGTCACCTCTGCTTCTGAGGATAAGTTTATCCGAGTCACCAGCCTCAGAAATCACAGGTTAACAGCAGCTCAGATTAGAGACCAGGTCAATGCCACACAGAGTTCTAGCAGCAGACACATCTCTTCAACAACTGTTAAGAGGAGACTTTGTGCAGCAGGCCTTCATGGTAAAATAGCTGCTAGGAAACCACTGCTAAGGACAGGCAACAAGCAGAGGAGACTTGTTTGGGCTAAAGAACACAAGGAATGGACATTAGACCAGTGGAAATCTGTGCTTTGGTCTGATGAGTCCAAATTTGAGATCTTTGATTCCAACCACCGTGTCTTTGTGCGATGCAGAAAAGGTGAACAGATGGACTCTGCATGCCTGGTTCCCACCGTGAAGCATGGAGGAGGAGGTGTGATGGTGTGGGGGTGCTTTGCTGGTGACACTGTTGGGGATTTATTCAAAATTGAAGGCATACTGAACCAGCATGGCTACCACAGCATCTTGCAGCGGCATGCTATTCCATCCGCTTTGCCTTTAGTTGGACCATCATTTATTTTTCAACAGGGCAATGACCCCAAACACACCTCCAGGCAGTGTAAGGACTGTTTGACCAAGAAGGAGAGTGATGGGGTGCTACGCCAGATGACCTGAACCCAATCGAGATGGTTTAGGGTGAGCTGGACCGCAGAGTGAAGGCAAAAGGGCCAACAAGTGCTAAGCATCTCTGGGAACTCCTTCAAGATTGTTGGAAGACGATTTCCGGTGACTACCTCTTGAAGCTCATCAAGAGAATGCCAAGAGTGTGCAAAGCAGTCATCAAAGCAAAAGGTGGCTACTTTGAGGAACCTAGAATATAAGACATATTTTCAGTTGTTTCACACTTTTTTGTTAAGTATATAATTCCACATGTGTTAATTCATAGTTTTGATGCCTTCAGTGTGAATGTACAATTTCCATAGTCAAGAAAATACAGAAAAATCTTTAAATGAGAAGGTGTGTCCAAACTTTTGGTCTGTACTGTATATATATATGTATAGTCTCTTCTGGTTCAGATCAGAATTAGCCTGTTTTTTTTTTTTTCAAATTAAAGGGAACCCGTCACGTTAAAAAACGCTATTTACCTGGTAATGTAGGGTTAACCTGCAGTTAAATAGCGTCACTTACTGAAAGTGCGGCTACTGAAAGAAAATTAACTTATTTCTTCCTAGGAGCTGTCGGCTTTCAGTCATGATGGTGTACACAGAGCAACTACAGTCATTGCTCACAGAACTGCTGACTATACTGTGAGCGGCGACTGAAAGCATGCCCCTGCACTTTGATTGACATCTTGCTCTTCAGTGCTTCTGTGCAGAGCGAGCTGTAAGTCCAAGTGCATGCTTACAGTCGCCACTCGCAGCATAGTCAGCAGTGACTGTAAGCGCTCCATGCATGCACCTACGTCTGAAAGCCGGCGGCTCCCAGGAAGAAATAAGTTAATTTTCCCACAGTAGCCACGCTTTCAGTAATGTAACTGGGCAACATTGCCACACTACATACCTGCAGATAAAGCTATAAATAAAAAAATGCCAGGACTGAAATCATCACTATTAAGTTAAAAGTTTTAAGCTTTATTAAGTACAAAATATAAAATATTGGTAAAATCCAAAATACAGACACAAAGACACATTGGTGGGTGAATAACTGAAGGGACCCCAAAGCAAAGTCTCCCTTATATAGGATAATATGTACAGTATATACTGAGCAATCATAAAGGCATAATGCAATAAGATTGTGATTGCAATAAACAGTCAATCAATATAGGTAACCATATACATACAATTAATATAAAGAATATCCCACAGTTAAATGCATTATAACATTAATCATATATAGTATCCTAAATTGTAAATAACTCACCCACCAATGTGTCTTGGTGTCTGTATTTTGGATTTTACCAATATTTGATATTTTGTACTCAATAAAGATAAAACTTGATGCTTCCAGTCCTAGCATGTTTTGGTTTTGGGTTTATCTATGTTTAATAGTGCCTTGTGGGACACATTACCCTCAATGGGTTTTTGCAGATTTCTGATGTCTATTTACCAGCAGGTTAACTCTAAATCAGCAGATAAATACTATTATCTGAGGCCACAGTTCCCTTTTAACATAGATATAGCTTAAGGAACATAAATGAATTAACTAGAACTAGATTTACTGGAGGAATAAGAGGAAGGACTATGCTTGCAAAGAGATGACATCAGCTAGATGAGTTTGGTAACAATTCAATTTCAGTAAATTTTCATCTTGAAATGTACAATAAACAGAACCTCAATGAGATACTGAATGAAGATGTATTTTAAAAAGAAGTAAATTCATCTACAAGCAAAAGATCCATAAATTTGCTCTTCTATATGGCCTGCTCAGCAACCGGAATGATAATCAGGTTCAGAACATTCATTGCTGACTTACACACTGGATCGATCAGAGACACCGTATTAAATGAGCAACAATACTCTAGTACTTAAAGGGAATGTGTTACCAGATTTGTACTTCCCAATCTGAGGGCAGCATAAATAGGGATTAGAGCCTCTAATTCCAGCACTGTCTCACTTACTAAGCTCCTTGCTGTAGTCCTCCCTGAGATAAGCTCCTGCTATTTAGTCTTCTCAATTCATAGTTCATCTACACCTGCTCATACTATTTACAGTTTTCTAAATATACTGTGCATAGGCAGAAAGCAGCCTAATAGTGGTTAGACAGAGCTCATGAGTATAGACAGCTACATAGGAGAGGCGAACTAGCAGAGCTACAGCAAATAAAAATGTGTTTTATCAAAACTATAGCAAGAAGCTCAGTAAGTGACACTGTGCTGTAATCATCTGCTCCTACTAAGCCGCTCTCAGATCGGGCAGCATAAACCTAATGACAAAGTCTCTTTAAATGATTGCTCATGTCTTTTTTGCTACATTTTTGTCACTTCTCAGACTTCACTAACTTGGACAACATGCAGATTGCGTTTTTTGAAGAAAAAAATCAACTTCATCTGCTCTATTACTTGTACCCGTAACAAAAAAAAAGTGCACTCCTGTTGAACTTTTGGCACACAGCACACACAAGAGTGTGGCAAAACTTTTTATGTCAGTAAGAACATGTGTTTTGACATACTCTTATCACCTCTTTATAAGCTTAAAAGCTCAGCAAATAGCCCCATCTTTCTGATTCTACCCATTTAGTTGTGCCTGACCCATGGATACTTTATAGGCCGTTTCTCATTGGGCTTCCCTGTTTTCCATTGCTAGATGTTCATTTCACTGTAACCTTGATTGTATCCAGCCAATGAGCCTTTGGTCTCCCTTGTTTCCTTTTAACACTGACCATTCTGAGTAGCATCTCCCTTTCTAGTGAATTTGCCTTCATCACATGTCCTAAATGGATCATCTTTATGACCATCTTTATGAATTAGAAAAAAAAAGTGAACAAATAAAGTATTGCAAAATGTACTTCCCATTACATCAATACATATTATTACAAATACTGATCCTTTCTAAACTACCATATATAATACACATCAAAATGGAACATCAGATCATAGTGCTAGAGGTCGGCTTGGATGACTCATATACTCAAAGACTTGTTGACAAGTCTGAAAATTGACTACTAAAGAGAGTTAGAATAACATCAATTTATCAAAGTATTGTACTTTGTTTTCATTTGCTTGCCCTACTTGTGTCAGCGTAAGAAGAATGGATCAAAAGCAGAAGACATTTGATGTTCATGTAACTACACACGCATCCTGATGTTAGAACCATGTAGAAAAAAGTTTGGGCTTGGATCAAAGTTATATAAAAGTATCCTTAATACATAGCCATTAAGGCACCATAAATTATACCTAGAGAAATTGTTCTTGGCACGGCAATAAAAAGGACTGTAGAAGACAAGAATGTCACTTCCAGATGATGTCATAAGAAGTCGCATCTCTTAACTAACTACTTCTAATGCAAGCTGCTCAAAATGCATTTCCAGTCTGATAAATTATTCATTGCTGAATGAATAATAAATGAGCGTTAATAAATTCAATATTAAAGCTAAATTACACACATATGAAGAATAATATCACGGCGTTGGATAATCAGTTCTTCTTTCCGTCTTAATGAACTCTGGTGCCGATTCTAGAAAAGTTAAGTCGGAAATTGTTTCTTATTGGAAGAATTTAAGAAAATAGACTGCAAGATATGCTGCATTCATCAAATACAGGAGACAGTTTTATATTAAGGATAATAAACTTAAAAGTCCTTTTTAAGTATTTCCCCATGTCATGGCCACTTGCTGATGGACTAAGGACTATGGAAACTAGATGTAACAATGAATATAGGTCATTAACTGACTTGGTTATGAGGATCTGACAAGGTTATGGACACTCTCCAAGAATAATAACTTATTACCTTCTTTAATTAGCAAAGGAGTATAAACCATACTTGAAATTATGTTGATTTAGCTTCACCCTAAATGCAGAATGCTCAGCGACTTAGAACAAGCTGACATGAATTAATCCTGGAAGCCCAATTCACATCAACAATGGATCAACAAGCAGGTGATAAATGTCCTGGCCGGTCTTGGTTCATTTGTGCAGTATATCCTTAAAAATTCAGAATGCAGTGAACCATGAAAGATAATTGGGATCAGAATTTATATTCTTTGGGAGGTGAAGACAACATGCATATACATATTTAAACGCACTGTGCCAATAATAATCCCGGAAGGAACAAGCTGTGTCAGGTTACAAAGCCATGCGGAGAATACTTATGAGTTGCTATTCTAGCAATGAACGTGAATGCACAAGTTTTTTTGTATACTGTGGTATTCATGAAATGTATGTTATCCTTGGCTATGGCCAAACATCTATCACTGAAAGAGGGTCTTTTTATCTGCTTTTATTTGTAACATTAAGTTCATCCATCCTACATCAACTAAAAGAAACACATAGGAGCCAGCGATAAAAAAATTGTCTATAATATGTGACATTTTGTATATAAAGGGGCTCCATTGTATATGGCAAATGATAATTTATAAGAAATGATACTATGATTGTGCAGTCACTCTTCCCTACAGACCTGTAGGCACAAAGACCATATTGCAGCGATTAAATTTGGTGCATGATTTGTATCTGTATTTCTTTAGTATAAATGTAATAAAGAAAATTGTCACAATTAAAAAGGCGTTGCAAATTTTGAACAATAAAATGTATGTAGTGATCTTACAATGGTTCAGATATGACTGTGATGAACCCAAAATGCACTGTAGGGCTAAGATCACACACAGTGAACAGATTTCCTAGTTCTGTCTCATTTTCAGAGTAGACAGTCTTAAAATGGACCAAGTTTATCCCACTGGTTCATGTTAGATGTTAGTTTTGGGGAAACTGTCCGTTTTTGTCTAACTCTTCAACAAGTTTTAGTTGATTTACTACATTTTGGTGCAACCTGATATTGTATTTCGGGTAATGCACCCTTCAGTTAAGCCACCTGTTACTCCATCGCCAACATTTAGGGCCTGATTCATGGAAGCTTTTCGGCCAGTATTCTAGTGTAAAAAGCTTTGAGAAGTTGCAGAATTTGAAACAAGTCGAGGCTACGCTAAATATTGCAACTTTTGGCGTTCTACACCATTTTTACTCAGCTCCAAAACTGTGGGCGAAGTTGAGTCGGGACAGGGAAATTGGTGACCGCTTTTCATCAATTTAATGACGAGCAGTTGCTATGTCACAAATCTTACTACAGCAGTGACTGGAGTAGGATTTGTGGTGACTCCCACAGAGGTGTACGTCACTCGTCCAACACTCCTCTTCATGAATCAGGAGCGTCTGACTCCAGAACATATCCTCATCAGACTGGTGTGAACAGTCTAGATAAATAGGGCCCATAGTTTTACAAAATTTCCGTTCTGGAAAATTTCCTATAAATGTTTCCTTAAAGGGGTTTCCCACATCCAAGATCCTATCCCAATTTGTAGTAGGTTTAGTAATAATAATAATATTCGAAAATACCTCTAATTAGAAATGTAGTGTAATTCTTCTGAAATCCCATGTGCAGGATATTGCAGTAGCTTAGGTATCCATTGTTACAACCACTCATATAGTGACAGTTAGTTAGTTACCATATTTTTCGGACCAGAAGATGCACTTTTTTTCTCCAAAATTTTGGAGGAAAGTGTGGGGGGGTGCGTCTTATAGTCCAGATGTACCTTATAGTCCAGCAATGGATGGGGGGGGGGGTGGAGCGGCAGAGGAGCGGGTCATAAGAGGCAGGAGCCAGCCACTGCAACCCACGCCCATAATCCCTCTCACATCTATGCACTGGAGCCAGCGATGAGACGGGGGCAGGACTATGGGTGTGGAGAGCAATGAATATTCATTTTCTTTAAGAGCGGGAAAACGTGATCGCCCAGCCTCTGCTGCAGTCTGTGGCTATCAGTGTGATCGCTATTAAAAAAAAAATTAATATTTACTCCTCCCCACACCCATAGTCCCCATAGGTGTGGGGAGCAGTGAATGTTCTGGCAGCTGACCTCGGCGTGTGGGGGCGCATGGCAGTGACATCATGCACTGCTTACACGCTGATCAGCAGCTGGCATCAGAACAGGACGCAAAGCTGAACAGAGGGAAGAAAGGTGAGTAGAATCGTTTATGTTTTTATGTGTGCATCGTGATGGGGGCCACACAAACCAGGATGGGGATGGGGGCCATGTATACAAGGATGGAGATGGGGGTCATGTATACCAAGATGGGGATGGGGGTCATGTATACCAGGATGGGGATGGGGGCCATGTATACAAGGATGGAGATGGGGGCCATGTATACCAGGATAGGGAGGGGAGCCATGTATACCAGGATGTGGGCCATGTATTCCAGGATGGGGACCATGTATTCCAGGAGGATGGGGGCCATGTATACCAGGATGGGGATGGGGACCATGTATACCATGATGGGGGATCGTGTATACCAGGATGGGGAAAGGGGCCATGTATACCAGGATGGGGGACTATGTATACCAGGATGGAGAAGCCATGATACCAGGATGGGGGGTCATGTATATCAGGATGGGGGGGTTTGTATATCAGGATGGGGGGGCATGTATACCAGGATGGGGGGCCATGTATATCAGGATGGGGCGAACATGTATATCAGGATGGGGGGGGGCATGTATACCAGGACGGAGAGGCCATGTATACCAGGATGGGGGGTCATGTATATCAGGATGGTGGGGCCATGTATACCAGGATGGGGGGCCATGTATACTAGGATGGGGGCCATATATACCAGAAAGGGGGGCAATGTATACCTGGATGGGATCATATATACCTGGATGGGAATCACATATATCAGGATGGGGGGGCCATATATACCAGGACGGGGACATATATATACCAGGATGGGGGATATTAGTACAGAATTGGGGGAAATTACCCCTAAACAGCGTCAGCAGCAGATCCTCCCCCATAACAGTGCATCATGACCACATTTTTTGCTTCAATTTTTTTTCTATTTTCCGCCTCTAAAATCTAGGTGCGTCTTATGGTCTGATGAGTCTTATAGTCCGAAAAATATGATAGTTTGCTGTTACAGGTCATAACCATGGATATCTAAGCTACTGCAATGCCTGCACATGAGCGACATAGTGAATCAGAAGAAGTATACTACATTTCTAATTGGAGGTATTTGATATTATTATTATTATTATTACACCTACTACATATTGGTATAGGATCTTGGAGAAGGGAATACCCCTTAAAGGTTTATTCTTATGTTCTGAAATGCATAATTGTAAAGTGCTTGTATAAACAAGCAATATTACAATATGTTTGTTACTAAAAATCCTCTCCATTCTTTGGATAAGAAGGATTTTTAGTTTTATTGTTTATTGCTTGTTGTGTAGGTTACCGGCCACTTTTGCACTGTTGCAGTGCTTACAAGCAGGGGTGTACTGTTCATAGCAGGAACCGACACAGCCGCTATGGGGCCTGTGGGTTTGAGAGTCCATGTACTGCAGGTGCGATGACGTCACTACATTGCGCCTGATGTTATGAAGCCTCAGTTCTCACAATGCACAGACCGAAGCAGCAAGTGAACAGGGCGAGGTGAGTAGTGTTTTTTTAATGTTAGTAGTTGTGAGGGACATACTGAATGGGGGGCTTGTGGTGGGCAGTCATACTGAATGGGGGGCTGGTGGGGACCAATCATACTGCTGAATGAGTGACTGGTGGGGGCCATTCATACTGGAGAGCTTGTGGGGGCCAATCATACTGAATGGATGTCTTGTGAGGGCAATTATACTGAGTGGGGGTTGGTGAAGGCCATAATACTGAGTTGGGGACTGTGAGAGCCCTCATATTGAGTTGGGGACTGTGGGGGCCCTCATTCTGTGTGAGGGACAGTGTTGGCCCTCATAATCAGTCGGGGGGGGCTGTGGGGGCATTATACTGACTGGCCATCATATTGTGTGTGTGTGTGCGTGTGTGGAGCTATGAGGATTTCATACCATGGGGGTGTACTTTAGGTGCATCATGCTGTGGGGTTTTATACTGTGTTGGTAGCGGTGTGGATAATATATACAATGGCTACCAGAAAGAGTGAACCACCTACAATATATAAGTATAAATTTATATTGTAGGTGGTCCACTCTTTCTGGCAGTCATTATATATACTGTATATACCTACACACACATGTACACACTTTTTTTGGAGGGAGGGCCCTTATTAGAGCTTTTGCTAAGGGGCTCTGTTGTGATTTCTATGTACGCTACTGCTTACAGGGCAGTGGAACGATACACTCCTAAAAAAGCAAGGCAATCCGTTTAACAAAAAATTGAACCACAATTGTCACAAAGCTTTCTCTTCATTGTCTCTTTGTTTTTGGCACAGTTTCAGACACATCAAAACACGAAGGATGAATGACACTAATAGAGTTTGCTTCTCTTGCAGGGTCAACTACAAGGGAAAAGTAACAAAGTGTCCACGGTAAGCTTGAGAAGCTTTCTTGTTATTGTTCCGGTGATCAAGAACGATCCTTCTGTTTCTGATCTCTCGGCTCTTATGTCATTTGAATCTTTTACAAACCAGTGTGTTACCTGACCAGGTTACTGATCTCCAACTTGGCGTGATTCCTCCTACCTCTATCTATTACATTGTCTTGGTCTGTTTTTCTCGTACATGCAAATATTGGACGTGTGAATAGGTCCTAAGACTGAGCAACCATGCACAGCCCAAAACCAAATTCACATGCAATAAAGAGGGTCCACCCCTGGTTTACAAACAAAACAACAGCATTCACAAAGTGCACATACCAGAAAAAGCTTTACATGCTATTAGGGTATATACTGTGACAGTGTCACTGGTTTTATATGTGAGTGGAGGTATGTGTCACTCAGGATGCTCTCCTGTGTGAACTAAGACCTACTTTATTTTTATGCCAGCGTGTTATATGCTGGTAGGTTTACTCTGTTAAAGGGTGTGCGGTTTTATGGGAATGGCAAAGAGTGCGGGACGCCATTCCCCCCTACCTTCCCTCAGGGTGTGGCTGAGCAATGTGTAAAAGCTCAGTCCTTTTTTTTTCTCTAGAGTGTGGTCTGGAGAGGGAAGTCTCCAGACAGTATTGTGGAAGCTGCAGAGCTTGTTACCTGGACTTTACCTGTGCAGTTTATGCTACCGAGAGCGGGCGGAACCCGCTCACCTATGGACTGAGCTATACTTTGTTTTGTTTTCCCGTTTAAGCCAGGGGGGGTCTTGTTTATTTTTCCTGCGGAACCCTGCATGAGTTTATGCCAGATAATAAACCAGCAGAAAGGAACCTGAGAACGTGTGTCCTGAGTCTGACTCCGGGAGAGCCGAGCGAGTCGTCTTGCCACAATACTAAAACCTTCATCCAACCTAAACGTCCTTTAATAAAAAATGTCATTATTGCTTTTATTTCATGAACACACTCAAGTAAATAAGTGCCACGGTGAGATACAAGGAGTAGTGTTAAGCGAGTATGTTCTATTAACCCTTTCGCCGAGTATGCGCGGGACGAGCTCCGATTATTTATAGCTGCTCCTTGATATGGTTGAATCGCTCCCGTGTGCATGATTTGCAACTGTTTGACAGTTTTATTACATGTGAGGAAAGTCTATTTCTTACACATTCCTCACATGTAATAAAGCTGTCAAACAGTTGCAAATCATGCACACGGGAGCGATTCAACCATATCACCGAGCAGCTATAAGTACTCGGAGCTCGGCCCGAGCATAGTCGGACAGAACATACTCGCTCAACCCTAACAAGGAGGTATAATCTACCATCAGTTTGACAGCCTAGACAATCTACAAAATATCCTTCATCAATATAAAACATAAAATATTACCAACTACACATCAAGCCAAGGAATGTAAATTTACATTTATGTGCAATAAAAATCATTCTGAATTTACTGCAGAGGGTTGTATTTGTTCCCAGATTGTTGGAAAAGCAAATGAAACAGGCATATCGGAGGGGTAGGGGCACAATTAGGGTATCTTCACATGGGCACATAAACTGACAATAATCCAGGAGCAAAATGCACAGCATATTACAGAAGTAGCAATGTATTCACTGCATGACAGTTTATCCATAGGGTAAAATCTGCAGCAAATCCACAAATAAACAAGGATTTTCTGCAACTGAGTTTTTTTCTGTTTAATTTACATCTAATTTGGAACTTATATTTACAAAAAATAAAATCAGAGTAAGAAAAACTTTAACAACTCCTCGTATTTCTGCTTCCAGTCCATATAAAATATATAGATTAACTGCAGTCACAACTATATGATCAGGTTTTAACCCCTTCCCATCATGGCCATTTTCCGCTTTTGCATTTACATTTTTTTTCACTCCTTCTTCCAGGAGCCATAACTTTTTTTTTTTCATTGACATAGCTGAGTGAGGACTTGTGTTTTGCAGGACGATTTGGATGTAATGGAAAGTGGGGAAGTTTAATAAAGCGCAATTCCACAATATTTTTTTTTATTATTTTTTTAGAGTGTTGACTATTCAGTAAAAATTGCCTGCCAATATGATTCTCCAGGTCAGTACGATAAGAAAGATACCAAACATGCATAGTTTTGTTTTTTCTTAATTTAAGTGGTGAAAAAAAAAACGAAATTTGTAAAAAAAAAAATTTTTGCTTGTGTTACCATTTTCCAAGACCCGAAACGTTTTCTATTGTCAGTCGATGGGGATGTGTGAGGGCTTGATTTTGCGCCCTGAGCTGATGTTTTTACTGATACCATTTTGGAATATGTATAATGTTTTGATCTCCTTTCATTATATTTTTTGAAGTGTTACATTGGCTCTAAAAACATCATTCTAGTGTTTTTCTGCCCACCCACCCCCACACCAACCATATGTAAATACCGCTGTCAGAGCTTGAAAGTGGCATCTAACAGGTCAATAGCCGCAGGCGGAGCTCCGCTGTACAGGCAGCTGTTAGATGCAGATGATGGCTGAATATTACAGCCATCATCTGCCGGCAAAGATGTGGGCTCAGTTCCTGAACCTGCATCACAGAGTGCCAGTCATAAGTTAGTAAGGGGTTAAGTAAAGTTATGATGTAATTTGATTGATAGAGTAATGATTACAATTAAGACATCAATTAAAGGGGTATTCTCAAGTTTGGAAGGATATCCGCATTATGAAGAGCCCTTTATATTTATTTAATTAAGTATTATAAGAATGAACGGAACAGCAGTGCGCATGATCGACCTCCTGTCCATTCACTTGGAGCTTTTTAGAGCCCTGGTTCTCAGGATCAGTGGGGTCCCAGGGGCTAGACCTCCAGCGATCGGGATGTTATCCCATATCTCATAGACAGGGGATAACTTCTAAACTTGAAAATGTCCCTTTAATATTCAATATGCTATAAAGTGTGCTTAAGATTGAACTGATTTCCATGCAGCCTTCTCTATATCTCTCTGCTCCTACTACATACTAATGGTACATGACCCAAGTTACACCCCCCACCCCCCACTTTCATTTATGACCTTGTTTACTGAACCTTTGAGTATCCAGCATCTGGTTCAGCCTTAATCAGCTGATCAAGATGAGCACAGACCACTCCTATCTGGTTCACAGCTGAATGCATTCAGTTACAAATATATTGAGAGCCAGGAGTCTGTGTCAGACTTTAGTCTGTGTCCATCACCTTAAGTGTCCATTAGCTGAAGTGTGAGAAATATGAATTAATTCTGAATTGAATCTGAAGTGAACTGAAGGTAACTGGATGCTAAGTCACAGTAAGCAATGTTTGTCTTTGTTTTCACTCTCACCCCCTTAATCCTTCACTTCTTACAACCACCCCTAATCCCTACACCTAGTAAGGAACTCTTCATCTCTCCCTCCATTCTCCCCACCCATCTCACCTCCTCCTCAGAGCTATTCCTCAGCATACAATCCTTTGCCTCCAAACACAGACAGCCACCTCATGTCCTCTCCTGCTCCCACCTACTAACGCTTTCTCTGCTCCTCCTCACTGCCGGTAACATCTCTCCAAATCCTGGCCCTCCTCACCACATCCCCACAGTCACTTCCACCTCCTACCCACGATCTATCCCAAACTCTCGTAACCCTTCTAACCTTATACCCATCCGCCCAGCACCCGCTTCCCCAATCCCCCTAACAGGAGCTCTATGGAACGCTCGCTCCGTCTGCAACAAACTTTCCTACATTCATGACCTCTTCATCACCAACAAGCTTTCCTTCCTTGGCATCACTGAAACCTGGCTCACCCCCTCTGACACGGCCTCTCCTGCTGCATTTTCGTAAGGCGGATTCCACCTCTCCCATACCCCCCGCCCCACCGGCAAGCACGGTGGAGGAATAGGTTTCCTCCTCTCAGAAAACTGCTCCTTCACCCATATCCCACTGCCGCCCACAATTACTCTCCCCTCTTTTGAAGTGCACTGCGTGAGCATCTACTCCCCATCCAACCTCCAACTGGCTGTCATCTACCGCCCCCCAGGATCAGCCACCACTTTCTTTGACCACTTCACCACTTGGCTACTTCATTTCCTCTCTGTTGACATCCCCACTATCCTCATGGGCGACTTCAACATCCCCATTGACACTTCCCTCTCAGCTGCCTCTAAGCTTCTATCCCTCACTTCCTCCTTTGGTCTTACCCAGTGGTCTTCCACACCCACCCACAAAGACGGCCACACGCTGGACCTCATCTTCACCCGCCTCTGTTCCCTATCTAACCTTTCTAACTCACCTCTCCCTCTCTCTGACCACAACCTACTTACATTCTCTTCCCTCTTCTCTCCAGGGCAACAATCCCCACTCCACAAACTTGCATACCCTCGCAGAAATCTCAAACACCTTGACCTACACTCACTCTCTGAATCCCTTCTCCCTCTTACAGACATTAGTTCCTTACATGATGCAGATGTTGCTGCCACTTTATACAACACCACAACAGCTGCAGCTCTCGATTCGGTCGCCCCCCTCACACATACCAAAGCTCGCACAATCAACAGACAACCCTGGCACACAAGCCTAACTAAAGAACTGCGACGGGCCTCCAGGGTCGCTGAGCGTAGATGGAAAAGGTCCCACTCCACTGAGCACTTCATCGCATTCCAACAGTCCCTCACTACCTTCAAGTCCACACTCACTGCAGCAAAACAAACATACTTCTCATCTCTCATTTCCTCCCTGTCTCACAACCCCAAACAACTATTCAACACCTTCAATTCTCTCCTCCGTCCCCCAGTGCCTCCTTCCTCTCCTCTTATTTCGGCCGAAGACTTTGAAGAATAAGGCAAACAGAAGATTGACACCATCAGACAAAGCTTTTACCTAAAGCCCCCACAGCCCCTCCCCACACCTACTCAACCCTCCTCCTCCAAAACCACATTCTCCACCATTACAGAAGATCAACTTTCCTCTTTACGCTCCAAATCACACCTCACCACCTGTAAACTTGACCCAATCCCGTCCCACCTCATCCCAAACCTTACCACTATCTTCATTCCAGCCCTAGTCTACCTCTTCAACCTGTCACAAACAACTGCTGTCTTCCCCTCATGCTTCAAACATGCCTCAATCACACCCATCCTCAAAAAGCCCTCCCTTGACCCATCCTCTCTGCCTAGCTATCGCCCCATATCACTTCTCCCCTATGCCTCAAAACTACTGGAACAACACGTCCATTCTGAGCTGTCCTCCCACCTCTCCTCCTGCTCCCTCTTCGACCGCCTACAATCTGGTTTCCGACCGCACCATTCTACTGAAACTGCACTGACCAAAGTTACCAATGACCTACTAACCGCCAAATCTAAGCGACACTACTCTGTCCTCTACCTCCTAGACCTGTCATCTGCCTTCGACACGGTGGACCATTCCCTCTTACTAAAAACTCTCTCATCTCTCGGAATCACAGACTTGGCCCTATCCTGGATCTCCTCATACCTAACAGACCGGACATTCAGGGTCTCCCACTCACACACCACCTCCTCATCTCACTCCCTACCTGTCGGTGTCCCCCAAGGTTCAGTTCTAGGACCCCTGCTCTTCTCAATCTACACCTTAGGCCTGGGACAGCTCATAGAGTCTCATGGCTTTCATTATCACCTCTATGCTGACGACACACAGATCTGCCTCTCTGGACCTGATATCACCTCCTTACTAACCAAAATCCCACAGCTCATAGAGTCTCATGGCTTTCATTATCACCTCTATGCTGACGACACACAGATCTGCCTCTCTGGACCTGATATCACCTCCTTACTAACCAAAATCTGTCTTCTATTTCATCCTTCTTTTCTGCTAGATTTCTAAAACTTAACATGGACAAAACAGAATTCATCATCTTTCCGCCATCTCATTCAACCCCCCCAACTGACCTATCCATCATAGTCAATGGCTGCCCACTGTCCCCAGTCCCTCAGGCTCGCTGCCTTGGGGTAACCCTGGACTCTGAACTCTCCTTCAAACCACATATCCAAGCCCTTTCCACTTCCTGCCGACTCCAACTCAAAAATATCTCCCGGATCCGCACATTCCTCAACCATGAATCTGCAAAAACACTAGTGCACGCCCTCATCTTCTCCCACCTTGACTACTGCAACCTCCTGCTCTGTGTCCTCCCTTCCAACACTCTTGCACCCCTCCAATCCATCCTAAACTCTGCTGCCCGACTAATCCACCTGTCCTCCCGCTATTCCCCGGCCTCTCCTCTCTGTCAATCTCTTCACTGGCTCCCCATTGCCCAGAGACTCCAGTTCAAAACCCTAACCATGACATACAAAGCCATTCACAACCTGTCTCCTCCATATATCTCTGACCTAGTCTCCCGCTACATACCCGCACCCAACCTCCGATCCTCACAAGATCTCCTTCTCTACTCCCCTCTTATCTCCTCCTCCCACAATTGCATACAAGATTTCTCCCGTGCTTCCCCCCTACTCTGGAACTCTCTACCCCAACACATCAGACTCGCGTCGACCATGGAAACCTTCAAAAAGAGCCTGAAGACTCACCTCTTCCGACAAGCCTACAACCTGCAGTAACCACCACTCCACAAATAATGCTGCACGACCAGCTCTACCCTCATCTACTGTATCCTCACCCTTCCCTTATAGACTGTGAGCCCTCGCGGGCAGGGTCCTCGCTCCTCCTGTACCAGTCGCCATCACATTGTGTTCAAGATTATTGTAATTGTTCTTGTATGTATACCCCTTCTTCACATGTAAAGTGCCATGGAATAAATGGCTCTATAATAATAAATAATAATAATAACTGCTAAGGATATATTCTCCAAGTGAAGCTTTTTATTTTTCTCAAGACTAAGTCATCTCCAAATCTTGTCAAGTGTAATGTGACTGGGAAGCAATCATCTGGAACCGAGCTGCTTATCCCAGCAAACATGCAGCATGTGGAAGCGAATCGTGAATGCATTCACTAGCTGTAATACAAATAAGTGTCACTAGTATGTACAAATCTTGTTTAGAGCAATAAAAAGTGTCACCATCAAATAGAAGATAGATTGTAAATAATATCTGGTAAGTTCTACACAATGCGGAGAGTCTCCAGGGTACATTATCAATATTTTATGTGCTATGATACAGATTTTACTGGAATTGTATGTATCAGTGTTTTTAAGAGTTGAACTTGCTTTCAGTAAAACTCCTATTCAGAGTCACTATTACATCAGCCAATAATAGAAGCAGGTCAGAAGTTTGCATTGGTGGGTGTCTGTGAGCTGGGACCCCACTGATGCGGGAATGAACAGTCCCTATCATGGTTTTATTGAAGTTTCTGGCAGACTAGCTTGCTCGGGTTATCTGTGGGAGGCCAGGCTTAGAGCCTTTGGACATGTATCCATGATTCTTGAAGGAAGTATAATCCAGGCAACTATCAAGGCCTCTATACACGTGAGACTAATGTCAGCCTATTTCGCATATACCGATGGGTTCGGATGTGTTCTTGGGAGCCGGACAACTGATTATCAGGAAAAAGCATATCCAGTTTTGGTCTGCCAATCGCATTGTTCTCCCAGAAATAAGCCACCACCACACATCTGGAGATAGCTCCCTGATGGAGAACACGGAGCACTCAACAGAACAAGCACTCCTGTGTATGGACGAGCAGGCCCTGATGGCTGCTAGCTGATTGATCTGCCGAAGAATTGTTCAGCCGACAGCCATGAGTATGGTGGGCTTTGCTCGTAATATCAGACCTTGGGAGCCCACAGTATATGTAGTTACACTGTTTTACAAGGTTTTATACTTATTCATTCACAACAAAAAGGCCTTAAGTCCTCAAGAATGGTGTTTCGTATTCTAGACTTTTATGACCAGAGCATTGGAGTAGTAAAATATGCCACATTCATGCCTTTCAGTGAATTTGGCACATTTTTCACTACCATGCGCCGCCACACAAAGTATACTCTAGTCATCGACTGGAAGACATTTTTTTTGTAATTTACAAGTTGCACAAAAATGTTACAACATTTCAAAATGATTATGCCAGAATTCTAGTGACAAGTGTTTGCTGAACTGGCCCCAAAGAGTCCATGAATGAATGTACTTTTAAAACTATGGCAATGTGTTTGAATGATAAATAGAAGCTTCTTTCTAATTACCTCCTGGTGCTGATACTGCCTGTGAGCGGCGCTATCGGTGGCCGCTCACAGGCAGCACGTGACCCCCGCTGACGTCACGTCAGGCGAGGCACGACTCAGTGCTGGGGTCCCCGCGGTGGCTGCTAGGTTGTGGGCGGGGTTATTCCCCGCGTCACACCCAGCATCCACCGCGCGCTTTTCACAATGAATGGGGACAGGGAGAGAGTGAGGTGGATGCCGGGTGTGATGCGGGGGGTAACCTCACCCACAACCCAGCAGACATCGGTGGAACGTGGAAGAGGGACCCCCGGCTGCAGCTGCAACTTGTCGTGACGTCAGCGGATGTCAGCGCCGGCTGTAGCCAGGGGTCACGTGATGCCTGTGATTGGCCACCGATAGCGCTGCTCACAGGCAGAAACAGCACCAGGAGGTAATTAGAAAGAAGCTTCTATTTATTATTAAAACACATTGGCATATTTTTAAAAGTACTAGACAACCCCTTTAATCATTCCCAAGACCATCTACAGTTTCCTATGTTACAAGATTGCAATGTCTCTGTAATAATCGGATGTTTCCTGTAGCTCCATATGGCAGGATTTTTTTTTTTTCACGCACCCATAGCCATAGACTTGAATGAGTGAAGCTCATCTGATTTATGGAAGAAACTAGGGCATGCTGCAATTTTTTTCAGTGAAAAAAAAATGCTTATCTGCACTGCCCTATGGAATATCATTGATCAAAGAGCTGTCTTTTTCACACACAGCACTTGGACGAAATATACAGTTGGGTGAACGGAGCCCCTACATGAATATACAAAGCTAAACATTAGTGAAAACTGCTGCACTGTGCTGTGCTTGGTGCAGGACCTATGGGGGTGGTGTATGAATTGGGAATTTGCTTTTACATTCTTGGCCATGCACTGCCTCCTTGTGTCACGGCCAGAAATTTTCCATGACTGCAACATACTATACAAGTTGTAAGAAATCCTAATCTGCTGCACTTTTGGCAATTTGTGTGTTGCGGAAACTTTCTGCCACATTCCCTTTCATTATGGTGTGATGTGCCATCAGCATAGTGTGGTCATTGGCCATGTTACATGTGCTGCAGCCAAAGTCGGGGTGTATCCCCAGCCTTAAAGGGAATCTGCACATTTAGGAATTCTGCTCTTTACCAATATTGTTAAAGGGATTGTCCAGTGTTCTGCTAAAAAAGTCTGCTGTCACATACTCTATGTGACTGCAGAATTCTGAATCCTTACAGTGTGCGTACTTTGTCTTATATTGCTGTGAAGAGCAGACAGTATTGCAACCACAAGTATGAGATCTCCCTACCTCCGGCCATATTCCTACTAGACGAGTGTATCTAGTCAGAATGTGGCCGGAAGTATGAAAATCGCATACTTACGTTTCACGTAACTGTCTACTCTTGGCAGCAATATCAGAGGATCCCGACAGTGTGCGGTATGCACTCTGTAAGGATTCAGAAGTTTGCAGTCATGTATAGTATGTGACTGCAGACTTTTAGCAGAAGACCGGACCACCCCTTTAATCTATATTAGGCTGATTGCACACGTCTGGATATTTCTGGTAACGGAAAAACCAGTACCGGAGATATCCGTGTCCGTGTACACCTGTGTGGCAAAAGTGTGACAACCGAGAGCCACTCCAGGAGCACACAGCTCCTAATCGCATGGATTACAGCGGGTGACACTTAGGACAGGTGAGTATAAGGATTTTTTTTATTTTATTCTTATTTTTACACTAGGACACTGTGGGAGCAGACACTACTACTCTCATCATTGTCCCTGCTGATGCTGATTGCAGCGCCGGTAGCGAACTATGATGAGGGCAGTGTTCAGCACCCGGCACTTGGGAACAGCGCTAACTGTACACTGATTCCGAAGCGCCGGTACATGTCACACGGTACGTGTTTACATGGTCCCATTGACTTGAATGGGTCCGTGTGATCCGTGCTGCCAAGCAAAAACGGACATGTGTGTGGCGCCCCTGAGGGTTCAGTCGCCACAGAGGTACTGCACCTCACCCAGAGGTGTGGTATCCCCCTTCTCTCAGGTAAGGAGGGAGTGCTGCCCGTTACCCCAACACCTGCATCCAACACTACACTACTCCAGGCCAGCTGGAGGGGCAAGAAGTATGCGCAGTGCTGAGCCCTGTCCCTGGCTGGAGTGGGGGGGAACCCAAAGGTAGGGGGAACCAGTAGTGGGTGTGGGTGGAGGAAGCAGTTAAGGGGAGCACTTTGACAGTAGATATAAAGGGAAGCCATCTTAGGGTGGCAGATCAGTCAGTGAGAGGAGAGAGTGAAGACAATCTGGGAGCAGAGTCTCTTTAGGAGCTCTGCTCCACAAGTAGGGCCCAGTCCTAGAGGCCCAGGAGGGGAGCAGAAGAGTAGGCTCTGTTCTAGTAAAGGGATCCTAGGCGGTACGGCGAGTGCGGGACGGCACCCGTACGCCCCGGAATCTGTCAGAAGAGGACCAGTCGTTTAACTCCAAGTCTCGGCTGGAAAAACCGGAGGCTTCTGGCTTTCATAGTCCAGTTGCCAAAGCCTTATTCTAATCTCCTTGAGGGTCAAGCAGGTCGGGGAACTCCAGTTAGACAGGAGGGACTTCAGAGAACCCGAGCGGGACTGAGAGTGGGAAAGCACAGGGCAGGAGGGAGAAGACCCAGCGTGAAGTCGGTCTAGAGAGGAACACAAGAAAGCGGGGTTCCGTCAGGTGCTCCTAAACTACCTGAGAAAGAACTGAACCCCCGTTCTGGTGAACGCAGCGCAACGTGGGAGGCTGTAAGCTGGACAGTACAACCTGAGGAACTTAACAACTGTGAGTAAAGACTCGGATCACTGCACTGCACTGCCTACGTCCATTATTTCAGCGGCGCCATCTTTCCCCCTGCACTACAACGCCCAGCGCAACCCACACTATCTACACTGCCCTGGAGCTAGCTCTTCCTGTGGACAGCCACACCATCCCTGCTGCAGTAACATCAGCTTCAGAGGACTGCTCCGCAGCGGCGGCTCCCTTTGGAAGCATTCCACAGGTGGCGTCACAAACTATTTATTTTATTTTTCCTATCCAAGATGCAAATTCCCCTTTTTGGTTGACCGCCCTGGGCCACGGACCGGGCCAGCCACCGTGATATCCCCCACCAGCATCCATAGGCCCGGCTGCCGAGTACCCCATAGCCTTGGGGGCGCGTCATGTGCTCCATGTGGAGCACAGGGACACACGGTTCGTGGAAACACACTGACGTGCACAGTCCCATTCATTTGAATGGGTCTACGTGTGTCAGTGTCTCCGGTACGTTTGGAAAATGTCACCACACGTACTGGAAATACTGACGTGTGAAAGAGCTCTTATGACAATGCAGATTTCACTGGAACTGTACGCATCAGTTTTTCCTGCAGTTTTCCTATAATCAATGTATTGCAATTGCCATACAATTATCTTATATATAAAGTATGCCGAAAAGGTCACCAATCCTAACAATGTACCATATATTAATCAATGGTTTTTGACTTTTATTATTTCTACGTATTAGAATAAGATGACTTGTCACAAACTACAGGAAACATCTCATGTCATTTTCTTAAACGGTTCAGTATGAGATGGTCACAGGAAAGCAATGATTAATCCGTTACAAAAGACTTACTATCTTTGCTGGAGCATCCACCAGATGTAACCACTAGCATGCAGGCAATTGCTTTCTATAGGTCCCTTGAGAAGGGTATGTGACGGGAGGTATACAATAGCATTTTCCTCTTGGCTGGTTTGAGTGACATTGACAGTAAAAATAACAGCAGAATCCTGGAAAGCTGATGAGCAGCTCCTTGGATAGTAAGCAATGCTTCTGCCTGAGAATCTCTACAGTGAGCTGCTGCATCAGTGACATGTCATAAACCGTATGCGGTGTGTAGATTACATGCCCGGTCCAATTGTGTCTGACAGATAGGTCTTTAGTGGACAGTCCTTTTACCAGATGAGGGTCAAGCATTTAGGACCCTCATTTATAAGGAAAAATAAAAATTTATTATGTTTCAACCAAGAAGACTTTGCATATCTGTACATTACATGGGCAGCCACTGATTACCATGGGAATTGTGCCATACTGCATTTGTCTGAGATGGAGCAGCAGGAAAATACATGTTCTAAAGAACAAAAGCATTAAAGGGAACCTTTCACTAAATTTTACATGTTGAACTGGACACATGATGTATCTGTGGCGCCCCTGAGGGTTCGACCGCCACAGGGATGCTGCACCTCTTTAATGGGGTGTAGTGTTCCTCCTTTGAGGTAAGAACAGTGCGATGGCCAGGACCCTACCTCCACATCCAACACCACACTTCTCCCACCAGAGGGGGCTAGTAGGCACTAGGTGCTGCCCCTACTGGAAGTTGGGAGACTGGGGAACCAAGAGATAGGGGAACCAACTAGTGGGTGAGGGTGGAGGATTCACATTTTAGTGACACTTTAAAATTGATATTTAACTCACAGCCATCTTGGTTTTGGGGTCTTTGATCGTGATCTCCCTCTCTGAGCGTGGATCCTGTGTGGACCTGCAGAGGATGGAGACACGGCCCTCGTACCCTGGCCTTGGGTCGAGGGGCAGGTTGCAGATAATGTATGTCTCAGCCCGGTCACGGACCATGACCAAGAAGGCCCGGAGCTTAGGAGTGTAGCTCCACCGCAAATGGATTCCGGGGGGGATGCAGACGGAGCGGTATACGCCACCTGTCCTCGCTAATCAGGCCCTGAGGATGCCATCGGGTAACGGAAGGAGCAGAGCTGCCACCCGTACCCTTTTTCTGAGTGAAGTTCAGAGGGAGACCCGGCCTATCTACACACACACAGACAGGAAAGGACCCGGTCTGAAGTCTAGGAACACTCTGGTGCGGGGTCCTAATTGAACACTGGACTTATTCGGAGGTTGTCGGACCCCCCTGTCTCTGGTGACCGCAGAACTCCGCGAGGAGTAGGGAGAAGCCTTTCAACTGCAATCTCCACCGTGAGTAAAAACCCTGGAAGTTAACCCCTATGGCCTCCGGACTCTTTATTCTGCATTACACCGCGCTACGCTGCACCAGACCTCCTATACTACAACCCCCCTCCATCCTGTCTCTAAGCCCTGAGGCCCTGCTCTGCCTGTGGGGAGTAGGAACAACGACGGCTGCCATAACATCCTGCCTCAGCGGACTGCTGCAGCGCTGGTGGCCTTCACCAGGTGCCACAGGTGGCGTAGTCGAGATCAGCCACTCAACCCGGATAAGCCCGTACCATCCCTTTTTAATGTGACGGCCCTGGGCACGGAGCGGGTCCAGGCCACGGCTGCACCCCATCGACAACATAGGACCTGGCTCCGAGTCTCCCATCTCCCAGGGTAGGGCTTCCAGCGTCACACAACTGGCGTAGTCGGCAGGATCGCGTGCCCGCAGCAAAGGAGGGAATTACCCATTGCTACCGGGTACTGTGTGCCTTACACCTTAGGCTGTCGTTTCCACTTAAAATGGCGCCCGCCCAAGAAGAACAGACGCCATAGTGTATCAGAAAGACGGTCTCCTAACACCTCCTATCGTGGGCCAGGCTCCCACATGGCGCCAAGAGTGTGGACCGCCCCTTCCATCAGAGACTGTCCGCGGGGTAATGCCCATCAAAATGGATGGGCTGAACGAAGGCGTGCCTGTCAGCATACCGCCCTGGAGCCGCCCCGAAAGAGGAGGAAAAAGAAAAACAGCAAGGTGCGGCCATAGCATTTGGAGTTTGGCGACCTTCAGGAGCGGACATGGACGCTGCTGGAGTGCAACAAACGGAACCTTCCGAACCCGGCCCAGGTCCTTCTCCCGGCAGGGAGCGAAGCGGCACAACCCTTACAGCGGGAGATATTGAATTTCTCCACCAGGAAGCCCTGGGTCTTGAACGGAGACGGGATGAGGCCCAGAAAGCGGCGTCTGCTGCGTGGCGGGAAGAAATGCTGCTCTGCATCCGGACCCGCCGCCAAGGAGCCGAAGCTCAGGGAGAAGCGGTGACAGAGGTCGTGAGAGGCCCAGAGGCGGGTGGGTATGCTACCCCTGCCCTGGCTGCTGAGCCTACTGTGCCCATACTGGCCCCTGAGGGTTTGACCGCCACAGGGATGCTGCACCTCTTTAATGGGGTGTAGTGTTCCTCCTTTGAGGTAAGAACAGTGCGATGGTCAGGGCCCTACCTCCACATCCAACACCACACTTTTCCCACCAGAGGGGGCTAGTAGGCACTAGGTGCTGCCCCTACTGGAAGTTGGGAGACTGGGGAACCAAGAGATAGGGGAACCAACTAGTGGGTGAGGGTTGAGGATTCACATTTTAGTGACACTTTAAAATTGATATTTAATTCACAGCCATCTTGGTTTTGGGGTCTTTGATCGTGATCTCCCTCCCTGAGCGTGGATCCTGTGTGGACCTGCAGAGGATGAAGACACGGCCCTCGTACCCTGGCCTTGGGTCGAGGGGCAGGTTGCAGATAATGTATGTCTCAGCCCGGTCAAGAACCATGACCAAGAAGGTCCGGAGCTTAGGAGTGTAGCTCCACCGCAAATGGATCCCGGGGGGGGTGCAGACGGAGCGGTATACGCCACCTGTCCTTTGCTAATCTTATCTATTCAGAGGGATTCCGGCCCCCGACACCTGACCTTGCTACTCTATGTCCTGGTCAGGGAAGCCCGGTAGGCCCTGAGGATCCCATCGGGTAACGGAAGGAGCGGAGCTGCCACCCGTACCCTTTTTCTGAGTGAAGTTCAGAGGGAGACCCGGCCTATCTACACACACACAGACAGGAAAGGTCCCGGTCTGAAGTCTAGGAACACTCTGGTGCCGGGTCCTGATTGAACACTGGATTTACTCGGAGGTTGTCGGACCCCCCCCCCCGTCTCTGGTGACCGCAGAACTCCGCGAGGAGCAGGGAGAAGCCTTTCAACTGCAATCTCCACCGTGAGTAAAGACCCTGGAAGTTAACCCCTATGGCCTCCGGACTCTTTATTCTGCATTACACCGCACCACGCAGCACCAGACCTCCTATACTACAACCCCCCTCCATCCTGTCTCTCTGCCCTGAGGCCCTGCTCCGCCTGTGGGGAGTAGTAACAACGATGGCTGCCATAACATCCTGCCTCAGCGGACTGCTGCAGCACTGGTGGCCTTCATAATAGTGGCTGCAGAGCGAATAAAACGTTTTTTTGCTTTTTGTTTTTAATTCTGCCTTTCCGCTACGGATATATTAGCAATGAAAGTATTGGCACATGAGCTATCAGACAGACACTCATATTGGGAGAAGTACAGCACCCAGTGAAATCTGATAACACCCACTTGGACTTACGGTAAGTAAAGTTAACTCATTAGGTGCCAAATACTTTGATTACTAATATCTCCACGACGGAGAGGCAGAATTAAAAAAAAAAAACGTTTTATTATGCCCCACAGCCACTATTACATCGTGTTTTCAGATCTTAATGAAAAAAAAATCTGAAAGGTTCTTTTTAAACGGTTATTCCCAAAATCCCATTGTGGTCTTATAATAGTGTACTGTTAAATGTATTCATTTCTGCCATATGAACCATTTTTAAATCTGCCCATTTTGCACATATAACCCTCCTAAGGATAACCTCTAGGCGCTATTTACCCTCTATCTACCATAGGCACTGTCCTGTTGTCCTTTCATTAGCAGTGCAGTCTTTCTCAGCTGGCATCCTGTCAGCATAGCTCTCCCCTGCCTACACCTCTGACACAGAGTGTATTTTAGATTTATAATACAATATATGACCATGTGTAAGCTCTGCTCCTGCTCAGACCCTGCCTGCCAGGTTTTATCTTCTGCCATTTGCATCAGTATAGCTGCCTGTTCGTTTTTACGTCATTGTTAGCTCAACTCTCCAGCACGCCCCCAAAACGGAGCTTGTAATGCTAGGCTTTGCAGAGCTGTTATTTGTTGCCTACTGCTGAAAGACCAGTAATGTGAAATTGCAGATGCTGCTCAGTTGATACATATGGCAGAAGATAAAATAGATCAGGCTGTACAGGAGCAGAGAGTGCACAGAAGCATACAGTGAATTCTACACCTAGTTTAGCTTGATGATACCGTAACTCAGAAAGGTGGGGCTACACAGGAGAGGGATAAGGGGTCTGCAGCACTGAGGAGAAGCAAAATGCTGCTGGGAAATATAGCTATCATAGATAAGAATATGACTGCCCATTCAGCTCTGTGAAGCTGCATGCACATGGGGGCAAACAGAGATGAAAAATACACAAAGGTACAACAATGAATTACTATGTTGGGCTTAGTCTGTGTGTTAAAAATAAGCATGCATTTACTGTGCTTTGTGAAAAATAATGCAATTGTGGGAATAACCCTTTAAAGAACTATTTCCCTCTTATGACATTTATGGCATTTCTACAGAAATGTAAAGCATTAGTTCAAAAATTATATAGATTTATAACTTCTTTCCACATTTTTTAGTTTAACAGCAAAGGTTACTTTGCAAACAAATGAGGTATATATGTCTCAAGGGATTGCCCTTGGAATAATTTCTATGGTGCTCACATCTGTAGGATTATCATTGTCATTGAAGAATATTGGTCATGTAGCATGTTGATTCTGCAACTTGATCTTTTATCCTATGATTTCAGTAGTTACATAGCACATTGTCAACAATGTTTTCATACTAAATGGAACTTCTTGACACAGCAATGCAGTATTACATGGAGACCTTAGAGGGGCAGCACTATCATCTTAAAAAAAAGTCTACTTTTGTCTACTTCTCCTACTTTCCTCTTTCAGTGTATCAGTTAGCACAGCCGGTTTTTGCTGCCCTATTGAACAGCGTCGCATATACTAGACAGTGTCATACAGTTTCAATCTCATTCTTTACATATTAGACCTGTCAGTTGTTAAACTTTCTAGGTTTTCCTGAAAAAGAAAATTACTATATCTTATTACATTTATTGAGAATCTGTGCTAGGTTTATACAGAATACATTGCTTAGATGTACTGAGGTGATGGCCTGAATTGACTTTTTTGGCTTAATGATTTTTTTGGCCCATAAAAGCTATTGTTATAACAGGATGCAGTCAATTTCATGGATATCATTGTGATAGAAAACACATTATGGTTTTGCTTCACTACCACATAACAGCCATGGTTTATATGACTTTCCATATAAAGCAAAGGTGGGAAAACAGAATAAAATGTGTTTCAAAATATAAATATTTTTTTCATTTTGGTGTTAAATATACACCGTATATACTCGAGTATAAGCAGAATTTTTCAGCAATTTGTTATGCTGAAAAATCCCCCCTCGGCTTATAGTCGGGTATATACTTTATGGTATATACATTCCGGTGGTGGACAGTGATGGGGAAGGGGAGTTGCGGTGGTGGAGAAGCGGGGCACAGGCAGTAGCCGTGGCTGCAGCCACAACGTATGTCCGCTGCTAAAGGAAAATGGATATTCACTCTTTTCCACGCCATGGGAGTGGAGAGGAGTGAATATTCATTCTCTTTAATAGAGCGGGAAGTATCAGTCGCAGCCGGCGGCTTCCTGCTGTGGCTCAGCTATCCTGAGTGCCCGCTATTACAGAGTATGAATATTCATTCTTCTCCACTCCCATGGGCATGGAGAAGAGTGAATATTCATTCTCTTTAGTAGCGGGCACAGAGGATCACTGAGCCGCTGCAGGAGCTGCGGCACTGCTGGCAGTGTGCGCTATTAAAGAAAATGGTTATTCACTCCTCTCCATTCCCGGCGTCTCGCAGTGACGTCATGCGCTGCTCAGATGTTGAGATGAGCTAGTAGGTGAGTACAAGTGTTTATTTTTTTCATGTGTGCATTGATGGGGGCCATGTATACCGGGATGAGGGAGCAATGCATACCAAGATTGGGGATGAGGGTGCCATGCATACCAGGATTGGGGATGTGGGTGCCATGCATATCAGGATTGGGGAAGAGGGGGCCATGCATACCAGGATTGGGGATGAGGGGGGCCATGCATACCAGGATTGAGGATAAGGGGGGCCATGCATACCAGGATGGGGGATGAGGGGGGCAATGCATACCAGGATTGGGGATGATGGGGGGCCATGCATTCCAGGATTGGGGATGAAGGGGGCCATGCATAGCAGGATTGGGGATGAGGGGAGTCATGAATACCAAGATTGAGTATGAGGGGGGGCATGCATACCAGGATGGGGAAATTTACCAGTAGCTGCTTTCCCCCCTTAGGCTTATACTCGAGTCAATAAGTTTTCCCAGTTTTTTGGGGTAAAATTAGGTGCCTCGGCTTATATTCGGGTCAGCTTATACTCAAATATATACGGTAAATGTAAATTGATCACAAAAATTTTGTGTACCTCTAAATAACCCATCGGATCTTGATGTTTGAAAGCTTCAAGTTGAAAATCTTTACTGACATAAATTGTCTAATTCATTGAGAACAAAATGACATATCAATGGTCAATGGAAACCCAAATCATCAAGCAAAGTAAAAAATGTAAATCTCAGACAAATCCAATTTGCGTAAATTTCATCACAACAACTCATAATGTGACTCAGTAGTATATAGTAGTGATTATCGATTGTTTTGAAATTCAAATTTTTCTGAAAAATTAAATTTACTGTGAATAGATTCGCCAAGAATTGAAATACTGTAAAGCCTCCAAGCGCACTAAAAGGATGTGTATAACACTCTAAGGTTTCCTAGGACTGTATTAAACTCCTTTCAAGGTCTTTAACACAAAGTCTTAGCAATATCAAAGTGACCTAAAAATAGAAACAGATGGTAACCCATCAGTAACCAACAGCCTATGTAATAACAGTGCAATGACAGACCATTCAAGTTTGCACCTCTTAGTCTTTTGTAATTAGCTCTGTGAAGAACACTGATTCAAACTGATGGGGTCGCTGTCAGAAATAACATCATCCTGCTATGACTGAGGCGAATGATTAGCAGAATTTTCTCCATTTCCCAAGAATACACTTACGTTTTCTGGAGGCAAAGGAAGCCAATTGTGGGCTGTTTTGGTAATAATACTGTCCAGACAACTGGGGTGGGAATTCTTCTGCTATCGACTCCCACATTCTTAGCCAGTATATTTTGTTTTTCTATTACACTAACCCATCCATTTACATTGCTATTTCTTCTTTTACCATACTTTTTGTATAGCACTATAATTAACTTTTGACAGTCTTTTCAACCCCAAGTTATTCAACTCTTTCTAAAAACGACATAACAAGAAGTGCTAAATAGGTAGATATTTGTGCAGAAAGCAAAATGTGGCAGCAGGCTGCAGTATAGGTGTTGCACATATGGCTGTCAAATTGGACTAGTAACACAGGTGTGCAAAAACAGAAATGTACAGTTAAAAGTCTACTTTTTTTCTAATTTCTAACAAAATGTAACCCAAGACAAATGCTAGCTACACTATATCACTGATCAATTACACTGTGAGTGCTGTCGACCGACATCTATCCTATTTCTATCCCTATCAATTAAATCTCCTATATTATTTGCAAACTACTTCTCTCATCTTCTTCACTGCTGCAGTTGTACAACACATTTTTGTTTGGAGCATTTGTCCAATGTTTTAGTACTTTCTCTCCTATCTCTATTGCTGTGAGCTCTGATGTCCTCTCACTATCATATATCACCCAAAAATGGCTGCTGCATTCCCTGCCTAGGCATTTATATAAGATCTTATTTTCCCTACTGATTAGCTGCACTATACCACTTGATGTGATAATTGGATGGCATTATCGGGAAGCCCACGTGGTCGTGCATGAAGTTATGTTATCCAACTGTGGCTAAAGAAATGTTCTGCAATGTGGAAAAGGCATTGGGCATTTATTTTGGTGATTCACACGAATCAAAGCTCAACTTGTCTGAATTCGCCAGGGACCTTTGAGTTGCATAAAAATAACACAAATTTGATTCCCAGAAAATCAATTCACTCATTTCTATCATGTATGGCCACCACCTGCCTGTGTGCACTCTTGATAATGGTCTGGGCATACATAGTTCTGATCAGAAGATGAATGGTGTTCTGGAAGTCATGCTTGTTGAACTTTCAATGGTCTGTTGAATTTAAATGCCAGATTCTTTTGTTCTTCCAGGAAATATGCTGTCACAAAGCTGTCAATATGCCATGGTGTCTGGCAGTGGTTTATTTCACCTTTTTCCATTGAAATCACATGTACGCTTGGCTGAGCTGAGTGTGCATGTGTATGGGAGAGCCCGCAGAAACAGAAGTCAGTTGAATGAGTATTCAGCTGACAGTTATCTAAGGTATGTGTCATAAAACCTGGAAACAAATGGGTTAACCTGCGCTGCCATCAAAGGATGATGAACTTCAGATGAAGTTTTAAACTTCGAAATGCGTTGACCAATAAACCGCAGAATTGTATTCCTGTCTTCTCATCATCCTTTGACGGCAGCGCAGGTTAACCCATTTGTTTCCATGTTTTATAATTCCCTTCTCCTAGCTCTGCAGCAGCCTATGTCTTTTTCAGCAGTTGTGTGCACCCAACCTGATCAGGTGAGCACGTTAGTGCATATCCTTTCCCAACATTTACCCAGATAAGACCCTATTGCGCTTTTTGTCCCTTCCAGGTCTCTCTAATCTAAGGTATGTGGGCACTTTTAGGTGGGTGCTGAAAAACCTGTCAATCAGTGGCTTTTTCCTGCAGTGTCTAAAACACTTGGGTGTGCCAAATTCAGTAAAGCCGGGGACCATCTGTGGGGACAAGGGTATAAATTGAAGCTCTTGGGCTCCAAAGTTAAATTTGCAGAATGATATTTAAAAAAAAAACTGGTCTTCTTATGAGGTACAAGGGCCTTTGACCTTCCTAAGACAAGGGCCTGATTGTGACTGCTAGCGCTGCACTATCTACCAGGGCAGTGGAGTCGGAGTTGTGGAGTCGGTGTCCATTTTGGTGCAGTCAGTATAAAATGGACCGACTCCGAAAATATATAATAAATTGGGTACAATAGTTCAGTGTAGGATGTGCTGTAAATGTTTTCATAAGAATAAGTTATGAAATGTCCTATAAATGTCTGTTTTATTCCTGATCTAAGGATGTCGGCTTTTAGTTGAGATGAATCTGTGCTGCACTTTATGTACACGCTCAGTAGTGAGGCAGTGCTGTGGAGTCAGTCGTGGAGTCGGAGTCATGGAAATTGAGGAGTCGGGAGTCAGTGGTTTGGCTTACCGACTCCACAGCCCTGCTATCTACACTGCTGGCAGATACATAAGGAAGTAAAAAAACATCTACTGTTAATGCAAAAGGCTTTTGCAATAACTAAAATGAAAATAAATTGCCTAAGACTATTTAGGGGTGTAAGTGTGACCCAACATGGTAGCTATTTATTGTGCTCTATTTAAAAAAAAGACTCCTGGGCTCATCACATGTATGGTATTGGAAATAATTAGAATATAAAGCAAATGCAAATTCATTTTCCTGTAGTCAGTGACAAGAAGACATAATGAGCACAGTGTTCGCTGTGTGCAGGATCGGGAAACAGTGTCATTACTGTGGGACTTTTAGTTACAGATAAAAGTTCTAGTAAATAATTGAAGACATAGGGTGACTCTCTCTCACCCCCGAGGCTCACATCCAGGAAGCGATACCTATTGAAGCTACTATCATTACAGGATTATTGTAGAAGCCAGAACAAATCAAGTGCTCATTTGGAGAAGTCAGAATGGCACAATGAGGATGGGACTCTGACGGACAAAAGTGGCAGGTAAATCCTAATAGCTACACAAATCGCACTCTTGAAATCATAACGGAGGAAGAAAGAGGCAGAAGTGTTTGGATGTAATACTATTTTTATACAGAAGACTGGAATTGATGACCTACATGGCATTAAAACACTGTTCTGTCCTATTGAGGTAGTTATCAGAATCTCCAACTCAGCCATTTAGCCTGACAGAGGATGGTGCCGTTCTGTTCCTGAGATGTCGGCTTCTATGTGACGTGAGCCAAATGGCTGAGAGAAGCTATATTTCCAATGCCCGATCAGTGCGTCCTATTTTTATGGAACTAGTCAATGCCAGGTTTTAGAAGCCCCCATTTTCCCACTGTATACATCGTAGTTTATTATTTTATAGGATGATTGCTTTGTATTTATATTATGAATATATTCACTTTATGTAAGGAACGTAGCCTCCCTAAATTATTCAGTGCCACTGGCAGTATCGGAGTTACGTGGCGTACATTTCTATAAAAGTTCATCAAATGAGTTTATTCTACGCAGGAATTATTATTTTATTACGGCTTTGCTGACCTAAGCACATTACGCCAACACATTTTTAATAAAATATTACTTTATAAGCAACATTTCTTAATTTTATAGTTGATATAATAACTCATCCAAAACATATGCAAAAATGAGTGGGCCAAAAAACTTACCAGGCTATAGACTTGCATCTCCATAAATATGCAAGCTCAGAACATATGGGCATGCATGTATACCTCTATACAGAAAGCAGGGAAAGAGGCTACCGCCAACCTTCATCCTATTCTGTGCTTGTTTCCCATGACAATAGATGGGCTGCCCTCATACATATGGGTAGTCCCAGCAAAAAGTTGATATTATCTCTGAAAACCATACAAAGAATTGTATATTTGAACTACTAATATGATGACAAGTGAAAAAATATGCACAGAAGCATCAGAAAGTACAAAGTGAATAAAAAAAACATACTCGGATTACTCCTAGTAACTACTGCTCACACTACTGGTTGCACGTGCTCACTACTGCTCTCACCACTGACTGCACATGCTCACTACTGCTCTCACCACTGACTGCACATGCTCACTACTGCTCTCACCATTGGTTGCACATGCTCACTACTGCTCTCACCACTGGCTGCACATGCTCACTACTGCTCTCACCATTGGTTGCACGTGCTCACTACTGCTCTCACCACTGGCTGCACATGCTCTCTACTGCTCTCACCATTGGTTGCAAGTGCTCACTACTGCTCACACCACTGACTGCACATGCTCACTATTGCTCATACTAGAGGTAGCAAATTCTCACTACTGCTCACACGAGTAATGCTCACTACTGCTCACATCACTGGCTGCACATGCTCACTACTGCTCACACAAGTAATGCTCACTACTGCTCACATCACTGGCTGCACATGCTCACTACTGCTCACATCACTGGCTGCACATGCTCCCTCACTGCTCACATCACTGGCTGCACATGCTCACTACTGCTCACATCACTGGCTGCACATGCTCCCTCACTGCTCACATCACTGGATGCACATGCTCACTACTGCTCACATCACTGGCTGCACATGCTCACTACTGCTCACATCACTGGCTGCACATGCTCTCTACTGCTCACATCACTGGCTGCACATGCTCACTACTGCTCACACTAGTGGTAGTTGCACATGCTCACACCAGTGGTTGCACATGCTCACTACTGCTCACACCATTGGTTGCACATGCTCACTGCTGCTCACACCATTGGCTGCACAAGCTCACTACTGCTCACACTAGTGTTGGTTGCACATGCTCACACCAGTGGTTGCACATGCCCACTACTGCTCCATTCACACAGGGGGACTCCTGGACCCCTAGCAATCATGCATTTGTCATATATTTCTGTGGATATGTGTTGTTTATGGGACAACCATTCTAACAATATATTTTTCTGCACAATGATTGTACTCTAGTTTTCATGCATTTTATATTTTGGTTTTTTAGTCCATCCAGCTGAATTTAGAAATTGACATGTGACAGATCCTACATAGAAAATAAAACATATTATTAGAAAGCGACTGCTGGCAGCAACATCAATCAGCAAGTGATCTCACCTAATGACCTAAAGTAAAAAGCGGGCCTGGTCTCCCGCCTAACAAAGGACCCCAGCCTGCTTCAGCTTTCTTAGCCGGCTGATAAAAAAAGATCTGACATAAAGCTTCACTGGAGCAGAGAATCAATAATTGCTCACTGCTCCAAGCAAGTTGTCCCTCAAAACAATCTTCTCAGGGAAAACACAGAAAATCTAAGCATCTGAGTAAATTTCCCTTTCAATTCGCCTAAGAAGTGATTAAAAAGCCATTTACTCAGACAAGTCTCTTACTTCCATGGGGGGTAACAGCATCATTTTCTTTCTTGTCAGCTAAAACAAATACAGTACAAACTGAGTGCACGGAGAAGCAAAAAACATATAATAGCAGTAATAGAAAGCTGCGGCTGATGTGAAATACCGCAGAATATCGCACATTATACCTACGTGGTATAGGCTCGAAATAATTAGGGGCTGCATGAAGAAATGACAACATACACAAGCAAACAGCTATTTATTAGCTGTTAAATCCGCACTGGTGGCCAGTGTGTTCTGCTTTATTATCCTATATAAATCCAGCACAACTGTCTTCCCAGGCAGCAATGCATGTCAAATATTCACAAAGTTGTCTCATCACAAGCAAACCACTATACCATGGAAGATGCCAGAAACCCTCATCAGTGTGCATGTTACATATAGATAAGGGGTGGACTACTCATTTACCCAATGGGCTACATCAGAATCTGGGAATGCTGAACAAATGGGGGTTAGGGGAACTTAAAGGGGTTGTCCACTACTAGTAAACCCCTTCTAAATAGCTTCAGTCTGCGCCACAAAATAAAATAATGGATAAATTGCTGGTGTGTCTCCCAGCAGCCACATCACATTGCTATGCCACATAATAATAATCTCGATTTTTATATAGCGGCAACATATTCCGCAGCGCTTTACATACATTATCATTGCTGTCCCCATTGGGGCTCACAATCTAAATTCCCTATCAGTATGTCTTTGGAGTATGGGAGGAAACTGGAGAACCCGGAGGAAACCCACGCAAACACGGGGAGAACATACAAACTCCTTGCAGATGTTGTCCTTGGTGGGATTTGAACCCACTGTTGCCAATCAGACACCCAGGAAGTATGCACTTTTCTATTTTGTGCAGCAGACTGGAGCTAATGAGAACGAGTTATCCAGTAGAGGACTACCCCTTTAATTCTGCGCAATATTAATTCCAGAAGATGCCATTTCCCCCTAATCTCCAGTCTATTATTGCAGTAATCATCCCTTAATTGCCACCCTCCCTCACATCCACGCCAGTATCCAGTAGCCACGTAGCTTATATTCTTGGCCCTCCTAGCAGATTAGAAGCAGTGCAGCACTCAGGATTTGGCTGCGGTCAGACGGCCGTATGTTCTCTCACGAGAGAGAATCGGGCCGATTATGCTAATGACACTCGGCCCAAACTCTGGCTCACCACTAGGATAAAGATAAATATATAGGCACACATTCATTTAGAGTTATCACGCAAGTTTTGATGAAGGGCGTGATGGAGTCAGAGGTGCCCAGTGCACCTCGCCACATATCTTACTCCAGTCATAGATGTGTGGTGTAAAAGTACGTTACTACTCGCCACACTCTGTTCCATTTGGGTAGAGCTGGCATGAAAACGCAAAAAAGTGCAACAATTTGTCGACTTCTCAGAGTGTTTTACAACAGATTTCTACAGAAAACACTTTGATGATTCGGGGTCATGATGAATATACTCTCCAATGAGCATATCAAGGTTGTCTAGAATGATGAGACGCCCTTTAAAAAAACAAAAAAAACAAAAAACAGTTCTTAAATTAACCAGTCACCTTGGAAATGCTGTGCAATCAATGGGCTGCTTGTTATAATGTCGGAGAAGCTGAGCGGATTGATATATAGTTTGGTGGGAAAAGTTTCAGTATACCATGTATTTTATTCACTGACATTCGCTATGCATAGTGAGGTAGCTGTCAATCATCGTTTAGGACCACCCACTAGACTCCTAAATCCAAACTGAGCAGAAATATAAATGAAGAGAATAATTTTCCCTGCTCTGATCCCATTACACAATTCTGCCAGTTGAAGCAGACATATTTATTCTCACTATGTTGGGCACACTTGCTCATGGTGTCGCCATTTTTGGGGTTAAAAGGTGTACACAATAAGACCTTTTTACGCAAAAGACTAGGTTCAGGACTGCAACTATCCAGTTCTTTATATCTGAATTCACTACAATACAAAAGTTTGTAAATCCTGGACTTTGGGGCCACTATCAGGAGGTTTCAGCACCTAATTCAGACGTACGTCATTTACGTGTCTTCACAAGTCATTGTTTTTTTGCAGACGAGTGTTTGCATATCAAAATAATACATTGAAGTCTATTAGACTGTGAAAAAATAGAACGTACATGGCTGACATCCATGTGTCATCTGAGCACCATCCGTTTTTTAATGTTTAATAGATAGGCTAAGCTTTGAATTTGCCACACTGATGGTAACCACAAACACATTGGCCAACAATGGATGTAAATTGGCTAAAAATACACTGGTCAACATCAATCTGTTTTTCATGTATGCAAAAAAAAGAGATATCTGGATGACACTTATAATGTCACCTTTAAAGCTGTTTCATCTGCAAGACCACATGACTGACCATAATGATGGTTTTGTGGGTGAAATAGCCATTTCCATGCAAAATTAAGTGATTGCTCAGGAAGACTGAAGATGATAAGGGCTGCTACGGTTCAAAGCCACAGCATGACCGTTACGTGTGTACGCAGCCTTAGATGGAAAGTAGACCACATTAATGAACCAAGTAGCTTCAATGGAACTTATACAAAAGCCTTACTGGGGGAAGAAGCCGGTCCCACTACCAACTTACCTGCCACTCCATAAAAATGCAGGCCCAGAAATAACAGTTTACCGAAAACTACTTTTCCTGTGAAGCCCTTTCCTGGATTCCTTTGTCTCGTTCAGATTTCCTGGATGAGATATACCTTTAGGGTATAGCTAAATGGTGGGTCCTCCACTCACTTCCATAGCTAATGACCACACAATTTTGTTTCACAATTGCAGCTATTGGCCCGGCACAGATGGATGCAGCTTCAGTCGCACTACCACCACACCGCCACCACACCGTCGAGCCATACCCTTACTCCAGTGCCTCATTACTGGAGGCCCACAATATGTCTGCTGGTTATTAGAGATGAGCGTTGTTCTACTCGAACTGTTCGCCAATCTCAAATTCGAGCTGTTTTGGGCGGTGTTCGAGCCGGACGGCGAACACGAACAATTTGAGAAAAATTCGGCTGTTCGAGGTTATGTTCGATAACTGTTCGTGCACCAAAATCATAACTGGATTTTTTCTCAGTAATGATGAAAATTAATGTTAATACGCAGTTTGAGTGTACAGCGGGGTGGGGGGAGGGGCAGGGGATGGATCTCTGCAGGAACAATGAAGATCTCCATTTTTTTTTCTCTTTCCCGCATTTGCAGTGGGGAGGTGCAATCTGTCAGCCTATCAGCAGCGCACACACGGAGCGAAGTGCTTTTTTTCACACAAGCAAGGGCATGTGTCATTGGCAGTGTATGTCACATGTCCTTGCCCTATAAAACCAAGCCATTTTCCCCGTCGCCACCATTTTCTCACTGCTGCAGCTGCGTGTTAGACGGCACCGCTGTTGCTGTGTGCGCTATACCTTGTTAATTTCAAGCCAATTTTCGCACAAATATACAGATAGCTTGGGAGTAGGGAATAGTTGTGATTGCAGTCCTTTTAAGGACTAGGTTACAGCATTTCCTACGACTTTTATCAGGGAGGTCTGTGCTCTTAAATAGATAGGTTGTGGGAGTAAAGACTAATTGTAATTGGAGTCCTTTTCAGGACTAGGTTACATGAGTTCCTATCAGTTTTTGCCAGGCAGGTCTGTGCCAGTGCTGTGCAAGTTTTTTTCACAGCATTTGGCTGAATCTAGCAAAGCTAATCCTTTTTGGCCTATTGCAGAGTGTGTTAGTCAGTGGAGTAGCCTATCTGTGTTGCAAGATATAACACCTGTGTATAGAATACCAATTTTTTTACTGCACCTAGTGAAGTAAAATCTTTTGGGCATAGCATCATTCTATTAGTCCATCTATACTGACCTCCATCAGGTTGCAAACTGAATATCATTTTTTTCTGCATCTAGCTCTGAAAAAATATTTGGGCTTCTAGCAGTGTGTGGGACTTGGTCTATTAGTCCATCTATACTGACCTCCATCAGGTTGCAAATTAAAAATAATTTTTTTCTTCATTTAGCTCTGAAAAAATATTTGGGCTTCTAGCAGTGTGTGGGACTTGTTCTATTAGTCCTTCTATACTGACCTCCATCAGGTTGCAAACTGAATATAATTTTTTTCTGCATCTAGCTCTGAAAAAATATTTGGGCTTCTAGCTGTGTGTGGGACTTGGTCTATTAGTCCATCTATACTGACCTCCAGCAGGTTGCAAATTGAATATAATTTTTTTCTGCATCTAGCTCTGAAAAAATAGTTGGGCTTCTAGCGGTGTGTGGGACTTGGTCTATTAGTCCATCTATACTGACCTCCATCAGGTTGCAAATTAAAAATAATTTTTTTCTGCATCTAGCTCTGAAAAAATATTTGGGCTTCTAGCAGTGTGTGGGACTTGGTCTATTAGTCCATCTATACTGACCTCCATCAGGTTGCAAATTGAATATAATTTTTTTCTGCATCTAGCTCTGAAAAAATAGTTGGGCTTCTAGCGGTGTGTGGGACTTGGTCTATTAGTCCATCTATACTGACCTCCATCAGGTTGCAAATTAAAAATAATTTTTTTCTGCATCTAGCTCTGAAAAAATATTTGGGCTTCTAGCAGTGTGTGGGACTTGGTCTATTAGTCCATCTATACTGACCTCCATCAGGTTGCAAATTAAAAATAATTTTTTTCTGCATCTAGCTCTGAAAAAATATTTGGGCTTCTAGCGGTGTGTGGGACTTGGTCTATTAGTCCATCTATACTGACCTCCATCAGGTTGCAAATTAAAAATAATTTTTTTCTGCATCTAGCTCTGAAAAAATATTTGGGCTTCTAGCAGTGTGTGGGACTTGGTCTATTAGTCCATCTATACTGACCTCCATCAGGTTGCAAATTAAAAATAATTTTTTTCTGCATCTAGCTCTGAAAAAATATTTGGCCTTCTAGTAGTGTGTCGGACTTTCTCTATTAGTCCATCTATACTGACCTCCATCAGGTTGCAAATTAAAACTAATTTTTATCTGCATCTACAGTACCTCTGAAAAAATATTTGGGCTTCTAGCTGTGTGTGGGACTATTTGTATTAGTCCATCTATACTGACCTCCATCAGGTTGCAAATTCAAAATAATTTTTTTCTGCATCTAACCCAGCCAATAGTTTTGGCCTAATACCACAGTTTGGCCACTCAGCTCTGCTCGGTTACCATCCATTGTTTTTTTGTGCAAACAACTCCAGAGTTGTGAATTAGTTAACCACCAAAATGAGTGGAAAAAGGCCTGCTGCTGGTGGAAAGGGGAATAGGCGTGTTGGGAAGGGGAAAAAAGGTTGTGTCCGTGGGGTAGGTGTTAAAGCAACAGTAACATCTGCAGAAGAAAGACCATCTTCCAGCCAAACTAAAATGTCTACTTCTTTTAGCGGACAATGTGATAAGATCCCTTTCTTACGGCCACGCCAATCGCTACAAATTCCAGATGAGGCACAAAAACAGCAGGTGCTTCAACGGATATCAAGTGCTCCTTTAAGTGGGCTCTCCTCCACATCAACTTCAACATCACAAATACTCCAGTCCTCAAAGGTGTCACCCAAATCGCACTTGCTTCCTCACAGCTCCCAAATCTCCAGCTGCCCGTCTGAGTATGAGGTAGAACAGATGGTTGAGTCTGCAGAGCTGTTTACTCATACTATAGCCTGGGAATCAGAGGTCGACTCCAGCGCTTCTGTGAATCCAGATGAGGAAATGATCTGCACTGATGCCCAGAATCTTTATGAGTCGGATCCAGGACCAGACGCAGAAGGTTCTGACCATAATGTAGACCCTCATTCCCAAACTGTAACTCCTGTTGGTGGAGACAATGAGGAAGACGATGATAAGACTCAAATACCTGATTGGAGCGACAACTTTAGTTTTTTGTCAGGGCAGGAACAGGTTGGCTCTGAGGACGACGGGTGTGATAACGCACAGGGTGATGATGATGAGGTCGGAGATCCCACTTACTGTCAACCCACAGTCAGCCAAGAGATGAGGTCAGCAGAGGAGGTGGAGGAAGATGCTAGTGACGACGAGGTCAGGTTGCGCCTTCCTGGACAGAGACGTAGTACTGGAAGCACGTCAACAACTGCATCCTCAAACACAACTCTGCCTCTCACCACAAGTCGTGGTGGCTCTTCAGGTCGCATGGGTGCTAAGCCTTGCATAGCCTGGGCATTTTTTCAGATCGATAAAGATGACCCAACTCGTGTTATCTGTAACATTTGTCAGCAAAAGCTAAGTAGAGGCCAAAAAATACATAGTTTGAGTACTTCATGCATGAACCGGCACATGGACATGAAGCATAAGTTGCAGTGGGAAGCTCAGTGTGCTACAATGCGGTCTAGCCGGCCGGGCCAACCACCGTCTGCCATATCTTGTGCATCCGCGGCCTCTTCATCCTCTGTGACTGGGGGGACAGCAGTCACACCTGTTTTGGGGCGCAGACCTGCCACCTCTTTACCCGCAACAGCCAGCGTGATTGGCAGGTCATCATTTTCTTTGGAGGTGGTAACACCAGCTGGTCTTGAGCGCTGTCCGACATCGATAGCACCACCTTTGGATCAAGGCAACCTAACATGTCCGCCTGCATCTTCCTCACAGACCGGCAGTTTGCCGGGGACACCCTTAT
Source organism: Phyllobates terribilis (assembly GCF_046119375.1). Lineage (NCBI taxonomy): Eukaryota > Metazoa > Chordata > Amphibia > Anura > Dendrobatidae > Phyllobates > Phyllobates terribilis. The sequence goes on from NW_027362764.1 coordinate 406,275,542, forward strand.
CAACCCCGTCTAAGCACAACAGCCAGCCCTCGGTCCCTCAGATGTGGACAAGTAAAAGACCATTTCCTCCTAGCCATGAGAAAGCTAAGAGGTTGAATTTCACCATCTGCAAGCTCTTGGCTACAGAAATGCTGCCTTTCCGCCTGGTGGACACAGAGGATTTTCGAGACCTTATGTCCGTCGCAGTGCCCCAGTACCAGATGCCCAGTTGGCACTACTTCTCAAAGAAAGGTGTGCCTGCGCTCCACCAGCATGTCGCACACAACATCACCGCTTCTTTGAGAAACTCTGTGTGTGACAGGGTGCATTTCACCACAGACACTTGGACGAGTAGGCATGGACAGGGGCGTTACATGTCGCTGACTGGGCACTGGGTAACTATGGTGACAGCAGGACAAGGGGCTGCTGTCCAAGTCTTGCCGTCCCCACGAGTTGTGCGTCAATCCTCTTTATGTCATTTTTCCTCCACTGCTTCTGCCTCCTCAACCTCCTCTCGGTCTTCCACCTGCACCCAAAGCCTGTCTGGTCATGCCACAAGCTTTCTAACTGCGCAGAAGGGATCCTGCACACCTCCTTACTATGCTGGCAGTAGGGCTCAACGTCATCAGGCGGTTTTTACATTGAAATGTCTGGGAAATGTGAGTCACACAGCTGAGGAGTTGTGGTCAGCTCTGGAGAACCAATTTCATGAATGGTTGTCTCCACTGGACCTGAAACCAGGGAAGGCCGTGTGCGACAATGCTGCAAACCTGGGTGCGGCCCTTCGCCGGGGCAATGTCACACACGTGCCTTGTATGGCTCACGTGTTGAACCTGGTTGTCCAGCAATTTTTAGCCCACTATCCCAGACTAGATGGCCTTCTGCAGAGGGCACGGTCGCTGTGTGCTCACTTCCGCCGTTCGCATCCCGCAGCTCAGCGACTTACATCTCTACAGAAGTCGTTGGGCCTGCCACTTCACCGGCTAAAATGCGATGTGCCTACCCGGTGGAATTCAACTCTGCACATGTTGCAGCGACTGTGGCAGCACCGACAAGCCCTGGTGCAATACGTTCTGACGTATAGCCTGGGCCAACGAGATTCAGAGGTGGGGCAAATCACGCTGGAGGAGTGGTCTCAGATCAGGGACCTATGCACCCTTCTGCACAGTTTTGAAATGGCGACGAAGATGTTTAGTGCTGACGATGCCATTATCAGCATGACTATTCCGGTGATTTACATGCTGGAGCACATGTTAAACAGAATTCGGAGTCAGGTGGTGGCACAAGAGGAGGTGGAGGAAGTAGAGGAGGAGGAGTTGTATGCGGAAGGGCTAACATCTGCAAGGTCCAGACGGTCGGCAGCACCAAGGCGGCAGGCATGTGAGGGTGGGGGAGATGATTTTACCAGGGCGCATGGTAGCAGCCAAACTAGTGAGGAAGGTGCAGGAGCCCAGGAAGAAGTGGAGGACGAACTGATGGAAGACTCATCAGATGAGGGAGACCTTGATCACATTTCTGTTGTGCGAGGTTGGGGGGAGAGGACAGAGGAAGGAAGCATGATTGCTACCTCGCCACCAACACAACAGGGACTTGGTGCTCCTGGATGCGCAACACACATGAGTGCCTTCTTGCTGCACTACCTGCAACATGACCCTCGAATTGTGAGAATTAGAAATAATCCTGACTACTGGGTTGCCACACTGTTAGATCCCCGGTACAAAAGTGAATTTGCAGAAATTATTCCTGCCATAGAAAGGGATGCACGCATGCAGGAGTATCAGCAGAGACTGTTGCAGAATCTTATATGTGCTTTTCCACAAAATACCAGTGGTGCACGTAGTGAATCTCACAGTTCCAACTTGCCAACCGTGGGACCGTCAAGTGTTCAGCACTCAAACCGTAACAGAACCACAGTATCTGCTGGTAACATCAATTTTGCGGAATCATTTCACCACTTTTTTAGCCCATCCTTTGCAAGGCCACAGGAGACAAGAAGTCTGACACATAGTCAACGCCTAGAGACGATGGTACAGGAGTATCTCCAAGTAAACATTGAAGCCACGACTGTGTCACTGGACCCTTGCTCTTTTTGGGCTTCCAATCTGGATAAATGGCCGGAGCTAGCCACTTACGCCTTGGAGATCTTGTCATGCCCCGCAGCCAGCGTTCTGTCTGAACGTGTGTTCAGCGCTGCTGGTGGTGTGCTGACAGATAAGCGCACGCGGCTCTCCACTGATAATGTAGACAGACTCACGTTCATAAAGATGAACAAATCATGGATCCGAAACGACTTTTCTACCCCTGTGTCATCCTGGGGAGAGTAAAAGCTTGATGATTGGTTAAAATCACCCTACCAACCGTTTTAAGCTTTCAAATTACTAATCATGTTTATCTGTATCTTGACTGGAAAATAATTTGGGCTTTGTAGCAGTGTGCAGCACTGATCCTATTAGGCCATCTATAATAAGCTTCACCAGATTTAAAATTAAAAATAATTTTTAGCTGCATCTAGCCCGGAAAATAATTTTGGGGCTCCGAGATGCGCAAGACACATAAGTGCCTTCTTGCTGCACTACCTGCAGCATGACCCTCATATTGTCAGAATTCGAAGTAATCATGACTACTGGGTTGCCACACTCTTAGATCCCCCAAACTTTTCGATCAACCTTTTCATTTTAATAAAGACCAAAATAATGGTCATTTTTGAAATTATAAGCATTAGCAGGTTGTTAGAAACTGAAATCAAACAGTTTTCAACTCAAAACTTTATTCTAGGTGATGTTACATTTTCACATAGGACCCCTTGTTCGAAAGGAGCTTCTGAACTCTCTCATCCATTGAATTTGTCAGGTTTTGGATGGTTTCTGCTTCAATTGTTTTGCATGAGGACAGAATACCCTCCCAGAGCTGTTGCTTAGATGTGAACTGCCTCCCGCCATCATAGACACTCCTTTTAATGATGCTCCAAAGGTTCTGAATGGGGTAGAGGTCAGGGGAGCATGGGGGTCACACCATAAGTTTGTCCCCTTTTATGCCCATATCAGCCAGAGATGCAGATGTTTTATGTGCAGCATGAGATGGTGCATTATCATGCAGAAAAATGATCTTGCTGTGAAATACACGGTTCTTCTTCTTGAACCATGGCAGGAAGTGCTGTTTGAGAAAATCCACATACATTATGGAGTTCATCTTTAGCGCCTTCAGGGATCCTAAAGGGGCCGACAATCTCTCTCCCCATGATTCCAGCCCAAAACATTACTCCACCTCCTCCTTGTTGGCGCTGTAGCCGTGTTTGCGTGGGGTGTCCATCAACCAGCCATCCTCCACTCCATTCATCTGGACCATCGAGCGCTGCACGGCACTCATCCGTGAACAAAACAGTTTTGAAATCAGTCTTCATGTAATGTTTGGCCCACTGGAGCCGTTTCTGCTTGTGTGAAGTGGATAGAGGAGGTCGACAGGATGGCATATGCACAGCTGCAAACCTCTGAAGGACCCTGCATCTTGTTGTTCGGGGGACGTTGGAAGCACAAGCAGCTTCAAAAACTTGTCTGCTGCTATGACAAGGCTTTTTTGCCGCTGCTGTTTCAACCTGACGTAATTGCCTGTAGGAAAGAGTCCTCAATTTGCCCTTATCAGCACGCACACGTGTGTACTGTGAATCAGCTACATACTTCTTGATTGCCAAGACACTTCATCCTGATCATCGCACAATGTTGATTGTAGTCATGCCTTGACCTAAACACTCCACAATTTGTTGCTTCTCAGCAGCCGACACATCCTTTTTCTTTCCCATTTTGGCAGAAAATGTAGGCTGCTTAATAATGTGAGAGAGCCTTCTTAAGTAGTCTTGCCTTTCATTGGACACACCTGCCAAACTAATTAGCACAGGTGTCTGCAATTGCTTACAGTGATATAAAGAGCCCTGACACACATCACCATCAATGAGTTTAACTGACAAACAAACAAATTCTTCCCTTATCACTCCTAAACACTTTTTGCATAATAATTTGGAACGCGGTGTACATGTGCTTTTCCACAAAACACCAGTGGTTCACGTAGTGAATCTTACAGTTCTAACTTGCCAACCGTGGTCTGTATGGAATTGTTCAATAAAGTGCCCAAAATTAAGATAACATAGATGGGAGAGGTCTCTATGAATAGGAACTCCTAAGTATTTGATACCCTGTGAGGGCCAGGCAAAGGGAAAGTTGGACTGGATGGAATCCTATATGGATTTAGGGAGGGAGACATCGAGGGCCTCAGACTTCGCTGCATTGATTTTAAAATTTTACCATGTAACAAAGTGATCTATTTCAGCCATAACAGCAGGGATGGATATATGTGATTGAGTGATATATACTAGGACATCATCAGCAAATAGAGAGCACTTGTACTCGGTGCCTCCCACCTCAATCCACCTAATATTGGGGTTATGGCGAATTGATGAGAGCAGGTGCTCCGTCACTAGGATGTATAAGAGAGGGGACAGAGGACATCCCTGCCTTGTCCCATTGGTGATTGTGAAAGGTGATGAAAATGTTCTGACGCACCCCCTGGGCCTTGGGACACCCGGAGCCGGACCCTTTTTGGTGGATGCTGGTGGTTGTAGTCTTCGTGGCGGCGATCCGGTTCCGTGGCTCAGGGCGGTCAAACCAGTGGCGGAACTATTTATGTGGTTTTGATGTTTAAATGTCCGACTACGCCACACGTGGATTGCGGTCAGAGTGAACCGCCGCTACAGGGCAGACCGCTAAGGCTGGTGTTGTGGGTGCAGCAGAGCGTAGCATAACTCCCCACGGGAGGAGTATAGCCTCAGGGCAGTGTATGCGGAGGATGGGGGTGATGGTGCAGGGCAGCAGCAGTAACGACACGGAGTCAGTGATGCAGTTCAGGGCCTTTACTCACAGTTCTTATTATCCAGACCACGTCTGCAGGTAACGGCTGCCCACGTCGTACTGTGCTCACCAGGTGAGGGGCTCAGACAACTCCCAGATAACTTTGGAGCGCTTCACAGGACCCCCTTTGTGTGTCCTTTGTCTGGCCTTTCTTACCAACACTTCTGTCCGGCTGCCTCGGGCCTCCTCTTGGTAAACTTGGCGCCAGTTTCCCTGACCCTATGTGGTGCCTTCCTAGCGGGTGGAGCAAGGGGCTGCGCCACATAAAATGTCAGAGCCTCCGGTTTCTAGCTGAGGGTCGTTTCCTGCCTCCACTAGTTCGGGGACCGGTCTCCCCCTTTGGCCTGACCCCTCCACGCAGGTGGATTCGGGCGTGCGGTGGCGACTCGCCCGTCCGCACCCCTGGGATCCCTTCATTCCTCGTTCCTGGAGCCTTCTCCGCTCCTCTTCCTTCCTTCTCCCTCTTGCAGGCCTGGGCCTCTGTTACTAGGCCCGCCTCCGGAGCAAAGCTCATGCAGAGCCCCTGCTCCCTGCCACTTCTGCTCAGACTTCTCTGCACTGAACTAAGATGGTGCCCACCTTTTATACTCCCTTCTCAATGCACCCAGGAACTGCTTCCTCCCTGCTCCTGCACTGCAGGGTTCCCCTTCCTCAGTGTTCCCTCCCCCCACTCCAGCCAGGGACAGGGACTGTCGTGCCCATCTCAGGGGCATATTGGTCGCCCTGCCCCACGGCAATGTGGTGTAATGCATGCAGGTGTCGGGTCCTGATCCACACTCCATCCTTATCTGAGAGTGAGATATCACACCTCTGGGTGAGGTGCAATACGTCTGTAGCAACCGAGCCCTCGGTGCTACAGTTCCATTTATCTTCAGCCTAGGTGACGTATTGTGATACAGGGCCGTGATTTTGGCTATAAAAGGGTCCCCTAGACCCCTACCCCAAGCTTTTTAAGAGAATCATATATGGCGTGCCAGGAGACTCTATGGAATGCTTTCTCAGCATCCAACGAGAGTATCTACTTACAAATTTTTAACTGCATCTAGCCCAGGAAATACTTTGTGCCTAGTAGCAGTGTCTGCTAGTCAGCGGATTATCCCGGCTGTTAAGCAAGCTACACCACCTGTAGTTTGGACACTTAATTTTTTCAAAGGAAATGCTTCGGGACCACGGGATACTCAGTGAAGAGCATCAGGAGGCACCCCAAGGCATAGGGGCTGGGACTGGCACTAGGATGCCTTGCGGTGGACAGCCGAGCTCGATCCTTATAAAAGCTTTTTAACTGCAGCAGCTTTAGTGGACGCTACTGGAGCTGGAATTACGCGGCTGCTGGCATGAGACTTGCCCTCCAATAGATCCTTGTAAATGGATTTAAAGTGTATTCATTCAAATTAGAGGGACAATTTAAATTAAAAAGCTTAGAGCTGCCTCCACCACAGGGGGGCTCTCTCGACCCACCAGCGGACAGGCACCAGTATTGGGAGAGGGGGGCTGGCCGTCAGGGTTCACCGCGGCTCTGGCACAAACCCGGCGACACGGAGGTGGCACGGGCAGGAGCGGACTGGCCGTCTCGGCTTCTCACTTTTTGGATTTTAGAAGGGCATGACATGCCTATATCTGTGTCTCCCCCTCCTTTTACTCCTCCACCTCTTTTCTTTTCGCATGACTATATGTACTTGTCACTTTTCCATGTGTTAGTTGTGTCTTCTGAGCAGTTTGTCAGCTTTTGGACACCTTTGAAGGTGTTTTCTATGTGTTTCTATGTGTTTTTGTTTGCCTGCCATTGGTTTTAACGGTGTTCGAAGATGTTCGACGAACAGTTCGACGAACAGTTCGGCGAACACACGGGTGTTCGACGAACCGAACCGAACTCGAACACTACGGGGGTGGCTCAACACTACTGGTTATGTTTACCTGCTATTTCTTTTCCTCACATACTGGTATAATGAACGTCTTGCTGAGACTATAAGGCCGGTTCCAGATGGCCATATATAATGGTATATATACATATCGAAATGCACGCACTTACCAAGGGTTTCTCAACCCAAACTTACAAGCATATATGTGGCTGTAAGCTCGGGTTGGGACACCCTGGGTCAGTCTGTGTATTGCGGTCCATATACAGTGCTGCTCACCATTATTGGCACCCCTTCATTTTTTTCATAGACTGTACAATATCTTCAGAAATAAATGGAAATGTACCAAAGTTATATCCTCAGGATTTTTTAATTTGTGGTCCAAAGTAATACAACAATAAAACATTGTTTTTCAACTTCCATGTTGCAATTTCAAAGAAAAAAACAAAATAAACAGCATGTGCAGCAATAAAGGCACCCCTAATTAATACTTGGTTGCACACCCTTTGGTATTGCTGACAGCCTCCAAACGTTTCTTGTAGCCCTCTATAAGCTTCTTGCACTTCTCAGCTGGAATTTTCTCCCACTCTTCCTTTGCAGTTTGTTCTTGAATGCTCTTGAATGTTTGCAGGGTTCTTTTTTCCCAATGGCAGATTTCAGCTCACCCTAAAGATTTTCAATGAGATTGAAGTCAGGACTCATTGCTGGCCATTTTAAAGCAGTCCATTTTTTCTTTTTCAACCATTCCTGTGTACTTTTGGCTGTGTGCTTTGGGTCATTGTTTTGCTGGAGGACACATGATCTTCGAATCAAACCAAGTTTTCTTACACTGGGTAGGACATTTCGCTCTAAAATCTCTTGATAATTCTGATTTCATGATTCCTGTGATACGGTCAAGGCCTCCAGTACCAGACGCAGCAAAGCAACCCCACAGCATTAGTTATCCTCCACCATGCTTAACTGTTGGTAAGATGTTCTTTTCCTTAGAAGCTTCAGTTACCCGTCTGTAAACAAACTGTTGCTTTGCATTGCCAAAGAGCTCTATTTTTGTTTCATCTGTCCACAGAACATTTTCCCTGAAGGATTGAGGTTTGTCAAGGTACTCTTTGGCAAAGATCAGTCGTTCCTTTTTATGTATTTTCTTCAGCAATGGTTTCTTCCTTGGCCTTCGCCCATTAAGATCAGCTTGGATTATATGCAGCATATGGCACTTGTTGAAACGATGACCCCAGACTGTTCCAGGTTGGCCTTCAGGTCTTTGGATGTTTGACGTGGTGTTTTTTCCACCATTCACACCAACCTTCGAAGACATCTCTTGTCAATTTTCCTCCTTCCCCCATGTCCAGGGAGGTGCTTGACAGTTCCATGCTTGGAAAACTTCTTAATAACATTGCGCACTGTTGAAACTGGGTTACCAAGGTCTTTGGAGAAAACCTTATACCCTTTGGAAGTCTTGTGTTTGCTAATAATAGCAGTTCTGATGTCCTCAGACAGCTCCTTTGTCTTCACCATTGTGACAAAGGAACAGGGCCTATCATGTGGCTTTTTAAAACAGTGAAGTCATCATTCATTGGCTAATTCATGTCACATAGGCACCGACAATTAATCATAGGTGAGTCTCTTTTGTGATTTACTACAGGCGAGTCAAAATGTGAAGGGTGCCAATACCAGTGACACAGCAAGCTTTAGATTTTTCTATTTTTCCCTCCAATTGTTTTTTTGTTTTAAACTATTGTTTATCGTTTGCTCTTTTGTATTTAACACGAGTGCTCTATACAAAAAAACTGTTTTACTTGATTCATTTTTTTCTGGAGCTTGTGTGAGGCCTACTTTATACTCCAGCTCTGCCTATTCAGATTGGCTGCTGAATATACACAAGCTATATGGAAACATGGAAAGCCAATCAGTCGTGACCCAGTAACGTCTATAGCTGTCTACGTTTCCGTGTGGGCGATACGGTCATCAGTGATATTCTCTGCCTAATAAAATAGCGACTCAGCAAAAATGTACATGTTTTTTTACTCCCATTTTGTTACTCAAGTGACCTCCAGTTCTCCAGTGTGACCTTCCTGCCAAGGTTTTGTTCACACAGGACTGATATTCTGTGGACTTTCCACAGTGAAAATTCTATAGTGCAATCCACAGAAGCAAAATCCACACTAAATTGAGCTGATTTTATTGAGATTTTCGTTTTAGTGGATTTGCTGCAGATTTCACTCTGCAATTTATTCTTCTCCTTAACTTTGCATACTTTACATCCTGAATCTGCATGAATTTATCTATAATCCTCATATTCCCAGAAGTCAAGGGTAGAGTGGACCTAACAAAAGCCTGAGCAGGAACTGCTGAAAGAGGAATCTTGTTCTCCATCTTCTCCTCACCTTCTCCATCTTCTCCTCACCTTCTCCATCTTCTCCTCTCTTGTGCTACAATTCTCTGAGAAAATCGGATCACACTAAGCTGACATTTGGATCAAACTCTGATCAGAGTTTAGGCGAGTATCATTTACATAGTAGATCAGATTCTCTTGCATGAGAGAATCACGGTCGTGTGACCCCGACCTAAATGAGAAATACAGATGTAGCGAAGTTACCTTAACACCCATAATACAGCATTATGGTATCACAGCAGAAAAAAGGGAATTTGAAACCTTACATGACATCGGTCAATGGCTTGTGCAATGTTAAGTCATCTTAATCCTATTAAATGAGATAACCTTCTGTGACAAGTTATCAAAATGGTGTGATACTTATCAAGTTAAACTTGGCTGCATCTGTCAGTTTAACCAGGGTTGAACTCGCCCACCAAAGTACCACCGAATCCAGGTTCTTATACAAAATGTATGTGATTTTGAGTTATTTGCTGCTGGTGTTGAATAACATCTATCTAACATAAAGTAGTATCCTGAAGTACGGAATAATTAGACTGAAACTATACGTCGACTTAGGCCAAGAATCGATACAAGTGAATGGGGTGAATGTGACACCTTGTTTACTGCGACCACAAAAAGTGTGCATGTGTAGCAGCTACACATAAAGATATTTGGCCTTGCATCCTGCGTCACGGCCAAAGTTGCTGTGTAGCCCTAACCTTAAAGGGGTTGTCCTCTACTCAGATAACCATTTATTTAAAACAGTATTTACTACGTCTTATCCGGCGATGTTTCAGCAATGTCAGCGCTGTGTTTCCCTAAAGCTCACGTGACATTGGCTGCAGGGCTCACGTATTATAACAATCAGTAGCTGTTAATTGGCTGCAGGGGTCACACTTCCCCTGGACGTCCAAGGCTCATCTGAAAAAAGAGAGCGCACCAGCTCAATAGCGGCCACTGATTGGCGGCAGGTATCATGTGGAATACCAATGTCATGCAAGCCTCAGGAAACCCAGGGCTGACATCGCTGGAACAGAAGTGGTACGGCAACTGAGTATAGGGTATGTTTATTTTACAAGAGGGAATAAAGTACTTAAGAAGGGGGATGGACTAGTAGTGGTCAAACCCTTTAAGTGTATTTATCACTGCAGTTGGGATAATATTAATTTCCTACAATTTCTGTAACTGAAAGCTTCTTTCAATTAAAAGAACAATTATAATCTGACGTAAGAGAAATCTCCACTTATAAGATTGCGGTAACTTGTAGCACAGCATGAGGGACGGAGAATCCCTTTTCCATTCACCCAGCGGGGTCTGAGGGCCACCAAACCCTCTGCTACAAGGCCGCGTACCTAATTATGACCTTCCACGGCACAATTATCAATGGAGAATGAATGCAGCAATACTTAAAGAAGGTTAATGTATGAAAGGGAAGGCAAGGAAAAGGATGCTAAATTACAAGCAAATCTCATTTTACTTACAATAGCATTGCTACAGGGGGTGAAGGGATAGCAGTTACACCTGGGTCTAAGTGGCATATATTGTATGAGGACACCAGTATTATAAATGGTCCTTGTTACAGATTTTGCATTGATGCCCGGGGTCATTTCTTGGATACAACGTATACTTTTATTCTAGCGATATATTGTCTCTTGTGACTTTGTAATACAACTATAATAAAAGATCAGGATAACACTGATTAATACAGGATGCCCATACACGCTCCAGACTTGTAGGGCATTCTTCACACTTTAATATGCTCGGTATGGGATGACTGTCAACGCTCTAATTGAAAGCATGTAACTGCCATTTAACAAAAGCTGGTAAAATGAAACCGGGCTGAATTCAGACCTATAGGAAGAATATTATTTAGCTACAGAACAGGTGGCAAAACAGACTGTAAATGATACGTCTGTCTAGAGCTGATCAAGCGCAAGGAACATTTCCACGACACATTGGGATCTTGGAAGCGTTCTTACCTTAAACTGCGCTCTTGTAAGAAACAATGGGATTGTTTTACACTCTGAAGCCAAGAGAAAATAAAACCATCCTGCGTCATAGCTGAAATATCATCACCTAGAAATACCGATAGTGCCGCCATCTATAGTGGTCACATCTCCACATGCTTGTCCAGGGCACCATGTCGCTCGAAATATGTGCCCCATCTCAGCCAATAATCATTTTTATTCTTTTCTACCCACAGTCATGTTTTCAATTTAGAGCTGAGTACATATTGTTTCTACCATCGGAAACAATTAGAAAACTGAACCTTTCAGGATAAGATTGTGGGACCATAACAGTCAATCTGAAAACCACCATGAGTTGTGCTGTAAATGTTGGCGTGAACCCCACGTGTGAACTCATCCTAAGCTAAGTTTAGGACTCTGTTTGTCATATCAATCACATGTTTCTGCACAATGGGGAACATTACAAGGTGGGTCATTTTGGCAGCAGATTTTATTTAAGATAAAAAGGGCACATTGTTTATGTTCTGTTCACCAAATTTACACAAAGTGTACATAGCCCTATTGCAAGGAAGAACTGATAGCATCTGGTATAGGCTGGAGCCCAGTTATTCTGTATAATACCCTAAAACTGAACTGTTCAGGAAAATATGCAGAAAATGTCAACCTGATGCTATATAATACATATATATAAATATATACATATACATATATATATATATACTGTATATACTGTATATATCTTTGTATGTACATACTGTTTAAAGATGTGCTGTTTTCATTGGCCTAACTACAGGTTTGATTCATGTTCACAAGTAGTGTTTTATGGATTTCTCAGGCTGAAAAGGCCACATAAAAAAAACAGATTTTTAAAGCGTTTTTGCAATAATATGGGGTTTCTGGCACTGTTTTCATGCGGTTTCTGGCACTGTTTTCATGCGTTTTTTCCTCATGGTTTTTATCATACTATAAGTATAACAATAGGGTATGTCTCTTTGACACATTTCAGACATTGTCAAATATGCATAAACAAAATACGATAAAAATCACAAGACTGTGAAAAACTCCTGTAAAGATTTGGCATGTTGCTCTACCACATGTTAAAAAGATAGCGACATGAGCAGTAGGCACGTATTCCAATTTAAATGAACGGGAAGCTTGTTGAAATCATATTTGACGTGATTTTTTTAACGTGATTTTTGGCATGGAATCTGCGTCAAAGACCTTTCACGAAAAAACTCCATGTGAACATACCCTTACATTTCTGATGCCTGGTAAGGAAAATTATATGGCTTCCCTACCTATCAAATTGCAGATAGGAAAGTTATCTGATGATACACACTACAAGAAGGGTGCCGTCTCAGGGAATCTTCTCCCATAGCCTGATGAATAAGATAAGCCTACAATACCGATCATCTGTGTTACTGAAAGTACAGTGCTCAGCTGTACAGAGATGTATAAGCAATGGTGGGGAAGTGCCGTGGCTCCTTTATGCAGTTGGCTGCTGTAGGTGCCCAGGGTCCACCAATCTAATACTCATGGGCTACGCTAAAGATACGCCATCATTATTGAACTGGATAAAACCTTTAACCAAAATGTTCCCTCATTCTTACATGCTTTCTTATCTTCTTTTATGTCATCACTCTCAGGCCAGTTTCACACATCCGTGTTTTGCGGTCCATAGGCTGACTGTGGGTTTCCTCACCAGGATTCGGCATCCTCCTAAGTATATATGATACTGCCAAGTTCATCACAATGTGTGAAAATGGCATAGTTCCCTACATAATGGAACTGTCCAATCAGGGCTGACTGTGTAGGTGCGCATCCAACCTACAAGGAAATGGTCATGCTCAGTTGTCAATTAATTCATATATTTCCAGGAGGAATAACAGAGGAACAATACATAATTATGCAGAAAGATGTTCCAGAATTGTTCATTCATGGGGAAAACAAGCATTTACGAAATCTTACCCCTCTGACGTCCTATTAGGTCATCATCAGACATGAGCTTGTGATGTTTATCAGATGGAAAAATGCATAACAAGTACAATCAGTTTTCCTTGCTCTATCAGCGTACTTGGGTTCCAGCTTAAACAAAGTTGAAGCCGTTTCCCTTTATTCTCGTATTGAAATCACCTTTCATTAAGCAGAATTTCATCCAGTTCTTTGAACTTTAAAGACATTTTTTAGAGATTGATTTTCTAACCGAGGACCATGAGGTCAGTTCATGCTGCGACCACCCTCCACACCCAGCCAAGTGCCAATCTTTGAATTAAAGAGGCTTCGCTTTGCAGGATTTCACAGTGGGAAGACGGATGAATGTCTCTGGTGTAGTCATTCACATTTTAATACTGACCTATATACCATGTTATAGCAAGCAGCTAATAGGTGGAACCTGCTAACACCTCTGTGAGGAAAACTAATTGCGTCACAAGAGAAATGGGGGCATCACAGGACGTCCCTGGACATCAACAGCCCTAGCCCACTATTCCAACAACTAGGCTTTTCTCACCTCGGTCTGCTGCCCTAGCCATGTATCCTGGCAGGCAAGGCAGAGTGGCTCCCCCATGGCACCCTCAGCGGGGGCACTTTCCCTAGTAGACCTCCTCGTTGTCACACAGCTTTCCCACATGATTTCATGAAATGATGGAGCTGACATTTTCATTTACACAATTTGAGATTTCTGTTACTGTTATTTTTGTTATTTTCTAATATTCATGGAAATGCTTTTTCATGCCATTACCCACAAAACAGAACCGGATGACAATGCAGAGGAACTGATCAATAGCATTTTACACTCTAGCAAAGCTAACAAAGGGTTATTTTTCAGCCAACAATCATGACATGCTCCTAGAAATGGGGCGTTCTGCTAATATCAGGGCCAACAGGCGAGTCCTAGATTTATTTTCTGGCTCCATTCAATTCCAATGCTTCTATGTGCTTGTACTAATACGTATTAGGTTACGCCTTGTCTCCGGGAGACTTTGATAAAGAAATCCACCATTGTGAGTGATTAGCATACGTTGCAATTATTAGGCCATTGTTAAACGCCCCTCGGGGCTGAAAATAAATTAACCCAACACGAATAAATGAGCATGACCAAAACTTCATATTAAGTCAAGTACACAGCAGGGCAGCGTGCACGAGGGAATCCTATAGAGGGGATGGAATAGCTCTCGGATGCACTGCTACCCTGGCACTGGGGCAGAGGAGTTGTGCTGGGCACAAGACTGGACACAGCAGAAGTCAATGTTGAGGATTCATTTACTGTGCCCACAACAATCATCTTTCTGGGTCACTAAGGGTCATATCACGTCGGCAATTGTGGGCTCCTCCAGAAAGTGACAGGAAGAGCCCAGCAATATCCAGCGAGGGGTGCGGCTGGCTTATTAATGACTCCTGCCAAGCACCTGCCAGTGACCAAGCTCTGATGGATCATCTGCCGACACACTGTACCAGCGCACAGGGAGCCGCACGTCCTATTGTTCCCCCAGACAGGAATATACTAAAACAATAGTGCTGCTCCGTTATACGCCAACCGGGGGGCTTTGTCTAATACAATGGGAAGCCCTATTAGCACAATTACATATACAATAGTCCTTATTTCCAGAAATACCACAGATGGTGCCAGGACTGGGACCCTGACAAAGCTAAAGTCACAGCTCAATAAACTCATTAGGTGTATATCTATCTATCTATAATGTATAGAATTATATATATATAGAAAGGCAGATTGCTGTATAAATATATGTATAGATATATAGTACAATACAATTGTACAGTACAATACATATAGCACATATATTAGCACACAATAATGTGTAGTTTTATAGTATGTGTGACATGAATTAGGTCTAGGTTAGTAAATTGGATACAGCTAGATACATGTTTATAAATATCTATATATAAATGTAACACATACAGTTTATATGTATATAAACAGTGCTGAGTCCATTATGAGAATGGTATATATACAGTATACATATACAGTGTTTGTACAATGCACACAGTGCGTGCTGGGCAGCTGCTCGCCATGTCCCATGCAGGCTGCTGCTGCTGCTGGCGGGCACCCAGTAGGTGTAGCACACAGGAGGGCACGGTACCTGAGCAGTTGGTGCCTTTGCCCTTGCCATTCTGGCACTCGCTGGGCAGCTGGTTGGACGCCTGGACCCCGGAGAAGGCGAGGAAGAAGAGCAGCACTGAAGAGCAGGACCACAGGGGAGGCATCCGCCCGCAGACAGGGGCAGACGATCCGTCCATGGCGAGGGGCAGCGGGATGCTGGTGCTACGAGCGGCTGGGGCGAGGAAGGTACCGGCTGCTAGGGCAGGCCAAGAGCATCAATGATGGCACACAGCACGGGGCAGCAGCGGGCACGTCCTCCTCATTCCCTGCTCCTCAGCCTGGTACAGGAGCCAGTGATGTCCAGTGTCTTCATACAGGGCAGCACCTCACAGGAGGCTGTCACCCATCCTCAGCACCATGATAGAGAGGAAGCAGCAGTGTGACCCCCGGGCGCTGCCTGCTGTGCCCCTCCCTTCCCTGATTGCCCCTTCACTTTCCGCCGGGTTATTGTTCCGAGCAGCAGAGGCAATGTCACCAGCCGCTAGATGGGCGAAATACGTGTGGCTGCTGCTCACAACAAAGGGACTGAGTAGAGGAGGAGGAGGAGGAGAAGATGAAGGGGACCACGTGACGGCAGCCCCCATGCCTCTCCTTGTAGCCAGTAGTAAACCCCACATGATGCTCATCATCAGAGCTGAGTGCTGGCAGAGCTGTGCCCGCACACTGGCACTGTGCATGGGTAGATCACCGTGTAGAACTGTATATAGGCTAATACAATAGTGTCACAGCATACATATATAGCACATATAGTCAGAAATACAGGACGTGATCAGTGTAGACTGCGGTGATCCTTCACCACCATATATATATATCTGTAACCACTCTTGTCATTTGCTTTACTATAACACTGCCAACCATCCTCCTTATCCTCATCCTCCTGCTATTCCCTTTATGTGCTTGTTTCTTTACTTCCTGTGATGTTTCATTTGAGGGGAATCTCAGGGACGTCACAGGAGGATGGCTCTGTAGGCACTGCCCCACGGCTGCTGTCAGCCCCTCACACACCCAGACATAGGATGTCTTCATGGGGCAGCACTGCTGTCATTTACCCTGTGGCCTGTAAGCCCACAAGGGCAGGGCCCTCCACCTTCTGTACCAGTCTTTCATTGTTAGTTTGTGCATTGTAATTATATTTGTATTTTGTATGTAACCCCTTCTTATGTACAGCACCATGGAATTTACCACAGCTTCTGTAACCGCTATCCCCTGATGATATCCTGGTTCAGTAGCTGTGATGGAGAAGTGACCACAGCTTCAGTGGCCGCCCCCAAGCTTCTTCTGCTTCTTCATTGGCTACCAAAGTCCATGCATATGAACAAACAAATCAGGGGCAATGCTGGTGTTACTCACCCTACTTTTATCACCATCCCCTGATGACGATTACATTTAAGGAAAGTGGTGGTGGTGTCAGAAGCAGAGACTGTGGTGGTGACAACTGAAAATGTGGGCGATGGGGAAAGAAGTGTAGTGGTGACCACTGAAGAGACGGACAGCTGACAGAAGAAGTGTGGTGTTGACTAATGAAGATGCTGGCGGGGATAGAAGAATTGTGGTGGTGACCATTGAAGATGCTGGAGGTGGGGATAGAAGAAGTGTGGTGGTGACCAGTGAAGATGCTGGTGGCAGGGATAGAAGAAGTGTTGTGGTGACCAGTGAAGATGCTGGCGGTGTTGATAGAAGTGTTGTGGTGACCAGTGAAGATGCTGGTGGCGGAGATAGAAGAAGTGTTGTGGTGACCAGTGAAGATGCTGGCGGCGTGGATAGAAGAAGTGTTGTGGTGACCAATGAAGATGCTGGCGACAGGGATAGTAGAAGTGTTGTGACCAGTGAAGATGCTAGCAGTGTTGATAGAAGAAGTGTTGTGGTGACCAGTGAAGATGCTGGCAGCAGGGATAGAAGAAGTGTGGTGGTGGCAACTGAAGATGTGGGCGACGAGAAAAGAAGTGTGGTGGTGACCACTGAAGATTCGGACAACTGACAGAAGAAGTGTGGTGGTGACCAGTGAAGTTGCTGGCGACGGGGATAGAAGAAGTGTGGTGGTGACCAGTGAAGATGCTGGCGGCGGGGATAGAAGTTTGGTGGTGACCAGTGAGGATTCGGACAGCTGATATAGAAGAAGTGTTGTGGTGACAAGTGAAGATGCTGGCGACAGGGATAGTAGAAGTGTTGTGGTGACCAATGAAGATACTGGTGACAGGGATAGAAGAAGTGTTGTGGTGACCAGTGAAGATGCTGGCGGTGTTGATAGAAAAAGTTTTCTGGTGACCAGTGAAGATGCTGGAGGCGGGCATAGAAGAAGTGTGGTGGTGACCAATGAGGATGCTGGAGTCGGGGATAGAAGAAGTGTGGTGATGACTAGTGAAGATTCGGACAGCTGGTATAGAAGAAGTGTTGTGGTGACCAGTGAAGATGCTGGCGGTGGGGATAGAAGAAGTGTGGTGATGACCAGTGAAGATGCTGGCAGCGGGGATAGAAGAAGTGTTGTGGTGACCAATGAAGATGCTGGCGACAGGGATAGTAGAAGTGTTGTGGTGACCAATGAAGATACTGGTGACAGGGATGGAAGAAGTGTTGTGGTGAGTGACCAGTGAAGATGCTGGCGGTGTTGATAGAAAAAGTGTTGTGGTGTCCAGTGAAGATGCTGGCGGCGGGGATAGAAGAAGTGTGGTGGTGACCAGTGAAGATGCTGGAGGCGGGGATAGAAGAAGTGTGGTGATGACTAGTGAAGATTCGGACAGCTGGTATAGAAGAAGTGTTGTGGTGACCAATGAAGATGCTGGCGACAGGGATAGTAGAAGTGTTGTGGTGACCAATGAAGATACTGGTGACAGGGATAGAAGAAGTGTTGTGGTGACCAGTGAAGATGCTGACGGTGTTGATAGAAAAAGTTTTCTGGTGACCAGTGAAGATGCTGGAGGCGGGCATAGAAGAAGTGTGGTGGTGACCAATGAGGATGCTGGAGTCGGGGATAGAAGAAGTGTGGTGATGACTAGTGAAGATTCGGACAGCTGGTATAGAAGAAGTGTTGTGGTGACCAGTGAAGATGCTGGCGGTGGGGATAGAAGAAGTGTGGTGATGACCAGTGAAGATGCTGGCGGCGGGGATAGAAGAAGTGTTGTGGTGACCAATGAAGATGCTGGCGACAGGGATAGTAGAAGTGTTGTGGTGACCAATGAAGATACTGGTGACAGGGTTGGAAGAAGTGTTGTGGTGAGTGACCAGTGAAGATGCTGGCGGTGTTGATAGAAAAAGTGTTGTGGTGACCAGTGAAGATGCTGGCGGCGGGGATAGAAGAAGTGTGGTGGTGACCAGTGAAGATGCTGGAGGCGGGGATAGAAGAAGTGTGGTGGTGACCAGTGAAGATGCTGGCGGCGGGGATAGAAGAAGTGTTGTGGTGACCAATGAAGTTGCTGGTGGCAGGGATAGAAAAAGTGTTGTGACCAGTGAAGATGCTGGCGGTGTTGATAGAAGTGTTGTGGTGACCAGTGAAGATGCTGGTGGCGGAGATAGAAGAAGTGTTGTGGTGACCAGTGAAGATGCTGGCGGCGTGGATAGAAGAAGTGTGGTGGTGACCAGTGAAGATGCTGGCGGCGGGGATAGAAGAAGTGTTGTCGGGACCAATGAAGATGCTGGCAACAGGGATAGTAGAAGTGTTGTGGTGACCAGTGAAGATGCTGGCGGTGTTGATAGAAGAAGTGTGGTGACCAGTGAAGATGCTGGCAGCGGGGATAGAAGAAGTGTTGTGGTGACCAGTAAAGATGCTGGCGGCAGAGATAACAGAAGTGTTGTGGTGGCAACTGAAGATGTGGGCGACGAGAAAATAAGTGTGGTGGTGACTACTAGTGTTGAGCCACCCCTGCAGTGTTCGAGTTTGGTTCGTCGAACACCCGTGTGTTCGCCGAACTGTTCGTCGAACACCTTCGAACACCGTTAAAACCAATGGCAGGCAAACAAAAACACATAGAAACACATAGAAAACACCTTCAAAGGTGTCCAAAAGCTGACAAACTGCTCAGAAGACACAACTAACACATGGAAAAGTGACAAGTACATATAGTCATGCGAAAAGAAAAGAGGTGGAGGAGTAAAAGGAGGGGGAGACACAAATATAGCCATGTCATGCCCTTCTAAAATCCAAAAAGTGAGAAGCCGATACGTTCAGTCCGCTCCTGCCCGTGCCACCTCCGTGTCGCCGGGTTTGTGCCAGAGCCGCGGTGAACCCTGACGGCCAGCCCCCCTCTCCCAATACTGGTGCCTGTCCGCTGGTGGGTCGAGCGAGCCCCCCTGTGGTGGAGGCAGCTCTAAGCTTTTTAATTTAAATTGTCTCTCTAATTTGAATGAATACACTTTAAATCCATTTACAAGGATCTATTGGAGGGCAAGTCTCATGCCAGCAGCCGCGTAATTCCAGCTCCAGTAGCGTCCACTAAAGCTGCTGCAGTTAAAAAGCTTTTATAAGGATCAAGCTCGGCTGTCCACCGCAAGGCATCCTACTGCCAGTCCCAGCCCCTATGCCTTGGGGTGCCTCCTGATGCTCTTCACTGAGTATCCCGTGGTCCCGAAGCATTTCCTTTGAAAAAATTAAGTGTCCAAACTACAGGTGGTGTAGCTTGCTTAACAGCCGGGATAATCCGCTGACTAGCAGACACTGCTACTAGGCACAAAGTATTTCCTGGGCTAGATGCAGTTAAAAATTTGTAATTAGATACTCTCGTTGGATGCTGAGAAAGCATTCCATAGAGTCTCCTGGCACGCCATATATGATTCTCTTAAAAAGCTTGGGGTAGGGGTCTAGGGGACCCTTTTATAGCCAAAATCACGGCCCTGTATCACAATACGTCACCTAGGCTGAAGATAAATGGAACTGTAGCACCCTGAGGGCTCGGTTGCTACAGAGGTATTGCACCTCACCCAGAGGTGTGATATCTCACTCTCAGGTAAGGATGGAGTGTGGATCAGGACCCGACACCTGCATGCATTACACCACATTGCCGTGGGGCAGGGCGACCAATATGCCTCTGAGATGGGCACGACAGTCCCTGTCCCTGGCTGGAGTGGGGGGAGGGAACACTGAGGAAGGGGAACCCTGTAGTGCAGGAGCAGGGAGGAAGCAGTTCCTGGGTGCATTGAGAAGGGAGTATAAAAGGTGGGCACCATCTTAGTTCAGTGCAGAGAAGTCTGAGCAGAAGTGGCAGGGAGCAGGGGCTCTGCATGAGCTCTGCTCCGGAGGCGGGTCTAGTAACAGAGGCCCAGGCCTGGAAGAGGGAGAAGGAAGGAAGAGGAGCGGAGAAGGCTTCAGGAACGAGGAATGAAGGGATCCCAGGGGTGCGGACGGGCGAGTCGCCACCGCACGCCCGAATCCACCTGCGTGGAGGGGTCAGGCCAAAGGGGGAGACCGGTCCCCGAAACTAGTGGAGGCAGGAAACGACCCTCAGCTAGAAACCGGAGGCTCTGACATTTTATGTGGCGCAGCCCCTCGCTACACCCGCTAGGAAGGCACCACATAGGGTCAGGGAAACTGGCGCCAAGTTTACCAAGAGGAGGCCCGAGGCAGCCGGACAGAAGGGTTGGTAAGAAAGGCCAGACAAAGGACACACAAAGGGGGTCCTGTGAAGCGCTCCAAAGTTATCTGGGAGTTGTCTGAGCCCCTCACCTGGTGAGCACACTACGACGTGGGCAGCCGTTACCTGCAGACGTGGTCTGGATAATAAGAACTGTGAGTAAAGGCCCTGGACTGCATCACTGACTCCGTGTCGTTACTGCTGCTGCCCTGCACCATCACCCCCATCCTCCGCATACACTGCCCTGAGGCTATACTCCTCCCGTGGGGAGTTATGCTACGCTCTGCTGCACCCACAACACCAGCCTCAGCGGTCTGCCCTGCAGCGGCGGTTCACTCTGACCGCAATCCACGGGTGGCGTAGTCGGACATTTAAACATCAAAACCACATAAATAGTTCCGCCACTGGTTTGACCACCCTGAGCCACGGAACCGGGTCGCCGCCACGAAGACTACAACCACCAGCATCCACCAAAAAGGGTCCGGCTCCGGGTGTCCCAAGGCCCAGGGGGTGCATCAGAACATTTTCATCACCTTTCACAATCACCAATGGGACAAGGCAGGGATGTCCTCTGTCCCCTCTCTTATACATCCTAGTGACGGAGCACCTGCTCTCATCAATTCGCCATAACCCCAATATTAGGTGGATTGAGGTGGGAGGCACCGAGTACAAGTGCTCTCTATTTGCTGATGATGTCCTAGTATATATCACTCAATCACATATATCCATCCATGCTGTTATGGCTGAAATAGATCACTTTGTTACATGGTCAAATTTTAAAATCAATGCAGCGAAGTCTGAGGCCCTCGATGTCTCCCTCCCCAAATCCATATAGGATTCCATCCAGTCCAACTTTCCCTTTGCCTGGCCCTCACAGGGTATCAAATACTTAGGAATTCCTATTCATAGAGACCTCTCCCATCTATGTTATCTTAATTTTGGGCCCTTTATTGAACAACTCCATACAGACCACGTTGGCAAGTTAGAACTGTAAGATTCACTACGTGAACCACTGGTGTTTTGTGGAAAAGCACATGTACACTCTGTTCCAAATTATTATGCAAAAAGTGTTTAGGAGTGATAAGGGAAGAATTTGTTTGTCAGTTAAACTCATTGATGGTGATGTGTGTCAGGGCTCTTTATATCACTGTAAGCAATTGCAGACACCTGTGCTAATTAGTTTGGCAGGTGTGTCCAATGAAAGGCAAGACTACTTAAGAAGGCTGTCTCACATTATTAAGCAGCCTACATTTTCTGCCAAAATGGGAAAGAAAAAGGATGTGTCGGCTGCTGAGAAGCAACAAATTGTGGAGTGTTTAGGTCAAGGCATGACTACAATCAACATTGTGCGATGATCAGGATGAAGTGTCTTGGCAATCAAGAAGTATGTAGCTGATTCACAGTACACACGTGTGCGTGCTGATAAGGGCAAATTGAGGACTCTTTCCTACAGGCAATTACGTCAGGTTAAAAGAGCAGCGGCAAAAAAGCCTTGTCATAGCAGCAGACAAGTTTTTGAAGCTGCTGGTGCCTCCAACATCCCCCGAACAACAAGATGCAGGGTCCTTCAGAGGTTTGCAGCTCTGCATACGCCATCCTGTCGACCTCCTCTATCCACTTCACACAACCAGAAACGGCTCCAGTGGGCTAAACATTACATGAAGACTGATTTCAAAACTGTTTTGTTCACGGATGAGTGCCGTGCAGCGCTCGATGGTCCAGATGGATGGAGTGGAGGATGGCTGGTTGATGGACACCCCACGCAAACACGGCTACAGCGCCAACAAGGAGGAGGTGAAGTAATGTTTTGGGCTGGAATCAAGGGGAGAGAGATTGTCGGCCCCTTTAGGATCCCTGAAGGCGCTAAAGATGAACTCCATAATGTATGTGGATTTTCTCAAACAGCACTTCCTGCCATGGTTCAAGAAGAAGAACCGTGTATTTCACAGCAAGATCATTTTTTTGCATGATAATGCTTCATCTCATGCTGCACATAAAACATCTGCATCTCTGGCTGATATGGGCATAAAAGGGGACAAACTTATGGTGTGACCCCCATGCTCCCCTGACCTCTACCCCATTCAGAACCTCTGGAGCATCATCAAAAGGAGTGTCTATGATGGCGGGAGGCAGTTCACATCTAAGCAACACCTCTGGGAGGGTATTCTGTCCTCATGCAAAACAATTGAAGCAGAAACCATCCAAAACCTGACAAATTCAATGGACGAGAGAGTTCAGAAGCTCCTTTCGAACAAGGGGTCCTATGTGAAAATGTAACATCACCTAGAATAAAGTTTTGAGTTGAAAACTGTTTGATTTCAGTTTCTAATAACCTGCTAATGCTTATAATTTCAAAAATGACCATTTTTTTGGTCTTTATTAAAATGAAAAGGTTGATCGAAAAGTTTGGGGGATCTAAGAGTGTGGCAACCCAGTAGTCATGATTACTTCGAATTCTGACAATATGAGGGTCATGTTGCAGGTAGTGCAGCAAGAAGGCACTTATGTGTCTTGCGCATCTCGGAGCCCCAAAATTATTTTCCGGGCTAGATGCAGCTAAAAATTATTATTAATTTTAAATCTGGTGGAGCTTAGTATAGATGGCCTAATAGGATCAGTGCTGCACACTGCTACAAAGCCCAAATTATTTTCCAGCCAAGATACAGATAAACATCATTAGTAATTTTAAATCTGGTGGAGCTTATTATAGATGGCCTAATAGAATCAGTGCTGCACACTGCTACAAAGCCCAAATTATTTTCCAGCCAAGATACAGATAAACATGATTAGTAATTTGAAAGCTTAAAACGGTTGGTAGGGTGATTTTAACCAATCATCAAGCTTTTACTCTCCCCAGGATGACACAGGGGTAGAAAAGTCGTTTCGGATCCATGATTTGTTCATCTTTATGAACGTGAGTCTGTCTACATTATCAGTGGAGAGCCGCGTGCGCTTATCTGTCAGCACACCACCAGCAGCGCTGAACACACGTTCAGACAGAACGCTGGCTGCGGGGCATGACAAGATCTCCAAGGCGTAAGTGGCTAGCTCCGGCCATTTATCCAGATTGGAAGCCCAAAAAGAGCAAGGGTCCAGTGACACAGTCATGGCTTCAATGTTTACTTGGAGATACTCCTGTACCATCGTCTCTAGGCATTGACTATGTGTCAGACTTCTTGTCTCCTGTGGCCTTGCAAAGGATGGGCTAAAAAAGTGGTGAAATGATTCCGCAAAATTGATGTTACCAGCAGATACTGTGGTTCTGTTGCGGTTTGAGTTCTGAACACTTGACGGTCCCACGGTTGGCAAGTTGGAACTGTGAGATTCACTACGTGCACCACTGGTGTTTTGTGGAAAAGCACATGTAAGATTCTGCAACAGTCTCTGCTGATACTCCTGCATGTGTGCATCCCTTTCTATGGCAGGAATAATTTCGGCAAATTTACTTTTGTACCGGGGATCTAACAGTGTGGCAACCCAGTAGTCAGGATTATTTCTAATTCTCACAATTCGAGGGTCATGTTGCAGGTAGTGCAGCAAGAAGGCACTCATGTGTGTTGCGCATCCAGGAGCACCAAGTCCCTGTTGTGTTGGTGGCGAGATAACAATCATGCTTCCTTCCTCTGTCCTCTCCCCCCAACCTCGCACAACAGAAATGTGATCAAGGTCTCCCTCATCTGATGAGTCTTCCATCAGTTCGTCCTCCACTTCTTCCTGGGCTCCTGCACCTTCCTCACTAGTTTGGCTGCTACCATGCGCCCTGGTAAAACCATCTCCCCCACCCTCACATGCCTGCCGCCTTGGTGCTGCCGACCGTCTGGACTTTGCAGATGTTAGCCCTTCCGCATACAACTCCTCCTCCTCTACTTCCTCCACCTCCTCTTGTGCCACCACCTGACTCCGAATTCTGTTTAACATGTGCTCCAGCATGTAAATCACCGGAATAGTCATGCTGATAATGGCATCGTCAGCACTAAACATCTTCGTCGCCATTTCAAAACTGTGCAGAAGGGTGCATAGGTCCCTGATCTGAGACCACTCCTCCAGCGTGATTTGCCCCACCTCTGGATCTCGTTGGCCCAGGCTATACGTCAGAACGTATTGCACCAGGGCTTGTCGGTGCTGCCACAGTCGCTGCAACATGTGCAGAGTTGAATTCCACCGGGTAGGCACATCGCATTTTAGCCGGTGAAGTGGCAGGCCCAACAACTTCTGTAGAGATGTAAGTCGCTGAGCTGCGGGATGCGAACGGCGGAAGTGAGCACACAGCGACCGTGCCCTCTGCAGAAGGCCATCTAGTCTGGGATAGTGGGCTAAAAATTGCTGGACAACCAGGTTCAACACCTGAGCCATACAAGGCACGTGTGTGACATTGCCCCGGCGAAGGGCCGCACCCAGGTTTGCAACATTGTCGCACACGGCCTTCCCTGGTTTCAGGTCCAGTGGAGACAACCATTCATGAAATTGGTTCTCCAGAGCTGACCACAACTCCTCAGCTGTGTGACTCACATTTCCCAGACATTTCAAAGTAAATCCGCCTGATGACGTTGAGCCCTACTGCCAGCATAGTAAGGAGGTGTGCAGGATCCCTTCTGCGCAGTTAGAAAGCTTGTGGCATGACCAGACAGGCTTTGGGTGCAGGTGGAAGACCGAGAGGAGGTTGAGGAGGCAGAAGCAGTGGAGGAACTTTGACATAAAGAGGATTGACGCACAACTCGTGGGGACGGCAAGACTTGGACAGCAGCCCCTTGTCCTGCTGTCACCATAGTTACCCAGTGCCCAGTCAGCGACATGTAACGCCCCTGTCCATGCCTACTCGTCCAAGTGTCTGTGGTGAAATGCACCCTGTCACACACAGAGTTTCTCAAAGAAGCGGTGATGTTGTGTGCGACATGCTGGTGGAGCGCAGGCACACCTTTCTTTGAGAAGTAGTGCCGACTGGGCATCTGGTACTGGGGCACTGCGACGGACATAAAGTCTCGAAAATCCTCTGTGTCCACCAGGCGGAAAGGCAGCATTTCTGTAGCCAAGAGCTTGCAGATGGTGAAATTCAACCTCTTAGCTTTCTCATGGCTAGGAGGAAATGGTCTTTTACTTGTCCACATCTGAGGGACCGAGGGCTGGCTATTGTGCTTAGACGGGGTTGATAAGGGTGTCCCCGGCAAACTGCCGGTCTGTGAGGAAGATGCAGGCGGACATGTTAGGTTGCCTTGATCCAAAGGTGGTGCTATCGATGTCGGACAGCACTCAACACCAGCTGGTGTTACCACCTCCAAAGAAAATGATGACCTGCCAATCACGCTGGCTGTTGCGGGTAAAGAGGTGGCAGGTCTGCGCCCCAAAACAGGTGTGACTGCTGTCCCCCCAGTCACAGAGGATGAAGAGGCCGCGGATGCACAAGATATGGCAGACGGTGGTTGGCCCGGCCGGCTAGGCCGCATTGTAGCACACTGAGCTTCCCACTGCAACTTATGCTTCATGTCCATGTGCCGGTTCATGCATGAAGTACTCAAACTATGTATTTTTTGGCCTCTACTTAGCTTTTGCTGACAAATGTTACAGATAACACGAGTTGGGTCATCTTTATCGATCTGAAAAAATGCCCAGGCTATGCAAGGCTTAGCACCTATGCGACCTGAAGAGCCACCACGACTTGTGGTGAGAGGCAGAGTTGTGTTTGAGGATGCAGTTGTTGACGTGCTTCCAGTACTACGTCTCTGTCCAGGAAGGCGCAACCTGACCTCGTCGTCACTAGCATCTTCCTCCACCTCCTCTGCTGACCTCATCTCTTGGCTGACTGTGGGTTGACAGTAAGTGGGATCTCCAACCTCATCATCATCACCCTGTGCGTTATCAAACCCGTCGTCCTCAGAGCCAACCTGTTCCTGCCCTGACAAAAAACTAAAGTTGTCGCTCCAATCAGGTATTTGAGTCTCATCATCGTCTTCCTCATTGTCTCCACCAACAGGAGTTACAGTTTGGGAATGAGGGTCTACATTTTGGTCAGAACCTTCTGCGTCTGGTCCTGGATCCGACTCATAAAGATTCTGGGCATCAGTGCAGATCATTTCCTCGTCTGGATTCACAGAAGCGCTGGAGTCGACCTCTGATTCCCAGGCTATAGTATGAGTAAACAGCTCTGCAGACTCAACCATCTGTTCTACCTCATACTCAGACGGGCAGCTGGAGATTTGGGAGCTGTGAGGAAGCAAGTGCGATTGGGGTGACACCTTTGAGGACTGGAGTATTTGTGATGTTGAAGTTGATGTGGAGGAAAGCCCACTTAAAGGAGCACTTGATATCCGTTGAAGCACCTGCTGTTTTTGTGCCTCATCTGGAATTTGTAGCGATTGGCGTGGCCGTAAGAAAGGGATCTTATCACATTGTCCGCTAAAAGAAGTAGACATTTTAGTTTGGCTGGAAGA
This sequence comes from Phyllobates terribilis, assembly GCF_046119375.1. Classification (NCBI taxonomy): domain Eukaryota; kingdom Metazoa; phylum Chordata; class Amphibia; order Anura; family Dendrobatidae; genus Phyllobates; species Phyllobates terribilis. The sequence goes on from NW_027362764.1 coordinate 406,302,719, forward strand.
TGGTCTTTCTTCTGCAGATGTTACTGTTGCTTTAACACCTACCCCACGGACACAACCTTTTTTCCCCTTCCCAACACGCCTATTCCCCTTTCCACCAGCAGCAGGCCTTTTTCCACTCATTTTGGTGGTTAACTAATTCACAACTCTGGAGTTGTTTGCACAAAAAAACAATGGATGGGAACCGAGCAGAGCTGAGTGGCCAAACCGTGGTATTAGGCCAAAACTATTGGCTGGGTTAGATGGAGAAAAAAATTATATTCGATTTGCAACCTGATGGAGGTCAGTATAGATGGACTAATTGTTATGTTCTGCTACCAAAGCTAAGGAAAGAGAGGAGATCTGTCCCTACTATAAGACTCAGCTGAATCCCTACGATGTAACAGGGAACCTGATCCTGCGATCAGACCTGCTAAAGTCCTAATCTAGTCTGTACGGAGACCTATAGATTTGGGGAGGGAATCCCTACAAGTACTAAGGACTGGGAGGAATATGGGACACCTCCTAACAGAAATAGCAGCAGACAGACGAACAAACAAAATAGATAGAACCTAGAGGTCCGTAGACCAAGCAAACTAACAGAGTTAGATACAGAGCACAGGCTAGCTAGAAAGTAGATATACAATGAAGTCCAGCAAAGCCAGAAGGGCGGAGCAGGATTAAATAGGCCAACAAGGTCATGTGACCAGCAAAGGAAAAAAAACCTAACAGCAAGGTTCTAACAGTACCCCCCCTTCTAAGAGGATCCTCCGGATCCCCTAGGACCAGGCTTATCAGGAAATCTCCTGTGAAACGCTCTGATAAGTCTGGACGCGGAAACATCATCTGACCTCACCCAAGAGTTATCCTCGGGTCCGAAACCTTTCCAGGCCACAAGATACTGCAAACTACCTCTATACCGTCTAGAGTCAAGGATGCGAGAAATTTCATATTCCCCGTCCTCCACCACCGGAGGAACAGAGGCAGAGGCGTCACCATCCGACACAACAGCTTTTTTTAACAGAGAGACATGAAAGACCGGATTAATTCTCCAGGAGGTAGGAACCTCCAACCTAACAGCAGATTGGTTGACAACCTGAAGCACCTTAAAGGGCCCTACAAACTTGGGACCCAATTTCTTAGAAGGAATCCTCAACCGCAGATTCCTAGAGGACAACCAAACCATGTCACCAACAGCGAACAAAACCTCCTGTCGTTTCCTATCAAAGTAGTCTTTAGATTTTCTGTTGGCCTCCTGAAGATTACCACGCACATCAGTCCAAACTCTTTCCAAATCACCGGAAAAATTCTCCTCCTCAGGCACGGCAGATCCCAACTTGGAGAACGACCCAAACGACGGATGTCTCCCAGAACAACAAAAAAAAGGCGAACAACCAGCAGAAGAAGATGTATGATTGTTCAGAGCAAATTCGGCAAGTGGCAGAAACTCAGACCACCCCTCTTGATTGTCTGCCACAAAACAACGCAAGAACTGCTCAACATCCTGGTTTTTCCTTTCTGTCTGGCCATTAGATTCAGGATGATATCCGGACGAAAACGACAAATGAATTCCCAACCTGTCACAAAAGGCACGCCAAAAACGAGCCACGAACTGAGGACCCCTATCAGAAACAATGTCAGTAGGAACGCCATGAAGTCTGACAATTTCCTTGACAAAGGCCTTAGCGAGAGTTTTAGCGCAGGGCAGTTTGACTAAGGGAACCAAGTGACACATCTTGCTAAAACGGTCCACGACCACCCAGATGACAGTAAAACCCTCAGAGGGGGGAAGGTCAGTTATAAAGTCCATAGCCAAATGTGTCCAAGGAGCACTGGGGACCTCCAAAGGACAAAGCAACCCCGCAGCAGGAGTATGTGAGGACTTAGATCTAGCACATATAGTACATTGGCGCACCCACTTAATGACTTCCTTCTGCCATCCAGGCCACCAAAAACTGCGACCCACCAGTCTCTTGGTCTCAGAGATTCCGGGATGACCTGCCAACCGAGATTCGTGACACTCAACAAACAAATCTCTCCTAAAGGTCCCAGGCACAAACAACCTCCCATGAGGAGTGTTAGATGGGGCATTCTCCTGAGCTTTAAGAATCTCATCTTCCAAAACGGAGTCTAAAGCAGCTATCACAACACCTTCTTGTAAAATGTTTTCCTCTTTCTCAGCACAGACTATGGGAGAAAAACTGCGAGACAAGGCATCCGCCTTAACATTCTTAGTACCAGGGATGTAAGTAACGGAGAAATTAAACCGCGAGAAAAACAGTGCCCACCTAGCCTGACGGGCATTCAGGCGCTTGGCAGCGTCAAGATATATCAGATTTTTATGATCCGTAAGAACCTGAACGGGAAATTCCGCACCTTCCAAGAAGTGGCGCCAGTGTTCAAATGCGAGTTTAATAGCCAATAATTCCCGATTACCAATATCGTAATTCAATTCAGTCTCCGAAAATTTTTTTGAAAAAAATGCACAGGGATGTAATCCATCCCCGTTATCCTGAGACAATACTGCGCCAACCCCCACAGAGGAAGCATCAACCTCAACCAAAAACGGCCTAGTAACATCAGGCTGCATAAGGATGGGAGCAGAGGTGAACCTCTCCTTGAGATACACAAAAGCTTCAATGGCCTCAGAAGACCACTGAACCGCATCAGCACCTTTCCTGGTGAGATCAGTCAGAGGTTTGACAATACTAGAAAAATTTTTTATGAATTTTCTATAGTAATTGGCGAAACCCAAAAACCTCTGTATTGATTTCAAACCAATAGGCCTAGGCCATTCCTGCACAGCCTGAACCTTAACCGGATCCATCTCAAAACCTTTGCTGGAGATAATGTAGCCCAAAAAACTAATTCTCTGTACAGCGAACTCACATTTCTCCAGCTTAGCAAAAAGCGAATTGTCCATTAATAACTGTAATACCTCACGCACGCTCCGCCAATGAGACTCCAGATCTGGCGAATAAATCAAAATGTCATCCAAATACACAACCACATTTTTACCGATCAAAGGTCTAAGGATGTCATTAATCAGATTCTGAAAAAATGCAGGAGCATTAGTAAGACCAAAAGGCATAACCAGATTCTCAAAATGACCCACAGGAGTGTTAAAAGCAGTCTTCCATTCATCACCCTCCTTCATGCGCAACAGATTGTATGCCCCCTTAAGGTCAATTTTAGAGAACCACTTGGCCCCCAATAACTGGTTAAACAGATCAGGAATCAATGGCAGTGGGTAAGGATTGCGTACCGTAATTTTGTTAATCTCACGAAAATCCAGACAAGGACGTAAACCGCCGTCCTTTTTTTTTACAAAAAAAAATCCAACCGCCACAGGAGACTTAGAGGGCCTAATGTGACCGGCGGCCAAACTTGTCTGTATGTATTCCTCCAAAGCCTTCCTCTCAGGAATAGTAAGGTTAAATAAACGACTTTTAGGAAGAGTCGCTCCAGGGACAAATTCAATAGAACAATCATAGTCTCTATGGGGAGGCAAAACCTGCGATTCTTTCTCAGAAAAAACTCTCCAAAAATCCTGAATAGGAACAGGCAATTCTCCCCTATCCAAAGCTGCAATACGCCCGTTACAACACTTGTCATAACATTTATGGCTCCAGGATTTAATTTCACTGGTAGACCAATCCAGTACAGGATTGTGAAATTTTAACCAGGGCAAACCCAATATTACTGGAGAAGGCAAGTTATTCAACACTACCAAATCCAATTTCTCATGGTGAACACCATTAATAGTGAGAGGAAATTCACTGACCTTGAGAGTAATATTCTTCAAAGGGGAGCCATCCACAGAAACCACAGCAATGGGGGATGATAAAGGTTCAGGTTTTAAATTGAGTTTTTCCACGAATCCCCCATCAATAACATTCAGTGTAGACCCGCAATCAACAAACACCCGAAATTCCATTAATTTTTCCTGAGCAATCGTGGAAGCAGCTAAAAATATACCCTTGGAATTTAAACAGGCAATACGGGCGTGACTGACCATTTTTTTTTCTTTCTTCATACGAAGCTCACAGCCTTTAATCAAATGACCAGATTTTCCACAATAGAAACACAAGCCTTCTGAAAAACGACGGTGTTTTTCTTGAGAGCGAGGTGCCACCGATCCAATCTCCATCGGTTCACCACTGTTAGTACACACATTATCATAACCAGAAACTGACATAGCAGAGGATTTGCTCTCATTAACCCTAGCACGCAGTCTTCTGTCCACCCGTATAGCTAATTGCATAGCCTGTTGCAAATCCTCAGGTGTAGGATAAGCAATTAGCAGGTCTTTAACCTTTTCACTGAGCCCAGCAAGAAATAGACTTTTCAGAGCAGAATCGTTCCACCCTGTTTGAGTGGACCAACGACGAAAATGTGTACAATATTTTTCCATATTACCTGATCCTTGTTTTAAACGTCTCAACTCAGTCTCAGCTGATGCCACACGGTCAGGATCATCATATAATAGTCCTAATGCAGAAAAAAAACTATCCACTGATCTGAAGCATGTATCACTAGGTTGCAAAGAAAAGGCCCACTCCTGAGGCTCTTTGCGCAAAAGTGACATTATGAACCCTACGCGCTGGGATTCATCCCCAGAGGACTTGGGTCTCAAACGAAAATACAATAAGCAAGCATTTTTAAATGAAAAAAATTCTCGATGTTCACCAAAAAATAAATCCGGCAAACATACCTTAGGCTCCAAGAAATATGCTCCAGGACAGTTACTCACGTGCTGACGGAGCTCGGCCACTTCCAGAGAGAGTCCCTGCAGGTGTTTAGCCAAATCCTGAACCGACACCATGATGGAACAAAAAAAAATCTTTCCTTAGAGAATTTACAGGCTGGACTTACTGTTATGTTCTGCTACCAAAGCTAAGGAAAGAGAGGAGATCTGTCCCTACTATAAGACTCAGCTGAATCCCTACGATGTAACAGGGAACCTGATCCTGCGATCAGACCTGCTAAAGTCCTAATCTAGTCTGTACGGAGACCTATAGATTTGGGGAGGGAATCCCTACAAGTACTAAGGACTGGGAGGAATATGGGACACCTCCTAACAGAAATAGCAGCAGACAGACGAACAAACAAAATAGATAGAACCTAGAGGTCCGTAGACCAAGCAAACTAACAGAGTTAGATACAGAGCACAGGCTAGCTAGAAAGTAGATATACAATGAAGTCCAGCAAAGCCAGAAGGGCGGAGCAGGATTAAATAGGCCAACAAGGTCATGTGACCAGCAAAGGAAAAAAAACCTAACAGCAAGGTTCTAACACTAATAGAACAAGTCCCACACACAGCTAGAAGCCCAAATATTTTTTCAGAGGTAGATGCAGAAAAAAAATTATTTTTAATTTGCAACCTGATGGAGGTCAGTATAGATGGACTAATAGAGAAAGTCCCACACACTGCTAGAAGGCCAAATATTTTTTCAGAGCTAGATGCAGAAAAAAATTATATTCAGTTTGCAACCTGATGGAGGTCAGTATAGATGGACTAAAAGAACAAGTCCCACACACAGCTAGAAGCCCAAATATTTTTTCAGAGGTAGATGCAGATAAAAATTATTTTTAATTTGCAACCTGATGGAGGTCAGTATAGATGGACTAATAGAGAAAGTCCCACACACTGCTAGAAGGCCAAATATTTTTTCAGAGCTAGATGCAGATAAAAATTATTTTTAATTTGCAACCTGATGGAGGTCAGTATAGATGGACTAATAGAGAAAGTCCCACACACTGCTAAAAGGCCAAATATTTTTCCAGAGCTAGATGCAGAAAAAAATTATTTTCAGTTTGCAACCTTATGGAGGTCAGTATAGATGGACTAATAGAACAAGTCCCACACACAGCTAGAAGCCCAAATATTTTTTCAGAGCTAGATGCAGATAAAAATTATTTTTAATTTGCAACCTGATGGAGGTCAGTATAGATGGACTAATAGAGAAAGTCCCACACACTGCTAGAAGGCCAACTATTTTTTCAGAGCTAGATGCAGAAAAAAATTATATTCAGTTTGCAACCTGATGGAGGTCTGTATAGATGGATTAATAGAACAAGTCCAACACACAGCTAGAAGCCCAATATTTTTTCAGAGGTAGATGCAGAAAAAAAAAAATTCAGTTTGCAACCTGATGGAGGTCTGTATAGATGGATTAATAGAACAAGTCCCACACACAGCTAGAGGCCCAATATTTTTTCAGAGGTAGATGCAGAAAAAAAATATATTCAGTTTGCAACCTGATGGAGGTCAGTATAGATGGACTAATAGAGAAAGTCCCACACACTGCTAGAAGGCCAAATATTTTTTCAGAGCTAGATGCAGATAAAAATTATTTTTAATTTGCAACCTGATGGAGGTCAGTATAGATGGACTAATAGAGAAAGTCTCACACACTGCTAGAAGGCCAAATATTTTTTCAGAGCTAGATGCAGATAAATATTATTTTTAATTTGCAACCTGATGGAGGTCAGTATAGATGGACTAATAGAGAAAGTCCCACACACTGCTAGAAGCCCAAATATTTTTTCAGAGCTAGATGCAGAAAAAAATTATATTCAGTTTGCAACCTGATGGAGGTCAGTATAGATGGACTAATAGAACAAGTCCCACACACAGCTAGAAGCCCAAATATTTTTTCAGAGGTAGATGCAGATAAAAATTATTTTTAATTTGCAACCTGATGGAGGTCAGTATAGATGGACTAATAGAGAAAGTCCCACACACTGCTAGAAGGCCAAATATTTTTTCAGAGCTAGATGCAGATAAAAATTATTTTTAATTTGCAACCTGATGGAGGTCAGTATAGATGGACTAATAGAGAAAGTCCCACACACTACTAGAAGGCCAAATATTTTTTCAGAGCTAGATGCAGAAAAAAATTATATTCAGTTTGCAACCTGATGGAGGTCAGTATAGATGGACTAATAGAACAAGTCCCACACACAGCTAGAAGCCCAAATATTTTTTCAGAGGTAGATGCAGATAAAAATTATTTTTAATTTGCAACCTGATGGAGGTCAGTATAGATGGACTAATAGAGAAAGTCCCACACACTGCTAGAAGGCCAAATATTTTTTCAGAGCTAGATGCAGATAAAAATTATTTTTAATTTGCAACCTGATGGAGGTCAGTATAGATGAACTAATAGAGAAAGTCCCACACACTGCTTGAAGGCCAACTATTTTTTCAGAGCTAGATGCAGAAAAAAATTATATTCAGTTTGCAACCTGATGGAGGTCTGTATAGATGGATTAATAGAACAAGTCCCACACACAGCTAGAAGCCCAATATTTTTTCAGAGTTAGATGCAGAAAAAAAATAAATTCAGTTTGCAACCTGATGGAGGTCTGTATAGATGGATTAATAGAACAAGTCCCACACACAGCTAGAAGCCCAATATTTTTTCAGAGGTAGATGCAGAAAAAAAATATATTCAGTTTGCAACCTGATGGAGGTCAGTATAGATGGACTAATAGAGAAAGTCCCACACACTGCTAGAAGGCCAAATATTTTTTCAGAGCTAGATGCAGAAAAAAATTATATTCAGTTTGCAACCTGATGGAGGTCAGTATAGATGGACTAATAGAACAAGTCCCACACACAGCTAGAAGCCCAAATATTTTTTCAGAGGTAGATGCAAATAAAAATTATTTTTAATTTGCAACCTGATGGAGGTCAGTATAGATGGACTAATAGAGAAAGTCCCACACACTGCTAGAAGGCCAAATTTTTTTTCAGATCTAGATGCAGATAAAAATTATTTTTAATTTGCAACCTGATGGAGGTCAGTATAGATGGACTAATAGAGAAAGTTCCACACACTGCTAGAAGGCCAAATGTTTTTTCAGAGCTAGATGCAGAAAAAAATTATATTCAGTTTGCAACCTGATAGAGGTCAGTATAGATGGACTAATAGAGAAAGTCCCACACACTGCTAGAAGGCCACATATTTTTTCAGAGCTAGATGCAGACAAAAAATTATTTTTAATTTGCAACCTGATGGAGGTCAGTATAGATGGACTAATAGAGAAAGTCCCACACACTGCTAGAAGGCCAAATATTTTTTCAGAGCTAGATGCAGAAAAAAATTATATTCAGTTTGCAACCTGATGGAGGTCAGTATAGATGGACTAATAGAATGATGCTATGCCCAAAAGATTTTACTTCACTAGGTGCAGTAAAAAAATTGGTATTCTATACACAGGTGGTATATCTTGCAACACAGATAGACTACTCCACTGACTAACACACTCTGCAATAGGCCAAAAAGGATTAGCTTTGCTAGATTCAGCCAAATGCTGTGAAAAAAACTTGCACAGCACTGGCACAGACCTGCCTGGCAAAAACTGATAGGAAGTGATGTAACCTAGTCCTGAAAAGGACTGCAATTACAATTAGTCTTTACTCCCACAATCTATCTATTTAAGAGCACAGACCTGCCTAATAAAAGTCGTAGGAAATGCTGTAACCTAGTCCTTAAAAGGACTGCAATCACAACTATTCCCTACTCCCAAGCTATCTGTAGATTTGTGCGAAAATTGGCTTGAAATTAACAAGGTATAGCGCACACAGCAACAGCGGTGCCGTCTAACACGCAGCTGCAGCAGTGAGAAAATGGTGGCGACGGGGAAAATGGCTTGGTCTTATAGGGCAAGGACATGTGACATACACTGCCAATGACACATGCCCTTGCTTGTGTGAAAAACAGCAGTTCGCTCCGTGTGTGCGCTGCTGATAGGCTGACAGACTGCACCTCCCCACTGCAAATGCGGGAAAGAGAAAAAAAATGGAGATCTTCATTATTCCTGCAGAGATCCATCCCCTGCCCCTCCCCCCACCCCTCTGTACACTCAAACTGCGTATTAACATTAATTATCATCATTACTGAGAAAAAATCCAGTTATGATTTTGGTGCACGAACAGTTATCGAACATAACCTCGAACAGCCGAATTTTTCTCAAATCGTTCGTGTTCGCCGAATGGCTCGAACACCGCCCAAAACAGCTCAAATTTGAGATTGGCGAACAGTTCGAGTAGAACAACGCTCATCTCTAGTGACTACTGAAGATTCGGACAGCTGACAGAAGAAGTGTGGTGGTGACCAGTGAAGTTGTTGGTGACGGAGATAGAAGAAGTGTGATGGTGACCAGTGAAGATGCTGGCGGTGGGGATAGAAGTGTGGTGGTGACCAGTGAAGATTCGGACAGCTGATATAGAAGAAGATGCTGGAGGTGATGATAGAAGAAGTGTTGTGGTGACCAGTGAAGATGCTGGTGGCGGGGATAGAAGAAGTGTTGTGGTGACCAATGAAGATACTGGTGACAGGGATAGAAGAAGTGTTGTGGGGACCAGTGAAGATGCTGGCGGTGTTGATAGAAAAAGTGTTGTTGTGACCAGTGAAGATGCTGGCGGCGGGGATAGAAGAAGTGTGGTGCTGACCAGTGAAGATGCTGGAGGCGGGGATAGAACAATTGTTCTGGTGACCAGTTAAGATGCTGGCGGTGGGGATAGAAGAAGTGTGGTGGTGACATGTGAAGATGCTGGTAGTGGAGATAGAAGAAGTGTTGTGGTGACCAGTGAAGATGCTGGAGGCAGGGATAGAAGAAGTGTTGTGGTGACCAGTAAAGATGCTGGTGGCGGGGATAGAAGAATTGTGACAGCCACTGAAGCTACAATCTCTTCTCCATCACCGCAACTGAACCAGGATGTCATCAAGAGACGGCAGTGAAAGAAGCTGTCATAACTGACAGCAGTGCCGCCCCATGATGACGTCTTGTTTCAGGCTGGTGATAGAAGTTGTAGAGAAGTGAATGCACGGCCATCCTTCTGTGACATCTCGTTTGAAAATACCCTATACTGAAACATGACAGGCAGTAAAGAAAAAAAGCACAGTGATTAGCAGGATACAGAGAATGGTAGGGAATTTTATAATAAAGCAAATTACATAAATGGTTAGGGCTTAAAGATAGATATTTACAAAAAGGCATTATAGGTATTGGACCACCCCTTTAATAATTTATTTTTATTAATCAACAACATACAAACTGAATGGACAAAAGAGAAATCTTAGTGAAATCAATATTTGGTGTGACTACACTTTGTCTTCCGAACAGAATAAAAACATCAATTCTTCTAGGTACTCTTGCCCATGTCAGTGATTTTGTAGGATTATAGCCAGGAGTATTAGTAACTAGTGTTGAGCGAGTATGTTCTGTTAACCCTTTCGCCGAGTACGCTCGGGCCGAGCACCGAGTGTTTATAGCTGCTCGGTGATATGCTTGAATCACTGTGTGCATGATTTGCGACTGTTTGGCAGTTTTATTACATGGGAGGGATGTCTATTTCTTACACATTCCTCACATGTAATAAAGCTGCCAAACAGTTGCAAAACATGCACACGGGAGCGATTTAACCTTATAACCGAGCAGCTATAAATACTCGGAGCTTTTTGTACCCCAAACTAAAATCATCTATTCTGAAGAGGCTATTTGCATATTTAAATTACCACAGGAGTATTACATGGCCTATAAGTCTCCTTACACTGACTTGGCACTATCCTCAAGGGGAAACTTTCTCTCTTAGACCCCCAGTTAGAGGCCTCTCACCTAGCCAAATCAGATCTCCTGCTTGGCACTGAAGAGGGGCAACACCCCGAAATATGTCTGCAAATAAAGTTTGACTTCTTATCCTAAGTCATGTGGCAAAACTCATTAAAGGGTCAATATTGACTTTTAGGATTGCTACATTCAATAGGTGGTGCCAGAGATCAAACTCCTCTTTCTACAGAAGAGGCTAATTGCATGTTAAATAGCTGTAATGCTGAAAAAATCTATATCTTCTTTTTAGAAATCCATGTTTCCTGCTCCTCCAACCGAGATTCCGCACAAGCACCATCATTCCTGGGGTGGCGCATGCGCAGATCGATAGTCTAACTCTCACAATGTCCTCATGACCTTACTGCACATTCTCTTACCCCGGGAAAGATTACACTTGCTTGAGATCTCGGTCAACAACGGCTTCTCCCTGCCCTCTGCTGATGACTGACATGTACCTCCCTATACACTTATACATGCACAGAAAGAGACCTGTCACTCAAGGAGAGCTTGTCAAGAGAAACTGCCAGAGAACAGCCTTTTCAACCAGTCTGCCATGCGACTTGGTCCCTGGTCAACCTTTAAAGATTGTTTTTCTCTGAAATGCTGCAGAGTCAAACATTAGGGTTGAGCGAGTATGTTCTGTCCGAGTATGCTCGGGCCGAGCTCCGAGTATTTACAGCTGCTCAGTGATAAGGTTAAATCCCTCCCGTGTGCATGATTTGCAACTGTTTGACAGCTTTATTACATGTGAGGAATGTGTAAGAAATAGACATTCCTCACATGTAATAAAGCTGTCAAACAGTTGTAAATCATGCACACGGGAGCGATTTAACCTTATCACCGAGCAGCTGTAAATACTCGGAGCTCGGCCCGAGCATACTTGGCGAAAGGGTTAATAGAACATACTTGCTCAACACTATAAAACATACATAGCTGAAAAACAGCCAGTGCCTCATACTGCCCGTGGATTAGACAGCATGTATCAGCAGTCAGGTTCCCTTTAATGACAGAGTCAGCAACCTCGGTATTAATAGAGCAGATGGTGTAATCACTAGTACTGGGTTTCTTTATGGGGGTGAATAACAATCTCCATTGTAACAGTGATTACATGACTTTTAGATCTAATTATTAGTGTTGAGCGAACATGCTCGACACTGCTCGGTGCTCGCCCGAGCATCACGCTACTCGGGATGTTCGGCGAGCACCGAGCATTTCCGGGTTACTCGGGCGGGAGCTTGGGTCTCCGCCCTGCATGTTTGGCGCTCTTTACAGAGCCAAAGAACATGCAGGGATTGCCAGCCAGTCACTGTAATGCCGCAGCCATGTTGGTTGTGGGCATTACATTGATTGGCTGGCCGCACAGCGTCACCTCGAGTATTTAAAACCGTGTGCCACCATCTTGGACACAGACGGCTGGGATCAGACAGTGTAGGGACAGCGCTGCTGATTTAGGGAGAGATATATACTGCGAAATAGTTAGTGTAGGGTCTGTAAAGGCTGCCAGATCAAACAAACAGTCCTTCTCAGGACTAATATCCATCCCAGATATCAGGCAGGCAGGCAGGTTGTATAGGAGACGCAGTGGTTATACCAGCAAACGCTGCATTACAGTCCTGTGTGCTCCTGTTGCTGAAATTGCTGGACCTAGCTCCAGGTCTCGGGGGCCAGGAAAAATCCTTTTTTTTTTCATCTAAATCCTCTTTTTTTTTTTTTTTCTCCTTCACACTGTACAAATACCCATCTTATTAACATTTTGGTGTCCCCCCCCCCCAAAAAAAGCGTGTCTGTGACAGTTCAGACACAAATATATATTTTTAAAAGAGTCTGGTGTAGGCCAGAGAAATAGAAGTGTGGTTTTGCAGTTCCACGGTTCAAACCTCTGTATTATCCACTTTTGGGCCATTTTTACCTTCAGCCGCAAATATATCTATTTAAAAAAGTCTGGTATACACCAGTAAATTATAACTGTGGTTTTGCCATTCCACGGTGAAAAATCTCTATTATCCTGCTTTTGACATTTTTTGTCGTAAAGAAAAACCATAATAGTGTCTCCTGATTGTTCAAACACAAATATATCTGTTGAAAATAGTCTGGTGTAGGCCCGAGAAATAGAACTGTGGTTTTGCAGTTCCACGGGTCAAATCTCTGTATTATCCTGCTTTTGGCATTTTTTGCCGTAAAGAAAAACAGTAATAGTGTCTCCTGATTGTTCATACAACAATATATCTGTTTAAAATAGTCTGGTGTAGGCCCGAGAAATAGAACTGTGGTTTTGCAGTTCCACGGGTCAAATCTCTGTATTATCCTGCTTTTGACATTTTTTGCCGTAAAGAAAAACAGTAATAGTGTCTCCTGATTGTTCAGACACAAATATATCTGTTGAAAATAGTCTGGTGTAGGCCCGAGAAATAGAACTGTGGTTTTGCAGTTCCACGGGTCAAATCTCTGTATTATCCTGCTTTTGGCATTTTTTGCCGTAAAGAAAAACAGTAATAGTGTCTCCTGATTGTTCAGACACAAATATATCTGTTGAAAATAGTCTGGTGTAGGCCCAAGAAATAGAACTGTGGTTTTGCAGTTCCACGGGTCAAATCTCTGCATTATCCTGCTTTTGGCACTTTTTGCCATAAAGAAAAACAGTAATAGTGTCTCCTGATTGTTCAGACACAAATATATCTGTTGAAAAGAGTCTGGTATACACCAGTAAATTATAACTGTGGTTTTGCCGTCCCACGGTAAAAAATCTCTATTATCCAGCTTTTGGTATTTTTTCCATAAAGAAAAACAGGAATAGTGTCTCCTGATTGTTCAGACACCAATATATCTGTTTAAAAGAGTCTGGTATACACCAGTAAATTATAACTGTGGTTTTGCCTTTCCACGGTAAAAAATCTCTATTATCCTGCTTTTGGCATTTTTTGCCATAAAAAAAAAATTTGATTGTGTCTCCCTGATTGTTCAGACACAAATATATTTGTTGAAAATAGTCTGGTGTAGGCCAGAGAAATAGCAGTGTGGTTTTGCAGTTCCACGGTTCAAACCTCTGTATTATCCACTTTTGGGCCATTTTTACCTAAAAAAAAACAGTTTGAGTGTGTCGCTCACTGTTCAGCCGCAAATATATCTATTTAAAATTGTCTGGTATACCCCAGTAAACAATAACTGTGGTCTTGCCATTCCACGGTAAAAAATCTCTATTATTCAGCTTTTGGTATTTTTTCCGTAAAGAAAAACAGTAATAGTTTCTCCCTGATTGTTCAGATTATTTAAAAGAGTCGGGTGTAGGCCAGAGAAATAGAACTGTGGTTTTCCTCTTCCACAGTTCTAATCTACTTTTTATTACCCTTTTTCCTTTGATAGTGCGAGTGTAAGCTATTTTACTTCCTTTACAATGGGCAAGGCGCGTGGCAAGGGACGTGGAACTGGACGTTCTGCTGATGGTGCGTGCAGAGGATGGGGCCGTGGCCAAGGTGAAAATGTGCCACAACCAACAGCCACATCTTCTCGCTCCTACTTCTTGACCGAATTACTAGGGAAGCACAGAACAACACCAGTATTGCGAACTGATCAGTGTGAACAGGTTATTAATTGGATAGCAGATAATACTGGGCACCACCACCTCCGGTCTGTGTTCCACACGGTCAAATCTTAGTAGCCGTGAGTCTTGACCACATACTCCTCCTCACCCTGATGCTCCTTCCTCCCACCATGCCGAATATCGTCAGACAGCAACTGATCCCACACTTGGACACTCTGAAGAGCTGTTCACTGGTCCATTTCCAGATTTGTGCCCCTCGCCTGCTCCGCTTGAAGTGGTGGAAGAGGAGATCCCATGTAGCGATGCGCAAATATTTGAACAGCCACGGCCACAGGAAGTCGACGCTGGCAATTTGTCACAAGAGGTGGACGATGACGAGACACAATTGCCAGGAAGTGAAGAGGAGGATCGTGGTGTGCAAGTGGAAGAGGAGGAGGTGGTGGATGATCTAGTAACTGACCCAACGTGGCAGGAGGACATGCAGAGCGAGGCCAGCAGCACACAGGGTGAGGGAGGAAGAGTACCTCAACAGGCAGGAAGAAGCAGTGTGGTGGCCGCAACAGAAGGCAGGCAACACTTCCCCGTAACACCAACACGAGGGACGTTGCCAGTACAACCTGTAGGTCTTCCAGAGTCTGGAATTTTTTAAAAGACTCTGCTGATAACCCCAAAAAGGCCATTCGTACCACCTGCCATGCCAGCATCAGCAGGGGTGACAAAACTACCAGCCTGACCACCACCAGCATGATCAGGCACATGGCAGCAAAGCACCCGACTTTGTGGGGCGAACCCCAGGGTCCACGACCAGTGTCAGAGGGTGTCACCACTGCTTCTTCCGGTGTTGTGCGTGCAATAGAACCCCCTGTTGTGTGTGCAAGGCCATCCCCTGTCCATACTGCATGCAAAGATGCCCCCTCCTCTCAGTCTTCACTTGTTATGGCAGTTTCTCAAGAAACAGCATCCACGTCCACGTCCCACCGCAGCGTTCATTTGTCCATATCCCAGACCTTTGAACGAAAGTGGAATTTCGCAGCCAACGCCCCACAGGCCACAGTCCTAAATTCGCACATTTCACGACTGCTTGCGTTGGAAATGCTGCCTTTTAGGCTGGTGGAGACGGAATCCTTCCACAACCTTATGGCGGTGGCCGTCCCTCGGTACTCGGTCCCCAGCCGACACTATTTTGCCCGGTGTGCCATCCCCGCACTACACAAGCACGCGTCCCAAAACATCTGCCGTGCCCTCAACAACGCAGTTACTGGGAGAGTCCACCTGACAACAGACATGTGGACAAGTGCTTGTGGCCAGGGACAGTACATCTCCCTGATGGCACACTGGGTAAACATAGTGGAAGCCGAGACCCAGTCGGACCTTGGGACGGAACACATCCTCCCCACACCGAGGATTGCGGGCCTTATGTCAGTCAGAGTTGCCCCCACAGTGTACAGCTCCTGCGCATCATCGTCCTCCTCCTCCTCATGTTCAGCCTCCATCTCAGATATCACCACATCAGTTACAAGCTGGAAGCACTGCAGTACTGCCTCCGCCAAGCGGCAACAGGCTGTGCTGAAACTCATAAGCTTAGGTGAGAAACCTCACTCTGCTTGTGAGTTGTGGACTGCTGTGAAGGGCAGGCAGATCTGTGGCTGAGACCGCTGAACCTACATCCAGGCATGGTCGTGTGTGACAATGGCCGTAACCTGGTGGCAGATCTGAGGCGAGGCGAGATCACACACGTACCATGCCTGGCTCATATGCTTAACCTCGTGGTTCAGCGGTTTCTTAAATTGTACCCCGAGTTGCCAGATCTGCTCGTCAAAGTACGCCGCCTGTCAGCTCATTTTCGCAAGTCAGCTACAGCTTCCGCCGCCCTTGCTGTGTTGCAGCAGCGTTTGCAGCTTCCGTCACACCGACTGGTGTGTGATGTCCCCACACGTTGGAACTCTACCCTCCACATGTTGCAAAGAATTTGTGAGCAGAAGAGAGCAGTTGTGAAGTACCAGCAGCAACAAGGCCATCGATATTTAGGTCAGACTCCACACATAAGACCTCAGGAGTGGACCTGGATGTCTGACATATGTACCATCTTGATAAACTTTGAGGAGTCCCCCAAGATGGTGAGTGGCGATGACGCCATCATTAGCGTCAGCATTCCACTTTTCTGTCTTTTGCAACGCTCTCTGCAGAGAATTAAAGAGGAGGCATTGCAGCCAGAGTATGATGAGATGGATCAAGAATTCGTAGCGGTCGATTACACACAGCCCAGCCTCATCTCATCCCAACGTGCATTGGGGGACAATGAGGGAGCGGAGGAGGTGGAGGGAGAAGAACAGGAGCTTGTATCATGCGCTGTAGACGGTAGTACCTGTACAACTGTCATACCGTCGGTTCAGCGTGGGTGGCCTGGGGACAGGGGGGAGGAGGAGGAGGAGGAGAGCATGGTCAGTTGTCATTTTGGTGAGGACACGGAAGTCTTGCCCGTTACCAGTCTGGCACGCATGGCTGACTTTATGTTACGCTGCCTTAACCGTGACCCTCGCGTTGTCAAAATGTTGAGTGACAGTCATTACTGGTTGGTGACACTTTTAGACCCCCACTACAAGGAGAACTTTCATTCTCTTATTCCTGAGGTGGAGAGGTCTACAAAAATCGGGCAGTACCAGAAGGCCCTTGCTGCAGAACTGTTAAAAAAATTCCCATCTGAACACGCTAGCGGCAGAGGTCACAGTTCGTTACCCAACCAAGGCGTACATGCGAGAGAGACGCAACTCCAATCCAGCAGAGGCAGGGGAACACTGTCAATGTTCTGGGACAGTTTTCTCAGACCCTACCTTCGGACATACCCTGAGGCGCGGGGTACTCTCACAAGGAGTGGAAAGTTTCAAAAGATGGTGAGGGAGTACCTTGCCGACCGCTCCAGCATCCTCCGTGATTCCTCTGTGCCTTTTAATTATTGGGTATCCAAGCTGGACACTTGGAATGAACTTGCTCTGTACGCCTTGGAGGTCCTGGCCTGCCCTGCCGTTAGCGTGTTATCGGAGCGTGTTTTTAGTGCCGCTGGGGGAATTATAACTGATAAGCGCACTCGCCTGTCAACTGACAATGCTGACAAGTTGACCCTTTTCAAAATGAACAAGGGCTGGATTGGGCCAGACTTCTCATCACCACCAAATGACAGCAGAGTAACATAAAGTCAAATCCACTGTGTTATTTCGGGAGGTGTATACACATGCACAGCTTCACACCCACACATGGGTATACGCTTCCTCATTTTGGCTGTTATATGTTCTTCTCCTTATCCTCAGCCTCCACCACCACTATACCACCAGGGTGACGGTGGTCTGTGTTGCCATTATTGAAAGTTCCTCCGTCTTTAGTTTTGTCAGCTTTTGCTTGGAAGGCATAAGCAAAGACTGTGGGAGACCCACTCCCCAAAAATGGGAATAATATTTTTAAGATGCTGTACTGTATGGCTCTTGTAAGGGGCATTAAACCGTCTTGTCAAGCTACTGCGACCTCCACCACTTTTCCAAGGGGCATTAAAACCGTCTTGTTAAGCTACTGCGACCTCCACGTCTCTTGAGGGGCATTAAAACCGTCTTGTTAAGCTACTGCGACCTCCACGTCTCTTCCGAGGGGCATTAAGACCATCTTGTTAAGCTACTGTGACCTCCACCACTTTTCCAAGGGGCATTAAAACCGTCTTGTTAAGCTACTGCGACCTCCACATCTCTTCCGAGGGGCAGTAAAACCGTCTTGTTAAGCTACTGGGACCTCCACGTCTCTTCCGAGGGGCATTAAAACCGTCTTGTTAAGCTACTGCCACCTCCACGTCTCTTCCGAGGGGCATTAAAACCATCTTGTTAAGCTACTGGGACCTCCACGTCTCTTCCGAGGGTCATTAAACGCGTCTTGTTAAACCACTCTGAACTCCACAGTTCTTCCAAGGAGCATTTAAATGTTGTTTTTAATTAACTCTAACCTCCACGACTCTTCAAACGGGCATACCATTTCCTCCTAATTTTTGGCAGCTTTTGCTTGGAAGGCATAAGCAAAGACTATGGGAGACCCACTCCCCAATTATGGGAATAATGTTTGTAATATGCTGTACTGCATGGCTCTTGTAAGGGGCATTGCAAGTTCCTCCGTCCTAATTTTTGGCAGCTTTTGCTTGGAAGGCATAAGCAAAGACTATGGGAGACCCACTCCCCAATAATGGAAATAATGTTTGTAATATGCTGTACTGCATGGCTCTTGTTAGGGGCATTGCAAGTTCCTCCGTCCTAATTTTTTGGCAGCTTTTGCTTGGAAGGCATAAGCAAAGACTATGGGAGACCCACTCCCCAATAATGGGAATAATGTTTGTAATATGCTGTACTGCATGGCTCTTGTAAGGGGCATTGCAAGTTTCTCCGTCCTAATTTTTGGCAGCTTTTGCTTGGAAGGCATAAGGAAAGACTATGGGAGACACACTCCCCAATAATGGGAATAATGTTTGTAATATGCTGTACTGCATGGCTCTTGTAAGGGGCATTGCAAGTTCCTCCGTCCTAATTTTTGGCAGCTTTTGCTTGGAAGGCATAAGCAAAGACTATGGGAGACCCACTCCCCAGTAATGGGAATAATGTTTGTAATATGCTGTACTGCATGGCTCTTGTAAGGGGCATTGCAAGTTCCTCCGTCCTAATTTTTGTCAGCTTTTGCTTGGAAGGCATGAGCAAAGACTATGGGAGACCCACTCCCCAATAATGTGAATAATGTTTGTAATATGCTGTACTGCATGGCTCTTGTAAGGGGCATTGCAAGTTCCTCCGTCCTAATTTTTGGCAGCTTTTGCTTGGAAGGCATAAGCAAAGACTATGGGAGACCCACTCCCCAATAATGGGAATAATGTTTTTAAGATGCTGTACTGTATGGCTCTTGCAAGGGGCATTAAAACCGTCTTGTTAAGCTACTGCGACCTCCACCACTTTTCCAAGGGACATTCAAACCGTCTTGTTAAGCTACTGTGACCTCCACCACTTTTCCAAGGGGCATTAAAACCGTCTCGTTAAGCTACTGCGACCTCCACGTCTCTTCCGAGGGGCATTACAACCGTCTTGTTAAGCTACTGTGATCTCCACCACTCTTCCAAGGGGCATTCAAACCGTCTTGTTAAGCTACTGTGACCTCCAACACTTTTCCAAGGGGCATTAAAACCGTCTTGTTAAGCTACTGCGACCTCCACGACTCTTCCAACGGGCATTGTATTTCCTCCTAATTTTAGTCAGCTTTTGCTTTTCAATGCATAGGCGAACACTAAGGGAGACCCACTCCCCAATAATGGGTAGAAGGTTTTTAGTATGCTGTAATCCACGTCTGTTTGAAGGGGCATTGCAGTTCCTCATAATTTTTGGAAAGCCTTCCATTCACTGCTTAGGCCAACAGTGCACAGGAGACCCAGTTGCTATAAATGGAAAAAATGGTTTAGTTAAGGCCCTCTGACCTCCATGTCACTTCCAAGGGGCATTGGAGTGCCTCTAAATTTTTGGTAGGCATTGCACTCACTGTATACCCTATAACTGTGTAGCCGAACCGCTCCTTTTGGTACAGAAACATATCCTACAAGACATGTGTGGTTGACTGGCCTGATATTGATGTGAATGGTCCCTGTTCCTCGTGCTCTTTCTCCTTTGCCACCACCTCATCCATCATTTATCACCTGAAGCTTTGTTTTAACGGGAGTCATAGAACTGGGATAGTAGCAGGAAAACATCCAGCAATCCTCGAAGGAGGTAGGATATGCGCCAAAACGCTGACCACCTCAGGCCTAGCCACTACTACATACATGCGCTTGCATTCCAAGAAAACAAAGCAGATGCTAACTTCTATTATCATCATCATGCTCCTCAGCTTGGCACTCTCAACTCCCCTGATGGAGAAGCCAGGGCCCACCGGAGGAGTCTGGTTCTCTGGTGGGCTCGTCCAATGCTGCCCTAAAGCAGGCCAGGCTAAGAAAAGTGTGTGGGGAGGTGACAGGAGAAATAGGGGCGGCTGGGGACTGAGTATGGACACCCGGCCACCCCCTGGCGGCTGGGGACTGAGCGTGGACACCCGGCCGCCGGGCGGCTGGGGACTGAGTATGGATGCCTCGCTGCCGAAGCAGCCATGAGGTAGTGGGCAGCTTCGGCCTCCTCCAAACTAAAAGGCCCCATTTAAAGTGCAAGCTAGCAGTATGGCATTGCAGCCTGGGGGTGGGTGGGTGGCAGGCTGCACACTTACGCTTGCATTAAAAAAAAACAAAGCAGATGCTAACTTCTATCATCATCATCATGCTCCTCACCTTGACACTCTCAACTCCCCTGATGGAGATGCCAGGGCCCACCGAAGGAGTCTGGTTCTCTTGTGGGCTTGTCCAATGTTGCCCTAAAGCAGGCCAGGCTAAGAAAAGTGTGTGGGAAGGTGACAGGAGAAATAGGGGCGGCTGGGGACCGTTTATGGACACCCGGCCGCCCCCAGGCGGCTGGGGACCGTGAGTGGCCACCCGGTCGTGGGACGGCTGGGGACCGAGTATGGACACCCGGCCGCCCCCTGGCGGCTGGGGACCGAGTGTGGACACCCGGCCGCCGGGCGACTGGGGACTGAGTATGGATACCAGGCCGCTGAAGCAGCCATGAGGTAGTGGCCAGCTTCGGCCTACTCCAAACTAAAAGGCCCCATTTCAAGTGCAAGCTAGCAGTATGGCATTGCAGCCTGGGGGTGGGTGGGTGGCAGACTGCACACTTATGCTTGCATTTAAAGAAAACAGAGCAGATGCTAACTTCTATCATCATCATCATGCTCCTCACCTTGGCACTCTCAACTCCCCTGATGGATGGAGAAGCCTGTTCCCACCGGAGGAGTCTGGTTCTCTGGTGGGCTCGTCCAATGCTGCCCTAAAGCAGGCCAGGCTAAGAAAAGTGTGTGGGAAGGTGACAGGAGAAATAGGGGCGGCTGGGGACCGTTTATGGACACCCAGCCGCCCCCAGGTGGCTGGGGACCGTGTGTGGACACCCGGCCGCAGGGCGGCTGGGGACCGAGTATGGACACCCGGCCACCCCCTGGCGGCTGGGGACTGAGCGTGGACACCCGGCCGCCGGGCGGCTGGGGACTGAGTATGGATACCAGGCCGCCGAAGCAGCCATGAGGTAGTGGCCAGCTTCGGCCTACTCCAAACTAAAAGGCCCCATTTCAAGTGCAAGCTAGCAGTATGACATTGCAGCCTGGGGGTGGGTGGGTGACAGGCTGCACACTTACGCTTGCATTAAAAGAAAACAAAGCAGATGCTATCTTCTATCATCATCATGCTCCTCACCTTGGCATACTCAACTGCCCTGATGGAGAAGCCAGGGCCCACCGGAGGAGTCTGGTTCTCTGGTGGGCTCGTCCAATGCTGCCCTAAAGCAGGCCAGGCTAAGAAAAGTGTGTGGGAAGGTGACAGGAGAAATAGGGGCGGCTGGGGACCGTTTATGGACACCCGGCCGCCCCCAGGCGGCTGGGGACTGTGTGTGGACATCCGGCCGCCGGACGGCTGGGAACTGAGTATGGATACCTCGCTGCCGAAGCAGCCATGAGGTAGTGGCCAGCTTCGGCCTCCTCCAAACTAAAAGGCCCCATTTCAAGTGAAAGCTAGCAGTATGGTATTGCAGCCTGCGGGTGAGTGGGTGGTTGGCTGCATATTTGCGCTTGCATTGCAAGGAATGGGGGAGGTACAATTGAACACTGCCCTGGGACAAGGACTTGCACGGGGATAGTTGCAAGTCTGCATCTTCTGATGCGGCAAGGATCACTTCTGATGGGCACACTTTTAGGCAGTGACCTGGGAGTCAGAGATGCTTCCAGGGGTCTGCACTGTATGCATGTGTCACACAGCACATGGCCAGATAAGGTTGTAAAATGTTAAAATGACATTTCCCGGTGAATGCATTTGTCACGGTTGAAAGCAATACAAAAGTGCAAAAACGCATGAAAAATGCTACTTGTGAACATAGCCCAAGGTGTGGAGGAGTATTTTTGTTTTTAGTTATTTATTTTACCTTATACACAAGTCTTTACCCTGGAAAGGAAATTCCTTAACATATTTCACAGGAAAACCGTTTCAATTTCGTTTTTGAACGTTTTATTGTGAGCCCGTAAATGTGGCTTAATACTTCTGACCACGTTGTTGACAGCAGTGACCTAGGGGTCAGAAATGCTTCCAGGGGCGATCCCCATGCTGCCCCCATGTCTTTTGAGCACTGTCACTATCGTTTTGGGCACTTTTTAGGCTTTCTACAGACTGCCGGGGGTGCCGCCGCAAAAATGCTCGGGTCTCCCATAGACTAACATTGGGCTCGTTGCTCGGGTCGAGCACCCGAGTATCACGATGAGCTCGGCCCGAGCTTCGAGCACCCGAGCATTTTAGTGCTCGCTCAAGACTACTAATAATACATTCACCATGTATATCGGTCTTGCCAGTGTTTCAGAGTCAAACATACCTGGCTGAAATCATAAAACTAGTGTCTGATATGTGCTGCCCATGGATCGGGAAGCATGTATCAGCTGTCAGGTTCCCTTTAACCCCTGTCCTTATAAATTCCTTATTATAGAGAAGTTCTGCTTTTATTTACAGAATGGTAAAGTAACACTTCTGATTGACTAAACACATTAGGTCGTGGCAATAACCCCCAATGTGAACGTTTCCCCAAGTATATACGGATCTAACAGAGATCAGTAGATGGGAATGATGATCTGGTGGATCATAGCCAAACTCTGTGCATAAATTTACCTTAGTGAACAACCTCTGTCCATATGTAATATTAGGACACATGTTGGGGAGGGGTCTTCAGTGTTATACCACTGGTATCATATGGAGTAGCTGTTATATTTGAGGACTCAGCACCACCAGGCGGGCTTCCGCAGGAATAAAGCTAGAGCGAAACTGTGAATATGGTTGCTTGATTTTTTTCACGATACCTTAGGTTGCAAAGCACCCCTAGTGATGCGATATGATGCGATATTCATGTGACACGTCCAATCTCACCATGCAGTCCTAGCGTAAGACTTTTTTTGGACAGATAACCCTCAGCAGAATTTATAATCATGCAGTTTCATTGTAAGCTGCTCCCTTTCTTTATATATATTTACGAATATGACAAACTTATAGTGAGTACATATACTATATAGTCACAATATGAGTACATTAGACACTTGTAATGCATGATTGGAGCAGCTGATAGAACGGCACATTGTATACAACTGTCCCTGACAGCTTGCCACATGCGTCTCAAACATCTGGAAAATTGTGACGTGTCCTCTATAAAAACAGCATGACAATTAGTCCTTACCTATCCATTGTCCTTCCCACTACAATGGCCACAGCGTCCCAGTTTCCATGTGTTCTCTCAATACACAAGAATGGAAATTGTGCTCAGTAAATCTCAGCAGTGACAGCTCTGCACTTACTACAGTCATTTCTCATCCGGTCATACTGCCTGAGATTTTCATCATTTGACAATAATAATTATTACTATTAATATGGAATCAACCAAAATGCTGATTACCTTTCTGTTGCTGAATAATTAAAGGGCCTGCAAAAACATGAACAGGATCAGTGAGTTGTATTTGATATGTAGATTTTTTTTTGGTAAATTCATATAGAAATCCAAAGACACACCAAGTTGTTGCCCTTTTCAGTTTGGTGCTTATGTGGCCAAAAAAGTGCTACTTCCAGGCTGTTGAGAATTGGTGGAAGGGATTCATATTCCACAGCTTCAGCCCCCTCTTTCCTTTCCCTTTTTTTTTAACTTCCTTCCCACTCACCCTTTGGGTATGTTAAAAAAAACGTATTTTCAGTCCGATAGCCAATGCTATTCAATATCAGATAGCAGTTTTTTACACACAGCCCAAATGTCCGCATAAAGAAATTGCAGCACTCACTAGTCTCTTCTGAAATTTAGGTGAAACTTGCCTATTCAAGTCTATAGGTGTACAAAACCTATCGTATCCCATACGGATCAACTGTATATCATTCAGTTATTATGGACACATTGGAATTCTTGTTTTAAAATATTTTTATTAAGTTTTCAATTAACAAAACTGTAAATACTTTATATATTATATTATACAGAGTGGTTATTGTAGATATAGCATATGTGAGTTATTATCATATAATACAGATATATCTATGCAATATGTTTTAATCACAGATTTACAAGGAAAGAACATAAATTTGGGGAAAGGGGAAAAACAGACAACATAAAAGGAACTTACAACATAATCATACAAATTGGTTAACCAAAAGGGTAATACATTACTTTTAACATCCCAAATTCTTACAAAGAGTATGATAGCCTAAGTTTCGGAATGGTGGCTCAGTGGTTAGCACTGCAGCCTTGCAGCGCTGGGGTCCTGGTTCAAATCCCACCAAGGACAATATCTGCAAGGAGTTTGTATGTTCTCCCTGTGTTTGAGTGGGTTTCCTCTGGTTTCCTCCCACACTCCAAAGACATACTGATAGGGAATGTAGATTGTGAGCCCCAATGGGGACAGTGCCCATAATGTCTATGAATTGTAAAGCGCTGCGGAATATGTTGGCGCTATATAAATAAAAAGATTATTATTATTATTACATTCAGTTAGTGAATTAAACAAAATTATATAAATACACTGTTATTGAATCAGAATTCAAAAATCGTAGTTTCACAATGTTAATGGTGTGTCAAGAAATTAAGTTTGGCATAAAGTTTTGCGACCAAATATCACATTTAAATTTATATTTATTCAAGTCCTTCTGTCTAAGGGCTTCCAATGTGAAGCTATCAACAATTTAGTAGTTATTAAAATGTGACAAATTATGTGCCTTAGATTGTTGGGGAAAGTATCTATACCTAGCAGCAGAAGAACCAATTGTGGATTAAGTGAAAGTCGTAAGCTAGTGAGGTTTTTAATAAGGTTTCCAACCTCTGTCCAAAGATTATTGAGCTTAGGACAACCCCAGAAAATATGTGAGAGGGTCCCCATCTTCCCGCAACCCCTCCAACAGTCTGATGATGTCGATGGTGAGATTTGATAAATTCTCTCCGGTGTCCAGTACCATCTAGACAAGATCTTATAGTGGGACTCATGTAGAGAAGCACACAGAGTGTTCGAGTAAATGATGTCTAGAGATGAAGAGAGTTGTGATATGTCTATTTGAACTTGGAGTTCTTTTTCCCAAGTTATTATGTTTTTAGTCTTTAGTAGTTCAATGTCATCATTGTAAATCCTATACAGACGGTTTGTCACCCATTTGGGGCTATCAAAGGGTTTAGATAAAAGGTCAATAATGAATTGGGGAAGAGAAAAGAGAATGTTTTTTGAAGTCAGGAATAATTGTAATTTTAACCATGTCGAAATTTCTTTGTTAGGTAAAGTATATTTATCCTGGAGGGATTGAAAAGTAATAAGATTATTATCCAGAATTACAATTACAAAAACACAAGCCATACGGATGCCATATAGATGACAATGCAGATGAAAAATCATCAATTTTTTCCGAATGAAAATCGGACAAATTTTTATACGGTTGTGTGAATTTAGCCTTTGGGGAATATAATGTAACAGGCCTTCTTCTTTGTATTTTTACCTATTTTATTGGATCTTGTAATTTTATGTCTGCCCTGCAAGTCACGGTTGGATTTCTTTTACAAGTGAGAAGCCAGAGGCAGCAGCGGCTGGCACTCTCTGCCAACTTGGGGTTTATTTGGTTAGCGACATATTGTGTATACCATTGAGTTGATTGGGTGACTAGGGATTGAAAAAGAGAGTACCACTTTTTAAACTTTAGTCACGATCCTATTGGAAGAAACTTTTTTGCGACTCTTTAAAGCAATTCATGTCATGTACATATAAAGAATACTTCTCTTCATTCATTATCCATAACGATTTTAACTTTAAAACAAGTATAACAAAATGAAAAAAAATCCTGTCACCCTATAACTGGGTTTATGTGGTTGCGTGCATTATTATTTAGTATTGCTGCAGTTTTGCAATGCACTAATTGGCTGCGTAGTTTTAACCAGTGGAAAAACATATTTTTTTTTCTCATTTGTGATAACTCACTTTTTGGTCCGTGTGTCAGGTCTCACAATCCGTTTTCACATATGAAGAGAAAAAATTTATATATTTTTCTACCCATATATAGTAAAATACAAGCAGCATACGGATATCTACATGTTATACTTTTTTTCACAGGACATTGGCTTGCATTGTGAGTTTGATCCACAACACGGATTAAAGTAGGAAGTCTTGTTTTGTTTTTTTGTTGTTGTTTTTTCTTTTTGCAGACAATTGGTTCCTTAGAAAAAAAGGACATGTGAAAAGGCACATTCATTGCAATGGGTCCATGATTTATCTGCAAAGTAATTATATTTTTCTCCAGCCCCCTACAGCCTATTGTCTGTGAATTCCAAAATGAAAGAGTACATTATCTTCCTCAGGTGTTACAGAGTGGCCGGCCGGAGAAACAAAATGCACAGACACACAGTGTATAAGTTAAAGTTTTTCTCTGGGTGCAAATTCTTGGTACGTCCCTTATAATAGAAGCCACAGTTGAAGCAATTGTCTCTCAAACAAAGCACATTTTCATCAATAGTTCTTGGAATAGTGCTAAGTTCTACAGTTGGATGTGTTAAATAAAATGTTCCTGTGCTGAGATAATCTTATAAATGACCCTGCTGTGTGCTGTGTAATGTCTGTGTCTGACCGTACAGGAACATGGTCTGATCATACCACAATTCTTTGTCAGGAAAATAAGCAAACGAGTATACAGACATTACAGCAGGGGATCACAGCTCAGACAGCTGCTGCTTTCTGTGAGGTAAAACATTTCTGTGCCTGTTTAGAAACATGTTTTACCTCACAGAAAGATCTATTAATTAAAATGTACTGTTTTAATCTCCTAAGTAGAAAATAACCAATACGATATTGACAAGATGAAGAACATAAACCAATATATTACCCCTTATAGAAAGCATGTCATGTATTGTTAATACAAAAAAGTTTTCCTAAATATATTATTGTATATATTCGATTGGTTCAGTTCTCTGACGATTCTCTGACGATGTAGCAATCTGAACTAGATATGTACAGTGGGTACGGAAAGTATTCAGACCCCTTTAAATTTTTCACTCTTTGTTTCATTGCAGCCATTTGGTAATTTCTAAAAAGTTCATTTTTTTTCTCATTAAAGTACACTCTGCACCCCATCTTGACTGAAAAAAAACAAAAATGTAGAAATTTTTGCAAATTTATTAAAAAAGAAAAACTGAAATATCACAAGGTCATAAGAATTCAGATCCTTTGCTCAGTATTGAGTAGAAGCACCCTTTTGCACTAGTACAACCATGAGTCTTCTTGGGAATGATGCAACAAGTTTTTCACACCTGGATTTGGGGATCCTCTGCTATTCTTCCTTGCAGATCCTCTCCAGTTCCGTCAGGTTGGATGGTGAACATTAGTGGACAACTATTTTCAGGTCTCTCCAGAGATGCTCAATTGGGGCTAGGTCAGGGCTCTGGCTGGGCCAGTCAAGAATGGTCACAGAGTTGTTCTGAAGCCACTCCTTTGTTATTTTAGCTGTGTGCTTAGGGTCATTGTCTTGTTGGAAAGTGAATCTTAGGCCAAGTCTGACGTCCAGAGCACTCTAGAAGAGGTTTTCATCCAGGATATCTCTGTACATTCATGTTTCCTTCAATTGCAATCAGTTGTCCTGTCCCTGCAGCTTGAAAAACCCCTCCATAGCATGATGCTGCCACCACCATGTTTCACTGTTGGGATTGTATTGGGCTGGTAATGAGCAGTGCCTGGTTTTCTCCACACATACCGCTTAGAATTATCACCAAAATTTCTATCTTCGTCTCATCAGACCAGAGAATCTTATTTCTCATAGTCTGGGAGTCCTTCATGTGTCTTTAAGCAAACTCTATGTGGGCTTTCATATGTCTTGCACTGAAGAGAGGCTTCCATCAAGGCCACTCTGCCATAAAGGCCCAACTGCTGGAGGGCTGCAGTGATAATTGACTTTGTGGAACTTTCTCCCATCTCCCTACTGCATCTCTGTAGCTCAGCCACAGTGA
Organism: Phyllobates terribilis; assembly: GCF_046119375.1. Taxonomy (NCBI): domain Eukaryota; kingdom Metazoa; phylum Chordata; class Amphibia; order Anura; family Dendrobatidae; genus Phyllobates; species Phyllobates terribilis. The sequence continues at coordinate 406,330,967 of NW_027362764.1, forward strand.
TCGTGGGGTTCTTCTTTACCTCTCTCACCAAGGCTTGTCTCCCATGATTGCTCAGTTTGGCTGGACAGCCAGGTCTAGGAAGACTTCTGGTGGTCCCAAACTTCTTCCATATAAGGATTATGGAGGCCACTGTGCTCTTAGGAACCTTGAGTACTGCAGAAATTCTTTTGTAAAATTGGCCAGATCTGTGCCTTGCCACAATTCTGTCTCTGAGCTCCTTGGGCTGTTCCTTTGAGCTCATGATTCTCATTTGGTCTGACATGCACTGTGAGCTGTGAGGTCTTATATAGACAGGTGTCTAATATCAAATCAAGTCCTGTCAGTTTAATTAAACACATCTCGGGAGACGAGATCTCGTTTCTCGAGATCTCGATCTGTCTAAGGGCTCTCGATCTGCGCATGCTCTGGTGGCCATTTTGCCCAAGCACAGCGCAGGGCTATGTACGGGATAGGGAACCTTGCCTCCGCTCACCGCCGACTTCTGAGGACGGGGCCGCAGCATCGCCCCACCACCACCGGGGCCGCAGCATCACCCTGCTTCCGCTGCCACCAATACTGCATTAAATCAGCGACACTTCTGAGGATGGGGCCCGCAGCATCGCCCGACTCCTGCGGCAGCCACCTACGCCGCCAGTCTCTGGTATGTGTGACCCCCGCTCCACCACCGCTGCCCCCCAGGTAAAAAGGATTATAAGGCACACCATTTTATTTAAAAAAAAAATGTTTTTCCTATTTTGCACCCCAAAATTTGGGGTGCGTCTTATAATCCAGTGCGCCTTATAATCCGCAAAATACGGTACACTGGTGGCAATGCAGTCGCAAAAGATGTCCAAAAAAAGTCAGAAATGGCGCTTCAGGGAAAATATAACCAGCGTTTTCTGCTTCAAAAACTATTCAAGTATATTTATTTTAATCATTTATATAGCGCCATTAATTCCACATCTCTTTACAGACATCATTATCACTGTCCTCATTGGGTCTCACAATCTAGACTCCCTATCAGTATGTCTTTGGAGTGTGGGAGGAAGCCCATGCAAACATTGGGAGAACATACAAACTCATTGCAGATGTTGTCCTTGGTAGAATTTGAACCCAGGACCCCAGCGCTGCAAAGTAAGACCATGCCCCACTATCGGTATTTGATCAGTATTTTTTCTCAAGAATGGGTGATAAATGCAGAATTGGTGCACTTGTTTATATTATACCTTTTCTCTGATTGTTCCTCACCTTGTTTTGGCTCCCACTCCTGAGAAAAAATACTGACCAAATACTGATAGTGGGGCCGTGGCCTAACAGTGCTAAAGACTGAGCCACCATGCTACACCAACATCTAAAAGATGTAATGTGCGCATACAGTACCCATACCCTGGGCCTAATTCAGACATCAGGATTTTTTTCCTATGTAAAAAAAAATACATCTGAATGAGGTCTAAAAAGGGGAAGAATTGTGTAGCTATTGGCAGTGAAAACCCAGTCTTAGGCCACGGTCCCACTATCAGTATTTGGTCAGTATTTGGTCAGTATTTTTTCTCAGGAGTGGGAGCCAAAACCAGGTCAGGAACAATCAGACGAAAGGTTTAATAGAACCAAGTCACCAATTTTGCATTTGTCACCTACTCCTGGGTTTGGCTCCCATTCCTGAGAAAAAATACTGACCAAATACTGATAGTGGGGCCGTGGCCTTTAGGCCGGAGTCACACTACTTTATAACACAGCCGAGTGCTATGTGATAAAATATCACATAGCACTCGGCCCAGTGTTATTCTATGGGGCAGCTCAGATCACCGTTTATTTTCTCAGTCATATTCGGCGTGCATGTAAAATTGCAGTATGATGAGATTGTACCCGTGTATCGTGCGAGACTCTCGAATGCAAACCTATGGGTGCGAGAAAAAATTGGACGGTACACGGAGCATCTGTATAGCGTGCGCCAAATACACACACAACTCCCTGAAGCCAAGAAATTGCAGAAGCCAAGAACAGGAAGCTTGTCATGCAAATTGTCCTGGCAACCTATAAAAAAACCTGAACATGCCTCCACGGATACCTGCAACATGGCCAGACATATCAATGTCGAAATGTTGATTGTCCTGGTGCAGGAGAAGCCAGAAATCTGGGACCCTCGTGATGCCAACTATGCGGACTGCAATGAAAAGGATGCAGCTTGGAGACGCATATGCTGCCAGATGTACCCCAGTTATGAGGAAAGTACACGAGAGGTGAAGCAGGAAATTAATAAGTGCAAAACATTTATATACTGCATTTGTGTCTGTAGATCTACATAATGTGTAAATTCATTTGTGAACATGATATTATTGTCAATATCTGTCAGTTTGCTAATCCACTTGGCAAACTGTACGCATGTTGACAATGTAATCTATCAATCAACACCCAAGCAAGGTGTTCACACTTTTTCATGGAGTTTTTTCGCAGTGGCTGATGTGACAAGACGGTGGTGCAGCTGCCATGATCAATACTGCCGTGAGCTGCACCATTGTGCCAGGAGTGGTGCAGCAGCCTCAAGAAAGCGGAAGTACATTTATTTTGACCTATTGAATTTTCTAGCTCCCATTCTAGAACTCTGACAGAAAGTGCATGCTTGTTTTCGATCTTCAAATGTGTAAATAAGATTGTAAATTTTAATTTTTTATAACAAAATCAGAACTGAATCCAACCTATGAGAAAGGGTGACAGCATAGGATTCTGAGGCGATCTTGGACCCTTTTGGAGAAGTCGAAGAGGAGGTTGGACCTTCTTCTGCCCCATCAGCGCCAGAACGACCAACACCACCTTCGGCAGGACATGGGCCCAACCCAGATGAGGATGACCGAGGACGTAGCAGTAGTCCTACACTCTCCCTGGATATGTCACCACAGGCTGCAGCCATCCCACGCCGTGCCGGCCGCAGGAGGGCACTCCTTACTACCGGTAACAGACACCAAGTAGAAATTAGTGTTTTACAATTCCTAGAGCGCACTGTTAACAATGATGGGGAGGAGGCCTATGCGCGGAGCCTGGATCGGTATTTGCGCCCAATTCCCCGAAATGTGAGTCTGCATACCAGATGTGTAGTGCAGATTGTAATAGATTCCTGCACCACACCTAACAATCCAAGGCTCGTTTTCAACTTCCTTGAGAAATGGCAGATATCCACTAACAACCACCTACACATGCCTGGAAGCAGGGATGAAGAGCCCATAATCTTCCCTGAACCACCTCTGCCACGGATCCCATCACGTCAACCACAACAAAGACCTTTCCAACAGCTCCAACCACAACCACCACAACCTTAGTTTCAAAATCCAGCTGCACCTTCCCAATATGGCCACTTGAACATACCCACTATAGGAGAGTGGTCTCAACATGGGTATGGTCAACATGGCCATTCTGGGGGGTTTATCCAAATGCCAAACCAAATTCAGCATGAGTTTGCCTACCCTTACCTAAGTGGCCAATACCATGTTCCACAACAGGGCCACAAATAATCACTCCCTTGTCCCGTAATCCAGCCTCATCCACCTTCCAGGGGCCAAATAATCCACTACGCCAAACTCAACAAACAAATCATGCTGGACCTTCGCCCTCATCACCACCTTCATACGAAAATTTGTAATAAATAGGGTATTCAGGACTAATATCCTTTTTTTTTTTTTTTTTTTCATGTTTACATTTTTGTATAGGCAAATTTGGCATATGCTGAAAATATACTTCTTTTGAGCCAAATAACTCTTGTTTGTAATAAAGTTATTTGTTATATTTGTGAGTGTTGTCATTTTTAATATATACTGTGTACCTCAGATCTAGAAGGTATACTTTGTACCATAAACAGGCATCATACATTCTTTACATGAACATTTTATTTACAAAATAAAGGAAACACATAGACACAGCATAGTCTTGCCAAGGAGTAGATCCCTGTGATTCTGCAAAATAATTTATAAATATGTCCCGAACTTTAAGACCAGAGGGCTGACGACATGGATTGGCAACATGTGTTGTAAGTCTGCCATTAATCCGATATTCTCCATCATTTGGTAAACATTCATGGATCCTAGTGAAATTGTGAAGGATGACACAGGCCTTAATCACTCGAATCACATTAGCTTCACTTAATTGGATGGCCGACATCATGACCCTCCATTTTGCACAGAGGATACCAAAGGATCATTCCACGAATCGCCTTGCGTGTGATAGGCGATAATTAAAAATTCTCCGCCGGTGGTCCAGGGCTCTCCGTGGATATGGCCTCATTACATTGCGGGTCAATTGAAATGCCTCATCTCCAACCATTACATAAGGAACTGCTTCCAAATGTGAACTGGGTTGAACCCGTGGGGGTGGGATACACAAATCATTAGTTCGCATCCACCGACCCATGATGGAAGAATTGAAGATTCTGGAGCCTCCAGTTCTTCCATAAGCCCCAATATCGACAAGTATAAACCTGTATATGCTATCAACCAAGGCCAATAGCACAACAGAAAAAAAAAGTTTATAATTATAATATTGGGACCCTGAGTTACGAACGCAGACGTGCTTGCCATCCGGGTCATTCCATGTCAAGTGATCCAAATCTGAATATTTGTTTTACCCAATTTCTTTGGATTTTTCTTCTTTGATTTTTTTTGAAGTGCTAATTTAGAGAATTATAAAAAAAAAGTTTTTAATTTTTATCTTCATTAGTAAATTTTTTTATAGATTTCTAAAGTTTTGAAAAAGTCTGAAATTTGGGCTTGTAAAATAGAAATAAGATAAATGTTTGTTGATTTTTTTTGAGGAGTCCAATTCAAAATTTTGATGCGCAATTTTGAAAAAACAATATGTTATAAAATTTTCAAAAAAGGCATATGTGTTACTTGAGTTCTTGGTTACATTTGTACAAGGATTCAAGTTGGGCTCTCATTGGAATCATATATTTAAGAGTGATTTTCTAAATACAGTCTCATCCTAATCATATGTTTGATACTAAAGTAAACGTAGCGATATTAAATATTTAAATATGTGTGTATCATTTTTTTTTTTTTATTACGACACTAGACATGTCCTTTTTCAAGTTTTTAAACAGAGTACAGTAGTTAAATCATCAAGCTTTAAAATAAAACAAAATGAACCATTAATAGTAAGTCTTTAAACTGAGCTTTTCTCATCAATTTGTCCCTTCTACTGGGTGAAATGTAGTTTTGCCCACAATCTCTTACTAACAATGGCCGTTTCCTTTTGTGTCAGTATGTATGGCTGTTATGGGGTTTGGGTCCACCTGAGTTATATCTGATTTTTGTTTACTTTTAAAGTCTGGTTTTCTTGGATACACAAAGGATGGGGATGGACCAGAAGGTGCAAAAAAGTCATTTCTTCTTCTTCATTATCATTATCTTTGGAGAGTCCATTAGCCACCAGTGCCGATCATACTCGCAGGTCACTTAACTAGTTATGTCATCCATTGCTAATCTTGTGCCATCTTCAATCAGTTCATGGACTTCACTGTCATTGCTGAATGAAAAAATCCTTGTTTTTATTTCTGTTTCACTCAATGGAATGACAGTGTGGTATTGCTGCGTCCCTCCACCCTCCCAATATCTAAAAAAACATAAGTTTTTATGTGGAAAACATAGATCCTACACTTTTAGAGCACAGGCTGAACAGATCTCAATTCAAGATTTTTGCACCGACACTGCCTATATAGGGTTTTTATTTGTTTTTGTTTTTCTTAAAGTATGATCCCATTGAGAGCCCAACTTGAAGTTTGGTACAGATGTGGCTAGGAGCATATGAGGCATATGTGAATTTTTTGCAAATTTAATATCACATTGATTTTTTTCAGAAATGCATTTTTAAATTTTGCGTTTGATTCCACATGGGTAAAATATTAATAAAGATACTCTTGTGACAGATCTGTTGAAAGCCTGATCTGTTCTGAGGTGAATGGTGTTTTTCCCATTTCTCTATCTTGTTTCTTGCCTGAGTTATGAGGAGAAACATAGTGAAAATGGCCAGCACATCCAAACTAATGTAAACAGGAGCCAACGAAAAAAAAAGGTCAAAGTTGCCTCCTAAATTGCTAAGAGTAATTGCTCTACGACATTGAAACTGCATTGCTGCTATAGAAACATAAGAAAGTGCTACAAAATGTACAAATGAAATATTTAAAAAAAATTCTGTAATATTAATATGAAAAATTACAGTAAAGGAAGGTACTTAGCGCATAGATTGGCCAATATATGTGTGCCCAACAGCCAGCAGGCGCTAAGTACCTTACTTTACTGTAATTTTTCAAATGAATATTACAGAAAAAATGTTTGAAATATTTCATGTGTACATTTTGTAGCACTTTCTTATTTTTCTATAGCAGCAATGCAGTTTCAATGTCTTAGAGCAATCACTCTTACCAATTTATAAGTTATGAGGAGAAACGTAAAGGGATGCAACATAGAAATTCACATTTTTTCACCACTTTGAAAATGAATTAAAAAAAAACCCTAAAATTTATAGAATTTTTTTTCACATTTTGCATCCTCTATTACAGTATTACCAAAGAACAAATTCTCAAAAGAATTAAAAATATAGTGGTAATATTCATTGGTTCACTTGACATGGAATGACCCAGCCAGGGAGCCAATGCAGTTGGGGAACTGGCAAGTTTGCTCAAACCCATGGGCTATCCGCAGCCAGTCTTCTTGTTTGGGCTTGGGCATAACTGAATTCTGAAGGTGGGACCAGATTTCTGTACATGTTGAACGTACAATGCCTGAGATGGTAGGTTTCCCAATAAGAAACTCAAGATGAAGTGCTGCATAGGAGACGCCGGTGGATAGGAACCTAAAATAGAATTACAAGCTATAAGTGCCAATATGTATTAAAAAAAATACTTGCTACACATTTGAAAATCAGATTATTAAAAAATATAGCGTATGATTTTTTTTTAAAAAAACAACAGTTCTAACAAATAACAATATAAATAACATCTGCACACATAACATTAACAGTGCTGTCCAACATAAAAGTAATGGACAATATGTCTGTACCATGAAAATAATGGAAAGTTGTGTGCCATGAAATAAACACACATTCACAACATGATGAAATTTACATAGCTAATATGAAAAATTTTCATCTATCAAATTTAAGCAGAATAACAACATAACCACTTGGTTAACAATAGACATCACTAATACATGCTGAGGAATACTACAGTTTGAATGACATCACAGAGTGATAATGACCAAAATAAATACATTTTTTTTAAATAAAGATGGAATGAACATTCACACAAGATTTTCTAACAACATATGGCCGGAACGTGTTTAAAAATATTCATATACAACAATTTTTGAATGAAAAATGTAAGTAAAAGACGCTCCTCTGGCAAAATACAGTAGCACATCTTTGTGTCCTTCAATGTTAGCCCAGGTCACACTGCCTCCAAAAGTATATCAAAAGTGGAGCTGTCCATCCGACAGTAGCCATAAAACTTGTCAGGATGGCTGCATAGAGCACCATAGAAATGGTGGAAATGTCCTTTAGTGACCCGTCGCCTCTAAAGCGGATGAACCCACATTCATCTCCGCCTCCTCGGATCAACAATAACTGGGTAAGGCTCCCCAAGACGTTGAGAGAAGACCCAATGTAAAAGAACCCGCTCAGTTGTCTTTAAGGTAAGCCTGTCATACATGTTTTTAGCAAACCAGGACAACAAAAACACCAGCAGGGGTATATTCTAAAGATTTATGGACAAATGTATGGCCTTGTTGATTAGGTTTTTATAAGTTTCAGACCATTGAAGCTGTTAATTTAATTAGACGTTACATTGGAAAGATGTGGGAAATGTAAGGCCGTACGGATTTCATACGGATGTCATACAGGTGTCATATGGATACATAGGTGAGAAAATATCTCATCATAGCATTACAATCGCATTACACACGGATTACCATACAGACAACACTCGTGCGACTCTCAGCACTGAGAATCGGAACGATTTTTTATATGTTTAGTGTGACTCCGGCCTAACAGATTGATACAAAATACTTACCAAACCCATTGGTTTTTGGATCGGCTGGAAAAACTCATTTATTAGGGGAAATGCCAGCGCACTATGCTCTGATTTTATGAAACTGCCAACTGGATAGCAGAAATTACCCGTCTTCTAATTACAAAGCAGAATAAGGTTAGCACACAGGCCATTCAGAAGCAGGTACTGTAAGAATATGTTCACTTTTCCATTTTGACATTCTGTTTGTCTATTCAATTTAGAAAACAAATGGAACTACTGTATGTCAAAAGGGATAACTGATGCAAACAGAAGCACAGGGTCCACATTGATTATTATGGGGTCTATCTGGGTTCAGTTATGTGTCTGTTTTTAAAACAAACCAAGTAGAACTTTTTCTTCAATTCAAAACATTGATACATAACGGAACACAGACGGACCCCATAGTAATCAATGGGAACCCTATGTTTCCGTTGGCATCAGTTATGCAACGGATCCATTTTTTACATTAATGTAATTTGAACATAACCTAAACAGTACACTGCATAAAATCTGCACTAATGGATATTTAATAAGTAACCTACATACGTATTTCTTTCTCTCTAATTATTCCTGGATTTATTCATTATTTATTATTAATAAAGCATTGCCGATGTTGCACATTTTTTTGACACAGTGTGTGTTTACATAAGGAACCAGCATGCAATTTTCGTGAAATATGAGACGTGGTCGCTGAGCTTCACAGTGATGTGGATCTGGTGTCTAGATTACATTTCTTGCTTCTTCTTTCTTTGATCTTCTAACTGCATCTGTTTGCATTGGTTGACATTAGCTCTTGCACCTGTTTATATTCACATACAGCAGCACAAATGTGAAAATTGCATACCAGAGAAGACCTCACATTTCTATTACTAACATATGTATTTTCAAGCACAAATCACAAGATTTTTTTCTTTGTTTATTTACATGTCATCTTTAGATATTTATACTGAAATTCAACACATGCATGTTACACAAAGCAAATATTTTGCTTGATTATTGTATTGAAGAAGGAAAGTGGTCCATTAACGCATAATACATGTAAAATAACTGAATCAGAATGGTAAAAAGTAATGAAAAACTATAGCAGCCAAAAATGTTGAATTAGGTGTATAGGAATGTAAGCACCCCTTTTATAACCACTATACAGAGGTTAAAACTTCTTGGTGAGGGAAGAAATTCTCATGTACGGTTATTGTAATTTGAAGAAATAATCAAGACCACCATAGTAGTGCTATTCACTTGAACTACATAACACTAAGGCACAGTAGAACTACTGGATACCCACACCTGCATTTGCCCTCAGAAATAACCATGACAGTCACTGGACCCTCATAGCAGTCAGTATTACAAAAGAGTGGATCTATCTGTGGGACTTTCCGTTGAGGGGATTGTAATTTTTGCCCCTGGATAAAACCCTCTAAATCTTTCTCCAGTGCATCCACGAGTAAACAATACTTCAAGAGGGATTTTGCAAACTGTAAAATGGAGGGGGTTGTTTATTTCGCTAAGTGCATCGGTCCTCGCGACTATGTCGGCAAAACAAAGCACAAGATCAGGAGATGAATCGGGGAACACTTGGGGGATATTAAACATAAAAGAGACACCCCATTAACCTGACATATAAGATCCTCCACCAGAGGGAGATAAAAATATTTCCTTCTGGGTAATTGAGTAAGTGAGAAAACATGACCATAAAGGTGACTGAAAAAGGAAATTTTACAAAAGGAGTGTCACTGGAGGTGACATCACCGCGTTTATTCTTAATTATGCCTGGCATATTATTCAGTAGGCTCAGGGACATGAGCTATTGTTAATTTGAGACTGAACATTGAATATTGTTGTAGGTTGAATTGATGTTTGTGGATTTGTTGAACGGTTGTGGGCTACCTATTGAATCAGTCCTTGCAGTTTATTGTTCTGCTATCCTTAAGGGACAAAAATGCAGGTTAATTGAACAATCGATGTTTATTAATATGTTGTTTACCCGTTGTATCAGTCCATGCAGCTTGTTGTTCTGCAAACATTACAGGACAACATATACAGGTTAATTGTACACTCAAACAATGAGAGATGACCTCCTCCCTCCTTCCCCCTATCCTGTGGAAAAATGTCTGAATAAGAGCTGTGAACTATAAAAGGGGGATCTGCCCATAACTGAACCCATGGAGACGTTTGGAGAACCCAGGTTGGGACAATCAGGTCACCTGGACACATAACTCAATGGACTATCAGCTTCTTAAGCTTGCCGCTACCTTCTCTATGTGGGTGCCCGCCAAAAGCGAAGTGCCACTGATTGGGGTAGTAAAGGGAAATCCAGCACTGCCATCTGTCAACAAAAATGATTAGATTTTATTAAAAATCCATGAAAAAACAAAAGGAAAAAAGTTTGTGAAGAAGCTTAAAAACTGACGCATTTCAAGTGAAAAAGCCACCCTTAATCATAGCATGTACTTGTTTGTGCTGAATGTGACACTCTCCGTTCGACTTATATCAAGCACGGATAGCAATCATAAATAGTGCTTGCTGGCTTTTCCTCTTCCAATTACACTGGTTGGGGTAGTTTGCCCTGGAAGCCCCGAAGTCACAGATGTTCTAATTCCCGGCGGGCCAGCGGAAGGGTGAGACTCTGTCATTTGCACCATCTTATGTACTTGCTGGGACTGTTCTATATGTTATTGACTGTTGGTGATCCAATAAAGTATTGCCACACTGTATTACCCTCACCCTGTGTTGTCTGAGTGGTATTCTGCCCACAGGAAAGGAGAACAGGCGTTCAGTGGGATGAGCCCTGGCCCATGTCTCCACAATGGACATTCCATTTAGACTCACGGAACCCAAATGGGCTTAATGAACAACAGAACTGTGGATGCTTTATTTCAAATTGTGCTTCCCTAGTCTATATGCTATTCCTTTTAGGGCAACCCATGTTGGGGGATCCTGAACACTAATATGGTTGCATATTTTATTTTATTTATCTGTAGCTTATATACCTGGCCTTTATCAGCCCTCAATTTGGGGACCTTTGAATTCATTATATTTATACACTAATTGGGTTTTTAAGTATTTACAGCATATATATACTGTACAGACCAAAAGTTTGGACACAACTTCTCATTTAAAGATTTTTCTGTATTTTCATGACTGAAAATTGTACATTCACACTGAAGGCATCAAAACTATGAATTAACACATGTGGAATTATATACTTAACAAAAAAGTGTGAAACAACTGAAAATATGTCTTATATTCTAGGTTCTTCAAAGTAGCCACCTTATGCTTTGATTACTGCTTTGCACACTCTTGGAATTCTCTTGATGAGCTTCAAGAGGTAGTCACCAGAAATGGTTTTCACTTCATAGGTGTGCCCTGTCAGGTTTAATAAGTGGGATTTCTTGCCTTATAAATGGGGTTGGGACCATCAGTTGTGTTGCGCAGAACTGAGGTGGATACACAGCTGATAGTCCTACTGAATAGACTGTTAGAATTTGTATTATGGCAAGAAAATAGCAGCTAAGTAAAGAAAAACGAGTGGCCATCATTACTTTAAGAAATGAAAGTCAGTCAGTCTGAAAAATTGGGCAAACTTTGAAAGTATCCCCAAGTGCAGTTGCGAACACCATCAAGAGCTACAAAGAAACTGGCTCACATGAGGACCAACCCCAGGAAAGGAAGACCAAGAGTCACCTCTGCTTCTGAGGATAAGTTTATCCGAGTCACCAGCCTCAGAAATCGCAGGTTAACAGCAGCAGCTCAGATTAGAGACAAGATCAATGTCACACAGAGTTCTAGCAGCAGACACATCTCTTCAACAACTGTTAAGAGAAGACTTTGTGCAGCAGGCCTTCATGGTAAAATAGCTGCTAGGAAACCACTGCTAAGGACAGGCAACAAGCAGAATAGACTTGTTTAAGCTAAAGAACACAAGGAATGGACATTAGACCAGTGGAAATCTGTGCTTTGGTCTGATGAGTCCAAATTTGAGATCTTTGGTTCCAACCACCGTGTCTTTGTGCGACGCAGAAAAGGTGAACGGATGGACTCTACATGCCTGGTTCCCACCGTGAAGCATGGAGGAGGAGGTGTGATGGTGTGGGGGTGCTTTGCTGGTGAAACTGTTGGGGATTTATTGAAAATTGAAGGCATACTGAACCAGCATGGCTACCACAGCATCTTGCAGCAGCATGCTATTCCATCCGATTTGCGTTTAGTTGGACCATCATTTATTTTTTAACAAGACAATGACCCCAAACACACCTCCAGGCTGTATAAGGGCTATTTGACCAAGAAGGAGAGTGATGGTGTGCTACACCAGATGACTTGGCCTCCACAGTCACCTGACCTGAACCCAATCGAGATGGTTTGGGGTGAGCTGGACCGCAGAGTGAAGGCAAAAGGGCCAACAAGTGCTAAGCATCTCTGGGAACTCCTTCAAGATTGTTGGAAGACCATTTCCGGTGACTTATTCTTGAAGCTCATCAAGAGAATGCCAAGAGTGTGCAAAGCAGTCATCAAAGCAAAAGGTGGCTACTTTGAAGAACCTAGAATATAAGACATATTTTCAGTTGTTTCACACTTTTTTGTAAAGTATCTAATTCCACATGTGTTAATTCATAGTTTTGATGCCTTCAGTGCAAATGTACAATTTTCATAGTCAAGAAAATACAGAAAAATCTTTAAATGAGAAGGTGTGTACAAACTTTTGGTCTGTACTGTATATATATATATATATATATATATATATATATATACCATATTTTTTGGACTATAAGACACACTTTTTTCCTCCAAAATTTTGCTGTGTTATACACAGTATGCTGTGTGAGGTGTGGGGGTAGCGGTGGAGGAGCAGGGCACAGGAGGCAGCAGCCGCCTGCTGCAGCCTACATTGTCCCCGCTGCTAAAGAAAATGAATATTCACTGCTCCCCATGCCCATGGGGCGTGGGGAGCACTGAATATTCATTCTCCTTAATGGCGGCACACAGTGTAGCCGCAACGCAGCTCCTGCTGCTGCCGGAATCACCTGTGCCCGCTGTTAAAGGGCATGAATATTCAACCTCTCCCCACGCCCATGGATGTGGGGAGGGGGTGAATATTCATGCCCTTTACTAGTGGGCACACGCGATCGCTCGACAGCAGCAGGAGCTGCTCTGCGGCTACGCTGTGTGCCGGCTATTAAGGAGCATGAAGTCATTGCTCCCCGCGCACACAGTCTCGGCGTGGGGAGCAGTGACTTCCGGCAGCTGATCTTTCCATGTGAGTCGCGCATGGTAGTGACGCCATGTGCGGCTTACATGGCGAGATCAGTGTGGACAGACAGGATGCAGCGCTGGAGGAGAGAAGAAAGGTGAGTAGGAGTGTTTTTTTTATGTGCAGCATGATGGCGATTAGGGGGGCCATGCATACAAGGATAAGGATGAGGGGGCATACATAACAGGATAAAGATGAGGGGACCATACATACCAGGATAAGGCTGAGGGGGGCATACATAACAGGATAAAGATGAGGGGGCCATACATACCAGGATAAGGATGAGAGGCCATACATACCAGGAGAAGGATGAGGGGCCATACATACCAGGATAAGGATGAGGGGCCATACATACCAGGATAAGGATGAGGGGCCATACATACCAGGATAAGGATGAAGGGGATCATACATACCAGTATACGGACGAGGTGGCCATGCACACCAGGATAAGGATGAGGGGTGCCATGCATACCAGGATAAGGATGAGGGGGATCATACATACCAGGATAAGGATGAGGCGGCCATGTATACCAGTATAAGGATGAGGGATGTCATGCATACCAAGATAGGGATTAGGGGTGCCATGCATACCAGGATGGGGATGAGGGGTGCCATGCATACCAGGATGGGGATGAGGGGTGCCATGCATACCAGGACAGGGATGAGGGGTGCCATGCATACCAGAACAGGGATTGCTGTGCCATGTATACCAGGACAGGGATGAGGGGTGCCATGCATACCAGGATAGGGATGAGGGGTGCCATGCATACCAGTATAGGGATGAGGGGAGCCATGCATACCAGGATAAGGATGAGGGGTGCCATACATACCAGGATAGGGATGAGAGGTGCCATGCATATCAGGATAGGGATGAGGGGTGCCATGCATACCAGGATAGGGATGAGGGGTGCCATCCATACCAGGATAGGGATGAGGGGTGCCATGCAAACCAGGATAAGGATGAGGGGTGCCATGCATACCAGGATGGAGGGGTTCCATGCATACCAGGATGGGGATGGGGGCCACATATAAAAGGAAGGGGGGGGCATATATACCAGGATGGGGGATATTGTCAGAATTGGGGGACATTACCCCTATACCAGTGTCAGCAGAAGACCCCCTCCCCCTTAAAAGTGCATCGTGAACACATTTTAAATTTTTTTTTCTATTTTCCTCCTCTAAAACCTAGGTGCGTCTTATGGACCGGTGCATCTTATAGTCTGAAAAATCCGGTATATACATATACACACACACATTTTTCACGTTCTTTTCTACCCCTTACTGGTATATATGCAGACTTTCACACAATGAAACATTGGAATGATCCACTGTTGCACTAATATGGTGGGCGATGTATGTATGGGAATAATTTGTCTCATTAAGACTTTTCATGTAGAGGTATATATGGGGATTAATGATTTTCACACCTATTTAATTACTAGGGATGCGCAGTAAGGGGTTAATTATTTTCTCTAATTATGCTGCGAAGGATAATCATCTCTATATATTGACCAATCTCCCACCTTGCATACCACTCCCCTATAAAGTTTGAGTGCTCAATGTGTATATTTTACACTATAATGGCCTCTATATACACCATAATGGTTATCTGCTGTGGCCATACATATGCGCGCTCCCAACTATTGGAAAAATCTTTACCATGTGTCAGCCAAAGTTGACTCAAGCAACAAATGGCCATCTTGTGGTGTTCAGCTCATTCATGTGCATATGCCGTCATAGGATTGGAGATAGGTCAGAATGTGAGGTGACACATATCGTCAACATTGCACATGCTCGTAGCCGGCCATTTTCTAACAGGCGCATGCTATTTAATGCGCATGCCTGGGGACCTTTCACTGATTGGTGGATAGAAGCGCTGACGCACCATACAGAATTGAAGGCCTTCACTTGATTGGCTGACAACAGTCATTTTGTTAGAGCCTAGAAAGCGATGGACACATAGATGTGAAATGGAGACAACTGTCTCCAATCCAATAACTTTCCCATATACAGTGGGTATGGAAAGTATTCAGACTCCTTTAAATTTTTCACTCTTTGTTTCATTGCAGCCATTTGGTAATTTCTAAAAATTTCATTTTTTTTTCTCATTAATGTACACTTTGCACCCCATCTTGACTGTAAAAAAACAGAAATGTAGAAATTTTTGTAAATTTATTAAAAAAGAAAAACTGAAATATCACATGGTCAAAAGTATTCAGACTCTTTGCTCAGTATTGAGTAGAAGCACCCTTTTGAGCTATTACAGCCATGAGTCTTCTTGGGAATGATGCAACAAGTTTTTCACACCTGGATTTGGGGATCCTCTGCCATTCTTCCTTGCAGATCCTCTCCAGTTCCGTCAGGTTGGATGGTGAATGTTGGTGGACAGCCATTTTCAAGTCTCTCCAGAGATGCTCAATTGGGTTTAGGTCAGGGCTCTGGCTGGGCCAGTCAAGAATGGTCACAGAGTTTTTCTGAAGCAACTCCTTTGTTATTTTGTTAGCTGTGTTCTAAGGGTCATTGTCTTGTTGGAAGGTAAACCTTCGGCCAAGTTTGAGTTCCAGAGCACTCTAGAAGAGGTTTTCATCCAGGATATCTCTGTACTTGGACGCATTCATGTTTCCTTCAATTGCAACCAGTTGCCTGTCCTTGCAGCTGATAAACACCTCCATAGCATGATGCTGCCACCACCATGTTTCACTATTGAGATTGTATTGAGCAGGTGATGAGCAGTGCCTGGTTTTCGCTACACATATCGCTTAGAATTATCACCAAAAAGTTCTATCTTCTTCTCATCAGACCAGAGAATCTTATTTCTCTTAGTCTGGGAGGCCTTCATGTGTTTTTGAGCAAACTCTATGATGGCTTTCATATGTCTTGCACTGAGGAGAGGCTTCCGTCGGGCCACTCTGCCATAAAGGCCCGACTGGTGGAGGGCTGCAGTGATAGTTGACTTTGTGGAACTTTCTCCCATCTCCCTACTGCATCTCTGGAGCTCAGCCACAGAGATCTTGGGGTTCTTCTTTACCTCTCTCACCAAGGCTCTTCTTCCACGATTGCTCAGTTTGGCTGGACGGCCAAGTCTAGGAATACTTCTGGTGGTCCAAAAATTCTTCCATTTAAGGATTATGGAGGCCACTGTGCTCTTAGGAACCTTGAGTACCGCAGAAATTCTTTTGTAACCTTGGCGAGATCTGTGCCTTGCCACAATTCTGTCTCTGAGCTCCTTGGGCAGTTCCTTTGAGCTCATGATTCTCATTTGGTCTGACATGCACTGTGAGCTGTGAGGTCTTATATAGACAGGTATGTGCCTTTCCAAATCAAGTCCTATCAGTTTAATTAAACACAGCTGGACTCCAATGAAGGAGTAGAACCATTTCAAGGAGGATCACAAAGAAATGGACAGCATGTGACTTAAATATGAGTGTCTCAGCAAAGGGTCTGAATACTTATGACCTTGTGATATTTCAGTTTTTATATTTTAATAAATTTGCAAAAAATTCAACATTTCTGTTTTTTTCAGTCAAGATGGGGTGCAGAGTGTACTTTAATGAGAAAAAAAATGAACTTTTTAGAATTTACCAAATGGCTGCAATGAAACAAAGAGTGAAAAATTTAAAGGGGTCTGAATATTTCCGTATCCACTGTACATACAGTATTACACCTGATCCCTGGTGAACGATCTGTTCTAATGTGCATGCGTACACGCAGATGCAGATTAACGCTAAAGGTCAATGAACAGCTGCAAACAACAATCACGGTTTAGTGGTCATGTGATATCATCATTATTTGACAACCATTTAATTCCACTTTCGCTTACAGTGTTCATGCATTTATCACTTATCCTTAAATTAAATAACAAAAGACAACTTTAAACAAGGCACATATTAATCAAATTTCTTGCAAATAAACAAGTCACTAATTGAGAGGTATTCACAGCTAAAAACTGGCAAAAATGCAATGATGAATTGGGCCCATTGTCTTTTATGTATAAATGTACATTTTCTACAATCTTTGGTGTATCAAACACAGCTTACCATTTGCTGAGAGTAATCATATTTCCTTTATCCATGCACTGCACTCTTTGTTCTACAGATACTCACTTATATCCTTGGAAAATCATTTGTTCAGTGCCCTTACATATAAAGCAAATGCACTTAGTTGTCAGCAGCATAAATGCACTTTGCCCAATTGCCTGTAATCACATGTAACAACTGTTCAGATAGTGACTTTGTTGAATGCATCCTTTTTCCGAATTATATAAATATAATATAACTTAACTGCTTTAAATGGTATTTATGTTTTAACACTTTCTCTGTACTCTAGTAATAAGGAGACGATTGAGATGGTAGTTGTCAGTAACGACAATATTTTCCTTAAAAGTTGTTTTTTTCAGTCTTTCTTAAAATGAAAGAAATAAACATTTAAGATTTGTCAACTAAAATAGTTCATTTTCCTGAATTCATGATATGTGTAAAAATCTCTTAGTGACTGATACTGTTCAAAATATCATCATTCTTGGTGCCTGAGGCTAGTAAAGGCTGTCTATGTGTGTGTGTCCCTTTAAAGTATGAATACATTGGCAATTGTTGGACAAAGTTAGACAGCATCGAGAAGCACTGGCAGGGCTGGGACCAGGTATTTTGGTGCCCTGGGCAGATGAAGACAATGGCGCCGCCCGCTGGTATTTTGATGCCCTAGGCAGATGAAGCCAGTGGCGCCGCCCGCTGGTATTTTGATGCCCTAGGCAGATGAAGCCAGTGGCGCCCCCCCACCCAATGAATCCTCAGCCCCCAAACAACAGAATAGGTCCGGGACTAAGGTAACAGGTCCCTTAACGTACCCACCTTCCGATGGGTCAGGTAACAAGCTCTGACGACCACCAGAATTGTTAAGTTTTTCACAAAAAAATACCAACAAAAGTAAAAAAAGTAGTGTACTTTAAACGTTAAAGGCTCAACAAGGAGTGCAATTTCAAAGTTAGATAGAGAAACATTCATTGTTTGTCGACCGTTTACATCATATCAGGGACAAATAGCGATAGTCATCCCTGACGTCCCATATTTTATATGTCAGACACAAGGATAGTCATGGAAATTAACATAGTTTAACTATAACAATGGCCATATGGTTTCAATTAAGATGTCCAATATTTGGCGGATACCCTAATGGATGCTAAACAGACACCCATCTATCATGCTCCTAGGTTTGAACCCTTAAGCTTGTGTCCGCAGAGTCACAGCAGACACACCTTTTCTCTGGGTGTTTAGGTTCTGTTATTCTGGCTGTAGTCTGTTTAGCATAACACAGGTGTTTTCATTTGTCTGCCCTATTACCTTTTGGGTGCAGCTTTGTATTCTGTCCCCCAGCTAGCATTTCCTGCTAGTTTCTTGTGGATGTTCAGCAATTCTGCTATATCTTAAAGCCAGCCAGTGAAATTCCAGGTAGGATTTATCTCTTTATTGTTTCTGTTCTTTAATTTGCACCTACTTTTTGTTTCTTTTTAGGAAGTAGGCAGCACATAATCTAACAGTACGTACATATGTCACAAAGAAATCAAACCAAGCAAGAAATAGAGCCTACCGGGCCTTTCTAGTATTCAGGCAGTTCGCAGTGTCAACATACAGTTAGTTTTTGTGATCAGTAAAAGACCATTACTCTATACCTAACACCCTCCAACCAATGCCTCCATTCCTCGAAAGTTCTCTTAAAAGCACAGAGTTCCTGATTGCCTATATCATAGTTGAACTCTGCTAGGAAGAATTTCAGGGGAAAAAAAGCACAAGAATGAAAGTAACCGTCTTTCTATGAAAGAACAGCACCCATACATACAGAAGAGGCATCCACTTCAACCACAAAAGGTAAATCAACATCAGGTTGACTGAGGACTGGAGCTTTAGAAAAGACTAACTTGAGAGCAGCAAAAGCATCAACAGCCTCAGAAAACAAAGAGGTAAAGTCAGAACCCTTGTTGGTCATATCAGTAAGAAGTTTGACTATGACTGAGAAGTCTTTAATGAACTTACAATAATTAGCAAAACCTAAGAACCTCTGTAAAGCTTTAAGATAATTAGGCTGCACTAAATCAAGGATGGCCTTTCCCTTAACGGGATCCATCTGAAAACCTTCAGCAGAAACCAAATGACCCAAAAACTGAATCTGTTGCAACTGACACTTGTCTAGTTTGGCCAACAAATGATTGTCAAGAAGAACCTGAATCACCTGTTGAACATGTTCCCGATGTTCCTCACAAGAACCTGAGTAGATCAAAATATCATTCAAGTATATCACCACAAATCTACCCACCAAAGAAGAAAAAATATAAGTTATGACGTTCTTAAATACAGCAGGAGCATTGGTCAAGCCAAATGGCATTACCAAATTCTCAAAGTGAGCTCGGAAGTATTGAAGGCAGTCATCCACTTATCACCTTTGCGAACCTGTATAAGGTTTTACGCCCCTCTCAGATCCAGTTTAGAAAACCACTTGGCCCCCATTAGTTGGTTAACCAGATCAGCAATAAGAGGTAACGGGTATCGATTACATGCAGTAATCTTATTAATCTCTTTAAAATCCAAACAAGGACGCATAACCTTCATCTTTTTTCTTAAAGAAAAATCCCACGGCGACTAGTGTGGTGGAAGGCCTTATGTGTACCTTGGAGAGACTCTTTTGAATGTACTCTTTCTAGGCATCTCTTAGATAGCACAATCATATGACCTCTGCGGGGGAAGAACTTCACATTCAATCTAAAAAAAAAAATCATCTAGATCCTGATTAAAATCTGGAAGAAGAAATCTCATAGATGCCGAGGATTTATATAAACAACTGGAAAAACAAAAATTCCCCCAATACTTAACCTTGCGACTCTCCCAGTTGATAGTAGGATTGTGTCTCACCAACCAGAGCATGCCCAACACAACTTTAGCTGGTAAGGAAGGCAAACACCATGAAAGACATTGATTCTGTGTGTAACACTTCCACTCTCATGCACACGTTCTCAACCTTAGAAGTAACATGACTTTGGGTAAGGGGAGAATTCAACTGCGGATACTTGAATAGGATGACACAGAGTTGAAACTATGTATCGACACTCAATAGCAAAATCACTGTCAATGAGATCTAAGGTGGAACCTGAGTCAAGAAATGCAGAGGTACTTATAACTCTAGAATTGGTAACCAAAGACACTTACAAAAAACAACTAGTAGTGTGCATGAGCGATAACTTCAAACTGTTAGCATCAGTGTCCTTACTTCTTAAATATTTTTTTATTCCCTCTTTACCTTTAGGAAAATCATTGTTGTATTTGAAACACTGAATCATTACATGACTTGTTCGACCACAGTATAAACAGAAAAAAGCAGGTGCTTCATTTAAAACAACCTCCTTGGATTCTCTGCAGTCTGCCTCAGTAAAATGAGAGGGAGAAATCACAGAAGCAGCCTCAAATGTGTCCTTCTCCCTAAGACATTGGTCCAGGCTCACCGCCAGAGACATGGCCTCATCCAGGGACAATGGAGAGGGCCTATAAACCATCATATCATGTATCTTATTAGAGAGACCCTGTCAAAATTGATTGCAGAAAGCTGGGTCATTCCAGGAGGTCTCCACTGCCCAGCGTCTGAACTGAGAGCAGTAGTCCTCCTCATTACGATTTCCCTTAACCAATCTGCGGATTATTGATTCAGCAACCGCAACTTTATCGGGGTCGTCATAAATGACCCCAGGAGCAGAGAAAAAAGCGTCAACAGAGGAAAATACTGGAGAAGAAAATGCCCAAGCCTGAGGAGCTCCACGAAGCAAAGACAAAATAATACTGACGCGTTGACTCTCTCCCCCAGACGAGGCAGGACAAAGCCGAAAATACAATTTATATAAAGCAAGAAAGATGGAAAACTTACTTCGGTCCCCGTCGAAGCAGTCCGGTAAATTTATCTTAGGTTCAGGTGACTGATTAGGGTGGAGTAGTACCTGGGTAGCAGTGAAAGATGCAAGCTGTTGTTGCTGCTTGATGTCTGCCACTTCCAAAGACAAAGACCGCAATTGCGTGGTCAGGGTTTCCTTCATGACTTCTCGGCACACAACACATGGAGCAGTCTGGTGATAATGTTATGCTAAAGCACATTCACAAGAGTAGCGTTCAGACCAGGGGGAAAAATACCTGAACCTGACAGATCCCTGTGTAGACTAGGAAAAAGCCCTCCTCTGACCCTGGTCTGTCCTGCCTGACTGAAAAGGTTGTCACCCTAAAATAATGCAATGGTGTCCCCACTCAACAGCGGCTTACTCTGAATGTCCTCAGCAGGTCCTAGAATTGCTAGATTAGCAAATCCCTAAGGAATAAAGGAATCACAAACAAAACTGCAACCAACATAATCTACAGCAAAGGGAATGAATCCAACAAAGACTATCACCAGCAGTAAACACCAGCAGGGGGAAGGTATATAAAGCTGCACTCAAAAGGTGATAGGGCAGACAAACAGAGTAAATGAAAAACACATGTTACTCAAAACCGACAGAAACAAAGATAGCAGTACTAAGAACAGAACACACAAAGAAAAGGTGTATCTGCTGTGGCACACAGGGAAGAGATGCAGATCACAGAACACAGAATCAAGGGTCTGAAATGCAGATGCATGACACCATCAATAGTGCATAAATACGGCACCAGAGCCATCATCAGTAAATTAATAGGTTACTTGTCATGATAGTGTAGCAACTTACTTGGGAAAATATGTAGCACACTAAAAACTGCAACTGACCCTGCGGTTCATGTACAGACTAGAGATCCTGACTCTGGAGTACCTAGTGGTTCCTGCGTGAGATGGGATAACCCTAGCTACAGACTAGTTGATGGCAACTCAGACCTATGCTGCCTGAAAGGCCATCAAGCACTTCAGGTTCCTTCGAAAGAACAGGATGGCAGAGCAGAGTGCAAATTACCTATAGGAGGGAAAGTGTGCTGAAATAGAAAGAGATCCCAGAGTGAGTAAAGCAAACCATGAAATAGGTGCATGGTAAAGAACATCAGCATATAGATAAACCTTAGCTAGTATTTCTCTTGCTGGCTTAAACTACAGCAGTGTGGCTGGACATCCAAATGAGACTATCATTATCAGGAAATACCAGCAGGGTGATGGTATACAAAACCGCACCTAAAAGGTGATAGGGCAGTCAGATGAGTAAATAAAAACACCTGTTGCCCTAAAAAGACTGAAACAAGGATAACAGAAACTAAACACCCGGAGAAAAGTTGTATCTGCTGTGGCTTGGCAGACAGAGAAATCAACCACAAAGCACAGGCTCAAGGGTTCGAAGGCAGATGCATGACATCACTAGAACCATCATCAGTACATGAATATATCACCAAAACCACCAATAAAAGGATATGGCACTAGAACCACCATCAGTACATAAATGTATCACCAGAACTACCATCAGTACATGAATGTATCACCAGAACCAAAATCAGTACATGAATACATCACTAGAACCACCGTCAGTAAATAAATTCACTAGTACATGATTACATCACCTCACCAGAACCACCATAAGTACATGACTACAGCATCAAGCTTAGTACAGCAATCAATTGTAATGTCAAGCCATTAATTAATTAGTCATAAATTGTAATATACATTTGTTTCACATGAACATACAACTTCCAGTATGTCCTTAACAATTCTAAGGAGATGCTGGGAGTTGTTGTTAGACTGTGGACCATACAGAAATCACAGTCCTGAGGAGACGAGGTCAGTGTCAGCAAGTTAACATTTACATCCAGATACCTTATAGGTGCAGTTTACTCTGATTGGAAGTGTTCTTTCATTCTGTCTCCATCTTGTCCTGACTCAGTGATGACTTTTCCATATCTAGTCTTTGCAGACTTCCCTCTTCTCCTGTCTTCTGCAGCACATCTCCACACGGTGCCCTTAAAAATAAAAGTGTTATTAAAAATGCCCTCTGCATAAAATATCTGTCCATATTATGACCTAAATAATCCTTCTGTAGTATATGGACTCCACACTGTTCACCTTAATGAGCTACACCTGCCAAACTGTACATCTTAGTGAGCTATAACCACCCCACTGTCTGCCATTATTAGCTAAAACCACCACACCATCCACCCTTATGAACCTTGGTCTACACCATGGCTGTCCTCTCTCCCTTACACTCTATATCTCCACACTATCCCTGCGCCATGCTAACCTCTCTCCATACTGTGCCCCCATTTAACGCTGCCCCCTTTCCATATTAAGTCTTGGCCTCCTCTTCACACAATGCCCATAGTCTGCCACCACGCTGCCCTCTCCAAACTGTACCCCCTCCTCACACTGTCCCCCTACACAGTATGATGGTCCCCACAGCCGCCCATACAGTATGATATCCACAATAGCACCCCAATATACACTATGATGTTCACCACAGCCCTCCATTATATAGTATCGTCACCACCACGGTCCCCCATATATAGTATGATGGCCCCCACAGCACCTCATACAGTATTATATCCCCCAGTTACTGATTCAGTGTAATGGCCCCCACAGACCTTATATACAGTAGAATGTCCCCTACAGCACCCCACATAGTATAAATTCCACCGCAGCCGTCTGTACAATATAGTCACCTCAGACCCCTATACAGTGTTATGTCCTTCACAGCACCCTATACAGATTGGTCACCACAGCCTCCAATATAATTTCCCCAACAGCCCCCAATACAGAATGGTCACCACAGACCTCAGTATGTACTCTTCAACCCCCTATACAGTATGGCCATCACAACCCCCTTTACAGTATGATGTAGCTATTTCCCCAAGTATTATTTTCCCCACAGCCCCTTATACAATATGATGCCCTCCACAGCCCCTATATAGTATGATGTCCCCACAGCCCCCTTTACAGTGTGATGACTACACAGCCCATGTATATCCTCTACAGGCCCCAATATAATCTGATGTCCCCCACAGTCAGCCCCCAGTGTAATGTCCTCCATAGTCAATCCACAGTATAATGTCCCCCACAGCCAGCCCCTAGTATGTCACCCACAGCCAGTCCCCACTATAATGTCCCCAACAACCAGCCCTTAGTATAATGTCCCTGTGGAGACTAGCAGTCTTCTGTGGGCATAATACCACTCAGACAACGCAGGATGAGGGTAAAACAGTGTGGTAATATTTTATTGAACCACCAAACGGTCAATAAGCACATAGAACAGTCCCAGCTAATAACCAAGATGGTACAACATTACACAGTCTCACCCTTCTGTTGGCTCACTGAGAATAAGAGCAGCTGCTACTTTGGGACATCCAGGGCCAACATATCCATGGGCCCAGGTGACATCATCGTCCCCACCTGGTCTCCCCAAATGTATCCATGGGTTCTCTGATGGGCAATGGAGCAGATCCGTATCCTTCCAGTCAGGGCCGTGTACACTTAGGCCAGAATCATGTAGAATCCAAATCTGTCACTCTCTGGATAAAGCCACGCTACCAAGCTGATGTTCTGAAGAATGTCTCTCTGATCTTTGATTCTCTTTGTAAAGTCTGCTTGCTACAGAGGCCTTGCTCCTTAAATAATTCACATTTGTTCTTTCAAGTACACATCCACAGGGCAAGAATTAGGAATAATATTATTCCACAGGGCTCCGGTCTCATTGTTTGAGCATTTAATCAATTTACATAGTTGGTATAGCAGGGGGCTCTTTAAATCAACATCTAGCTGGCTTTATTGTAATATGCAATTAGCATAGTACAAACTTCATTGTTTCACGACCAAGAGAAGTCAACAATCAGGTTTATACACATAGCAGAAAAACACATACATTCACAAGTCAACACAAACACAATAGTGTATTTCTCTTGGCTTAACAAATCTAGGCATCTGGCTGATTAAGAAGCTGTTTCATCCCAGTCCCCCACAGTGAGCCCCATTATAATGCCCCCCACAGTCATCCCCCAGTATAATGTCCCCGACAACCAGCCCTTAGTGTAATGTCCTCCACAGTCAACTCCATTATAATGTCCCCCACAGCCAGCCCCCACTCTAATGTTCCCCACAGCCAGCCTCTTTTCATGGCCCCCATTCAATGGCAAAATAATGTAAAAAATTATAAAAAAGCTTATACTCACCTAATCCAGGCTCCCTGTACAACGCAGTCTCTGTCTCCTCCTCTCTCTGGTTCAGCAGTGAGCACTGGGCAGCACGATTACGTCACTGTATTGCACCGTCTGATGTCCTCTTTGTACGCTACTTTCTGCTGGAGTTCTCGCCATGCGGCAGGGCAGAGGGCTGGCTACTGCTCCTCTGCCAGTGGCATCACATCAATTGTATTTGCCTCTGATAGATGCAAACACAATTGAGTGCAGACGGGAGCGACGGCCAGAGCGTAGGCAGAGAGTGGGGGTAGTGACAGCCGGGACACAGGCAGAGAAAGGGGTAACTGACACTGCTCCCCTGTGTGCCTACGCCCTGTGCGTCAGTGTGCAAAATGCCTGTGGCCGGAGGCAGGTGCCTGGCGGCTGCAGGCATTCAGCAATATCACTTTTTTTTCTCAAAGTGTGCCCCACTCGGGTAGTTATGAGGTAGCACTCTAGGCAAGAGCTTACCCTGCCTACCTCTCATCCCGGCTCTGAGCACTGATGACACTTTTCTTGTACTTTCGGCAGTTCACAGCAATTCCTTTGTTCAGACAAAATCTTTTGTCTTCGTCACAATCCAGCATAGCACACATTCACAATGATGGCCACAGCCCCTTCTCATGGTCAACTCTCTTGGCAGTAGCTCTTGTCTGGCAACTTGCATACTTTTCGCTCACTCAACATACTCAGTTACTGCATCACAGTTCCTCACACTAAAACACTTGTCTCTGGTTGTCTAATGTGACAATCCTCTTCATATTAAGGGGCGGATACATCAAAGTATTTACTTCAGAAAATTGGCGTAAAACATCTAATGGAAAAAACATATAACTTAGAAAGTCCTGATGTTTTTCTGTTGCGTTCTTAATGAAAATCTCTGTGTGCCTCTGTATGACTATGATTAAAATGTGAAAACAAATTAGATATTAATCAGCATAGCTACTGTATACCCATGATTTGGGGAAAATTAGTAACCATCTGTCTATCAATTCTAGGAAAATCAAACAATCAAACATAAGCATACTTGTGTGACGCCCTGCTGCGCATTGGTGCCACAGATCCCAAAGGGGAGCATGGACGGATTCCTCCACAAGAGGCCCTCATAGCATTCACACACCTCTACTTTCCACCTCAGACCAGCACAGGGAGCAGAGGGATATAAAAAAGGGAAGGTGGAGCTAGGCAGTTAGGCTAGTCTGGAGTCCACAGATAGTGTAGTCTGTGTGAAGTCTGCTGCAGCCAGAGAGGTTGTCAGGTCAGTTCAGACTCAGTGAGCTCAGATTAGTGAGCTTAGGGCGTGCCGACGCCAAAAGAGCTGTGAAGCACAGTGTGCCTGCTGCAGTGTGAAGCCTAGTGAGGGCCCCAAGCGTGGCCGAAGGCAAGTGGAAAGAGAGCAACATAGGGGGCAGAGGAGCTTAACCAGCTCACCCCAAAACCATTTACCGGACACCGGGTCCACGTCTGCAGGGATTCCTTACATCCAGCAGAAATAACCGTAACCCCTGGCGAACTATATGTCCCAGGAACACCAAAAAGCTGACTGTTATACCAGGGTCAGGAGTCACGGAGGCCCAAGAGACCAGCGAGTGTGATCTCCAACAGAAGGCCCCATCACCAGGTCAGCAGGTGCAAGACAGAGACCAAGTTAGGCCTAGCTCCAGGCAGGTCAGAAACTTATCGAGGAAAGGCAAGAAACAGGAGGCCCCACACCCGCTCACTGGGGAGAGTCCTGATATGCACCCTTCACCCTGAAGTACCCTGGACCGTGCCAGAAACACCACCAGTAAAGGTACTGAAGTGAACTGTTGTGTGTGTGCCTATTCTTCCTCTGACCCGGCTGGGTCCGCTCTGTCCTGCATCCTTCTCCTACACTGCCCTGAGGCCCCACTCCACCTGTGAGGAGTCGTACCAACTAAGCTGCCTAAACACCGGCCTCAGAGGACTGTCGCAGCGCTGGTAATCCTCACCAGATACCATGGGTGGCGTCACGAACATTCCCCTATCCCATATAATTTCCCCCTTCTTTTAAGAGTGACCCCAGGGTATGGGCCCGGGAGCCGGCCACCGCGGAATCCCCAAAACCAACAACAAGGCCCCGGCGCCGAGTCGTCCCCATCCCCTGGGCGCATCATCTCTTCCTGGCGTCACGAACAGGATTCCGTGCCCGCTGCAACGACGGAGTGTTGTGCCCATTGCCACCGGGTACTGTGCGCCTTTAATCAGAACTGTGTATTTAACTGTGGCGAAGATCGCCGCCATTGTTGTGCTGCCGAGCGGGAAGAAGGGCGTAACCGCGGGAAACTGAGAGGCGTACCTGCTGAAGCGCGCGAAGCCCCGGTCACGCCCCACGCCTCGACGTCAAACCAGGAAGCGCCAGGTCCTGGAAGGAGCCCTGGTGAACGCTCTGACGTAGGACGCAAGCGACGCAAGTTCCCGATGGAAGACCGTCACCTGCGGAGCTCCGGCCTACCGGAAGAAAATAAAAGAAGGTAGGCCATGGTTCGCTAGGGGGGCGCCAGGATGTCCGAAGAACAGCACAACGCCGGAGTACCGGTTAACCGCCCTGATGATCAACCCGCGTTCGGCGCCGAGCAGGCCGGAGCAGCTGCTCCACCAACAGGGCTTGTCACCCCTGTCATACCCATGGCCCTACCGTACATCCCTGGAGCGAAGTGGCTCCCCCAGTACAGCGGCAAACCAGATACCCTGTCTGTATTCAAAAGGAAAATATGCGGTATACTGGACATGTACTCTATGACAGGCAAGCAAAGAGCCGCTGTTGTATTGGGACAATTGACTGGTGCTGCGGAGCGAGAAAGAGAAACCTGGTCGGCCGCAGACCAGGAGTCAGTGTCCGCAATCTTTAAAAAGTTACAGACTGTCTTTGAGAATCGTACTGAGACAGACCTCCAGATGAGGTTCTACAACTGCTCTCAGCAACCGGAGGACAGTGTTTGGGACTATGCCTGGCGTTTACGGGGGGCCCTGCGAGCTCTGAAACAGGTTAGTCCAACCAGCATCGATAATGAAAATAAAATGCTGAAGGAACAGTTTATCCGGGGACTGAGGTCTGAAGAGGAGAGCAGGACTGTGCGTTGGTGGTCCCTGGATCATCCTGATACCACCTTTGACACCCTTAAGGACATGGCTATAAAAGGACTGCAGCCTCTGGAAACAACTGCTATCCAATGTTACCAGGGTGGGGCCACCCCAGTGCCTGAAGCGTCCACCTTTTCCCCGGTGGCTGCTGAAGCCAAGGTTCCAGCAACGTCCCCTAGTGAGCTGGACAGCCTGCGCTCTGAAGTACGTCAGTGGAGCAAAACCCTGACCACTGTACTGAGTGCCCTGCAGCTGCGGACGGAGCCCGAGGAGGAAGGAAGGATCCTGTTAGCCGACAGCCCTGAGGATGTCCCCTGGATGAGAAGGAGGAGGAGGACAACGCCACCCCCTGGGAGGACCAACGACCAACGCCGCCCGCCGAAGGACCCTGTCTGCCACAGCTGCCACAAGACAGGTCACGCTGTCCGGAGCTGTCCTTTAAACGAGCAAACCCTGGGGCCGAGGGCCGACACCCAGGAGTAGACCCCTCAGGCCCATCAAACTGGTACCGCAGGTTCGTGGGAGGAAGACCTTTCCTGTCCATCGTCCTGGACGGCATCGCGACACCTGCTCTGCTGGACACAGGATCTCAGGTAACCATCATGCCTGATGTCCTCTACAAAAGGTTCTGGTCCATAGACGAACTTCACCCACCAGATCCAAGTCTTTCCGTGTATGCCTCAAACGCCCTCCCCCTTAACCTAATCGGGGTTAAGGATGTGGCAGTAAAGGTGGGAAGAGTGGAACTGAAGGACCAGGGACTAATTGTAGTAGAGACTAATCCTGATGATACAGACTTGTATATGGTACTTGGCACAAATATTGTTCGTAACTGTTTGGGAGAAGTGTTGTTCTTACTCCAACAGATAGCTGACACTGCCAGACCAGGGCAGAGAAGGGCGCTCCAGAAAGAGATCCGAGCCCTTATGTACCAGCAACAGGTAAAGCTAACAGGCAGTGAAATTGGTAAGGTACGGGTGACAGACCCTGTACCCATTGTGATTCCCCCGATGAGTGAAATGCTGATTTCGTGTAGAGCAGCAATAGGTCTCAAAGGACGGAGCTGCCAGGCGGTAGTAGAGCCCCTTAGCTCAGAGCATAGACCTACACTCTTAACTGCCAGAGGGGTAGTGGATGTACGCAATAGGAGGGTGCCCGTACGCCTCCTAAACTATGGGGAGAACGAGGTTAGATTACCACGCTACGCCACTGTTGCCAAATTGTACACAGTAAATAACAACTCCATACACACGGCGGAATCCTTAACCTCACCAGACGAAGTAGAGGATAATGACCCGGCAACCCAGGTGGGGATTGGTGTCAACAGCTCCATGTTGGGACAGACACCACTCCTGCCCATCAGAAGCAGGGTGTACACCGCGTGGTTCAGGAATATGCGCAGGTATTCAGTAAGCACCCACTTGACTTTGGGAGGATTAAGGGGGTTCAACACCATATCCTCACAGGTGACCATCCACCCATCAAAGAATGTTACAGGCCTATACCACCAGCACACTACCAGAAGGCGAAGGAGATGTTGCACGACATGAAGAAGGCTGGGGTAGTAAGGGATAGTTGTAGTCCCTGGGCAGCTCCCCAAGTTCTAGTCAGGAAAAAAGGACGGAAGCATGAGAATGTGTGTAGAATACAGACAAGTAAATCGCATTACACATAAAGATGCATACCCTTTACCACGTATAGAGGAATCCCTGGCTGCCTTAAAGTCTGCAAATTACTTCTCCACCCTTGACCTCACTAGTGGGTACTGGTAAGTAGCTGTTGCTGAGGAGGATCGGGAGAAGACGGCCTTCACCACCCCGATGGGACTCTGCGAGTTCAATAGTATGCCGTTTGGACTCTGCAATGCCCCCGGAACGTTCCAAATATTGATGGAGTGCTGCCTGGGACACCGCAACTTCGAGACTGTTCTAGTATACCTGGACGACGTGATAGTGTACTGCAAAACGTATGAGGACCACTTGAAGCACCTGGCGGAGGTATTTGAGTCGCTGTCCCGGTATGGGATGAAGCTGAAGCCCTCAAAGTGCCACCTGCTCAAGCGAAAGGTACAGTACCTGGGGCACATCGTTAGTCCAGAGGGAGTAGCACCAGACCCGGAGAAGGTCACTGCCATCCAGAAATGGCCGGAGCCGAAGAGCCTCAAGGAGGTACGTCAGTTCCTGGGACTAGTCGGGTATTACCGGAGGTTTGTGAAGGACTATACCAAGAAAGCGGTGCCTTTGAAAGATCTACTGGTAGGACTGTCCGGGAGAGAAAGAAACCCCCCGTTCCAGTGGGGTAAGGAGCAAGCTGAATCCTTTGAGGTGATGAAGGGGATCCTGACCGGCGAAGAGATCCTAGCCTACCCTGACTACAGCCAACCGTTCCTGCTGTACACTGATGCCAGCAATGAAGGATTAGGAGCTGTACTCAGTCAGAAGCAGGATGGCCGAGAGAAGGTGATCGCCTATGCAAGCAGGAAGCTCCGCCCGACCGAGAGGAACCCAGAGAACTATAGCAGCTTCAAGTTGGAGTTCCTGGCCCTGCTCTGGGCCATCACCAAGCGGTTCAAGCACTACCTAGCCTCCAGTAAATTCACTGCCTTCACTGATAACAACCCCTTGACTCCTCTAGAAACAGCCAAGTTAGGAGCCATGGAGCAACAATGGATGGCTCGGCTGTCAAACTACCAATTCACTATTAAGTACCGGGCGGGCCGCAAGAACGCCAACGCCGATGCCCTGTCCAGGAAGCCTCACCAGTCGGACACTGAAGAAGAAGTGGATGACCTGGAGGAGATTGAACTACCTGCCTTTCATCGGAATGGAGTGGTCCACGAGCAACGAGCCTCCAGGAGGCACTGTGGTAAGACGTTAAACCCCCTGCCTCACCACAGCTGGAAGGAGACCCAGGACAGCGACCCAGTTGTCAGCCATATCAAAGAACTGATAACCCAGGAAGGTTCCTCCCTGGAGAAGGACGCGTCTCTACAAGCCAAGCAGCTGTGGAATGAGAGAAGCCGGCTGTTCATCTATAGAAAGAAGCTGTGCCGGAGGTACGTCAACCCCAAAACCCATGAGATGGTATGGCAGATAGTGGTGCCCAAGACAGACATCCAGATGGTGTTGCAAGCCTACCACGATCAGGCGGGTCACTTTGGCTGGAAGAAGCTAGAAACCCTGCTGAAGTGTCGGTTTTATTGGGTAGAAATGCGCAGTTCCATTGAGAGATGGTGCCGGAATTGTGGATCCTGTAGCCTCAGAAGAAAACGCTACAGCAGCCAGAAGGCACCCCTGCAACCCATCAAGACAACTCGACCTTTGGAGATCGTGGCCCTGGTTCATGTCAAGTTGTCACCCAGCAGGTCAGGATATTCCTATGCCCTGACCATGGTGGATCACTACTACAGGTTCATGGTGGTCGCCCCCGTCAAGGATCTGACGGCAGAAACTGGGGCGAAGACGTTTCAGGCGTACTTCTGCAGGCCCCACGGATACCCGGAGCAGGTGCTGACAGATCAAGGCTCAGACTTTGAAGCCGAATTGTTCAAGGAGTTCTGCTATCTGTACGGGTGTAAAAAGATCAGGACTACACCGTACCACCCCCAAAACAACGGTCTCTGTGATAAGATTAATAACATCGTCATCGACCTGCTGAAGACCTTACCACTAGAGGAGAGAAATCAGTGGCCAGACCTACTACCTGACCTGGTAGATCTGTACAACCACATACCTGTGAGTTTCACCAATTGTACTCCAGCATATCTCATGCGAGCCAGACCCGGGAAGTTGCCCATGGACCTGGAGCTTGGTGTAGTAGAACCAGAAGCAGATATGTCCACTGAGGACTGGGACACGACCAGACAGGAGCAGTACAGAAGAGTACAGGCCTTTGTCGAAGACAGTCTCACTCGGGTGAGGGACAAGCAGGAAGCCCACTACAATAAAAGTGCGCCCGCAGAACCCTTCACACCAGGAGAAGTGGTGTTAAAGAGGAAAAGGAGAAACCACAAACTTGATGACCAGTGGGAGAGAGAACCCTACACTGTGTTAAATTCAAGATTTGATAACAAGAAGACCTGTTTGATTAGCAAAGACGGAGAAATAACGACTGCAACGGTATCTAGAGACCATCTGAAGTTGTGTCCAGACCTGCTAAAGCCCCAGGAAGAAGTTCCTCTCACCGTACCGGAGAAGCCTAAAGAAGCAGTACTCCATACTGACTTAGGAGATTTCCCGGAAGATTGGCCTCAACTAGGAGGAGCAGTAATAATACCTGTGATCCACTTCTTTCAACAGCTAGAAGACCCTCCACAGCAAGTAGAACCTGTAAGTGCTTCAGAAGAGCCTGCTCAAGTAGAATCTCCGGAAGAAGGATCCCCGGTTGGAGCAGAGCAAGAAGGCCCAGCCAATGGTATACTTGCCAGTCCCGTAGAGAGGTTAAGGCAACCCTGCAGTCCCCCAACACTTAGAACTGACAGAATGGGAGGTAGTGAAAATACTAGTGCCTCACGCATCCCAGTACCACGTAGGTCGATACGTAGCACACGAGATCAGAACCCTGTCAAATACAGAGAATAAAGAAGGAAACTCTGACAGTGTAGATAGTTGCCCTTGGGGTATTATATTGTGTATTTTCATGTATGAATTCCTTAACTTGTGTTTTGCCTTATAATGGACAATCTAAGTGAAATGGACACTTCCCTTGTTGCCTCCAGTTACCCGTAAGGGTACATAAAGAACTTTGTGGCTGAGGACTATGTGCAGCCCAAAAACTGTTTGCTGTAAATAATTGCACTCCCTGGAGTGCCCCTTTAGGTGACCTCAGAACAAAAACCTGTCTGGTGTGGCACAAGTGGAGGTCCAACTCAGGATCGCCATGCCCTGCAGCCACCCCAGGGCCTACATGGAGGGTTTGCTTTGGACAGGTCCCTCAAGCTACCAAGTACTTTAACCTGTGAGATGGACACCCTGTTAGGGCACCTCACCGGAAGAGACTTGAATTCTGAGGTTGCTTATTGTATTGTACATATCTATTTATTATCTCTAATGTTTTATATGTAACGTTGCCTCCCATAAAGGGAAGAGTTATTGTTGTCATCTGTTATAAAAATGACTTCAGTCCGGGAGTACTGAGCTTTGCTAGGGGGGAATGTGGCACCCTGCTGCGCGTTGGTGCCACAGATCCCAGAGGGGTGCATGGACGGATTCCTCCACAAGAGGCCCTCATAGCATTCACACACCTCCACCTTCCACCTCAGACCAGCACAGGGAGCCCGTTAGGGATATAAAAAGGGAAGGTGGAGCTAGGCAGTTAGGCTAGTCTGGAGTCCACAGAGAGTGAAGTCTGTGTGAAGTCTGCTGCAGCCAGAGAAGTTGTCAGGTCAGTTCAGACTCAGTGAGCTCAGATTAGTGAGCTTAGGGCGTGCCGACGCCAAAAAAGCTGCGAAGCACAGTGTGCCTGCTGCAGTGTGAAGCCTAGTGAGGGCCCCGAGCATGGCCGAAGGCAAGTGGAAAGAGAGCAACATAGGGGGCAGAGGAGCTTAACCAGCTCACCCCAAAACCATTTACCGGACACTGGGTCCGCGTCTGCAGGAATTCCTTACATCCAGCAGAAATAACTGGAACCCCTGGCGAACTATATGTCCCAGGAACACCAAAAAGCTGACTGTTATACCAGGGTCAGGAGTCACGGAGGTCCAAGAGACCAGGGAGAGTGATCTCCAACAGAAGACCCCACCACCAGGTCAGCAGGTGCAAGACAAAGACCAAGTTAGGCCTAGCTCCAGGCAGGTCAGAAACTTATCGAAGAAAGGTAAGAAACAGGAGGCCCCACACCCGCTCACTGGGGAGAGTCCTGATATGCACCCTTCACCCTGAAGTACCCTGGACCGTGCCAGAAACACCACCAGTAAAGGTACTGAAGTGAACTGTTGTGTGTGTGCCTATTCTTCCTCTGACCCGGCTGGGTCCCCTCTGTCCTGCATCCTTCTCCTACACTGCCCTGAGGCCCCGCTCCACCTGTGGGGATTCGTACCAACTAAGCTGCCTAAACACCGGCCTCAGAGGACTTTCGCAGCGCTGGTGATCCTCACCAGACACCACGGGTGGCGTCACGAACATTCCCCTATCCCATATAACTTCCCCCTTATTTTAAGAGTGACCTCAGGGTACGGGCCCAGGAGTCGGCCACCGCGGCATCCCTAAAACCAACAACAAAGCCCGGGCGCCGAGTCGTCCCCATCCCCTGGGCGCGTCTCTTGATTTATGTGATATACAGTATATACAGTATGATAATCATAAACCACTGTTTCCGCTGGACCAGGACTAAGTATTACCTCTATATTAAAATATAAAACAAAGAATGACATCATCACCATGCCAGGCCCAAATAATAGGGCTAGACAATAACGACTACTGTTATCACTACATAGTGAATAAGTAATCTTACCATATAGCCACAGAACAAAACACACTGTACAAAGACCAATATTATCAAAAATACAACCATACATGACCACTACATAATGACTGAATTGCACCACCAAACTGTTAGTAAATTATATACAGTATAGTGAAAATATGATTTACCTTCAAATTGTGGTGCCCCTACACTTTGTACAATGCCCCACAGTGCCCCAGACACATTATGTTGTCTCCACAATCCCCTCACAAAATATGATGCACCTAAACTCTGCCCACACAGTACACTGGGCTCCACAGCTCGCAGTATGATGCCCCCAAGGTCACGCCCACACAATATGGTGACCCACAAACCCCACTCAAACAGTATGATAGAGCCACAGTCCCCCCCACACAGTATGATGACACAGTCTCCCCACATACACTGTATGCACAATTATTAGGCATTTTTATGTATACCTTCTAACTCCAAATTGTATAATTTTGAATGCTCATTGGATGAAGCAGAAACAGATCAGGTGATGTGTATTTGTTTAATAAGGTAGGATGAATCCTAAGGATACAACACCCTTTATAAAGGTGTGCAGAATTATTTGGCAGCTTCTTTTCCTCAGGCAAAATTAGTCAAAAAAAGTTTTAACTGACTCTGAAGGGTCAAAATTTTTAAACATGTTACAGAGGGATGCAACACTTTTGAAGTTGCAAAGATATTGGGCTTGATCACAGAACCATCAAATGTTTTGCTATAAATAGTTAACAGAGTAGCAAAAAACATGTTGAGAAAAAAACACACACATTAACTGCCAAAGATTTGAGAAGAATCAAACGTGAAGCAACCAGGAACCCATTATCCTTCAGTGCTGTCATATTCAAGAACTGCGGCTTCCCTGGAGTGCTCAAAAGTACAAGGTGTTCAGTGCTCAAATATATGGCCTAGGTAAGGAAGGATGAAACCCGACCACCACTAAATAAGAAGGTAAAATGTCAAGATTGGGCCAAGAAATATATGAAGACAGATTTTTCAAAGCTTTCATGGACTGATTAGATGAGAGGGACTCTAAACAGACCAGGTGGATGGCCCCATGGCTGGATCAGTAATGGGGACAGTGTCATGAGGGTGTCACGTCCCCCTGGGAGACCTAGAGTTAGAAGGTCACAACGGGTAATGAATCACAGGTCCTCTTTAGAGATTTGTGTCCTATTTTAAATGGATTTCCTTTCCATCAGTGCTGAAAGGGTTAAGGAATCTTTCCATTCTGGCTGAGAACATACAGTGTTGTTGTTCTCCGCTGCAACTGCTTATATAATTTCCTCTCCCTACATATACTGGTTTCTGGGCGTTTCTTCCTTACCGGTGAAAGAATCTTCTTCCTGGAAAGTCTTGAGCTGTGTAGTTGGGAGTAATAGTTTTAGTGATCTGTGTGCAGTAGTTTTGTGAATGTTTATCTCCTTGTCCTTATTCCTATTTAGTTTGTTTATTCCTCCCTCTCCCTATCCTCATCCGTATTTATGGTGAGTGTTTTTATATAGTTTTAGACCCCTCTCCCTTACTTCAGACCGTCACATCTTGACAGACAGACTTCCACTTTCACTCAGATGCCAACAAGATGGAGGTGGGGTACTGCTATGGCCTTTTCTGGTTGAAAATGGACTCAAAATCAACTCTCAAACCTTCTGACAGTTTTTAAAAGATACTGTATTTTTTGGACCATAAGACGCACTTTGTTCCCCCCAAATTTCAGAGGAAAATGGGGGGTGCGTCTTATGGTCCGAATGCAGAGCTTACCTGATAATTGCGGTGGTGGTGGAGCGGGATCGCAGGGCACTCCGTTCCCTTCCTCCTTCAGGAACCCGGCGGCGGCAGCAGAAGAGGTGAGATGCTGCGGGCCGGTGTCTGTCTGGGGGCGAGCCAGTGTCTGTCTCGAGCTGGCGCATGCGCAGACTGGTAGCTCGGGCGGCCATTTTCCCGTAGATCACGGCTTCAGGAAGATGGCCGCGCACACTGGAAAGCCACACACGCCATTCTGCCACACCGATCACTTGCCCCCAGCCAGACACCGGCCCTAGGCACCGGCCCCCACCCAAGCACCAGGCTTCAGCCAGGCATCGGGCCTCAGCCAGACACACCGGGCCTCAGCCAGATTCCCCGGGCCTCAGCCAGACACACCGGGCCTCAGCCATATTTGGGGTGCATCTTATGGTCCAGTGCGTCTTATAGTCTGAAAAATATGGTACTTTTTTCAAATGGTACAGGAAAAAGCATAGATCGAAGTACTCCACTGTTTGCCTACTGTTTGGCTAGACAGTAAAGACCTTAAAGATGAAAGAATAATGACATGGCCCCTTCCTTACCTAACCTAAATCCTTTTGAGAAGTTGTGTGTCCTTCTTAAGTGGGATGGTTATGGTGAAAGGAAAACAGTACATCTCTCTGAACAATGTCTGGGAGACTGTGGCTGGTGCTGCCCAAAAAGTTGTTTGTCAACAGATTAAGAAACTGACTGACTCCATGGATAGAAATCTCATGACTGTTATTGAAAAGAAGGGTGGCTACATTGGTCACTGATAAGTTTTGAAATGTCAGAAATGTATTTTTGTACATTTTGAGCTGTTTGGTTATTTTCACCCTAACAGATGAAAATAAAAAATTGACATGGGGAAATGTATGTTATTCATTTAATTGTATAATAATTCTGCATACATAGATATTCTCCTAAGAAAGATAAAACCTCATAATTACTTTCTTTAATATTCAAGCACTGTAGTGTTTAAATAATAAAATTATCAAAAATACAAATGGCCTAATTGTGTACACAGTGTAGTCTGATACCCCCACAGCCCCCCACATACAGTATGATGCCCCTAATGCCTCCCACACACAGTATGATGTCCCCAC
This sequence comes from Phyllobates terribilis, assembly GCF_046119375.1. Taxonomy (NCBI): domain Eukaryota; kingdom Metazoa; phylum Chordata; class Amphibia; order Anura; family Dendrobatidae; genus Phyllobates; species Phyllobates terribilis. The sequence continues at coordinate 406,368,800 of NW_027362764.1, forward strand.
AGCCCCATAATGTAAAAAATAAAGCTTATATTTACCTAATCCTGAATACTCATCCACCACTGCTTCCGTCTCCTATTCTGACTTATATATACAGAGAGTAGGTGCAAGAGGCGCAATTCAGCGACAACATTGAACCGCCTATGAGTTGTCCTATAAGATGAGAAGTGGTAGGGCAGAGAGCTGTTGGCTCCTTGCTCTACCACGGGATTGAACTGTATTGTCATCATGTTGATGCTGACACAGTTCAATGTGATGGTTGTTGGAGATTCACGACACGAGGCATGAAGTTGGGTGCTGGAGCCCGGATCTTTAATGCTAACAATACTACTGATTAATAAAGTGTGATACAGTATAGGAGATAAACAACTAATGGTGAGAAAATGAATACAGTGCAAATGTTTAATTCCAGACTCCGCTTCCAGTTTCTTTCTTTCTAGTGGAGAATAATCTTCATATATAACACACACATGATGTAACTTCTTCATGCTGTGCCACATATATAAAAAAACTATAATCATCTAATATTTGCTATAAAATATAGTGGCACAGTACTGTCAAGACATTGCTAAATAAGATCAGGCAAGAAAGCAGTAAACTTGGAAACCTATAAAACACATGTACTGTATGGGTTTATATAAATACATTTTTTGCTGGCAAGCAAATCTGAATTCTTAACTAAGTGAGAAGTGTGATCTTTCCAAAGGCTATTACCGACATACTTTGTCAGCAAAAATGAAATGCCAAGCATAGCATGCCTTCTACTATGGGAAAATAATATACAACTCTTCTTCACAAGAACAGAAAAAAAACGAGCTCACAATGTCAGTGGAAGATTTGTTTGTTCTGTTTTTACTTATTGTCCATAGATCTTTTCTATGTTCATGTTGGCAATCTATAGAACATTGAGTATACAGTATTATGATTTATGTGGTATATGTCTATTTACTCAAAAATATATGTGTACTGCCGCGTTCGTGTCGGCCGGGGTACTCGGTAACCGGGCATACTGTCCCATGGGGGTATCACGGTGGCGATTACCCAGTTCTGTGGCCTTGCCTGGGCAAGTGACAGGGGGAATTATTTATAGGGGATGATAGTTTATGGATGGTCCGTGATGCCAGCGGAGTTATCTGGCCAGGGATAGCCAGCGCTACATATGAGATCCCCCAGGGGATAGATGGTAGTGCAGCAAGATAGATCACACCCCTCAGCCGGAGTGGCCCCCTGGGGTGATGATGGGGGTTATGATGAGCAGTGCAGCAGAAAGAAGCAAAGAGGTAGTTTAATTCAGTCTTTACCTTTACTGATGCTGGATGGTCAGTTGAATCCAGGGGTACTGGTCACTAGGTCCAGGGTACAGCCAGCCTGGAAGCAGCTGGAGTCCACTCCACCAGGTGGAATCAGTATGCCTTGGAGTCAATGCCAATGTGCATTTTCTGACACCAGTCCTCCAACTGACCTGAGGAACCGTCGTCCTCCGTCGACTCAGACGGGTCCAAGAGTTCTACTGCCTGGATAGCATTGTTACTGACAGTAAAGAGTTGGCTACAGTAGCATACTAGGGCAAGTTAGCTTCTTTCTCCCCAACATTCAGCACTCGTACTGGCGCTCTTCCCTCTCTGATATCCAACACCCCTCTAGCGGTCATAACACCCCTCTAGTGGTCTGCTGTTGGAGTAGACTGGCTCCTCTAAGGCTTGGTAGTCTCGGCCTCTAATACCTATGGCTGCTCTGCACCATATGATAGCCTCACTCCTGGGGGGAAGCACAATGGGGTAGGGATCACTCACCCTTACGCTGACAATCTCTCCACCAGTCGACTCTACCTCTTGTCGTTGCATGAGGGCTCTAATCTCCTTGTGAAGGGCCCGCTGTTGCCTGGAGTTGGCGGTCTCAGCTACTTGTTGCAGGAGTACAATGATCTCACTAAGACAGTTTTCAATTACATTGGTACCCAGGGTGACCATAGGGTTACATTCACGTTGGTCAATTTCAACCACTATCAAACTCTGAGATATAAGTTCCACCTTCCCCACCTTAATGCTAACCTCTTTGTACCCCACCTGAAGCAAGGGCTGTCCGTTACTCGCTATCACCATTAAGTCTCCATCAGGGCAGTGAGTAAAGTCAGTATCAGCCCAATATCGTTTATACAGTACGTGAGTCATAGTGGTTACCTGAGAACCGGTGTCCAAGAGGGCGTTTAAAGGGATGCCATCGATCACAAGGGGTAGAATCGGCCGTCCTCGAATATACTTGTCTCTCCAGTTGTTTGGATCAGACTGCCTTACTCCTGGAGGTTGGTCCGCTGCCCCAGGGGTCGCTCTTTTAAAGGACATCCTCTTTCAATGTGACCAACCTTGTCACAGCATCGGCAGATGGGTCTTCTGGATGGGTCGAAGCAGTCTGTTGGTCTTCTCCTGGCATAGGTCACTGGTCTCCTCCTCTGTTGTCGCCATGGCAAGTCATCCGGGCTCGATGCTAGCTGGATTCTCTCTGTAGGGGAAGACGCCTATAGAGACTGGACAGTTTTAAGCAATGTAGTCATACCCTTAGTCAGTTCCTAGACTTGCAAACGCAAATCTGCATTGGAGTCACCACCCTGTGTCCGAGCATATGGTTCAACAGGTGTTTGAGGCAAAGATGCTGTCCCCTGGTGGTACAGAATTACTGGGCGTTTAGTGGGCTCAGTGTCGGCATAGGTTGGCTCCTGCAGTGCACAGATTGCCCTGTCTTTGAACTGAGCGATGTCCATATACAGGGTTTTGCAAGGACATTATGCACAATTGAGTCTTATGGGAGTCAGACGGAAGGCCCTCTATGAATTTCTCTGTCAACATCTTGTCCTCATCCTGCACACTGCCTGGATCTATTTGTTTGATGGCTCGCAGCGCCTCCTGTAGAGTAAGGGCATAGTCTCTGACACTGTCTTGCGCCCTCTGGCAGCAGCTGAACAACCACATTTTTATCTCAGGCGCAGTACGTGTATCAAAAGTATCTTGTAATTTAACAAAAACGTGCCTCACAGTCTGTTTATCAGCATCTGGCCAGGATTTGACTTCCCTCTGGGCGGCACCAGTGAGCTGTCCGGTCAGTATGCTGACTTTCTGTCTTTCGGTCAGTGGATAAACATCAAATAGGCTGCATAGTCTTTCCTTAAAGTCACTCAGGGTATGAGATTCCCCCGAATATTGTGGCAACCAGGCGGCACCCGGTATATATGGCATGGACAGCGGTAGTATGGGGGCCGCAATAGCTGCTACTGGGAGCTCACCGGAGTTGAGCATCTTCCTCCCTAGTTCACCCTTGCCAGGGTATGACTCACCGCTCCAGATGCTGTAGGTTGTCACTCCTTGCACAGCCGGTCACCAAGACTGCTCTGTGGGTCACTGTATAGCCGCACTCTTGCTACACAGCTTCTCACACTCATTTGGCATTCACAGGGCTGCAGCAGCTTGGATGGTCGGATGAGTGGAACACACAGCACACACTGCCCTTTGCAGGGGGAGGGCGACAATCTCCCCACCCAGTCTGATGCAAAGGGAAAGGCTGGCACCTTTCAGCTCGAGTGACAGACAATTCAAGGTACAGTTTATGCAAGTGGGAGGGCCCTCTTTTGGCGCTGTTTCCAAGGCTCCGCCCATGATGGGACACCCCACATATAGTTAACTCCACATGTGCTACAGTAATGGCTTCTATTACTGTTCCAATGTATCACACAGCATGCAGAGTTTTACACAGTTCACAACAGTTTAGAAGCAGGAATTAGGCGCACAGCACTCTGCTTGGCGGCGTTTCTAAATTCTGTTCTTGCCACGGTCGTGTCAGCCGGGGTACTCGGTAACCGGGTAGACTGTCCGACGTGGGTATCACAGTGGCGATTGCCCAGTTCCGTGGCCTTGACCGGGCAAGTGAAAGGGGGGATTATTTCCAGGGGATGATAGTTTATGGATGGTCCGTGAAGCCAGCAGAGGTATCTGGCCAGGGATAGCCAGCGCTGCATATGGGGTCCCCCAGGGGATAGAAGGTAGTGCAGCAAGGTATATCACTCCCCTCAGCCGGAGTGGGCCCCTGGGGTGATGATGGGGGTTATAATGAGCAGTGCAGCAGAAAGAAGCAAAAAGGCAGATTAATTCAGTCTTTATCTTTACTGATGCTGGATGGTCAGTTGAATCCAGGGGTACTGGTCACTAGGTCCAGGGTCCAGCCAGCCTGGAAGCAGCAGGCGTCCACTCCACCAGGTGGGATCAGTATGCCTTCCTTCTGCCCTTTATATTTAGATTCTCAGATGCCTGTGAGATATGTTCCTCTTTCTGCTCCCTTCTCTCTGTAGTTTTCCCAATCAGCAGGCAGTGCGAGCCTATCAGGGGAATTGTCCTGTTCTTTACAGCTCCAGGCTCTCTATGCTGCTGTGCTTTTGAGTCTACATGTGTGACCAGCAGATTTGTAATACTTTGGTCTCCAGACTTGTCTCCCAGGGCTTGCAATTCCCTGAATAGCCCAGAACTCTGGTGTCCTCCTCTCAGCATGAGCCTGGGGTGAGCCTTCCCAAAACACTCTGACCCCCCATAACTCTTGTCTCCTCTGCTTCTTCTCCCTTTCCTTCCTCACACACTACTACCCCTCCTCTTCTTTACCCCCAGCCAAAAGAGGATGTCACTCCCCAAAACTAGGAGCTTGTGCTCCCCCCTTCTGGTCAAGGATCAGGCCTGTGTGTGGATGCGTGGTTACCTGATGCAGGGAGCTCCATTTACCTCCAGACAGGATACCACCCCCATTAGGGAGGCGATACCATTGTGGCTGCCGGACTGCAGGGCACCACATGTACAAATACAGACATGTACAAAAGGAACACATGCATGCGTAGAGGAAAAATGTGTATTACCTTCTTAGTGAGTAGATGTGTGTGTATGCACGTGTGTGTTAAGGTTATATTATCCCCCCACTGAAACTATGAGAGGGGACTGGTGAGTGGAAACATTTTGTGCATTTACAGTTATATGAAAAAGTTTGGGCACCCCTATTAATCTTAAGCTTAATGTTTTATAAAAATTGGTGTTTTTGCAACAGCTATTTCAGTTTGATATATGTAATAACTGTTGGACACAGTAATGTTTCTGCCTTGAAATGAGGTTTATTGTACTAACAGAAAATGTGCAATCTGCATTCAAGCAAAATTTGACAGGTGCATAAGTATGGGCACCCTTATCATTTTCTTGTTTTAAATACTCCTACCTACTTTTTACTGACTTATTAAAGCACTTTTTTGGGGTTTTGTAACCTCATTGAGCTTTGAACTTCATAGCCAGGTGTATGCAATCATGAGAAAAGCTACTTAAAGTGGCCACTTGCAAGTTGTTCTCCTGTTTGAATCTCCTCTGAAGAGTGGCATCATGGGCTCCTCAAAATAACTGTCAAATGATCTGAAAACAAAGGTTATTCAACATAGTTGTTCAGGGGAAGGATACAAAAAGCTGTCTCAGAGATTTAACCTGTCAGTTTCCACTGTGAGGAACATAGTAAGGAAATGGAAGAACACAGGGATAGTTCTTGTTAAGGCCAGAAGTGGCAGGCCAAGAAAAACATCAGAAAGGCAGAGAAGAAGAATGGTGAGATCAGTCAAGGACAATCCTCAGACCACCTCCAGAGAGCTGCAGCATCAACTTGCTGCAGATGGTGTCACTGTGCATCGGTCAACTATACAACGCACTTTGCACAAGGAGAAGCTGTATGGGAGAGTGATGCAAAAGAAGCCGTTTCTGCAAGCACGCCACAAACAGAGTCGGCTGAGGTATGCAAAAGCACATTTGGAGAAGCCAATTTCTTTTTGGAAGAAGGTCCTGTGGATTGATGAAACCAAGATTGAGTTGTTTGGTCATACAAAAAGGCGTTATGCATGGCGGCAAAAAAACACAGCATTCCAAGAAAAACACTTGCTACCCACAGTAAAATTTGGTGGAGGTTCCATCATGCTTTGGGGCTGTGTGGCCAATGCCAGCACCGGGAATCTTGTTAAAGTTGAGGGACGCATGGATTCCACTCAGTATCAGCAGATTCTTGACGATAATGTTCAAGAATCAGTGATAAAGTTGAAGTTACGCAGGGGATGGATCTTTCAGCAAGACAATGATCCAAAACACCGCTCCAAATCTACTCAGGCATTCATGCAGAGGAACAATTACAATGTTCTGGAATGGCTATCCCAGTCCCCAGACCTGAATATCATTGAACATCTGTGGGATCATTTGAAGAGGGCTGTCCATGCTCGGCGACCATCAAACTTATCTGAACTGGAATTGTTTTGTAAAGAGGAATGGTCAAAAATACCTTCATCCAGGATCCAGGAACTCATTAAAAGCTACAGGAAGCGACTGGAGGCTGTTATTTTTGCAAAAGGAGGATCTACTAAATATTAATGTCACTTTTCTGGTGAGGTGCCCATACTTATGCACCTGTCAAATTTTGTTTGAATGCAGATTGCACATTTTCTGTTAGTACAATAAACCTCATTTCAAGGCAGAAACATTACTGTGTCCAAGAGTTATTACATATATCAAACTGAAATAGCTGTTGCAAAAACATCAATTTTTATAAAACATAAAGCTTAAGATTAATAGGGGTGCCCAAACTTTTTCATATGACTGTAGGTCCATTTATGCTTGTGCTTTGTTATGGATCCGGGTGGTGGAACCTCTGTGCTGCGGTGCAAGGAGGGACCCAGAGGGGCGTAACTAAGTATCAACTCGGACTGACCCTGGTCGTACGGCGGCTAACGACTCCGTGACCAGGGAGGGACTGAGCAGAGGGACCAGGTGCTACTCTGGGGATGACCTTGTAAGGGAGCAGGTGACTCCCACGGTACAGATGACAGGGAATGACCGGAATTGCAGATGGGCACAGCAGACAGGCTGGTGCGCAGAAGCCTCCAGGTAGGGCATTGGGCATTCTGGAGATATGCCAGGTTTTTGTGATCAGTATAGATGATCACCGGGTATAGAGCCCCCTCAAGCAGGTAACGCCACTCCTCCAGTGCCAATTTAACGGCTAACAGTTCTCGGTCTCCTATGGAGTAGTTGCGCTCAGACGAGGAGAAGAGTTTGGAGAAGAAGCCGCAGGTTACCATTCTCCCGGATGAAGACTTTTGGGTGAGCACCGCTCCGGCTCCGGAGGAGGAAGCATCAACCTCCAGGTAGAACTGTTTGTTGCAGTCCAGATGGTGCAGCACTGGGGCAGAGGAGAAGGCTTGCTTTAAGGAAAGGAAGGCCTCCTCAGCTTCGGGCGACCATTCCTTTGGATTTGCTCCCTTACGGGTGAGCGCAGATATGGGTGCAGACCGGGAGGAGAAGTGCGGGATGAAGAGACGATAGTAGTTTAGTTGGCGAAGCCCAGGAATCGCTGAATCGCCTTCAACCCCTCCGAATGGGGTCACTTTAGGACAGCAGAGAGCTTCTCGGGATCCATTCGCAGGCCTGTCTGGGAGATTACATAGCCCAGGAATGGAAGAGAGGTCTGCTCGAAGAGGCACTTCTCGAATTTTGCATAGAGGTGGTTCAGCCTGAGCCTAAGCAGGACCTGACGAACATCCCTCCGGTGTGTGGGAAGATCCGGAGAGAAGACCAAGATATCGTCCAGGTATACCACCACGCAAGAGTAAAGATGATCACGGAAGATGTCGTTGACCCATTCTTGGAAGACGGTGGGAGCATTGCAGAGACCGAAAGGCATCACCCGGTATTCATAGTGACCGTCCCGGGTATTGAATGCCGTCTTCCACTCGTCTCCTTGATGGATTCGGACCAGGTTATACGCCACACGTAGATCTAGCTTGGTAAAGATCCTAGCTCCCTTAAGACGGTCAAACAACTCGGAGATGAGCGGCAGGGGGTATTTGTTTTTTACCGTGACTTGGTTGAGTCCTCTATAGTAAATACAGGGGCGTAATGAACCATCTTTCTTCTTGACGAAGAAGAATCCGGCTCCAGCCGGGGAGGTAGATTTCCGGATGAATCCCCTGGCCAGATTCTCCTCGATGTACTCCGACATGGCCCGGGTTTCGGCCGACAACAACAGGTAAATACGCCCACGGGGTGGAGTGGCGCCGGGTACCAGGTCGATCGGGCAATCATATGGCCTATGAGGTGGCAGTGTCTCTGCTTCCTTTTTATCGAAGACATCTGCATAGGACCAGTAAGGTGCCGGTAAACCGGATAAATTAGCCGGGGTAGATGGAGGACGAGCCGGGCGAACCGGAACCAGGCAGGTCCTATTGCAATCCTGCCCCCACCGGAGTACTTCACCGGATTGCCAGTTCAGTACAGGTTCATGTCTCTAGAGCCAGGGTAGACCTAGCAATAGGGAGTGAGAGAGTCCGGACAGCAAATGGAAGGAGATCTTCTCAGAGTGCAGCATTCCCACCTGCAGGGTTATGGGTTCAGGGACGAGCAGGATGGTCACCAGAAGGAGTCTTCCATCCACGGAGGCAACTGAAAATGGTTCAGCCAGAGGTTTGGTGGGAATCCGGTATCTCTCTACCAGGGACTGGGAAATGAGGTTTCCAGCAGCTCCAGAATCCAGGTGAGCCATTTCAAAGTAACGGTTCTCTCCCCAGGAGATAGAGACAGACAAGATCAGGGACGGAGAGGGTTTACTTTTGCCCAGAACGACCTCTCCGAGCGGTCCTAGACACTGGAGTTTCCTGGCCTCTCCGGGCAGGAACGGATAAAGTGTTCTTTACTGCCACAATAGAAACAGCTCCCCTCGGCTCGGCGTGACTCTTGGCGAGATTTGACCATCTTGGTCTGGTTGACCTGCATAGGTTCGGGCGAGCGTGCCCGGGGAGTTGCTAATTGAGAGACAGGTCTCTGGAAAGTAGGAGCAAGACGAGGAAATCTTCGCTCCCGGGTAGTCTCTTTAGCACATTCCAGGAAACGGATGTTGATCCGGGTAGCTAGCGACACCAGGTGATCCAGGGTGGTAGGAATGTCCCGGCCGGCTAACTCATCCTTAATCCGGCCGGAAAGGCCCTCCCAGAAGATGGACACCAGGGCCTCGCTGTCCCAGGCAAGCTCAGAAGCGAGAGTATGGAACCTTATGGCATATTGGCCCACGGTGAGACTCCCTTGGTGGATACGAAGCAGAGAGGAGGCAGTAGAGGATTTTCATCCTGGTTCGTCGAAGACTTTCCGGAAAGCAGCGAGGAAAGACGATAGATCGGACACCAGGGGATCCCCTCTCTCCCAGAGGGGATTTAGCCATGCCAGTGTTTCCCCAGTGAGGTGAGACATGATGAACGCCACCTTGGCCCGATCGGAGGGAAACTGATGTGCCAAAAGTTCAAAGTGCAGGGTGCACTGGTTTATGAAACCCCGAGCTAGAGCGGGGTCACCTCCAAAACGAGGAGGTGCAGAAAGCCGGGGACCTGGGTTGGATGCCGTGGTATTGGTGGGCAGCGGCACTGCCGGAGCGGGAGTCGCACGACTCGAGGTGGAAACAGGTGGAACAGTCAGAGTGTCCAGGTGGGAGTTGACACTCCGCAGGAAGTTCAGGATGGTTTCCTGTTGGGATCTCTGATGAGAAACCTCCTGGCACAGGTCAGAGAGCGAGGGAGCTTGGGGGCCACCGGGTTCCATGGCCCGAGCAAACTGTTACGGATCCGGGTGGTGGAACCTCTGTGCTGCGGTGCAAGAAGGGACCCAGAGGGGCGTAACTAAGTATCAACTCGGACTGACCCTGGTCGTACGGCAGCTAACGACTCCGTGACCAGGGAGGGACAGAGCAGAGGGACCAGGTGCTACTCTGGGGACGACCTTGTAAGGGAGCAGGTGACTCCCACGGTACAGATGACAGGTACTGACCGGAATTGCAGATGGGCACTGCAGACAGGCTGGCGCGCAGAAGCCTCCAGGTAGGCTATCAGGTAGACACGGCAAGCGATGGTAGGAGTCTCTAGGAAGGCTGGCAGGTGGTCACAGCAAGTGACGGCTGGAGCCTCCGGGTAGGCACGGCAGGTAACAAGCGAGTAACAGGCAGGTAACAGGCAAGTGCTCCCAGGTGAGCGGGCTGGTAGGCACGGCAGGTAAGAGGCAGGTAACAGGCAAGTGCTCCCAGGTGAGCGGGCTGGCAGGCACAGCAGGTAACAGGGGCGAAACAGGCCAGTGCTCCCAGGTGAGCGGGCTGGTGGGCACGGCAGGTAACAGGTAGGTAACAGGCAGGTAACAGGCTGGCGGGTAGGACTGGTAGTCAGGCTAACAGCGGGACCTGAGGGCTGAAGCAGAGGTAAGAAACACTGTGCAACAACTTTTGCTCGGGCACCTCCATTTTGGAGGAGGTGCCTTATATATGGGAGGACCCTCGGCTATTGGCCGGGGACTCCTTAGGACGGCGCGCGCGGCCCCTTTAAGAGGGAGGGAGCGCGCGCGCGCCCTAAGCACAGTGCCCGGGGAGCTGCGCGCACCGGCAGCAGGAAGAGGAGCGCTGGAGAACGCAGAGCGGGGAGCGCGGGGATCAAGGAGGTGAGTGGGACGGCGTCTCTACCTGGCAGGGGGCAGAGGCGCCGATACTACATGCTTCTTCTCCAGATCTCCTTACTGGCCCCAGTAGTTAGCTTGTAAAGATATAGGGCTGTCCTTTTGTATAAGGCCTGACATGGTTTTTCTTTCATGGCACTTGGGGATTGCAATATAAGATGGGATGGAAATAGAGTCGGATAGTAAGAATAAATTTGCGGTTTCTTTTTATTTTTAGTATATTTCGCACATTTAATGTCGCTTCTAGTATTTTATTTTTTATTTTTTTGTTTGCTTTTTCTTTAAAACTCTTTTTGAGTTTATAATTAAAGGGATTGGTTCACAATTGATCTTCAGGAAAGGACCGCTCTCCTGACCCCCGACTTTCTGTTTGCCGGTGGGCATTGTGCTCCTGCTTGATTGACAGTTTGAACCAACAGCATCTTCGCACAGCTGGCCTGAACTATGCGCTCTCCATTGCAGTAAGCAGAGGTAGCTTTGTCTCTGCAGCATCAGAAAAACGTAGAGACCCTGAGGCTTTCAGGATCCAGCAATCTTCAGAACAGCACTTAAAAGCTTTATTGGAAAAAGCTTGTAAGCACTATGCTACTAGCCTAGGAGACCAGCCACCAATGGTTTACTGCAGCGCAGGCCAGTAAACTATGCAATGAGCAGTAAACAAAAAATAATGAAAATCACTCCCTTCTTGAGAGTTATCAATAAAAGAATGCAAGTTTGTTTGTTTCTACAAGCACATTGCAATTTTAACCATTTATGATTATGAAAATAACTCTTTAAGCCTGTTTGTTTAATTTCTATTGCTAGCTTGAACAGTCCATGAAGCAGACCACACAATAGAACTAAACTTTGAAAAACAGAATAAATATATTCCAGAAACCTCTTTATAAAGACACCACACTCCATATGCCTTCCGCATCATATGGGCACCCCCACATGAACTGTAACGACCACTCGCATGTTCTCCCCCAGGGTACTGGTCTTCACAATATGAACTACTAGTCCAGCATGAAAGGCCTTACTAGATAAACTGTAGCCACTACAGAATAAACAAGCGTCTAACCCTAACCCTCCCACTTTACCCTGTTATAACCACGTAAGAAATTGTCTGGTTGACATGCAAAAAAAAAATAACAGCAATTCTGTCATTGTTTTTATTTTTTTCACCATTTTATGTAAATATATTCAGTATGTGTATAATATGTAGTACACAGATGGTCATGTTGGTAAAATCAAAGACCATATGGTTTATAAACAATGTAATAGATGACAAATAGATCTCCTAGATGTATGCCATTTTAGCCTTGCTATTACTAGACTGCAGACATTTCACTATTTATACTGTACTTAGGCTGGACATAATTATGTTGGATGTGAAAATGGAAAGATTGTACCTTTCCCCTCTATGGATATTTCCCTTGACCTCTTCTTATCTCAGTAACATATCTGCCAGAGTGACTTCACCTCCCCCACTTTTCAGTTTATAGGCTGCAGTTAACACATCGGCAACAGTGGCTGTCCTCATATTGTGTGGACCCCATGCTGTTGCTGGGAATGAGGAGGTCGGAGAGCAGCACTGAAGTGAGGGCAAGCAATATATGAATGTGGAGCCATAAAGTTGGAAAATACCTAAGTAAATTAAAAGTCTAAAAAGGAGATAAATTCTAAAAATCAGAATGACCAGGAGAAACAGAACAATAAATGAGTAAATGGAGACAATAATTCATGGCTGAAGACAACAGCAGGCTGTTACTGTCACATGTCGGACCCATTCTATAGTGAGAAAGTAGCACAGTCTCATATGATGCTTAACACATTTACAAAAAAATCCCAAACTTTTCGCGCTATTCATGTTAGTAGTGCACATGTTCCTATAATATTACCATTGTATTAATAACAAATTAAAATATTGACTGTGCCAAACCAAACAAAATAATCTGAGCCCCCTGTGTAGAACTGCTTCATCTGGATCAGTAGAATGATTTACTTCCTTTATGTGACTTAATTGGCCAAACATGTGGTTTTCCCAGACTTCTGGGATGGTGGCTTTCTGCTGTATAGCCTGACACAAATCTCAATGTAGTCACAAAAAATCTATTGCTCTCAATATGAGGGACTTTTCTATAGAATGCATAACTTTATTCTCTTGAGACTGTAGAAACATTACTGAGAGTTCTGTCCGACTTTATTTCACAATACTCCTTAATTATTAGGCATCAACATTTTCCATGGAACAGTACATACTGTATATTGTAATCACTCTCATTAGTGAACAACAAAAAAAGTGAGGCTCAAATTAACTTTAAACTGCAGTGGCTTAATACCTACTGCACCACTGGGGCACCACTAGAAATGTTTCCCAGCTAATGGCAGAATCACTCCAATGATGCAGTAGAAGCTTAGAGATCCATCTTCCGTAAGACAGAGGGCCAAGTCATGGCTTCTCTGTTATTGGCTGCTGCCATGGGAAGTTAGTCTACTTACCAAAGGCAGATTCTCTGAGTGGATTGTGGCATCTAGGAAAGCAGGGGACCATCACTTTGTAGATTGCAGTTGGGAGCAAGAAGGTTCTTCCTCCCACAGTTCTCTCAGAGCAGAGTTATCTGCTACTACCAGACAACCCCTTCTTAATCTCTTCACTATGCAGCACAAACCAAAGAAACATACTTACATTGGCATGTAAAAGTTTGGCATCTGGTCAAAATTACTGTTATTGTGAACAGTTAAGCAAGTTGAAGATGAAATGATCTTGATGTGGAAACCTGTATAGAAAGTTTTAGGAGAAAGTCAAAGGGTTTCATACATTTGCCAGTTTTGATCCAATCCGGGAGTCGATCGATCGGAGACAAGAGAACACACAACCAATTCTTTGTCCCAGACTTGTCTGCCCTCAGATGCCTGGTCACAAGTTTTTGTTACAAACCACAAAGACAAGGAAAGTGGGAATGGCTTACATTACCTTACCTAAAAAGGAAGATAAGTTGCTAAGAACAAAGTCGTAAATTATGTCTTCTGCTGCATTCCTTAGGAGGCTGGTTATATCTCGTTTACTATACGTTCAGAAACAAAGGAAGGCATTAATACATCTCTATATCAGAAACAACACCCTGCTTTTATGAATAACACTTATAAAGCTAATATTAAAATACAAAATTATCAAAGATATATGAATTGTCTAAATAATAAAGCAAAGTATAAATATTTACCATAACAATTCCTCCCTTTTTATTGTTTACAGACAATTTATCCATCAGCTACTTCCCGATGCTATGGGAGCCAGGAGGGTATGAATCCCATTGACCGAAAGATACCTTGTCATATGTTTACTGGAGGAGCATAGGCAGATTATAATGAGGGCAATCTGGGCTGCCGCCTGGGGCCCGAGGCTCCAAGGGGGCCCATGGCCAGATTGCCCTCATTATAATGTGTGCAGCGCCAATGCAGCACACACCAGCAAGAAGAGGCGGGAGGTCCCGGACCGCTTCCCCAGCAGCTGCACAGGGCCTCTGCTTCTTATTCGGCCGGTTCAGCACTGCACCTGTTAACTTCCCTGTGTTCTGGCCTGGCTGCATCACAGCTAGGAGACACGGCCCTGTGCGCAGCCGTGTCTGGTAGCGTGACGTCATACAGTTGCACCCTGCACTGCTGCTTACACCCGGAGAGGAGCTGGATGACTGGAGCTGAGCCGGTGAGTGAGTGAGTGAATGTGTGTGTGTGTCACAGTGTGTCTGTGTATGCAGATATCATTGTGTGATGTCTGTTTATATGTATTTTTGTGTTTCAAATGTGTTTAGGCGTGTATGTATATATCTGTATATGTTTGTGTGTGCGTGACTGCGTGCGGCCTCCTGTTGTATCTGGGGAGCGCCGTGTGGCCTCCTGCTGTGTATAGATGGAGCCGTGCTGACTCTAGCTGTGTATAGATGGCGCCGTGCGGCCTCCTGCTGTATATAGCTGCTACGTGCGGCCTCCTGCTGTGTATAGATGCTACGTGCGGCATCCTGCTGTGTATAGATTGCTACATGCGGCCTTCTGCTGTGTATAGATGGCTACATGCGGCCTCCTGCTGTGTATAGATGGCTACGTGCGGCCTCCCGCTGTGTAGAGATGGCTACGTGCGGCCTCCCGCTGTGTATAGATGGTGCTGTGCGGCCTCCATCTGTGTATAGATGGCGCCATGTGGCCTCCCGCTGTGTATAGATGGCGCTGTGCGGCCCCCTGCTGTGTATAGATGGCGCCGTGTGGCCTCCCACTTTTTATAGATGGCTACGTGTGGCCTCCCGCTATGTATAGATGACTACGTGCTGCCTCGTGCTGTGTATAGATGCCACATGCGGCCTCCTGCTGTGTATAGATTGCTATGTGTGGCCTCCTGCTGTGTATAGATGGCTATGTGTGGCCTCCTGCTGTGTATAGATGGCTATTTGCGGTTCCCTGCTTTGTATAGATGGCTACGTGCGGCCTCCTGCTGTGTATAGATGGCGCCATGCGGCTCCCTGCTGTGTATAGATGGCTACGTGCAGCCTCCCACTGTGTATAGATGGCTACATGCGGCCTCCTGCTGTGTATAGATGGCTACGTGCGGCCTCGCGCTGTGTATAGATGGCTATGTGCGGCCTCCCGCTGTGTATAAATGGTGCTGTGCGCCCCTCTGCTGAGTATAGATGGCGCCGTATGGCCTCCATCTGTGTATAGACGGCGCCATGCGGCCTCCCGCTGTGTATAGATGGCTACGTGCGGCCCCCTGCTGTGTATAGATGGCGCCGTGTGGCCTCCCGCTTTGTATAGATGGCTACGTGCAGCCTCCCGCTATGTATAGATGGCTACGTGTGGCCTCCCGTGTTTATAGATGCCGCTGTGCGGCCCCCTGCTGTGTTTAGATGGTGCCATGCGGCCTCCTGCTGTGTATAGATGGCGCCGTGCGTCTCCCTGCTGTGTATAGATGGCTACGTGTGGTGTGGCACCCCAGGGGTCCCGCTGCCACAGTGGCATTGCCTGCCTCACAAGAGGTGATGCCATGCCTGGAAGCAAGCAGGGGTCCCCTAGTCAGGTATACTAGCATGCAACACTTTCCTGGCTCCAGACCAGCAAGGGGAGCTCCTCCCCTTAGCAACTCGGATCTGGAGGCGGTGTTATTTACAGTTAGTGAGAGGAGTTGAAGACAGGACAGCGAAGAGGAAAGACCTGGGGAGTGGAGCTGCACGGCAGCTCACCCCAGAGAGGAGCGTAGAAGAACCGGACACCGGAGTCCGAGGTTGTGGGGCACTGAAGGCCCAGCAGCAGAAAACAGAGAGCAGAAGAGTGCAGGTTGCCTGGCCCCATCAGACGCCCAGAGGCACCGCAGCACATAGGGCCCAGCACCGCCACGAGGGAGCGACACTCCAAGAAGGCCCGAGCTGCCTGCCATATGGGTGAGCACAAAGACGTTTTACTCAGGGACGATATAAGCAGCAGGGCCAAAGAGATTAGCGCAAAAGAGAAGGCCTCCAACTTCACCTGGCGAGGTGGATTCCCAACTTGCTTCCAGGCTGCCCGGACCTCTACTACAAGCTAGTACCCATGCCCTGGTCTGCCTAACAACTGCAAGTAAAGATAAGAGGAAATCGCCATTAAGTTGTGGACTGGTTATTATCTGCGCCATCCCCTGCACTACACTGCACAGCAACATCTATAACATCACCATTTCCTGCCCTGAAGCTAAGCTCTGCCTGTGGAGAGCTGCCCCAACTCTGCTGTGTCACCATCAGCTCCAGAGGATCTGCACCGCAGTGGCGGCTCCATATAGCAGCATATCACAGCTAGCGTCATGAACATTAAACTATAAAAACTATAAAAAAACTATAATCCCCTTTTATTGACCGCCCTGGGTCACGGACCGGGTCACTGCCACTGTGACATCCCTGCACCGACCGGCCCGGCACCGAGTACCCCACGGCCCAGGAGGCGCGTCAACTTGGCGTCACGAACAGGATTAATGAAGCCTGGTATAACCGGGTACTGTGTGCCATAGACTTTACTGAACAGTGTGATCACGTCATATGCCGTCCGCCGAGGGGAAACAAGAGGCCCCGATCCGCAACCGCCGGGTAAGCGATCCCTCCTGCCTGCAGAGCAGCATACTGGTACGTCAGCAGACACCCAGGACCTAGCTGAGGTTCACCAGGGGGGAGGAAGATGCCCAACCTGGGAGAGGATTCAGTAGCAGGCGTGGCCGCCACCACTGTAATTCCGTTATCAATGCCATAAATATCAGGTGGTTGCCCCAGTACTCACACCCTGAGCAACTTTGAGGAGAGACTGCGCAGTTTGTTTAAAGTGTACCCCCTGTCTGAGGAGCAAAAATTCAGCATCCTCATAGGCCAGCTAATCGTTGCAGCTCAGAGAGAGGTGAAGTCCTGGCCGGGCAGGGACAAAGGCACAGTTAAGGAAATACTGGCCCGATTGAAAGATATCTTTGCCACCCGCACCGCAGCAGAAATTAAGATGAAGTTCTCTGGGTGCAAACAAATGGTGCAGGACAGGGTACGGGACTATGCTCTAAACCTGCAGGAGGCGCTGTGGGCCATTAAACAGGTAGACCCTGACAGTGTGCGAGACAAGGACAGATTGCTAACTGAGCAGTTTATTGAGGGGCTCCTGTCTAACGCTCACCGGGCACAGCTGCGCATTATGGCTCTGCAAAACCCTGATCTGGACTTTGCGCAATTTAAAGACCGAGCCATCCGGGTGCTATGAGAACCAACCCCAGGTGGTACTGCATCCCTCTGGCGCCCAGCTATCACCTACCGCCAGGAGGTGGCGTCCTTTTCCCCAGCACCTGTGGAGGCTGACGCGCAGACCCTAGATAATGATCCGTCTGCGGACCTACGCCTTCAGGTCCAGGAGCTGGCCAAAAGTGTGGCTGCGTTAACCAAAACCGTGCAGGCCATGCAAGTGTCTCCAAAAGAAAGGTTCCAGCTGGCTTCTAGTCCAGATGACGTCCCGTGGCGACGACAGAGAAGAATTCCACCAACCAGAGGGAGGAACAGCGATCGCTACGACCAGGACGGACAACCCATCTGCCGCCGCTGTCAAAAGGCGGGGCACTACGCAAGATTCTGTAATTTAAACGAGCAACCCCTGGGGCAGAGGGCCAACCCCCAGGAGTAAGACAACCAGGCCCACAAAGCTGGCGAGACAAGTACGTGGGAGGACGACCGGTCCTACCTGTCGTGCTTGATGGCATCCCGATGAAAGCACTGCTGGACACTGGGTCCCCGGTGACAACGATGACATATATCCTTTATAAGCAATACTGGACTGATTCAGACATTACCCGCCGTCCAGATGAACATCTTAACATCTATGTCAGCAATGGTCAGCCCTTGCCTCAGGTGGGGTATAAAGCGGTGACCATAAAAGTTGGCCGAGTAGAATTGCCATCAAAAGGAATGATTATTGCTGATATTGAATGCCGAGAAAGTCATCCTATGATAACTATAGGCACCAATATAATAGAGAATTGTCTTGGGGAAATTATTCTTTTGTTGCAACAGGTTGCAGAGACTGCCAGTTCCAGTCAGCAGTGAGTTCTGCAGAAGGAAATCAGAGCCCTGATGAAAAGACAACAGGTAGAGCTGTCTGGAGGAGAAGTTGACAGTGTCAGAATGAGTGATCCATTCCCCATTGCAATGCTCCCTAGGAGTGAAATGTTAATATGGTGTCGGGCAGCAATCGGTCTCAGGGGTCAAGATTATCAGGCCCTGGTAGAACCTGTGTACTCTGATAGTAGGCCCACCATCTTGACAGCCAGGGGGGTAGTCGATGTCCGCAAGGGGAGAGTACCGATACGCATCCTGAATTGTGGGGAGAAAGAGGTCCATTTACCCCGGTATGCTACCCTTGCTAAGCTATTCACTGTCAGTAACAACGCAATAAAGGCAGTGGAACCCTTGCCTTCATCCAAATCGGCGGAGGATAATGGCTCCAAGGGGCAAATGGAGGATTGGTATCAGAAGCTACAAGTGGGCACTGACTCCACCCCTTTGCACCAAAAGCATGGAGCATACCGGGTGCTCCAAGAATATGAGCAAGTCTTCAGCAAACAACCACTAGAATTTGGGCAGGTAAAAGGGGTCCAACATCATATCCCCACGGGAGATCATCCGCCTATTAAAGAGAGGTACCGGCCTGAACCCCCAGCTCACTATCAATGTGCCAAAGGAATGTTACAGGAGATGAAAGAGGCTGGGGTGATCAGAGATAGTTGTAGCCCCTGGGCAGCTCCATTAGTTCTCGTCAGAAAGAAAGATGGTACAATGAGGATGTGTGTTGATTACAGGCAGATTAACCGCATTACACATAAGGATGCCTACCCATTACCCAGAATTGAGGAATCATTAGCAGCATTGAGATCAGCTAACTATTTCTCCACTTTGCCACAGGAACCTGCCAGTACCCACTGGTGAGATCCAGAGGCGGACAGAGAAAAGACCGCGTTTACAACACCAATGGGCCTCAGCGAGTTCAACTGCATGCCATTCGGGCTCTGCAATGCCCCAGGAACCTTTCAGCGGTTAATGGAGTGTTGCCTAGGACACAAAAACTTTGAAACCGTCCTGCTGTACCTAGACGACGTAATCGTCTACTGAAAGACATATGAAGACCACCTGGAGCACCTGGCCGAGGTGTTCTAAGCCCTATCTGGTTATGGCCTGAAAGTAAACCCGTCCAAGTGCCACCTGTTAAAGCCCAAGGTGCAGTACCTAGGTCGTGTGGTAAGTGCCGAAGGTGTAGCATCAGACCCTGAAAAAGTCACTGTGATCAAGGATTGGCCAATACCCTACACTATCAAGGAAGTGCGGCAGTTCCTCGGGCTGGTAGGCTACTACAGGAGATTCATCAAGGGTTTCACCAAGATAGCAGCACCCATGCAGGACCTCTCTGTGGGCCAGTCCAAGAAGGCCAAGAACCTGAAACCTCCATTCAAATGGGGTAAACCAGAAGACGAATCTTTCTCTCAACTGAAAATGACTCTTACGGGAGACGAAGTCCTGGCCTACCCCGACTATGGCCAACCCTTTATACTCCATACGGATGCCAACAACGTGGGATTGGGAGCGGTGCTGTTCCAGGTACAGCAGGGCAGAGAGAGAGTGATTGCCTACGCCAGCTGGAAGCTTCATCCTACGGAAAGGAACCCCGACAACTATAGTTCCTTCAAGTTGGAGTTTTTAGTCATAGTCTGGGCTGTAACAGAGCGCTTCAAACAATACCTCGCCTCCTCCAGATTTACAGTCTTCACAGACAACAACCCGGTGACGCACCTGGAGACTGCGAAGCTTGGTGCCCTAGAGCAACAATGAATGGCCCGACTGTCTAACTACGAGTTTACCATCAAGTATCGGGCGGGGCATAAAAACATCAATGGTGATGCGCTGTCCTGGATGCCCAACTTGCCAGATGGGGGAGAAGACCCAGAAGATCTGAAGGAGATAGAGCTACCCGCTTTCCATCGTCACGGGGTGACCCAGTGCTCCCACTGTGTGAGGGACAAGCGCTCTGCCAACAGAGAGGCCACGTTCAACCCATTGCCCCACCATGGATGGGCAGAGTCGCAGGATAGCGACCCGACTGTCCGCCTGGTAAAGGAGTTGCTGACAGAAGCTGACTCGCACCCTGATCCAGATGCTCCACAGGAGACCCGACAGTTGTGGAAGGAGAAGGGCAAGCTGTTCATCTACGAGGGAAAGCTGTGTCGAAGAAGTATCAACTCCCGGACACACGAACTGGTCTCGCAAGTGGTAGTCCCGAGGCGGGATGTTCCAATGGTCTTAGAAGTGTACCACGATGGAGCAAGACACTTCGGGTGGAAGAAGTTGGAAGTCCTGCTACGTGAGCGATTCTACTGGGCTGGCATGAGGAAAGCAATCAAGAGATGGTGTCAAGAATGTGGTCCATGCAACCTCAGATGGAAGTATGGCGCCCCTGAGGGTTCGGTCGCCACAGAGGTATTGCATCTCACCCAGAGGTGTGGTATCTCACTCTCAGGTAAGGAAGGAGTATGGCTCAGGACCCTAACACTACATCCATTACACCACATTTCCGGGGGACAGGGCGACAATGCTCCTACGGGAGAGCGCAACAGTCCCTGATCCCTGGCTGGAGTGGGGAGGAACCGCTTAGAGAGAGGGAACTACGTAGTGGATGTGTGGAGAACGTAGATCCTGGGAGCACAGTAGTAAAAGGTATGTTAGTGAGGAACCATCTTAGATTAGAGAGTAGTCAGTGGGAGAGTTCCAGTCAGACAGACTGAGGTGCAAGCAGGGGGCAGAGGCTCTGTATGAGCTCTGCTCCACAGGCAGGCCCTGCCTAGAGGCCTGAGCCTGGAAAGGAGATGGAGCAGGACGGCTCCAGGATGAGGAGAGAAGGGACCCTAGGGGTACGGGCCGTGCAGCAGGCCACCCGTACACCCACCGTTACTAGAAGAGTAAGGTGGTCAGGCCAAGAAGGGGAACTGGGTCCCCCAACCAGCAGAGACTTCAGGGCTCAACTGGGAACCGGAGGCTGCAGCACTTCAAGTACAGCAGGCCGCCCACACCAGCCACCAGGAAAGTAGCCACATAGGGCCAGGGGACGGAACACGGAACACACTTCGCCCACCAAGGCCCGAGGACACTTGACAGAGGTGCCGCTAGGTGTGAGGTACAAGGAGAGAGGCCAGAGAGGACACACAGAAGGGGGTCCTGTTAAATGCTCTGGAGCTACCTGGGAGTCGACTGAGCCCCTCACTTGGTAAACACAAAACAACGCGGGAAGTTATAAACCTGCAGTAATAACTTGGAGTGAAAGAACTGTGAGTAAAGACCCTGAGACTGCATTGCAAAGACTCCGCATTGTCACTACTGATTCCCTGCACCATCACCCCCATCATCCACTCACCTGCCCTGAAGCTACACTCTACCTGTGGGGAGTTACGTCACCCTGCTGCGCACACCACCAGCTTCAGCAAACTGCCCCGCTGCGGCAGTTCCTAATAACTGCGTTCCACAGGTGGCGTAGTCGGACTATACACTTAGACTACCCTGGTTTGACCGCCCTGGGTCACGGACCGGGTCGCCGCCATGGTGACTACAACCCCCAGCGTCTACAAGGCCCGGCTCCGGGTGCCCCCCACGGCCCAGGGGGCGCGTCAGAAGGACCGTGACAGCCAGAGCGCTCCCCTGCAGCCCATAATCACCAAACAACCACTTGAACTGGTAACCTTGGACCACGTGAAGCTAGCCTCAAGCCGGTCAGGCTATGTCTACGCTCTCACCATAGTAGACCACTAGTCCAGGTTCTTGGTAGTAGTGCCAGTGAAAGATCAGACGGCTCAGACGGCAGCCAAAGCTGTTTCAACAACACTTTTGTCGCCCCCACGGTTACCCTGAATGAGTGCTGACTGACCAAGGTCCAGCCTTTGAAGCAGAAGTGTTCCAGGAATTCTGTAACTTGTACGGCTGCAAGGAAATAAGGACGACACCGTATCATCCCCAGGTCAACAGGTTGTGCGAGAAGATGAACCAGGTGATAATAGACCTGTTGAAGACATTGCCCCTTGAAGAACGTAGCCTGTGGCCAGGGAAGTTACCAGATTTGGTGGACCCAAATATAACCAAATCCCGGTGAACTCCACCAACTGTACACCCGCTTACCTGATGAGAGCAAGACCTAGCAAGTTACCCAATGACTTAGACATGGGAGTCTTAACACCTGAGACGACATCACCAGATGCAGATTGGGATACAGAACAGGCAGCAAGGTGCAAGAATGTGTGCAGAGAAGTTTGTCCCAGGCAAGACAGAAGCAGGAGAAAACTTACAATCAGCATGCACCTGCAGTTCCCTTATCACCTGGAGAACAGGTACTCAAGAGGAAGAGACGAGTCTATAAATTAGATGACCAGTGGGAGGTTAAGCCATACACCGTCCTACCCTCGAATTATGATAACACCGAAGTGTTCCTCATCAGTAAAGATGGAGGGGAAACTTCAGAGGCAGTCTCAAGAGACCACCTGAAGATATGCCCTGAACAGTTGAAACACAAAGAAGAAGACCAAAACAGCCCTCAGCCCATAGAAAAAGTGGAGGAAATGGTCCAGACAGTCCTTGGAGCATTTCCCTGGTCTTGGACACAGGTGAACAGAGCAATTGTGGTACCGGTCCTGACCTTTCTTCAAGCGGCCTCACCGGAAGCTGCAGAGGCTCCAGAACAGCCGAGAGACCATTCGGCCCCAGAGACAGATGCTTCATCAGCAGTAGATCAGTAGAATCTACCTTCTGCTAGCAGTGAACCTGTCGTACCCAGGGTGAGCCAAAGAATTCGTAGATTACCCAGCCTACCGGTGTTACCTCAGACTACCCATAGTGTAGTTCACACTAAACCCACCGCACCAGGGGTAGACACTAGGGACCAGGGTAGGTCAGTGACAACAAATGTACTACGTAGATCGACCCGAAGTACTAAAGTTCAAAAAAGGGGGTGGGGTGGAAAAGCGCAGTGTTTGTGTGAACCTGTATGGAAGTAGAATATACGTGCAGATACAGTGGTCAGCTCACCTGAGTGGGTTGTGCAGACCGCACAACCCAGGTTAAACATCTACTGGTGCTGATAGCGCTGCCACGATGCCTTCAGTGTCTCCTCTGGATTAGCAGATGGAGCTTCCAATCATGTGATTCCGGGTGGGGTCACATGGGTGATGACATCATCGCAGGTCCTACAGGTCCTGCAGCTGAAATTGTATCCAGTTCTCGGCAGCCTCCAGCCTCAACTCCCAAGGGAAAAGTGAACAGTGTGCAAATTGAAGTGGTCAGTAGGGCGCTAGAAACTGGATAAGGCGCTGGAAAAGGATAAAACAAACCTCTTTATTGAAGTTCTAATGCCCACAACGCATTTCTGCAGCGGTCTGCTGCCTTCATCAGGTGAAGTTATCAACTTTTGTTCTGTTTTATCCTTTTCCAGCACCTTATCCAGTCTCTAGCGCCCCACTGACCACTTCAATTTGCACACTGAAGTACTAAAGTTCAGCTCTCTGCCCGCTGGAGGAACTAAAGTGTATGTTAAATATAGTTGTAACCGTTAAATAATCTTGGATATATATAGTTGTTAAATTTATGGACAAACGGACCACAGGACTAGGTGTGGTCAGGACAATGTTAAAAATAGTTAGTAAGTGGCCTTGAAAATAAACCGCAGGCGTGGCCGAAGACCAGGCCCAACGACAGAGTACCCTGAAGCCACGCCCAGGAACGATACACAAATTGGGTTGATGCGGTTCCCACCAGCCAAATTTTAATTATCCGGAAAAAGACAATCCCCGGATTGTGGCATAAAGACTAAGCGCCGCAGTGACTGCTATAAGTTTTTGGTTGTTTTTTTTTAATAATTTTTGACTTTGTAAACTATTTGTTATGTGAATTGTTATTATCGTTGATTGTTAATTCAAAAAGGTATCCTCAGTCCGCGAGTACTGAATTTAACTAGGGGGAAATGTGGCACCCCTGGGGTGCGGTTGCCACAGTGGCATTGCCTCCCTCACAAGAGGTGATGCCATGCCTAGAAGCAAGCAGGGGTCCCCTAGTCAGGTATACTAGCATGCAACACTTTCCTGGCTCCAGACCAGCAAGGGGAGCTCCTCCCCTTAGCAACTGGGATCTGGAGGCGGGGTTAGTTAGAGTTAGTAAGAGGAGTTGAAGACAGGACAGCGAAGAGGAAAGACCTGGGGAGTGGAGCTGCACGGCAGCTCACCCCAGAGAGGAGTGTAGAAGAACAGGACACCGGAGTCCGAGGTTGTGGGGCACTGAAGGCCCAGCAGCAGAAACCGGAGGGCAGAAGACTGCATGTCTCCTGGCCCCATCAGACGCCCGGAGGCTCCGCAGCACATAGGGCCCAGCACCGCCACGTGGGAGCGACACTCCATGAAGGCCCGAGCTGCCTGCCATACGGGTGAGCACAAAGACGTTTTACTCAGGGACGAGGGCCCCAGCACAGCTATAAGCAGGGCCAAAGAGATTAGCGCAAAAGGGAAGGCCTCCAACTTCACCTGGCGAGGTGGATTCCCAACTTGCTTCCAGGCTGCCCGGACCTCTACTACAAGCTAGTACCCGTGCCCGGGTCTGCCTAACCACCGCAAGTAAAGATAAGAGGAAACCGCCATTAAGTTGTGGACTGGTTATTATCTGCGCCATCCCCTGCACTACACTGCACAGCAACATCTATAACATCACCATTTCCTGCCCTGGAGCTAAGCTCTGCCTGTGGAGAGCTGCCCGAACTCTGCTGCGTCACCATCACCTCCAGAGGATCTGCACCGCAGTGGCGGCTCCATATAGCCGCATACCACAGGTGGCGTCACGAATATTAAACTATAAAAACTATAATCCCCTTTTATTGACCGCCCTGGGTCACGGACCGAGTCACTGCCACTGTGACATCCCCTGCACCGACCGGCCTGGCACTGAGTACCCCACGGCCCAGGAGGCGCGTCATGTGGCCTCCCACTGTGTATAGATGGGTACGTGCGGCCTCCCGCTGTGTATAGATGGCTACGTGTGGCCCCCTGCTGTGTATAGATGGCGCCGTGCGGCCTCCCGCTGTGTATAGATGACGCCGTGCTGCCCCCTGCTGTGTTTAAATGGCACCGTGCGGCCTCCCACTGTGTATAGATGGCGCTGTGTGGCCTCCCGCTGTGTATAGATGGCTACATGCTGCCTCCCGCTATGTATAGATGGCTACGTGTGGCCTCCCGCTGTATATAGATGGCTATGTGCGGCCTCCCGCTGTGTATAGATGGCTACGTGCGCCCTCCCGCTGTGTATAGATGGCTACGTGCGTCTCCCTGCTGTGTATAGATGGCGCTGTATGGCCTCCTGCTATGTATAGATGGCGCCCTGCGGCCTCCTGCTGTGTATAGATGGCTACGTGTGGCCTCCTGCTGTGTATAGGAGGATTATGTGGCAGCTCATATTGTATGTAGGGTCTCATACTGTATATAGGGGATGTCAGCATACTTTATTGTGCTCAATATTAAGTCATACAATTAATGTAAAAAAATTATTATTAATATATTAATATTGTGCCAAATTAATTTCACGTGAACTATCACATGATCTATCAAAGGGGATCATGTGACATGTCACGTGATACATCACTATATGAGGTCTACCATACGGTTTAATTGTCTGCAGCTCATGTACTGTATATAGTGAATGTTTGGGGACAGCATTTGTTTCTAGGTCACCATGCAGAAGTACGAAGGTTGCAGGTGAAAGGTGTGCTAAGGTGCAGGTTCCCTCTACACCCGGAAGAAGCCATTTATAGGCCTGGTGACCACATACTAGTCATAAATCCTTAGGCAGTATGCAGGGTATGATATCAGTGAGTCTCCCAAGACAACGTATATAACTCAAAAGTCCTTGCATCAGAGGTTTCCTCCGTTGTAACAACGGGCAGTATCAAAAGTCTGTTTGTGGAAACAGCTATAATTGAAAGCCTCATATGACATAGTATCAGAGGATATTGGGTTGTGGGTGCATATCCAGCAGTTCTTAGGACAGTCTTTAGAAACTATGTCTCACAGCAGGACTTGCTGATACTTATCAGTTTGTTGTCCCAGTCCTCTCCTCCTTTAGTACCTCATTGAGAGTTAGGGAAAAGGATGCAATTGCCATCAACATGGTCCAAAGGGGCAGGGTCATCATCTTTGCTGCTGCTAGATCAGGACCTTTTTCAGTGGCTGATGTTCCTCCAAGTATCTTTGCCTTGGAGGTTGACAGAAATAGCAGTGATCAGTACTTAAAATGGCTCACTGTATCTGGGCTCAGTGGTCTCCTCATATGTCTCTTGACCACGACCCAGTCTCCTGGTACCAATGTGTGTGTGTCGCTTATACAGTTGGGGTCTGGGATGGAGGAAAAAACACGGTTATGAGTAACAGTCAGATATTTGTGCAACTCCAAGGCATATTCAGCGAGGGAACTGTAGGAGGCGGCAGCTGCTGCGGGAAATACAACCCTGTCTTAGGGGCTCTACCAAACAGTATTTCATCAGGGACAGCTTCTTTCTACACCTTGGGGCGGTTCTCACTGAATTTAATGCAGTGGGCAAGCAATGTACCCAGGACAAGTGTGTTTCCTCCATGCACTTCTGGATTTTCTTCCGACTACTTTGTGAGTGATAGGGAACATAGACAACTTGTTCTATCCCCAGAGTGGCCATGATCTGTTTCATCAGTTCTCCAGTGAAGTGTGTGTCTCTGTCACTCTCTATGGTTTCGGGTACCCCATATCTACAAACCATCTCACTTATCAAAATTTTGTTTTGAACTTTGGTCACAGCCAATGCTTCAGGCAACCAAAGGAAGAGATCGATGCATACCAGGACGTATTCATAAGTAAGTACCCACCATAGGTGGCTGTATGTAATCCTCCTGCAGTCTCTGAAATGGGCAATCTGGTTTTGGTGTTCATTTTGTGGGACTCGAATAGGTCTACCGGGGTTATGTTTCGCACAAACTAGACATACTCTGTAGTCTCATTTGGGAACCCTGGGGCGCACCAGTTTTGTAGCACCACTGCACACATAACACCCTTTGTGTTGTGCACCGGGGGAATGTGCTAGGGCAGCCATCATGGGGAACAAGCAGCGTGGGAGGCAAATCCTGGGGTTTACCTGCCATACCCCTGACTCTGACCGTACAGCACCCGCTTTGCCCCATGCGTTCTGTTCGTGTGGGGGAGCCTGGGTCTGGAAGACCTGCAGCAGTTCACGATCAACGGCTACTGTGGCCGGTGCAGTGACAGTCTCCTCTATGAAAAGGTAGCTTCCCGCACTTTCAGTCACTGAGTCCCCTAGCGGGGCCGTATCTGCTATGGCCAATATTTCAGTCATAGATAGTCATGCTGCTTCCTTAGCCTCTTGGTCGGCCAAGGCATTCCTTTCTGCATGGGGTGTTTGCTCCCGTGTGTGCTCCAATAGCTGCCCTTCGGGAAAGGGTGAGTGCTGTAAATAGCTGCTCTATCACCTCATAGGTTTGCCAGCAGAGGTCAGAAAATTACGGCTCCGCCAAATGGCGCCAAATTCATGTGCGGCCATTTAAATCATATTTTGAGTCCGAAAATACATGAATCTCTTTACCTTTTCCCAGATTGCACTCTGCAGTGAACGCCTTCAGCTCAGTCTCTGGCGTAGAGAATCTGGAGGAGAGTGGTTCATATATTACTGCCTTACCATTGTGGACTACTGCATACCCGGAGATGAATCATCCTTGATCACTGTCCCGAGCTCTGGATTCATCTACAAAATACTTAGCAGAGGGGTTAGTGAGGGTGCATCAATGATATCTAACAAGCCCTATGTGTCTGCATCCATCAATGCCTGACAGTCATGTTCATGTGCAAATGTCGAACCGAGCTTCCTCATCTGTTAGTTTGAAAAACAAGGGCGGATATTGACTCATCGTCCCACCCTCTACCCCACCCTGATATTTTCCTCCCTTTTCTAAATCCACTGGTAATAATGTAGCTGGATTAAGCGTTTGATAGTTATATGGGGGAATATTAAACAGGAAGGTTATAGGAACAATAGCACTTCCTCTCTGGAGCTCTCAGGCGTTATATATCACCGCATTCTGGACACTACTTATAGAGTACTGCTTTATACAGGGGGATGAACACCTGATTTAAGTTTTCCTGTCACCGGGGAATGGGTAGTTCTCCCAAATCAAGTTTGTAACATGCTCACAGCTGGCTGGGTATGTTCTCGAACCAAGTATTTAGGGAATGGGGTTCAGAGCGTGTGCTGTCCAGGGCTGTAGGAAGTGTCAGGGACAAGAGACTACACAGGGTGCCTTCGTCTATCGGGGGTGATCATCTTGGGGCCATTTGCAGGCTCAAATTTTCTGCAACACTTCTGTCCCTAACAAATTAATAGATACATCAGGGGAAACTAAAACCTGGATCACAATTGAAATTGAATCATGCAAATTCAGTCAGAGGGGCTGAGTCATTTGTAATTTAGTAGCTCATCCCTCTACCCCTTCATAAGTTACATATTCGGGGGAGAGTATGTCTTCTGATCTGTGTTCTTGCATTAATACTGTACTGACTGCTCCAGTATCTATCATGAAAGTAACAGTTTGTCCTTCCCCAGAATAATGGGGACAGTGAGTGTGAGTCCCTGAGGGGTGACAGGGAGACATCTAGATTGCCAGTTTCCTATACGGGGTACAGGATAGTAGCTGTTGATTTTTCAGGACATTTGACAGTGAAAAGGCCTTTTTTTCTGCTGCAGTCTCTATTTCTTAATGATTGCTTTCCCCTCTCCCCTTTCTTGCTGCATGGTCCTAATTAACTCTTCTATTGCCTATCTTTCTACTTCAGCACCCATGGCTGAATCCTTCAGATCCACCTATTGGGCCACTCCTGGCGACTAGTGCGTTCTACGGTCTGGACTATATGTCTAAGACCATTTATGAATCACTGCAGCAATAGTAAGGGGTCACTTTAAAATGACTGAGACTAGATCATCTCATGTGGCCCGATATGCCTCCTCAACACCATGGAGATGCATTACAAATGTTAGGAGGCCAGGACCTGGGTACCGAGAGCAATGAGCTCACTGAGGGACCAGGGCCACTGTTATTCTATTGGCTATACCTATGGTGGATCATGTAAGAGCAGTTTATTTTCTATCCTAAGAGGTAGAAAGTGTACATAACTCATGGTCCTCATGAGGGCAGTGGCACCTTGGACATCCATGGACATGGGGACCCACAGGACACAGTAATTTCCCCACGGGGATTCTGTACACAATATCTTCAATTCCTGCATAAGGCAGGGGTGTCACAAAGGATGCAAGTTTCAAGTACAGAGACTACAGGGATCTGTGTTTTCATACTATCATAGATTACATACACAGTTCTATGTCAATTTTCTTTCCTATGATTTATGTTCACTCATTGAGAGACGCTTTGAATACTTCTAACCAAATCCTAGCCAGCTCAAGTCTGCTCTTATCTATCTTCCAGTAATCCTTCCTAATTGCAAAACACTTTTCCCATTCCTTCTTAGTCATTTCACGTGCGGCCTCCTGCTGTGTATAGATTGCTATGCGTGGCCTCCTGCTGTGTATAGATGGCTACGTGTGGCCTCCTGCTGTGTATAGGTGGCTACGTGCGGTTCCCTGCTTTGTATAGATGGCTACGTGTGGCCTCCTGCTGTGTATAGATGGCGCCATGCGGCTCCCTGCTGTGTATAGATGGCTACGTGCGGCCTCCCACTGTGTATAGATGGCTACATGCGGCCTCCTGCTGTGTATAGATGGCTACGTGCGGCCTCGCGCTGTGTATAGATGGCTACATGCGGCCTCCCGCTGTGTATAAATGGTGCTGTGTGCCCCCCCTGCTGTGTATAGATGGCGCCGTGCGGCCTCCATCTGTGTATAGACGGCGCCATGCGGCCTCCCGCTGTGTATAGATGGCGCTGTGCGGCCCCCTGCTGTGTATAGATGGCGCCGTGTGGCCTCCCGCTTTGTATAGATGGCTACGTGCAGCCTCCCGCTATGTATAGATGGCTACGTGTGGCCTCCCGTGTGTATAGATGCCGCTGTGCAGCCCCCTGCTGTGTATATATGGTGCCGTGCGGCCTCCTGCTGTGTATAGATGGTGCCGTGCGTCTCCCTGCTGTGTATAGATGGCTACGTGTGGTGTGGCACCCCAGGGGTCCCGCTGCCACAGTGGCATTGCCTCCCTCACAAGAGGTGATGCCATGCCTGGAAGCAAGCAGGGGTCCCCTAGTCAGGTATACTAGCATGCAACACTTTCCTGGCTCCAGACCAGCAAGGGGAGCTCCTCCCCTTAGCAACTGGGATCTGGAGGCGGTGTTATTTACAGTTAGTGAGAGGAGTTGAAGACAGGACAGCGAAGAGGAAAGACCTGGGGAGTGGAGCTGCACGGCAGCTCACCCCAGAGAGGAGCGTAGAAGAACCGGACACCGGAGTCCGAGGTTGTGGGGCACTGAAGGCCCAGCAGCAGAAAACAGAGAGCAGAAGAGTGCAGGTTGCCTGGCCCCATCAGACGCCCAGAGGCACCGCAGCACATAGGGCCCAGCACGAGGGAGCGACACTCCAAGAAGGCCCGAGCTGCCTGCCATACGGGTGAGCACAAAGACGTTTTACTCAGGGACGATATAAGCAGCAGGGCCAAAGAGATTAGCGCAAAAGGGAAGGCCTCCAACTGGAGTGGGGAGGAACCACTTAGAGAGGGGGAACTACGTAGTGGATGGGTGGAGAACGTAGATCCTGGGAGCACAGTAGTAAAAGGTATGTTAGTGAGGAACCATCTTAGATTAGAGAGTAGTCAGTGGGAGAGTTCCAGTCAGACAGACTGAGGTGCAAGCAGGGGGCAGAGGCTCTGTATGAGCTCTGCTCCACAGGCAGGCCCTGCCTAGAGGCCTGAGCCTGGAAAGGAGATGGAGCAGGACGGCTCCAGGATGAGGAGAGAAGGGACCCTAGGGGTACGGGCCGTGCAGCAGGCCACCCGTATGCCCGCCGTTACTAGAAGAGTAAGGGGGTCAGGCCAAGAAGGGGAACTGGGTCCCCCAACCAGCAGAGACTTCAGGGCTCAACTGGGAACCGGAGGCTGCAGCACTTCAAGTACAGCAGGCCGCCCACACCAGCCACCAGGAAAGTAGCCACATAGGGCCAGGGGACGGAACACACTTCGCCCGCCAAGGCCCGAGGACACTTGACAGAGGTGCCTCTAGGTGTGAGGTACAAGGAGAGAGGCCAGAGAGGACACACAGAAGGGGGTCCTGTTAAATGCTCTGGAGCTACCTGGGAGTCGACTGAGCCCCTCACTTGGTAAACACAGGACAACGCGGGAAGTTATAAACCTGCAGTAATAACTTGGAGTGAAAGAACTGTGAGTAAAGACCCTGAGACTGCATTGCAAAGACTCCGCATTGTCACTACTGATTCCCTGCACCATTACCCCCATCATCCACTCACGCTGCCCTGAAGCTACACTCTACCTGTGGGGAGTTACATCACCCTGCTGCGCACACCACCAGCTTCAGCGGACTGCCCCGCTGCGGCAGTTCCTAATAACTGCGTTCCACAGGTGGCATAGTCGGACTATACACTTAGACTACCCTGGTTTGACCGCCCTGGGTCACGGACCGGGTCGCCGCCATGGTGACTACAACCCCCAGAGTCTACAAGGCCCGGCTCCGGGTGCCCCCCACGGCCCAGGGGGCGCGTCAGAAGGACCGTGACAGCCAGAGCGCTCCCCTGCAGCCCATAATCACCAAACAACCACTTGAACTGGTAACCTTGGACCACGTGAAGCTAGCCCCAAGCCGGTCAGGCTATGTCTACGCTCTCACCATAGTAGACCACTAGTCCAGGTTCTTGGTAGTAGTGCCAGTGAAAGATCAGACCGCTCAGACGGCAGCCAAAGCTGTTTCAACAACACTTTTGTCACCCCAACGGTTACCCTGAATGAGTGCTGACTGACCAAGGTCCAGCCTTTGAAGCAGAAGTGTTCCAGGAATTCTGTAACTTGTACGGCTGCAAGAAAATAAGGACGACACCGTATCATCCCCAGGCCAACGGGTTGTGCGAGAAGATGAACCAGGTGGTAATAGACCTGTTGAAGACATTGCCCCTTGAAGAACGTAGCCTGTGGCCAGGGAAGTTACCAGATTTGGTGGACCCAAATATAACCACATTCCGGTGAACTACACCAACTGTACACCCGCTTACCTGATGAGAGCAAGACCTGGCAAGTTATCCAATGACTTAGACATGGGAGTCTTAACACCTGAGACGACATCACCAGATGCAGATTGGGATACAGAACAGGCAGCAACAATACCGCAAGGTGCAAGAATGTGTGCAGAGAAGTTTGTCCCAGGCAAGACAGAAGCAGGAGAAAACTTACAATCAGCACGCACCTGCAGTTCCCTTATCACCTGGAGAACAGGTACTCAAGAGGAAGAGACGAGTCTATAAATTAGATGACCAGTGGGAGGTTAAGCCATACACCGTCCTACCCTCGAATTATGATAACACCGAAGTGTTCCTCATCAGTAAAGATGGAGGGGAAACTTCAGAGGCAGTCTCAAGAGACCACCTGAAGATATGCCCTGAACAGTTGAAACACAAAGAAGAAGACCAAAACAGCCCTCAGCCCATAGAAAAAGTGGAGGAAATGGTCCAGACAGTCCTTGGAGCATTTCCCTGGTCTTGGACACAGGTGAACAGAGCAATTGTGGTACTGGTCCTGACCTTTCTTCAAGCGGCCTCACCGGAAGCTGCAGAGGCTCCAGAACAGCAGAGAGACCATTCGGTCCCAGAGACAGATGCTTCATCAGAGGACATCAGGATATTCTACCTTCTGCTAGCAGTGAACCTGTCATACCCAGGGTGAGCCAAAGAATTCGTAGGAGATTACCCAGCCTACCGGTGTTACCTCAGACTACCCATAGTGTAGTTCACAATTAACCCACCGCACCAGGCGTAGACACTAGGGACCAGGGTAGGTCAGTGACAACAAATGTACTACGTAGATCGACCCGAAGTACTAAAGTTCAGCTCTCTGCCCGCTGGAGGAACTAAAGTGTATGTTAAATATAGTTGTTACCGTTAAATAATCTTGGATATATATAGTTGTTAAATTTATGGACAAACGGACCACAGGACTAGGTGTGGTCAGGACAATGTTAAAAATAGTTAGTAAGTGGCCTTGAAAATAAACCGCAGGCGTGGCCGAAGACCAGGCCCAGCGACAGAGTACCCTGAAGCCACGCCCAGGGACGATACACAAATTGGGTTGATGCGATTCCCACCAGCCAAATTTTAATTATCCGGAAAAAGACAATCCCCGGATTGTGGCATAAAAACTAAGCGCCGCAGTGACTGCTATAAGTTTTTGGTTGTTTTTTTTTAATAATTTTTGACTTTGTAAACTATTTGTTATGTGAATTGTTATTATCGTTGATTGTTAATTCAAAAAGGTATCCTCAGTCCGCGAGTACTGAATTTAACTAGGGGGAAATGTGGCACCCCTGGGGTCCAGTTGCCACAGTGGCATTGCCTCCCTCACAAGAGGTGATGCCATGCCTAGAAGCAAGCAGGGGTCCCCTAGTCAGGTATACTAGCATGCAACACTTTCCTGGCTCCAGACCAGCAAGGGGAGCTCCTCCCCTTAGCAACTGGGATCTGGAGGCGGGGTTAGTTAGAGTTAGTAAGAGGAGTTGAAGACAGGACAGCGAAGAGGAAAGACCTGGGGAGTGGAGCTGCACGGCAGCTCACCCCAGAGAGGAGTGTAGAAGAACAGGACACCGGAGTCCGAGGTTGTGGGGCACTGAAGGCCCAGCAGCAGAAACCGGAGGGCAGAAGACTGCAGGTCTCCTGGCCCCATCAGACGCCCGGAGGCTCCGCAGCACATAAGGCCCAGCACCGCCACCTGGGAGCGACACTCCAGGAAGGCCCGAGCTGCCTGCCGTACGGGTGAGCACAAAGACGTTTTACTCAGGGACGAGGGCCCCAGCACAGCTATAAGCAGCAGGGCCAAAGAGATTAGCGCAAAATGGAAGGCCTCCAACTTCACCTGGCGAGGTGGATTCCCAACTTGCTTCCAGGCTGCCCGGACCTCTGCTACAAGCTAGTACCCGTGCCCCAGTCTGCCTAACCACCGCAAGTAAAGATAAGAGGAAACCGCCATTAAGTTGTGGACTGGTTATTATCTGCACCATCCCCTGCACTACACTGCACAGCAACATCTATAACATCACCATTTCCTGCCCTGGTGCTAAGCTCTGCCTGTGGAGAGCTGCCCGAACTCTGCTGTGTCACCATCAGCTCCAGAGGATCTGCACCGCAGTGGCGGCTCCATATAGCCGCATACCACAGGTGGCGTCACGAACATTAAACTATAAAAACTATAATCCCCTTTTATTGACCGCCCTGGGTCACGGACCGAGTCACTGCCACTGTGACATCCCCTGCACCGACCGGCCTCCCACTGTGTAGAGATGGCTACGTGCGGTCTCCCGCTGTGTATAGATGGCTACGTGTGGCCCCCTGCTGTGTATAGATGGCGCCGTGCGGCCTCCCGCTGTGTATAGATGGCGCCGTGTGGCCTCCCGCTGTCTATAGATGGCTACGTGCTGCCTCCCGCTATGTATAGATGGCGCCGTGTGGCCTCCCGCTGTCTATAGATGGCTACGTGCTGCCTCCCGCTATGTATAGATGGCTACGTGTGGCATCCCGCTGTATATAGATGGCTATGTGCGGCCTCCCGCTGTGTATAGATGGCTACGTGTGTCTCCCTGCTGTGTATAGATGGCGCCGTATGGCCTCCTGCTATGTATAGATGGGGCCCTGCGACCTCCTGCTGTGTATAGATGGCTACGTGTAGACTCCTGCTGTGTATAGATGGCTACGCGCGGCCTCCTGCTGTGTATAGGAGGATTATGTGGCAGCTCATATTGTATGTAGGGTCTCATACTGTATATAGGGGATGTCAGCATACTTTATTGTGCTCAATATTAAGTCATACAATTAATGTAAAAAAATTATTATTAATATATTAATATTGTGCCAAATTAATTTCACGTGAACTATCACATGATCTATCAAAGGGGATCATGTGACATGTCACATGATACATCACTATATGAGGTCTACCATTCGGTTGAATTGTCTGCCGCTCATGTACTGTATATAGTGAATGTTTGGGGACAGCATTTGTTTCTAGGTCACCATGCAGAAGTACGAAGGTTGCAGGTGTAAGGTGTGCTAAGGTGCAGGTTCCCTCTACACCCGGAAGAAGCCATTTATAGGCCTGGTGACCACATACTAGATATAAATCCTTAGGCAATATGCAGGGTATGATATCAGTGAGTCTCCCAAGACAACGTATATAACTCAAAAGTCCTTGCATCAGAGGTTTCCTCCGTTGTAACAACGGGCAGTATCAAAAGTCTCTTTGTGGAAACAGCTATAATTGAAAGCCTCATATGACATAGTATCAGAGGATATTGGGTTGTGGGTGCATATCCAGCAGTTCTTAGGACAGTCTTTAGAAACTATGTCTCACAGCAGGACTTGCTGATACTTATCAGTTTGTTGTCCCAGTCCTCTCCTCCTTTAGTACCTCATTGAGAGTTAGGGAAAAGGATGCAATTGCCATCAACATGGTCCAAAGGGGCCGGGTCATCATCTTTTCTGCTGCCAGATCAGGACTTTTTTCAGTGGCTGATGTTCCTCCAAGTATCTTTGCCTTGGAGGTTGACAGAAATAGCAGTGATCAGTACTTAAAATGGCTCACTGTATCTGGGCTCAGTGGTCTCCTCATATGTCTCTTGACCACGACCCAGTCTCCTGGTACCAATGTGTGTGTGTCGCTTATACAGTTGGGGTCTGGGATGGAGGAAAAAACACGGTTATGAGTAACAGTCAGATATTTGTGCAACTCCAAGGCATATTCAGCGAGGGAACTGTAGGAGGCGGCAGCTGCTGCGGGAAATACAACCCTGTCTTAGGGGCACCATCAAACAGTATTTCATCAGGGACAGCTTCTTTCTACACCTTGGGGCGATCCTCACTGAATTTAATGCAGTGGGCAAGCAATGTACCCAGGACAAGTGTGTTTCCTCCATGCACTTCTGGATTTTCTTCCCACTACTTTGTGAGTGATAGGGAACATAGACAACTTGTTCTATCCCCAGAGTGACCATGATCTGTTTCATCAGTTCTCCAGTGAAGTGTGTGTCTCTGTCACTCTCTATGGTTTCGGGTACCCCATATCTACAAACCATCTCACTTATCAAAATTTTGTTTTGAACTTTGGTCACAGCCAATGCTTCAGGCAACCAAAGGAAGAGATTGATGCATACCAGGACGTATTCATAAGTAAGTACCCACCTTAGGTAGCTGTATGTAGTCCTCCTGCAGTCTCTGAAACGGGCAATCTGGTTTTGGTGTTCATTTTGTGGGACTCGAATAGGTCTACCGGGGTTATGTTTCGCACAAACTAGACATACTCTGTAGCCTCATTTGGGAACCCTTTGGCGCACCAGTTTTGTAGCACCACTGCACACATAACACCCTTTGTGTTGTGCACCGGGGGAATGTGCTAGGGCAGCCATCATGGGGAACAGGCAGCGTGGGAGGCAAATCCTGGGGTTTACCTGCCATACCCCTGACTCTGACCGTATAGCACCCGCTTTTCCCCATGCGTTCTGTTCGTGTGGGGGAGCCTGGGTCTGGAAGACCTGCAGCAGTTCACGATCAACGGCCACTGTGGCCGGTGCAGTGACAGTCTCCTCTATGAAAAGGTAGTTTCCCGCACTTTCAGTCACTGAGTCCCCTAGCGGGGCCGTATCTGCTATGGCCAATATTTCAGTCATAGATAGTCATGCTGCTTCCTTAGCCTCCTGGTCGGCCAAGGCATTCCTTTCTGCATGGAGAGTTTGCTCCCGTGTGTGCTCCAATAGCTGCCCTTCAGGGAAGGGTGAGTGCTGTGAATAGCTGCTCTATCACCTCATAGGTTTGCCAGCAGAGGTCAGAAAATTACGGCTCCGCCAAATGGCGCCAAATTCATGTGCGGCCCTTTAAATCATATTTTGAGTCTGAAAATACATGAATCTCTTTACCTTTTCCCAGATTGCACTCTGCAGTGAACGCCTTCAGCTCAGTCTCTGGCGTAGAGCAGCTGGAGGAGAGTGGTTCATATATTACTGCCTTACCATTTTGGACTACTGCATACCCGTAGATGAATCATCATTGATCACTGTCCCGAGCTCTGGATCCATCTACAAAATACTCAGCAGAGGGGTTAGTGAGGGTGCATCAATGATATCTAACAAGCCCTGTGTGTCTGCATCCATCAATGCCTGACAGTCATGTTCATGTGCAAATGTCAAACCGAGCTTCCTCATCTGCTAGTTTGAAAAACAAGGGCGGATATTGACTCATCGTCCCACCCTCTACCCCACCCTGATATTTTCCTCCCTTTTCTAAATCCACTGGTAATAACGTAGCTGGATTAAGTGTTTGATAGTTATATGGGGGAATGTTAAACAGGGAGGTTATAGGAACAATAGCACTTCCTCTCTGGAGCTCTCAGGCGTTATATATCACCGCATTCTGGACACTACTTATAGAGTACTGCTTTATACAAGGGGATGAACACCTGATTTTAAGTTTTCCTGTCACCGGGGAATGGGTAGTTCTCCCAAATCAAGTTTGTAGCATGCCCACAGCAGGCTGGGTATGTTCTCGAACCAAGTATTTAGGGAATGGGGTTCAGAGCGTGTGCTGTCCAGGGCTGTAGGAAGTGTCAGGGACAAGAGACTACACAGGGTGCCTTCGTCTATCGAGGTGATCATCTTGGGGCCATTTGCAGGCTCATATTTTCTGCAACATTTCTGTCCCTAACAAATTAATAGATACATCAGGGGAAACTAAAACCCCTTCATAAGTTACATATTCGGGGGAGAGTATGTCTTCTGATCTGTGTTCTTGCATTAATACTGTACTGACTGCTCCAGTATCTATCATGAAAGTAACAGTTTGTCCCTCCCCAAAGAAATGGGGACAGTGAGTGTGAGTCCCTGAGGGGTGACAGGGAGACATCTAGATTGCCAGTTTCCTATACGGGGTACAGGATAGTAGCTGTTGATTTTTCAGGACATTTGACAGTGAAAAGGCCTTTTTTTTCTGCTGCAGTCTCTATTTCTTAATGATTGCTTTCCCCTCTCCCCTTTCTTGCTGCAGGGTCCTAATTAACTCTTCTTTTGCCTATCTTTCTACTTCAGCACCCATGGCTGAATCCTTCAGATCCACCTATTGGGCCACTCCTGGCGACTAGTGCATTCTACGGTCTGGACTATATGTCTAAGACCATTTATGAATCACTGCAGCAATAGTAAGGGGTCACTTTAAAATGACTGAGACTAGATCATCTCATGTGGCCCGATATGCCTCCTCAACACCATGGAGATGTATTATAAATGTTGGGAGGCCAGGACCTGGGTACCGAGAGCAATGAGCTCACTGAGGGACCAGGGCCACTGTTATTCTATTGGCTATACCTATGGTGGATCATGTAAGAGCAGTTTATTTTCTATCCTAAGAGGTAGAAAGTGTACATAACTCGTGGTCCTCATGAGGGCAGTGGCACCTTGGACATCCATCGACATGGGGAGCTACAGGACACAGTAATTACCCCACGGGGATTCTGTACACAATATCTGCAATTCCTGCATAAGGCAGGGGTGTCACAATGGATGCAAGTTTCAAGTACAGAGACTACAGGGATCTGTGTTTTCATACTATCATAGATTACATACACAGTTCTATGTCTATTTTCTTTCCTATGATTTATGTTCACACATTGAGAGACGCTTTGAATACTTCTAACCAAATCCTAGCCAGCTCAAGTCTGCTCTTATCTATCTTCCAGTAATCCTTCCCAATTGCAAAACACTTTTCCCATTCCTTCTTAGTCTTTTCACTATATCACATGCATGGACAAAGGTGGTACCTCTCAGATTCCTTACTTCCTTTCAGTTGCCAGTCCTCATGACTGCAACTTTAATGCCCTCAGTTAACCGAAGAACTGAATGGGCCCATAGAGTCTTAACCACAGAAGACTCTACTCTTCTCCCAGCTTCCAATTAGCTTGCAAGAGAAGGAATTCAACTCCCAGAACCAAAATGTTCCCGAAAAAGAAGAATTTTAGGAAATATCAACATCAGGTAACCAGCCCTATGTACCCATGCAACTTTGATACATAACCAAACAAATAACAATCCAAAAACTATACTACCATTAGTTATTGCAATTACTTCCACTAGTCAAAAATAACATGTCATGGGAGAATAAATTGTTTTTCTACAAAACATTTGTCCACCTCCTCTGATTTAGACAGATTACATCTAGGACAAAAAAGGAGGGGTTACTTAGATCAGAGCATAATGACAGGTTTTAAGAGCTCCGAACAAGGAGTTCCCTTCAACATCCTGCAGGGGGCACAGCTTGACAATGAAATTTATGTTAAGTCTCCCCTCTCTGGAGATACTGGCTATATAAACTACAACTCCTATTATGACATTTTCTCTCTTGAGTTCACACAGCACGGACACCAAGGATGATTCATCAGAACTAGTTCACATAAAACAGAGCACAGGCATTGAGGACAACGATTCTGATTCGTCAACACAATTTTTCAATACGTCAGTCACTCAATCCACACTCCACAATCGCTGGTATAAAATCCTCCTGCTGTATTCGGGCTAAAGCTGCATACAGCGCCTCTTTCCATAGAGTGCCCTTATCAATTTACTGGGGACAATTAATACCCTCAGATTACTACCTTATCGTGAAGGATTCCTCTGTTATGAACAGTCACACTTCCCTGATCCTGTTTGGGACCAATTTTTCACTTCGCCACATGTGAAGGAGCACACCTAACGGGATCCCTTATCAATCAGAGACTGTAGTCCCTTATTGGTCACTCAAAAATCATTCAGTCCCACATTCAAGGATCCTCATAGTTTACAACAATATCACTCCAGACTTTACAATCACATAGACAATGAGGACAGCATATAACAATCCTCCGACTCCTGAAATATACATGCAGAATTGCAAAGGCGCCTGACCAGAATCATTGGGCAAGGTTGGCATACTTGTCACTTCACTCAATGTTCATTCAACTGTCATTCAGTCACCAGTTATACATCTAAAGACACATGAAAACATATGACAGATCACAAATGATACATACAAATTCAAATACTGGCAAAGGTTCAACAGAGATTGTCTTGTTCGGACCACCAATTACCCGTCTAGGAGCCCTCTAGGTAACACTGAATTTTTAGTAAC
Source organism: Phyllobates terribilis (assembly GCF_046119375.1). Taxonomy (NCBI): domain Eukaryota; kingdom Metazoa; phylum Chordata; class Amphibia; order Anura; family Dendrobatidae; genus Phyllobates; species Phyllobates terribilis. Next base: position 406,409,236 of record NW_027362764.1, read on the forward strand.
ATAATGAGCTGCTCACCGCGGATCATCATTCAGTGTTCCGAGAGAGATATCCTTGCAGTCGGGTTCAAAGGAGGTCCAGTTCTGACAATCCCGGGTTTTTGGCACCATGTAATCATGTGGAAACCTGTATAGAAAGTTTTAGGAGAAACTCAAAGGGTTTCACACATTTGTCAGTTGTGATCAAATCAGAGAGTCTATCAAACGGAGGCAAGAGAACACACAACCAATTCTGTGTCCCAGACTTGTCTGCCCTCTGTTGCCAGGTCACAAGTTTTTTTTACAAACCACAAAGACAAGGAAAGTGCTTACATTATATTACCTAAAAAGGAAGATAAGTTGGTAAAAACAAAGTCGTAAATTATGCCTTCTGCTGCATTCCTTAGGAGGCTGACTATATTTAGTTTACTATACGTTCAGAAACAAAGGAAGGCTTTAATACATCTCTATATCAGAGACAACACCCTGCTTTTATGAATAAAACTTATAAAGCTAATATTAAAATACATAATTATCAAAGATATATGAATTGTCTAAATAATAAAGCAAAGTATAAATATTTACCATAACAATCTCTAAAAGGCCTAAAACTAGAGATGACACATTTCCTTTGTATTTTAGACAAGAAAATATATATTGTAATTTTTTTCATTTTAAATATTGCAAAAAGGGAAATGGGCCAATGCAAAACTTTGGGCACCCTTGGAGATTTGTGTGCTCAGACAACTTTGACTGAGGTTTCATACCTTAACCCTAGAACGCATACAGTTATATGAAAAGGTTTGGGCACCCCTATTAATCTTAAGCTTAATGTTTTATAAAAATTGGTGTTTTTGCAACAGCTATTTCAGTTTGATATATGTAATAACTGTTGGACACAGTAATGTTTCTGCCTTGAAATGAGGTTTATTGTACTAACAGAAAATGTGCAATCTGCTTTCAAACAAAATTTGACAGGTTATTTCTGAACCCTTTTTCAGATCCACACTGCAAAGCTACAATGTCAGTCAATAGATTTGAGAATATTCGGAGAAGCCTTCATTTTGATAAGAGAACTCGTCCTGTGAGCTTGGAAACAGATAAATTAGCCCCTATTAGCTGGAATCTTTTCATCAAAAACTGTACAAAGCTTTACCATTCTAATGACAATGTGACAGTGGATGAGCAACTTCTTGCCTTTAGGGGACATTGCAAATTCATTCAGTATATGCCCAGTAAACCTGCCAAGTATGGCATAAAATTTTTCTGGATGTGTGATTCTACAAGCTATTATGGCATGAATGGTCTGATTTACTGTGGCAAAGAAGCTGATGCTCCAGTCCAGAAAGACCTATGTTCTGACATAGTAAAAAAACTTGCAGTACCAATTTTCAATTCTGGAAAAAATATAACAATGGACAACTACTTTACCAATCTGGAACTGGGCAAATTTTTGCTTCAGAAAAAACTCACACTTGTTGGTACTATGAGGCCAAAACTCTGCGAAATTCATCCAATCATAAAGCACAATCCCAAGCGACCACTTTATGAGAGTGTCTTTGGTTTCTGCAATCAAGCGACAATGGTATCTTATAAAGCAAAGAAAGAGTATTACTGAGTACAATGCATCATGATGAAAGTATTGACACCGATGACAGGAAACAGAAACCTGAAATCGTACTGCATTATAATAAAACAAAAGGAGGTGTGGACAAGATGGATGAAATGATTGAAGAGTATTCATGCAAGAGGCAGACAAAACGTTGGCCTGTAGTCATTTTTTATAATATCCTTGATGCGTCAGCCCTCAATAGCTATATTGTTTATAGTGAAACTCATCCAGAATTCCATGCCAACAGGAAGGACAAGAGACGTCTATTCTTGACGGAACTTTGCTATGAACTTTTGATGCCTAGCATGATGGAGCGAAGCAACACGAAATGCTTGCCAAGGCAAATTACGGAAGCTGTGATCTGATGTGGTATACATTTTCAGAAACATCCAGAGCCAAGAGAAAAAAAATGAAAGTGCTGTTATATTTGTCCAGCAAAGAAGGAAAGGAAATCTGAGCGTTTCTGTACTACTTGTGGACAAAATGTCTGCAAGGAACATTCTTCCGAAAAAATATGTGAAAATTGTTGGGGTAATCAGTAAAGTTGAAAAGGAAAGTTTTTGAAAAGAAATATTCCTGCACCATGTTTACTACAACTTTTATATAAAAAACTTTTAGACAAAAAAATCATTTTATATATATATATATATATATATATATATATATATATAAAGAATTATATAGAATGCATATATTGGGCGTTTTAAGCCGGAGTAATTACTTTATTTTGTTTTATGCACATAATTATAATGTTTTGAAATATTCACATCTCAAATAAACTTTGAAAAGTATTTCTATTTGAGTTACTCCATGTTATTTGCACACAGGCCTAAAAGGCCCCAGGTATGTGAAAGTGTAGATTTCTATGGTTGCGCGTTCTAGGGTTAATTAGCCTGTTAGGATTATGGCATGTTCATTATCATCATTAGGAAAGGCCAGGTTATGCAAATTTCCCAGCTTTGTAAAAACCCAGCCCTCTCTAACCTTGCACTAAAAAACAACAGCTATAGGTTCTTCTAAGCAGCTGCCTAGCACTCTGAAAATGAAAATGGTGGAGGCCCACAAAGCAGGAGAAGGCTATAAGAAGATAGCAAAGAGTTTTCAAGTTGCCTTTTCCTCAGTTCGAAATGTAATTAAGAAATGGTAGTTAACAGGAACAGTGGCGCTCAAGATAAGGTCTGGAAGACCAAGCAAAATTTCAGTGAGAGCTCCTCGTAGGATTGCTAGAGAGGCAAATCACAACCCCTACTTGACTGGAAAAGACCTTCAGAAAGATTTAGCAGACTCCGAAGTTGTGGTACATTGTTCTACTGTTCAGAGAAACCTGCACAAATAAGGCCTTCATGGGAGAGTCATCAGAAGATAACCTCTCCTGCATCCTCACTAAAAAATTCAGAGTCAGAAGTATGCCAAAGACCATCTAAACAAACCTGATGCATTTTGGAAACAAGTCCTTTGGACCGATGAGGTTAACATAGAACTCTTTAGCCACAATGATCAAAGGTATGTGTGGAGAAAAACGGGCACAGAATTTTAGGAAAAGAACATCTCACCAACCATTAAGCATTGGGGGGGGGGTCAATCATGCCTTGGGGTTGAGTTGCAGCTAATGGCATGGGGAACATTTCACAGGTATAGGGAAGAATGAAATCAATGAAATTTCAACATAATGCAAACATAACACAATCTGTAAAAAAGGTAAAGTTGAAATGAGGAAGGATTCTTCAAATGGATAATGATCCGAAACACACGTCAAAATCCACAATAGACAGTATCGTACCGCCAATGACGGCAGGCCACACGACTGCTATGGGGAACATCAGGTGGAACGAGGAGAGGTGAGTATTGTATTTATTTATTATTTTTAAATCAGTGACTGGTGGCCATAATATAGTATGGAGGACCATGGGAGTGCATTATATTGTATGGAGGACCATGGGAAGTGCATTATATTCTATAAAGGATTATGGGGAGTGCATTATTTTGTATGAAGGACCATGGGGAGTGCAATATATTGTATGGAGGACCATGGGAAAAGCATTATATTCTATGGAGGACCATCTGGAGTGCATTATATTGTATGGAGGACCATCGGGAGTGCATTATATTGTATGGAGGACCATGGAGGGTGCATTATATTGTATGGAGGACCATGGGGGTGCATTATATTGTATGGAGGACCATGGGGGTGCATTATATTGAATGGAGAACCATGGGGAGTGTATTATATTCTATGGACGGTCATCGGGAGTGCATTATATTCTATGCAGGACCATGGGGGGTGCATTATATTGTATGGAGGACCATGGGAAGTGCATTATATTCTATAGAGGATCATGGGGAGTGCATTATATTTTATGGAGGTCCATGTAGAGTGCAATATATTGTATGGAGGACCATGGGGAGTGCAATATATTGTATGGAGGACCATGGGTAATGCATTATATTGTATGGAGGACCATCTGGAGTGCATTATATTGTATGGAGGACCATGAGGACTGCATTTTATTGTATGGAGGATCATGGGGGTTGTGCATTACATTCTATGGAGGACCATGGGGGTGCATTATTTTGTATGGAGGACCATGGGGGTACATTATATTTTATGGAGGACCATGGGGAGTGTATTGTATTGTATGGAGGACAATCGAGAGTGCATTATATTGTATGGAGGACCATGAGAAGTGTATTATATTGTATGGAGGACCATGGGGAATGCATTAAATTATATGGAAGACCATGGCGAGTGCATGATATTGTATGGAGAACCATGGGAAGTGCATTATATTGTATGGAGGACCATGGAGCGTGCATTATATTGTATGGAGGACTATGGGGAGCACATTATATTGTTTAGATGACCATGGGGAGCGCATTATATTGTATGGAGGACCATGGGGAGTGCATTATATTGTATGGAAGATCATGGAGAGTGCATTATATTGCATGTAGGACCATGGAGAGTGCATTATATTGTATGGAGGACCATGGTGAGTGCATTATGTTGTATGGAGGACCATGGCAAGTGCATTATATTGTATGGAGGACCATGTCGAGTGCATTATATTGTATGGAGGACCATGTCGAGTGCATTATATTGTATGGAGGACCATGGGGAGTGCATTATATAATATGGAGGACCATGGGGAGTGCATTATATTCTATGGAGGACCATGGGGAGTGCATTATATTTTATGGAGAACAATGGGGAGTGCATTATATAATATGGAGGACCATGTGGAGTGCATTATATTCTATGGAGGACCATGGGGAGTGCATTATATTTTATGGAGAACCATGGGGAGTGCATTATATAATACGGAGGACCATGGGGAGGGCATTAAATTATATGGAGGACTATATGGGGCCCATTATACAATATGGAAGGCTATGTGGGTCCATCACACTGTGTGGAGGGCTGTGTGTGGGCCATTATTCTGTTTGGAGGGCTAGTGAGGGTCATTATAAAGTGTGGAGAGGTGTGGGGCCATTATACTGTATGGAAGTCAGTGTGGGGGTCACAGTTGGGGGATCATACTGTGTTGGGGTCACCATACTTTGCCTTGGGAGTTTAGGTGGTGTACAGTGGGGTCATTATACTGTACATGTGGAGGCTAATGTGGAGGAATCCACCATGGGGGTACTTTGTTTGGAGGCACTTTTGTTGGCATCATACTTTGTGGGGGCAATGAAAAAGAAATCTAGGACTTCAGCAGTTGAAAAATGACTATGTAAAGGCTGACTTGGCTTTGATCCTAAGTCATATTACACAACTCGTTAAAGGGTTGATTGTGACTTGTAGGATTGCTGCTTCCACTAGGTGGCGATATAGAGTTTAAGTCCTCTTTTTCTCTGAAGAGGCAATTTGCATATGTAAAAGCTGTTCAGTTGTGAGATATGCTCTTCTGTGACCTCGACAATAATTCAACTTTTTTTATAGGGGAAGCGGAGGGCCCAATTAGAACTTGTGCTATGGGGCCCCATGATTTCTATGTACACCTCTGACAATAAACTACCTCAACCTCAAAAGGAGCAAGCTGAAGTTTTCACAATGGCCCTTACAGTCCACTGATCTGAACATCATTGAAAATCTGTGGCTAGACCTCAAAATAGCAGTCCATGCAATATGACACAGGAATCTCACAGAACTGGAAGAATTTTCCAAGGAAGAATGGATGAAAATCTCTCAAGCAAGAATTGAAAGACTTGTCTGGCTACAAAAAGCATTTACAAGCTGTGATACTTTCAAAAGGGGGTGCTACTAGGTACTAGCCAGGCAGGGTGCCCAAATGTTTGCATGGACCCATTTCCCTTTTAGTAATTTTTAAAATGTAAAAGATGAAAATATATATATTTTTTTGCCTTAAATACAAAGGCAACATGGTGTCTACTATCTATTTCAGCTAATTTTGCACTCCATAAGTCAAATGGTACTCCTTCCCTTCAGAGCCCTACCGTGTGCCCAAACCATAGTATTACACTACATATAGGGTATCGGTGTACTCAGGAAAAATTTCACACCAAATTTTATGGTCCATTTTATCCTCTTACCCTTGATAAAATGAAAAATTTGGGGCAAAACCAACATTTTTGCTGGAAAAATGTATTTTTTTTTAATTTCACATCTCAATGTAAAATTCTGTGAAGCACCTGTTGGTTCAAGGTGCTCACCACACCTCTAGATAAGTTCCTTGAGGGGTGTGTGTAGTTTTCAAAATGGGGTCACTTGTGAGGGGTTTCCATTGTTTAGGCACATGACGGGGTCTGCAAACACGGCATGGCGTCTGCTAATTTTGCGCTCCAAAAGTCAATGGTGCTCCTTCCCTTCTGAGACCTGCTGTGCCCCCAACAGTAGTTTTACACCATATATGGGGTATCGGCGTACTCAGTAGAAATTGCACAACAAATTATACTGTCCATTTTCTACTATTACCCTCATGCAGGGCCATTTTTCGACGTGACTATCTTTCGATGAGATTTTGTAATATACAATCATGGCCGAAAGTGTTGGCACCCTTGAAATTGTTCCAGAAAATTAACTATTTCTCACAGATAATTATTGCAATTTCACATGTTTTGTTATACTCATGATTATTTATTTTGTAAAAACAGAGAAAAAAAGGCCAATTGGACATAATTTCACACAAAACCCCAAAAATGGACTGGACAAAATTGTTGGTACCCTCAATTTAATATTTGGTTGCACAACCTTTTGAATAAATAACTGCAATCAATCGCTTACTATAACCATCAACAAGCTTCTTACACCTCTCAACTGGAGTTTTGGACCACTCTTCCTTTGCAAACTGCTCTGAGGCTCTGAGTCTCTCATATTTGAAGGGTGCCTCCTCCCAACAACAATTTTAACCCCTTTCCGACCTTGTCAGTAATAGTACGTAGCTGCGCCCTGGGCCTTATGGAACAGCTATGTATTATTACACGTGATCTTCAATGCGGTCCCGCGACCGAAGTCGCAGTGATCGCATTAAATTTATGGCGCCATCTTACCTCAGGGTAGATGGCGCCGTCATTCCAGGGGGTGTCGCTGCCCCCTCGCTACCACGATCGCTGTGATTGGCTGTCCAATTCTGAACAGGCAATCACAGCATTTCTCACTGTTTCCGGCAATCAGATTGCCGGAAACAGTGATGTGCAGCCTAGGATCGGTGCTCCTAAGAGCACCAATCCTAGGCTGTTGCTAGGAGACCCCAGCCCTGGCTCCAAACTGCTATAATCGGTGCGATCGCAGATCACATCGATCGCACCGATCATAGTGGGACCGTGCGGTAACAGGGCGGCCACGGGCCGGTGACCGGCTTGTGACCTGCCTGTCACCGCCCCATGACCATCTGTGATGTCAGAGAAGCCCACAGCCAGCCCTGATTGGAGCGATCAATGATGACATCCAATCAGAGTACCTGAACACAGGTGACAGGGCGGTCACAGGGCGGTGACGGGCTTGTGATCTGCCTGTCACCTCCCTGTGACCCCCTGTGGTGCGTGCCCAGGCCCAAGCCATGACTGATTGGTGCGATTGATGTCATCGTCGATCGCACCAATCAGAGTACCTGACCGGGAGGTGACCGGGAGGTGACCGGGAGGTGACCGGGTGGTGACAGGCCTGTGACCTGCCTGTCACCACCTTATCACCCCCCTGTGACCGCCCTGCAGATTCTCACACTTGGTGAGGATTTCTACAGAGCGGTCACGTCTGATCTGTGTTGTGCTGGGCCTTGTAGTGCCACAGAATTTTCTGTGACACTACAAGACCTTTCTCCTACCTGCTCCGGTGTTTGGACTTCTGGATCTGCTCCTCCGGTACCCTGCTGCTGCTCCGGTGTCCTGCTCCAGTCCTCCTGCGGTGTCCTGGATCTCCGGCTCTGGTCTGCTTGGGTCTTCGGTCTCCTGCTGCTGCTGGGCTCCTGCTGCTGATCCTGCTGAAAAAAGAACAGAGAAGACTTTTTGGTAAGTCCATCTCTGTTCTCCCCTCATCCACCCCAACCCCCCTCCCCTCCTCATTTTACCCCCCCGCCCTTCTCTTTTTACCGCCCACGCAATCCTTTTTTTCTGCCACCGAGCGCGTCTTTTTTCATGCGTCCTGCAGCAGCCGAGCGCTGACCAGTGACTACGTCACTGATCAACATCCGTGCTCGCTGTTTTCCAGGACTATTTTTGTCACTGTCCATTTTTCTCCCCCCTCCCACTTTGCACCACCTCCGTGCGTGCATCCAGCAGCCACTGAACGTTGATCGGTGACGCAAATCACCGATCAGCACTCGCGCTTGCTACTTTACATTTTTTTTTCTCCACTATCCATTTTTTTTCATAGAGGGTGATCGCACTGTCTCCCTTGCTGTGCGCCGTGCTGGGCCTTGCTGTGCCACAGAAGCCTGTGACACCACAATCGCCACTCCTGCTACAGAAGACATCTGACAGAAGACATCTGACAGAAGACATCTGAAAGAAGACATCTGAAAGATGACAACTGTAAGCAGGATTTTTTTATCCATCCTCATACACCCCAATCCCCCTCTCCCCCCTCTCCTCTTCCCCCCTTCCCATCCGCCTTTATGCCGCCAAGTGCTGATCATTACTTGATCAGTACTTGATTGCTCGACTTTTTTCTGTTTTTTTTTTTCATGCTTTCTGCTGCGGCTGAGCGCTGATTAGTGACCACAGATCACTGATCCGCACTCGTGATCGCAGTTTTACACTCCCCCTCATTTGCACCACATCAGCGCGCACACCCAGCAGCTGCCGAGAGTTGACTAGTGAAATAGTTCACCAATCCGCACTCGTGGTCGCTGTTTTCACCACCTACGGTTGTTCCTTTTTTTTTCCAGAAAGAAAAAAAAGTTCACACCAAACACACACACTCTAAATAAATTACTGACACACAACCACCACATACACAACAAAAAATGTCCTGATCATCCCAAACTCGCTATTCAGCGGAGGAGGCATACGATTTCCTTGACTCCGACACTGACAGCGAGGGCGAGGATCCCACATTTCTTTACTTTTCTGATTCCTCGTCTTCCTCCTCTTCTTCTTCCTCCTCCTCAGGTGCTTCTGGACTGCCACGTAGACGCCCCAGGATAGAAGATGAACCAGCGCCCCCCACTAGTGACCCTATATGGACATCACCCCCCAAAAATGATGAGCCCCTAATTCCTGAAAAAAATAGTTTTTTTTTCACTGCTCTACGTCATAAACTTTTGCGAAACATTTGGGGGTTCAAAGTGCTCACCACACATATAAATAAGTTCGTTAAGGGATCTAGTTTCCAAAATGGGGTCACTTGTGGGGGGTTTCCACTGTTTAGGCACATCAGGGGCTCTCCAAATGCAACATGGGGTCCGCTGTCAACTCCAGCGAGTTTTGCATTGAAAACGTCAAATGCCGCTCCATCCCTTCCGAGCCCTACCGTGCACCCAAACAATGGCTTTCCCAAACATATGGGGTATCAACGTACTCAGAAGAAATTGCACGACAACTTTTGAGGTCCAATTTCTCCTGGTACCCTTGTGAAAATAAAAAATTTGGGATCTAAAGTAAAATTTTAGTGAAAAAAAGTTAAATGTTCATTTTCTCCTTTCACGTTCAATTAATTGCTGTGAAGCACGCGAAGAGTTAATAAAGTTCTTGAATGTGGCTTTGAGCACCTTGAGGGGTGCAGTTTTTAGAATGGTGTCACTTTTGGGTATTTTCTGTCATCAAGACCCCACAAAGTGACTTCAAATGTGATGTGGACCCTAAAAAAATGGTTTTGTAAATTTTGTTGTAAAAATGAGAAATCGCTGGTCAACTTTTAACCCTTATAGCGCCCTAACAAAAAAAAAAATTGTTTCCAAAATTGTGCTTATGTAAAGTAGACATGTGGAAAATGTTATTTATTAACTATTTTGTGTGACATATCTCTCTGATTTAAGGGCATGAAAATTCAAAGTTTGAAAATTGAGAAATTTTCAAAATTTTCGCCAAATTTCCATTTTTTTAACAAATAAATGCAAGTGATATCGAATTTTTTTTACAACTATCATGAAATACAATATGTCACGAAAAAACTATCTCAGAATCAGGGGGATCCGTTGAAGCGTTCCAGAGTAATTACCTCATAAAGTGACAGTGGTCAGAATTGTAAAAATTGGCCTGGTCATTAACCCCTTAAGCCCCGCGGGTGGTTTGCACGTTAATGACCGGGCCAATTTTTACAATTCTGACCACTGTCACTTTATGAGGTAATTACTCTGGAACGCTTCAACGGATCCCCCTGATTCTGAGATTGTTTTTTCATGACATATTGTACTTCATGATTGTGGAAAAATTTCTTCGATTTGACTTGCGTTTATTTGTGAAAAAAACGGAAATTTGGCGAAAATTTTGAAAATTTTGCAATTTTCAAAATTTGAATTTTTAAGCCCTGAAATCAGAGCGATATGTCACACAAAAGAGTTAATAAATAACATTTCCCACATGTCTACTTTACATCAGCACAATTTTAGAACCAAAATTTTTTTTTGTTAGGAAGCTATAAGGGTTAAAAGTTGACCAGCGATTTCTCATTTTTCCAACAAAATTTACAAAACCATTTTTTTAGGGACCACATCACATTTGAAGTCACTTGGAGAGGTCTTTTTGACAGAAAATACCCAAAAGTGACACCATTCTAAAAACTGCACCCCTCAAGGTGCTCAAAACCACATTCAAGAACTTTATTAACCCTTCAGGTGCTTCACAGGAATTTTTTGAATGTGGAAGAAAAAAATGAACATTTAACTTTTTTCACAAAAATGTTACTTTAGACCCAATTTTTTTTATTTTGCAGGGGTAACAAGAAAAAATGGACCCCAAAATTTGTTGTGCAATTTCCCCTGGGCACGCAGATACCCAATATTTGGGGAAAAACCACTGTTTGGGCGCACGGCAGGGCTCGGAAGGGAAGGAGCGCCATTTGACTTTTTGATTGTAAAATTTGCTTGAATAATTAGTGGACGCCATGTTGTGTTTGGAGAGCCCCTGTGTGCCCAAACTTTGGAGCTCCCCCACAAGTGACCCCATTTTGGAAACTAGACCCCCCAAGGCACCTTTATAGATGCATAGTGAGCACTTGGAACCCCCAGGTGCTTCACAAATTGATTCGTAAAAATGAAAAAGTGAAAAAAAAAACACTTTTTCATTTTTACGAATCAATTTGTGAAGCACCTAGGGGTTCCAAGTGCTCACTATGCATCTAGATAGGTGCCTTGGGGGGTCTAGTTTCCAAAATGGGGTCACTTGTGGGGGAGTTTCAATGTTTGGACACACAGGGACTCTCTAAATACAACATGGTATCCGCTAACAAATTGAATGGAAAATCGGCTCAAATTGTTAGCGGACACCACATTGCGTTTGGAGAGCCCCTCTGTGCCCAAACTTTGAAGCTCCCCCACAAGTGACCCCATTTTGGAAATTAGACCCCCCAAGGCACCTTTCTAGATGCATAGTGAGCACTTGGAACCCCCAGGTGCTTCACAAATTGATTCGTAAAAATGAAAAAGTGAAAAAAAAAACACTTTTTCATTTTTACGAATCAATTTGTGAAGCATCTAGGGGTTCCAAGTGCTCACTATGCATCTAGATAGGTGCCTTGGGGGGTCTAGTTTCCAAAATGGGGTCACTTGTGGGGGAGCTCCAATGTTTGAGCACACAGGGACTCTCTAAATGCAACATGGTATCCGCTAACAAATTGAATGGAAAATCGGCTCAAATTGTTAGCGGACACCACATTGCGTTTGGAGAGCCCCTCTGTGCCCAAACTTTGGAGCTCCCCCACAAGTCACCCCATTTTGGAAACTAGACCCCCCAAGGCACCTTTATAGATGCATAGTGAGCACTTGGAACCCCCAGGTGCTTCACAAATTGATTCGTAAAAATGAAAAAGTGAAAAAAAAAACACTTTTTCATTTTTACGAATCAATTTGTGAAGCACCTAGGGGTTCCAAGTGCTCACTATGCATCTAGATAGGTGCCTTGGGGGGTCTAGTTTCCAAAATGGGGTCACTTGTGGGGGAGCTCCAATGTTTGGACACACAGGGACTCTCTAAATGCAACATGGTATCCGCTAACAAATTGAATGGAAAATCGGCTCAAATTGTTAGCGGACACCACATTGCGTTTGGAGAGCCCCTCTGTGCCCAAACTTTGGAGCTCCCCCACAAGTGACCCCATTTTGGAAACTAGACCCCCCAAGGCACCTTTCTAGATGCATAGTGAGCACTTGGAACCCCAGGTGCTTCACAAATTGATTCGTAAAAATGAAAAAGTGAAAAAAAAACCACTTTTTCATTTTTATGAATCAATTTGTGAAACACCTGGGGTTCCAAGTGCTCACTATGCATCTAGATAGGTGCCTTGGGGGGTCTAGTTTCCAAAATGGGGTCACTTGTGGGGGAGCTCCAATGTTTGGGCACACAGGGACTCTCCAAATGCAACATGATATCCGCTAACAAATTGAGCCGACATCCATTTCTGGATGCTATTTGAATTATGTTTGGGGTCATTGTCCTGCTGGAATAACCATGACCTTGGATGCAAACCCAGCTTTCTAGAATTTAAAAGACCATTGCGCTGAAAACACTGAGAAGGGTGTATAGGGAATAATCAAAGGATGAATGAACTGCACTTAGGAATTATTATACACAAATTTTTTTTTATTTCGATTCTATTATTAAAATGCTGATAGAGATTTCATAAAATACATAATTATATAAAACCAAGGAGTCGAGCTGTATAAAGGAGGTGACCTCTAGATTGGTCTTCCAGGGATCAAGAGCTAGTTAAAACCTGTAATAGATATATAGAAAGGACTATGATCACTAACCAGTGGGTTTAGGTGTTTTAAGATATAGCTACTGATTATTAATTTTTACCTTTTTGATGAGAAGTTTCTCAAGAGGGAAAGAGGATGAAGATGGAGCTCTTGTCAAGTGAATTGTCAGAATAATGCTGTAATAGAATAGCTAGTTAGTGGAGGCGGGTATTAAACTGTTACAGTTAATTAATTTATTTAAATAACTCACATGAACAGTATTAATCTTGGTAGTGGCAGGTAACTGGAAATATCCCCCAGGTGGAGGGTATACTATACAATGGGTATCAGTTGGTGTCTCTGGTAAACCTGTAACATAAGCTGGGTTTAAACATTTATTATGTGTTTAAGCTGGATTTATCTAGTTATTCAGGAATTTACCTGGTTAATTTGGGGTGTTACTGTCGGTGATCCTTGTTGCCCCTGTTGTTTGTTACCCTTTTGTTGGGTTTTTGAGTAAATCCAGAAAGCTACTATGAAATAAAATATATTATGTGTTGTAATTGATTAAATGAAATGATACCCCAAAGTGAATAATGCTGATATAAAGGTCAATTAGTATGATAATTGGGGCTCACCTTAAGGTGGACTTAGGTGTAAATGAGAAGGGTGCCTATGTGTGTAAAAAGCAACCTTCATAGAGAAGAAATGACAGCTGGTGCACTTTGGTAAATCCTTTGGTAATCTTCAGATTTCATGACGTCTTGCACAGGCAGCAAAACATCCCCAAAGCTTCTTTAAACCTCTGTAACGGGTCTGGGAGGCGGAACCTCTGAGCTACTATACAAGGGGGCGGTCCTTGTAAGGGAGCGGGTGGCGACCAGGGTAGACGGGCAGGCAGTCACAGCAGGTGACTGAGACAGTCTCTGAATGAACGGACAGGAGGTCACGGCAAGTGACCGGGGCAGTCTCTGGATGAACGGGCAGGAGGTCACGGCAAGTGACCGGGGCAGTCTCTGGATGAACGGGCAGGAGGTCACGGCAAATGACCGGGGCAGTCTCTGGATGAACGGGCAGGAGGTCACGGCAAGTGACCGGGGCAGTCTCTGGATGAACGGGCAGGAGGTCACGGCAAATGACCGGGGCAGTCTCTGGGTAAAGGGTTGGTACGACCTGTGGCGGCTGATGGTAGACGTGAGCTCCCAGGTGAGCAGGCGAGAGTCTCTGGATAAACGGGTGGTCACAGCATGTGACGGCGGAGCCTCCAGGAAGACCAACAGACAGGCCGCAGATGAGCGCTCCCAGGTGAGCGGGCAGAAGTCTCTGGACAGGCGGGTGGTCACAGCACGTGACGGCAGAGCCTCCAGGTAGGCTAGCAGACAGGCAACAGATGAGCGCTCCCAGGTGAGCGGGCAGGAGTCACTGGACGGCAGGTGGTCACAGCACGTGACGGCAGAGCCTCCAGGTAGGCTAGCAGGCAGGTAGCAGATGTGCGCTCCCAGGTGAGCGGGCAAGCTGGTCCATAGACAGACTGACAAGAGTTGGAAGGCAGACCGTCGGACCTCAGGCAAGCAGGCAGGTAGTTGATGTGCGCTCCCAGGTGAGCGGGCAAGCTGGTCCTTAGACAGACTGACAGGAGTAGTAAGGCAGACCGTCGGACCTCAGGCTAGCAGGCAGGTAGCAGGAATATCAGGCAGGAAACAGACAGCAAACTGGCAGGACTCTGGCAGGAATCAGGCAGGTAACTGGCAACGGGACCTGAGGGCTGAAGCAGAGTAGTGAACAGTGCAACAACATTGCTCGGGCACCTCCATTTTGGAGGAGGTGCCTTATATATGGTGAAGTCCTCCGGCCATTGGCCGGGGACTCCTTAGGACGGCGCGCGCGGCCCCTTTAAGAGGGAGGAAGCGCGCGCGCGCCCTAAGCACAGTGGCCGGGAAGGAGCGCGCGCTGCCAGCAGAGCGGGAGGAGGACGCCAGGCTCGGAGCAGAGAGGTGAGGGGAACAGCGTCCCTGCCTAGCAGAGGGCAGGGACGCCGACGCTACAACCTCCACCATATTTGACTATAGGTACTGTATTCTTTTCTTTGTAGACCTCATTCTCTTTTCGGTAAACAGTAGAATGATGTGATTTACCATAATGCTCTATCTTGGTCTTATCTCTCCACAAGACGCTTTCCAAGAAAGATTTTGGCTTACTCATTGGATGGAACAGAGGAGGAGTTTTTGACATTTCAACAAGAACTAAATAAAATATCTCCTGAGCTTTAATTTATGATAACATATTCTAGGAGCTCGGTTAATTCTGGGATACGTTAGTTTATTGTAAGAACAATAGATTACAGACAGATATATGTGTAAAACAAATGGATAGAAATAATATTATACAAAGTTGTCACCTGAAAAATCTGATTAAATCAGTACCTTGGAGCCAGCCCCTTAGGGTTAAGCATATAGTAGATGACCCACAAAAAATAGTGAATCAACGTCTAGAACAAATGTGTACCAAATTTGCAAAAAGAGGTTATCCTGTACAGGGGAATGAACTGTATGCATAAAAACATGCCAGGGATGTGGGTCGTAGCTGTCTGTTAAATTATAAACAGGATAAAGGCAGGATCAGAAGATTCCATTTGTCTCTACTTTCAATAATGTCAGTGGTAAAATATGAAATATTGGTATATATTATCGAAAGGGTGCCCTAAAATTGAAGAATTTAAGAGTTTTCTTATTCGCTAACGATGTCATATATAAGATGTCCTCATTTGAAGGGTAGATTAGTTAAAATGGACAATGGGTCAAATAGAGAATTTATTCAAACTGTTGAGTACACAGATAATGCGTAACTTTCCTTGTCTAGGTTATGCTTATTGTAATAATATGGTTTAAGGGAATACATTTACCAATCCATTGATAGACAAGAGATATTTTATTAAACATAAGAATAATTGTACATCCAGCTTTGTAGTTTATGTTAGTACCTGCCCATGTAGGTTAATATACACAGGGGAAACTGCTATAGAAGTTAAAACCAGGATTACTAAACACAAAAGTACTATACATATGGGTTCATTAGAATTACCTATCCCTCAAAATTTTTGTGATAAGGCACATACTATTAGCCAGTAGAAATATAGTTCTAAAGATCATGTCTCCCTATTAAAAAAACACTCCCATCAAAATCTTTAACCTCTTAATATATTGCAGTCATCATATTACATAATACTGGGTACTTACAATTTATCATTTTACCTTTCTACCCAGCTAATTCTTCTCTTTTCTCTGCTCTATGTAGAAACAGTAAGGCTGAGTTCACACGATGCGTTTTTCATGCGTTTCCGCGGCGTTTTTGCAGTTGCGTAAACGCCGCGGAAACGCATGAAAAACGCATGGTAGAAGGGCAGCAATGTTCCCCAATGGAAATCCGCATGTGCTGTGCCCATGATGCGGATTTTTCCGCAGCGTAAACGCTGCGGTCAAAAATCCGCAGCATGTCAATTAATTTTGCGGAAACGCTGCTCTTTTGCCGCCATTGACTTGCATTAGACCGCATGGAATCCGCATCACTGTATATGTTGATGCGCTTTTCATGCGGTCTAATGTGCGGATGGTACCCGGGTGTGGATGAGAGGACTCTCATCCAGACCCAGGTACCATTAAAAAAAAAAGAATAAAATAAAAAATATATATATTCTCACCTTCTGACGGCCCGCGCTGCGTCCTGCCGGCTTCCCGCGCACTTCGCGGTTGAATGAAGGACCTTCGCCGACGTCAGAGTCATGTGACGGGTCACGTGACGCTGACGTCGGAAGGTCCTACAGTCTTCACTGCCGGCAGCCGGGACCGATGAAGCAGGACACCGGGGGCCATCAGATGGTAACGTATAGATTTATTTTTTATTTTTTGACATCACACACTATATAAATCCATGCCGGTTGCATGGATTTATATAGTGTGAAGTTGACAAGCACTTTCCAAGTGATGCTAAAATCGCTTGGGAAGCGCTTGTCAACCCGCATGCGGAAATGAAAGTGAAGACCGCTTCATTTCCGCATGTCCCTGGCAGGAAACCGCATGTACAATCCGCATGCGTTTTTTCCTGCCAGAGAGATGCAGAAACGCTCAGGAAAAAATCCTGAGCATTTCTGCATCGTGTGCACATACCCTAAGTCTCTATTCCCTGCATTTATCATTCCCCTCTTCAACACCTGACCCAGCTGCTCCTTCTTCCCCCCTGCCAGGGACTTTTGCAGTGATTGATGAGTCATACAGGGAAAAATTGACCTCCTGCTTCTACATAGAGCTTAGAAGGATTCAGCTAGTCAGTTTTCAATTATGTGATGTCATAGACCTAATGGGAAACAGAAGAATTAGCTGGGTGGAAGGGGAAAATGATCAATTGTAAGTACACAGTGCTATGTAATATGATTATAAGAGGGTGACCGGGATGGTCATACGCCTCTTTCCCTTTTGTGAATGTGTTGTTCTACTCTGTGTTTATATATGAATATGTAAATGTCTATTGTCTAATGTTAGTTACAGGGACAGTATATGTTAGGAGTGGATGGTATATTAGATTAGGAATTGGGTACAGTGCAGTGGTGGGCACAATAGTTTAGGATAGAAATAGTTAATATATTTAGTAATAGCTCCAGTGTAGAAGGAGCCGGGGTAGTAACGGAGTAGTTTTCCCTGCAACCGACGGAAACTGTTGATGATTGGTCCAGTTGAAAAAGGGGGAGGAGTTTGGGCCAGCAGAGAGCAACGGTTACTTCCCGTCAGGAATCAGTTCAGTCAGAGCAGTTGTTGCTGTTGGTAATGTTAAAGTATGTGCTGGAGGAAGACTGAGGAGAAGCTCGGGGCCCTTGGGGCTGAAGGTTAATAAGGATACCGACGGTCAATGATAGAAACAGTTAGGCAGCTTGAGAAACGTTGAAGCGGTAAACTCTGAGGAAAATTCCATAAACGTCCAAGGCCTGTAGAAGGACTGATGGAGCTAGTCTTCACAACTCCCAAAGAGGGGAGAGCGGATGGGGACATACCTGAGGAGAGTAGGACAATGTTCTGGAAAGCTGCGGTACTGAAGAAAATAACTCTGAAGATAGGACCAAAAGGGAAAGAAGAGAGGATGACAAATGTGTAACAGCCCTGGCGGCTTGCTGGCATGACTTGCCATCTCCCACCATGCAAGACCGCCAACTTACCTATCAGTCCTGTCTGCACACTTTGCTCCATTACTTGCTGTGTGCATGTCTCTTGTCTGATTGCTTAGGGCAGTGGCGCTGTTAAGTCCTGATTCTTAAAGTTACAGTGTGCGCAGTCCTAATGCGTCCCCAGCCTATTGCTGTGAGCCACTGGATACTTAAACCCCCTCCACCAAGTAGGAGGTGCCTGAGCAACGCTTTCTTTCAGAGTGTTCTGTGCAGCTGATTTGCTAGGTCCTGTCCTATATCTTGTCTGTTTCCACCACCCTGGGGGCTGAGTACCCAGGCTTGTTACCTGTATCTGTGACTTCTAGTCTGTTTCTGCCACCCTGGGGGCTGAGTACCCAGGCCCGTTACCTGCATCTGTGACTTCTAGTCTGTTTCCGCCACCCTGGGGGCTGAGTACCCAGGCTCGTTCCTGTATCTTGTTCCAGGTTAAGTTCCTGTCTGAACTGTGTCCTTGCCCGTTACCTGTTTGTCTCTATGTCCGATTCTTCTCATTTCCTGCAGTGTCTGAACCTGCACCTAACTCCAACTCGTTGTCTCTGTACTTCTGTTTGTGAGTTTTGTGTCCGCTCGCTACTTCATTGCAAGTACCTTGTGTTTATCTGGTTCTGCTTGTCCCGTTTCCCTGCCTCTGTATCTACCTCCTGTGTTCTAGCTATCTTCCTGTGTTTCCCAGTCTGTTCCATGTGAACAGAGCCCTGTCCTGTCTGCCTGCACCTGCGGTTCTGCTCTGCTCCGCTTGTCCTCCACGCCTGCGGTTTTGCTCTGCTCTGCTCCGCTTCTCCTCCGTGCCTGCGGTTCTGCTCTGCTTGTCCTCCACACCTGCAGCTCTGCTCTGCTCTGCTTGTCCACCGCACCTGCGGCTCTGTTCCTGTATCCCAGTCTGTACTGGTCCCTATCCAGACTCCGGTGTTCTAGCTATCTTCCTGTGTTTCCCAGTCTGTTCCATGTGAACAGAGCCCTGTCCTGTCTGCCTGCACCTGCAGTTCTGCTCTGCTCTGCTTGTCCTCCGCGCCTGCGGTTCTGCTCTGCTCTGCTTGTCCTCCGAACCTGCAATTCTGCTCTGCTCTGCTAGTCCTCCGCACCTGCGGTTCTGCTCTGCTCCACTTGTCCTCCGCGCCTGCGGTTTTGCTCTGCTCTGCTTGTCCTCCGTGCCTGCGGTTCTGCTCTGCTTGTCCTCCACGCTTGCGGCTCTGCTCTGCTTGTCCACCGCACCTGCGGCTCTGTTCCTGTATCCCAGTCTGTACTGGTCCCTATCCAGCCTGCTTTCCTACCTGCCAGTATTGGCCTGTCTGCATACCTGCCGTGCCTGCCAGTACCCGCCTGTCTGTATACCTGCCGTGCCTGCCAGTACCCACCTGTCTGCATACCAGCCTAACCTGCCGTTCCTGCATTCCCCGGTGTGGGTCAACAGCTGTGACCGGGGTCTGACCTGGAGTAGCACCTGGGCCACCTCCCACGTCCCTCCTCGGACCACAGAGTCGATCAAGCCGCCATGTGTTCATTGTCGGATCTGATGAGGCCCCTAGTCATGCCCCTCCAGGCACTCCTCGGTTCGTGGCCCAGTGGGACCACTAACCACGCTCACACCAGTCAGTCCGGGCGTGAGCGTAACAAAATGTAATTGTGATGTGCAAAGGAACGGTATCAGTGACCAGAATTGAGCAACAAAAGGAGTTTAGTAAAGTTATGTTATATAAAAGAGAGACTGTGTGTGACAATGATTGCTTGCCTCCAATGGCTAGATTCCTAAAGAAGGTGGAGGAGCAACTGAAAACTGTAAGTGTTTTACGCAACATGCAAAGCACAATACAACACGGACATTATCTTGCATTTGTGGGCGGTCAGGGTAAGAATATATATAATATATAATATAATATATAATACCACATCAATCCCTCGAGACTACTACCACCCCGCACCCCTCATAAAATGATGATTGCAATATACTAAGAGGATAAAAACTTTGATGGTAGTGCTTTAATTGGGAGACATGATCTTTAGACTGTAGGATGATCTGTGGCATACCTTACGCTAGAAATCTAACTCCAAATAACGTTACTGCTGTCATTATATGGAGGAATAAAGAACTTGAAACTTCCTAAGGAGTGCTGTCTTCAATTCTGAGAAATCTAACTTCAGAAGTAAAATTTGAGGTGAGATGAATGAAGGCACATGCCACTCATCAGAGCCTCTTGATTCATTAAAGGTGTTGTCCAGTCCAAATCAATAAGTCTGCAGTCACTCTGTGTGACTGCAGACTTATGAATCTCCCCCAGCGCACAGTGATTCGCCAGTTTCTGACCCAGGACCGGTGCGTATGTATGAGTTATAGCCTGTCCAGTAGGCATTGCCTTTCGTCCATACACTTGTATGGAGCAATGCCACCCCCTATAGTTGGCCATGCCCACTGAATGGCCGTATCACTGGACAGGCTCTGGCCTGGAGTATGTATAACCCATACATACCCTCCGGTCCCGGCTCAAAAACCGGTGAATCCCCGCAGCGCATGTGCTGGGGGAATTCATAAGTCTGCAGTCACGCAGAGTGACTGCAGACTTATTGATTTGGCCTGGATAACTCCTTTAAGAGTTGTGCGCCTATTAATGAATCAGGAGCGAGTGACTACAACACACCGTGTCATCAATACCAGTGAGAAAATTGCCGGTCTTGATGAATCGACTTAGAACTAGTGCAAAAGTGGACTCCAGGACCAGCCCTGATATTTGGACATCAGGGAAGCTTTCTTAATTTATATGTGTTTGTTGATATCTTTTCAGGTGAAATACAATAATATAACTTTTTAGTTAGCTGGATAATCCCTTTAGCATAACATTGTGGTAATGCTGCACAAAACCTTCAATCCTTATTAACATATGATAATTTTAGCTACATGGAAAAAAATGAATAATTTGCATCTCACATTACAAATTCAAAGATATGGATTAAAAAATAAGAACTCTTGGAGGTGAGTATGTAAAATTCAGTAGAAGTATTCACAATAGCCAGCTACCTGCTGGGATGCCTAGAGTTCTATGTCACTCTCAAGTGCATGATGCATTAAAAAATGCATGGATATTATCTAAAAGGAAAATATCATTGCCACTGGACGGGATTGTAAAACACTTAGTGTATGTCATATTGGCATCATTTATTAGAAAGGTTTAAGCTTAAAAATAACTATAAGATTTCATTTAATTGTGCAAAAATGTATAGGGTCATGATTCACTTTAAATCTGTATTCTATCTCTTCATGGAATATGTAACATTGTACCTGGGCAGAGGGTAATGTAGATAGAATTAGCATATCTATCTTTATTATATGCAAGTAAAGACAATCTGTTTTGCCTTAAAAAAGCAAGTTTGAATCTTCATTCTGTAACTTTTTTTTTGTGCTGTCACACTTTCTTTTGAAGCCAATTACAGGCAGTCTCAGTCCACTGAAGTGGACATCAATTGTCTAGGACTGTGCCAAATTGCTACTGATCCAGAAATCTTCCTTGTGAATGCGAATGCAAACAACCACAGCCTGCTTCATGGTTTCAAAGTCAGAGGCTCACAGCTGGTGGTTGAGCCTTTGATTCACATAATAGCAGTTTATCCATTCTGAGAACTTGTCAGTCTTTGTGTGTTGTCAAAAGGCATCACTGCAATTAAATATCTAGTTAAAATAATATCTTCTAGAAGACTGTGGAATAGATGGCACGTACTTACAGAATCACTTGATAGCTAGTACTATTTTATCTGTGAAGATCTCAGACTGATATAGACTGATATAAAGTGTATGTTTAGCTGAGATTAGAGCATGTTACTTTACTGAGATTACCACTGGCCATGCACATTAGATCGCTGATGGCTCAAGGCCCTCGTACATACTATGGTATGTGCACATGATATATTTTTCAGGCAGATTCCACCTAAAATCTGCCTTAAAACACTCTTAAAAATGCTCCTGACGAAGCCATTTCCGGGCAAAACGCGCGTCCAGGCTGCCAGGCATCCCTAGCATCTTACCCCACGCTGCCCTAAACTCTACCAATAATGACTCAAGGTAATGGAAACCATATAATTCTACTGACTTGATGACATGGACATTTTCAAAGTGTTATCTCTGAACCTATAATCTACTATTGCCGGTCATATATACTACTTGTTGCATTTTCCTATTATCATTGGTAGATTTGACATTACCTGGCATGTTTTTTGCCAGGATTTTCTATCATCGTACTATCTAGCCGACAGCCTATATTTACATCTGTTATATATTGTAAGCTGCCCTAAGGGATGTTAGTCTCTGAGCAGGGTGTCTTCTTCTTACCCTGCCTTCTCTAGCTGTCCTCTCCCCTCCCTATCCGTTTTTACACTTTTTTATCGCTGTTGTGTAATTAAATCTATATTGCGTAATAAAATTTATATATTTCTGATTTAAACCCCTTTTGTGTCAGTTTGGGATTATCTATAGGATAATAGAGGCAATTATTTATAATAAGGGGGTCCTTTCTCCCTTCATGTTTCACCTCTTTTTCCCAAAGCGAACTTTTGTTGATGTTGTTAGTCTTATAGGGGTTACGGACCATATATTTTATGGCCGGTTAATAGGATTTCATGATATAGACTGATATAAAGTGTATGTTTAGCTGAGATCAGAGCATGTTACTGTACTGAGATTACCACTGGCCATGCACATTAGATCACTGATGGCTCAAGGCCCTCGTACATACTATGGTTTGTGCACATGATATATTTATCAGGCAGATTCCACCTAAAATCTGCCTTAAAACGCTCTTAAAAATGCTAGAAAGAAATGACATATGCACTGCAAGGTCAAAACTACTTGCTGTACATATGTTCAGTCTTTTTGAACTTTTCAATCACTTAAGGCTTCGAAAGCCATGGAGCAGCTAAAAGAAGTGACCTGACCATTCTTCAGTCGGTTTCAATCTATCTATCTCATTCGTTTCTAAATACTGTATTTTTCATATTATAAGACACACTTTTCCCCACCAAATTTGGGAGGAAAAAGGGGGTGCGTCTTATAATGCAAACTTACGGTGTTTTACCTGAGAGGGGGGGGCGTCGGATCGGGGTTCCATATACTGGAATACAGGAGGTTGGTGGTGACTGCGGCGGTAACAGGGCCCCATCCTCAAAAGAAGTGTCGTTGATTAAAGGCAGCGGTGGTGGCGGCGGTAGAAAAGCGATGCTGCGGCCCCGTCCTCAGAAGTCAGCGGTGAGTGAAGGTGAGGTTCCCTATCCTGTACCTAGCCCTGCGCTGTGCTTCGGCAAAATGACCACCGGAGCATCTCAATCTGCGCATGCTCCAGCGGCCATTTTGCCAAAGCACAGCGCAGAGCTATGTAGGGGATAGGGAACCTCGCCTCCACTCACCGCTGACTTACTGAAGATGGGGCTGCAGCATCGCCGTGCCACCACCGGGGCCGCAGCATCGCCCCGCTACCACCGCCACCACCTTCAATCAGCGACACTTCGTCTGAGGACTCCTGCCTTCGCCGCCTCTGCCGTCAATCTCTGGTATGTGTGACCCCTCCCCACCACCGCTGCCCCCTATGTAAAAAGGATTATAAGGCGCACCATTTTATTTAAAAAAAAATGTTTTTCCTATTTTGCACCTCAAAATTTGGGGTGCATCTTATAATCCGCAAAATACGGTATAGTTAAAAAAAGCTGCTACAAAAATGACCAAAAAGATGCTAAAGAAGATACTTTTCAAGAGAAACACTGCTGGCATTTTCCTTAATTGTCTTCTGCTTCAAAAACGAAGTGGGTATTCAGTCATGTAAAAGACTCTCATTGAGAATGCAGGAGCATTTGACCAAGGTAGCGCTCTTGCAGCCGGTCGATAAAGAGTGTCTCACTAAAGTGAATACACCCCTCACATTTTTGTCAATATTTTATTATATCTTTTCATAGGACAACACTGAAGATATGACACTTTGATACATTGTAAAGTAGTCAGTGTACAGCTTGTATAACAGTGTAAATTTGGTGTGCCCTCTAAATAACTCAACACACAGCCATTAATATCTACACCGCTGGCAACAAAAGTGAGTACACCACTAAGTGAAAATGGTCAGATTGTGCCCAATTAGCCATTTTCCCTCCCCGGTGTCATGTGACTCATTAGTGTTACATGGTCTCAGGTGTTAATGGGCAGCAGGGGTGTTAAATTTGGTGTTATCGCTCTCACACTCGCCCATACTCGTCACTGGAAGTTCAACATGGCTCCTCATGGCAAAGAACTCTCTGAGGATCTAAAAAAATGATTTGTTGCTCTATATAAAGATGGCCTAGGCTATAAGAAAATTGCTAACACCTTGAAACTGCAGCACAGTGGCCAAGACCATACAGGGGTTTAACAAGACAGGTTCACTCAGAACAGGCCTCTCTATGGTCGATCAAAGGAGTTGAGTGCATGTGCTCAGTGTCATATCCAGAGGTTGACTTTTCAAAATAGATAAATGAGTGCTGCCAGCATTACTAGGCTAAAGGGGCGGGTGGTCAGCCTCAAACCACATGCTGCACACTGTGTCAAATTGGTCAGCATGGCTGTTGTCCCAGAAGGAAGCCTCTTCTAAAGATGATGTGCAAGAAAGCCCACAAACAGTTTTCTGAAAACAAGCAGACTAAGGGCATTAATTACTGGAGCCATGTCCTGTTGTCTGATGAGACCAAGATTAACTTATTTGGTTCAGATGGTGTCAAGTGTATGTGGCAGCAACCACATGAGGAGTACAAAGACAAGTGTGTTTTGCCTACAGTCAAGCATGGTGGTGGGAGTGTCATGATTTAGGGCTGCATGAGCGCTGCCAGCTGGAGGAGCTACAGTTCATTGAGGGAACCATGAATGCCAAAATGTACTGTGACATACTGAAGCAGAGCATGATTCCCTTCTTTCGGAAACGGGGCCGCAGTTTCTAACATGATGACGACCCCAAACACACCTTCAAGACGATCACTGCCTTGCAAAAGAAACTGAGGGTAAAGGTGCTGGACTGGCCAAGCATGTCTCCAAACATAAACCCTATTGAGAATATGTGGAGCATCCTCAAACGGAAGGTGGGGGAGTGCAAGGCCTCCAACATCCACCAGCTCCGTGATGTTGTCATGGAGGAGTGGGAGGGGATTCCAGTGGCAACATGTGAATCTCTAGTGAACTTCATGCCCAAGAGAGTTAAGGCAGTACTTAAAAATAATGGTAGCCACACGAAATATTGACACTTTATGCACAATTTGGCCGTTTTCACATAGGGGTGTACTCACTTTTGTTGCCAGCGGTTAAGACATTAATGGCTGTGTGCTGAGTTATTTAGAGGGTACACCAAATTGACACTGCTATACAAGCTGTACACTGACTTCATTACATTGTATCAAAGTGTCATATCTTCAGTGTTGTCCCATGAAAAGATATAATAAAATATTTTCAAAAATGTGAGGGGTGTACTCACTTATGTGAGATACTGTAACAGATTGCAAAAAGATCAGACGAACCATCATTTAGCTGACAGCCATCTAATGTGTATGGGGGACCTGAGCACTCATTTTGCTGTTGGCTATCTCTACCAACTCTCCTATACATATGAACATTCAAATCGGCTGAGCGCTCATGTGTTTTCAAAGGAAAGCCGCTGCAAGAAACATATCTCCTGAAGAACATGAATTAAAACTGCCTGACCTTTATCTCTTTCAAAGTAAACTGTAAGGAGACAGTCAAGAAGTCACTATACACATTACACTGTCGACTGATCCTGCCTATAGTCTAATGTATAGTTGAAACCATAAGTTTACATACACTATATAAAAAGACACATATGCATGTTTTTCTTAATATTGGACATGTCACATGAAATCAGAATAAACCTTTCCCGTTTTAGGTGAACTAGGATTACCATAATTTTTAATATTTGCCAAATGCCAGAATAATGAGAGAGAGAGAGAATGTTTTAAGGTATTTTTATTACTTACTGCAAAGTCAAAAGTTTACATACATTTCATTAGTATTTGGTACCATCGCCCTTAAACAGAATGACTTGGGTCAAACGTTTGGGATATCCTTCCACAAGCTTCTCACAATAGTTGGTTGGAATTTGGGCCAATTCCTCCTGACAAAACTGGTGTAACTGATCCAGGTTTGTAGGTCGCCTTGCTCGCACCTGCCTTTTCAGCTTTGCCCATAAATTGAGATATTGAGAAAAACATGCACATGTGTCTTTTTATATAGTGTATGTAAACTTATGGTTTCAACTGTATATGCGAAACTTACTATTTATATGCATCTGATGTTCACTTTTTAAGTCCCTTTTCAAGATTACATAAAATATAATTATCTTTTATCAAGTCATTCCAAACTAATAACTTTATTATTTTGGTATCAACAGAACAATATGGGCCTTGTTTTATGTGGTAAATTAAGTTTTTATACATACATTTTGCTGTACATATAAGTTAGAATTTAATGTAAACATCATTTTACATGTTATTTATCACTGGCTGCAGAGAGTACTGTATTGTACATACCCTCCTCAACATTAAAAGTGCAAAACTTGGGAGGAAATGTCATGGGCCCCTATTCATCATTTGCGTTTTTTTTAAGTCTCTTTCCTGTTTTGTCTTGTGGTATTAGTTGCCATTTTTGGTGCCAAATTCATTAGACAGGTGTGGTGATTTCCACACCCTTATTTGAATACCTAGTAAGGTGTAATTATCTTTTTCCTATAAAGCAAAGAGTCATATGTATTTTTATTCAGATACCTGAGGAAGGTGGTTGTTTCTGCCGAAACGCATTCTATCCGTTTTTTTACATTCGTATGCTTGAGTAATACATTTTATTTGTGGACAAGAAGTTTTTAAAATCATTACCACGGGAGCGCGGCCACTATAGAATTGGATTATTTTCTATTGAACCTATAGAATCAGGGAACTGGTAAAAAAAATGGTGCTGGTAAAATGTGATAATAACATGTAAGCTCCGCTACTTGATATCTTTTATTTTAGATGTACTTTCACAATGCAAGAAGCACTTTTGATCATTCCTGATTATGTCCACTTGCTGAAAAAATACTGAACACTTGTCTTGCTTGAGTAATTGTAACCATAGTCGATGATGGAGTAATTTATTCTGTGCTACTTATGAGCAACTTTCCATGCTGTACCCTAATAGAGCTTGGTATCGTACTTTACCTGATTGCATTACATGAGTAGAAAACTGAAAGTGTAATAATCTACTGAAAGTGTTCTATTCTTTCAATTTCCTGCTGCATCTTAATAAATATACACCTGTGCAGAGAATCTACTATCACGGAAGACTGAAGGGAAGGTGTGTCCAAACTTTTGGTCTGTACTGTACATGGGTAAGCTCTATTGCCATTCCTAGTTATGCATCTGTTCTGCTACTATTGATGTGGAGTTTTCTCCAATATAGACTCACCTTAGATCAGGGGTCTCAAACACTTGGCCCGAGGAAGCCCCAGTAATGATTGCGGCCTGGTCCTAAGGGCCTCTGAAGTCAGTGATTCTTTTCAGTTGAATGTTGTACAAGTTAGGGGCCACCATAAGCCATTACTACAAGATGGGGACCAGGATGGGCGCATTACTACAAGATGGGGACCAGGATGGGCACATTACTACAAGATGGGGACCAGGATGAGCACATTACTACAAGATGGGGACCAGGATGGGCACATTACTACAAGATGGGGACCAGGATGGGCACATTACTACAAGATGGGGACCAGGGTGGGCACATTACTACAAGACTACAAGATGGGGACCAGGACGGGCACATTACTACAAGATGGGGACCGGGATGGGCACATTACTACACGATGGGGACCGGGATGAGCACATTACTACACGATGGAGACCGGGATGAGCACATTACTACAAGATGAGGACCAAGATGGGGGACATTACCACAAGATGCGGACAAGGATGGGGACATTACCACGAGATGAGGAAGCTACTACAAGATGGGAACATTACTATAAGAAGTTGTTCAGAATTACTATGCGGTGCAAATTGTAAACAAGATGGGGACCAAGATGGGCACATTACTACAAGATGGGGACCAAGATGGGGACCGGGATGGGCACATTACTACACGATGGGGCCCAGGATGGGCACAGTACTGCACGATGGGGACCGGGATGGGCACATTACTACAAGATGAGGACCAAGATGGGGACATTACTACAAGATGCGGACAAGGATGGGGACATTACCACAAGATGTTGAAACTACTACAAGATGAGAACATTACTATCAGAAGTTGGTCAGAATTCCTATATGATGCAAATTGTAAGAAAAAAAATCACTGTATGTGGCCAATTAGGGGACACAAAAAGGAAATAAAAATTGTAAAACCTGTAAAACTGTAAACTTGTAAAAACTATAAAACTGTACCATAGCCCATAAAAGGAATGCCATGTAAAAGAATAAAATAAAAAAGCCAAAAATGTTAAAAAAATGATCCAAAAGGTGTATAGAATAAACAATATGGTATCATTAAAAATTTCATATCATCCTGAAAAGAATGCGGCCCTTCAAATTCACATTTTTACTATGTGCGGCCCATATACTTAGCCGAGTTTGAGACCCCTGCCTTAGATCCTTGTTATTTGTTGTAATTACCATCCCCTTTATAAACAGTGTGTGGTCAGTCACATCACATTCTTAATTGGCTTTTTTCCATGGCTACTAGTAATCACTGAACATATATAACATTGATTATTCCTCTCTGCTACTGGGTTGTCGCCCCATATGTGTTTTCCCCCACTTTTAACCTTCTACTTGTATTTATTACTAATAAAGAACTATTTATACTCTCTTTTGGGCTAAGTACTATTTGTACCATCTTAGACCTCAGTTCACATTGCTTGTTTTTTTGTCTTGTTTGCATTCTGTGCAAATTAAGGGTGTGGCATCCCCTTTGTTGAGCTGATTAGTATATATGTAGCTTACCACTGGCCTAAGTGGCCTGAAGTTGGGACCCGGTCCTATTTGTCTACCCTTTTATATGCACTACTTCAACTTTGATATACAGTAAGGTTTTTAATATAGACAGTGTAGGTACCGTCCCAATTTAGGGTCACCTTGTCGCTGGTGGGACGGCTTGTATACTTTTTTTGATAAAAAATAGTTCACTAAGTACCCTATATTTAATATGCAACTTTGCTTTACATTTATATATAATGATGGTAGGGTATGAGATACATTTTTTGTCGTTTGTAGGTTTTGCTTCTTTTTGCTAGTGTGAACATGCTCCTATTTCTTGCATGTGTACCATCTTAGACCTCAGTTCACATTGCTTGTTTTTTTGTCTTGCTTGCATTCTGTGCAAATTAAGGGTGTGGTATCCCCTTTGTTGAGCTGATTAGTATATATGTAGCTTACCACGGGCCTAGGTGGTCTGAAGTTGGGACCCGGTCCTATTTGTCTACCCTTTTATATGCATTACTTCAACTTTGATATACAGTAAGGTTTTTAATATAGACAGTGTAGGTACCGTCCCAATTTAGGGTCACCTTGTCACTGGTGGGACGGCTTGTATACTTTTTTTGATCAAAAATAGTTCACTAAGTACCCTATATTTAATATGCAACTTTGCTTTACATTTATATATAATGATGGTAGGGTATGAGATATATTTTTTGTCTTTTGTAGGTTTTGCTTCTTTTTGCTAGTGTGAACATGCTCCTATTTCTTGCATGTGTACCATCTTAGACCTCAGTTCACATTGCTTGGTTTTTTGTCTTGTTTGCATTTTGTGCAAATTAAGGGTGTGGCATCCCCTTTGTTGAGCTGATTAGTATATATGTAGCTTACCACTGGCCTAGGTGGCCTGAAGTTGGGACCCGGTCCTGTTTGTCTACCCTTTTATATGCATTACTTCAACTTTGATATACAGTAAGGTTTTTAATATAGACAGTGTAGGTACCGTCCCAATTTAGGGTCACCTTGTCGCTGGTGGGACGGCTTGTATACTATTTTTGATCAAAAATAGTTCACTAAGTACCCTATATTTAATATGCAACTTTGCTTTACATTTATATATAATGATGGTAGGGTATGAGATATATTTTTTGTCGCTTGTAGGTTTTGCTTTTTTTTGCTAGTGTGAACATGCTCCTATTTCTTGCATGTGTACCATCTTAGACCTCAGTTCACATTGCTTGTTTTTTTGTCTTGTTTGCATTCTGTGCAAATTAAGGGTGTGGCATCCCCTTTGTTGAGCTGATTAGTATATATGTAGCTTACCACGGGCCTAGGTGGTCTGAAGTTGGGACCCGGTCCTATTTGTCTACCCTTTTATATGCATTACTTCAACTTTGATATACAGTAAGGTTTTTAATATAGACAGTGTAGGTACCGTCCCAATTTAGGGTCACCTTGTCGCTGGTGGGACGGCTTGTATACTTTTTTTGATCAAAAATAGTTCACTAAGTACCCTATATTTAATATGCAACTTTGCTTTACATTTATATATAATGATGGTAGGGTATGAGATATATTTTTTGTCGCTTGTAGGTTTTGCTTCTTTTTGCTAGTGTGAACATGCTCCTATTTCTTGCATGTGTACCATCTTAGACCTCAGTTCACATTGCTTGTTTTTTTGTCTTATTTGCATTCTGTGCAAATTAAGGGTGTGGTATCCCCTTTGTTGAGCTGATTAGTATATATGTAGCTTACCACTGGCCTAGGTGGCCTGAAGTTGGGACCCGGTCCTATTTGTCTACCCTTTTATATGCATTACTTCAACTTTGATATACAGTAAGGTTTTTAATATAGACAGTGTAGGTACCGTCCCAATTTAGGGTCACCTTGTCGCTGGTGGGACGGCTTGTATACTTTTTTTGATAAAAAATAGTTCACTAAGTACCCTATATTTAATATGCAACTTTGCTTTACATTTATATATAATGATGGTAGGGTATGAGATATATTTTTTGTCTTTTGTAGGTTTTGCTTCTTTTTGCTAGTGTGAACATGCTCCTATTTCTTGCATGTGTACCATCTTAGACCTCAGTAGTGTTGAGCCACCCCCGTATTGTTCGAGTTCGGTTCGGTTCGTCGAACACCCGTGTGTTCGCCGAACTGTTCGTCGAACTGTTCGTCGAACACCTTCGAACACCGTTAAAACCAATGGCAGGCAAACAAAAACACATAGAAACACATAGAAAACACCTTCAAAGGTGTCCAAAAGCTGACAAACTGCTCAGAAGACACAACTAACACATGGAAAAGTGACAAGTACATGTAGTCATGCGAAAAGAAAAGAGGTGGAGGAGTAAAAGGAGGGGGAGACACAGATATAGGCATGTCATGCCCTTCTAAAATCCAAAAAGTGAGAAGCCGACATGTTCAGTCCGCTCCTGCCTGTGCCACCTCCGTGTCGCCGGGTTTGTGCCAGAGCCGCGGTGAACCCTGACGGCCAGCCCCCCTCTCTCAATACTGGTGCCTGTCCGCTGGTGGGTCGAGCGAGCCCCCCTGTGGTGGAGGCAGCTCTAAGCTTTTTAATTTAAATTGTCTCTCTAATTTGAATGAATACACTTTAAATCCATTTACAAGGATCTATTGGAGGGCAAGTCTCATGCCAGCAGCCGCGTAATTCCAGCTCCAGTAGCGTCCACTAAAGCTGCTGCAGTTAAAAAGCTTTTATAAGGATCGGCTGTCCACCGCAAGGCATCCTACTGCCAGTCCCAGCCCCTATGCCTTGGGGTGCCTCTTGATGCTCTTCACTGAGTATCCCGTGGTCCCGAAGCATTTCCTTTGAAAAAATTAAGTGTCCAAACTACAGGTGGTGTAGCTTGCTTAACAGCCGGGATAATCCGCTGACTAGCAGACACTGCTACTAGGCACAAAGTATTTCCTGGGCTAGATGCAGTTAAAAATTTGTAATTAGATACTCTCGTTGGATGCTGAGAAAGCATTCCATAGAGTCTCCTGGCACGCCATATATGATTCTCTTAAAAAGCTTGGGGTAAGGGTCTAGGGGACCCTTTTATAGCCAAAATCACGGCCCTGTATCACAATACGTCACCTAGGCTGAAGATAAATGGAACTGTAGCACCCTGAGGGCTCGGTTGCTACAGAGGTATTGCACCTCACCCAGAGGTGTGATATCTCACTCTCAGGTAAGGATGGAGTGTGGATCAGGACCCGACACCTGCATGCATTACACCACATTGCCGTGGGGCAGGGCGACCAATATGCCTCTGAGATGGGCACGACAGTCCCTGTCCCTGGCTGGAGTGGGGGGAGGGAACACTGAGGAAGGGGAACCCTGTAGTGCAGGAGCAGGGAGGAAGCAGTTCCTGGGTGCATTGAGAAGGGAGTATAAAAGGTGGGCACCATCTTAGTTCAGTGCAGAGAAGTCTGAGCAGAAGTGGCAGGGAGCAGGGGCTCTGCATGAGCTCTGCTCCGGAGGCGGGCCTAGTAACAGAGGCCCAGGCCTGGAAGAGGGAGAAGGAAGGAAGAGGAGCGGAGAAGGCTCCAGGAATGAGGAATGAAGGGATCCCAGGGGTGCGGACGGGCGAGTCGCCACCGCACGCCCGAATCCACCTGCGTGGAGGGGTCAGGCCAAAGGGGGAGACCAGTCCCTGAAACTAGTGGAGGCAGGAAACGACCCTCAGCTTGAAACCGGAGGCTGTGACATTTTATGTGGCGCAGCCCCTCGCTACACCCGCTAGGAAGGCACCACATAGGGTCAGGGAAACTGGCGCCAAGTTTACCAAGAGGAGGCCCGAGGCAGCCGGACAGAAGGGTTGGTAAGAAAGGCCAGACAAAGGACACACAAAGGGGGTCCTGTGAAGCGCTCCAAAGTTATCTGGGAGTTGTCTGAGCCCCTCACCTGGTGAGCACAGTACGACGTGGGCAGCCGTTACCTGCAGACGTGGTCTGGATAATAAGAACTGTGAATAAAGGCCCTGGACTGCATCACTGACTCCGAGTCGTTACTGCTGCTGCCCTGCACCATCACCCCCATCCTCCGCATACACTGCCCTGAGGCTATACTCCTTCGGTGGGGAGTTATGCTACGCTCTGCTGCACCCACAACACCAGCCTCAGCGGTCTGCCCTGCAGTGGCGGTTCACTCTGACCGCAATCCACGGGTGGCATAGTCGGACATTTGAACATCAAAACCACATAAATAGTTCCGCCACTGGTTTGACCACCCTGAGCCACGGAACCGGGTCGCCGCCACGAAGACTACAACCACCAGCATCCACCAAAAAGGGTCCGGCTCCGGGTGTCCCAAGGCCCAGGGGGTGCATCAGAACATTTTCATCACCTTTCACAATCACCAATGGGACAAGGCAGGGATGTCCTCTGTCCCCTCTCTTATACATCCTAGTGACGGAGCACCTGCTCTCATCAATTCGCCATAACCCCAATATTAGGTGGATTGAGGTGGGAGGCACCGAGTACAAGTGCTCTCTATTTGCTGATGATGTCCTAGTATATATCACTCAATCACATATATCCATCCATGCTGTTATGGCTGAAATAGATCACTTTGTTACATGGTCAAATTTTAAATTCAATGCAGCGAAGTCTGAGGCCCTCGATGTCTCCCTCCCCAAATCCATATAGGATTCCATCCAGTCCAACTTTCCCTTTGCCTGGCCCTCACAGGGTATCAAATACTTAGGAATTCCTATTCATAGAGGCCTCTCCCATCTATGTTATCTTAATTTTGGGCCCTTTATTGAACAACTCCATACAGACCACGGTTGGCAAGTTAGAACTGTAAGATTCACTACGTGAACCACTGGTGTTTTGTGGAAAAGCACATGTACACTGTGTTCCAAATTATTATGCAAAAAGTGTTTAGGAGTGATAAGGGAAGAATTTGTTTGTTTGTCAGTTAAACTCATTGATGGTGATGTGTGTCAGGGCTCTTTATATCACTGTAAGCAATTGCAGACACCTGTGCTAATTAGTTTGGCAGGTGTGTCCAATGAAAGGCAAGACTACTTAAGAAGGCTGTCTCACATTATTAAGCAGCCTACATTTTCTGCCAAAATGGGAAAGAAAAAGGATGTGTCGGCTGCTGAGAAGCAACAAACTGTGGAGTGTTTAGGTCAAGGCATGACTACAATCAACATTGTGCGATGATCAGGATGAAGTGTCTTGGCAATCAAGAAGTATGTAGCTGATTCACAGTACACACGTGTGCGTGCTGATAAGGGCAAATTGAGGACTCTTTCCTACAGGCAATTACGTCAGGTTAAAAGAGCAGCGGCAAAAAAGCCTTGTCATAGCAGCAGACAAGTTTTTAAAGCTGCTGGTACCTCCAACGTCCCCCGAACAACAAGATGCAGGGTCCTTCAGAGGTTTGCAGCTGTGCATACGCCATCCTGTCGACCTCCTCTATCCACTTCACACAAGCAGAAATGGCTCCAGTGGGCCAAACATTACATGAAGACTGATTTCAAAACAGTTTTGTTCATGGATGAGTGCCGTGCAGCGCTCGATGGTCCAGATGGATGGAGTGGAGGATGGCTGGTTGATGGACACCCCACGCAAACACGGCTACAGCGCCAACAAGGAGGAGGTGGAGTAATGTTTTGGGCTGGAATCATGGGGAGAGAGATTGTCGGCCCCTTTAGGATCCCTGAAGGCGCTAAAGATGAACTCCATAATGTATGTGGATTTTCTCAAACAGCACTTCCTGCCATGGTTCAAGAAGAAGAACCGTGTATTTCACAGCAAGATCATTTTTTTGCATGATAATGCACCATCTCATGCTGCACATAAAACGTCTGCATCTCTGGCTGATATGGGCATAAAAGGGGACAAACTTATGGTGTGACCCCCATGCTCCCCTGACCTCTACCCCATTCAGAACCTCTGGAGCATCATCAAAAGGAGTGTCTATGATGGCGGGAGGCAGTTCACATCTAAGCAACAGCTCTGGGAGGGTATTCTGTCCTCATGCAAAACAATTGAAGCAGAAACCATCCAAAACCTGACAAATTCAATGGACGAGAGAGTTCAGAAGCTCCTTTCGAACAAGGGGTCCTATGTGAAAATGTAACATCACCTAGAATAAAGTTTTGAGTTGAAAACTGTTTGATTTCAGTTTCTAATAACCTGCTAATGCTTATAATTTCAAAAATGACCATTTTTTTGGTCTTTATTAAAATGAAAAGGTTGATCGAAAAGTTTGGGGGATCTAAGAGTGTGGCAACCCAGTAGTCATGATTACTTCGAATTCTGACAATATGAGGGTCATGTTGCATGTAGTGCAGCAAGAAGGCACTTATGTGTCTTGCGCATCTCGGAGCCCCAAAATTATTTTCCGGGCTAGATGCAGCTAAAAATTATTATTAATTTTAAATCTGGTGGAGCTTAGTATAGATGGCCTAATAGGATCAGTGCTGCACACTGCTACAAAGCCCAAATTATTTTCCAGTCAAGATACAGATAAACATGATTAGTAATTTTAAATCTGGTGGAGCTTATTATAGATGGCCTAATAGAATCAGTGCTGCACACTGCTACAAAGCCCAAATTATTTTCCAGCCAAGATACAGATAAACATGATTAGTAATTTGAAAGCTTAAAACGGTTGGTAGGGTGATTTTAACCAATCATCAAGCTTTTACTCTCCCCAGGATGACACAGGGGTAGAAAAGTCGTTTCGGATCCATGATTTGTTCATCTTTATGAACATGAGTCTGTCTACATTATCAGTGGAGAGCCGCGTGCGCTTATCTGTCAGCACACCACCAGCAGCGCTGAACACACGTTCAGACAGAACGCTGGCTGCGGGGCATGACAAGATCTCCAAGGCGTAAGTGGCTAGCTCCGGCCATTTATCCAGATTGGAAGCCCAAAAAGAGCAAGGGTCCAGTGACACAGTCATGGCTTCAATGTTTACTTGAAGATACTCCTGTACCATCGTCTCTAGGCGTTGACTATGTGTCAGAGTTCTTGTCTCCTGTGGCCTTGCAAAGGATGGGCTAAAAAAGTGGTGAAATGATTCCGCAAAATTGATGTTACCAGCAGATACAGTGGTTCTGTTACGGTTTGAGTGCTGAACACTTGACGGTCCCACGGTTGGCAAGTTGGAACTGTGAGATTCACTACGTGCACCACTGGTGTTTTGTGGAAAGGCACATGTAAGATTCTGCAACAGTCTCTGCTGATACTCCTGCATGCGTGCATCCCTTTCTATGGCAGGAATAATTTCTGCAAATTTACTTTTGTACCGGGGATCTAACAGTGTGGCAACCCAGTAGTCAGGATTATTTCTAATTCTCACAATTCGAGGGTCATGTTGCAGGTAGTGCAGCAAGAAGGCACTCATGTGTGTTGCGCATCCAGGAGCACCACGTCCCTGTTGTGTTGGTGGCGAGGTAACAATCATGCTTCCTTCCTCTGTCCTCTCCCCCCAACCTCGCACAACAGAAATGTGATCAAGGTCTCCCTCATCTGATGAGTCTTCCATCAGTTCGTCCTCCACTTCTTCCTGGGCTCCTGCACCTTCCTCACTAATTTGGCTGCTACCATGCGCCCTGGTAAAACCATCTCCCCCACCCTCACATGCCTGCCGCCTTGGTGCTGCCGACCGTCTGAACCTTGCAGATGTTAGCCCTTCCGCATACAACTCCTCCTCCTCTACTTCCTCCACCTCCTCTTGTGCCACCACCTGACTCCGAATTCTGTTTAACATGTGCTCCAGCATGTAAATCACCGGAATAGTCATGCTGATAATGGCATCGTCAGCACTAAACATCTTCGTCGCCATTTCAAAACTGTGCAGAAGGGTGCATAGGTCCCTGATCTGAGACCACTCCTCCAGCGTGATTTGCCCCACCTCTGGATCTCGTTGGCCCAGGCTATACGTCAGAACGTATTGCACCAGGGCTTGTCGGTGCTGCCACAGTCGCTGCAACATGTGCAGAGTTGAATTCCACTGAGTAGGCACATCGCATTTTAGCCGGTGAAGTGGCAGGCTCAACGACTTCTGTAGAGATGTAAGTCGCTGAGCTGCGGAATGCGAACGGCGGAAGTGAGCACACAGCGACCGTGCCCTCTGCAGAAGGCCATCTAGTCTGGGATAGTGGGCTAAAAATTGCTGGACAACCAGGTTCAACACGTGAGCCATACAAGGCACGTGTGTGACATTGCCCCGGCGAAGGGCCGCACCCAGGTTTGCAGCATTGTCGCACACGGCCTTCCCTGGTTTCAGGTCCAGTGGAGACAACCATTCATGAAATTGGTTCTCCAGAGCTGACCACAACTCCTCAGCAGTGTGACTCACATTTCCCAGACATTTCAAAGTAAAAACCGCCTGATGAGGTTGAGCCCTACTGCCAGCATAGTAAGGAGGTGTGCAGGATCCCTTCTGCGCAGTTAGAAAGCTTGTGGCATGACCAGACAGGCTTTGGGTGCAGGTGGAAGATCGAGAGGAGGTTGAGGAGGCAGAAACAGTGGAGGAACTTTGACATAAAGAGGATTGACGCACAACTCGTGGGGACGGCAAGACTTGGACAGCAGCCCCTTGTCCTGCTGTCACCATAGTTACCCAGTGCCCAGTCAGCGACATGTAACGCCCCTGTCCATGCCTACTCGTCCAAGTGTCTGTGGTGAAATGCACCCTGTCACACACAGAGTTTCTCAAAGAAGCGGTGATGTTGTGTGCGACATGCTGGTGGAGCGCAGGCACACCTTTCTTTGAGAAGTAGTGCCGACTGGGCATCTGGTACTGGGGCACTGCGACGGACATAAGGTCTCGAAAATCCTCTGTGTCCACCAGGCGGAAAGGCAGCATTTCTGTAGCCAAGAGCTTGCAGATGGTGAAATTCAACATCTTAGCTTTCTCATGGCTAGGAGGAAATGGTCTTTTACTTGTCCACATCTGAGGGACCGAGGGCTGGCTATTGTGCTTAGACGGGGTTGATAAGGGTGTCCCCGGCAAACTGCCGGTCTGTGAGGAAGATGCAGGCGGACAT
Source organism: Phyllobates terribilis (assembly GCF_046119375.1). Classification (NCBI taxonomy): domain Eukaryota; kingdom Metazoa; phylum Chordata; class Amphibia; order Anura; family Dendrobatidae; genus Phyllobates; species Phyllobates terribilis. The sequence continues at coordinate 406,447,302 of NW_027362764.1, forward strand.
GTTAGGTTGCCTTGATCCAAAGGTGGTGCTATCGATGTCGGACAGCGCTCAACACCAGCTGGTGTTACCACCTCCAAAGAAAATGATGACCTGCCAATCACGCTGGCTGTTGCGGGTAAAGAGGTGGCAGGTCTGCGCCCCAAAACAGGTGTGACTGCTGTCCCCCCAGTCACAGAGGATGAAGAGGCCGCGGATGCACAAGATATGGCAGACGGTGGTTGGCCCGGCCGGCTAGGCCGCATTGTAGCACACTGAGCTTCCCACTGCAACTTATGCTTCATTTCCATGTGCCGGTTCATGCATGAAGTACTCAAACTATGTATTTTTTGGCCTCTACTTAGCTTTTGCTGACAAATGTTACAGATAACACGAGTTGGGTCATCTTTATCGATCTGAAAAAATGCCCAGGCTATGCAAGGCTTAACACCCATGCGACCTGAAGAGCCACCACGACTTGTGGTGAGAGGCAGAGTTGTGTTTGAGGATGCAGTTGTTGACGTGCTTCCAGTACTACGTCTCTGTCCAGGAAGGCGCAACCTGACCTCGTCGTCACTAGTATCTTCCTCCACCTCCTCTGCTGACCTCATCTCTTGGCTGACTGTGGGTTGACAGTAAGTGGGATCTCCAACCTCATCATCATCACCCTGTGCGTTATCACACCCGTTGTCCTCAGAGCCAACCTGTTCCTGCCCTGACAAAAAACTAAAGTTGTTGCTCCAATCAGGTATTTGAGTCTCATCATCGTCTTCCTCATTGTCTCCACCAACAGGAGTTACAGTTTGGGAACGAGGGTCTACATTATGGTCAGAACCTTCTGCGTCTGGTCCTGGATCCGACTCATAAAGATTCTGGGCATCAGTGCAGATCATTTCCTCGTCTGGATTCACAGAAGCGCTGGAGTCGACCTCTGATTCCCAGGCTATAGTATGAGTAAACAGCTCTGCAGACTCAACCATCTGTTCTACCTCATACTCAGACGGGCAGCTGGAGATTTGGGAGCTGTGAGGAAGCAAGTGCGATTGGGGTGACACCTTTGAGGACTGGAGTATTTGTGATGTTGAAGTTGATGTGGAGGAGAGCCCACTTAAAGGAGCACTTGATATCCGTTGAAGCACCTGCTGTTTTTGTGCCTCATCTGGAATTTGTAGCGATTGACGTGGCCGTAAGAAAGGGATCTTATCACATTGTCCGCTAAAAGAAGTAGACATTTTAGTTTGGCTGGAAGATGGTCTTTCTTCTGCAGATGTTACTGTTGCTTTAACACCTACTCCACGGACACAACCTTTTTTCCCCTTTTCAACACGCCTATTCCCCTTTCCACCAGCAGCAGGCATTTTTCCACTCATTTTGGTGGTTAACTAATTCACAACTCTGGAGTTGTTTGCACAAAAAAACAATGGATGGGAACCGAGCAGAGCTGAGTGGCCAAACTGTGGTATTAGGCCAAAACTATTGGCTGGGTTAGATGCAGAAAAAAATTATATTCAATTTGCAACCTGATGGAGGTCAGTATAGATGGACTAATAGAACAAGTCCCACACACTGCTAGAAGCTCAAATATTTTTTCAGAGGTAGATGCAGAAAAAAATTGTATTCAGTTTGCAACCTGATGGAGGTCAGTATAATTGGACTAATAGAACAAGTCCTACACACAGCTAGAAGCCCAAATATTTTTTCAGAGGTAGATGCAGAAAAAAAATATATTCAGTTTGCAACCTGATGGAGGTCAGTATAGATGGACTAATAGAGAAAGTCCCACACACTGCTAGAAGGCCAAATATTTTTTCAGAGCTAGATGCAGACAAAAAATTATTTTGAATTTGCAACCTGATGGAGGTCAGTATAGATGGACTAATAGTGAAAGTCCCACACACTGCTAGAAGGCCAAATATTTTTTCAGAGCTAGATGCAGAAAAAAATTATATTCAGTTTGCAACCTGATGGAGGTCAGTATAGATGGACTAATAGAACAAGTCCCACACACAGCTAGAAGCCCAAATATTTTTTCAGAGGTAGATGCAGATAAAAATTATTTTTAATTTGCAACCTGATGGAGGTCAGTATAGATGGACTAATAGAGAAAGTCCCACACACAGCTAGAAGGCCAAATATTTTTTCAGAGCTAGATGCAGATATAAATTATTTTTAATTTGCAACCTGATGGAGGTCAGTATAGATGGACTAATAGAGAAAGTCCAACACACTGCTAGAAGGCCAAATATTTTTTCAGAGCTAAATGCAGAAAAAAATTATATTCAGTTTGCAACCTGATGGAGGTCAGTATAGATGGACTAATAGAACAAGTCCCACACACAGCTAGAAGGCCAAATATTTTTTCAGAGGTAGATGCAGATAAAAATTATTTTTAATTTGCAGCCTGATGGAGGTCAGTATAGATGGACTAATAGAGAAAGTCCCACAAACTGCTAGAAGGCCAAATATTTTTTCAGAGCTAGATGCAGATAAAAATTATTTTTAATTTGCAACCTGATGGAGGTCAGTATAGATGGACTAATAGAGAAAGTCCCACACACTGCTAGAAGGCCAAATATTTTTTCAGAGCTAGATGCAGAAAAAAATTATATTCAGTTTGCAACCTGATGGAGGTCAGTATAGATGGACTAATAGAACAAGTCCCACACACAGCTAGAAGCCCAAATATTTTTTCAGAGGTAGATGCAGAAAAAAATTATATTCAATTTGCAACCTGATGGAGGTCTGTATAGATGGATTAATAGAACAAGTCCCACATACAGCTAGAAGCCCAATATTTTTTCAGAGGTAGATGCAGAAAAAAAATATATTCAGTTTGCAACCTGATGGAGGTCAGTATAGATGGACTAATAGAGAAAGTCCCACACACTGCTAGAAGGCCAAATATTTTTTCAGAGCTAGATGCAGACAAAAAATTATTTTTAATTTGCAACCTGATGGAGGTCAGTATAGATGGACTAATAGAGAAAGTCCCACACACTGCTAGAAGGCCAAACATTTTTTCAGAGCTAGATGCAGATATAAATTATTTTTAGTTTGCAACCTGATGGAGGTCAGTATAGATGGATTAATAGAACAAGTCCCACACACAGCTAGAAGCCCAATATTTTTTCAGAAGTAGATGCAGAAAAAAAATATATTCAGTTTGCAACCTGATGGAGGTCAGTATAGATGGACTAATAGATAAACTCCCACACACTGCTAGAAGGCCAAATATTTTTTCAGAGCTAGATGCAGACAAAAAATTATTTTTAATTTGCAACCTGATGGAGGTCAGTATAGATGGACTAATAGAGAAAGTCCCACACACTGCTAGAAGGCCAAATATTTTTTCAGAGCTAGATGCAGATATAAATTATTTTTAATTTGCAACCTGATGGAGGTCAGTATAGATGGACTAATAGAGAAAGTCCCACACACTGCTAGAAGGCCAAATATTTTTTCAGATCTAGATGCAGTTAAAAATTATTTTTAATTTGCAACCTGATGGAGGTCAGTATAGATGGACTAATAGAGAAAGTCCCACACACAGCTAGAAGCCCAAATATTTTTTCAGAGGTAGATGCAGAAAAAAATTGTATTCAGTTTGCAACCTGATGGAGGTCAGTATAGATGGAATAATAGAACAAGTCCCACACACACAGCTAGAAGCCCAAATATTTTTTCAGAGGTAGATGCAGATAAAAATTATTTTTAATTTGCAACCTGATGGAGGTTAGTATAGATGGACTAATAGAGAAAGTCCCACACACTGCTAGAAGGCCAAATATTTTTTCAGAGCTAGATGCAGACAAAAAATTATTTTGAATTTGCAACCTGATGGAGGTCAGTATAGATGGACTAATAGAGAAAGTCCCACACACAGCTAGAAGCCCAAATATTTTTTCAGAGGTAGATGCAGAAAAAAATTGTATTCAGTTTGCAACCTGATGGAGGTCAGTATAGATGGAATAATAGAACAAGTCCCACACACAGCTAGAAGCCCAAATATTTTTTCAGAGGTAGATGCAGATAAAAATTATTTTTAATTTGCAACCTGATGGAGGTTAGTATAGATGGACTAATAGAGAAAGTCCCACACACTGCTAGAAGGCGAAATATTTTTTCAGAGCTAGATGCAGACAAAAAATTATTTTGAATTTGCAACCTGATGGAGGTCAGTATAGATGGACTAATAGAGAAATTCCCACACACTGCTAGAAGGCCAAATATTTTTTCAGAGCTAGATGCAGAAAAAAATTATATTCAGTTTGCAACCTGATGGAGGTCAGTATAGATGGACTAATAGAACAAGTCCCACACACAGCTAGAAGCCCAAATATTTTTTCAGAGGTAGATGCAGATAAAAATTATTTTTAATTTGCAACCTGATGGAGGTCAGTATAGATGGACTAATAGAGAAAGTCCCACACACTGCTAGAAGGCCAAATATTTTTTCAGAGCTAGATGCAGATATAAATTATTTTTAATTTGCAACCTGATGGAGGTCAGTATAGATGGACTAATAGAGAAAGTCCCACACACTGCTAGAAGGCCAAATATTTTTTCAGAGCTAGATGAAGAAAAAAATTATATTCAGTTTGCAACCTGATGGAGGTCAGTATAGATGGACTAATAGAACAAGTCCCACACACAGCTAGAAGGCCAAATATTTTTTCAGAGGTAGATGCAGATAAAAATTATTTTTAATTTGCAGCCTGATGGAGGTCAGTATAGATGGACTAATAGAGAAAGTCCTACACACTGCTAGAAGGCCAAATATTTTTTCAGAGCTAGATGCAGGTATAAATTATTTTTAATTTGCAACCTGATGGAGGTCAGTATAGATGGACTAATAGAGAAAGTCCCACACACTGCTAGAAGGCCAAATATTTTTTCAGAGCTAGATGCAGAAAAAAATTATATTCAGTTTGCAACCTGATGGAGGTCAGTATAGATGGACTAATAGAACAAGTCCCACACACAGCTAGAAGGCCAAATATTTTTTCAGAGGTTGATGCAGATAAAAATTATTTTTAATTTGCAGCCTGATGGAGGTCAGTATAGATGGACTAATAGAGAAAGTCCCACACACTGCTAGAAGGCCAAATATTTTTTCAGAGCTAGATGCAGACAAAAAATTATTTTGAATTTGCAACCTGATGGAGGTCAGTATAGATGGACTAATAGAGAAAGTCCCACACACTGCTAGAAGGCCAAATATTTTTTCAGAGCTAGATGCAGAAAAAAATTGTATTCAGTTTGCAACCTGATGGAGGTCAGTATATATGGACTAAAAGAACAAGTCCCACACACAGCTAGAAGCCCAAATATTTTTTCAGAGGTAGATGCAGAAAAAAATTATATTCAGTTTGCAACCTAATGGAGGTCTGTATAGATGGATTAATAGAACAAGTCCCACACACAGCTAGAAGCCCAATATTTTTTCAGAGGTAGATGCAGAAAAAAAATATATTCAGTTTGCAACCTGATGGAGGTCAGTATAGATGGACTAATAGAGAAAGTCCCACACACTGCTAGAAGGCCAAATATTTTTTCAGAGCTAGATGCAGAAAAAAATTATATTCAGTTTGCAACCTGATGGAGGTCAGTATAGATGGACTAATAGAACAAGTCCCACACACAGCTAGAAGGCCAAATATTTTTTCAGAGGTAGATGCAGATAAAATTTATTTTTAGTTTGCAGCCTGATGGAGGTCAGTATAGATGGACTAATAGAGAAAGTCCCACACACTGCTAGAAGGCCAAATATTTTTTCAGAGCTAGATGCAGACAAAAAATTATTTTGAATTTGCAACCTGATGGAGGTCAGTATAGATGGACTAATAGAGAAAGCCCCACACATTGCTAGAAGGCCAAATATTTTTTTAGAGCTAGATGCAGAATAAAATTATATTCAGTTTGCAACCTGATGGAGGTCAGTATAGATGGACTAAAAGAACAAGTCCCACACACAGCTAGAAGCCCAAATATTTTTTCAGAGGTAGATGCAGAAAAAAATTATATTCAGTTTGCAACCTGATGGAGGTCTGTATAGATGGATTAATAGAACAAGTCCCACACACAGCTAGAAGCCCAATATTTTTTCAGAGGTAGATGGAGAAAAAAAATATATTCAGTTTGCAACCTGATGGAGGTCAGTATAGATGGACTAATAGAGAAAGTCCCACACACTGCTAGAAGGCCAAATATTTTTTCAGAGCTAGATGCAGAAAAAAATTATATTCAGTTTGCAACCTGATGGAGGTCAGTATAGATGGACTAATAGAACAAGTCCCACACACAGCTAGAAGCCCAAATATTTTTTCAGAGGTAGATGCAGAAAAAAATTATATTCAATTTGCAACCTGATGGAGGTCTGTATAGATGGATTAATAGAACAAGTCCCACATACAGCTAGAAGCCCAATATTTTTTCAGAGGTAGATGCAGAAAAAAAATATATTCAGTTTGCAACCTGATGGAGGTCAGTATAGATGGACTAATAGAGAAAGTCCCACACACTGCTAGAAGGCCAAATATTTTTTCAGAGCTAGATGCAGACAAAAAATTATTTTTAATTTGCAACCTGATGGAGGTCAGTATAGATGGACTAATAGAGAAAGTCCCACACACTGCTAGAAGGCCAAACATTTTTTCAGAGCTAGATGCAGATATAAATTATTTTTAGTTTGCAACCTGATGGAGGTCAGTATAGATGGATTAATAGAACAAGTCCCACACACAGCTAGAAGCCCAATATTTTTTCAGAAGTAGATGCAGAAAAAAAATATATTCAGTTTGCAACCTGATGGAGGTCAGTATAGATGGACTAATAGATAAACTCCCACACACTGCTAGAAGGCCAAATATTTTTTCAGAGCTAGATGCAGACAAAAAATTATTTTTAATTTGCAACCTGATGGAGGTCAGTATAGATGGACTAATAGAGAAAGTCCCACACACTGCTAGAAGGCCAAATATTTTTTCAGAGCTAGATGCAGATATAAATTATTTTTAATTTGCAACCTGATGGAGGTCAGTATAGATGGACTAATAGAGAAAGTCCCACACACTGCTAGAAGGCCAAATATTTTTTCAGATCTAGATGCAGTTAAAAATTATTTTTAATTTGCAACCTGATGGAGGTCAGTATAGATGGACTAATAGAGAAAGTCCCACACACAGCTAGAAGCCCAAATATTTTTTCAGAGGTAGATGCAGAAAAAAATTGTATTCAGTTTGCAACCTGATGGAGGTCAGTATAGATGGAATAATAGAACAAGTCCCACACACACAGCTAGAAGCCCAAATATTTTTTCAGAGGTAGATGCAGATAAAAATTATTTTTAATTTGCAACCTGATGGAGGTTAGTATAGATGGACTAATAGAGAAAGTCCCACACACTGCTAGAAGGCCAAATATTTTTTCAGAGCTAGATGCAGACAAAAAATTATTTTGAATTTGCAACCTGATGGAGGTCAGTATAGATGGACTAATAGAGAAAGTCCCACACACAGCTAGAAGCCCAAATATTTTTTCAGAGGTAGATGCAGAAAAAAATTGTATTCAGTTTGCAACCTGATGGAGGTCAGTATAGATGGAATAATAGAACAAGTCCCACACACAGCTAGAAGCCCAAATATTTTTTCAGAGGTAGATGCAGATAAAAATTATTTTTAATTTGCAACCTGATGGAGGTTAGTATAGATGGACTAATAGAGAAAGTCCCACACACTGCTAGAAGGCGAAATATTTTTTCAGAGCTAGATGCAGACAAAAAATTATTTTGAATTTGCAACCTGATGGAGGTCAGTATAGATGGACTAATAGAGAAATTCCCACACACTGCTAGAAGGCCAAATATTTTTTCAGAGCTAGATGCAGAAAAAAATTATATTCAGTTTGCAACCTGATGGAGGTCAGTATAGATGGACTAATAGAACAAGTCCCACACACAGCTAGAAGCCCAAATATTTTTTCAGAGGTAGATGCAGATAAAAATTATTTTTAATTTGCAACCTGATGGAGGTCAGTATAGATGGACTAATAGAGAAAGTCCCACACACTGCTAGAAGGCCAAATATTTTTTCAGAGCTAGATGCAGATATAAATTATTTTTAATTTGCAACCTGATGGAGGTCAGTATAGATGGACTAATAGAGAAAGTCCCACACACTGCTAGAAGGCCAAATATTTTTTCAGAGCTAGATGAAGAAAAAAATTATATTCAGTTTGCAACCTGATGGAGGTCAGTATAGATGGACTAATAGAACAAGTCCCACACACAGCTAGAAGGCCAAATATTTTTTCAGAGGTAGATGCAGATAAAAATTATTTTTAATTTGCAGCCTGATGGAGGTCAGTATAGATGGACTAATAGAGAAAGTCCTACACACTGCTAGAAGGCCAAATATTTTTTCAGAGCTAGATGCAGGTATAAATTATTTTTAATTTGCAACCTGATGGAGGTCAGTATAGATGGACTAATAGAGAAAGTCCCACACACTGCTAGAAGGCCAAATATTTTTTCAGAGCTAGATGCAGAAAAAAATTGTATTCAGTTTGCAACCTGATGGAGGTCAGTATATATGGACTAAAAGAACAAGTCCCACACACAGCTAGAAGCCCAAATATTTTTTCAGAGGTAGATGCAGAAAAAAATTATATTCAGTTTGCAACCTAATGGAGGTCTGTATAGATGGATTAATAGAACAAGTCCCACACACAGCTAGAAGCCCAATATTTTTTCAGAGGTAGATGCAGAAAAAAAATATATTCAGTTTGCAACCTGATGGAGGTCAGTATAGATGGACTAATAGAGAAAGTCCCACACACTGCTAGAAGGCCAAATATTTTTTCAGAGCTAGATGCAGAAAAAAATTATATTCAGTTTGCAACCTGATGGAGGTCAGTATAGATGGACTAATAGAACAAGTCCCACACACAGCTAGAAGGCCAAATATTTTTTCAGAGGTAGATGCAGATAAAATTTATTTTTAGTTTGCAGCCTGATGGAGGTCAGTATAGATGGACTAATAGAGAAAGTCCCACACACTGCTAGAAGGCCAAATATTTTTTCAGAGCTAGATGCAGACAAAAAATTATTTTGAATTTGCAACCTGATGGAGGTCAGTATAGATGGACTAATAGAGAAAGCCCCACACATTGCTAGAAGGCCAAATATTTTTTTAGAGCTAGATGCAGAATAAAATTATATTCAGTTTGCAACCTGATGGAGGTCAGTATAGATGGACTAAAAGAACAAGTCCCACACACAGCTAGAAGCCCAAATATTTTTTCAGAGGTAGATGCAGAAAAAAATTATATTCAGTTTGCAACCTGATGGAGGTCTGTATAGATGGATTAATAGAACAAGTCCCACACACAGCTAGAAGCCCAATATTTTTTCAGAGGTAGATGCAGAAAAAAAATATATTCAGTTTGCAACCTGATGGAGGTCAGTATAGATGGACTAATAGAGAAAGTCCCACACACTGCTAGAAGGCCACATATTTTTTCAGAGCTAGATGCAGACAAAAAATAATTTTTAATTTGCAACCTGATGGAGGTCAGTATAGATGGACGAAAAGAGAAAGTCCCACACACTGCTAGAAGGCCAAATATTTTTTCAGAGCTAGATGCAGATATAAATTATTTTTAATTTGCAACCTGATGGAGGTCAGTATAGATGGACTAATAGAGAAAGTCCCACACACTGCTAGAAGGCCAAATATTTTTTCAGAGCTAGATGCAGATAAAAATTATTTTTAATTTGCAACCTGATGGAGGTCAGTATAGATGGCCTAATAGAGAAAGTCCCACACACTGCTAGAAGGCCAAATATTTTTTCAGAGGTAGATGCAGATAAAAATTATTTTTAATTTGCAACCTGATGGAGGTCAGTATAGATGGACTAATAGAGAAAGTCCCACACACTGCTAGAAAGCCAAATATTTTTTCAGAGCTAGATGCAGACAAAAAATTATTTTGAATTTGCAGCGTGATGGAGGTCAGTATAGATGGACTAATAGAACAAGTCCCACACACTGCTAGAAGGCCAAATATTTTTTCAGAGCTAGATGCAGAAAAAAATTATATTCAGTTTGCAACCTGATGGAGGTCAGTATAGATGGACTAATAGAACAAGTCCCACACACTGCTAGAAGCCCAAATATTTTTTCAGAGCTAGATGCAGAAAAAAATTATATTCAATTTGCAACCTGATGGAGGTCAGTATAGATGGACTAATAGAATGATGCTATGCCCAAAAGATTTTACTTCACTAGGTGCAGGAAAAAATTGGTATTCTATACACAGGTGGTATATCTTGCAACACAGATAGGCTACTCCCCTGACTAACACACTCTGCAATAGGCCAAAAAGGATTAGCTTTGCTAGATTCAGCCAAATGCTGTGAAAAAAACTTGCACAGCACTGGCACAGACCTGCCTGGCAAAAACTGATAGGAACTGATGTAACCTAGTCCTGAAAAGGACTGCAATTACAATTAGTCTTTACTCCCACAATCTATCTATTTAAGAGCACAGACCTGCCTGATAAAAGTCGTAGGAAATGCTGTAACCTAGTCCTTAAAAGGACTGCAATCACAACTATTCCCTACTCCCAAGCTATCTGTAGATTTGTGCGAAAATTGGCTTGAAATTAACAAGGTATAGCGCACACAGCAACAGCGGTGCCGTCTAACACGCAGCTGCAGCAGTGAGAAAATGGTGGCGACGGGAAAAATGGCTTGGTCTTATAGGGCAAGGACAAGTGACATACACTGCCAGTGACACATGCCCTTGCTTGTGTGAAAAAAAGCACTTCGCTCCGTGTGTGCGCTGCTGATAGGCTGACAGATTGCACCTCCCCACTGTAAATGCGGGAAAGAGAAAAAAAAATGGAGATCTTCATTATTCCTGCAGAGATCCATCCCCTGCCCCTCCCCCCACCCCGCTGTACACTCAAACTGCGTATTAACATTAATTTTCATCATTACTGAGAAAAAATCCAGTTATGAATTTGGTGCACGAACAGTTATCGAACATAACCTCGAACAGCCGAATTTTTCTCAAATTGTTCGTGTTCGCCGAACGGCTCGAACACCGCCCAAAACAGCTCGAATTTGAGATTGGCGAACAGTTCGAGTCGAACAACGCTCATCTCTAGACCTCAGTTCACATTGCTTGGTTTTAAGTACTGTTTGTTGTAGCTTTTCTAAAATTGTAAGGTACCCATAGTCACTTGATTATATGCTTACTTCAGGTGTATTATTATTTTTTATTACTTTTTCAGGATTTTATTTTAATCTACACATATAACCCTATATTCACTTGAATAATTACTCCCAATTTTCATATACATCTTTATGTGTCAGCTGCATTGTTGACCTATTTCTCTTCTTTAGCTGGATGTGCATCTTTGGATGTGCACATTCAGCTGAAATGTATTGCAGTGCAGAGACCTGCCGACTAGAGATGAGCGTTGTTCTACTCGAACTGTTCGCCAATCTCAAATTCGAGCTGTTTTGGGCGGTGTTCGAGCCGTTCGGCGAACACGAACAATTTGAGAAAAATTCGGCTGTTCGAGGTTATGTTCGATAACTGTTCGTGCACCAAAATCATAACTGGATTTTTTCTCAGTAATGATGAAAATTAATGTTAATACGCAGTTTGAGTGTACAGCGGGGTGGGGGGAGGGGCAGGGGATGGATCTCTGCAGGAACAATGAAGATCTCCATTTTTTTTTCTCTTTCCCGCATTTGCAGTGGGGAGGTGCAATCTGTCAGCCTATCAGCAGCGCACACACGGAGCGAAGTGCTTTTTTCACACAAGCAAGGGCATGTGTCATTGGCAGTGTATGTCACATGTCCTTGCCCTATAAGACCAAGCCATTTTCCCCGTCGCCACCATTTTCTCACTGCTGCAGCTGCGTGTTAGACGGCACCGCTGTTGCTGTGTGCGCTATACCTTGTTAATTTCAAGCCAATTTTCGCACAAATCTACAGATAGCTTGGGAGTAGGGAATAGTTGTGATTGCAGTCCTTTTAAGGACTAGGTTACAGCATTTCCTACGACTTTTATCAGGGAGGTCTGTGCTCTTAAATAGATAGATTGTGGGAGTAAAGACTAATTGTAATTGGAGTCCTTTTCAGGACTAGGTTACATCAGTTCCTATCAGTTTTTGCCAGGCAGGTCTGTGCCAGTGCTGTGCAAGTTTTTTTCACAGCATTTGGCTGAATCTAGCAAAGCTAATCCTTTTTGGTTTATTGCAGAGTGTGTTAGTCAGTGGAGTAGCCTATCTGTGTTGCAAGATATACCACCTGTGTATAGAATACCAATTTTTTTACTGCACCTAGTGAAGTAAAATCTTTTGGGCATAGCATCATTCTATTAGTCCATCTATACTGACCTCCATCAGGTTGCAAACTGAATATAATTTTTTTCTGCATCTAGCTCTGAAAAAATATTTGGCCTTCTAGCAGTGTGTCGGACTTTCTCTATTAGTCCATCTATACTGACCTCCATCAGGTTGCAAATTAAAAATAATTTATATCTGCATCTACAGTACCTCTGAAAAAATATTTGGGCTTCTAGCTGTGTGTGGGACTTGTTGTATTAGTCCATCTATACTGACCTCCATCAGGTTGCAAACTGAATATATTTTTTTCTGCATCTACCTCTGAAAAAATATTGGGCTTCTAGCTGTGTGTGGATCTTGTTCTATTAATCCATCTATACAGACCTCCATCAGGTTGCAAACTGAATATAATTTTTTTCTGCATCTAGCTCTGAAAAAATATTTGGCCTTCTAGCAGTGTGTGGGACTTTCTCTGTTAGTCCATCTATACTGACCTCCATCAGGTTGCAAACTGAATATAATTTTTTTCTGCATCTAGCTCTGAAAAAATATTTGGCCTTCTAGCAGTGTGTGGGACTTTCTCTGTTAGTCCATCTATACTGACCTCCATCAGTTTGCAAACTGAATATAATTTTTTTCTGCATCTAGCTCTGAAAAAATATTTGGCCTTCTAGCAGTGTGTCGGACTTTCTCTATTAGTCCATCTATACTGACCTCCATCAGGTTGCAAATTAAAAATACTTTTTATCTGCATCTACAGTACCTCTGAAAAAATATTTGGGCTTCTAGCTGTGTGTGGGACTTGTTGCATTAGTCCATCTATACTGACCTCCATCAGGTTGCAAACTGAATATATTTTTTTCTGCATCTACCTCTGAAAAAATATTGGGCCTTCTAGCTGTGTGTGGGTCTTGTTCTATTAATCCATCTATACAGACCTCCATCAGGTTGCAAACTGAATATAATTTTTTTCTGCATCTAGCTCTGAAAAAATATTTGGCCTTCTAGCAGTGTGTCGGACTCTCTCTATTAGTCCATCTATACTGACCTCCATCAGGTTGCAAATTAAAAATAATTTTTATCTGCATCTACAGTACCTCTGAAAAAATATTTGTGCTTCTAGCTGTGTGTGGGACTTGTTGTATTAGTCCATCTATACTGACCTCCATCAGGTTGCAAACTGAATATATTTTTTTCTGCATCTACCTCTGAAAAAATATTGGGCTTCTAGCTGTGTGTGGGACTTGTTGTATTAGTCCATCTATACTGACCTCCATCAGGTTGCAAACTGAATATATTTTTTTCTGCATCTACCTCTGAAAAAATATTGGGCTTCTAGCTGTGTGTGGGACTTGTTGTATTAGTCCATCTATACTGACCTCCATCAGGTTGCAAACTGAATATATTTTTTTCTGCATCTACCTCTGAAAAAATATTGGGCTTCTAGCTGTGTGTGGGACTTGTTGTATTAGTCCATCTATACTGACCTCCATCAGGTTGCAAACTGAATATATTTTTTTCTGCATCTACCTCTGAAAAAAATTGGGCTTCTAGCTGTGTGTGGGCCTTGTTGTATTAGTCCATCTATACTGACCTCCATCAGGTTGCAAACTGAATATATTTTTTTCTGCATCTACCTCTGAAAAAATATTGGGCTTCTAGCTGTGTGTGGGACTTTCTCTGTTAGTTCATCTATACTGACCTCCATCAGGTTGCAAACTGAATATAATTTTTTTCTGCATCTAGCTCTGAAAAAATATTTGGCCTTCTAGCAGTGTGTGGGACTTTCTCTGTTAGTCCATCTATGCTGACCTCCATCAGGTTGCAAACTGAATATAATTTTTTTCTGCATCTAGCTCTGAAAAAATATTTGGCCTTCTAGCAGTGTGTCGGACCTTCTCTATTAGTCCATCTATACTGACCTCCATCAGGTTGCAAATTAAAAATAATTTTTATCTGCATCTACAGTACCTCTGAAAAAATATTTGGGCTTCTAACTGTGTGTGGGTCTTGTTGTATTAGTCCATCTATACTGACCTCCATCAGGTTGCAAACTGAATATATTTTTTTCTGCATCTACCTCTGAAAAAATATTGGGCTTCTAGCTGTGTGTGGGGCTTGTTGTATTAGTCCATCTATACTGACCTCCATCAGGTTGCAAACTGAATATATTTTTTTCTGCATCTACCTCTGAAAAAATATTGGGCTTCTAGCTGTGTGTGGGACTTGTTGTATTAGTCCATCTATACTGACCTCCATCAGGTTGCAAATTGAATATAATTTTTTTCTGCATCTAACCCAGCCAATAGTTTTGGCCTAATACCACAGTTTGGCCACTCAGCTCTGCTCGGTTACCATCCATTGTTTTTTTGTGCAAACAACTCCAGAGTTGTGAATTAGTTAACCACCAAAATGAGTGGAAAAAGGCCTGCTGCTGGTGGAAAGGGGAATAGGCGTGTTGGGAAGGGGAAAAAAGGTTGTGTCCGTGGGGTAGGTGTTAAAGCAACAGTAACATCTGCAGAAGAAAGACCATCTTCCAGCCAAACTAAAATGTCTACTTCTTTTAGCGGACAATGTGATAAGATCCCTTTCTTACGGCCACGCCAATCGCTACAAATTCCAGATGAGGCACAAAAACAGCAGGCGCTTCAACGGATATCAAGTGCTCCTTTAAGTGGGCTCTCCTCCACATCAACTTCAACATCACAAATACTCCAGTCCTCAAAGGTGTCACCCCAATCGCACTTGCTTCCTCACAGCTCCCAAATCTCCAGCTGCCCGTCTGAGTATGAGGTAGAACAGATGGTTGAGTCTGCAGAGCTGTTTACTCATACTATAGCCTGGGAATCAGAGGTCGACTCCAGCGCTTCTGTGAATCCAGACGAGGAAATGATCTGCACTGATGCCCAGAATCTTTATGAGTCGGATCCAGGACCAGACGCAGAAGGTTCTGACCATAATGTATACCCTCATTCCGAAACTGTAACTCCTGTTGGTGGAGACAATGAGGAAGACGATGATAAGACTCAAATACCTGTTTGGAGCGACAACTTTAGTTTTTTGTCAGGGCAGGAACAGGTTGGCTCTGAGGACGACGGGTGTGATAACGCACAGGGTGATGATGATGAGGTTGGAGATCCCACTTACTGTCAACCCACAGTCAGCCAAGAGATGAGGTCAGCAGAGGAGGTGGAGGAAGATGCTAGTGACGACGAGGTCAGGTTGCGCCTTCCTGGACAGAGACGTAGTACTGGAAGCACGTCAACAACTGCATCCTCAAACACAACTCTGCCTCTCACCACAAGTCGTGGTGGCTCTTCAGGTCGCATGGGTGCTAAGCCTTGCATAGCCTGGGCATTTTTTCAGATCGATAAAGATGACCCAACTCGTGTTATCTGTAACATTTGTCAGCAAAAGCTAAGTAGAGGCCAAAAAATACATAGTTTGAGTACTTCATGCATGAACCGGCACATTGACATGAAGCATAAGTTGCAGTGGGAAGCTCAGTGTGCTACAATGCGGCCTAGCCGGCCGGGCCAACCACCGTCTGCCATATCTTGTGCATCCGCGGCCTCTTCATCCTCTGTGACTGGGGGGACAGCAGTCACACCTGTATTGGGGCGCAGACCTGCCACCTCTTTACCCGCAACAGCCAGCGTGATTGGCAGGTCATCATTTTCTTTGGAGGTGGTAACACCAGCTGGTGTTGAGCGCTGTCCGACATCGATAGCACCACCTTTGGATCAAGGCAACCTAACATGTCCGCCTGCATCTTCCTCACAGACCGGCAGTTTGCCGGGGACACCCTTATCAACCCCGTCTAAGCACAATAGCCAGCCCTCGGTCCCTCAGATGTGGACAAGTAAAAGACCATTTCCTCCTAGCCATGAGAAAGCTAAGAGGTTGAATTTCACCATCTGCAAGCTCTTGGCTACAGAAATGCTGCCTTTCCGCCTGGTGGACACAGAGGATTTTCGAGACCTTATGTCCGTCGCAGTGCCCCAGTACCAGATGCCCAGTCGGCACTACTTCTCAAAGAAAGGTGTGCCTGTGCTCCACCAGCATGTCGCACACAACATCACCGCTTCTTTGAGAAACTCTGTGTGTGACAGGGTGCATTTCACCACAGACACTTGGACGAGTAGGCATGGACAGGGGCGTTACATGTCGCTGACTGGGCACTGGGTAACTATGGTGACAGCAGGACAAGGGGCTGCTGTCCAAGTCTTGCCGTCCCCACGAGTTGTGCGTCAATCCTCTTTATGTCAAAGTTCCTCCACTGCTTCTGCCTCCTCAACCTCCTCTCGGTCTTCCACCTGCACCCAAAGCCTGTCTGGTCATGCCACAAGCTTTCTAACTGCGCAGAAGGGATCCTGCACATCTCCTTACTATGCTGGCAGTAGGGCTCAACGTCATCAGGCGGTTTTTACATTGAAATGTCTGGGAAATGTGAGTCACACAGCTGAGGAGTTGTGGTCAGCTCTGGAGAACCAATTTCATGAATGGTTGTCTCCACTGGACCTGAAACCAGGGAAGGCCATGTGCGACAATGCTGCAAACCTGGGTGCGGCCCTTCGCCGGGGCAATGTCACACACGTGCCTTGTATGGCTCACGTGTTGAACCTGGTTGTCCAGCAATTTTTAGCCCACTATCCCAGACTAGATGGCCTTCTGCAGAGGGCACGGTCGCTGTGTGCTCACTTCCGCCGTTCGCATCCCGCAGCTCAGCGACTTACATCTCTACAGAAGTCGTTGGGCCTGCCACTTCACCGGCTAAAATGCGATGTGCCTACCCGGTGGAATTCAACTCTGCACATGTTGCAGCGACTGTGGCAGCACCGACAAGCCCTGGTGCAATACGTTCTGACGTATAGCCTGGGCCAACGAGATTCAGAGGTGGGGCAAATCACGCTGGAGGAGTGGTCTCAGATCAGGGACCTATGCACCCTTCTGTACAGTTTTGAAATGGCGACGAAGATGTTTAGTGCTGACGATGCCATTATCAGCATGACTATTCCGGTGATTTACATGCTGGAGCACATGTTAAACAGAATTCGGAGTCAGGTGGTGGCACAAGAGGAGGTGGAGGAAGTAGAGGAGGAGGAGTTGTATGCGGAAGGGCTAACATCTGCAAGGTCCAGACGGTCGGCAGCACCAAGGCGGCAGGCATGTGAGGGTGGGGGAGATGGTTTTACCAGGGCACATGGTAGCAGCCAAACTAGTGAGGAAGGTGCAGGAGCCCAGGAAGAAGTGGAGGACGAACTGATGGAAGACTCATCAGATGAGGGAGACCTTGATCACATTTCTGTTGTGCGAGGTTGGGGGGAGAGGACAGAGGAAGGAAGCATGATTGTTACCTCGCCACCAACACAACAGGGACTTGGTGCTCCTGGATGCGCAACACACATGAGTGCCTTCTTGCTGCACTACCTGCAACATGACCCTCGAATTGTGAGAATTAGAAATAATCCTGACTACTGGGTTGCCACACTGTTAGATCCCCGGTACAAAAGTAAATTTGCAGAAATTATTCCTGCCATAGAAAGGGATGCACGCATGCAGGAGTATCAGCAGAGACTGTTGCAGAATCTTACATGTGCTTTTCCACAAAATACCAGTGGTGCACGTAGTGAATCTCACAGTTCCAACTTGCCAACCGTGGGACCGTCAAGTGTTCAGCACTCAAACCGTAACAGAACCACAGTATCTGCTGGTAACATCAATTTTGCGGAATCATTTCACCACTTTTTTAGCCCATCCTTTGCAAGGCCACAGGAGACAAGAAGTCTGACACATAGTCAACGCCTAGAGACGATGGTACAGGAGTATCTCCAAGTAAACATTGAAGCCACGACTGTGTCACTGGACCCTTGCTCTTTTTGGGCTTCCAATCTGGATAAATGGCCGGAGCTAGCCACTTACGCCTTGGAGATCTTGTCATGCACCGCAGCCAGCGTTCTGTCTGAACGTGTGTTCAGCGCTGCTGGTGGTGTGCTGACAGATAAGCGCACGCGGCTCTCCACTGATAATGTAGACAGACTCACGTTCATAAAGATGAACAAATCATGGATCCGAAACGACTTTTCTACCCCTGTGTCATCCTGGGGAGAGTAAAAGCTTGATGATTGGTTAAAATCACCCTACCAACCGTTTTAAGCTTTCAAATTACTAATCATGTTTATCTGTATCTTGGCTGGAAAATAATTTGGGCTTTGTAGCAGTGTGCAGCACTGATCCTATTATACTAAAGCTTCACCAGATTTAAAATTAAAAATAATTTTTAGCTGCATCTAGCCCGGAAAATAATTTTGGGGCTCCGAGATGCGTAAGACACATAAGTGCCTTCTTGCTGCACTACCTGCAGCATGACCCTCATATTGTCAGAATTCGAAGTAATCATGACTACTGGGTTGCCACACTCTTAGATCCCCCAAACTTTTCGATCAACCTTTTCATTTTAATAAAGACCAAAAAAATGGTCATTTTTGAAATTATAAGCATTAGCAGGTTGTTAGAAACTGAAATCAAACAGTTTTCAACTCAAAACTTTATTCTAGGTGATGTTACATTTTCACATAGGACCCCTTGTTCGAAAGGAGCTTCTGAACTCTCTCGTCCATTGAATTTGTCAGGTTTTGGATGGTTTCTGCTTCAATTGTTTTGCATGAGGACAGAATACCCTCCCAGAGCTGTTGCTTAGATGTGAACTGCCTCCATCATAGACACTCCTTTTAATGATGCTCCAAAGGTTCTGAATGGGGTAGAGGTCAGGGGAGCATGGGGGTCACACCATAAGTTTGTCCCCTTTTATGCCCATATCAGCCAGAGATGCAGATGTTTTATGTGCAGCATGAGATGGTGCATTATCATGCAGAAAAATGATCTTGCTGTGAAATACACGGTTCTTCTTCTTGAACCATGGCAGGAAGTGCTGTTTGAGAAAATCCACATACATTATGGAGTTCATCTTTAGCGCCTTCAGGGATCCTAAAGGGGCCGACAATCTCTCTCCCCATGATTCCAGCCCAAAACATTACTCCACCTCCTCCTTGTTGGCGCTGTAGCTGTGTTTGCGTGGGGTGTCCATCAACCAGCCATCCTCCACTCCATCCATCTGGACCATCGAGCGCTGCACGGCACTCATCCGTGAACAAAACTGTTTTGAAATCAGTCTTCATGTAATGTTTGGCCCACTGGAGCCGTTTCTGCTTGTGTGAAGTGGATAGAGGAGGTCGACAGGATGGCGTATGCACAGCTGCAAACCTCTGAAGGACCCTGCATCTTGTTGTTCGGGGGACGTTGGAGGCACAAGCAGCTTCAAAAACTTGTCTGCTGCTATGACAAGGCTTTTTTGCCGCTGCTCTTTCAACCTGACGTAATTGCCTGTAGGAAAGAGTCCTCAATTTGCCCTTATCAGCACGCACACGTGTGTACTGTGAATCAGCTACATACTTCTTGATTGCCAAGACACTTCATCCTGATCATCGCACAATGTTGATTGTAGTCATGCCTTGACCTAAACACTCCACAATTTGTTGCTTCTCAGCAGCCGACACATCCTTTTTCTTTCCCATTTTGGCAGAAAATGTAGGCTGCTTAATAATGTGAGAGAGCCTTCTTAAGTAGTCTTGCCTTTCATTGGACACACCTGCCAAACTAATTAGCACAGGTGTCTGCAATTGCTTACAGTGATATAAAGAGCCCTGACACACATCACCATCAATGAGTTTAACTGACAAACAAACAAATTCTTCCCTTATCACTCCTAAACACTTTTTGCATAATAATTTGGAACGCAGTGTACATGTGCTTTTCCACAAAACACCAGCGGTTCACGTAGTGAATCTTACAGTTCTAACTTGCCAACCGTGGTCTGTATGGAGTTGTTCAATAAAGGGCCCAAAATTAAGATAACATAGATGGGAGAGGTCTCTATGAATAGGAATTCCTAAGTATTTGATACCCTGTGAGGGCCAGGCAAAGGGAAAGTTGGACTGGATGGAATCCTATATGGATTTGGGGAGGGAGACATCGAGGGCCTCAGACTTCGCTGCATTGATTTTAAAATTTGACCATGTAACAAAGTGATCTATTTCAGCCATAACAGCATGGATGGATATATGTGATTGAGTGATATATACTAGGACATTATCAGCAAATAGAGAGCACTTGTACTCGGTGCCTCCCACCTCAATCCACCTAATATTGGGGTTATGGCGAATTGATGAGAGCAGGTGCTCCGTCACTAGGATGTATAAGAGAGGGGACAGAGGACATCCCTACCTTGTCCCATTGGTGATTGTGAAAGGTGATGAAAATGTTCTGATGCACCCCCTGGGCCTTGGGACACCCGGAGCCGGACCCTTTTTGGTGGATGCTGGTGGTTGTAGTCTTCGTGGCGGCGACCCGGTTCCGTGGCTCAGGGCGGTCAAACCAGTGGCGAAACTATTTATGTGGTTTTGATGTTTAAATGTACGACTACGCCACCCGTGGATTGCGGTCAGAGTGAACCGCCGCTACAGGGCAGACCGCTGAGGCTGGTGTTGTGGGTGCAGCAGAGCGTAGCATAACTCCCCACGGGAGGAGTATAGCCTCAGGGCAGTGTATGCGGAGGATGGGGGTGATGGTGCAGGGCAGCAGCAGTAACGACACGGAGTCAGTGATGCAGTTCAGGGCCTTTACTCACAGTTCTTATTATCCAGACCACGTCTGCAGGTAACGGCTGCCCACGTCGTACTGTGCTCACCAGGTGAGGGGCTCAGACAACTCCCAGATAACTTTGGAGCACTTCACAGGACCCCCTTTGTGTGTCCTTTGTATGGCCTTTCTTACCAACACTTCTGTCCGGCTGCCTCGGGCCTCCTCTTGGTAAACTTGGAGCCAGTTTCCCTGACCCTATGTGGTGCCTTCCTAGCGGGTGTAGCGAGGGGCTGCGCCACATAAAATGTCAGAGCCTCCGGTTTCTAGCTGAGGGTCGTTTCCTGCCTCCACTAGTTCGGGGACCGGTCTCCCCCTTTGGCCTGACCCCTCCATGCAGGTGGATTCGGGCGTGCGGTGGCGACTCGCCCGTCCGCACCCCTGGGATCCCTTCATTCCTCGTTCCTGGAGCCTTCTCCGCTCCTCTTCCTTCCTTCTCCCTCTTCCAGGCCTGGGCCTCTGTTACTAGGCCCGCCTCCGGAGCAGAGCTCATGCAGAGCCCCTGCTCCCTGCCACTTCTGCTCAGACTTCTCTGCACTGAACTAAGATGGTGCCCACCTTTTATACTCACTTCTCAATGCACCCAGGAACTGCTTCCTCCCTGCTCCTGCACTACAGGGTTCCCCTTCCTCAGTGTTCCCTCCCCCCACTCCAGCCAGGGACAGGGACTGTCGTGCCCATCTCAGGGGCATATTGGTCGCCCTGCCCCACGGCAATGTGGTGTAATGCATGCAGGTGTCGGGTCCTGATCCACACTACATCCTTACCTGAGAGTGAGATATCACACCTCTGGGTGAAGTGCAATACCTCTGTAGCAACCGAGCCCTCAGGGTGCTACAGTTCCATTTATCTTCAGCCTAGGTGACGTATTGCGATACAGGGCCGTGATTTTGGCTATAAAAGGGTCCCCTAGACCCCTACCCCAAGCTTTTTAAGAGAATCATATATGGCGTGCCAGGAGACTCTATGGAATGCTTTCTCAGCATCCAACGAGAGTATCTAATTACAAATTTTTAACTGCATCTAGCCCAGGAAATACTTTGTGCCTAGTAGCAGTGTCTGCTAGTCAGCGGATTATCCCGGCTGTTAAGCAAGCTACACCACCTGTAGTTTGGACACTTAATTTTTTCAAAGGAAATGCTTCGGGACCACGGGATACTCAATGAAGAGCATCAGGAGGCACCCCAAGGCATAGGGGCTGGGACTGGCAGTAGGATGCCTTGCGGTGGACAGCCGAGCTCGATCCTTATAAAAGCTTTTTAACTGCAGCAGGTTTAGTGGACGCTACTGGATCTGGAATTACGCGGCTGCTGGCATGAGACTTGCCCTCCAATAGATCCTTGTAAATGGATTTAAAGTGTATTTATTCAAATTAGAGAGACAATTTAAATTAAAAAGCTTAGAGCTGCCTCAACCACAGGGGGGCTCGCTCGACCCACCAGCGGACAGGCACCAGTATTGGGAGAGGGGGGCTGGCCATCAGGGTTCACCGCGGCTCTGGCACAAACCCGGCGACACGGAGGTGGCACGGGCAGGAGCGGACTGGCCGTGTCGGCTTCTCACTTTTTGGATTTTAGAAGGGCATGACATGCCTATATCTGTGTCTCCCCCTCCTTTTACTCCTCCACCTCTTTTATTTTCGCATGACTATATGTACTTGTCACTTTTCCATGTGTTAGTTATGTCTTCTGATCAGTTTGTCAGCTTTTGGACACCTTTGAAGGTGTTTTCTATGTGTTTCTATGTGTTTTTGTTTGCCTGCCATTGGTTTTAACGGTGTTCGAAGGTGTTCGACGAACAGTTCGACGAACAGTTCGGCGAACACACGGGTGTTCGACGAACCGAACCGAACTCGAACACTACGGGGGTGGCTCAACACTACTGCCGACTCCCTTCACTTCAATACGCACCGCCGGGCAATTAGAGACCAACAGCAGATGTCAGATGCGGGTGGCGCATGGCAGTGACGTCATACACTGTATGTGTCAGGAGCGCCAAAGTCTGCTGCTAGCATTTGCGCTGGCCATAAATGAAGACGCCGCATTTCGTGGGAGCGTGGAGGAAGATAAGAAGAATCGTTTATTTCTTCTCCGTTGGAGAAGAACGGAGGACATTATTACCATAAGAGGCCAAGGAGAGTGGACATTATTTAATAATGTCCCCCATCCTGGGATCCTTCCTGTATTAAAGGGGCAAGGATGAGGGACATTATTACAGGAAGGGGCCCAGGATGGTGGACATTATTATAGGATGGGACCCAGGATGGGGGACATTATTAAATAAAAGGGCCATGATGCAAGACATTTATTACAGGTTGGGGTCCAGGATTGCGGACATTATTTC
This sequence comes from Phyllobates terribilis, assembly GCF_046119375.1. Taxonomy (NCBI): domain Eukaryota; kingdom Metazoa; phylum Chordata; class Amphibia; order Anura; family Dendrobatidae; genus Phyllobates; species Phyllobates terribilis. The sequence goes on from NW_027362764.1 coordinate 406,470,678, forward strand.
AGGAAGGGGTCAGGATGGGGGACATTAATACAAGAAGGGGCCCAAGGTGGGGGACATTAATGCACTCTTCAGCACAAACAACATGTTTTCTTCATTCATACAATAATAGTCATGCCAAATTGATCTACAGTCATGGCCAAAAGTTTTGAGAATGACACCAAAATTATATTTTCACATGATCTGCTGGCCTCTGGTTTTAATAGTGTTTGTCTGATGTTTATATCACATACAGAAATATAATTGCAATCATATTATGAGTACCAATAGGTTATATTGACAGTTAGAATGAGTTAATGCAGCAAGTCAATATTTGCAGTGTTGCCCCTTCTTCTTCAAGACCTCTGTAATTCTCCCTCGCATGCTCTCAATCAACTTTTGGACCAAATCCTGACTGATAGCAGTCCATTCTTGCATAATCAATGCTTGCATTTTGCCAGAATTTGTTGGTTTTTGTTTGTCCACCCGTCTCTTGATGATTGACCACAAGTTCTCAATGGGATTAAGATCTGGGGAGTTTCCAGACCATGGACCCAAAATCTCTATGTTTTGTACCATGAGCCATTTAGTTATCACCTTTGCTTTATGGCAAGGTGCTCCATCATGCTGGAAAAGGCATTGTTGGGCGCCAAACTGCTCTTGGACAGTTGGGAGAAGTTGCTCTTGGAGGACATTCGGGTACCATTCTTTATTCATGGCTGTGTTTTTAGGCAAGACTGTGAGTGAGCCGATTCCCTTGGCTGAGAAGCAACCCCACACATGAATGGTTTCAGGATGCTTTACAGTTGGCATGAGACAAGACTGGTGGTAGCGCTCACCTCTTCTTCTCCGAATAAGCTTTTTCCAGATGTCCCAAACAATCGAAAAGGGGATTCATCAGAGAAAATGACTTTGCCCCAGTCCTCAGCAGTCCACTCCCTGTACCTTTTGCAGAATATCAGTCTGTTCCTGATGTTTTTTCTGGAGAGAAGTGGCTTCTTTGCTGCCCTCCTTGAAACCAGCCCTTGCTCAAAGAGTCTCCGCCTCACAGTGCGTGCAGAAGCACTCACACCAGCCTGCTGCCATTCCTGAGCAAGCTCGGCACTGCTGGTAGTCCGATCCCGCAGCTGAAACAGTTTTAAGATACGGTCTTGGCGCTTGCTGGTCTTTCTTGGGCACCCTGGAGCCTTTTTGACAACAATGGAAGCTCTCTCCTTGAAGTTCTTGATGATGCGATAGATTGTTGACTGAGGTGCAATCTTTGTAGCTGCGATACTCTTCCCTGTTAGGCCATTTTTGTGCAGTGCAGTGATGGCTGCACGTATTTCTTTAGAGATAACCATGGTTAACTGAAGAGAAACAATGATACCAAGAACCAGCCTCCTTTTAAAGTGTCCAGTGATGTCATTCTTACTTAATCATGACTGATTGATCGCCAGCCCTGCCCTCATCAACACCCACACCTGTGTTAATGGATCAATCACTAAAACGATGTTAGCTGCTCCTTTTAAGGCAGGACTGCAATGATGTTGAAATGTGTTTTGGGGGTTAAAGTTCATTTTCTGGGCAAATATTGACTTTGCAAGTACAGTAATTGCTGTTAAGCTGATCACTCTTTGACATTCAGGAGTATATGCAAATTGCCATTACAAAAAATGAAGCAGTAAACTTTGGAAAAATTACTATTTGTCTCATTCGCAATACTTTTGGCCATGACTGTAGTTTTTTATGTTTGCATACATATTTTATTGCCATTACACAGCTTTCAAGAGTTTTTTTTTTATATCATATTTTTATGTAGCCATTTTATTTTTCTCCTGACAAAGTCATGTGGGGGGCTTGTTTTTTGCAAGCTGGGTACATCTTTATATTGGTAGCATTTGGGGTATGTACTATATTTTTCACTATTCATAAGAAGGGATGAAAAGTATAATCAGCATTTCTAGGAGAATTTTTTATACCATTCACCTGTGGCATAAGTGACATGGTAACTTTATTCTGTTTGTCAATGATGGTTTTGTATTGGAATATTCTGAGAGCTATAAACTTTGCATTATTGGACATGAGTTGGGGCTTGTTTTTGTGGGATAAGTTTTTATTAATACCATATTAGGGTATATAACTTTCTTTGATGATTTTTTTAAGGCAATATGAATAGAAAAAACAATTGTGGAATGTTTTTTATTTTTATTATCATGTTATTCACTGTGTAGCATGATGGACATGATAACTTTATTCATTGGGTCAGTACAATTAAAGTGTTACCAGTTTTAGGAGAAAGTAATATGCATTTGCATCACTATATTCTGAGAACCAAAAACTTTATAACTTTTTAAAAGAAAGAGCCATGTGACGGATTTTTTTTGTGGGATGAGTTATTGTTTTTTAACGATACCATTTTTGTTTTGTGCATATCAGTTTTTGATTGACATTTATTAGATTTTTGAGTGGCAGGAAAAAGCGGCACTATAATGCATTTTTTTCAATACACTACCACTTTTTTTTACAGTGCCTTATAAATATTAAATATCGCGAGAGTTCTATAGTATTGTTTTTATCTGCGGTCATTTTTGTACAGTTTTTTTTTACAGTTTTACTGTCACGGGGGTATCAGAGGTGACAGACAGTCGCCCTGCAGTTGGTTGCAGGAGATCTCTACGTTTGGCATTACAGACATCTTCTTAGATGAGAGGCTGTCTCTAGGACCTAGCGGCTGCCTCCCTCTGGTAATTAGCTCCCTGACCTGGGTGTATATATACCTGGTGTGTCTGAGAGGGAGGTGCCGGCTATATTCATTTCTACTTGTGAAGGCTTAGCATGAGCAGTACTTCGTCCTCACTGAAGCTTGAGGCCGAGTTCGCATTTGCCTGGAGTCGTCTAAAGCTAAGGATTCTCCCCCTGTTATAAATAACCAAAAGCAAAAATGCTCCTCCACACCTTGGACCATGTTGACACATAGCATTTTTGATGCGTTTTTGCACTTTTGCATTGCTTTCAACCAAGACAAATGCATTCACCAGGAAATGTAATTTTAACATTTTACAACCTTATCTGGCCATGTGGTGTGTGACACATCATCAGACACATGCATATAGTGCTGAAAAGACATGGGAACAGCAAGGGGAAGACCCCTGGAAGCATCTCTGACTCCCAGGTCACTGCCTAAGTGTGCCCATCATAAGTGATCCTTGGCGCATGTGAAGATGCCTCCCGCCATGCACCTGTCGTTGCAGACTTTCAACAATCACCATCCACGTCCTTGTCCCAGCGCAGCATTCAGTTGTCTCTACCCCATTCCTTGGAATACAAGCGCAAGTATGCAGCCACCCACCCAGACACAGGCGGCAATACTATACTGCCAAATTTATACTGCCAAATATTTGACAGCTGCTTGCACTTGATATATGGCCTTTTAGGCTCGTGGAGGCGGAAGCTGTCCACAACCTTATGGCAGCGGCCGGGTGTCCATAGTCGGTCCCCAGCCGTCACTATTTGTCCCAGTGTCGTCTCCACCTTCCACAAGCACGGGTCCTCCAACATTACTCGTGCCCTCCCCAGTGCACTTACTGGGAAGGACCGCCTAACAACAAACACGTGGACAAGTGAATGTGGCCAGGGACGGTACGGAGCTAGTCCACAGCTTGCCGGTGACTTGTATTTCACCACAGCCATATTTTTTAGCTCGATGAAAGGACTGACTTTTGGGAAACCGTATCGACTCCGGCTGTCATTTCTTCGTCACCAGGTTCTGCCCATGGTCACACATGACCATGCCTGGCTGTATGTTCAGCGGTGAGAGCCACAGATCAGGCTGCTGTGTTACAGCTATCAACAACTCTGCAGCGGTGGGCGGTTTGTCACCTAAGCATTAAGCATGTTATCTTCAGCACAGCCTGTTGCCGCTTGGCCAAGGCAGTGCTGCAGTGCTTTCAGCTTGTGACTGATGTGGTCATTTCAGAGATGGAGGCCGAACTGGAGGAGGAGGTGCAGGAGCTGAACAATGTGATTTCATTGAGGTTACATTGGCGACTCTGGTTTTTATACTAAAGAAAGATCCTACTGTATTTTTTTTATGTTATTTTTAAAGACAAATGCATTCACAGGGAAATGTCATTTTAACATTTTACAACCTTATCTGGCCATGTGGTGTGTGACACATCATCAGACACATCCTGTTTCATTATGATGCAGGGACTCTGAAAGTCACAAACCTATTTTTATAGGGCCATCAGGCGGGCCTTACTATTCTTAAAGGGCCAGCAGTCGGCCCTCGCTATTGTTAGAGAGCCGTCAGCCGACTATGCTTTGTTGTTCCCATTATTAACGAGTGGGTCTCCTATACTTTTATTGCGTATTGTAACGGGTCTGGGAGGCGGAACCTCTGAGCTACTATACAAGGGGCGGTCCTTGTAAGGGAGCGGGTGGCAATCAGGGATGACGGGCAGGCAGTCACAGCAGGTGACCGGGACAGTCTCTGAGTGGACGGGCTGGAGGTCACGGAAAGTGACCGGGGCAGTCTCTGGATAAACGGGCAGGGAGTTACGGCAAGTGACCGGGGCAGTCTCTGGATGAACGGGCAGGGAGTTACGGCAAGTGACCGGGGCAGTCTCTGGGTAAAGGGTAGGTACGACCTGTGATGGCAGAGCCTCCGGGTAGGCTAGCAGGCAGATGGTAGATGTGTGCTCCCAGGTGAGCAAGCGAGAGTCTCTGGAATGGTAGGTGGTCACAGCACGTGACGGCGAAGCCTCCAGGTAGGCTAGCAGGCAGGTAACAGGTGGGCGCTCCCAGGTGAGCGGGCAGGAGTCTCTGGAAAGGCAGATGGTCACAGCACGTGACGGCGGAGCCTCCAGGTAGGCTAGCAGGCAGGTAACAGGTGTGCGCTCCCAGGTGAGCGGGCAGGAGTCTCTGGAAAGGCAGATGGTCACAGCACGTGACGGCGGAGCCTCCAGGTAGGCTAGCAGGCAGGTAACAGGTGTGCGCTCCCAGGTGAGCGGGCAAGCTGGTCCATAGACAGACTGACAGGAGTTGGAAGGCAGACCGTCGGACCTCAGGCTAGCAGGCAGGTGACTGGATATCAGGCAGGACAAAGGCAGCAAGCTGGCAGGAATCTGGCAGGTAACTGGCAGGTAACTGGCAACGGGACCTGAGGGCTGAAGCACAGGTGAGACACAGGTGCAAACAACATTGCTCGGGCACCTCCATTTTGGAGGAGGTTCCCTTTATATGGGAGGTCCTCCGGCAATTGGCCGGGGACTCCTTAGAACGGCGCGCGCGGTCCCTTTAAGAGAGGGGGAGCACGCGCGCGCGCACCCTAAGCACACTGCCGGGGAAGGAGCGCGCGCCGGAAGCAACGGGGAGAGCAGCGCTGGAGGACGCCGCGCCAGGAGCGGGGAGGTGAGAGGGACGGCGTCTCTGCCTAGAACGGGGCAGAGACGTCGATGCTACAGTACCCCCCCCTTTAGGCCCCCTCTTTTTTAGGCCAGAAAGAAATTTTTCAAGGAGGAGCGGGGCGTTGATGTTCTCCCTGGGTTCCCAAGTTCTCTCCTCAGGACCAAACCCCTTCCAATCTACCAGAAAAAAGGTTTTTCCTCTTACCCTCTTGGAGGCCAGCATACTCTCTACCTCAAAGATGTCATCAGCGGAAACCGGAGCAGGAGGGGCACCTGGATTTTTGGAAAAAGAGTTAAAGACAACCGGTTTGAGGAGAGATACGTGGAAGGAGTTGGGGATCCGTAGGGTGGCCGGGAGTTTTAATTTGTAGGCCACAGGGTTAATTTGCCTGCGGACTTCGAAGGGGCCGATGAATCGAGGACCCAACTTGTAGGAGGGTATTTTGAGCCGCACATGTTTGGATGAGAGCCAAACCTTGTCTCCCGGACGGAATTGGGGCGGATCCAGACGTCTCTTATCAGCATATCTCTTCATCCGCTCAGAGGAGAGAAGAAGAGCGGACCTGGTGCTCTCCCAAATAGTAGAAAATTCGCTGACAAGAGACTCCGCAGCAGGGTTGTCCACAGAAACGGAGACAGGAAGTGGAATCCGGGGATGTTGGCCACCAACTATAAAGAACGGGGATTTGGAAGAGGACTCGCTCTCATGGTTGTTATAAGAGAACTCGGCCCACGGTAGAAGATCCACCCAGTCCGAGTGGTGAGCATCCACGAAGTGCCGGAGGTAGCTGGACAAGATCTGATTGATCCGCTCCACTTGACCATTGGACTGAGGGTGGTAAGCGGAGGAGAAATCCAGGGTAATGTCCAGCAGCTTACAAGTGGCTCTCCAGAAACGAGAGGTGAACTGAACCCCACGATCCGACACGATGTGGAGGGGCAGACATGGAGACGGAAGATGTGGCGGATAAAGTCTTTAGCCAACTCGGGTGCAGACGGAAGACCAGGCAGGGGAATGAAGTGGGCCATCTTAGAAAAACGGTCAGCAACAACCCAAATGACGGTACAACCGGCAGAAACTGGAAGGTCGGTGATAAAGTCCATAGCGATGTGTTGCCAAGGAGCAGCAGGTACGGGAAGGGGCAGGAGATGGCCGGCAGGTAGATGTCGGGGAACTTTGTTACGAGCACAGGATGAACAGGCCGCGACGAAGTCTACCACGTCCTTACGTAGGGTAGGCCACCAGTAATGCCAGGCAATAAGTTGAAAGGTCTTTTTTTGGCCAGCATGGCCAGCTAGTTTAGAAGAATGTCCCCAGCGAAGAACCCTCTCCCGATCTGGCACAGCTATGAACGTCTTACCGGGTGGAAGACAAGTTAGATCCAAGGGAGCTACATTCATCACCTTGGAGGAGTCGATGATGTGCGTAGGTTCCTCCTCTTGATCGGAGGACAGGAAAGACCGAGACAAGGCATCAGCTTTGACGTTCTTGTCCGCCGGACGGAAATGAAGAGTGAAGTCGAAGCGGGCAAAAAACAACGACCACCGGGCCTGGCGAGGATTGAGCCTCTGGGCATTTTGGAGATATGCCAGGTTTTTGTGATCCGTGTAGATAATTACCGGGTAGAGAGCCCCTTCAAGCAGATAGCGCCACTCTCCTAGTGCCAATTTGATGGCTAGCAATTCCCGGTCTCCAATGGAGTAGTTGCGCTCCGACGAGGAGAAGATTTTGGAGAAGAAGCCGCACGTTACCATTCTCCCGGTAGAAGACTTCTGGGTGAGCACCGCTCCGGCTCCGGAGGAGGAAGCATCAACCTCCAGGTAGAATTGTTTATTACAGTCCGGACGGTGCAGGACGGGAGCAGAGGCGAAGGCTTTCTTTAGGGAAAGGAAGGCCTCCTCGGCTTCAGGCGACCAAATCCTGGGGTTAGCCCCCTTACGGGTAAGTGCAGATATGGGAGCAGTCCGAGACGAGAAGTGTGGGATGAAAAGACGATAATAATTAGCGAAGCCCAGGAATCGCTGTATCGCTTTCAAACCTTCAGGACGAGGCCATTTTAGAATGGAAGAGAGCTTCTCGGGATCCATTTGCAGACCTGTTTGGGAGATGACATAGCCCAAGAACGGAAGGGAGGTCTGATCGAAGAGGCACTTCTCGTATTTGGCGTAAAGGTGGTTCTGCCGAAGCCTAAGCAGGACCTGACGAACATCCCTCCGGTGTGTGGGGAGATCCGGAGAGAAGACCAAGATATCGTCCAGGTATACCACTACGCAGGAGTACAGGAGGTCACGGAAGATGTCATTGACTAGTTCCTGAAAGACCGCGGGAGCATTACAGAGACCGAAGGGCATCACAAGGTACTCGTAGTGACCGTCCCGGGTATTGAATGCCGTCTTCCACTCGTCTCCTTGACGGATACGGACCAGATTATACGCTCCTCGAAGATCCAGCTTGGAGAAGATCCTGGCGCCCTTGAGCCGGTCAAACAATTCGGAGATGAGTGGCAGGGGATATTTGTTTTTTACCGTAATGAGATTGAGTCCTCTGTAGTCAATACAGGGATGTAGCGAGCCGTCTTTCTTTTTGACAAAGAAGAATCCGGCTCCAGCCGGGGAGGTAGATTTTCGGATAAATCCCCTAGCCAGATTCTCTTCAATGTACTCAGACATGGCTCGGGTCTCGGCTGCAGATAACGGGTAGATACGCCCACGGGGAGGAGTGGTGCCAGGTACCAGGTCGATCGGGCAATCGTATGGCCTATGGGGCGGCAACGTCTCAGCTTCCTTCTTACCGAAGACGTCCGCATAGGGCCAGTAGGGAGCCGGGAGACCAGGTAAGTTAGCTGGAGTAGGCTGAGGGCGAAGTGGACGGACCGGAACCAGGCAGGTCCTATGGCAGTCAGGACCCCATCGGAGTACTTCACCGGACCGCCAGTTCAATACGGGTTCATGTGTCTGGAGCCAAGGTAGACCTAGCAACAAGGAGTGAGAAAGTCCGGACAGCACATGGAATGAGATCTCCTCAGAGTGCAGCATTCCCACCTGTAGGGTTATAGGTTCGGTGACGAGCAGGATGGTCTCCGAGAGAAGTCTTTCATCCACGGAAGCAACTGACAATGGCTCCGCTAGGGACTTGGTGGGAATATGGTATCTCTCTACCAGAGACTGGGCGATGAGGTTTCCAGCAGCTCCAGAATCCAGATGGGCGAGTTCGAAGAGACGGTTTTCTCCCCAAGCAATAGAGACCGGTAAGGTCAGAGACGGAGAGGACTTACTTTTGTCTAGGACGACCTCTCCGAGTGGTCCTAGACACTGGCGTTTCCCGGCTTTTCCGGGCAGGAACGGATGAAGTGCTTCTTACTGCCACAATAGAAACAGCTTCCCTCGGCTCGGCGAGATTCTTGGCGAGAACCGACCATCTTGGTCTGGTCGACCTGCATAGGCTCAGGAGAGACGGAGGGAGTGACGGGTTGCTGAAAAGTAGGAGCTAGGCGTGGAAACCTCCTCTCACGGGTGACCTCTTTGGCACGCTCCTGGAACCGCAGGTCAATCAGGGTGGCAAGAGCTATCAGGTCATCGAGGGTGGTAGGAATGTCCCGACCGGCAAGTTCATCTTTAATACGGCCGGACAGACCCTCCCAGAAGACTGAAACCAGAGCGTCATTATCCCAGGCCAGCTCCGAGGCAAGGGTACGGAACCGTATGGCATATTGGCCCACGGTGAGGCTTCCCTGACGGAGGCGTAGCAGTGACGATGCGGATGAGGTCTTCCGTCCGGGTTCGTCGAAGACTTTCCGGAAGGCCGTGAGAAAGGCAGGCAAGTTGGACACCAGGGGGTCTCCTCTCTCCCATAGAGGATTTAGCCAGGCCAGAGCCTCTCCGGTGAGATGGGACATGATGAAGGCAATTTTGGCCCGGTCGGAGTTAAACTGGTGGGACAGGAGTTCAAAGTGCAGGGTGCACTGATTTATGAAGCCCCGAGCCTGAGCGGAGTCGCCTCCGAAGCGAGGAGGTGCAGAAAGCCGGGGTCCGGGGTAGGATACCATAGTGTTGGTGGACAGTGGAGCTGTCGGATTGCGAATCATGGCGCTGGCGGAGGTTGCTGGCGGAGCAGTCAGAGTGTCCAGGCGAGAATTGACATTCCGCAGGTGACCCAGGATGGACTCCTGTTGGGACCTCTGGCGGGACAGTTCATGACACAGGTCCGAGAGCGAGGGAGCTTGGGTGCCACCGGGTTCCATGGCCCGAGCAAACTGTAACGGGTCTGGGAGGCGGAACCTCTGAGCTACTATACAAGGGGCGGTCCTTGTAAGGGAGCGGGTGGCAATCAGGGATGACGGGCAGGCAGTCACAGCAGGTGACCGAGACAGTCTCTGAGTGGACGGGCTGGAGGTCACGGAAAGTGACCGGGGCAGTCTCTGGATAAACGGGCAGGGAGTTACGGCAAGTGACCGGGGCAGTCTCTGGATGAACGGGCAGGGAGTTACGGCAAGTGACCGGGGCAGTCTCTGGGTAAAGGGTAGGTACGACCTGTGATGGCAGAGCCTCCGGGTAGGCTAGCAGGCAGATGGTAGATGTGTGCTCCCAGGTGAGCAAGCGAGAGTCTCTGGAATGGTAGGTGGTCACAGCACGTGACGGCGAAGCCTCCAGGTAGGCTAGCAGGCAGGTAACAGGTGGGCGCTCCCAGGTGAGCGGGCAGGAGTCTCTGGAAAGGCAGATGGTCACAGCACGTGACGGCGGAGCCTCCAGGTAGGCTAGCAGGCAGGTAACAGGTGTGCGCTCCCAGGTGAGCAGGCAGGAGTCTCTGGAAAGGCAGATGGTCACAGCACGTGACGGCGGAGCCTCCAGGTAGGCTAGCAGGCAGGTAACAGGTGTGCGCTCCTAGGTGAGCGGGCAAGCTGGTCCATAGACAGACTGACAGGAGTTGGAAGGCAGACCGTCGGACCTCAGGCTAGCAGGCAGGTGACTGGATATCAGGCAGGACAAAGGCAGCAAGCTGGCAGGAATCTGGCAGGTAACTGGCAGGTAACTGGCAACGGGACCTGAGGGCTGAAGCACAGGTGAGACACAGGTGCAAACAACATTGCTCGGGCACCTCCATTTTGGAGGAGGTGCCCTTTATATGGGAGGTCCTCCGGCAATTGGCCGGGGACTCCTTAGGACGGCGCGCGCGGTCCCTTTAAGAGAGGGGGAGCGCGCGCGCGCGCGCCCTAAGCACACTGCCGGGGAAGGAGCGCGCGCCGGAAGCAGCGGGGAGAGCAGCGCTGGAGGACGCCGCGCCAGGAGCGGGGAGGTGAGAGGGACGGCGTCTCTGCCTAGAACGGGGCAGAGACGTCGATGCTACACGTATGCAGTGAAGCAACGGCTGCCAAAAACTTGGAGGAACTCCAATTCCCCTTGCAAGAGACGTAGAGGTCAGAGAGCCTCCTAAAAACAATGTTCCCATTATTAGGAAGTGGGTCTCCCATAGTGTTTGCCTATGCAGTGAAGCAATGACTGCCAAAAATTTGGATGCACTACAATGCCCCTTGCAAGAGATGTAGATATGTTGATACGGTAAATATGGTGGTGAAATGGTGGTGGAGGATGAGAATGCGGAGAAGGAGGAGGACAAGAGCAAATAGACAAAATCAGGAAGTGTATACCCATGTCTGGGTGTGAAGACAGAGGTGCAAGGGAACAGAGTTAGACCTCCCCCAAAAAAAACACTGTATTTGAGTTTATGTTACGCTGCTATCATTCAATGGTGTTGAGAAGTCTGGCCCAAGCCAGCCCTTGTTCATTTTTATAAGAGTCAGCCTGTCAGCATTTTCAGTTGACAGGCGAATGCGCCTATTGGTTATAATTCCACCAGCGGCACTAAAAACCCGCTCTGACAAAACGCTAGCGGCAGGGCAGGCCAGGACTTCCAAGGCGTAGACTGCCAGTTCATGCCACGTGTCCAGCTTGAATACCCAATAATTATAAGGCACAGAGGAATCACGGAGGATGTTGGTACGGTTGGCAAGGTACTCCCTCACCATCTTCCGAAAGTTTGCACTCCTTGTGAGAGTACCCCCCGCCTCAGGGCCTGTGCGATGGGATCATCTGATAAAACTGTCCCAGAATTTTGTAGTACCGTCTATAGCACAGAAAACTAGTTCCAGTACTTCCTCCTCCTCCTCCTCTTCCTCATTGTCACCCAATCCACGTTGGGATAAGATGAGGCTGGGCTGTGTCTAATCACCCTGGATGGTTCCTTGTTCCATCTCATCGTGCTCCGCCTGCAATGCATCCTCTTTAATTGAGAGCAGAGAGCGTTTCAGAAGACAGAGAAGCGGGATGGTGATGCTAATTATGGCGTCATCTCCGCTCACCATCTTGGTGGAGTCCTCAAAGTTTTGGAGGATGGTAAAGATGTCTGATATTCATGTCCACTCCTGATATTTTATGTATGGAGTCTGACCTGAATACCGACGGTCTTGTTGATGCAGATAGTCAACAACTGCCCTCTTCAGCTCACAAATCCTTCCCAACATCTGCAATGTAGAGTTCCAACGTGTGGGGACATCGCACACCAGTCGGTGAGCCGGAAGCTGCAAATGCGCTGAAGCACAGCAAGAACGGCGGAAGCTGTAGCTGTCTTTCTAAAATGGGTAAACAGGCGGCGTACTTTGACAAGCAGATCCGACAGATTCGAGTAGGCTTTGAGAAACCGCTGAACCACGAGGTTAATCACATTGGCCAGGCATGGTACGTGTGTGAGCTCGCCTCATCTCAGAGCCGCCACCAGGTTCCGGCCATTGTCACACACGACCATGCCTGGCTGTAGGTTCAGCGGTGTCAGCCACAGATCTGCCTGCTCTTTTAGAGCTGTCCACAGCTCTTCAGCATTGTGTGGTTTGTCACTTAAGCATATTAGCTTCAGCACAGCCTGTTGCCACTTGGCCGAGGCAGTGCTGCAGTGCTTCCAGATTGCAACTGATGTAGTCATTTCGGAGATGGATGCTGAAGAGGAGGATGTGGTGCAGAAGCTGTAGAATGTGAGGGCAACCCTGATTAACCCAGGGCCCGCAATCCTGGGCGTCGGGAGGACGTGTTCCGTCCCAAGGTCCGACTGGGTCTCGGCTTCCACTATGTTAACTCAGTGTGCCATCAGCGAGATGTAACGTCCCTGCCCACAAACACTTGTCCACATGTCTGTGGTTAGGTGGACTTTCCCAGTAACTGCGCTGTTGAGGGCACGGGTAATGTTGTGGGATACGTACTTGTGTAATGCTGGGATGGCACACCGGGAGAAATAGAGGTGGCTGGGGACCGAGTACCGATGGATGGCCGCCTCCATGAGGTTGCGGAAAGCTTCTGTCTCCATGAGCTTAATAGGCAACATTTCGAGCGCAAGCATTCGTGAAATGTGTGAATTTTGTAGTGCGGCCTGTGGGGCGTTAGCTGCGTATTTGCACTTGCGTTCCAAGGACTGGGGTATGGACAACTGAACACTGCGCTGGGAAAAGGACGTGGACGTGCTTGCTGATGGTGCTAGTTGAGAGTGTTCAACAACAGGTACAGGGCAGGAGGCATTTTGGCATTCACCATGGACTGGGGATTGGCATACACACACAACAGCGGAACAAGCAGTGGTGTCACCCACAGACACTGTTGCTGGACCCTGGGGTTTGGCCCACTTTGTCGGGTGCTTTGCTGCCATGTGCCTGATAATGCTTGTGGTGGTCAGGCTGCTAGTTTTTCTACCCCTGCTGATGCTGGCCTGGCAGGTGGTGTAAATGGCCCTTTTGGAGGTTATTGGCAGAGTCTTTAAAAAACAGCCAGACTCGGGAAGACCTAACAGTTGTACAGGCAACTTCTGTCATGTTGATGTTACTGGGAACGGTTGCCCGCCTTCTGTCTGCGGCCACCACACTGCTTGTTCTTGCCTGTTGTGGTGCTGCGCCTCCCTCCGCCTGTGTGCGGCTATCCTTGCTCTGCATGTCACCTTGCCAGGTTGGGTCAGTGACTTCATCGTCCACCACCTCATCTTCCACTTCCGCATCCTGGTCTTCCTTCTGACTTTCTGGCGATTGTGTCTCATCATTATCCACCTCTTGTGACAGTTTCCCATCGTCGCCTTCGTGTGACCGTGGCTGCTCAAATATTTGGGCATCGCTACATGCTATCTCCTCTTGCCCCACTTCAAGTGGACCGGGCGAGAGGCCCGAATCTATGAATGGAAAAGTGAACAGCTCTTCAGAGTGTCCAAGTGTGGGATCAGTTGTCTCTGGGCACTTGGCATGGTGGGAGGAAGGATCAGGGTGAGGAACATGCAGTCCAGACTCACGGCTACTGAGACTTAACCATGTGGAAGACAGGGTGGTGGTGGCTAAGTGACTGGAAGCATTATCTGCTATCCAACTAATAACCTTTTCACACTGCTCTGTGTTCAATAGTGGTGTTCTACTGTCCCCTATTAATTGGAACAGGAAGTTTGAGCAAGAAGATGTGGGTGTTTGTTGTGGCACAATTTCAGCTTTCCCACGGCCTCGGCCTCGTTCTCTGCATGCATCATCATCACCATCACATCCACTTCCCCGTCCCTTGCCACGCGCCTTGCCCATTTTAAATGGAGGACAATATTTTTCACGTTCACTACAAATGGCTGGATTTGAACCGCAGTGATATGTGATACGTGTGATGGAAAACCAACAGTTTTAAATAGCTGGCCTGTAGGTTACTATTTTTCACAGCGACCTGGTGTCAATAACTTCACTAACATACAGCAACAAAATTTAAATGGAGGCCAGAAATGCCTGAATTTGGAGCACACTTATATGTGATAGGTGTGATGGAAAACCACAGTTTTAAATAGCTGGTCTGTAGGTTACTATTTTTCACAGTGACCTGGTATCAATAACTTCACTGACAAACTGCAACAAAATTTAAATGGACGCCAGAAATGGCAGAATTTTCAGCTCACTTATATGTGATCCGTGTGACGGACAAACCACAGTTTTAAATAGCTGGCCTGTAGGTAACTATTTTTAACAGCGAACTGGTGTCAACAACTTCGCTAACACACTGCAACAAAATTTAAATGGAGGACAGAAATGGCAGAATTTTCAGCGCACTTATATGTGATCCATGTGATGGACAAACCACATTTTAAATAGCTGGCCTGTAGGTAACTATTTTTAACAGCGAACTGGTGTCAATAACTTCGCTAACACACTGCAACAAAATTTAAATGGAGGCCAGAAATGGCAGAATTTTGAGCGCACTTATGTGTGATCCATGTGATGGACAAACCAAAGTTTTAAATAGATGGTGTAGGGATTTGTACTCACTGAGTCGCGTTGGAGGTAGGCACAGGTTCACACAGTGATGCAGTCACGTCACGTTTGGTCAAACAAACTGGTGGTTTATTTAGTGTCCATACACCAGTGAGGAAACAAAAGTAACAGCCTTTTCCTGGCACAAAAAAAGGAATAAAAGAGCAAAGCTCAAAATAACAAGTCCATGCAGCACGGCCTCAGCCGTTTAAACAAAGTGCCTTTCTCTGCCTCCTGCAGAGTCTAAGCAGCACGTACAAGGTCTGCTCACCTTGCCCAACACACACAGACAGACTGAGACAGGCGCAGCTGTCTTAAATCAGCCTTCCAATACCTGGACTGGAGGTAAATGAGCAGCTGCTCCCCACCAGCTCTTTCAGCTGCTCGTAAAACCCAGCCCTGTAATCCGGGCCCATTAAATTCCTCTCAGCACTATGTGTGCTGGAGCCTGCTTCTCCAGGTCCTATATCACCGAAGCTTGGCACTTCAGGGACACATACCTCCCGTCCACGACCTGTCCGGCAGCCACCTTACAATGGATTTTTAGCACTGTAATATGGAAAGGATCTGGCGGTATTCTGCAGTGCCACCAAGCAAATGGAGCAGAAAAACTGTGTTCTCTGTAATGCTTTTTAAACAAATAATCAGGATTAAGATCGAAAAAAATTTTATTCCTGGCCCCTGATACCTGGGTCTATTTCTACAAATATCTGTAAAAGCATCAGCAGCAGACAGAACTGGAATGGACCCTCTTGCTATATGCTCTGCAGTCTGCTACGTACACTGCCTGCCTGCCTAGCACTGATATCTATGAAGCTGGATTAGTCCTCAGAAGGACGGTTAGTTGAGATGAATATGTGTATAATATATTGTGGTATACCTACACTAACTAAGAAACAAGAAAATCTCTCCCTAGCTCAGCAGCACCTCTTCCTACACTGCCTGATTCTGGAGTTGACGGTGACAAGCATGGCGGCGCCAGGTCTGATATAGACCTGATGACGCTGTGCGGCCAGCCAATCACTGTAATGCCACAACCAACATGGCTGCGGCTTTTCAGTGTGTGGCAGACAATCCCTGCATGTTCATTGGCTCTTGGCTCCCTAAAGAGAGCCAAACATGCAGGGAGGGGACCCGAGCTCTCTCCGAGCAACCCCGGAAATACTCGGCGAGCTGTGAGCATCTTGAGCTGTGAGATGCTTGGGCGAGTACTGAGTAGTAGCGAGCATGCTCGCTCATCACTAGTTAGGAAGTTAGAAGGTTTAAAAATTGATCAGCAATTTCTCATTTTTCCAACAAAATGTACAAAACCATTTTTTTAGGGACCACATCACATTTGAAGTGACTTTGGGGGGCCTGTATGACAGAAAATACTCAAAAGTGTCACCATTCTAAAAACTGCACCCCTCAAAGTCATCAAAACCACATTCAAGAAGTTTATTAACCCTTCAGGTGCTTCACAGGAATTAATGCAATATGTAAAGAAAAAATTAACATTTTACTTTTTTCACAAAGATTTTACTTTAACCACATATTTTTGGTTTTCACAAGGGCAACAGGAGAAAATGGACCCCAAAATTTGTTGTGCAATTTCTCCTGAGTATGCCAATACCCCATATGTGGGGGAAAACTACTGTTTGAGCAAACGGTAGGGCTCGTAAGGGAAGGGCGCCAATTGACTTTTGAAACACAAAATTGGCTGAAGTAGATAGCAGATGCTATGCGTGTTTGCAAAGCCTAAACAGTGGAAACCCCCCACAAGTGATCCCATTTTGGAAACTAAACCCCTCAGGGACCTTATCTAAGGTGTGGTGAGCACCTTGAACCCACAGGTGTTTCACAGAATTTTATATCGCTGAGCCGTAAAAATAAAAAAATAAATTTTTCCCCATAAAAATGTTCCTTTAGCCCCAAATATTTCATTTTCACAAGGGTAACAGGAGAAAATAGACCATACAATTTGCTGTGCAATTTGTCCTGTGTACACAGTTACCCCATATGTGATGGTAAATTACACATATGTAGTGGAAAACTACTGTTTGTGCACACGGCAGGGCTTTGAAGGGAAGAAGCGCCAATTGACTTTTGGAGTGCAATTTTGGCTGGAACAGATTGAGAATGCCCCTGACATGCCAAAACAGCAGAAACCCCCAAAATTTACCCCATTTTAGAAACTACATATCTTGAGGAATTCATCTGGCAGTGTAGTGAGCATTTTTATCCCTCAAGCGAGTCAATAGAAAATTACCATTTTTCCATTAAAATGTTACTTTGGCCTCAAGTTTTCAATTTTTTATTCATTTTTTACACCATATAAAGTGATTAGACGACTTTATTCTTCGGGTCAGTGCGATTACAACAATACTAGATTTTTATAGTTTTTTATGTTTGGCTGCTATCGCACACTAAAAGATGCTTTTTTTTGCAACACAACGTTTTTGTATCGCCATATTTTGAGAGCTATAATTTTTCTATATTTCTTCCAACTGAGTCATGTGAGGGCTTTTTTTTGCGGGACAAGTTGATCATCACGCAGTATATGTACGGCGGTTTGCGTGAACGCACCTCCCACAGCACCGTACATATACGGCGCATGTCGTTAAGGAGTTAATCATATAAAAGTTCCGGCCGGCCATCCCTGTATTGTAGACACACCCACACTACACGCTGTGTGGGTGTGTCTGCTGATCTCACCTCACTAGTGTACTGGGCTGCTTCCTTGCTGGAGAGTAGCTTGGGAGAAGAGGTCAGCAGGGTCTGGGGCAGGAGGTTAAGGACAAGGCCGGATCCTGAGTCTTGTGTCAGCGGAGGCTCTGAGGCACATAGTGTGATGATTTATTGCACCAGTTTGAATTTTCATGCAGCTCAGGTCGCACTGTCAGTGGGAGTTATCAGCTCCAGCATCACTCGATCTGCAGGAAAATTCAATCAGCAGCAATAACTTACAATGAACCTCAAACACCAGTATACAGAGTCATCCTGCACTGACTGATCCCAAGCCTGCCTCTAGGACATTATATGTCACGTATAATACCATACATTATAGTATGTGAGGTTCTGCAGCCAGGTCCAGGTGTGATCAGGCATATAACACTGTAGGCATGTGCACATAGTATAATACATCAGTACACAGATTAGTATATGACTGCTATGTAAGGTACTGTGTTACAGACATAAGACATCAGCTCATGTCTGCAGTCACAGTATATCAGACTTGGGCAAAGTGCAGCCAAAAGGCTGAAAACAGGGGCCACACTATGCCTTTACAGGGCTGCATCCCACTTTCCGCATCCAAATATCACCGCTATCTGCATCCTCAGGATGCAGATAGCAGTGAATACATTGGTTCATGATGAAGCCGCGGCAACATTCTTCCATCAATCAGCATGTGCGATTGAGACAAAAGATGCAATAATGTCATAATGTCACGGGAGCGAGGTGATATAGGGGACTATGTGAGGGCTCATACTGAATATAGGGGACTATGTGAGGTTTCATACAGTATATAGGGGTTCATACTGTATATAGGCTGCTATGTGGGGCTCATTCTGCATATAGAGAGGCTATGTAAGGGTCCTACTGAATATAGGGGGGAGTATGGGGGCTCATACTGTATTTAGAGGGCTATATGGGGGTCTCATATTGTATATAAGGGGCTGTGTGGGGGCTCATACTACATATAGGGGGCCATGTGTGGACTCATACTGTTTAAAGGGGAGGTGTCAGCATACTTAATACTGATCAATATTTGATATAATTATTATTTTTTATTAATTTTAACATTAATTGTAATTAATCTGTTAATAATATTGGGCAGAATTAATTTCAGCCTGTTAGGTTGGCCCTCCACAACAGTCATGGTCTGTCATGTGGCTCTTCTGAAAAATTATTCGCCCATACTATGTGCACAGACATCAAATGGTATATACAGCATAATATGTAACTGGTATAATATCTGATGTCTTTAGTCATAGTATAATATATACCAGTCACATATTCTCCTGTATACTTTATTTAGTATACTGTGTGCACAGACATCTGATATTATATACAGGATAAAATGCAAATGGTATAATATATGATGTCTGTACTCATAGTACAATATACAACACACATATTATCCAGTACATACCATCTTTTCTCCTGTACACTGGATGTAATATACTGTGTGCACAGACATATCATGTTATATACAGATGATATGTCTCTGCAGGGGAGGACACTGACAGCTTGAGACACCTGCGCAAGAAATGTGTATACACTGTGTGCAGAATTATTAGGCAAGTTGTATTTTAGAGGATTATTTTTATTATTGATTAACAGCTATGTTCTCAATCAACCCAAAAGATTCATAAATATCCAAGCTTAATATTTTTGGAAGTTGGAGTGTTTTTTTTTTTAGATTTGGCTATCTTAGGAGGATATCTGTTTGTGCAGGTAACTATTACTGTGCAGAATTATTAGGCAACTTAATAAAAAACAAATATAATCCCATCTCACTTGTTTATTTTCACCAGGTAAACCAATATCAGTGCACACAATTTAGAAATAAACATTTCTGACATGCAAAAACAAAAACCAAAAAAATTAGTGATCAATATAGCCACCTTTCTTTATGATGACACTCAACAGCCTTCCATCCATAGATTCTGTCAGTTGCTTGAACTGTTTTCGATCAACATGGCGTGCAGCAGCCACCACAGCCTCCCAGACACTGTTCCGAGAGGTGTACTGTTTTCCCTCCCTGTAGATCTCACATTTTATGATGGACCACAGGTTCTCTATGGGGTTCAGATCAGGTGAACAAGGGGGCCATGTCATTATTTTTTCTTCTTTTAGACCTTTACTGGCCAGCCACGCTGTGGAGTAGTTGGATGCATGTGATGGAGCATTGTCCTGCATGAAAATCATGTTTTTCTTGAACGATACCAACCTCTTCGTGTACCACTGCTTGAAGAAGTTGTCTTCCAGAAACTGGCAGTAGGTCTGGGAGTTGAGCTTCACTCCATCCTCAACCTGAAAAGGTCCCACAAGTTCATCTTTGATGATACCAGCCCATACCAGTACCCCACCTCCACCTTACTGGCGTCTGAGTCGGAGAGGAGCTCTCTGCCCTTTACTGATCCAGCCTCTGGCCCATCCATCTTGCCCATCAAGAGTCACTCTCAATTCATCAGTCCATAAAACCTTTGAAAAATCAGTCTTAAGATATTTCTTGGCCCATTCTTGACATTTTATCTTATGTTTCTTGTTCAAAGGTGGTCGTTTTTCAGCCTTCCTTACCTTGGCCATGTCCCTGAGTATCACACAACTTGTGCTTTTTGATACTCCAGTAACGTTGCAGCTCTGAAATATGACAAAACTGGTGGCGAATGGCATCTTGGCAGCTTCACGCTTGATTTTCCTCAATTCATGGGCAGTTATTTTGCGCCTTTTTTGGCCAACACGCTTCTTGCGACCCTGTTGGCTATTTGCCATGAAACGCTTGATTGTTCGGTGATCACGCTTCAAACGTTTGGAAATTTCAAGACTGCTGCATCCCTCCGCAAGACATCTCACAATTTTGGACTTTTCAGAGCCCGTCAAATCTCTCTTCTGACCCATTTTGCCAAAGGAAAGGAAGTTGCCTAATAATTAAGCACACCTTATATACGGTGTTAATATCATTAGTCAACACCCCTCCTCATTACAGAGATGCACATCAACAGATTTACTTAATTGGTAGTTGGCTCTCAAGCCTATGCAGCTTGGAGTAGGACAACAGGTATAAAAAGTATCATGTGATCAAAAAACTAATTTGCCTAATAATTCTGCACACAGTGTAGGTCCCCCTCCTTTTATGGCGACAAAGCTACAGATATATACAGTATATAGCCATACACAAATATATACCTCTTACATAGTCTCCTTTATTATGTGTATTGCCATCCCTTATTACACAGTGTCCTCTCTTGTTATGTACAGCTCCGCCCCTTACTTATTGGATTATTTATAGCGCCCTGTTCTTTATTACATATCGTCCTGTGTTGTTAGATATATAATGCAATGATGGTTGATGGAGCATGGAAACGCTTCTTTTCGGATGGAGGAGCTGCTTGACTGATCTTCTGGTCACCGACTGCTCCATCAGCTCCTTCATCAGCAGTCAATTTATATCTAACAAGAGACGACTATGTTATAGAAGAGGGGATCCTCTGCTATTCTTCCTTGCAGATTGTAGCGCCCGCCCAGAGACGCCGACCCCCTTACCGCCGTGGCCCCGGCCAGGTGTCTCCCACGCCATTGTTCATCTCCCAAGCTGGATGTGTCTGGGGTGCGCCCACTGCGCGCAGATCCCCGGGCACTGCGCCTACGGCATGTGCGTGCTTCCTGTCTCTTAAAGTGGCCGCGCGCGCCGCCCTAAGATGTCCCTGGCCAATGGCTGGAGGACAGGTAATATATAAGGCACCTCCCCCAACATGGAGGTGCCTGTGTAATGTGTTAGTTTGGTCTCCTAACCTTTCTGTCAGTTTTCTGGTCCCTGTGCTGCCCTCCAGCCTGTCTACCAGGCGTGCCTGCCAGCCTGTCTACCAGCCGTGCCCACCAGCCAGTTAATCAGCCGTGCCCACCAGCCTGTCTACCTGCCATGCTCATCTGTCTGCCTACTACCGAGCCTATCTGCCATGCCAGTCTACATCTGTCGCCAGCTCTCACATGAGTTTGGTCCCAGAGTGGCACCTGGTCTACCCTCTTGGTCCCTCCTTGGTTCACGGAGTCGACTGAGCCACCGTGTAGCCAGGGTTGGTCCGGGTTGGTCCCTAGTCACGCCCCTCTGGTCCCTCCTTGTACCACAGTGCAGTAGTTCCACCATCCGGATCCATAACAGTTTACACAGACCATGGAATCTGGTGGCTCCCAGGCTCCCTCGGTGTCGGACCTGTATCAGGAGGTCTCCTGCCAGAGGATACAATCCTATCCTTTCTACGGACTGTAAACTCCCGCCTGGAGGCAGTGTCCTCCCCGGCTGTGTCCGCGTCTAAACAAGCGGTATCCGCTCCAGCGGCACCTCAACCAAGTGGTGGTGTGGCACCCAGCTTTGGACTCCAACTTTCTGCTCCTCCACGCTTTGGCGGTGATCCCGCTTTATTTCGGGGCTTCATCAATCAGTGCACACTGCACTTCGAGTTCCTGGCTCATCAGTCTGTTTTGGATCGAGCTAAAGTGGCCTTCATTATGTCCCAGGTCTCAGGGGAGGCATTGGCATGGCTCAATCCCCTGTGGGAGAGAGGGGATCCTCTAGTGTCGGATCTCCAGACCTTCCTTGTGGCCTTCCGGAGGGTTTTTGATGAGCCCAGCCGCATTTTTTCAACTGCCTCCTCTCCCTCCTCCATCTGCGCCAGGGAAGCCTCACAGTGAGCCAGTACGCAGTATGTTTCTGCACCTTGGCGTCTGAACTCGCCTGGAATAATGAGGTTCTGGTGTCTACCTTTTGGGAAGGTCTTTCTGTGCAGATCAAGAATGAACTGGCTCATTGGGATATCCACACCTCTCTGGATGACCTAGTGTCCTTGGTCATGCGGAATGACATCAGGTTTCAGGAGCATTCCAAGGAGGTAGTCCGTGAGAGGAGACTAGTGTTGAGCCACCCCCGTAGTGTTCGAGTTCAGTTCGGTTCGTCGAACACCCGTGTGTTCGCCGAACTGTTCGTCGAACTGTTCGTCGAACACCTTCGAACACCATTAAAACCAATGGCAGGCAAACAAAAACACATAGAAACACATAGAAAACACCTTCAAAGGTGTCCAAAAGCTGACAAACTGCTCAGAAGACACAACTAACACATGGAAAAGTGACAAGTACATATAGTCATGCGAAAAGAAAAGTGGTGGAGGAGTAAAAGGAGGGGGAGACACAGATATAGGCATGTCATGCCCTTCTAAAATCCAAAAAGTGAGAAGCCGACACGTTCAGTCCGCTCCTGCCCGTGCCACCTCCGTGTCGCCGGGTTTGTGCCAGAGCCGCGGTGAACCCTGACGGCCAGCCCCCCTCTCCCAATACTGGTGCCTGTCCGCTGGTGGGTCGAGCGAGCCCCCCTGTGGTGGAGGCAGCTCTAAGCTTTTTAATTTAAATTGTCTCTCTAATTTGAATGAATACACTTTAAATCCATTTACAAGGATCTATTGGAGGGCAAGTCTCATGCCAGCAGCCGCGTAATTCCAGCTCCAGTAGCGTCCACTAAAGCTGCTGCAGTTAAAAAGCTTTTATAAGGATCGAGCTCGGCTGTCCACCGCAAGGCATCCTACTGCCAGTCCCAGCCCCTATGCCTTGGGGTGCCTCCTGATGCTCTTCACTGAGTATCCCGTGGTCCCGAAGCATTTCCTTTGAAAAAATTAAGTGTCCAAACTACAGGTGGTGTAGCTTGCTTAACAGCCGGGATAATCCGCTGACTAGCAGACACTGCTACTAGGCACAAAGTATTTCCTGGGCTAGATGCAGTTAAAAATTTGTAATTAGATACTCTCGTTGGATGCTGAGAAAGCATTCCATAGAGTCTCCTGGCACGCCATATATGATTCTCTTAAAAAGCTTGGGGTAGGGGTCTAGGGGACCCTTTTATAGCCAAAATCACGGCCCTGTATCGCAATACGTCACCTAGGCTGAAGATAAATGGAACTGTAGCACCCTGAGGGCTCGGTAGCTACAGAGGTATTGCACCTCACCCAGAGGTGTGATATCTCACTCTCAGGTAAGGATGTAGTGTGGATCAGGACCCGACACCTGCATGCATTACACCACATTGCCGTGGGGCAGGGCGACCAATATGCCCCTGAGATGGGCACGACAGTCCCTGTCCCTGGCTGGAGTGGGGGGAGGGAACACTGAGGAAGGGGAACCCTGTAGTGCAGGAGCAGGGAGGAAGCAGTTCCTGGGTGCATTGAGAAGGGAGTATAAAAGGTAGGCACCATCTTAGTTCAGTGCAGAGAAGTCTGAGCAGAAGTGGCAGGGAGCAGGGGCTCTGCATGAGCTCTGCTCCGGAGGCGGGCCTAGTAACAGAGGCCCAGGCCTGGAAGAGGGAGAAGGAAGGAAGAGAAGCGGAGAAGGCTCCAGGAACGAGGAACGAAGGGATCCCAGGGGTGCGGACGGGCGAGTCGCCACCGCACGCCCGAATCCACCTGATTGGAGGGGTCAGGCCAAAGGGGGAGACCGGTCCCCGAAACTAGTGGAGGCAGGAAACGACCCTCAGCTAGAAACAGGAGGCTGTGACATTTTATGTGGCGCAGCCCCTCGCTACACCCGCTAGGAAGGCACCACATAGGGTCAGGGAAACTGGCGCCAAGTTTACCAAGAGGAGGCCCGAGGCAGCCGGACAGAAGGGTTGGTAAGAAAGGCCAGACAAAGGACACACAAAGGGGGTCCTGTGAAGCGCTCCAAAGTTATCTGGGAGTTGTCTGAGCCCCTCACCTGGTGAGCACAGTACGACGTGGGCAGCCGTTACCTGCAGACGTGGTCTGGATGATAAGAACTGTGAGTAAAGGCCCTGGACTGCATCACTGACTCCGTGTCGTTACTGCTGCTGCCCTGCACCATCACCCCCATCCTCCGCATACACTGCCCTGAGGCTATACTCCTCCCGTGGGGAGTTATGCTACGCTCTGCTGCACCCACAACACCAGCCTCAGCGGTCTGCCCTGGAGCGGCGGTTCACTCTGACCGCAATCCACGGGTGGCGTAGTCGGACATTTAAACATCAAAACCACAAAAATAGTTCCGCCACTGGTTTGACCGCCCTGAGCCACGGAACCGGGTCGCCGCCACGGAGACTACAACCACCAGCATCCACCAAAAAGGGTCCGGCTCCGGGTGTCCCAAGGCCCAGGGGGCGCGTCAGAACATTTTCATCACCTTTCACAATCACCAATGGGACAATGCAGGGATGTTCTCTGTCCCCTCTCTTATACATCCTAGTGACGGAGCACCTGCTCTCATCAATTCGCCATAACCCCAATATTAGGTGGATTGAGGTGGGAGGCACCGAGTACAAGTGCTCTCTATTTGCTGATGATGTCCTAGTATATATCACTCAATCACATATATCCATCCATGCTGTTATGGCTGAAATAGATCACTTTGTTACATGGTCAAATTTTAAAATCAATGCAGCGAAGTCTGAGGCCCTCGATGTCTCCCTCCCCAAATCCATATAGGATTCCATCCAGTCCAACTTTCCCTTTGCCTGGCCCTCACAGGGTATCAAATACTTAGGAATTCCTATTCATAGAGACCTCTCCCATCTATGTTATCTTAATTTTGGGCCCTTTATTGAACAACTCCATACAGACCACGGTTGGCAAGTTAGAACTGTAAGATTCACTACGTGAACCACTGGTGTTTTGTGGAAAAGCACATGTACACTGTGTTCCAAATTATTATGCAAAAAGTGTTTAGGAGTGATAAGGGAAGAATTTGTTTGTTTGTCAGTTAAACTCATTGATGGTGATGTGTGTCAGGGCTCTTTATATCACTGTAAGCAATTGCAGACACCTGTGCTAATTAGTTTGGCAGGTGTGTCCAATGAAAGGCAAGACTACTTAAGAAGTCTGTCTCACATTATTAAGCAGCCTACATTTTCTGCCAAAATGGGAAAGAAAAAGGATGTGTCGGCTGCTGAGAAGCAACAAATTGTGGAGTGTTTAGGTCAAGGCATGACTACAATCAACATTGTGCGATGATCAGGATAAAGTGTCTTGGCAATCAAGAAGTATGTAGCTGATTCACAGTACACACGTGTGCGTGCTGATAAGGGCAAATTGAGGACTCTTTCCTACAGGCAATTACGTCAGGTTGAAAGAGCAGCAGCAAAAAAGCCTTGTCATAGCAGCAGACAAGTTTTTGAAGCTGCTGGTGCCTCCAACGTCCCCCGAACAACAAGATGCAGGGTCCTTCAGAGGTTTGCAGCTGTGCATACGCCATCCTGTCGACCTCCTCTATCCACTTCACACAAGCAAAAACGGCTCCAGTGGGCCAAACATTACATGAAGACTGATTTCAAAACTGTTTTGTTCACGGATGAGTGCCGTGCAGCGCTCGATGGTCCAGATGGATGGAGTGGAGGATGGCTGGTTGATGGACACCCCACGCAAACACGGCTACAGCGCCAACAAGGAGGAGGTGGAGTAATGTTTTGGGCTGGAATCATGGGGAGAGAGATTGTCGGCCCCTTTAGGATCCCTGAAGGCGCTAAAGATGAGCTCCATAATGTATGTGGATTTTCTCAAACAGCACTTCCTGCCATGGTTCAAGAAGAAGAACCATGTATTTCACAGCAAGATCATTTTTTTGCATGATAATGCACCATCTCATGCTGCACATAAAACATCTGCATCTCTGGCTGATATGGGCATAAAAGGGGACAAACTTATGGTGTGACCCCCATGCTCCCCTGACCTCTACCCCATTCAGAACCTTTGGAGCATCATTAAAAGGAGTGTCTATGATGGCGGGAGGCAGTTCACATCTAAGCAACAGCTCTGGGAGGGTATTCTGTCCTCATGCAAAACAATTGAAGCAGAAACCATCCAAAACCTGACAAATTCAATGGACGAGAGAGTTCAGAAGCTCCTTTCGAACAAGGGGTCCTATATGAAAATGTAACATCACCTAGAATAAAGTTTTGAGTTGAAAACTGTTTGATTTCAGTTTCTAACAACCTGCTAATGCTTATAATTTCAAAAATGACCATTTTTTTTGGTCTTTATTAAAATGAAAAGGTTGATCGAAAAGTTTGGGGGATCTAAGAGTGTGGCAACCCAGTAGTCATGATTACTTCGAATTCTGACAATATGAGGGTCATGCTGCAGGTAGTGCAGCAAGAAGGCACTTATGTGTCTTGCGCATCTCGGAGACCCAAAATTATTTTCCGGGCTAGATGCAGCTAAAAATTATTATTAATTTTAAATCTGGTGAAGCTTTAGTATAGATGGCCTAATAGGATCAGTGCTGCACACTGCTACAAAGCCCAAATTTTTTTCCAGTCAAGATACAGATAAACATGATTAGTAATTTTAAATCTGGTAGAGCTTATTATAGATGGCCTAATAGAATCAGTGCTGCACACTGCTACAAAGCCCAAATTATTTTCCAGCCAAGATACAGATAAACATGATTAGTAATTTGAAAGCTTAAAACGGTTGGTAGGGTGATTTTAACCAATCATCAAGCTTTTACTCTCCCCAGGATGACACAGGGGTAGAAAAGTCGTTTCGGATCCATGATTTGTTCATCTTTATGAACGTGAGTCTGTCTACATTATCAGTGGAGAGCCGCGTGCACTTATCTGTCAGCACACCACCAGCAGCGCTGAACACACGTTCAGACAGAACGCTGGCTGCGGGGCATGACAAGATCTCCAAGGCGTAAGTGGCTAGCTCCGGCCATTTATCCAGATTGGAAGCCCAAAAAGAGCAAGGGTCCAGTGACACAGTCATGGCTTCAATGTTTACTTGGAGATACTCCTGTACCATCGTCTCTAGGCGTTGACTATGTGTCAGACTTCTTGTCTCCTGTGGCCTTGCAAAGAATGGGCTAAAAAAGTGGTGAAATGATTCCGCAAAATTGATGTTACCAGCAGATACTGTGGTTCTGTTACGGTTTGAGTGCTGAACACTTGACGGTCCCACGGTTGGCAAGTTGGAACTGTGAGATTCACTACGTGCACCACTGGTATTTTGTGGAAAAGCACATGTAAGATTCTGCAACAGTCTCTGCTGATACTCCTGCATGCGTGCATCCCTTTCTATGGCAGGAATAATTTCTGCAAATTTACTTTTGTATCGGGGATCTAACAGTGTGGCAACCCAGTAGTCAGGATTATTTCTAATTCTCACAATTCGAGGGTCATGTTGCAGGTAGTGCAGCAAGAAGGCACTCATGTGTGTTGCGCATCCAGGAGCACCAAGTCCCTGTTGTGTTGGTGGCGAGGTAACAATCATGCTTCCTTCCTCTGTCCTCTCCCCCCAACCTCGCAGAACAGAAATGTGATCAAGGTCTCCCTCATCTGATGAGTCTTCCATCAGTTCGTCCTCCACTTCTTCCTGGGCTCCTGCACCTTCCTCACTAGTTTGGCTGCTACCATGCACCCTGGTAAAACCATCTCCCCCACCCTCACATGCTTGCCGCCTTGGTGCTGCCGACCGTCTGGACCTTGCAGATGTTAGCCCTTCCGCATACAACTCCTCCTCCTCTACTTCCTCCACCTCCTCTTGTGCCACCACCTGACTCCGAATTCTGTTTAACATGTTCTCCAGCATGTAAATCACCGGAATAGTCATGCTGATAATGGCATCATCAGCACTAAACATCTTCGTCGCCATTTCAAAACTGTGCAGAAGGGTGCATAGGTCCCTGATCTGAGACCACTCCTTCAGCGTGATTTGCCCCACCTCTGGATCTCGTTGGCCCAGGCTATACGTCAGAACGTATTGCACCAGGGCTTGTCGGTGCTGCCACAGTCGCTGCAACATGTGCAGAGTTGAATTCCACCGGGTAGGCACATCGCATTTTAGCCGGTGAAGTGGCAGGCCCAACGACTTCTGTAGAGATGTAAGTCGCTGAGCTGCGGGATGCGAACGGCGGAAGTGAGCACACAGCGACCGTGCCCTCTGCAGAAGGCCATCTAGTCTGGGATAGTGGGCTAAAAATTGCTGGACAACCAGGTTCAACACGTGAGCCATACAAGGCACGTGTGTGACATTGCCCCGGCGAAGGGCCGCACCCAGGTTTGCAGCATTGTCGCACACGGCCTTCCCTGGTTTCAGGTCCAGTGGAGACAACCATTCATGAAATTGGTTCTCCAGAGCTGACCACAACTCCTCAGCTGTGTGACTCACATTTCCCAGACATTTCAATGTAAAAACCGCCTGATGACGTTGAGCCCTACTGCCAGCATAGTAAGGAGGTGTGCAGGATCCCTTCTGCGCAGTTAGAAAGCTTGTGGCATGACCAGACAGGCTTTGGGTGCAGGTGGAAGACCGAGAGGAGGTTGAGGAGGCAGAAGCAGTGGAGGAACTTTGACATAAAGAGGATTGACGCACAACTCGTGGGGACGGCAAGACTTGGACAGCAGCCCCTTGTCCTGCTGTCACCATAGTTACCCAGTGCCCAGTCAGTGACATGTAACGCCCCTGTCCATGCCTACTCGTCCAAGTGTCTGTGGTGAAATGCACCCTGTCACACACAGAGTTTCTCAAAGAAGCGGTGATGTTGTGTGCGACATGCTGGTGGAGCGCAGGCACACCTTTCTTTGAGAAGTAGTGCCGACTGGGCATCTGGTACTGGGGCACTGCGACGGACATAAGGTCTCGAAAATCCTCTGTGTCCACCAGGCGGAAAGGCAGCATTTCTGTGGCCAAGAGCTTGCAGATGGTGAAATTCAACCTCTTAGCTTTCTCATGGCTAGGAGGAAATGGTCTTTTACTTGTCCACATCTGAGGGACCGAGGGCTGGCTATTGTGCTTAGACGGGGTTGATAAGGGTGTCCCCGGCAAACTGCCGGTCTGTGAGGAAGATGCAGGCGGACATGTTAGGTTGCCTTGATCCAAATGTGGTGCTATCGATGTCGGACAGCGCTCAACACCAGCTGGTGTTACCACCTCCAAAGAAAATGATGACCTGCCAATCACGCTGGCTGTTGCGGGTAAAGAGGTGGCAGGTCTGCGCCCCAAAACAGGTGTGACTGCTGTCCCCCCAGTCACAGAGGATGAAGAGGCCGCGGATGCACAAGATATGGCAGACGGTGGTTGGCCCGGCCGGCTAGGCCGCATTGTAGCACACTGAGCTTCCCACTGCAACTTATGCTTCATGTCCATGTGCCGGTTCATGCATGAAGTACTCAAACTTTGTATTTTTTGGCCTCTACTTAGCTTTTGCTGACAAATGTTACAGATAACACGAGTTGGGTCATCTTTATCGATCTGAAAAAATGCCCAGGCTATGCAAGGCTTAGCACCCATGCGACCTGAAGAGCTACCACGACTTGTGGTGAGAGGCAGAGTTGTGTTTGAGGATGCAGTTGTTGACGTGCTTCCAGTACTACGTCTCTGTCCAGGAAGGCGCAACCTGACCTCGTCGTCACTAGCATCTTCCTCCACCTCCTCTGCTGACCTCATCTCTTGGCTGACTGTGGGTTGATAGTAAGTGGGATCTCCTACCTCATCATCATCACCCTGTGCGTTATCACACCCGTCGTCCTCAGAGCCAACCTGTTCCTGCCCTGACAAAAAACTAAAGTTGTCGCTCCAATCAGGTATTTAAGTCTTATCATCGTCTTCCTCATTGTCTCCACCAACAGGAGTTACAGTTTGGGAATGAGGGTCTACATTATGGTCAGAACCTTCTGCGTCTGGTCCTGGATCCGACTCATAAAGATTCTGGGCATCAGTGCAGATCATTTGCTCGTCTGGATTCACAGAAGCGCTGGAGTCGACCTCTGATTCCCAGGCTATAGTATGAGTAAACAGCTCTGCAGACTCAACCATCTGTTCTACCTCATACTCAGACGGGCAGCTGGAGATTTGGGAGCTGTGAGGAAGCAAGTGCGATTGGGGTGACACCTTTGAGGACTGGAGTATTTGTGATGTTGAAGTTGATGTGGAGGAGAGCCCACTTAAAGGGGCACTTGATATCCGTTGAAGCACCTGCTGTTTTTGTGCCTCATCTGGAATTTGTAGCGATTGGCGTGGCCGTAAGAAAGGGATCTTATCACATTGTCCGCTAAAAGAAGTAGACATTTTAGTTCGGCTGGAAGATGGTCTTTCTTCTGCAGATGTTACTGTTGCTTTAACACCTACCCCACGGACACAACCTTTTTTCCCCTTCCCAACACGCCTATTCCCCTTTCCACCAGCAGCAGGCCTTTTTCCACTCATTTTGGTGGTTAACTAATTCACAACTCTGGAGTTGTTTGCACAAAAAAACAATGGATGGGAACCGAGCAGAGCTGAGTGGCCAAACTGTGGTATTAGGCCAAAACTATTGGCTTCGTTAGATGCAGAAAAAAATTATATTCAATTTGCAACCTGATGGAGGTCAGTATAGATGGACTAATAGAACAAGTCCCACACACAGCTAGAAGCCCAAATATTTTTTCAGATGTAGATGCAGAAAAATTTTTTATTCAGTTTGCAACCTGATGGAGGTCTGTATAGATGGATTAATGGATAAATATAACAAGTCCCACACACAGCTACAAGCCCAATATTTTTTCAGAGGTAGATGCATAAAAAAAATATATTCAGTTTGCAACCTGATGGAGGTCAGTATTAGAGATGAGCGTTGTTCTACTCGAACTGTTCGCCAATCTCAAATTCGAGCTGTTTTGGGCGGTGTTCGAGCTGGTCGGCGAACACGAACAATTTGAGAAAAATTCGGCTGTTCGAGGTTATGTTCGATAACTGTTCGTGCACCAAAATCATAACTGGATTTTTTCTCAGTAATGATGAAAATTAATGTTAATACGCAGTTTGAGTGTACAGCGGGGTGGGGGGAGGGGCAGGGGATGGATCTCTGCAGGAACAATGAAGATCTCCATTTTTTTCTCTCTTTCCCGCATTTGCAGTGGGGAGGTGCAATCTGTCAGCCTATCAGCAGCGCACACACGGAGCGAAGTGCTTTTTTTCACACAAGCAAGGGCATGTGTCATTGGCAGTGTATGTCACATGTCCTTGCCCTATAAGACCAAGCCATTTTCCCCGTCGCCACCATTTTCTCACTGCTGCAGCTGCGTGTTAGACGGCACCGCTGTTGCTGTGTGCGCTATACCTTGTTAATTTCAAGCCAATTTTCGCACAAATATACAGATAGCTTGGGAGTAGGGAATAGTTGTGATTGCAGTCCTTTTAAGGACTAGGTTACAGCATTTCCTACGACTTTTATCAAGCAGGTCTGTGATCTTAAATAGATATATTGTGGGAGTAAAGACTAATTGTAATTGGAGTCCTTTTCAGGACAAGGTTACATCAGTTCCTATCAGTTTTTGCCAGGCAGGTCTGTGCCAGTGCTGTGCAAGTTTTTTTCACAGCATTTGGCTGAATCTAGCAAAGCTAATCCTTTTTGGCCTATTGCAGAGTGTGTTAGTCAGTGGAGTAGCCTATCTGTGTTGCAAGATATACCACCTGTGTATAGAACACCAATTTTTTTACTGCACCTAGTGAAGTAAAATCTTTTGGGCATAGCATCATTCTATTAGTCCATCTATACTGACCTCCATCAGGTTGCAAACTGAATATAATTTTTTTCTGCATCTAGCTCTGAAAAAATATTTGGGCTTCTAGCAGTGTGTGGGACTTGGTCTATTAGTCCATCTATACTGACCTCCATCAGGTTGCAAATTAAAAATAATTTTTTTCTTCATTTAGCTCTGAAAAAATATTTGGGCTTCTAGCAGTGTGTGGGACTTGTTCTATTAGTCCTTCTATACTGACCTCCAGCAGGTTGCAAAGTGAATATAATTTTTTTCTGCATCTAGCTCTGAAAAAATATTTGGGCTTCTAGCGGTGTGTGGGACTTGGTCTATTAGTCCATCTATACTGACCTCCATCAGGTTGCAAATTAAAAATAATTTTTTTCTGCATCTAGCTCTGAAAAAATATTTGGGCTTCTAGCAGTGTGTGGGACTTGGTCTATTAGTCCATCTATACTGACCTCCATCAGGTTGCAAATTAAAAATAATTTTTTTCTTCATTGATCTCTGAAAAAATATTTGGGCTTCTAGCAGCGTGTGGGACTTGTTCTATTAGTCCATCTATACTGACCTCCATCAGGTTGCAAATTAAAAATAATTTTTTTCTGCATCTAGCTCTGAAAAAATATTTGGGCTTCTAGCAGTGTGTGGGACTTGGTCTATTAGTCCATCTATACTGACCTCCATCAGGTTGCAAATTAAAAATAATTTTTTTCTGCATCTAGCTCTGAAAAAATATTTGGGCTTCTAGCAGTGTGTGGGACTTGGTCTATTAGTCCATCTATACTGACCTCCATCAGGTTGCAAATTGAATAAAAAAATTTTCTGCATCTAGCTCTGAAAAAATATTTGGGCTTCTAGCGGTGTGTGGGACTTGGTCTATTAGTCCATCTATACTGACCTCCATCAGGTTGCAAATTAAAAATAATTTTTTTCTGCATCTAACCCAGCCAATAGTTTTGGCCTAATACCACAGTTTGGCCACTCAGCTCTGCTCGGTTACCATCCATTGTTTTTTTGTGCAAACAACTCCAGAGTTGTGAATTAGTTAACCACCAAAATGAGTGGAAAAAGGCCTGCTGCTGGTGGAAAGGGGAATAGGCGTGTTGGGAAGGGGAAAAAAGGTTGTGTCCGTGGGGTAGGTGCAGAAGAAAGACCATCTTCCAGCCAAACTAAAATGTCTACTTCTTTTAGCGGACAATGTGATAAGATCCCTTTCTTACGGCCACGCCAATCGCTACAAATTCCAGATGAGGCACAAAAACAGCAGGTGCTTCAACGGATATCAAGTGCTCCTTTAAGTGGGCTCTCCTCCACATCAACTTCAACATCACAAATACTCCAGTCCTCAAAGGTGTCACCCAAATCGCACTTGCTTCCTCACAGCTCCCAAATCTCCAGCTGCCCGTCTGAGTATGAGGTAGAACAGATGGTTGAGTCTGCAGAGCTGTTTACTCATACTATAGCCTGGGAATCAGAGGTCGACTCCAGCGCTTCTGTGAATCCAGACGAGGAAATGATCTGCACTGATGCCCAGAATCTTTATGAGTCGGATCCAGGACCAGACGCAGAAGGTTCTGACCATAATGTAGACCCTCATTCCCAAACTGTAACTCCTGTTGGTGGAGACAATGAGGAAGACGATGATAAGACTCAAATACCTGATTGGAGCGACAACTTTAGTTTTTTGTCAGGGCAGGAACAGGTTGGCTCTGAGGACGACGGGTGTGATAACGCACAGGGTGATGATGATGAGGTCGGAGATCCCACTTACTGTCAACCCACAGTCAGCCAAGAGATGAGGTCAGCAGAGGAGGTGGAGGAAGATGCTAGTGACGACGAGGTCAGGTTGCGCCTTCCTGGACAGAGACGTAGTACTGGAAGCACGTCAACAACTGCATCCTCAAACACAACTCTGCCTCTCACCACAAGTCGTGGTGGCTCTTCAGGTCGCATGGGTGCTAAGCCTTGCATAGCCTGGGCATTTTTTCAGATCGATAAAGATGACCCAACTCGTGTTATCTGTAACATTTGTCAGCAAAAGCTAAGTAGAGGCCAAAAAATACATAGTTTGAATACTTCATGCATGAACCGGCACATGGACATGAAGCATAAGTTGCAGTGGGAAGCTCAGTGTGCTACAATGCGGCCTAGCCGGCCGGGCCAACCACCGTCTGCCATATCTTGTGCATCCGCGGCCTCTTCATCCTCTGTGACTGGGGGGACAGCAGTCACACCTGTTTTGGGGCGCAGACCTGCCACCTCTTTACCCGCAACAGCCAGCGGGATTGGCAGGTCATCATTTTCTTTGGAGGTGGTAACACCAGCTGGTCTTGAGCGCTGTCCGACATCGATAGCACCACCTTTGGATCAAGGCAACCTAACATGTCCGCCTGCATCTTCCTCACAGACCGGCAGTTTGCCGGGGACACCCTTATCAACCCCGTCTAAGCACAATAGCCAGCCCTCGGTCCCTCAGATGTGGACAAGTAAAAGACCATTTCCTCCTAGCCATGAGAAAGCTAAGAGGTTGAATTTCACCATCTGCAAGCTCTTGGCTACAGAAATGCTGCCTTTCCGCCTGGTGGACACAGAGGATTTTCGAGACCTTATGTCCGTCGCAGTGCCCCAGTACCAGATGCCCAGTCGGCACTACTTCTCAAAGAAAGGTGTGCCTGCGCTCCACCAGCATGTCGCACACAACATCACCGCTTCTTTGAGAAACTCTGTGTGTGACAGGGTGCATTTCACCACAGACACTTGGACGAGTAGGCATGGACAGGGGCGTTACATGTCGCTGACTGGGCACTGGGTAACTATGGTGACAGCAGGACAAGGGGCTGCTGTCCAAGTCTTGCCGTCCCCACGAGTTGTGCGTCAATCCTCTTTATGTCAAAGTTCCTCCACTGCTTCTGCCTCCTCAACCTCCTCTCGGTCTTCCACCTGCACCCAAAGCCTGTCTGGTCATGCCACAAGCTTTCTAACTGCGCAGAAGGGATCCTGCACACCTCCTTACTATGCTGGCAGTAGGGCTCAACGTCATCAGGCGGTTTTTACATTGAAATGTCTGGGAAATGTGAGTCACACAGCTGAGGAGTTGTGGTCAGCTCTGGAGAACCAATTTCATGAATGGTTGTCTCCACTGGACCTGAAACCAGGGAAGGCCGTGTGCGACAATGCTGCAAACCTGGGTGCGGCCCTTCGCCGGGGCAATGTCACACACGTGCCTTGTATGGCTCACGTGTTGAACCTGGTTGTCCAGCAATTTTTAGCCCACTATCCCAGACTAGATGGCCTTCTGCAGAGGGCACGGTCGCTGTGTGCTCACTTCCGCCGTTCGCATCCCGCAGCTCAGCGACTTACATCTCTACAGAAGTCGTTGGGCCTGCCACTTCACCGGCTAAAATGCGATGTGCCTACCCGGTGGAATTCAACTCTGCACATGTTGCAGCGACTGTGGCAGCACCGACAAGCCCTGGTGCAATACGTTCTGACGTATAGCCTGGGCCAACGAGATTCAGAGGTGGGGCAAATCACGCTGGAGGAGTGGTCTCAGATCAGGGACCTATGCACCCTTCTGCACAGTTTTGAAATGGCGACGAAGATGTTTAGTGCTGACGATGCCATTATCAGCATGACTATTCCGGTGATTTACATGCTGGAGCACATGTTAAACAGAATTCGGAGTCAGGTGGTGGCACAAGAGGAGGTGGAGGAAGTAGAGGAGGAGGAGTTGTATGCGGAAGGGCTAACATCTGCAAGGTCCAGACTGTCGGCAGCACCAAGGCGGCAGGCATGTGAGGGTGGGGGAGATGATTTTACCAGGGCGCATGGTAGCAGCCAAACTAGTGAGGAAGGTGCAGGAGCCCAGGAAGAAGTGGAGGACGAACTGATGGAAGACTCATCAGATGAGGGAGACTTTGATCACATTTCTGTTGTGCGAGGTTGGGGGGAGAGGACAGAGGAAGGAAGCATGATTGTTACCTCGCCACCAACACAACAGAGACTTGGTGCTCCTGGATGCGCAACACACATGAGTGCCTTCTTGCTGCACTACCTGCAACATGACCCTCGAATTGTGAGAATTAGAAATAATCCTGACTACTGGGTTGCCACACTGTTAGATCCCCGGTACAAAAGTAAATTTGCAGAAATTATTCCTGCCATAGAAAGGGATGCACGCATGCAGGAGTATCAGCAGAGACTGTTGCAGAATCTTACATGTGCTTTTCCACAAAATACCAGTGGTGCACGTAGTGAATCTCACAGTTCCAACTTGCCAACCGTGGGACCGTCAAGTGTTCAGCACTCAAACCGTAACAGAACCACAGTATCTGCTGGTAACATCAATTTTGCGGAATCATTTCACCACTTTTTTAGCCCATCCTTTGCAAGGCCACAGGAGACAAGAAGTCTGACACATAGTCAACGCCTAGAGACGATGGTACAGGAGTATCTCCAAGTAAACATTGAAGCCACGACTGTGTCACTGGACCCTTGCTCTTTTTGGGCTTCCAATCTGGATAAATGGCCGGAGCTAGCCACTTACGCCTTGGAGATCTTGTCATGCCCCGCAGCCAGCGTTCTGTCTGAACGTGTGTTCAGCGCTGCTGGTGGTGTGCTGACAGATAAGCGCACGCGGCTCTCCACTGATAATGTAGACAGACTCACGTTCATAAAGATGAACAAATCATGGATCCGAAACGACTTTTCTACCCCTGTGTCATCCTGGGGAGAGTAAAAGCTTGATGATTGGTTAAAATCACCCTACCAACCGTTTTAAGCTTTCAAATTACTAATCATGTTTATCTGTATCTTGACTGGAAAATAATTTGGGCTTTGTAGCAGTGTGCAGCACTGATCCTATTAGGCCATCTATAATAAGCTTCACCAGATTTAAAATTAAAAATAATTTTTAGCTGCATCTAGCCCGGAAAATAATTTTGGGGCTCCGAGATGCGCAAGACACATAAGTGCCTTCTTGCTGCACTACCTGCAGCATGACCCTCATATTGTCAGAATTCGAAGTAATCATGACTACTGGGTTGCCACACTCTTAGATCCCCCAAACTTTTCGATCAACCTTTTCATTTTAATAAAGACCAAAAAAATGGTCATTTTTGAAATTATAAGCATTAGCAGGTTGTTAGAAACTGAAATCAAACAGTTTTCAACTCAAAACTTTATTCTAGGTGATGTTACATTTTCACATAGGACCCCTTGTTCGAAAGGAGCTTCTGAACTCTCTCGTCCATTGAATTTGTCAGGTTTTGGATGGTTTCTGCTTCAATTGTTTTGCATGAGGACAGAATACCCTCCCAGAGCTGTTGCTTAGATGTGAACTGCCTCCCTCCATCATAGACACTCCTTTTAATGATGCTCCAAAGGTTCTGAATGGGGTAGAGGTCAGGGGAGCATGGGGGTCACACCATAAGTTTGTCCCCTTTTATGCCCATATCAGCCAGAGATGCAGATGTTTTATGTGCAGCATGAGATGGTGCATTATCATGCAGAAAAATGATCTTGCTGTGAAATACACGGTTCTTCTTCTTGAACCATGGCAGGAAGTGCTGTTTGAGAAAATCCACATACATTATGGAGTTCATCTTTAGCGCCTTCAGGGATCCTAAAGGGGCCGACAATCTCTCTCCCCATGATTCCAGCCCAAAACATTACTCCACCTCCTCCTTGTTGGCGCTGTAGCCGTGTTTGCGTGGGGTGTCCATCAACCAGCCATCCTCCACTCCATCCATCTGGACCATCGAGCGCTGCACGGCACTCATCCGTGAACAAAACAGTTTTGCAATCAGTCTTCATGTAATGTTTGGCCCACTGGGGCCGTTTCTGCTTGTGTGAAGTGGATAGAGGAGGTCGACAGGATGGCGTATGCACAGCTACAAACCTCTGAAGGACCCTGCATCTTGTTGTTCGGGGGACGTTGGAGGCACAAGCAGCTTCAAAAACTTGTCTGCTGCTATGACAAGGCTTTTTTGCCGCTGCTCTTTCAACCTGACGTAATTGCCTGTAGGAAAGAGTACTCAATTTGCCCTTATCAGCACGCACACGTGTGTACTGTGAATCAGCTACATACTTCTTGATTGCCAAGACACTTCATCCTGATCATCGCACAATGTTGATTGTAGTCATGCCTTGACCTAAACACTCCACAATTTGTTGCTTCTCAGCAGCCGACACATCCTTTTTCTTTCCTATTTTGGCAGAAAATGTAGGCTGCTTAATAATGTGAGAGAGCCTTCTTAAGTAGTCTTGCCTTTCATTGGACACACCTGCCAAACTAATTAGCACAGGTGTCTGCAATTGCTTACAGTGATATAAAGAGCCCTGACACACATCGCCATCAATGAGTTTAACTGACAAACAAACAAATTCTTCCCTTATCACTCCTAAACACTTTTTGCATAATAATTTGGAACGCGGTGTACATGTGCTTTTCCACAAAACACCAGTGGTTCACGTAGTGAATCTTACAGTTCTAACTTGCCAACCGTGGTCTGTATGGAATTGTTCAATAAAGGGCCCAAAATTAAGATAACATAGATGGGAGAGGTCTCTATGAATAGGAATTCCTAAGTATTTGATACCCTGTGAGGGCCAGGCAAAGGGAAAGTTGGACTGGATGGAATCCTATATGGATTTAGGGAGGGAGACATCGAGGGCCTCAGACTTCGCTGCATTGATTTTAAAATTTTACCATGTAACAAAGTGATCTATTTCAGCCATAACAGCAGGGATGGATATATGTGATTGAGTGATATATACTAGGACATCATCAGCAAATAGAGAGCACTTGTACTCGGTGCCTCCCACCTCAATCCACCTAATATTGGGGTTATGGCGAATTGATGAGAGCAGGTGCTCCGTCACTAGGATGTATAAGAGAGGGGACAGAGGACATCCCTGCCTTGTCCCATTGGTGATTGTGAAAGGTGATGAAAATGTTCTGACGCACCCCCTGGGCCTTGGGACACCCGGAGCCGGACCCTTTTTGGTGGATGCTGGTGGTTGTAGTCTTCGTGGCGGCGATCCGGTTCCGTGGCTCAGGGCGGTCAAACCAGTGGCGGAACTATTTATGTGGTTTTGATGTATAAATGTCCGACTACGCCACCCGTGGATTGCGGTCAGAGTGAACCGCCGCTACAGGGCAGACCGCTAAGGCTGGTGTTGTGGGTGCAGCAGAGCGTAGCATAACTCCCCACGGGAGGAGTATAGCCTCAGGGCAGTGTATGCGGAGGATGGGGGTGATGGTGCAGGGCAGCAGCAGTAACGACACGGAGTCAGTGATGCAGTTCAGGGCCTTTACTCACAGTTCTTATTATCCAGACCACGTCTGCAGGTAACGGCTGCCCACGTCGTACTGTGCTCACCAGGTGAGGGGCTCAGACAACTCCCAGATAACTTTGGAGCGCTTCACAGGACCCCCTTTGTGTGTCCTTTGTCTGGCCTTTCTTACCAACACTTCTGTCCGGCTGCCTCGGGCCTCCTCTTGGTAAACTTGGCGCCAGTTTCCCTGACCCTATGTGGTGCCTTCCTAGCGGGTGGAGCAAGGGGCTGCGCCACATAAAATGTCAGAGCCTCCGGTTTCTAGCTGAGGGTCATTTCCTGCCTCCACTAGTTCGGGGACCGGTCTCCCCCTTTGGCCTGACCCCTCCACGCAGGTGGATTCGGGCGTGCGGTGGCGACTCGCCCGTCCGCACCCCTGGGATCCCTTCATTCCTCGTTCCTGGAGCCTTCTCCGCTCCTCTTCCTTCCTTCTCCCTCTTGCAGGCCTGGGCCTCTGTTACTAGGCCCGCCTCCGGAGCAGAGCTCATGCAGAGCCCCTGCTCCCTGCCACTTCTGCTCAGACTTCTCTGCACTGAACTAAGATGGTGACCACCTTTTATACTCCCTTCTCAATGCACCCAGGAACTGCTTCCTCCCTGCTCCTGCACTGCAGGGTTCCCCTTCCTCAGTGTTCCCTCCCCCCACTCCAGCCAGGGACAGGGACTGTCGTGCCCATCTCAGGGGCATATTGGTCGCCCTGCCCCACGGCAATGTGGTGTAATGCATGCAGGTGTCGGGTCCTGATCCACACTCCATCCTTATCTGAGAGTGAGATATCACACCTCTGGGTGAGGTGCAATACGTCTGTAGCAACCGAGCCCTCGGTGCTACAGTTCCATTTATCTTCAGCCTAGGTGACGTATTGTGATACAGGGCCGTGATTTTGGCTATAAAAGGG
The DNA here is from genome assembly GCF_046119375.1 of Phyllobates terribilis. Lineage (NCBI taxonomy): Eukaryota > Metazoa > Chordata > Amphibia > Anura > Dendrobatidae > Phyllobates > Phyllobates terribilis. Next base: position 406,510,800 of record NW_027362764.1, read on the forward strand.
TCCCCTAGACCCCTACCCCAAGCTTTTTAAGAGAATCATATATGGCGTGCCAGGAGACTCTATGGAATGCTTTCTCAGCATCCAACGAGAGTATCTACTTACAAATTTTTAACTGCATCTAGCCCAGGAAATACTTTGTGCCTAGTAGCAGTGTCTGCTAGTCAGCGGATTATCTCGGCTGTTAAGCAAGCTACACCACCTGTAGTTTGGACACTTAATTTTTTCAAAGGAAATGCTTCGGGACCACGGGATACTCAGTGAAGAGCATCAGGAGGCACCCCAAGGCATAGGGGCTGGGACTGGCACTAGGATGCCTTGCGGTGGACAGCCGAGCTCGATCCTTATAAAAGCTTTTTAACTGCAGCAGCTTTAGTGGACGCTACTGGAGCTGGAATTACGCGGCTGCTGGCATGAGACTTGCCCTCCAATAGATCCTTGTAAATGGATTTAAAGTGTATTCATTCAAATTAGAGGGACAATTTAAATTAAAAAGCTTAGAGCTGCCTCCACCACAGGGGGGCTCTCTCGACCCACCAGCGGACAGGCACCAGTATTGGGAGAGGGGGGCTGGCCGTCAGGGTTCACCGCGGCTCTGGCACAAACCCGGCGACACGGAGGTGGCACGGGCAGGAGCGGACAGGCCGTCTCGGCTTCTCACTTTTTGGATTTTAGAAGGGCATGACATGCCTATATCTGTGTCTCCCCCTCCTTTTACTCCTCCACCTCTTTTCTTTTCGCATGACTATATGTACTTGTCACTTTTCCATGTGTTAGTTGTGTCTTCTGAGCAGTTTGTCAGCTTTTGGACACCTTTGAAGGTGTTTTCTATGTGTTTCTATGTGTTTTTGTTTGCCTGCCATTGGTTTTAACGGTGTTCGAAGGTGTTCGACGAACAGTTCGACGAACAGTTCGGCGAACACACGGGTGTTCGACGAACCGAACCGAACTCGAACACTACGGGGGTGGCTCAACACTAGTCAGTATAGATGGACTAATAGAGAAAGTCCCACACACTGCTAGAAGGCCAAATATTTTTTCAGAGCTAGATGCAGACAAAAAATTATTTTGAATTTGCAACCTGATGGAAGTCAGTATAGGTGGACTAATAGAACAAGTCCCACACACTGCTAGAAGGCCAAATATTTTTTCAGAGCTAGATGCAGAAAAAAATTATATTCAGTTTGCAACCTGATGGAGGTCTGTATAGATGGATTAATAGAACAAGTCCCACACACAGCTAGAAGCCCAAATATTTTTTCAGAGGTAGATGCAGATAAAAATTATTTTTAATTTGCAACCTGATGGAGGTCAGTATAGATGGACTAATAGAGAAAGTCCCACACACTGCTAGAAGGCCAAATATTTTTTCAGAGCTAGATGCAGATAAAAATTATATTCAATTTGCAACCTGATGGAGGTCAGTATAGATGGACTAATAGAGAAAGTCCCACACACTGCAAGAAGGCCAAATATTTTTTCAGAGCTAGATGCAGATAAAAATTATATTCAATTTGCAACCTGATGGAGGTCAGTATAGATGGACTAATAGAACAAGTCCCACACACAGCTAGAAGCCTAAATATTTTTTCAGAGGTAGATGCAGAAATTTTTTTTATTCAGTTTGCAACCTGATGGAGGTCTGTATAGATGGATTAATAGAACAAGTCCCACACACAGCTACAAGCCCAATATTTTTTCAGAGGTAGATGCAGAAAAAAAATATATTCAGTTTGCAACTTGATGGAGGTCAGTATAGATGGACTAATAGAGAAAGTCCCACACACTGCTAGAAGGCCAAATATTTTTTCAGAGCTAGATGCAGACAAAAAATTATTTTGAATTTGCAACCTGATGGAGGTCAGTATAGGTGGACTAATAGAACAAGTCCCACACACTGCTAGAAGGCCAAATATTTTTTCAGAGCTAGGTGCAGAAAAAAATTATATTCAGTTTGCAACCTGATGGAGGTCTGTATAGATGGATTAATAGAACAAGTCCCACACACAGCTAGAAGCCCAAATATTTTTTCAGAGGTAGATGCAGATAAAAATTATTTTTAATTTGCAACCTGAGGGAGGTCAGTATAGATGGACTAATAGAGAAAGTCCCACACACTGCTAGAAGGCCAAATATTTTTTCAGAGCTAGATGCAGATAAAAATGATATTCAATTTGCAACCTGATGGAGGTCAGTATAGATGGACTAATAGAGAAAGTCCCACACACTGCTAGAAGGCCAAATATTTTTTCAGAGCTAGATGCAGATAAAAATTATATTCAATTTGCAACCTGATGGAGGTCAGTATAGATGGACTAATAGAACAAGTCCCACACACAGCTAGAAGCCCAAATATTTTTTCAGAGGAACTGTAGATGCAGATAAAAATTATTTTTTATTTGCAACCTGATGGAGGTCAGTATAGATGGACTAATAGAGAAAGTCCCACACACTGCTAGAAGGCCAAATATTTTTTCAGAGCTAGATGCAGAAAAAAATTATATTCAGTTTGCAACCTGATAGAGGTCAGTATAGATGGACTAATAGAGAAAGTCCCACACACTGCTAGAAGGCCACATATTTTTTCAGAGGTAGATGCAGAAAAAATATATTCAGTTTGCAACCTGATGGAGGTCTGTATAGATGGATTAATAGAACAAGTCCCACACACAGCTAGAAGCCCAATATTTTTTCAGAGGTAGATGCAGAAAAAAATATATTCAGTTTGCAACCAGATTTAGGTCAGTATAGATGGACTAATACAACAAGTCCCACACACAGCTAGAAGCCCAATATTTTTTCAGAGGTAGATGCAGAAAAAAATATATTCAGTTTGCAACCTGATGGAGGTCTGTATAGATGGATTAATAGAACAAGTCCCACACACAGCTAGAAGCCCAATATTTTTTCAGAGGTAGATGCAGAAAAAAATATATTCAGTTTGCAACCTGATGGAGGTCAGTATAGATGGACTAATACAACAAGTCCCACACACAGCTAGAAGCCCAATATTATTTCAGAGGTAGATGCAGAAAAAAATATATTCAGTTTGCAACCTGATGGAGGTCTGTATAGATGGATCAATAGAACAAGTCCCACACACAGCTAGAAGCCCAATATTTTTTCAGAGGTAGATGCAGAAAAAAATATATTCAGTTTGCAACCTGATGGAGGTCAGTATAGATGGACTAATACAACAAGTCCCACACACAGCTAGAAGCCCAATATTTTTTCAGAGCTAGATGCAGAAAAAAATTATATTCAATTTGCAACCTGATGGAGGTCAGTATAGATGGACTAATAGAACAAGTCCCACACACAGCTAGAAGCCTAAATATTTTTTCAGAGGTAGATGCAGAAAAATTTTTTATTCAGTTTGCAACCTGATGGAGGTCTGTATAGATGGATTAATAGAACAAGTCCCACACACAGCTACAAGCCCAATATTTTTTCAGAGGTAGATGCAGAAAAAAAATATATTCAGTTTGCAACTTGATGGAGGTCAGTATAGATGGACTAATAGAGAAAGTCCCACACACTGCTAGAAGGCCAAATATTTTTTCAGAGCTAGATGCAGACAAAAAATTATTTTGAATTTGCAACCTGATGGAGGTCAGTATAGGTGGACTAATAGAACAAGTCCCACACACTGCTAGAAGGCCAAATATTTTTTCAGAGCTAGGTGCAGAAAAAAATTATATTCAGTTTGCAACCTGATGGAGGTCTGTATAGATGGATTAATAGAACAAGTCCCACACACAGCTAGAAGCCCAAATATTTTTTCAGAGGTAGATGCAGATAAAAATTATTTTTAATTTGCAACCTGATGGAGGTCAGTATAGATGGACTAATAGAGAAAGTCCCACACACTGCTAGAAGGCCAAATATTTTTTCAGAGCTAGATGCAGATAAAAATGATATTCAATTTGCAACCTGATGGAGGTCAGTATAGATGGACTAATAGAGAAAGTCCCACACACTGCTAGAAGGCCAAATATTTTTTCAGAGCTAGATGCAGATAAAAATTATATTCAATTTGCAATCTGATGGAGGTCAGTATAGATGGACTAATAGAACAAGTCCCACACACAGCTAGAAGCCCAAATATTTTTTCAGAGGAACTGTAGATGCAGATAAAAATTATTTTTTATTTGCAAACTGATAGAGGTCAGTATAGATGGACTAATAGAGAAAGTCCCACACACTGCTAGAAGGCCACATATTTTTTCAGAGGTAGATGCAGAAAAAATATATTCAGTTTGCAACCTGATGGAGGTCTGTATAGATGGATTAATAGAACAAGTCCCACACACAGCTAGAAGCCCAATATTTTTTCAGAGGTAGATGCAGAAAAAAATATATTCAGTTTGCAACCTGATTTAGGTCAGTATAGATGGACTAATACAACAAGTCCCACACACAGCTAGAAGCCCAATATTTTTTCAGAGGTAGATGCAGAAAAAAATATATTCAGTTTGCAACCTGATGGAGGTCTGTATAGATGGATTAATAGAACAAGTCCCACATACAGCTAGAAGCCCAATATTTTTTCAGAGGTAGATGCAGAAAAAAATATATTCAGTTTGCAACCTGATGGAGGTCAGTATAGATGGACTAATACAACAAGTCCCACACACAGCTAGAAGCCCAATATTATTTCAGAGATAGATGCAGAAAAAAATATATTCAGTTTGCAACCTGATGGAGGTCTGTATATATGGATCAATAGAACAAGTCCCACACACAGCTAGAAGCCCAATATTTTTTCAGAGGTAGATGCAGAAAAAAATATATTCAGTTTGCAACCTGATGGAGGTCAGTATAGATGGACTAATACAACAAGTCCCACACACAGCTAGAAGCCCAATATTTTTTCAGAGCTAGATGCAGAAAAAAATTATATTCAATTTGCAACCTGATGGAGGTCAGTATAGATGGACTAATAGAATGATGCTATGCCCAAAAGATTTTACTTCACTAGGTGCAGTAAAAAAATTGGTATTCTATACACAGGTGGTATATCTTGCAACACAGATAGGCTACTCCACTGACTAACACACTCTGCAATAGGCCAAAAAGGATTAGCTTTGCTAGATTCAGCCAAATGCTGTGAAAAAAACTTGCACAGCACTGGCACAGACCTGCCTGGCAAAAACTGATAGGAACTGATGTAACCTAGTCCTGAAAAGGACTCCAATTACAATTAGTCTTTACTCCCACAATCTATCTATTTAAGAGCACAGACCTGCCTGATAAAAGTCGTAGGAAATGCTGTAACCTAGTCCTTAAAAGGACTGCAATCACAACTATTCCCTACTCCCAAGCTATCTGTAGATTTGTGCGAAAATTGGCTTGAAATTAACAAGGTATAGCGCACACAGCAACAGCGGTGCCGTCTAACACGCAGCTGCAGCAGTGAGAAAATGGTGGCGACGGGGAAAATGGCTTGGTCTTATAGGGCAAGGACATGTGACATACACTGCCAATGACACATGCCCTTGCTTGTGTGAAAAAAAGCACTTCGCTCCGTGTGTGCGCTGCTGATAGGCTGACAGATTGCACCTCCCCACTGTAAATGCGGGAAAGAGAAAAAAAAAATGGAGATCTTCATTGTTCCTGCAGAGATCCATCCCCTGCCCCTCCCCCCACCCCGCTGTACACTCAAACTGCGTATTAACATTAATTTTCATCATTACTGAGAAAAAATCCAGTTATGATTTTGGTGCCCGAACAGTTATCGAACATAACCTCGAACAGCCGAATTTTTCTCAAATTGTTCGTGTTCACCAAACGGCTCGAACACCGCCCAAAACAGCTCGAATTTGAGATTGGCGAACAGTTCGAGTAGAACAACGCTCATCTCTAGAGGAGACCTCTACTCCTTGCACCCACCTTCCAAATGCTGGTTTCGCAACAAGCCTCGGCCATGGCATCTACCCCTGAATCCATGCAGGTAGACTAAGTGAAGATAGTCAAGACTCGTCAGGAGGTCCGCCGTGTCGAGGGAAGATGCTTCTATTGTGGCAGTTCGGAGCAGCTCTTGCCCGGAGAGACCAGGAAACTCCAGTGCCTAGGATTGCTTGGGGAGGCCATTCTGAGCAAGAATTCTTCCTCTCCATCCTTGACTCTGTCTGTTTTGGTTTCCTGTGGCAACATCCATTTTGTCGAGACAGCGTATCTGGATTGTGGCGCAGCTGGGAATCTCATCCAACAAGCCATTGTTGAGCAGTATCGGATCCTTACCCAATGTCTTCCAGATCCGTTAGCAGTTCCTCTGTGGATGGGAAGCCTCTCTCCTAGTCCATCTTGTTCGTCACTGAGCCCGTAATTCTGCAGATTGGTATGCTGCATTCGGAGAAAATCTCCTTCTATGTGCTGTCCGGCCTTTCTCATCCTTTGCTGCTGGGACTGCCTTGGCTACCCAGACATGAGCCAGTCTTGAATTGGAGTTCGGGAGAGGTGCTCTGCTGGGGTCAAGGGTATCACAAGTAGTGTTGAGCCACCCCCGTAGTGTTCGAGTTCGGTTCGTCGAACACCCGTATGTTCGCCGAACTGTTCGTTGAACTGTTCGACGAACACCTTCGAACACCGTTAAAACCAATGGCAGGCAAACAAAAACACATAGAAACACATAGAAAACACCTTCAAAGGTGTCCAAAAGCTGACAAACTGCTCAGAAGACACAACTAACACATGGAAAAGTGACAAGTACATATAGTCATGCGAAAAGAAAAGAGGTGGAGGAGTAAAAGAAGGGGGAGACACAGATATAGGCATGTCATGCCCTTCTAAAACCAAAAAAGTGCGAAGCCGACACGGCTAGTCCATTCCTGCCTGTGCGGCCTCCGTGTCGCCGGGTTTGTGCCAGAGCCGCGGTGGACCCTGACGGCCAGCCCCCCTCTCCCAATACTGTTGCCTGTCCGCTGGTGGGTCGAGCCCCCCCGCGGTGGGGGGGGAGTAGCATCTGCAGAAGAAAGACCATCTTCCAGCCAAACTAAGATGTCTACTTCTTTTCGTGGACAATGTGATATGATCCCTTTCTTACGGACACGCCCATTGCTACAAATTCCAGATGAGGCACAAAAACAGCAGGTGCTTCAACGGATATCAAGTGCTTCTTCAAGTGGGCTCTCCTCCACCTCAACTTCAACATCACAAATACTCCAGTCCTCAGAGGTGTCACCCCAATCGCACTTGCACAGCTGTTTACTCATACTATAGCCTGGGAAGCGGAGGTCTTCTCCAGAGCTTCTGTTAATCCAGACGAGGAAATGATCTGCACTGATGCCCAGAATCTTTACAAGTCAGATCCAGGACCAGATGAAGAAGGTTCTGAGCATAATGTAGACCCTCGTTCCCAAACTGTAACTCCTGTTGGTGGAGACAATGATGAAGATGATGATGAGACTCAAATACCTGATTGGAGCGACAACTTGACTTTTCGGTCAGGGCAGGAAGAGGTTGGCTCTGAGGACGATGGGTGTGAGAACACACAGGGTGATGATGACGAGGTTGGAGATCCCACTTACTGTCAACCCACAGTCAGCCAGTCGATGAGGTCAGCAGAGGAGGTGGAGGAGGATGTGACTAGCCCAGGGGATGGGGATGACTCGGTACCCGGGCCTTTGCCTGGCCTTGGGGATGTCACGGTGGTCGGCTCCCGGGCCCGTACCCTGGGGTCACTCTTTAAAAGGGTGGATAATTGTTAATTTTATAAGAGTTCGTGACGCCACCTGTGGTATCTGGTGAGAAGCACAAGCGCTGCAGCAGTCCACTGAGGCCGGTGATAAGGCAGCTCGATGGTATAGCTCCCCACAGGTGGAGCTAGGCCTCAGAAAAGCGTATGCAGGGGGAATGCAGGACAGGCGAGACCCAGCTGGGTAAGAGCAAGAATGGGAACGGACAAGGTAGTCACTTCAGTACCTTTTACTGGTGGAAATTCAGGCACATCCCGGAGCACTGTAGGGTGAAGGGTGCATATCAGGATCCTCCCCAATGAGTGGGTGTAGGGCCTCCTGTTTCTTCCCTCTGCGTAGTAAGTTTCTGACCTGCCTGGAGCTAGGCCTAACTTTGTCTCTGTCCTGCGCTGGCTTACCTTATGGTAGGGCCTTGTCTTGGAGTTCACACTCCCAGTATGCGGGGCCTAAGCATCTCCTGGCTCTGTTACGTATCAGCACCTTAGCGATCCTGGGACTTGTAGTTCTCCAGGGATTCCGGTTATGCCTTACTGGGTCATAGAGATCCCGGTAAGCTCGGATCCGGTGTCCGGTAAATGCTTCGGGGTGAGCTGGTTAAGCTCCTCTGCCCCTTATGTACTAACTCGCCACTCGCCTTCGGCCTACTCGGGCCCTCACTAAGTATACACACTAACGGCAGCTTGCCGTGCTTCACCGATCTTATGGCGCTGGCACGCCTTAAGCTGTAACTGGGCTCCCTGAATCTAGCTAGCAGGAGCCTCGTGCTCCACTGCTGAACTATTAACTGAGTTCTCTAGACTAGACTGAGCTCCACTGCAGACTGACCTCTCTTAGGCTTCTCTACTGCAGGAACTCTTCAGAGGAACTGAACTGCCTAGCTCCACCTTCCCTATTTATATCCCTAACGGGCTCCCTCTGCTGGTCTGAGGTGGAAGGTGGAGATATGTGAATGTTTATGGGGGCCTCTTGTGGAGGATTCCATCAATGCACTCTTCTAGGATCTGTGATACCAAGCGCAGCGGGGGGTCACAGATGCTATTGACGACGAGGTTACGTTGCGCCTTCCTGGACAGAGACGGAGTACTGGAAGCACGTCAACAACTGCATCCTCAACGACAACTCTGCCTCTGACCACAAGTCGTAGTGGCTCTTCAGGTCGCATGGGCTCTAAGACTTGCATAGCATGGGCATTTTTTCAGATCAATAAGGATGACCCAACTCGTGTTATCTGTAATATTTGTCACCAAAAGCTAAGTAGAGGCCAAAAAATCCATAGTTTGAGTACTTCATGCATGAACCGTCACATGGATATGAAGCATAAGTTGCAGAGGGAAGCTCACCCTTGCTACAATGTGGCCTAGCGAGCCGGGCCAACCACCGTCTGCCCCATCTTGTGCATCCGCGGCCTCTTCATCCTCTGTGACTGTGGGGACAGCAGTCACACATGTTTTTGGACGCAGACCTGCCACCTCTTTACCCGCAACAGCCAGTTTGATTGGCAGGTCATCAGTTCATTTGGAAGTGGAAACACCTGCTGGTGTTGAGCGCTCTCTGACATCGAGAGCAACACCTTCGGATCAAGGCAACCTAACATGTCCACCTGCATCTTCCTCACAGACTGGCAGTTTGCTGGGAACACCCTACTCAACCCCATCTAAGCACAACAGCCAGCCCTCGGTCCATCAGATGTGGACAAGTAAAAGACCATTTCCTCCTAGCCATGAGAAAGCTAAGAGGTTGAATTTCACCATCTGCAAGCTCTTGGCTACAGAAATGCTGCCTTTCCGCCTGGTGGACACAGAGGATTTTCGATATCTTATGTCCGTCGCAGTGCCCCAGTACCAGATGCCCATTCAGCACTACTTCTCAAAGAAAGGTGTGCCTGCGCTCCACCAGCATGTCGCACACAACATCACCGCTTCTTTGAGAAACTCTGTGTGTGACAGGGTGCATTTCACCACAGACACTTGGACGAGTAGGCATGGACTGGGGCATTACATGTCGCTGACTGGGCACTGGGTAACTATGGTGACAGCAGAACAAGGGGCTGCTGTCCAAGTCTTACCGTCCCCACGAGTTGTACGTCAATCCTCTTTATCTCGAAGTTCCTCCACTGCTTCTGCCTCCTCAACCTCCTCCTGGTCCTCCACCTGCACCCAAAGCCTGTCTGGTAATGCCACCTGCTTTCTAACTGCACAGAAGGAATCCTGCACACCTCCTTACTATGCTGGCAGCAGGGCTCAACAGCATCAGTGTTTACTTTGAAATGTCTGGGAAATGTGAGTCACACAGCTGAGGAGTTTTGGTCAGCTCTCGAGACCCAGTTTCATGAATGGTTGTCTCCACTGGACCTGCAACCAGGGAAGGCCGTGTGCGACAATGCTGCAAACCTGGGTGCGGCCCTTCGCCGGGGCAATGTCACACACGTGCCTTGTATGGCTCACGTGTTGAACCTGGTTGTCCAGCTATTTTTAGCCCACTATCCCGGACTAGATGGCCTTCTGTAGAGGGCACGGTCGCTGTGTGCTCACTTCCGCCGTTCGCATCCCGCAGCTCAACGACTTACATCTCAACAGAAGTCGTTGGGCCTGCCAGTTCACCGGCTGAAATGCGATGTGCCGACACGGTAGAATTCAACTCTGCACATGTTGCAGCGACTGTGGCAGCACCGACAAGCCCTGGTGCAATAAGTTCTGACGTATAGCCTGGGCCAACGAGATCCAGAGGTGGGGCAAATCACGCTGCAGGAGTGGTCTCAGATCAGGGACCTATGAAGTTGACGCGCCCCCTGGGCCGTGGGGTACCCGGAGCCGGGCCGGTAGACGCTGGGGGTTGTAGTCACTGTGGCGGTGACCCGGTCCATGACCCAGGGTCGTCAATCCAAGGGTAATTTGTATATATGGGTTTTAAAATGTCCGACTACGCCACCTGTGGAGTGCGGCCAAAGGGGCCACCGCTGCGGAACAGTCCTCTGAAGCTGGTGGTTTTGCAGCAATGGTATTATTACTCCCCACAGGAAGAGTGTAGCTTCAGGGCAGTGTGGGTGGATGATGGTGGTTGTAGTGCAGGGAGTCAGTAATGAACACAGAGTCCGTGTGATGCAGTCCCAAGATCTTTACTCACAGTTGTTGCAGTCCAGATTACAGGTACCAGAGCAATCTCCCCCGTTGTGCTGTGCGTACTCAGTGAGGGGCTCAGTCCACCCCCAGATAGCTCCGGAGTACTTAGCAGGACCCCCTTCTTTGTGTCCTTTCTCTGGCCTTCTCCCTGCACCTCACACCCAGTGACACTTCTATCCGGTATCCTCGGGCCTTGGCGGGCGACGTGTGTTCCGTCCCCTGGGTCCTATGTGGCTACCTTCTTAGTGAGACTGGTGTGGACTTTGGCCTGCAGTACATGAAATGCTGCAGCCTCCGGTTTCTAGTTGAGCCTTACTGTTTCTCTGCTAGTTGAGGGACCGGTTCCCCTTATCTGGCCTGACCCCTCTACCTCCTGGTAGCAGCGGGCGTACGGGTGGCCTTCTGCACGACCCGTACCCCTATGGTCCCTTCGGTTCCTGGAGCCTTCCTGCTCCCACTCCTCTCTTTTCTCCTTCAGTCCTGGGCCTCCCAGGCTAGGCCCGCCTCCGGAGCAGTGCTCATGCAGAGCCTCTGCTCCTGTCACTTCTCCTCCTCTGACTGGCTTGCTCTTTATAAGATGGCTTCCTATTTATACTCTCCCTGTCATGTGCTCCCCTAAGCTGCTCCCCTAAGCACCCACTACATAGGACCCTCCCGCCAGCTAGGGACCTGGGACTGTGTTCTCCCTTAGGAGCAATCTCGCCCTACCCCCACTGCCGGTATGAATTGGATGCAGGTGTTAGGGTCCCGAGCCATACTCCTTCCTTACCTGAGGGTGAGATACCACACCTCTGGGTGAGATGCAGTAGCTCTGTGGTGACTGAACCCTCAAGGGCACCACACACCCTTCTGCACAGTTTTGAAATGGCGACGAAGATGTTTAGTGCTGACGACGATGCCATTATCAGCATGACTATTCTGGTGATTTACATGCTGGAGCACACGTTAAACAGAATTCAGAGTCAGGTGGTGGGACAAGAGGAGGTGGAGGAAGTAGAGGAGGAGTCGTATGCGGAAGGGATAACATCTTCAAGGTCCAGACGATCGGCAGCACCAAGGCGGCAGGCATGGGAGGGTGGAGGAGAGGGATTATCCAGGGCGCATGGTAGCAGCCAAACTGTTGAGGAAGCTGCAGGAGCCGAGGAAGAAGTGGAGGACGAACTGGCGATGGGCATGTAAGACTCATCAGATGAGGTAGACCTTGATCACATTTTTGTTGTGCGAATTTGGGGGGAGAGGGCAGAGGAAGGAAGCATGATTCTTACCTCGCTACCAACACAACAAGGACTTGGTCCTCCTGGATGCGCAAGACACTTGAGTGCCTTCTTGCTGCACTACCTGCAACATGACCCTCGGATTGTCAGAATTCGAAGAAATCCCGACTACTGGGTTGCCACACTCTTAGATCCCCGGTACAAAAGTAAATTTGCCGAAATAATTCCTGCCATAGAAAGGGATTCACGCATGCAGGAGTATCTGCAGACACTGTGGCAGAATCTTACATGTGCTTTTCCACGAAACACCAGTGGTGCACGTAGTGAATCTCACAGTTCTAACTTGCAAACCGTGTGACTGTCAAGTCTTCATCACTCAAACCGTAACAGTAACACAGTATCTGCTGGTAACAGCAATTTTGTGGAATCGTTTCACCACTTTTTTAGACCATCCTTTGCAAGGCCTCAGGAGACAAGAAGTCTGACACATAGTCAACGCCTAGAGAGGATGGTACAGGAGTATCTCCAAGTGACCATCGAAGCCATGACTGTGTCACTGGACCCTTGCTCATTTTGGGATTCCAATCTGGAAAAATGTCCGGAGCTCGCCACTCACACCTTGGAGATCTTGTCATGCCCTGCAGCCAGCGTTCTCTCTGAACGTGTGTTCAGTGCTGCTGGTGGTGTGCTGACAGATAAGCGCACGCGACTGTCCACTGAGAATATAGACAGACTCACGTTCATAAAGATGAACAAATCATGGATTCGCAAGGACTTTTCTACCCCTGTGTCATCCTGGGGAGAGTAAAAGCTTGAGGATTTGGTAAAATCACCTCACCAACCGTTTTAAGCAACTGTGGGGCAATTGATGCCACTTAACCCTAGAACGCATGACCATAAAAATCTACACTTTCAAATACCTGGGGCCTTTTAGGCCCGTGTGCAAATAACATGGAATAACTCAAAGTCAAATGACAAACAACTATATACATGAAGAATACCTAGAGTTTCAAAATTCTAACTAAAGTAATCTTGCAGAAAATAGAAAACAATTAACAGGTCGGGCCTGCGAGGTACCAGGTATGCGTTCTAGGGTTAAGTGGTGTCTGTGCCACAATTTTGGGAAAAAATGGAGACTCTTTTTGGAGTCCTCTTGCTGTGTCTTATGTGATGTTGGCATCGTCAATTTCAGGTGGGTTGGGTCTCTCCCCCCCCCCTTTTAACTGTAAGAAACTACATACACTATGGCTTTGGGTAACACAGATGGTTGAGTCTGAAGAGCTGTTTACTCAGAGGTCTGCTCCAAAGCTTCAGTGTCTGCTAGTCAGCGTAGAATTTTTAACTCCATCTAGCCTAGGCAATACTTTGGGCGTAGTAGCCCAGCTGCGAAGCAAGCTGCACCGCCTGTGTATCTAATAAGAATTTTTAAATGCATCTAGCCTAGGCAGACTGTGGCGACCCCCAACCAAACCCAGACTCTCAGCCCCCCTACCGCCCCCCTTTCCTTGACAATACAATAATGTAACTCTTACAACTGGATGGGTGAGGATCGGTCACAGCTTTATTAACTCATTATACTCATTCCATTAGAAAGGCATTTTATTTCTAAAATAATTCAGCTTGTTGCAGCATGCCCTGGGTCTCCACTCTGGCAAGTTGGCCAACAAGTGTAACTCTCCAACATGTCCTTTCTATTTCCAGGCCACGGAGGATCCTGCGTACTCGTATGCAGGACTCTGACCCCCACCCATCAGTCTTAACGCTTGTTCCACTCCATCCTGGAGTCCTGACAGGAATATTTCCAGTCCAATATCCATTAAGTGAACACCGTCGGGCTGTATGAGGTCTGCTTTATCTCCTTCCAGTTGTCGGTGTCGTATCACTACACCACCTCTGTCTCTTCTAAATTTTGCCATCCGAATATTTATTACCCGCCTTGTCCGTTCGATGGCCGTGATGTCTCGCGCACCTTGCCATACCGCTATCGGCACAATCTCTGACCATACTATAATTAGTTTTGTGAAAAATTCTCTAAAGCGCTCAGTGTCTAGTTTCATTATTTCCATTAGTTATGCGCTCTTGTGATGACCTAGGTTGTTACCCCCGGCCTGTATAACTAAGATGACCAGACCTCTTGCCTCTCTCCCTACCTTGATTACCTCCATTAGTACCTGTGGCCATAGCAGGCCTCTAATACCTCTCCAGTTGAAATATGTGTTATGAAACTCTAATTTCCTCCCACCTGGGCGGACTTTCGCCATTTTTTCTGCCCTATATATATACGAGTGGCCTATCACCCACACTGTTGGCTTAGTGTCACCTGTAAAAGAAACAAACCACGTTAGGATAACAAGTCCGGTCTTATGTATCTCGCCAAACACGTGGATCGCCATCTCCCTATCCTCTGAACTTCCGTTTCTGACAGTCCTGCTCTTGCTGCTTCTGTGGCCGCACCTATGTGGAATGAGTGTGTCCCGTAATCTTTGGGTTGGTTCCCTGCCGATGTTATGCATTTATTAAATATAGCTTTGAACTAGTATCTTGATAATGGCGTTCCATCAATGTGTGATAGGAAGAAATTAATTTGTGATCTGATGGTTATATATGTTTTTACTATTGTTACCCGACTCAGTGTACCGTTTCTGGGTTGTAGAAGTACCCAAGTGCCCCTGCCCGCTGGAACCGTTTTCGATTGGCGTATGCGTAGACGTATTGCATTATTGGCTATGACTACGTCCTGGTGTAATAAGCCTCCACTGGTGGTAATTTTGGATTGAGGGACTAATTCGCTTATGCATAGCGCCCCGAAGAAGGCGATCGCAAATGCAGTAGACAGTAGTGTTGCTTCAAATTGTGAGTGTCATGTTAATGGTTTTAGGGATATGATGTGAGAAATCAGTTTTAGTGACACGGGACGGGACGTCTACACTCCTGACTTGGCTGACCCCTTTTCCACCCTTTTATGGAGTTGTCTGATGATGAATCTTTGTCACATCTCCCCAATTCAGTAGTTGGAAGTGAAATGCTACTCCGGTCAGACACCGCTGCGCTGACGCCCCTGATATGCCCCTCATCATTAGCTGGTGGAGAAATTCTATGGTGACTTGTGATCTGGCTTGTTCACATTGGTCAACCCGTCTGCCTGCTACTAGTCGAGTCCACTCTTCCCATGCCTTACCGTATGCTTGAAACATCGACGGGGCAACTGACGCTCTGATTAATGGCATCAACTATTCGCCACTAGATCCCATAGGTAGGGTGGGCAACTGTTGCCCGATGGGTGGGCGTTGGGGAAGAGCTCTGTGAAAATCTGCCAATTGAATTGTGATAAAGCGTTAGCAGCAGCTTTAGACCCCTCAGCATCATGGCTAGCGCGGACCCATACATTGTGTTTTAGGCACAGGAATGCTAGCCAGCGTAGTAGGCCTAGCACTGGGAGAGACGATGATGCCATCTTATTAATGCAGTGCGCTAGGCTGTTGTTTTTTGTTATGAAGCGTATATTTTTGTTAGCCATGCGCGCGCCCCATATTTCTATTGCTACCACTATTGGGAAGAAAAATTATTTTCAGGGCTAGATGCAGCTAAAAATTATTATTAATTTCAAAGCTGGTGGAGCTTGGTATAGATGGCCTAATACAATGAGTACCACACACTGCTAGAAGCCTAAATATTTTTTCAGAGCTAGATGCAGAAAAAAATTATATTGAATTTGCAACCTGATGGAGGTTAGTATAGATGGACTAATAGAACAAGTCCCACACACTGCTAGAAGCCTAAATATTTTTTCAGAGCTAGATGCAGAAAAAAAATATATTGAATTTGCAACCTGATGGAGGTTAGTATAGATGGACTAATAGAACAAGTCCCACACACTGCTAGAAGCCTAAATATTTTTTCAGAGCTAGATGCAGAAAAAAATTATATTGAATTTGCAACCTGATGGAGGTTAGTATAGATGGACTAATAGAACAAGTCCCACACACTGCTACAAGCTGAAATATTTTTTCAGAGCTCGATGCAGAAAAAAATTATATTGAATTTGCAACCTGATGGAGGTCAGTATAGATGGACTAATAGAACAAGTCCCACACACTGCTACAAGCTGAAATATTTTTTCAGAGCTAGATGTAGAAAAAAATTATATTGAATTTGCAACCTGATGGAGGTCAGTATAGATGGACTAATAGAACAAGTCCCACATACTGCTAGAAGCCTAAATATTTTTTTCAGAGCTAGATGCAGAAAAAAATTATATTGAATTTGCAACCTGATGGAGGTCAGTATAGATGGACTAATAGAACAAGTCCCACACACTGCTAGAAGCCTAAATATTTTTTCAGAGCTAGATGCAGAAAAAAATTATATTGAATTTGCAACCTGATGGAGGTCAGTATAGATGGACTAATAGAACAAGTCCCACACACTGTTAGAAGCCTAAATATTTTTTCAGAGCTAGATGCAGAAAAAAATTATATTAAATTTGCAACCTGATGGAGGTTAGTATAGATGGACTAATAGAACAAGTCCCACACACTGCTAGAAGCCTAAATATTTTTTCAGAGGTAGATGCAGAAAAAAAATATATTGAATTTGCACCCTGATGGAGGTTAGTATAGATGGACTAATAGAACAAGTCCCACACACTGCTACAAGCTGAAATATTTTTTCAGATCTAGATGCAGAAAAAAATTATATTGAATTTGCAACCTGATGGAGGTCAGTATAGATGGACTAATAGAACAAGTCCCACACACTGCTAGAAGCCTAAATATTTTTTCAGAGCTAGATACAGAAAAAAATTATATTGAATTTCCAACCTGATGGAGGTTAGTATAGATGGACTAATAGAACAAGTCTCACACACTGCTAGAAACCTAAATATTTTTTCAGAGCTCAATGCAGAAAAAAGTTATATTGAATTTGCAACCTGGTGGAGGTTAGTATAGATGGACTAATAGAATGATGCTATGCCCAAAAGGTTTTACTTCACTAGGTGCAGTAAAAAAATTTGTATTCTATACACAGGTGGTGTAGCTTGCAACACAGATAGGCTACTACACTGACTAACACACTCTGCAATAGGCCAAAAAGGATTTGCTTTGCTAGATTTAGCCAAGTGCTGTGAAAAAAACTTGCACAGCACTGGCACAGACTTGCCTGGCAAAAAGTGATAGGAACTGATGTAACCTAGCCCTGAAAAGGACTTCAATTACAATTAGTCTTTACTCCCAACCTTTACTCCCAACCTATCTATTTAAGAGCACAGACCTGCCTGATAAAAGTCGTATGAAATGATGTAACCTAGTCCTTAAAAGGACTGCAATCACAACTCTTCCCTACTCCCAAGCTATCTGTAGATTTGTGCGAAAATTGGCTTGAAATTAACAAAGTATAGCGCACACAGCAGCAGCGGTGCCGTCTAGCTCCAGCAGTGAGACAATGGTGGCGACGGGGAAAATGGCTGGGTCTTATTGGGCAAGGACATGTGACATACACTGCCAATGACACATGCCCTTGCTTGTGTGAAAAAAAGCTCTTCGCTCCGTGTGTGCGCTGCTGATAGGCTGACAGACTGCACCTCCCCACTGTAAATGCGGGAAAGAGAAAAAAAAATGGAGATCTTAATTATTCCTGCAGAGATCCATCCCCTGCCCCTCCCCCCGCCCCGCTGTACACTCAAACTGTGTATTAACATTAATTTTCATCATTACTGAGAAAAAATCCAGTTATGATTTTGGTGCACGAACAGTTATCGAACATAACCTCGAACAGCCGAATTTTTTTCAAATCGTTCGTGTTTGCCGAACGGCTCGAACACCGCCCAAAACAGCTCGAATTTGAGATTGGCGAACAGTTCGAGTCGAACACCGCTCATCTCTAATCACAAGACCTGCTTGGTTCCTGTCTGTCCTGCTCGACCTCTGTCCACTCCAGCTAATCTATCTGGCTTACCGGCACCTTACTGGTCATATGCAAATGTCTTTGACAAGAAGGAGGCTACGACACTAGCTCCTCATAGGCCGTATGACTGTCCCATCGACCTCATCCCTGGTTCCTCACCTATCTGTGGCCGAATCTACCCCCTGTCGCTGGCCGAGACCCATGCCATGTCAGAGTACTTTGAAGAGAATCTTGCTAGGGGATTTATCCAGAAATCCACCTCTCTGGCTGGAGCAGGATTCTTCTTTGTCAAGGAAAAGGATGGCTCTCTTCCCCCTTGTATTGACTATAGGGGCCTAAATCAGATTACTACTAAAAACAAGTATCCCCTGCCTCTCATCTCTGAGTTGTTTGATTGCTTAAAAGGAGCAAAGATCTTCACTAAACTCGATCTTCGTGGCGCGTTCAATCTGATCCGGATTCGCCAGGGTGACAAGTGGAAGACAGCATTCCACACTTGAGATGGTCACTACGAGTATCGCGTGATGCCCTTCGGACTCTGCAACGCGCCAGCAGTCTTTCAGGAGGTGGTGAACGACATCTTCCGAGATCTCCTACACTTTTACGTGGTAGTGTACCTGGACAATATCCTGGTGTTTTCTCCTGATTTGCCCTCACATCGGAGAGACGTTCGACAGGTACTGCAGAGGCTTAGGAAGAATCGTCTGTATGCCAAGTTCCAGAAATGTGCTTTCCAAGAGACTTCTCTTCCATTCCTAGGATACATAATCTCGGAGACCGGTCTTAATATGGACCCCGAAAAGGTGTCTGCTGTTCTAAAGTGGCCCCGACCTGAGGGGCTGAAGGCTATTAAGCGGTTTCTGAGATTTGCCAATTATTAATGCCTGTTCATCCCTCACTTCTCTTTCCGGACTGCTCCCATTTCTGCCCTAACCCGCAAAGGGCTAATCCCAAGGAATGGACTCCCGAGGTGGAAAGTGCCTTCGTGTCCTTGAAGCTAGCTTTCTCTTCTGATCCAGTGCTACACCGGCCTGACTATAACAAACAGTTCTTCCTGGAGGTTGATGCCTCTTCCTCAGGGGTGGAGCAGTTCTCACCCAGAAATCCTCGTCTGGGCGAATGGTGACCTGCGGCTTCGTTTCTAAGCTCTTCTCCTCTTCTGAGTGCAATTACTGCATAGGAGATCGGGAACTGCTTGCCATCAAACTGGCGCTGGAGGAATGGCGGTTCTTGCTGGAAGGGGCTCTGCATTCGGTGGTCATCTACACTGACCATAAGGCCTGCAGTCTGCCCAAAGACTTAATCCTTGTCAGGCCAGATGGTCTCTGTTCTTCGCCCACTTTAATTTCTCTCTACACTTTTGGCCGGTAGATAAAAATATCAAGGCAGATGCACTCTCCAGATCATTTCTGTAGACCAACCAAGAGGAGGAGCATCTGCACATCATTGAGCCCTCCAGAATAATTTCTGTCGCCCTGTTTAATCTGTCTCGTCTTCCTCCAGGTAAGACTTTTGTATCTGATCCGGATAGGAGGAGGGTCCTATTCTGGGGTCATTCGTCTAAACTGGCAGGCCATGCCAGACAGAAGAAGACACTTCCACTTATCTCCCGACATTATTGATGGCCGACCCTGCACAAGTGCGTTGCAGATTTTGTCTCTGCCTGCTCTTCTTGTGCTCGAATCAAGACTCCTAGGCAACTTCTGACTGGGCGACTACTTCCTCTACCTGTGCCCTCTGCTCCATGGCAACACATTGCGATGGATTTCATCACAGATCTTCCTATATCAGCCAGTTGTACTGTCATGTGGGTGGTTGCTGACGGCTTCTCCAGGATGTCCCACTTCATTCCCTTGCCGGGTCTACCCTCTGCGCCAGTGCTGGCTAAAGAGTTCATTCTTCACATCTTCCGTCTCCATGGTCTACCCCTTCATATTATCTCGGATAGGGGAGTCCAGTTTACTTCACGCTCCTGGAGAGCCACGTGCAAACTTCTGAACGTCGCATTGGATTTCTCATCGGCTTAACATCCACAATCTAATGGCCAGGTTGAGTGCATCAATGAAATCCTGACTAGCTTCTTCCGGCACTTCGTCAACGCCCACCACAGCAACTGGGTGGAACTCCTGCCTTGGGCCGAATTTTCCTACAATAACCACGTGAGTGAATACTCAGCCAAGTCTCCATTTTTTATGGTGTATGGTCAACGTCCCAATATCCCGCTTCCTATCTCTGCTTCTGTTGACAATCCTGCTGCGGAATCTCTCGTTAAAATTTTTCCGAGATCTGGGAGGACACCAAGTCTTCGTTGCTGCAGTCCTCTGAGTGTATGAAGAGACATGCAGACAAGAAACGTTTGGATCCGCCTCTATTCCGTCCAGGGGACAAGGTCTGGTTATCCTCCAAGTTTGTTCGTCTCAAGATTCCTTCATACAAATTGGGTCCTTTTGAGATCCTGAGACAGATCAATTCTGTGGGGTACAAGCTGAAACTCTCTGCCTCATTACGGATCTCCAATTCCTTCCATATGTCTCTTCTTAAGCCTGTTGTCCGCAATCCTTTCTCTGACGATCCAGGTACCACTCCAGCTCCAGTCAGCGCTGAGGACGTTTTTGAGGTAGAGAACATTTTGGCTACCAAGAGGGTAAGAGGAAAAACTTTTTTTCTTGTGGATTGGAAGGGGTTTGGTCCTGAGGAGAGGTCATGGGAGCCCAGGGAGAACATTAATGCTCCTCTTCTTCTGGACAAATTTCTTGCGGGCATAAAGAAGAGGGGGCGTAAAAAGGGGGTACTGTATAGTGTTGAGCCACCCCCATAGTGTTCGGGTTCGGTTCGTCGAACACTGGGATGTTCGAGGAACTGTTCGTCGAACTGTTCGTCGAACACCTTAGAACACAGTCGAACACCGTTAAAACCAATGGCAGGCAAACAAAAACACATAGAAACACATAGAAAACACCTTCAAAGTACAGTGACAGTGTTGGTTACTGTACTTGTCATTTAGTGTTAAAATAAAGGATTTATTAAAAAAAAAATTGGCGTGGGGTTCCCCGTAAATTTAGTCTCTAGCGGAGGTTAAGCAGACGGCTGGGGCAGATGTTAGAAGCCTGGGAAGGGGGTAATACCCATGGAGCTTACCAGGCTACTAATATCAGCCCCCAGCTGAATACCTAGCCTTTACTAACTATTAAAATGGGGGACCCCCCCGAAAAAATGACGTCGGGTCCCCCCTATTTTAATAGCTAGCAAAGGCTAGGCAGACAGCTGGGGGCTGATATTAATAGCCCAGGAAGGGTGCCATGAATATTGGCCCCCTCCTAGGCTAGAAACACCAGCCGTCAGCCGCCCCAGAAATGGCGCATCCATAGGATGTGCCAATTCTGGCACTTAGCCTCGCTCTTCCCACTGCCCTGTAGCGGTGGCAGTGGGGTAATAGGGCTAGGGTTGATGTCAGCTTATAATGCCAGCTGACATCAAGCCCAGGTTAGTAATGGAGAGGCGTCTATAAGACACCCCCATTACTAACCCCATAGTCAAAGTTAAAAAAAACACAAACACCCAGAATAAAGTCCTTTAAGTGAAATAAAGACACAATTCTTTATTGTTCTAAATTAAACCATACTAACCATCACGCCCATTCCAGCTGAAGCCAATGTCTTCTGCAATAAAAATAAAATAATAAAGCAACATCATCCTTACCTTTCGATGGTTCCCAGGACAGCTTCAGCTCTGCTACATCGAGATGACAGGCTGGATCGCAGCAGAACGCTGCCATCCAGCTTGCCATGCCGCAGAGACTGAGAAGCGCAGGCATGCTTGCGCTCCTCAGTGTCTCGCTGTGACGGCATCAAGATGAGCCGAGGTCATGTCCAATGAACTCAGCTCACCTCATGCACATCACTGACAGCGTGGGAAAATTCTCCTGCACTCAGCGCTTCAGCGTGAGAATTCTCCCACGCTGTCAGTGACGTGCATGAGGTGAGCTCATGTCCAATGAACTCAGCTCACCTCATGTACGTCACTGACAGCGTGGGAGAATTCTCACGCTGAAGCGCTGAGTGCAGGAGAATTTTCCCACGCTGTCAGTGACGTGCATGAGGTGAGCCGAGTTCATTGGACATGAACTCGGCTCATCTGGATGCCGTCACAGCGAGACACTGGGGAGCGCAAGCATGCCTGCGCTTCCTAGTGTCTGCGGGATGACAGGCTGGATGGCAGCTTTCAGCTGCGGTCCAGCCTGTCATCTCGATGTAGCAGAGCTGAAGCTGTCGTGGGAACCATGGAAAGGAAAGGATGATGTTGCTTTATTATTTTTCTTTTATTGCAGGAGATCGTTGGCTTCAGCTGGAATGGGCATGATGGTAAGTATGGTTTAATTTAGAACAATAAAGAATTATGTGTTTATTTCAATTAAAGGACTTTATTCTGGGTGTTGTGTTTTTTTTAAAATACTTTACTATAAATTCATGGCGGTCATGTCTAATATTGGCATGACCCCATGAATTTCAGGCTTAGGGCCAGCTGATAATACCAAGCTGGCCCTAACCCCTTTATTATCCAGTGAGCTACCGCACCAGGGCCCTGGATGAGTTGGGTACAGCACCAGAAGATGGCGCTTCTATGAACGCGCCATTTTCCGGGGTGGCTGCGGACTGCAATTTGCAGCAGGGGGGGCCCAGAAAGCTTGGGCCTCCCTGCGCTGCAGATTCCAGCCCCCAGCTGCCTAGTTGTACCTGGCTGGACACAAAAATAGGGCGAAGCCCCACGTATTTTTTTTTTAATTATTTCATGAAATTCATGAAATAATTAAGAAAAAAAGGCCTTCCCTTTATTGTTGTGTCCAACCAGGTACAAATAGGCAGCTGGTGGTTGGGGGCAGCCCGTTCCTGCCTGCTGGACACAAATATAGTGCGAAGCCCCACGTCACTTTTTTTAAATTATTTCAGGAAATTCATGAAATAATTAAAAAAAAATTGACGTGGGGCTTCGCACTATATTTGTGTCCAGCCAGGTACAGCAGGCAGAAACGGGCTGCCCCCAACCACCAGCTGCCTATTTGTACCTGGCCGGACACAACAATATAGGGAAGCCTTTTTTCTTAATTATTTCATGAATTTCATGAAATAATTTAAAAAAAAAAATACGTGGGGCTTCGCCCTATTTTTGTGTCCAGCCAGGTACAACTAGGCAGCTGGGGGCTGGAATCCGCAGCCCAGGGAGGCCCAAGCTTTCTGCCCCCCCCCACTGCAAATTGCAGTCCGCAGCCACCCCGGAAAATGGCGCGTTCATAGAAGCGCCATCTTCTGGCGCTGTACCCAACTCATCCAGGGCCCTGGTGCGGTGGCTCACTGGGTAATAAAGGGGTTAGGGCCAGCTTGGCATTATCAGCTGGCCCTAAGCCCGAAATTCATGGGGTCACGCCAATATTAGACATGACCACCATGAATTTCTAGTAAAGTATTTAAAAAAAACACAACACCCAGAATAAAGTCCTTTAATTGAAATAAACACACAATTCTTTATTGTTCTAAATTAAACCATACTTACCATCACGCCCATTCCAGCTGAAGCCAACGATCTCCTGCAATAAAAGAAAAATAATAAAGCAACATCATCCTTACCTTTCCATGGTTCCCACGACAGCTTCAGCCCTGCTACATCGAGATGACAGGCTGGACCGCAGCAGAACGCTGCCATCCAGCCTGTCATCCCGCAGACACTGAGAAGCGCAGGCGTGCTTGCGCTCCTCAGTGTCTCGCTGTGACTGCATCCAGATGAGCCGAGTTCATGTCCAATGAACTCGGCTCACCTCATGCACGTCACTGACAGCGTGGGAAAATTCTCCTGCACTCAGCGCTTCAGCGTGAGAATTCTCCCACGCTGTCTGTGACGTGCATGAGGTGAGCTCATGTCCAATGAACTCAGCTCACTTCATGCACGTCACTGACAGCGTGGGAAAATTCTCCTGCACTCAGCGCTTCAGCGTGAGAATTTTCCCACGCTGTCAGTGACGTGCATGAGGTGAGTTCATGTCCAATGATCTCAGCTCACCTCATGCACGTCACTGACAGCGTGGGAGAATTCTCACGCTGAAGCGCTGAGTGCAGGAGAATTTTCCCACGTTGTCAGTGACGTGCATGAGGTGAGCCGAGTTAATTGGACATGAACTCGGCTCATCTGGATGCCGTCACAGCGAGACACTGAGGAGCGCAAGCATGCCTGCGCTTCTCAGTGTCTGCGGCATGGCAAGCTGGATGGCAGCGTTCTGCTGCGGTCCAGCCTGTTATGTGAATGTAGCAGAGCTGAAGCCGTCGTGGGATCCATGGAAAGGTAAGGATGATGTTGCTTTATTATTTTATTTTTATTGCAGAAGACATTGGCTTCAGCTGGAATGGGCGTGATGGTAAGTATGGTTTAATTTAGAACAATAAAGAATTGTGTCTTTATTTCAATTAAAGGACTTTATTCTGGGTGTTTGTTAGTGTTGAGCGAGCACTAAAATGCTCGGGTGCTCGAAGCTCGGGCCGAGCTCGCCGTGATACTCGGGTGCTCGACCCGAGCAACGAGCCCAATGTTAGTCTATGGGAGACTCGAGCATTTTTGCAGTGGCACCCCCGGCAGTCTTTTAAAAGCCTAACAAGTGCCCAAAACGATAGTGACAGTGCTCAAATGACATGGGGACAGCATGGGGATCGCCTCAGGAAGCATTTCTGCCCCCCAGGTCACTGCTGTCAACAACGTGGTCAGAGGTATTAAGCCACTTTTACAGGCTCACAATAAAACGTTCAAAAACGAAAGTGAAACTTTTTCCTGTGAAATATGTTAAGGAACATCCTTTCCAGGGTAAAGACTTGTGTATAAGTTAAAATAAATGACCAAAAACAAAAATACTCCTCCACACCTTCGGCTATGTTCACAAGTAGCATTTTTTATGCGTTTTTGCACTTTTGTATTGCTTTCAACTATGACAAATGCATTCACCGGGAAATGTCATTTTAACATTTTACAACCTTATCTTGCCATGTGCTGTGTGACACATGCATAAAGTGCTGAAAAGACATGGGAACAGCATGGGGAATACCCCTGGAAGCATCTCTGACTCCCAGGTCACTGTCTAAAAGTGTGCCCATCATAAGTGATCCTTGCCGCATCAGAAGATGCAGACTTGCAACTATCCCCATGCAAGTTCTAGTCCCAGGGCAGTGTTCAATTGTACCTCCCCCATTCCTTGCAATACAAGCTCAAGTATGGAGCCTGCCACCCACCCACCCCCAGGCTGCAATACCATACTGCTTGCTTGTTGAACTTGAAATTGGGCCTTTTAGGCATGTGGAGGCGGAATCTGGCCACTACGTCATGGCTGTGTTGGCGGCCTGGAATCCATACTCAGTCCCCTGCCGCCCGGCGGCCGGGTGTCCATACTCGGTCCCCAGCCGCCCCGCGGCCGGGTGTCCACACACGGTCCCCAGCCACCTGGGGGCAGCCGGGTGTCCATAAACGGTCCCCAGCCGCCCCTATTTCTCCTTGGAACATCCCCCCACACACTTTTCTTAGCCCGGCCTGCTTTAGGCAGCATTGGACGAGCCCACCAGAGAACCAGACTCCTCCGGTGGGCCCTGGCTTCTCCATCAGGGGAGTTGAGAGTGCCAAGGTGAGGAGCATGATGAGGATGATAGAAGTTAGCATCTGATTTATTTTGTTGTAATGCAAGCGCATGTATGTAGTAGCGGCTAGGCCTGAGGTGGTCAGAAGTTTTGGCACATATCCTACCTCCTCCGAGGATTGCTGGATGTTTTCCTGCTACTATCCAAGTTCTATGACTCCCGTTAAAACAAAGCTTCAGGTGATAAATGATGGATGAGGTAGTGGCAAAGGAGAAAGAGTAGGAGGAACAGGGACCATTCACATCAATATCAGGCCAGTCAACCAGATATGTCTTGTAGGATATGTTTCTGTATCAAAAGGAGCGGTTCGGCTACACAGTTATAGGGCATAGAGTGAGTGCAATGCCTACCAAAAATTTCGAGCCACTCCAATGCCCCTTGGAAATGACATGGAGGTCAGAGGGCGTTAACTAAACCTTTTTTTCCATTTATAGCAACTGGGTCTCCCGTGCACTGTTGGCCTAAGCAGTGAATGGAAGGCTTTCCAAAAATTAGGAGGAACTGCAATGCCCCTTACTAGAGCCATGTGTGGCACCCCAGGGGTCTGGTCACCACAGTAATAGAGATATTACGTCGGAGAGCAAGTTGGAGGTTTCCTGGTCAGGATCCCTTAAACATGCAACATTCTCCTGCCCCAATCCTGGGAGGGGAGAATTCTGCCCTTATAAACTGGATCTGGGGCGGGGTTGAGTGAGTCAGAGAACAGTCAGAGTCAGAGTGAGAGCAAGGGAAAGTAACAGCAAGGAGCTCTGTAGGAGCTAGGAGCTAAAGACCAGGGGCTGGAAGCTGAGCAGAGCTCGCCCTGGCAGAAGACAATAGGAACCGGACACAGGAGTCCGAAGCTGTGAGGACTTATATATCCAGCAGCAGAAACCAGCCGGCAGGGGATTTCAGGTCCTCTGGCCATAGAAGCCCGGAGGCTCAGTCACAAGCAAGGGTCCAGCACCGCCGTCATGGAGCGGAGGCTCACCGAAGGCCCCAAGTCACCAGCCATACGGGTGAGCACTACATGGTACACTCAGGGACGTGGGCTACTTCTACCCGCTTACAGCAAGGTAGCCAGGAAGAGTGCAGACAGAAGGGGAGGCCTACAACTCCACCTGGCCAGGGGAACTCCTGCTTGCTCACAGACTGACCAGGCCTCTTATGCTAGCCAGTACTCCCGGGAGGGTCTACCTTATAATCATCAGTAAAGACCATGAACTGCACTGCAAAGACTCTGAGTCATTCCTGCTGCGCTCGTGCACCATCAACCCCATCATCCACACTCACTGCCCTGAGGCTATACTCCTCCCGAGGGGAGTTATCCCATTCTATGCTGCGCACACAACACCAGCCTCAGCGGTCTGCCTCGCAGCGGTGGTACTCCCGACCGCAATCCACGGGTGGCGCAGTCGGACAATTAACCTCAAAACCTAAGAAAGACTGCCACTGGTTTGACCAGCCTGAGCCACGGGACCGGGTCACCGCCACGGAGACTACAGACCCCAGAGACCTGGCACCGGGTATCCCACACACTTGTACACGCGGCCCAGGGGGCGCGTCACATGCAGTACAGCATATTACAAACATAAGTCCCATTATTGGGGAGTGGGTGTCCCATGGTATTTGCTTATGCTTTCCAAGCAAAAGCTGCCAAAAATTAGGACAGAGCAACTTGCAATGCCCCTCACAAGAGCCATGCAGTACAGCATATTACAAACATAAGTCCCATTATTGGGGAGTGGGTGTCCCATAGTATTTGCTTATGCTTTCCCAGCAAAAACTGCCAAAAATTAGGACGGAGCAACTTGCAATGCCCCTTACAAGAGCCATGCAGTACAGCATATTACAAACATAAGTCCCATTATTGGGGAGTTGGTGTCCCATGGTATTTGCTTATGCTTTCCCAGCAAAAGCTGCCAAAAATTAGGACGGAACAACTTGCAATGCCCCTTACAAGAGCCATGCAGTACAGCATATTACAAACATAAGTCCCATTATTGGGGAGTGGGTGTCCCATAGTATTTGCTTATGCTTTCCCAGCAAAAGCTGCCAAAAATTAGGACGGAGCAACTTGCAATGCCACTTACAAGAGCCATGCAGTACAGCATATTACAAACATAAGTCCCATTATTGGGGAGTAGGTGTCCCATAGTATTTGCTTATGCTTTCCAAGCAAAAGCTGCCAAAAATTAGGACGGAGCAACTTGCAATGCCCCTTACAAGAGCCATGCAGTACAGCATATTACAAACATAAGTTCCATTATTGGGGAGTGGGTGTCCCATAGTATTTGCTTATGCTTTCCCAGCAAAAGCTGCCAAAAATTAGGACGAAGCAACTTGCAATGCCCCTTACAAGAGCCATGCAGTACAGCATATTACAAACATAAGTCCCATTATTGGGGAGTGGGTGTCCCATAGTATTTGCTTATGCTTTCCAAGCAAAAGCTGCCAAAAATTAGGATGGAGCAACTTGCAATGCCCCTTACAAGAGCCATGCAGTACAGCATATTACAAACAAAAGTCCCATTATTGGAGAGTGGGTGTCCCATAGTATTTTCTTATGCTTTCCCAGCAAAAGCTGCCAAAAATTATGACGGAACAACTTGCAATGCCCCTTACAAGAGCCATGCAGTACAGCATATTACAAACATAAGTCCCATTATTGGGGAGTGGGTGTCCCATAGTATTTGCTTATGCTTTCCCAGCAAAAGCTGCCAAAAATTAGGACGGAGCAACTTGCAATGCCCCTTACAAGAGCCATGCAGTACAGCATATTACAAACATAAGTCCCATTATTGGGGAGTGGGTGTCCCATAGTATTTGCTTATGCCTTGCAAGCAAAAGCTGCCAAAAATAAGGACGGAGGAACTTGCAATGCTGGCACCCTGGTGGTATAGTGGTGGTGGAGGCTGAGGATAAGGAGAAGAAGATTAAACAGCCGAAACGAGGAAGCGTATACCCATGTGTGGGTGTGAAGCGGTGCATGTGAATACACCTCCCGAAATAACACAGTGGATTTGACTTTATGTTACTCTGCTGTCATTTGGTGGTGATGAGAAGTCTGGCCCAATCCAGCCCTTGTTCATTTTGATAAGAGTCAGCTTGTCAGCATTGTCAGTTGACAGGCGAGTGCGCTTATCAGTTATAATTCCCCCAGCGGCACTAAAAACATGCTCCGATAACACGCTAGCGGCAGGGCAGGCCAGGACCTCCAAGGCGTACAGAGCGAGTTCTTTCCAAGTGTCCAGCTTGGATACCCAATAATTAAAAGGCACAGAGGAATCACGGAGGACGCTGGTACGATCGGCAAGGTACTCCCTCACCATCTTTTGAAACTTTCCACTCCTTGTGAGAGTACCCCGCGCCTCAGGGCCTGTAAGCTGGGCGGGTGTCAGAAAACTGTCCCAGAACGTTGACAGTGTTCCCCTGCCTCTGCTGGATTGGAGTTGCATCTCTCTCGCCTGTACGCCTTGGTTGGGCAGCGAACTGTGACCTCTGCCGCTAGCGTGTTCAGATGGGAATTTTTTTAAGAGTTCTGCAGCAAGGGCCTTCTGGTATTGCCCCATTTTTGTAGACCTCTCCACCACAGGAATAAGAGAGTGAAAGTTCTCCTTGTAGCGGGGGTCTACAAGTGTCACCAACCAGTAATGACTGTCACCCAACATTTTGACAACGAGAGGGTCACGGTTAAGGCAGCGTAACATAAAGTCAGCCATGCGTGCCAGACTGGTAACGGGCAAGATTTCCGTGTCCTCACCATGATGACGACTGACCATGCTCTCCTCCTCCTCCTCTTCCTCCTCCCCCCTGTCCTCAGGCCACCCACGCTGAACCGACGGTATGACACTTGTACAGGTACTACCGTCTACAACGCATGATAGCAGCTCCTGTTCTTCCTCCTCCTCCTCCTCCTCCTCTCCCTCATTGTCCCCCAATGCACGTTGGGATGAGATGAGGCTGGGCTGTGTGTTATCGCCCGCTACGGCTTCTTGATCCATCTCATCATACTCTGGCTGCAATGCCTCCTCTTTAATTCTCTGCAGAGAGCATTGCAAAAGACAGACAAGTGGGATGCTGACACTAATGATGGCGTCATCGCCACTCACCATCTTGGTGGCCTCCTCAAAGTTTGTCAGGATGGTACATATGTCAGACATCCAGGTCCACTCCTGAGGTCTTATGTGTGGAGTCTGACCTGAATATCGACGGCCTTGTTGGAGCTGGTACTCCACAACTGCTCTCTTCTGCTCATAAATCCTTTGCAACATGTGGAGGGTAGAGTTCCAACATGTGGGGACATCACACACCAGTCGGTGTGCCAGGAAGCTGCAAACGCTGCTGCAACACAGCAAGGGCGGCGCAAGCTGTAGCCGACTTGCGAAAATGAGCTGACAGGCGGCGTACTTTCACGAGCAGATCTGGCAACTCGGGGTACGATTTAAGAAACTGCTGAACCACGAGGTTAAACACATGAGCCATGCATGGTACGTGTGTGATCTCACCTCGCCTCAGAGCCACCACCATGTTACGGCCATTGTCACACACGACCATGCCGGGATGTAGGTTCAGCGGTCTCAGCCACAGATCTGCCTGCTCTTTCACAGCTGTCCACAACTCACAAGCAGTGTGAGGTTTATCACCTAAGCTTATGAGTTTCAGCACAGCCTGTTGCCGCTTGGCGGAGGCAGTACTGCAATGCTTCCAGCTTGTAACTGATGTGGTGATATCTGAGATGGAGGCTGAACATGAGGAGGAGGAGGAGGATGCGCAGGAGCTGTACACTGTGGGGCAACTCTGACTGACTTAGGGCCCGCAATCCTCGGTGTGGGGAGGATGTATTCGGTCCCAAGGTCCAACTGGGTCCCGGCTTCCACTATGTTTACCCAGTGTGCCGTCAGAGAGATGTACCGTCCCTGGCCACAAGCACTTGTCCACGTGTCCGTTGTCAGGTGGACTCTCCCAGTAACTGCGTTGTTGAGGGCACGGCAGATGCTTTGGGACACGTGCTTGTGTAGTGCGGGGATGGCACACTGGGCAAAATAGTGTCGGCTGGGGACCGAGTACCGAGGGACGGCCACCGCCATAAGATTGCGGAAGGATTCCGTCTCCACCAGCCTAAAAGGCAGCATTTCCAATGCAAGCAGTCGTGAAATGTGCGAATTTAGGACTGTGGCCTGTGGGGCGTTAGCTGCGAATTTCCCCTTTCGTTCAAAGGTCTGGGATTTGGACAATTGAACGCTGCGGTGGGACGTGGACGTTGATGCTGTTTCTTGAGAAACTGCCATAACAAGTGAAGACTGAGAGAAGGGGGCATCTTTACATGCAGTATGGACAGGGGATTGCCTTGCACACACAACAGGGGGTTCTATTGCACGCACAACAGTGGAAGAAGCAGTGGTGACACCCGCTGACACTGGTCGTGGACCCTGGGTTTCGCCCCACAAAGTCGGGTGCTTTGCTGCCATGTGCCTGATCATGCAGGTGGTGGTCAGGCTGGTAGTTTTGTCACCCCTGCTGATGCTGGCATGGCAGGTGGAACATATGGCCTTTTTGGGGTTATCAGCAGAGTCTTTAAAAAACTTCCAGACCCTGGAAGACCTACCGCTTGTACTGGCAACGTCCCTCGTGTTGGTGTTACGGGGAACGGTTGCCTGCCTTCTGTCTGCGGCCACCACACTGCTTCTTCCTGCCTGTTGGGGTACTCTGCCTCCCTCCCCCTGTGTGCTGCTGGCCTCACTCTGCATGTCCTCCTTCCACGTTGGGTCAGTTACTAGATCATCCACCACCTCCTCCTCTTCCACTTGCGCACCACGATCCTCCTCCTCACTTCCTGGCAATTGTGTCTCGTCATCGTCCACCTCTTGGGACAGATTGCCAACGTCGACTTCCTGTGGCCGTGGCTGTTCAAATATTTGGGCATCGCAACATGGGATCTCCTCTTCCACCACTTCAAGCGTATCAGGCGAGGGGCCCAAATATGGAAATGGACCAGTGAACAGCTCTTCAGAGTGTCCAAGTGTGGGATCACTTGCTGTCTGACGACACTCGGCATGGTGGGAGGAAGGAGCATCAGGGTGAGGAGGAGTATGCGGACGAGACTCACGGCTACTAAGAGTTGACCGTGTGGAAGACAGACCGGAGGTGGTGGTGCCCAGGTAACTGGAAGTATTATCTGCTATCCAATCAATAACCTGTTCACACTGATCAGTTCTCAATACTGGTGTTGTTCTGTGCTTCCCTAGTAATTAGGTCAAGAAGTGGGAGCGAGAAGATGTGGCTGTTGGTTGTGGCACATTTTCACCTTGGCCACGGCCCCGTCCTCTGCATCAACCATCAGCAGAACGTCCACTTCCACGTCCCTTGCCACGCGCCTTGCCCATTGTAAATGAAGTAAAACAGCTTACACTTGCACTATCAATGGAAAAAGGGTAATAAAGAGTAGATTAGAACCGTGGAAGAGGAAAACTACAGTTATTGTTTACTGGGGTATACCACACTTTATTAAATAGAGATATTTGCGGCTGAACAGTGAGCGACACACTCAAACTGCTATTTTTTTAGATACCAAAGGCCCAAAACTGGATAGTACAGCGATTTGACCCGTAGAACTGCGAAACCACACTGGGATGTCGGGCCTACACAAGACTATTTTCAACAGATATATTTTTGTGTCACAACAGTCAGGAGACACTACTGTTTTTCTTTACGGAAAAAACTACCAAAACCTGAATAATAGAGATTTTTTACCCTGGGATGGCAAAACCACAGTTATTGCTTACTGGGGTATACCACACTTTTTTAAATAGAGATATTTGCGGCTGAACAGTGAGCGACACACTCAAACTGCTTTTTTTTTAGATACCAAAGGCCCAAAACTGGATAATACAGCGATTTGACCCGTGGAACTGCGAAACCACACTGGGATGTCGGGCCTACACAAGACTATTTTCAACAGATATATTTTTGTGTCACAACAGTCAGGAGACACTACTGTTTTTCTTTACGGAAAAAACTACCAAAAGCTGAATAATAGAGATTTTTTACCGTGGGATGGCAAAACCACAGTTATTGTTTACTGGGTTATACCACACTTTTTTAAATAGAGATATTTGCGGCTGAACAGTGAGCGACACACTCAAACTACTTTTTTTTTTAGATACCAAAGGCCCAAAACTGGATAGTACAGCGATTTGACCCGTGGAACTGCGAACCCAAACAGGGATGTCGGGCCTACACAAGACTATTTTCAACAGATATATTTTTGTGTCACAACAGTCAGGAGACACTACTGTTTTTCTTTACGGAAAAAACTACCAAAACCTGAATAATAGAGATTTTTTACCGTGGGATTGCAAAACCACAGTTATTGTTTACTGGGGTATACCACACTTTTTTAAATAGAGATATTTGCGGCTGAACAGTGAGCGACACACTCAAAATGCTTTTTTTTTAGATACCAAAGGCCCAAAACTGGATAGTACAGCGATTTGACCCGTGGAAGTGCGAAACCATACTGGGATGTCGGGCCTACACAAGACTATTTTCAACAGATATATTTTTGTGTCACAACAGTCAGGAGACACTACTGTTTTTCTTTACGGAAAAAACTACCAAAACCTGAATAATAGAGATTTTTTACCGTGGGATGGCAAAACCACAGTTATTGTTTACTGGGGTATACCACACTTTTTTAAATAGAGATATTTGCGGCTGAACAATGAGCGACACACTCAAGCTGCTTTTTTTTTAGATACCAAAGGCCCAAAACTGGATAGTACAGCGATTTGACCCGTGGAAGTGCGAAACCATACTGGGATGTCGGGCCTACACAAGACTATTTTCAACAGATATATTTTTGTGTCACAACAGTCAGGAGACACTACTGTTTTTCTTTACGGAAAAAACTACCAAAACCTGAATAATAGAGATTTTTTACCCTGGGATGGCAAAACCACAGTTATTGTTTACTGGGGTATACCACACTTTTTTAAATAGAGATATTTGCGGCTGAACAGTGAGCGACACACTCAAACTGCTTTTTTTTTAGATACCAAAAGCCCAAAACTGGATAGTACAGCGATTTGACCCATGGAACTGCGAAACCACACTGGGATGTCTGGCCTACGCAAGACTATTTTCAACAGATATATTTTTGTGTCACAACAGTCAGGAGACCCTACTGTTTTTCTTTACGGAAAAAACTACCAAAACCTGAATAATAGAGATTTTTTACCCTGGGATGGCAAAACCACAGTTATTGTTTACTGGGGTATACCACACTTTTTTAAATAGAGATATTTGTGGCTGAACAGTGAGCGACACACTCAAACTGTTTTTTTTTTAGATACAAATGGCCCAAAATGGATAATACAGAGGTTTGAACTGTGGAAGTGCAAAACAACACTTCTGTTTCTCTAGCCTACACCAGACTATTTTCAACAGTTATATTTGTGTCTGAAAAATCAGAGACACGCTTTTTTTTGGGGGGGGGGGGACACCAAAAGGTTAATAAGACGGGTATTTGTACAGTGTGAAGGAGAAAAAAAAAGGAGGATTTAGATGAAAAAAAAAGGATTTTTCCTGGCCCCCGACACCTGGTGCTAAGTCCAGCAATTTCAGCAACAGGAGCACACAGGACTGTAATGCAGCGTTTGCTGGTATAACCACTGTGTCTCCTATACAGCCTGCCTGCCTGGTATCTGGGATGGATATTAGTCCTGAAAAGGACTGTTTGTTTGTTCTGGCAGCCTTTACAGACCCTACACTAACTATTTCGCAGTTTATATCTCTCCCTAAATCAGCAGCGCTGTCCCTACACTGTCTAATCCGGAGCGACAGTGTCCAAGATGGCGGCACCCGGTTTTAAATACTCGAGGTGACGCTGTGCGGCCAGCCAATCACTGTAATGCCCACAACCAACATGGCTGCAGCATTACAGTGACTGGCTGGCAATCCCTGCATGTTTATTGGCTCTGTAAAGAGCGCCAAACATGCAGGGCGGAGACCCGAGCTCCCGCCCGAGTAACCCGGAAATGCTCGGTGCTCGCCGAACATCCCGAGTAGCGTGATGCTTGGCCGAGTACCGAGCAGTGTCGAGCATGTTCGCTCAACACCAATGTTTGTGGTTTTTTTTAACTTTGACTATGGGGTAAGTAATGGGGGTGTCTTATAGACGCCTCTCCATTACTAACCTGGGCTTGATGTCAGCTGGCATTATAAGCTGACATCAACCCCAGCCCTATTACCCCACTGCCACCGCTACAGGGCAGTGGGAAGAGCGAGGCTAAGTGCCAGAATTGGCGCATCCTATGGATGCGCCATTTCTGGGGCGGCTAACGGCTGGTGTTTCTAGCCTGGGAGGGGGCCAATATTCATGGCACACTTCCTGGGCTATTAATATCAGCCCCCAGCTGTCTGCCTAGCCTTTGCTAGCTATTAAAATAGGGGGGACCCCACGTCATTTTTTTGGGGGTCCCCCATTTTAATAGCTAGTAAAGGCTAGGTATTCAGCTGGGGGCTGATATTAGAAGCCTGGGAAGCTCCGTGGGTATTACCCCTTCCCAGGCTTCAAACATCTGCCCCAGCCGTCTGCTTAACCTCCGCTAGAGACTAAAATTACTGGGAACCCCACGGCAATTTTTTTTTAATAAATCCTTTATTTTAACACTAAATGACAAGTACAGTAATCAACACTATCACTGTACTTCATATATATGTGACTGACATGTTTCTATCTATCTAATCTATGTGTGATTCTCTATTCCTTCTATTCTAAATTGTCGGGTACCGCTGCTGAATTGCCGGCCAGCTTTTTTAAAGAGACAGTGCATGAAAACACTAATATTTTTTTTAATAAATCCTTTACACTAAATGACAAGTACAGTAACCAACACTGTCACTGTACTTCTTATATATGTGACTGACATGTTTCTATCTATCTAATCTATGTGTGATTCTCTATTCCTTCTATTCTAAATTGTTGGGTACCGCTGCTGAATTGCCGGCCGGCTTTTTTAAAGAGACGGTGCATGAAAACACTAATATTTTTTTTAATAAATCCTTTACACTAAATGACAAGTACAGTAACCAACACTGTCACTGTACTTCTTATATATGTGACTGACATGTTTCTATCTATCTAATCTATGTGTGATTCTCTATTCCTTCTATTCTAAATTGTCGGGTACCGCTGCTGAATTGCCGGCCGGCTTTTTTAAAGAGACGGTGCATGAAAACACTAATATTTTTTCAAATAAATCCTTTACACTAAATGACAAGTACAATAACCAACACTGTCACTGTACTTCTTATATATGTGACTGGCATGTTTCTA
Organism: Phyllobates terribilis; assembly: GCF_046119375.1. NCBI lineage: Eukaryota > Metazoa > Chordata > Amphibia > Anura > Dendrobatidae > Phyllobates > Phyllobates terribilis. Next base: position 406,546,713 of record NW_027362764.1, read on the forward strand.
TCTATCTAATCTATGTGTGATACTCTATTCTTTCGGGTCTAAATTGTCGGGTATCGGTGTATGCCGCTGATGAATTGCCCGCTTTTCATTTTTCACTGTGAGCACTGTTCCCATCGATTTGGGCAATCACTGTAAAGCCACAACCACCATGCCTGTGGCATTACAGTGAGTGGCAGACAATCCCTGCATGATTGGTGCTCTAAATAGCGCCAGACATGCAGGACACGCTTTTGGTGCACGAACAGTTATCGAACATAACCTCGAACAGCCGAATTTTTTGCAAATCGTTCGGGTTCGTCGAACAACTCGAACACCGCCCAAAACAGCTCAAATTTGAGATTGGCGAACAGTTCTAGTCGAACACCGTTCATCTCTAGTACTGTAGTGCCGGCATCTCTGCCTCCTGCCCGGCAAAGACGCCGACCCCCTTACCGCCATGGCCCTGGCCAAGTGTCTCCCGTGCTGCGCACTGCATGCAGATCCCCGGGCACTGTGCTTAGGGCGTGCACGCACGTGCTCCCTGTCTCTTAAAGGGGTCGCACGTGCCGTCCTAATATGTCCATGGCCAATGGCCGGAGCACAGGTAATATATAAGGCATCTCCCCCAACATGGAGGTGCCTGTGCAATGTATTAGTTTGGTCTGCTAACCTTTCAGTTAGTTCTCAGGTCCCGTGCTGCCCGCCAGCCTGTCTTATCAGCCGTGCCCGCCATCCTGTCTATCAGCCGTGCCTGCCAGCCTGTCTATCAGCTGTGCCCACCAGCCTATCAGCCGTGCCCACCAGCCTGTCTACTAGCCATGCCTGCCAGCCTGTCTACCAGCCGTGCCCTCCTGCCAGTTATTCAGCCGTGCCTGCCAACCTGTCTACCTGCCGTGCTCATCTGTCTTCCTACTACCGAGCCTATCTGCCATGCCGGTCTACACCTTTTGCCAGTCCCGTGGAAGTTGCCTGCTCTCACACGAGGTCAGTCCCAGAGTGACACCTGATCCACCCTCTCGGTCCCTCTTTGGTTCACGGAGTCAACTGAGCCGCTGTGTGGCCAGGGTCAGTCCAGGTTGGTCCTTAGTCATGCCCCTCTGGTCCCTCCTTGTACCACGGCACAGTGGTTCCACCATCCGGATCCATAACACAGATACTCTCCAGTTCCGTTAGGTTGGATGGTGATCGTTGGTGGACAGCCACTTTCAGGTTTCTCCAGAGATGCTCAATTGAGTTTAGGTCAGGGCTCTGGCTGGGTCAGTCAAGAATGGTTACAGAGTTGTTCTGAAGCCACTCCTTCGTTATTTTAGATGTGTGCTTACGGTCATTGTCTTTTTGGAAGGTGAACCTTTGGCCAAGTCTGAGGTCCAGAGGTTTTCATCCAGGATATCTCTGTACTTGGACGCATTCATGTTTCCTGCAATTGACACTAGTCATCCTGTCCCTGCAGCTGAAAAACAGCCCCCATACCATGATGCTGCCACCACCATGTTTCACTGTTGGGATTGTATTGGGCAGGTGATGAGCAGTGCCTGGTTTTCTCCACACATACCGCTTAGAATTATCACCAAAAGTTTGTCTCATCAGACCAGAGAATCATATTTCTCATAGTCTTGGAGTCCTTCATGTGTTTTGAGCAAACTCTATGCGGGATTTCATATGTCGTGCACTCAGAGGCTTCTGTCTGGCCACTCTGCCATAAAGGCCCGACTGGTGGAGGGTTGCAGTGATAGTTGACTTTGTGAAACTTTCTCCCATCTCCCTACTGCATCTCTGGAGCTCAGCCACAGTGATCTTGGGGTTCTTCTTTACCTCTCTCACCAAGGCTCTTCTCCCACGATTGCTCAGTTTGGTTGGACGGCCAGGTCTAGGAAGGCTTCTGGTAGTCCCAAACGTTTTCCATTTAAGGATTATGGAGGCCACTGTGCTCTTAGGAACCTTGAGTAATGCAGAAATTCTTTTGTAACCTTGCCCAGATCTGTGCCTTGCCACAATTCGGTCTCTGAGCTCCTTGGGCAGTTCCTTTGAGCTCATGAATCTCATTTGGTCTGACATGCACTGTGAGCTGTGAGGTCTTATATAGACAGGTGTGTGCCTTTCCAAATTAAGTCCTATCAGTTTAATTAAACACAGCTGGACTCCAATGAAGGAGTTCAACCATCTCAAGGAGGATCACAAGGAAATGGACAGCATGTGACTTAAATATGAGTGTCTGAGCAAAGGGTCTGAATACTTATGACCATGTGATATTTCAGTTTTTCTTTTTTAATATATTTGCAAAAATTTCTACATTTCTGTTTTTTTCAGTTAAGATGGGGTGCAGAGTGTACTTTAATGACAAAAAAAATAAATTTTTTAGAATTTACCAAATGGCTGCAATGAAACAAAGAGTGAAAAATTTAAAGGAGTCTGAATACTTTCCGGACTCACTGTATAACTAGAGAGGATTGTACGTAATAAGGGACAGTGTTATTGTGGCACCCCAGGGGTCTGGTTGCCACAGTAATAGAAATATTATGTCTGAGAGCAAGTGGGAGGTTTCTCTGGTCAGGAGCGCTAAGCATGCAACACGGCCCACCCAGACCTGGGAGTGGAGGAATCTGCCCTTATAAACTTGGTCTGGGGCGGGATTAGGTTAGTCAGAGCCTGGAGTGAAGTCCCAGACACAAGGAGAGTTACAACAGGAGCTCTGTAGGAGCAGGAGTGAGTGCCAGAGGCTGGAAGCTAGAAAGCTCGCCTTGGTTGAAGACACTAAACCCGGACACGGAGTCCGAGGCTGTGGGGACATTCAGGTCCAGCAGCAGAATCCAACCGGCAGGGGATTCCATGTCCTCTGGCCGTAGAAACCCGAAGGCACGGTCACAAGCAAGGGACCAGCACCGCCATCGTGAAGCGGAGGCTAACGGAAGGCCCCAAGTCACCGGCCATACGAGTGAGCACCACACGGTATACTCAGGGACGTGGGCTACTTCTACCCGCATAGAGCAAGGTAGCCAGGAAAGAGTGCAGATAGTCGGGGAGGCCTACAACTCCACCTGGCCAAGGGAGATCCTGCTTGCTCACAGACTGACCAGGCCCCTACTGCTAACCAGTACTCCTGGGAGGGTCTGCTTTATACCATCAGTAAAGACCCTGAACTGCACCACACGTCTCTGTGTTTCATCGCCGCACCAGCACCATTACTACTGGGACGCTCACACCATCACTCTCATCATCCACACTAGCTGCCCTGAGGCAATACTTCTCCCGTGGGGAGTTATCCCATACTCAGCTGCGCAAACAACATCAGCCTCAGAGGTCGGCAGCGCAGCGGCGGTCCCCACTGACCGCAATCCACGGGTGGCGTAGTCGGACATTGTTATTACTTAAGACTGTCACTGGTTTGACCGCCCTGGGCATGGACTGGGTCACCACCACACTGAGACTACAACCGCCAGCGATCCAGCCCCGGGTATCCCCTGCACAGCACAGGCCCAGGGGGCGCGTCAACTTTGGCGTAGTCGGCAGGATTTCGTGCCCGCAACCACCGGGTACTGCGTGCCTGAAAAAGACTTTTGTACTTACCTGTGGTGAAGTTTCCCGCCGTCCGGAGCCATTTCCCGCCATCGGACGCCATCTTGGGTCGTTTCCCGCCGTCTTCTGCCGTCTTCCCGCCATCCGCAGCTGCTTCCCGCCTTCGGACGCCATCTTCGGGATGCCGCACGGGAAGAAGAGGGGCGTGGACGCCGAAAGCGCGCGAGATCCGAAGCTCCGCCCAACGCTCCGCCCCACGCTCCGACGCTGCGCAAGGTCCTGGAAGGGAGGAAGAGCGACGCTGACGTCATCGGAGCGCGACGCCAGGTCCTCGACCCCGACGATCGACTGCGGAGCCGCGGCCTACGGAAGAAGAGCATCGCAAGGTAGGCCACGGTCCACTAGGGGGAAAGGAGGATGTCGGACACCGAGGGGAGCTCCACCGCCACACCGGCCGCCAGCGCAACCGCTTCTGCGGTCAAGCCATTCACCATGCCCTATATCCCGGGGGCAACCTGGCTACCCCAGTACTCAGGGGAGTCACATACCCTAAGTGACTTTAGGGAAAGACTGGATAGCCTCTTCCAGGTATACCCCCTCACGGAAGAGCAAAAAGTAAGCATCCTGGTGGCCCAGTTAATCGGGGCAGCCCAAAGGGAGGTAAAGTCCTGGTCACCTAGGAAGAAGAGGACTGTCAGAGAAATACTAGCCCGGCTGAAAGACACATTTGACACCCGCACCTCAGCCGAAATAAAGCTCAGATTTTATGGGTGCAAACAACGGGCACATGAAAGTATAAGAGACTATGCTCTAAACCTACAAGAGGCCCTGAGAGCCATTAAACAGGCAGACCCTGACAGCGTGGGAAATGAAGACAAGCTGTTGACCGAACAATTTATTGAGGGTCTACTGTGCAATGCCCACCGAACCCAGTTGCGGGCAATGGCCTTACAGGACCCTGACCTGGACTTTGCACAGTTCAAGGACAGAGCCATCCGGGTGCTCCGAGAACCGGCACCAGGTGGCGCTGTGACGCACAGGCGCCCTGCTATCACTTATCACCAGGACGCGGCGCCCTTGTCTGCAGGGCCTGTGGGAGCTGATGCGCAGGCTTTGAACAATGACCCGGCTACAGACCTGCACCATCAGGTCCAAGAGCTGACTAAGAGCGTTGCCGCGCTAACCAGAACTGTGCAGTCTTTACAGGTCTCTTCTCCAGGAAAGATCCAGCTGGCATCCGGACCGGAGGACGTCCCGTGGCGCCGACTGAGGAGGACCCCACCGGCCAGAGGAAGACCCAGCGACAGATACGAGGACGGACGACCCATCTGCCGCCGCTGCAATCAACCCGGACATATGGCAAGGTACTGTCATTTAAACGGGCACAACCTGGGGTAGAGGGCCAACCCCCAGGCATAAGATCATCAGGCCCATCAAACTGGCGTGACAAATACATAGGGGGACGTCCGGTGTTGCCTGTGGTACTGGACGGCATTCCTATGAGTGCCCTACTAGACACCGGGTCACAGGTCACCACCATCCCGTACGTGCTCTTCAAGCGGTACTGGAATGACTCGGACATAACCCGCTACCCAGATGACGACCTGAGCATTATAGCCAGCAATGGTCAGCCCGTGCCACAGATAGGATTTAAGGAAGTGACCATCAAGGTCGGTAAAGTTGAACTGCCGGCACAAGGACTGATCATTGTGGACATTGACCGTCGCGAGAGTCACCCAAAGATAACCCTAGGTACTAACGAAATTGAAAACTGTCTTGCAGAGGTGATTATTATTTTGCAACAGGTTGCCAAGAACGCCAGTTCCAGCCAGCAGCGTGTGACCAAAAAGAGATCCGGGCACTGATGAAGCGGCAACAAGTAGAACTATCTGGTGGTGAGATAGGTAGCGTGAGAATGTGTGACCCGTTCCCTATTGCCATGCCCCCAAAAAGTGAGATGATGATTTGGTGTCGGGCAGCTATTGGTCTAAGAGGTAGAGACTCCCAAGCAATGGTAGAACCCGTCTACTCAGACAGTAGGCCCACCATTTTGACAGCACGGGGGGTGGTCGATGTACGCCATGGGAGGGTGCCCGTCCGCATCATAAATATCGGGGAGAGAGAAGTATACCTGCCCCGGTATGCCACGCTAGCCAAATTGTTCACCATCAACCAGAACTCTGTACAGGCCGTGGAACCCTTGCCTCCATCTCAACCAGAGGAAGGTAACGGCTCTAAGAAACCAATGGAGGACTGGTGTCAGCAACTGCATTTGGGTACTGAATCCACTCCCTCACACCAAAAACAGGGAGTCTATCGGGTGGTTCAAGAGTACGAGAGAGTGTTTAGTAAACACCCGCTAGACTTCGGGCGAGTGAAGGGGGTAGAACATCACATCCCCACGGGAGACCATCCTGCCAAAAAAGAGAGATACCGACCCGTACCCCCTGCACACTATCAACACGCCAAGGGGATGCTAAAAGACATGAAGGAGGCTGGGGTAATTAGGGACAGCTGTAGCCCCTGTGCAGCTCCACTAGTCTTAGTGAAAAAGAAAGACAACACCATGAGAACGTGTGTAGACTACAGGAAGGTCAACCGTATCACACACAAAGATGCGTAACCCGTTACCAAGGATAGAAGAGTCCTTAGCTGCATTAAAATCTGCTAACTTCTTCTCTACTTTGGACCTCACTAGCGGGTACTGGCAGGTTCCTGTAGCAGAGGCGGACCGGGAGAAGACCGCATTCACCACCCCGATGGGACTCAGCGAATTTAACTGTATGCCGTTCGGGCTCTGCAACGCACCAGGAACCTTCCAACGGTTGATGGAATGCTGTCTGGGACACCGGAACTTCAAGATGGTCCTATTATACCTGGACGACGTCATCGTCTATTCCAAGACCTATGAGGACCATCTGGAACACCTGGCAGAAGTGTTTGAAGCCCTGGCAAACTATGGCCTAAAGGTAAAACCCTCAAAGTGTCATCTACTGAAGCCAAAAGTACAGTACCTGGGACACGTGGTGAGTGCTGACGGAGTAGCCCCCGACCCTGACAAGATCACCATGATTAAGGACTGGCCAAGACCATCCAGCATAAAGGAAGTGCGGCAGTTCCTCGGGTTGGTAGGCTACTACCGAAGATTCATTCCCGGTTTTACCAAGAAGGCAGCTCCTATGCAGGACCTCCTGATAGGCCAGTCCAGGAAGGCCAAAAACCAGAAGCCACCCTTCAAATGGGAAAAGCTGGAAGAGGAGTCCTTCCGCCAGCTGAAGATGGCCCTCACGGGGGATGAAATCCTGGCGTACCCTGATTACAGCCAGCCCTTTATCCTCCACATGGACGCAAGCAACATCGGGCTAGGAGCCGTATTGTCCCAGATCCAGCAGGGGAGAGAACGGGTAATTGCTTATGCCAGCCGAAAACTGCGACCCACGGAAAGAAACCCTGAGAATTACAGCTCACTCAAGCTAGAGTTCCTGGCAGTGGTGTGGGCAGTAACCGAACGTTTTAAGCATTACCTTGCCTCTTCCAGGTTCACCGTGTACACGGACAACAACCCGTTGACACACCTGGACACTGCAAGACTGGGTGCCCTGGAGCAGAGATGGATGGCCCGCCTGTCCAATTTTGAGTTCACAATCAAATACCGGGCAGGACGCTCCAATACCAACGCGGACGCCCTGTCCAGGATGCCAAACCTACCGGACGAAGGGGAGGATCCAGAAGAATTGGAAGAGATCGAACTCCCTGCGTTTCACCGTCATGGGATTACCCAGTATTCCCACCATGTGAGGGGCCAGCGATCCGCTACGTTCAACCCCTTACCCCACTACAACTGGGCGGAGACGCAAGACAGTGACCCCGCAGTCCGTCTGGTGAAGGAGATGCTGACCCAGGCTGACGCCCGCCTGGAACCAGATGCTCCGGAAGAGACCAAGCAACTGTGGACGGAAAAGAGCAGACTGTTTCTCTACAAGGAGAAGTTGTGCCGCAGAATGGTCAATTCCCGGACACATGAACTGATCTGGCAGGTTGTGGTACCTAGACGGGACGCAGCTATGGTGCTGGAGGCCTACCACAATGGGGCAGGGCACTTCGGATGGAAGAAGCTGGAGTTCCTGCTGCGTGAACGGTTCTGCTGGATAGGCATGATAGGAGCCATTGAGAGGTGGTTTAGAGACTGTGGCCCGTGCAATCTAAGAAGAAGGGACCGTGCCAGCCAGAGGACTCCCCTGCAGCCCATCATCACCAGGCAGCCGCTGGAACTGGTCGCTCTGGACCATGTTAAACTGGCTCCAAGCAGAAGCGCGTATGTCTACGCCCTAACCATAGTGGATCACTACTCCCGGTTCCTGGTGGTGGTCCCTGTCAAAGACCTGACTGCTCAGACAGCAGCCAGAGCCTTCCAGTTGCACTTCTGCCGCCCACACGGGTACCCGGACCAAGTGCTGATGGACCAAGGACCAGCCTTCGAAGCGGAGGTCTTCCAGGAGTTCTGCAACCTGTATGGCTGCAAGAAGATAAGAACAACGCCCTATCACCCCCAAACCAATGGACTCTGCGAGAAAATGAACCAGGTGGTGATAGATCTGCTAAAAACATTGCCCCTGGAAGAATGCAGTCTGTGGCCTGAGAAACTGCCCAATCTGGTGGACCTGTATAACCACATCCCGGTAGGTTCCACCAACTGTACCCCGGCTTACCTAATGCGAGCAAGACCTGGTAAGCTGCCTGTTGACCTGGATATGGGAGTACTGATACCCGAGGACACCTCGCCAGAGGCAGACTGGGATACAGAACGGCAGCAGCAGTACCGGAAAGTACAGGAGAGCATCGAGCGAAGTCTCTGTCAATCAAGAGAAAGGCAGGAGAGGACTTATAACCAACATGCTCCCGCTGTTCCCCTGGTACCTGGAGAGCAGGTCTTGAAAAGAAAAAGGCAGCTCCATAAGTTGGACGACCAGTGGGAAAAGGACCCATACACTGTACTGCCCTCAAGCCACAATAATCCAAAGGTGTACGTCATCAGCAAGGATGGAGGAGAGACCACAGCCACTGTCTCCAGAGACCACCTGAAAAAGTGCCCCGAGAAGTTGCAAAGCACGGATGAAGATCAGGAAGACCCTCAACCCGTAGAGGAAAAGGAGGAAATGATCACCACCATACTCGGAGACTTTCCCCGCTCCTGGACACAAGTAAACAACGCTATCGTGGTGCCCGTCCTCACCTTTCTCCAGCCAGCCCCTCAAGTGCCTACAGAAGACCAGGTAGAGCTGGAAGAGCAGCCGGCCCAGTAGGCAGAAGAGTCCACACCAGCAGCCCAGGAGAATCAACCCTCTGCTAGTAGTGAGCCTGCCGTGCCCCTAGTGAGCCAAAGAGTGCGCAGAGAGCTGCCCAGCTTACCCATAACACCTTCTACACCCTGTAGTGCAGGACCAGTTAGTGAGCTCCGTAGGTCCACTAGAGTCACTAGAGGTCAGATGCCCGCTCGCTGGAAAATATAAGTAATGCACTGTGAATTTATCTGTTTAACTGTTTATGGTTTATGTTTGTTGCCTGTTCTTAATTATGTTTCTCAGTTACCCTGCAGATTTCTATGGACTAACAGGTTATGGACACTGGATAACCGGAACAATTCTTGTAGATAGTTGCACCTTGGTGCCTCTTGCGAAGACGGCCGCGGAAAAGAAAACCTGTCTGGCGTGGCCTCCTTGTAGTCCAAAGTAGCTAGCTTCAGCCTTGGAGCCACGCCCAGGGCCAACGCAAGGGGTTTGCTTTGGACAGGTCCCCTACTTCGCTTAAAACTTCACCTTGGGTGACATGGACACCCTCTTGTTTCATAAACTTCACCTTGGGTGATATGGACACCCGGTTACGGACACGCCGTGACCTTTAAAGAACTAAAGCTTCTTGTATATATGTTATTGTATTATTGTTATACCCTGCATTTATGTTTCTTTAAAAATGTGTTTAGTCCCGGAGTACTAAAATTTACTAGGGGGGAATGTGGCACCCCAGGGGTCTGGTTGCCACAGTAATAGAAATATTATGTCTGAGAGCTAGTGGGAGGTTTCTCTGGTCAGGAGCCCTAAGCATGCAACACGGCCCACCCAGACCTGGGAGGGGAGGAATCTGCCCTTATAAACTGGGTCTGGGGCGGGATTAGGTTAGTCAGAGCCTGGAGTGAAGTCCCAGACACAGGGAGAGTTACAACAGGAGCTCTGTAGGAGCAGGAGTGAGTGCCAGAGGCTGGAAGCTAGAAAGCTCGCCTTGGCTGAAGACACTAAACCCGGACACGGAGTCCGAGGCTGTGGGGACATCCAGGTCCAGCAGCAGAATCCAACCGGCAGGGGATTCCATGTCCTCTGGCCTTAGAAACCCGAAGGCACAGTCACAAGCAAGGGACCAGCACCGCCATCGTGAAGCGGAGGCTAACGGAAGGCCCCAAGTCACCGGCCATACGGGTGAGCACCACACGGTATACTCAGGGACGTGGGCTACTTCTACCCGCATAAAGCAAGGTAGCCAGGAAAGAGTGCAGATAGTCGGGGAGGCTTACAACTCCACCTGGCCAGGGGAGATCCTGCTTGCTCACAGACTGACCAGGCCCCTACTGCTAACCAGTACTCCCGGGAGGGTCTGCTTTATACCATCAGTAAAGACCCTGAACTGCACCACACGTCTCTGTGTTTCATCGCCGCACCAGCACCATTACTACTGGGACGCTCACACCATCACTCTCATCAGCCACACTAGCGGCCCTGAGGAAATACTTATCCCGTGGGGAGTTATCCCATACTCAGCTGCGCAAACAACATCAGCCTCAGCGGTCGGCAGCGCAGCGGCGGTCCCCACTGACCGCAATCCACGGGTGGCGTAGTCGGACATTGTTATTACTTAAGACTGCCACTGGTTTGACTGCCCTGGGCACGGACTGGGTCACCGCCACACTGAGACTACAACCCCCAGCGATCCGGCTCCGGGTATCCCCTGCACAGCACAGGCCCAGGGGGCGCGTCATTATACATAATAAGTGATTTCACTATATTCTACCGGACTGTGTCATACATAATAAGGCTACATTCCTGTATCCGTGTGCAGTGTCAGTGTGCTGCCTGCTTTTACAGACGCATAGAGCATGTCCTATTCTGATCCTCAAAATTTGATCAGAACAGGACATTCTCTGACCCTCACGGATCTCCTTCTCAGATCCGTGATTTTCATGGATGTGTGAATGGACCTATAAAACTCTACGAGTCCGTGTGCTGTCCGATAAAAAAATCTGTCAGCACACGGGCATATCACACAAATGTGAGAATTGTGGCCTAAGGGATTTTACAGGTAACATTATCACTCCAAGTCACACAGTGCAGATACAGAACAATATTTACATCCAAGAACTTACCGCTGGACCTCTCGCCTGATTAGAGTCATTTTCTGCTGGTTATTCCCCATCTGATCAGACCTTCATGTTGACATCTCCCAGCCACAACTCATCTTGTCACAATAATCAACGCAGCCTGGAAATAACAAGGTCACATATACTGTATATATACATGTGTCTCCCCTGCACTGCGCCCCTGAATACAGATAAGTACACCACTATTAACATACTATTAGCCACGCACCAATCAAAATATATAGTAATAAGCAGCACTCTGCCCCCCATTAACTATAATCTCTGCCGCTCAATAAATATAAATTATTCAATCTCTAACTCTCCCCAATTAACTTTAAGGCTATGTGCACGTGGGAAACATGCAAGGTTGTAAGTACAAGCAAAGTGAATGAGATCCCTGAAGTCTCATTCACACGTTGCTTATTTTTTCCTTGAAGATTTGCAGCAGATTAAAACCTGCCCACAATGTCAATTCTTGCAGCATATTTCACCCATACAAATGACTAGAGAAAATGTGCAACAAAAACATGTAAAAAAAGTGCCAACATATATGTATTTTACCTAGTGTTCTTCCTGCCAACACATTAGGACATGCAATAGAATTTTCTCCTACAAATCCTGAACATGTGCACATAGCCTTAGTCCCTGTCCTATGTCCCCCCCATTCATTATAAGTCCATTGATGGCATCATAATGAATTTGAGGGTGAGAGAAGACATTATCAGGTACTGAGCATCCTCTGCCACCCCCCAATTCATTACAAGTCCCTGACAGCGTCTTCTCCCAACTTTCAATTCATTATAAAGTATCAGATGCACCTTACCCCATCACTGCTCTCCCCACCACACCCTTCATTGCTCTCTGCTACCACCCCCATCATTGTTCTCCCACACCACCTCCATCATTACTGTCCTCCACAACCGCCATCATTGCTCTCCCCCACCTCCATCATTGTTCTCCCCATCACCCCATCATTGCTCTCCCCCACCACCCCCATAATTGTTGCCCCCACTACCTCCATCATTGCTCTTCCCCCCATCCCATCATTGTTCTCTCCCACCATCCCCATAATTGCTCTCCCCCACCACCCCATCATTGTTCTCCCCATCATCCCCATCATTGCTCTCCCCCACCTTCCCCGTCATTGCTCTCCCCCACAACCTCATCATTGCTCTCCCTGCCACCCCATCATTGTTCTCCCCACCATCCCCATCATTGCTCTTCCCCACAACCCTATCATTGTTCTCCCCTAGCACCCCCATCATTGTTGCACCCCACCACCTCCATCATTGCTCTCCCACACCACCCCCATCATTGCTCTCCCCCACCATTCCCATCATTGTTCTCACACACCACCTTCATCATTATTCTCCCCATCGCCTCCATAATTGTTCTCCCCCACCACCCCATCATTGCTTTCCCCCACCACCTCCATCATTGCTCTCCCCCACCACCCCATCATTCCTCTTCCCCACACCCCATCATTGTCCTCCCCCACCACCCCATCATTGTACTCCCCCACCACCCCATCATTGTACTCCCCCACCACCCCATCATTGTTCTCCCCAACCACCCCATCACTGCTCTCCCCCACCACCCTCATCATTGTTCTCCCCACCACCCCCATCACTGCTCTCCCCCCCAACCTCATCATTGTTCTCCCCCACCACCCACATCATTGCTCTCCCCCACCACCCCCATCATTGCTCTCCTCCACCACCCCCATCATTGCTCTCCTCCACCACCCTCATCATTGTTCTCCCCACCACTCGCATCATTGCTCTCTTCCACCACCCCATCATTTTTCTCCCCCACCACCCCAATATTACTCTCCCTCACCATCTCCATCCCCCTCATTGCTCTCCCCCACCAACCCCATATTTGTTCTCCCACACCACCCTCATCATTGTTCTCTCCCACCACCTCCATCCCCATCATTGCTCACCCCCATCACCCCCATCATTGCTTTCCCCGCCACCCCATCATTGTTTTCCCCCACCTCGTACAACATTGCTCTCCCCCACCACCTCCACCCCATAATTGCTATCCCCCACCACACCCATCATTGCTCTCCCCTACCACCCTCATCATTGTTCTCCCACACCACTGCCATCATTGCTCTCCCCCACCACCCCATCCTTGTTCTCCCCCTCTACCTCCATCATTGCTCTCCCCACCACCTCCAACCCCATCACTGCTCTCCCCCATCACCCGCATCATTGCTCTCCCCACCACCCCCATCATTGTTCTCCCCCACTACCTCCATCATTGCTCTCCCCCACCACCTCCAACCTTATCATTGCTTTCCCCAACCACACCCATCATTGCTCTCCTTTACCATCCTCATCATTGTTCTCCCCCGAGTATAGGTTAAAAAAAAGAACACCCACATCTCAGTCCATTCCCACGAAGCATCTTCATCGCCGGTAACTTTCTCACTGACAAAGGCGGGAGGTATGCCGATGTCATCAAGCTGAGCATGCCTGTCTCAGAAAGAAAGCGCCGAGTGGGTAGGAATCAGAGGATGGATTCCTGCAGCTCCGCTGCAGGGATCGCTCCCTGTCCGCCGCACATGAGAGGACAATCTGGCCATGGACCCCCCGCAGCCTCGGGCTCCGAGAAACAGGAAAGATTGCCCTCAGCATTAGCCGCCCAGCAAGGGCCCCCCTGCACCTCCGGGCCCTCATACAGCTACTCCGGCTATATGTCTTCCCCTGTGTCTCTGATATATCATATACTGTATGCATTGCCCAGTACCTTTTGAAATCACCAACTTTACACCCAAAATAAAGCTCATATCACTTTTCTACAAGTGCCATAAAATTTTGTCTCTGACTTTTGGACGTCAGTTCACCTCACATACAACAGAAATTGTCTGGATAATTTAAACACTTTCTTGGCATTATTGAAAAATGTGTAACAACTAATAAAATATAATAAATAAGTAAAACACTTTAGGTCAACAAAACAACTAACACTTGTGCTAACAGACTCACTGCCACTTCACTACTGGCTCCTACAAAAGATGCAATATCTAAACATGTCATAGACATGTCTGAACATGAATGAACCTGCATAATATTGTTATTTTGCCACCCCTTTCTGACATGTGCCGTATATGTACAGCACATATCGGGTCTCTCCCTTTGGTGCAGGCTCCGGTGATGAGCCCGCACCTTTTCCAGGGACATGACAGCTGATCTGATGAGTTGTCATGTGCCCCTAACAGCTGTTAACATGCTAAATGCCGTTGTTAATCTCTGACAGCGGCATTTAACATGACCGCGGTGGAAGGACGTCATAAATCCCGCCCATTGGCGCCTGTGTCACATGACTGGGGGTCGCCGATGGGTTGGCATGTCAACCCGGGGTCTGCAGGAGACCCCTGCGGTTGTCATTGCTGGGATGTTATGAGTGCCGCCCAGTGGTCAGCGCTCATAGCCAGTGGACATTTCTGCCCCACACAGGCGATCTGATGATTACCTGTGTGTAGCATAGGCGATCAGACAATTGCAGCTTCTAGTCTCCCATGGAGACTATTGCAGCATGTGAAAAAAAAAAATGTTTTTAAAAATATTAAGAAAATGTAAAAAATATAAAAGTTTACACCACCCCCCTTTCGTCCCATTCAAAATAAAACAATAAAAAAAAATCAAATATACACATATTTGGTATCGCCGCATTCATAAACGCCTGATCTACCAATATATAAAAAGAATTAAAATGGCGTAACGAGAAAAAAATCAAAACGCCAGAATTACGCTTTTTTGATCACCATAACATTGCAATAAAATGCAATAACAGGCGATCAAAACATCGTATCTACCCCAAAATGGTATCAATAAAAATGTCAACTTGGCACATAAAAAACAAGGCTTCACCCGACCCCAGATCCTGAAAAATTGAGACGCTACGGGTCTAAAAAAATGGCAACTTTTTTAACAAACTTTGGATTTTTTTTTAACCACGTAAATAAAAAAGAACCTATAAATGTTTGGTTTACACAAACTCGTAATGACATGGAGAATCATAATGGAAGGTCATTTTTACCATATAGTGAAGCCACAAGAAACAACTGTGGAATTGCACTTTTTTTGCAATTTCACCGCACTTGGAATTTTTTTTCCCGCTTTCCAGTACACTAAATGGCAAAACCAATGGTGTTGTTCAAAAGTACAGTACAACTTGTCCTGCAAAAAATAAGGCCTCACATGGCCATATTGAAAAGCCATGGCTCTGGGAAGAAAGGGAGCAAAAAAACTAAAGCGCAAAAACGGAAAATGGCCCTGGAGTGAAGGGGTTAACATAACAGAAAACCTAATTCCTCTGATCACATACTGATTAGAACACTAAATAAATTTAGTTAAATCATCCAATGGAAAACCATAAAAAAGTAAGAACTGAGAAAATGAAAAATGAAAAATACATGTAAAAGACCTGTGCCTGATGAAAAAATTCTAACAACATATTTGAATTCTGGAGGCAAAATCCTACTAGAATCATCATTAAATGTTCTTTAGAAAAAAATCATATTGACCAGTGTAACTTGCGAGATCTCACTGCCTAGTGAGGAAAGAGACGAAGAATTGTTCCCACATGTGTGGCTTCCGGGAACACTTCTGCACTTGCTTAGACGAGCAATTACCGCTGCTCCATAAGCGATAAGTATATTATTACAGTTCTCCCTGTCTGTCAGCAGATTCTTCGTCTATCACTCTTAGGCCACGTTCACACGTTCAGTATTTAATCAGTATTTTACCTCGGTATTTGTAAGCCAAAATCAGGAGTGGAACAATCAGAGGAAAAGTATAATAAAATCACGTGCACCACTTCTGCATATTTCACCCACTCCTAATTTTGGCTTACAAGTACTGATGAAAATAAATACTGACCAAATACTGAACATGTGAACGTGGCCTTACACTGGTCTTTTCTCTGATTGGAGCGCTTTCACTCTGATCAGAGCACAGAACAGTGTGACAATAGTAGATAATGAGGCTGCAGAAAGGAAAGGAAAAGCTTTCTAAAAATGTAGTAGTATTGTCAAGGTAAAATATATATATTATAGAAAATCAATTAGTTTCTTTTAATAGATTACCTAATCACTGTGAATTAATATAGAGATGATGGAATAATCTATGTGTATGTATGTATGCAAATGTGTATATACACATGGATTATGTTAATAGTTAATGAATATATAACTAACAGTTTCTGCTCTTATTGTAGGCATGAACAACTAAATGATTTCCGGGGAATGACATATGCATGTGCATGGCTGATAACAGAGAGATTCATGTCGAGTTGGCAAAGATGGCGCTGAGAGATGACTTCACCCCTCCCTAAAGAATTCCTAAGGCGTTACTGAGGCCAAGAGATACATGGATGAGCAAATTGCAGTGTGCCAAGTTATCAGAAAGAGCAATGAATTTTACTCATCCCACCTAGGAGTAGAATACTATATAACCCCATGTCAACGTAATCAAGTATGCCATTTTGCATGGTTCAGTCTCTGTGTGAAGTTTTTCGACCAGATAAGCAAATTTGGTTGATTAGCTTCTTTGCATGCACTCGGACATCTTTAATTTGGAGGAGAGCAGTTACCTAGTGTATCTTAAATTGGTGAAACCTCCACAAATGGTGCCGTGCTTCGGATCACACTCGAGGGGACTCTAGGTCTTGGGGTGCCCATCACCCGACCACCTATGGACGAGCCGGGACTGCTCAAAGCGAGAGCCTGATCAACTCTCATCACTGAATACGGTAAGTCTGCAGATTTAATGAATCTGTAGTGCTTATTCGTATTTTGAGCGGTCTCTGGTGAGTTTGTGGTGTCTAGATTGGCCCTTAAGGACAGCCCCGTGCGACTGGGCAGGTCCCAGCTGTAGTCGCTCCAGGCTAACTGCTGCTCTGTGGTTTCTGAGGTGTTCCATCACATTAGAATGATCTTTCTACGCAGGGGCATACAAGTATACACTTGAGAATTTAGGAAAATTTCTTTGTTTATAACGTGGGCACGCAGGGAGTGACATTGCTGATAAGTTGTGTATTTAGACGCCATTATGGCGCGGGCATGCGGGGTCAACCAATTCTCTATTTTAGACGTGGAATACGCGAGGAGCCAAATGCATCGTTAAGCCGTATATTAAGACGTCACTAGGACGCGGGTGCGCGGGGTGTTCAGTGCTTCATTAAGTCGTAAAAGAATCAATTGAGTGCTTGGTAGGGAGTGTAGGGACCTGTTACAATTCTACTTGTGTATCAGCTGTCTGCTCTGATCATAAGTCTAAGGGGATGGAACGCCTGGGACTAACTACGTTAGAAGAGATAACACTAATCAGCAATGACTATCATAAATCTCAAATTCTCACCCTAGCTGTGGGAAGTGCCACAGCTAGATCAGACCCACTCAGCCACCAGATGACCTCAGAAGATAACCCAAATAAACTATTTCCTGCACAAACAAGCCCACCTCCTGTTGCTGTGTTGCCGGTATCTCCCTCAACATCTTCTCAGTCAGAATCTCCAGTGCCAGATCAGTAATACGGTCAAGAGATTACCCTATGAATCGCTTATATCTGATGATTTCCTTTCATGTGTGGGAGTGGGTGGAACACCACATTCATTCCGACTAACATTTCCATTGCTTATTGGGAAAGAACAGAAGCTGCTGGCCAGATTGCTCGTTTCAGACACCTGCCCGCTTAATTTGTTGGGAGCAGATCTACTCCAGAAGTTAAATGCTCAGATATCATATTATGAGATTGGAATGCATCTAGATGTCTCTACTCCGTTATCATTAGAGGAACAAACAAAGGTACATGCCCTCCCATTGTGTGTCATCCAATTTGCAACAACTGCCACACCACAGCATTATCTTGACAGCATACCACCTGAACTCTGGTCTCAAGGTCCTGATGATATAGGCTGACTGCCTGTCCTGCCAGTCCAAGTTTTCCTGAAAGAAGGTGCATGGATTCCCAGACTCCCACAGCACCCTCTGAAAGCAGCCCAAGAAACATCATTAGATGCCCAGATCCAAGAATTACTCAAGGAAGGAGCATTAATTCCCTGTGTTTCTCCTGCTAATACTCCATTGTTTCCAGTGAAGAAGAAAACTGCAAGAGGAGAACCGGATAAATTTAGGATGGTGCAAGATCTGAGAGCTGTGAATGCAGTTACAATTCTGGAGACCCCAGCGGTGCCAAATCCACATACATTACTCAATGTAATTCCCCCTGAGGCAACGCATTTTACAGTAATCTACTTGGCAAACGCCTTCTTCAGTGTGCCTCTGCATCCAGACTGCCAGTATCTTTTTGCTTTTACACACAGAGGAGTACAGTGCACCTGGACCGTTATGCCTCAAGTAGCTCAGAACTCTCCTCATCACTTCACACTGCCTTTAACTACCTGTCTCCAACCCTGGAAGAGTGAGAACCCTAAAGTCACATTGATACAATATGTCGATGATCTACTCCTCTGTTGTCCCGATGACCAAACTTGCCACAGGTTCAGCTATTCTTTGCTTCAATTTCTGGCCACCATTGGATGCAAAGTTACTCTGCGAAAGCTACAGTGGTGTTGTACCAAAGTTGTATTTTTGCGTCATTGCATATCCCAAGGTACCAAGCATCTCACTGAAGAGCGGTCTACTGCCATCCATGACATCCCGTACCTGAGAACTGTCAAACAACTCCAAGCTTTCCTGGGAAAGGTCTCATACTGCAGGCAGTGGATCCCTAACGCGTCAGTTCTCATGCAACCTCTATATGATCGGGTCCACTCTTCTGAGCTTGACCTGCATTTTGACCAAGAAGCTGAGGATGCAATGGACCAGTTGAAAGAACTCATCATTTCAGCCCCTGCACTGACGATTCCCAACTATGAATTTGCATTCTTTCTATTTGTCTCTGAAACGTGTGGCCATGCCTCAGGAGTTCTGGCACAAAAACATGGAGGCCACATGAGAACCATCGGATATTATTCCAGTTTATTGGATCCAGTGGCGCAAACAGCTCCAACATGTCTCAAAGCAGTGCTGGCAGCTAAAGAACTCCTCCACAGAACAGCAGATGTTGTACTTGGCCATCCTACAACTATACTGGCCCCTCATGATTTGAAAGCTATCCTTGCACAAACCCAGCACAACCATCTATCTATGCAACGTCATGTCAGAATCCAATGTCAGCTCCTTTTACCAGAAAATATAGCTCTTCGGTGATTTACTGTCTTGAACCCCTCCACTCTGCTTCGTCTGTCAAGGGGGGACTGCTCTGAAGACTTAGGGGGGACCTCAGGAGACCATGAATACCCTGATTCGAGTGACCATGATTGCCTTGAGGTCATGAAGGCAGAAACCTCTCACCTACCTACTGTCTCTGAGCAGCCACTGCCTAAAGCGGATCTGATACTGTATACTGATAGGTCCAGATACGCAGATGAATATGGAACTTACCATACCGGATATGCGGTGGTGTCCCCACCAATGGTTGCTTCTGCTGGATCACTGACATCTTATACGTCAGCTCAAGAGGCCGAACTGTATGCTCTGACCGAATCCTGCAAGTGCACAGAGAGTCGAGTAGCCAATATCTACACGGACTCGAGGTACGGATTTGGGATTGCCCACGACTTTGGCCTGATATGGGCCCTGAGGGGCTACAAGACAGCCAGTGGAGCTCCAATCCGGAATGCAGCGGCAGTGAGAAGTCTGCTAGGAGCTCTGAAGTTACCTAGGCCAGTGGCTGTGATCAAAATTAAGGCTCATGGGAAACTGAATTCGGAGGAAGCCCAGGGGAATCATCTGGCTGACATTACAGCAAAAGCAGCAGCTATGGAACCAATATTTACAGAGGAAGCAGAGGTGTCAAGGGGTACGGAGGTGTTTGTGCTCACCAGAAGTCAGAGACACCGAGGGGATGAGGAAGAAATGGGAATGAGAAATTTGGGGTTGGAAGAAGAAGAGGAGGAAGATGAAGAGGAGCAAAGACTGGAAGAGAATCCGGCACACAGGACTTTAGTGGACCGGCAGAATGCGGTAACAGAAGAAGAAAAAGGATTGATCGGACGGGGCGGAAAGTTTTGTAATGACGGAATCTGGAGAGTGGGAAGAAAAATAAGTCTGCCAAGAGCACTGTATCCTGCAGTGGTTCAGTGGGCTCATGGAAAGGTACATAGAGGGAAGAATCAGATGATTTCAGCTATCAATAAACTCTATATTGCACCCGAGATCTCAGTTCTTGCTACAAACTATACTAGGAGCTGTGAGATTTATAGCACTTGTAATCCCGGAAGAACAGAACATGTGCCAAAGAAGAAGCTTGCAAAGTCACAGTATCCTTTCCAGAGAATCCAAATTGATCATATGCAATTACCCAAGAGTGGAAGATATGAATATGTTCTGGTGGTGGTGGATATGTTTTCCGGCTGGACAGAAGCATACCCAGTAGCCAACATGACCGCTAGAACTACAGTGAAAAGGCTTCTGGCAGAACTTATCTGCACATTCGGGATTCCAGAAGTGATTGAAAGTGATCAAGGACCCACCTTCACTGCAGAAGTTACCAAACCAATCTGGGAGATGATTGGGGCGGATTTGGGCCTGCATATGCCTTATCACCCTCAAAGTAGCGGCAAAGTTGAAAGGATGAATGGAACTTTGAAAAACAAAATTCTTAAAGCCAATAAAGAATTGTCACTTCCATGGCCGGAGGTGCTGCCTATTGCCCTATATTCAGTCCGAAATACCCCGAGACAACCCACAAGGCTCACACCATATGAGATCTTGTTTGGGGGCCACCTAGAATGGGTCGATATTACCCACAGCAGCTTAGTTCAGGGAATGATAAGCTTGCGAATTTTGTTGTCGGACTTTCTAAAGAGTTAAAACTAACACATTCTACAGTGTACTCTTCTATTCCAGACTCAGATCTTGAACCAGGTACTCATAGCATCCAGCCTGGAGATTTTGTCTGGATAAAGAATCAATTGCAAGGCACACTGGATGCCAGATTTGAAGGGCCCTACCAAGTGTTGCTTACATCACCTACGGCTGTGAAGGTCGAAGGCCGAACATCATGGGTCCACACATCCCATTGCAAGAAGGTGGTCTCAGACCCACAACCCTGACGTTCCTTTTTCTGATGACGGTAGCTATGGGGGAAGCCTTTGTTACGGTAACACGTGCATTCCAAGCAATTATTACTAAAGAGAATGATATTCAAGTTTTCTGGTACAACACTTCCTTGAATGTGGTGACTTTCCAATTTGATTACTGTGGGATAGTATCTTGTAGGGGGTATGAGAGATTGAGTAGTGACTGGTTAAGAGCTTTGTGGGTGGACGCTGACCAATATATCTGTGTCACTGACAATTACTGGGGACAAAAATGTGATTACTGGGGTGCTGTTGGGTGGAACACAGGTGACTACGACTGGGGATACAAACCACAATCTGCTAAGGACAAAAAGGATAATAATGTGAAGTCTTTGCTTGACCATTTCAAACTACTAAAAAGACCATTTAAACCTGGGTGTAGGGTTATAGGTACATGTAATGGGTTGACTATCACCATAGAGAACCCTATAGAGCAAGATGGAGGAATACATATATTAGTATCCTAGAGTGAAGGAAGGATGGGAAGTATGGGAAAGTTCAAATTGGCTAGTATTTCTAATAAAGTGGGTCCGAAGATAAATCCATTAGCCCCTCGGCACCACAGGATGGAATGTATGGTAGCCATAGCTAATCCTACTTATGAGGATACCCTAACCATAGAAACGGGATTTTCAGATCATAACTGGTGGTTACAATGGATGAAGTATACAGCAACCCAACATAACTTTAGTGATTGTTATGTATGTTCAAAGGCCAAGCCACATTTGGATACAGTTCCTCTAATTTTCCCCAAGGAGGTGCAAAGGTGTCTCTTGGATATGTATATCAACAGGACTTCAAATTCCAGTGTCTGCATCCCCTGGAGAATGAAATATTTCATTACCGCCAGAATATCAAGCTCCGGACAGGGAATAATCATCTACCCAGGAAATTACACTTGTTTCCAAAATACCCGGGGGATTGGGAATTTCTTAGGGAATTTTGCACAAGGTTACTGTGGGAATTACAGTATTATATAGGGTACAGAGGCCCAGGACCAGAAACAATCTCTGAGTGACATGTACTGGATTTGTGGTGACATGAAGATTAGGACTAGACTGGAGGGCAAATGGACTGGGGAATGTGCCTTAACTAAAGCAATAATGTCTGTTTACCTTATATCTGAGTCCCAGGGATCCAAAGAGGAAATAAAGGCTGCGCTTGCAGGTACATACAGGGCCAAGAGAGAAGTTAACCCCAAAGGCAGTTTTGACCCACATATACAGTACAGACCAAAAGTTTGGATACACCTTCTCATTTAAAGATTTTTCTGTATTTTCAAGACTATGAAAATTGTACATTCACACTGAAGGCATCAAAACTATGAATTAACACATGTGGAATTATATACTTAACAAAAAAGTGTGAAACAACTGAAAATATGTCTTATATTCTAGGTTCTTCAAAGTAGCCACCTTTTGCTTTGATGACTGCTTTGCACACTCTTGGCATTCTCTTGATGAGCTTCAAGAGGTAGTCACCTGAAATGGTTTTCACTTCACAGGTGTGCCCTGTCAGGTTTAATAAGTGGGATTTCTTGCCTTATAAATGGGGTTGGGACCATCAGTTGTGTTGTGCAGAAGTCTGGTGGATACACAGCTGATAGTCCTACTGAATAGACTGTTAGAATTTGTATTTTGGCAAGAAAAAAGCAGCTAAGTAAATAAAAACGAGTGGCCATCATTACTTTAAGAAATGAAGGTCAGCGAGTGCGAAAAATTGGGAAAACTTTGAAAGTGTCACCAAGTGCAGTTGCAAAAACCATCAAGTGCTACAAAGAAACTGGCTCACATGAGGACCGCCCCAGGAAAGGAAGACCAAGAGTCACCTCTGCTTCTGAGGATAAGTTTATCCGAGTCACCAGCCTCAGAAATCGCAGGTTAACAGCAGCTCAGATTAGAGACCAGGTCAATGCCACACAGAGTTCTAGCAGCAGACACATCTCTTCAACAACTGTTAAGAGGAGACTTTGTGCAGCAGGCCTTCATGGTAAAATAGCTGCTAGGAAACCACTGCTAAGGACAGGCAACAAGCAGAAGAGACTTTTTTGGGCTAAAGAACACAAGGAATGGACATTAGACCAGTGGAAATCTGTGCTTTGGTCTGATGAGTCCAAATTTGAGATCTTTGGTTCCAACCACCGTGTCTTTGTGATACGCAGAAAAGGTGAACGGATGGACTCTACATGCCTGGTTCTCACCGTGAAGCATGGAGGAGGAGGTGTGATGGTGTGGGGGTGCTTTGTTGGTGACACTGTTGGGGATTTATTCAAAATTGAAGGCATACTGAACCAGCATGGCTACCACAGCATCTTGCAGCGGCATGCTATTCCATCCGGTTTGCGTTTAGTTGGACCATCATTTATTTTTCAACAGGACAATGACCCCAAACACACCTCCAGGCTGTGTAAGGGCTATTTGACCAAGGAGGAGAGTGATGGGGTGCTACGCAAGATGACCTGGCCTCCACAGTCACCTGACCTGAACCCAATCGAGATGGTTTGGGGTGAGCTGGACCGCAGAGTGAAGGCAAAAGGGCCAACAAGTACTAAGCATCTCTGGGAACTCCTTCAAGATTGTTGGAAGACCATTTCTGGTGACTACCTCTTGAAGCTCATCAAGAGAATGCCAAGAGTGTGCAAAGTAGTCATCAAAGCAAAAGGTGGCTACTTTGAAGAACCTAGAATATAAGACATATTTTCAGTTGTTTCACACTTTTTTGTTAAATATATAATTCCACATGTGTTAATTCATAGTTTTGATGCCTTCAGTGTGAATGTACAATTCTCATAGTCATGAAAATGTAGAATAATCTTTAAATGAGAAGGTGTGTCCAAACTTTTGGTCTGTACTGTATATATTGATGTTCTCGGAGTGCCTAGGGGGGTGCCAGATGAATTCAAGGCCCGAGACCAAGTGAAGGCGGGATTTGAGTTCATAATACCCATAATAATCATTAACAAGAACGTAGATTGGATAAGTTACATACACTACCGTTCAAAAGTTTGGGGTCATTTAGAAATGTCATTATTTTTGAAAGAAAAGCACATTTTTTTTCAATGAAGCTAACAAATGAATCAGAAATACACTATATACATTGTTAATGTGGTAAATGACTATTCTAGCTGTAAACGTCTTGTTTTTATTGCAATATCTACATAGGTGTATAGAGGCCTATTTCCAACAATTACCACTCCAGTGTTTTAATGGTACATTGTGTTTGCTAACTAACGAAGGCTAATGGATGTTTAGAAAACACTAGATAACCCTTGCACAAGTATGTTAGCCCAGCTGAAAACGGTTTGGCTGATTTGAGAAGCTATAAAATTGATCTTCCTTTGAGCTAGTTGAGAATCTGGAGCATTACATTTGTTTGTTCTATGAAACTCTCAAAATGGCCAGAAAAAGAGAACTTTTATGTGAAACTCGATAGTCTATTCTTGTTCTTAGAAATGAAGGCTATTCCATGCGAGAATTTTCCAAGAAACTGAAGATTTCCTACAACGGTGTGTACTACTCCCTTCAGAGGAGAGCACAAACAGGCTCTAACCAGAGTAGAAAGAGAAGTGGGAGGCCCCGCTGCACAAATGAGCAACAAGACAAGTACATTAGGGTCTCTAGTTTGAGAAATTGACGCCTCACAGCTCCTCAACTCTCAGCTTCATTAAATAGTACATGCAAAACACCAGTGTCAACGTCTACAATGAAGAGGCGACTCCGGGATGCTGGCCTTCAGGGCAAAGAAAAAGTCATATCTGAGATGGCTAATAAAAGGAAAAGATTAATATGGGCAAAAGAACCCAGACATTGGACAAAGGAAGATTGGAAAAAAGGTTTTATGGACAGACGAATCAAAATATGAGGTGTTTGGATCACACAGAAGAACATTTGTGAGATGCAGAACAACTGAAAAGATTGTACCTGACGCCATCTGTCAAGCATGGTAGAAGTAATGTGATGGTCTGGGGTTGCTTTGGTGCTGGTAAAATGGGAGATTTGTACAAGGTAAATGGGATTTTGAATAAGGAAGGCTATCACTCCATTTTGCAACACTATGCCATACCCTGTGGACAGCGCTTGACTGGAGCCAATTTCATTCTACAACAGGACAATGACCCAAAGCACGCCTCGAAATTATGCATGAACTATTTAGGGAAAAAGCAGGCAGCAGGTATTCTATCTGTAATGGAGGGGCCAGCACAGTCACCAGATCTCAACCCCATTGAGCTGTTGTGGGAGCAAAAAGTGCCCATCAAGCCAATCCAACTTGTGGGAGGGGCTTCAGGAAGCATGGGGTGAAATTTCTCAAGATTACCTCAGCAAATTAACAGCTAGAATGCCAAAGGTCTGCAATGCTGTAATTGCTACAAAAGGAGCATTCTTTGACGAAAGCAAAGTTTGAAGGAGAAAATTATTCTTTCTAATAAAAATCATTATTTCTAACATTATCAATGTCTGGACTAAATTTTCTAATCATTTTGCAACTCATTTGATAAATAAAAGTATGAGTTTTCATGGAAAACACAAAATTGTCTGGGTGACCCCAAACTTTTGAACTGTAGTGTATATTATAGCCAACAAAGATTTGTCAATTATACCAAAGACGCCTTACAAGGGATAGCTAACCAACTAGCACCCACATCTACCATGGCCTTCCAAAACAGAATAGCTCTGGATATGTTACTTGCAGAAAAAGGAGGGGTATGCAAAATGATAGGTGAGCATTGTTGTACTTATATCCCAGACAATACCGGCCCCACAGGAAATTGACAGATTTAAGTGAAGAACTGGAAAGGAATTCAGGTGTGACTGATCTCTCGGATAAATATTTTCCTTGGATGAGAGATTGGAAGAGTTGGTTAATCCAAGGGGGAATTATTTTACTAAGTGTGATAATTCTAATTAGTGTATTGCTAACCTGTGTGATTCCCTGTGTCAAGAGGTTAATTGCCAAAACAGTAGATGCAGCAGTACTTGTCAGTGTCTTGTCCAAATAATCTAATGAAGAGGCCTATGAACAAACAGTTCCCCTTAGAACAAAGGTGTTGTACCAGAGAGATTACAGGAAGTAAATGGGTTTGTAAAGTTAATATCCATATTTCTGTGTTAGGGGTAGCCCTCGATTACCCAGTCACTAGATCTTTTAGGGTCCCCATCCCTTTCCTGTAGGTCTCCATTTGAGTTAGATTTAGGAAACGTCGTTGGGTCCGTCTAAAAGGCACGGGGCGTCCACCACATCGTAGGGTTCCAGAATAGTCTTAACATAGGGTCAATTCCTTCTCCCCCTCTGATTTTTAGCATATGGATATTATAAGCAAATAATTGATTTTAGGGGGGTCTGTCAAGTTAAAATATATATATTATAGAAAATCAATTAGTGCTTTTAATAGATTACCTAATCAGTGTGAATTAATGTAGAGATGAGGGAATAATTTATGTGTATGTATGTATGCAAATGTGTATATGCACATGGATTATGTTAATAGTTAATGAATATATAACTAACAGTTTCTGTTCTTATTGTAGGCATGAACAACTAAATGATTTCCTGGGAATGACGTATGCATGTGCATGGCTGATAACACAGAGATTCACCAGGGATTGAAGCTTGAAGAGGACAATTTGCATATCCCAGGTGCCTTCTGGGAAACGCGAAGAGTCTCCTTCAGCTAGAAGATTGTTGGGTACAGCCGGGACCAGCTGCTTGGAAAGCATCGCCAAACCAGGGATTGAAGCTTGAAGAGGACAATTTGCATATTCCAGGTGCCTTCTGGGAAAAGCGAAGAGTCTCCTTCAGCTAGAAGATCGTTGGGCACAGCCGGGAACAGCTGCTTGGAAAGCATCGCCAAACCAGGGATTGAAGCTTGAAGAGGACAATTTGCATATTCCAGGTGCCTTCTGGGAAAAGCGAAGCGTCTCCTTCAGCTAGAAGATCGTTGGGTACAGCATCGCCAAACCGCGCGCCTAACGGCGAGCGAATTTGTTTAATTTGTTTATCCTAGGGTATCACAAGAAAGAAGACAGACATCAAGTCAGCAGGGACAAGGAGCAGCATGGCAGATGTGACAACCTACATGGTGAGCTGCAACATGTGCTACATGTTCACAGATCGACCAGAAGCTGAAACCAACTTCACCTGTCAGAAGTGTAGACTACTGGCTCTTTTAGAAGAAAAGGTGCGGGGACTGGAAGAAAGAATTGCGACATTAAAACTCATCAAGGAAAATGAAGACTTCCTGGACAGAACAGAAGCATCACTACTGGTCACGGAATGTGAAGGAAGTGTCAGAGAACCTCCAGAGGCAGACAAGTGGAGGCAAGTGACCAAAAGAAGCAAGAAGACCATGGAGACACCACCAACCACACAACTGAGAAACAGATTCCAAGGACTTGTGGAGGACGAAGATGGCACACCTAAGGATGAGGCACTACCAGCAAGCAAAAAAGAAAAGAGCACCCAGAAACACCCAGAAGCGACAAGAAAAAAGACAGCCAAGAAGGGAAGAAGAGTGGTGGTGGTGGGAGACTCACTACTGAGAGGAACAGAAGCAGCTATCTGCAGACCGGACATAACCGCAAGAGAAGTATGCTGCCTCCCAGGGGCGAAGATCAAGGATGTTACCGATAGGATACCGAAGCTCATCAGTTCCAAGGATGTCCACCCATTTCTTCTGATACATGTTGGCACCAATGACACGGCAAAGAAGGACCTACCGACAATCTGCAAGGACTTTGAAGCATTGGGGAAGAAAGTAAAAGAACTGGATGCCCAGGTAGTTTTTTCTTCTATCCTTCCAGTAGACGGGCATGGCGTCAGGAGATGGAACAGGATCCTTGATGTGAACAACTGGCTGAGACGATGGTGCAGAAAACAAGGATTTGGATTCCTGGACCACGGTGTGAATTACCTCTATGACGGACTCCTTGCCAGAGACGGACTACACCTCAACAAACCCGGGAAACACACATTCGCCAGGAGACTCGCAACACTCATCAGGAGGGCGTTAAACTAGAAGAAGAGGGGATGGGAAGAAAAACGCCGGACACGAACATGAAACCAGAGAACATACTAATGAAAGATATGAAGTGCGACAAAGAAGGTCCAAGACAAGATACTTGGAAGGGAGGTAAGAACATTTCTAATACAATCCACAGGGAGAAGATTGGAACAAAACAAAATCGTGTAAACTGCGTGCTAGCAAATGCCAGAAGCCTGACAAACAAGATGGATGAACTGGAAGCAGAAATATCCACAGGTAACTATGACATAGTGGGAATAACCGAGACATGGTTAGATGAAAGCTATGACTGGGCAGTTAACTTACAGGGTTACAGTCTGTTTAGAAGGGATCGAAGAAATCGGAAAGGGGGTGGAGTCTGTCTATATGTAAAGACGTGTCTAAAGCCTACAATACGGGAGGATGTATGGGAGGGAAATGAGGAGGTCGAGTCCTTATGGGTGGAGATACATGGGGTAAAAAACAATAATAAAATTATCATAGGAGTCTGTTATAAACCACCAAATATAGCAGAAGCCACGGAAAGTCTATTAATGAGACAAATAGACGAAGTAGCAAAAAATAACGAGGTGATTATTATGGGGGACTTCAACTACCCCGATATAGACTGGGAAACCGAAAGCTGTAGATCTCAGAAAGGAAACAGGTTTCTGTCAATTATCAAAGACAATTATTTGTCACAACTTGTGCAGGAACCAACTAGAGGGACGGCCCTTTTAGACTTAATATTAACTAACAGGCCAGACAGAATAACTGAGGTGCAGGTCGGGGGGCACCTGGGAAATAGTGACCACAACATTATACAATTCCACATGTGCTTCAGTAGGGTGCCCATCAAGGGAGTCACAAAAACACTGAACTTCAGGAGGGCAAAGTTTGATCAGCTAAGAGATGCCCTTCACCTTATAGACTGGGATAGTATCTTCAGTAATAGGAGCACGGATAGAAAATGGAAAATTTTCAAAACAGTCCTACATAGTCACTGTAGAAGGTACATACCTTATGGGAATAAAAGGGCTAGGAATAGGAGGAAGCCAATGTGGCTAAATAAGGAAGTCAAGAGGGCAATGAAAAACAAAAAAAGGGCTTTCGGTAAACTTAAACAAGAAGGCAGCGAGGAAGCGCTAATATCTTATAGGGAAAAAAACAAAATCTGTAAGAAACAAATAAGAATAGCAAAAGAGGAGACAGATAGACTAATTGCCAAGGAAAGTAAAACGAATCCCAAACTGTTCTTTAACTATATAAACAGTAAAAGGATTAAAACTGATGGAGTTGGCCCATTGAAAAATAACCTGGGTAAAATCATAGAGGGCAATGAGGGTAAAGCAAACCTACTCAATAGCTTCTTCTCCACTGTTTTCACCAAAGAAAACAATTTATCGGAGGAAATGCAGAGTGATAAAGTAAACCCTCCGCTAAATATCGCCCACCTAACCCAGGAGGAAGTTCAGAAACGCCTAAATAATATCAAAATAGACAAGTCACCAGGCCCAGATGGCATACACCCCCGGGTACTAAAAGAATTAAGTAATGTGATAGACAGACCGCTGTATCTTATATTCAAGCACTCTTTATGTACAGGGACTGTCCCACTAGACTGGCACCAAGCAAATGTGGTACCAATATTCAAAAAGGGGTCTAAAAGTGACCCTGGGAACTATAGACCAGTCAGCTTAATGTCTGTTGTGGGTAAATTGTTTGAAGGATTTCTTAGAGATGCTATTGTAGAATATCTTAATGATAATAACTGTCTAACTCCATATCAACATGGATTCATGAGGGATCGCTCCTGCCAAACAAACCTGATAGCCTTCTACGAGGAGGTGAGCTCACAGCTGGACCGGGGAGAGTCAGTGGATGTTGTATACCTTGACTTCTCCAAAGCGTTTGATACCGTGCCACACAAAAGGTTGGTATATAAAATGAGAATGCTTGGTCTGGGGGATAATGTGTGCAAGTGGGTAAATAGCTGGCTGAGTGATAGAAAGCAGAGGTTGGTTATCAATGGAGTAAGCTCAGGGTGTGTCAGGGTTACTAGCGGGGTGTCTCAAGGGTCTGTCTTGGGCCCTATATTATTTAATATATTTATTAATGATCTAGTGGAAGGGTTGCATAGTAAAATAGCAATATTTGCAGATGATACTAAACTTTGTAAAGTAGTTAATACAGATGAGGATAGGGCACAGCTACAGGAGGATTTAGATAAATTGGGTAGTTGGGCCAAAAAATGGCAAATGGCGTTCAATGTCGATAAATGTAAGGTCATGCACATGGGAAAGAAAAACAGCAGTCACCCATACATATTAAATGGGAAACCGTTGGGGAAATCTGACATGGAGAAGGACCTGGGCGTCTTGGTTAATAGCAAATTAATTTGGAGTGCCCAGTGTCAGGCAGCAGCTGTGAAGGCAAATAGAGTCATGGCATGCATCAGAAGAGGAATAGGGGCATATGATGAGAACATTGTTCTTCCTCTGTATAAAGCGCTGGTAAGGCCGCACTTAGAATATTGTGCACAGTTCTGGGCTCCGGTGCTCAGGAAAGTCATATTGGAGCTAGAGAGGGTACAAAGGAGGGCGACTAAGGTAATAAAGGGAATGGAGGGACTAGAATACCCAGAGAGGTTGTCAAAATTAGGCCTATTTACGTTGGAAAAGAGAAGGCTTAGGGGAGACCTCATAAACATGTATAAATACATCAGGGGGCAGTACAGAGATCTCTCCCATGACCTGTTTATACCAAGGATGGTGACAAAGACGAGGGGGCACACTATGCGTCTGGAGGAAAGGAGGTTCCTACACCAGCATAGAAGGGGATTCTTTACGGTCAGAGCCGTGAGACTCTGGAACTCTCTGGGAGAGGAAGTGGTGATGTCCAACTCACTTAATGAGTTCAAGAGAGGCCTGGACACCTTTCTTGAGAACAATAAAATTACATCTTATGCTTAGTGATAGTTAATTAATCCAGGGATTTAATCTTTCTGCCAGATTAGTGTCAGGAAGTGAATTTTTCCTCAATGATGTAAATTGGCCTATACCGCAAGTTTTTTTTTTTACTTCCCCTGGATCAACGCTGCGGAATAGCTGCAGTGCACAAGAAATAGGCTGAACTGGATGGACGCTTGTCTTTTTTCGGCCTTATAAACTATGTAACTATGTAACTATGTAACTATGTCGAGTTGGCAAAGATGGCGCTGAGGGGCGAACTCACCCCCTCCCATCAGAATTCCTAAGGCGTTACTGAGGCCAAGAGATACATGGATGAGCAAATTGCAGTGTGCCAAGTTATCAGAAAGAGCAATGAATTTTACTAATCCCACCTAGGAGTAGAATACTATATAACTCCATGTCTACGTAATAAAGTATGCCATTTTGCGTGGTTCAGTCTCTGAGTGAAGTTTTTCAACCAGATAAGCAAATTTGGTTGATTAGCTTCTTTGCATGCACTCGGACATCTTTAATTTGGAGGAGAGCAGTTACCTAGTGTATCTTAAATGGGTGAAACCTTCACAGTATGATAATATGGACCTTAGGCAAATTACAAGCATGCATAGTGCAAAGAAATCATTGAGAAGCCGTGTCA
This sequence comes from Phyllobates terribilis, assembly GCF_046119375.1. Classification (NCBI taxonomy): domain Eukaryota; kingdom Metazoa; phylum Chordata; class Amphibia; order Anura; family Dendrobatidae; genus Phyllobates; species Phyllobates terribilis. The sequence goes on from NW_027362764.1 coordinate 406,578,371, forward strand.
TCAATATGATGGCAGTGCGCTTCCATTATAAAAATAAGGTACAAAAAACAAAGGTTTTTAGGTAGATACTGACTTTCAAAGCATATATCTAAAATAAGCAAACACAAACATACTGTATAATTAGATTTGTTTAAAAAACTAAATTTTTGGTAATAGGTATTCTTTAAAAATTAAAGAGAACCTGTCACTATGTGAAAAGTGGCCTGTTTTGCACCTATTTTATTTCTGCTGCTTCCCTGAATATACTGTCTTTTTTTTTTAATCAGTTCCAAACATTTGTCCCTTTGGATTGGTACTAATTTTTATAGACTTTACTAAGGGGGCGGCGCTCACCGTTTAATTATGCAGAGCAGCCTAAAGACACACCCTAGAGAATCCTGTGAGCCACGCCCCCTTATAAAGACCTACAAAATTAGCACTAAATCTAAAAGCCCATATCCCTGGAACCGTATGGTGGATTAAAAAAAGGAGCAGTGGGAATGAAATAAGAGCAACATCTGGAGAGTTTTAATATGGTGATAGATCTTCTTTGAGGGTTAAAAATTCTATTATTTGTGTTCATAGCTGCTATGAATAGCTGTGGTTAAAGACTGCAAACAAAAAGACAGCAGTATTTTAAATGGCACATGGTAGGCTAAGCCCATTACAGACTTTGCCTTGGACCTAGAAGATTCCAGTTATACCTTGGATACTATGAGAATAGTTCATGGCTTCATGTTGGGGATTGATATGTATGCAATACATGTTTTTGAGTTGGAGAGGTCAGGTATTCAGAGAGAATGTGGGTGTGAAGTTTCAATATGAAATAAGATATGAATGTAGACCATGTGATTTTTTTTAAATATTGCATTGCAGCTCATGATGAGTCCTTTAATAGATTTTTTATTCTACATTGTGTGTCCAAGTCTCAAGCACTGTTTCATCATTTCCATATAATGTAATTGACAAGAACAAGAGCCTGCTTACATCTGTTCAGGATCCCTTTACTATTTTGTCACATGGCAAAGTCCATTTTCTTGCCCTCTTATTTAGTTATATGAAAATGCTTCTGTTATGTCCCTGTCAGCAATGAGTCCCTTTAAAGATAGCATTACCATACTGTGTTACAAATTCAAAGGAACGTCTGCCCATTGTCATTTGGCTTTCAGAAATATTTTATTACTTTCATTTGCTGAACACACTGACATAATCTTTATAGCATAGTTCCTATCATCTTGTCCTTTACTATCATCTTTAAAAAAATATCATAATTTTAGGGGAAGCTAATAGCATACATTACAGGGAATAAAGTAAAATTGCTGAACTAAGGTCATTAGAAAGTAAATGTAACAATAAGAAGGTGCCATCAAAGATGCAAAGGCTGTCACATATGTCTTCTCATGCTCCAGTTCTTCATCACATCAACCTAATTATTTCGTACTCTATTGGGCAAAAACTCATTCAGTGTGAATCCTTGAGTGAGAGACTGGAAAACAAGATTTCTGGAAAAGCATTGGTCTCATCTATGATGATTTTACCCCTATTTGAATGAAAATTAACTAGTTAAATGAGACTTCTAAAATGTTCTTTAAATGAGATGTCTGCTCTACAATGGTACATAGATGGCAGGAAGAAATGTGCTTTGCGGAAAAAGGTAAAGTGCGCAGGTGCGGGAGCTGGCCATAAAGGCCACGGCCCCACTATCAGTATTTGGTCAGTGTTTATTCTCAATAGTGGGAGCCGAAACCAGGATTGGGTGATAAATGCAGAATTGGTGACTTGTTTCTATTATACCTTTTCTCTGATTGTTCCTCACCTGGTTTTAGCTCCCACTCCTGAAAAAAAATACTGACTGAATATTGACCAAACACTGATATTGGGGCCATGGCCAAAGACTGCACGTCACAGGGTACTGTGACGTGCAGGGGAGAGGGGAAATATTTTAATTAAAACAGTAGGCGGGATTTCTTCCTGTCTCCCGGATGGGAACACATCATAAGCCAGAAGAAAAAAAAAAGCAATTTTACACCAAGAAGACCTCTGATATGAGAGATACAAGTAAGCATAGATTCACATTTCTATCACCCGTATGCCCATATTAGAGGTCAGAAAAGTGCCAGGGGGTGACAGATTCCCTTTGAATTTCACATAGCTGGCAGTGCCCAGCAGGTATAATATAAAGGTTGCATTTGCGTAGCAATAAGGCAAATTAGGTAACAGTATCAGTGATAATCCTTGGCAACCAATACATTATATTAAGCTGGACAGTGCACAACTGAACAGTGGAGGATCACAATGCAGTAGTGTAGACAGATGTGATCATGCTGGCATTACACTTCAGTTTTTAGATAAATGAATGCTCTGGCCACTATTTGTTTTTCTGTCTGTCCACTGACTTCAGTAAATAATGATATATCATAATAGTAGAAGAGCATATCATAATATTTATTTCTGTCTTGCCAGAAAAGGTTTCCTTCCAGAATGGAGACAAAATCTTGCCATACATATTAGATAGCTATAGGTTGACCAATGGTTATTCAGCTGCCTGCAGCCAACTTGAACATCTTTCGCATACGCTAGAGTGCTTGTTTGGCCGAACGCTCCTGTATTCTTTATAAGAAAGCCACTGCCATACATCTGATTTCTGAACAAGACTGTGAAAATATTTGCCACAACCTGTGAATCACAGCATGCACTACTCTCTTCCATATTTTGATTCAGACAAGCCTATTCAAGTCCATGGGTGTGTAAAGTGGCACGGAGCGGTAGCCGTAGTCGAGGTACTCGCCTCTTGCGCCCTGGCACGTTACATGAAGGTGGGGGTCCTGGCTCGGTGTGTGGACTTGTGCTGGGAGGGTGCTACACCTGTGCAGGCAGCATGTAGCCGATGACGCTGGTTTGCCAGGAACAGATGTTAACCAGCTCATGAAAGGAGACCTCCATCTCTTAACAAACAAAGCTTTACTAAACAGCAATTGTGTGGCAACCATGTACACAGGATAGCAGGTACACAACTTCTCACATATTTCTTCATTAATACAGAGCATCTCAATACACAGTCTCATTACTTTCTCTGCCTCACAAATTCCTGCTTCCACTGGTCTCATTTTTTTCACCACCACCCAGCTTAGCACCACAGTACATCCATGAAAATAATTTCCTCCTCCCGTGGTTCCGCGTCTGATTCTTCTCATAGAGGAGAGTGTTTGCCAATATAGCCGGACTCAGCTTCAAGCTCTCTGATGCTTAGGGAACTCCTGCCTGGGGCAATAACTTCATCGCACATTCTATTCCATCCTGGCCCTGGTTACCTTTAAGAGCTGTAAGCTACTCAAGGCCATGCTGCTAGGCAAACCTTCTCCAGATCCGTCTCATCACTTGGTCACTCTGCTCATTTGTCAGTCCTCTGAGCTTGCACTGTCCCTCTCTCTGCGTCTCTGTAACTCTCTCTGTCTGTTGTTCAGGATCACGCTATCTCTGTCCCGATCTCCTTTCTCTGCCACAGAACACACACTACATGCGGCACTGCTGAGCACTCAGCGGCAATTCCGCCGCGGAAACGCTTAAAAAACGCTTGGTAAAAGGTCTGCAATGTTCCCCAATAATAATCCACATGTGCTGTGCACATGCTGTGGAAATTTCCGCTGCGGATTATCATTGCAGAAAAATCCACAGCACTACCATTAATTTTGCGGAATCGCGGCATTTTAGCCGCCATTGACTTGCATTGGACTGCATAACACCTGCATGACTACACGTACACATGCGGATATTATGCGGTTCAATGCGCGGATGGTACCCGGGTCTGGAGAAGAGGAGACTCTCCTCCAGACCTGGTACCATACTACCTGTAGTTAAAAAAGACGTTTTTTTTACTCTTGATGCTGCATTTGCAGCATCGTAACTTGGTCATGCTATATAAATCCATGCCGGTTGCATGGATTTATATAGTGTGACCAAGTTGTCAAGCACTTTCCAAGTGATGCTAAAATCGCTTGGAAAAGCGCTTGACAACCTGCATGCGAAATCAAACAAGGAGAGCCAGTAGAAAAATCGCAGCATTCTCAAGTTTGAAATGTTTTTCCAATCAGACTCACCCATTATAAGTCAATATGTGCTCAAAAAACTGATCAAATTTGGGTTACCAGTCATGCATTTCTTACAGATCCATAGCAATTATTAACATAGGAAACTGTATTTGGCCTTTTATTATTTATGAAAGCAGTTGTCCCACTAACAAAGTATCTTTTAATCAATAGATCTTGGAATGATAATAACTTCCACAGTTGGATGTGTTTAAAAAAATGTACCTATGTTGAGATAAACTTATAAAAGTACCCCTGCTGTGTACTATGTAATGTCTGTGTCTTACCGTGCAGGAACATGGTCTGATCATACCACAGCTCCTGGGGAGGATGCAAAAGAAAATATACAGACATTCCAGCATGAGATTGCAGCTGATTCTTTCCGTGAGGTAAAACATTTCAGACCATGTTCTTGTATGGTTAGATACAGCCATTACACAGTGGAACACTATAACCAAGAATATACAGCAGCAGTCTTAATTGCTATAATATGGAAACATTGAATATATGGAATTGGAACTGTATTACCGCTATAGAAAATATGTTAAAAAATGAAGGTACTTAGTGCACAAATTGCCCAATTCATGAAAAACTATAAGCCACAGAAAGGTGTACTCTTTTGATGGCACCCTAACCTCTTGGGTTGAAAACTTACAAAGCCTACGCCTTACCATGGCTGATGGGCTCTCATGAATTGGTCAATCTGCGCGCTATGTACCTTCATTTTTTAACATATTTTCTATATCATTAATGTATAAGAGAAAAAAGATATGCACATACCAGGGAACTCACAAAAATCAGCAATAATTTTATTGTTTAATTGACACAAAATATATACATATATATATATATATATATATATATATATATATATATATATATACAAACAAGGGATTAAAAACAATTAGAAAGGCCAAAAGGCCACATATGGTCCACCCAACAGCCCCAAATAGGGCTATGGTATGCCCTGACTAACAATAGGAAAACAGGTATATAAAGGACCTCAGTATGTAGGTCATAAAAAATCAAAAACCTATAGAGAACAAATGTAGGATTGCATGATCTCAGAAACAAAGGGATAAGGAAAACATATCAGTGAAATGCAGATAAAGTGCAAATGGAATGAAAATGAGCAATAATACCTGCATACATCTAATAATATTTAGCGATGTAATCCAATAGTTCTAAAGCAGAACCATCCTAATGATTAGATTTAGGAAAAAGACCTTAATAAGCCAATTCCACAAAGAGGTATAAATAGACTAGATGCAAGCCATATGAGCCAAAATAGATCCAAGATGCATGGATTATACAAAACCTGTGTCCATAGTAATGTTAGAGAAGGGGGAGAGACCCCACGCGTATCGCTACAAGAGAATTCTGTAGACTTCTACCCCTGAGGAAGCTATACTTGTTGTAGTGATATTAAGGTCTTTTTCCTATATCTAATCATTAGGATGGTTCTGTTTTGGAACTATTGGATTACATTTTATTAGATGTATGCAGGCATTATTGCTTATTTGCATTCCATTTGTCCATTATCTGCTTTTTACTGACATGTTTTCCTTATCCCTTTGTTTCTGAGATCATGCAATTCTACGTTTGTTCTCTATATTTTTGATTTTTTATGACCTACAGTGGGTACGGAAAGTATTCAGACCCCTTTACATTTTTCACTCTTTGTTACATTGCAGCCATTTGGTAAATTCTAAAAAGTTCATTTTTTTCTTATTAAAGTACACTCTGCACCCCATCTTGACTGATAAAAAACAGAAATGTAGACATTTTTGCAAATTTATTAAAAAAGAAATACTGAAATATCACATGGTCATAAGTATTCAGACCCTTTGCTCAGTATTGAGTAGAAGCACCCTTTTGAGCTAGTATAGCCATGTATCTTCTTGGGAATGATGCAACAAGTTTTTCACACCTGGATTTGGGGATCCTCTGCCATTCTTCCTTGCAGCTCCTCTCCAGTTCCGTCAGGCTGGATGGTGAACATTGGTGGACAGCCATTTTCAGGTCTCTCCAGAGATGCTAAATTGGGTTTAGGTCAGGGCTCTGCTGGGCCAGTCAAGAATGATCACAGAGTTGTTCTGAAGAAACTCCTTTATTTTTTTAGCTTTCTCCTTAGGGTCATTGTCTTGTTGGAAGGTGAACCTTCGGCCAAGTCTGAGGTCCAGAGCACTCTGGGAGAGGTTTTCATCCAGGATATCTCTGTACTTGACCGAATTCATGTTTCCTTCAATTGCAACCAGTCGTCCTGTTCCTGCAGCTGAAAAACACCCCTATAGCATGATGCTGCCACCACAATATTTCACTGTTGGGATTGTATTGGGCAGGTGATGAGCAGTGCCTGGTTTTCTCCACACACCACTTAGAATTATCACCAAAAAGTTCTATCTTCATCTCATCAGACCAGAGAATTGTGGCGCCCTGCTGCGCACAGGTGCCACAGAACCCAGTAGGGTGCATGGATGGACTTCTCCACAAGAGGCCCTCACACATTCACACACCTCCACCCTACCACCTCAGACCACCAGAGGGAGCCCCATTAGGGATATATATAGGGAGGGTGGAGCCAGGCAGTTAGGGGTTAGTTCAGAAAGTGTGCTCAGAGAGAGAGCAGCACGCAGGCTGCTGGGTGAGGCAAGTTCAGGCCTACAGCGCGCACTGAAGTCTAGTGAGGGCCCTGAGTGTGGCCAAAGGCGAGAGGGGAGAAGAAGCAACGAGGGGGCAGAGGAGCGGACCAGGCTCACCCCAAACTATACACCGGACACCGGGTCCACACCTACAGGGTTCCTTTATACCCAGTAGGGACCACTGGATACCTGGAGGACTACAAGTCCCAGGTTGACCAACGCTGACTACCGTACCAGGGCTAGGAGTCACGGAGGCCCCAGCGTCCAGGGAGAGTGATCTCCAAGAGAAGGCCCTACCACCAGGTCAGCAGGTGCAAGTGAGAGAGAGACAGTAATTAAGCCAGGCCTAGCTCCAGGCAGGTCAGAAGCTTAGCAAGTGAAAGCAACGGATCAGGAGGCCCTATACCAGCTGACTGGGGAGAGTCCAGAAGTGCACCCTTCGTACCGAGTACCCTGGACCATAACTGCATCTACACCAGTAAAGGTACCGAAGCGAACCCCTGTGTGAGTGTCTGACATTTCTCCCTGAACCGTGCTGGCCGTCTCTCACCTGTACCACCACCCATTTCCCCACACTGCCCTGAGGCCCGCTCCACCTGTGGGGAGCCGTTCCATCATAAGCTGCCCTAACATCTGCCTCAGCGGACTGTCGCAGCGCTGGTAGAACTTACCAGGCACCTCAGGTGGCATCACGAACTATTCCAAAAATCCCATATAAACCCAAAACCCCCGTTCTTTTTGTTGACCGCCCTGGCCCACGGACCGGGCCAGCCACCGTGATATCCCCCACCGGCGTCCATAGTCCCGGCTGCCAAGTACCCCATTGCCTCGGGGGCGCGTCAGAATCTTATTTCTCATAATCTGGGAGTCCTTCATGTGTTTTTAAGCAAACTCTATGCAAGCTTTCATATGTCTTGTACTGAGGAGAGGTTTCCGTCGGGCCACTCTGCCATAAAGGCCCGACTGGTGGAGGGCTGCAGTGATAGTTGACTTTGTGGAACTTTATCCCATCTCCCTACTGTATCTCTGAAGCTAAGCCACAGTGATCTTGGGGTTCTTCTTTACTTCTCTCACCAAATTTCTCTCAGAAATTTTTTTGTAACCTTGGCTAGATCCGTGCCTTGCCACAATTCTGTCTCTGAGCTCCTTGGGCAGTTCCTTTGAGCTCATGATTCTCATTTGGTCTGACATGCACTGTGAGGTCTTATATAGACAGGTGTGTGCCTTTCCAATTCAAGGAGGATCACAAGGAAATGGACAGCATGTGACTTAAATATGAGTGTCTGAGCAAAGGGTCTGAATATTTATGACCATGTGATATTTCAGTTTTCTTTTTAAATAAATTTGCAAAAATTTCTACATTTCTGTTTTTTTCAGTCAAGATGCAGTGCTGTGTACTTTAATGAGAAAATGAGAAAAAAATGAACTTTTTAGAATTTGCCAAATGGCCGCAATGAAACAAAGAGTGAATAATTTAAAGGGGTCTGAATACTTTCTGTACCCACTGTATATACTGAGGTCCTTTATTTATATACCTGTTTGTCTTATTGTTACTCAGGGCATAACATATCCTTATTTGGGGCTGCTTGGTGGACCTTATGTGGCCTTTTTAATTGTTTTTAATTTCTTGTTTGTATAGATATTTTGTGTCAATTAAACAATAAAATTATTGCTGATTTTTGTGAGATGCCTGGCATGTGCATATTTCCTTCTTTTCTCTTACTCATGATTCACTTCTATGCACTAGGTTGATCTCCTCAAAACGTATTGGTGGTTGTTTTTCTATATCAGTAATGTTGTTCCAATTTCGTATGTTCAATGTTTGCATATTACAGCATTTGAGATTACAGCTGTATATTCTTGGTAATATTGAATAGTCATGACTGTTTTCACTTCTGCACAACACAACTGATGGTCCCAACCCCATCTATAAGGCAAGAAATCCCACTTATTAAACTTGACAGGGCACACCTGTGAAGTGAAAACCATTTCCGGTGACTACCTCTTGAAGCTCATCAAGAGAATGCCAAGAGTATGCAAAGCAGTCATCAAAGCAAAAGGTGGCTACTTTGAAGAACCTAGAATATAAGACATATTTTCAGTTGTTTCACACTTTTTTGTTAAGTATATAATTCCACATGTGTTAATTCATAGTTTTGATGCCTTCAGTGTGAATGTACAATTTTCATACTCATGAAAATGCAGAAAAATCTTTAAATGAGAAGGTGTGTCCAAACTTTTGGTCTGTACTGTAAGCAGTTACACAAAATAATAAGGATTAAAGAACAGACTTACTATCAGATCGCTGAGACGATTCAATATAGGTGGAGGAGGGGCTCCCCGATTTGATTTGAACGTTACCGAACGCTACCCGTTGCTTATGGTATCTATACCCCCCTGGCAATGAGTATGGATCAATCCTCAGTTAGCTATTATGCCTAAGGGGAGATCTGCCCACACACCCTTGTGGTGACATCACGTGGGCTCGGGCTCCACCCTTTATGTTTTTATTAAAATAACTAAACTTCTGGTATAATTTATCGCTCGTTGATCACAGAAGCTTGCAAACGACGCCATTTTTTCCTTTATGATTTTACCTTCATTTAGAGATCACGCATGGCGTACCTGCTGTCTGGTGCTTTTGCGTTACAGCTCCACAAAGGGGTTTACAGCAACAGGAAAATATCCCCATTGTTCCCTAGCTGATGATGTCACTAAAAATATGGGTCTCATCATTCTCGGATATATGGAACTTTAGTTATTCCATATTTTGTTTCGGCTCCGAAGGGCCTGGAGACTTTTGTTAAATTCTCTTTGAAGTCCTGGGAAGGAAATTTCAACAGGTATTTGTAGATTTATCGCAAGCCTGCGTGTAATTGTCCCCTGCCTTTGCCAGGGGAAATCTACTCACATTATAAGTAGGTTGGTGGCACCTATCTTGCCAGCATTTTTTTCAGGGCCATGAGTGTGTTAATTGGGTTTTTGTGCTGAGATTTACATGGAGACAGCTCTTGTACTGACAAGAGGTCGATTGCTAACTCTTGTCTTGTGACAAAGTTGGATAAGGGAGGAGTGAGAGGGGCTTCAGGGGAAGAAAGAAAGAAAGAATATTTTCAATATAATATTTCTTTGACACAATATTTCTCTGACATTCAGGTAAAAACCATATGCCATATGGACATATGGAAATACAAAATGGACCTTCGAATGGCAAACGGATGGAAGACAAGGCCATATGGATTGCATATCCATGACAATTCTGATGAAAAATTGTCTGTTTTTTTGGAAATAAATTATACTTTTGGTATTGCTGTGAGTAATTGTCAGAATAAATAATGGTAAAGTCATTTATTCCAAATGGCACCTAAAGAGGAAAAGAAATCTAACACGAGAGTTGTCATTTTTCAATAACCGCAATGCTCTCCCAAAATGCAATAACAAGTGATCAATAGGTCATATGTTACCCAAACACACAGGTCCATCGACAAATAAAATAGTTACATTAAACTATTGAAATATACAAAAAGTTTTGGCATCACCGTAATCATACTGACCTGAAAAATCATGCTACCAGGTCATTTTTATCGCACACTGAACGCTGTATAAACAAAACCCAAAAAAAACCAATGGTGGAATAGCATTTTTTTCCACCATTTCACAGCACTTTGATTTTTTTCCCCCTTTTTCACTACATTACATGCAAAAAACATGTCCTCAACTCCTCATATGTCTATATCCACAGAAAAATAAAAAAGTTATGGCCTTTTTTAAGAAGATTAGAAAGAAGCGAAAGTGCAAAAAATGAATACATGTGTGCTCCTTAAAGGGGTTTATATTGATGGCCTATCATTAGGTTTTCAATATCAGATCCAGGGGCATAAAGTCCATACTGACAGACCACGTGATATGGTCACTATGGGGCTCGTGAGTCAGAAGGGAGTGGTGCTGCACGCCAATGGATGCCCCCCCCTACCTGTCATCAAAATTTCAGCGGTATCCAAAGGCTCCTTGATCCGTAATTCAACCTGAGCCTGTGCCTCTGAGACTCAGCATACTGCAGGTCCAATTATTTCATTAATGAGTAAGCAGCTTTGGGGGACATCATACTAACTAGGGGGCTGTGGCATCATCGTACTGAGTAGGGGGCTGTGATAACAAGCATTATACCGTGGGGCCATAGTACTGTATGGAGGACCATAGGAGCCATGATACTGGCATAGGGTGTTGTGAGGATATCATACTGAGTGTTGGCCATCATACTGAGTGGCAGCCATCATACTGATAGGCCATAATTCTGTGTTTGGCCATGATACTGTGTGTGGGTGAATTATGGGGGCATCATCCTGTGGGAAGAGGCATTTCAGGGGCATCTTGCCATGGGAGAATGAGGCTGTGCTGGGTGCACTATGGTGATGTCATACTGTACGTGTGTTGGGATGGTAGTGTGAAATTATTTGGGATGATTCATTTGGGGATATCATACTCTGTGTGTGTGGGCATTTTTGGGAACATCATACTGTACATTGACTATGAAAGGGGTATAGTGGCCATTATAGGGGCCTAGAGGTTTCTATAGGGGCATAATTACTGTGCATGTGCCATAATAGATGTCCCTCTCTCTGTTTACAAAAGTTGGGAGATACAACAAATATTTTTTTGAGGGAAGGGTAAGCTCAATTAGAACTTTTTCAATGGGCCCTAGTCATTTCTATGTACTCTCCTGATTAGATTGGTGGGGTTGCAACATTCGGCATCCCGTTGATCAGCTGTTCTCAGTTTTGGCAGCTGCCATATGTTCTCAGTTGGGGAGTGGAAGTACACAGCCCATCAACTGTATGGTGGCCATACGGGGTACTGCAGATCCACGTTCTGGGGAAGTAAGTGAAGCCCCAGCCTCCAGATGACGCCTCGTTTGAGAGTCCTCTCAAACGAAACTTCATGGACAGAGTAGTAAAAAAACACAATTAGGGTTCAGCTGGATAGGGAAAAGTACATGGTATTTTATAATAAAGCAAATAACTAAACTGCTTATAGTGTAAAAGTAGATATTTATGAAGGACTACCTCTTTCATAAAGCTGTGTTTATGTTAAAGAGCTCAATAGGAGTTTAATACAGTCCTAGGAGACCTCAGAATGTTATACACCTCTTTTCTGGTCAGTTAAAGACTTTGCAATATTGAGAATCCAGTTTTTGGGGAAAGTTTGGTGAAGCTGGCAAATTCGAATTTCAAAAAATCCGCTCATCTCTACTTGAAATCAAAATTATTCAACTCTCCTTTCAAATTAGGCATATTAGAAAAATGTACAAACTCTCTGCTGTTTGCAATAAATGAATCAAACAAGAACAATTTAAAGGGGTTGCCTGCTGAAGAGAAGTTATCACTGTTCATTCTCTGTTGGACTGCCAAGTGCAGCACTTGTTTTTTTCTGGCAGCCTCATAGAGAATGAATGGATCAGCGGTCATGCATGTGCGCTGCTGCTCCATTCTAAAATGAATAAAAATGCCCCATTATGACACTCAGTAGGGTCTGATCACTTGGACCATCACAATCTATAAGTTATGACCTATCCTGCGGATACAGGATAACTTCTCTTCAACATGCAACCTTTTACAATAGCTCAACACAGCTAATATAGCCTGTGATCTCATCAAAATGCCACTTTTATTGACTACTTCAGCAACAAACAAACTCAAGCTGGATCAGCCCAGTTTCAAGGAAGATCTGAATACAATTATTAAAATGAAATCATTTTTATTTCCAATAATTTGCTAAAAAATCTTTTTTATATAAAAAACAGGTACTTCCAAAATCACAAAGTCAAATCTCAATTACAAGCTTGTATTATTATAGTAGGCTGTCTCCTTTAATAATTCGTGTCAGGATACTCTACTCCATTTCTATTGCACTCATTCCCTAATAATAAAGTGCTGAAAATGAGATTTTTTAATGTAAATTAAATTCCCTTACTCAAAAATTTCAAAAACATAAAGTGCAAGTGCAAAAAGTTTTTCCTCCCTGTATTGAAAGGTATATAAATATATATAAATATATTGAAAAGTATACAAGTAGCCCCCTATTGAAGAAGCCTAAGGTGAAACGGCGTCGTCGGGGTAAATCACAGTCTCATATTCATGAGCTAGACACTGAGTCATGTAAGTACTTTCCTTAGAACCTTTATGCCAGTTGTCAGTGAACTCTGAATGAATTTGCCTCCATATGCATAGCACCTTACCCATGAAATTAACTAATTGTTGCTAGTTTTATTCCCCCTTTTTTTGACATTACCTTGTCTAAAAAAATACAAAACACAACTAAAAATTCATATACTTGTATACTTTTCAATATATTTATATATATTTATATACCTTCAATACAGGGAGGAAAAACTTTTTGCACTTGCACTTTGTGTTTTTCAAATTTTTGAGTAAGGGAATTTAATTTACATTAAAAATGTCTTTTTCAGCACTTTATTATTAGGTAATGAGTGCAATAGAAATGGAGTAGAGTATCCTGACAGCAATTATTAAAGGAGACAGCCTACTATAATAATACAAGCTTGTAATTGAGATTTGACTTTGTGATTTTGGAAGTACCTGTTTTTTATATAAAAAAGATTTTTTAGCAAATTATTGGAAATAAAAATGATTTAATTTTAATAATTGTATTCAGACCTTCCTTGAAACTGGGCTGATCCAGCTTAAGTTTGTGTGTTGTTGATGTCGTATCTTGAATCGGAAGTTGTAAACTACTGACCTCCTTTTTGATATATATTTTATTGACTACTGCAGCATCAGAATTATTAAACTCTTTCATGACAAAGCACCCTTTGGCTGTTATGACCTATGATGCACAGACAGTCACCAGCTTATGACAGTGTTCCTGAGGAATCTTACTAATAAACATGAGGATTCTTGGGTTTGTAAGCTGCAATTATCTTCTTAAAATTCTATCAAATATTCTGTATGAGGACCATTGTCAGGTGACTGTGACAGCCACTCCAGAATCTTCAAGTACATTTTCTGAAAGCAAACTTTGGCAAATTTTGAGGATCATTGTCTTGTTGGAGGGTCCAGTCTTGTCATACACAAGGTTTTGGTTTCCTGTGTCAGAGGAGGCAAAACAGCAAAGCATCCCTGAGCTACCATCATGCCTCGCTGTAGAAGGGGTGTTTTTTCAGCGTAATCTTCATTCTATTTCCTCCAGACATGCCGCTGATCCATAGGCCTAAAAAAGTTTTTATTTGGTTTCCTCTCTCCACAAAACAAAATCCCACCTCCTCCCGTTTGATTGAATGCTCCTTTTCCTGAAGTCACACAGCATAGGGGATGTCAGTCAAGAAGGAGGAGGCTGCAAATATTAGTACTGGAGTGACAGAGCCTCATTTGCATATCAATTAAATACTAATTTCTCAGGAATGGAGGAAAGGTCTGACCATTCAAAGATATTGCTGTACTTGCCTTTGAAACAGTTTCTTACTCATATACCGGTAAATATTTTGGGGGGTGAAATCCTGCTGACAGATTCCCTTTAATTTACTTGCCAATTCAAAATACTTGCAAGCATGGCAAAACCAAATGGGCATGAGTAAGAGAGGTTGAAAAGAATATTAGATAGAAGTTCAATTTCTATGGCCAGGCAAATACAATGGAGAACTCCTCATGAACACCAAAGTGTAGAATCTATAAAGATTGATGTTTCACACAGCAGCTTTGAAGCCTACTGGAGTTAATGTGGCACTTTTTAGACTGCCTGTACAACAGAAAATGAAATCTATGGTCACTACATTATTGTACAAATGGCCTTTGTGTAAAATTTTATAACTTTTTGATGCCGGAAGACTAATATAAGGAAATGATAAATTCTTAGATATAATTGTTTTCTGAGGAGTCTTCTTTTATTTAAGTGTATTCCATGTATGAGAATGCTGCAAGTGGATTACTCTGTCTCAACAGGTATGACTGACTTAATCGGTGGCGCACGTCTTAATTAAATGCTGTGTGATTTGGAAATGCTAGTGTCACAACTAAGGAATGGGTTTATTCAAGGACATTTTGCTTCTGACCATAAATAGACGTGTGAAGAGTGAAGAGATACACAAGTGCTTCTTGTGTTGATTACAATAAAAGCTCTGGCCTAGGTCCTGAAGAAGATCCTGCTTCTACATGCGAATATCATCAATCAATGACTCTCATCAAAATACAAATAGCTTCCGCGGACAGCAATTGTAGGGGACTGTTTTCATAATGCTGGAATAGCACATACAGTTTTTAATGTCGTTTTTTCTAACCAATCCCAGGGTGAATCTTGTAGAAAGGAGAATATAATTTCTTCCTATTTGTTTCTCATTCTTGTTTAAAAAAATTAGAACAAATCCAAAGATGCACCAAAAACTGTCACAAGAACAGCAAGCGTGATTCTAGGCACATACTGCTTCATTAATATGTTTATAATGATCTCTTTCTAATTATTTCAAGCAGTGAAGGTTCATTACCTAGAAATAGTAATTAGATCTCTAAACATAATAAAGATGGGGAAAAAAACAAAGCGTAGGAGTCTACTGACCTATTTTTATATATTTTCTTATTAACCCCTTTTTTTTATAAACCCCATATACTAATACTAATAATTATGAAAGGGAAATCTTGAATAGATAAAGTTTTTTACTTTCACATTTTTAGACAGCTTGAAAAATAAAGGTCATTTGCAACCTGTGCCATGCCAAGATCAGCAGAGGCCTGAACACTAAGAGCCTAACCACCACCAAAATGATCAGACACATGTCATCTAAGCACCCGACTTGCTGGGCCAAACGCCAGGGTCCACAATTGGTGTCAGTGCCTCTTCCCCTGTGCTAGATGCTTGCCAATCCCCTGTCCATAACACTGACGCAGATGCCTCCCACCCTGCACTTGTTCTTGCACATTCTGAGGCACCATCATCAGGCACTTCCAAAAACTTGTCTCAGCACAGTGTTAAGCGTCCCTACCCCAGGCTTTGGAACGAAAAAGAAAGCTCCCAGCCATCCACCCACAAGCCCAAAGGCTAAATGGGCATATTTCCAGGTTGCTTGCCGTGGAAATGTTGCCGTTTAGCCTTGTAGGCACGGAGGATTTCTGCCAACTCAAGGAGACAGCCGTCCCTCGGTACTCGATCCTCAGCCGATTCTATTTCCCCCGATGTGGCGTCCCTGCCTTGTACCAGCACGTGTCCAGGAACATTAGCCGTGCCCTTATCAAAGCAGTTTCTGTGATTGTACACTTAACGATCGACACGTGGACAAGTGCTTGTGACAAGGGGTGCTACATTTCCCTGACGGCACACTGGGTGAACATTAAAACCAAAAAATAATGAGTACATAATGGCCCAAATAAAAACACGAAGAATGTCCATGCTAGTGCTCAAAATGCAATACCATTTATTAATCGGTTACATTGTGGACAGCTTATACAAATCTTGGAGACAATAACGGGATAAACTTGGAGACAATAACGGGATAAACAAAGGACTGAGCAGAGAGGCAAGGTAGGGGAAAGAATAACACGAAGGCAACAGAGGGGAAATAAAGTGCATCTGGTACAGATAAGGGTCCTTGTGCAAAGCAGCAAAATTGGGTCCCCCGGAAGCAGCATCTAGCGAAACAAGTGTCAGGGCTGCACTTTGACACGTTGACATGGAGGGATGCACGACTTCTGGATACAGTATGGGTGAGCAATAATTTACATTTGTGGACCTGTTAGCACTTTAGAGAGGCATATAGGGACGGATTCTTCTACCCTTGTCATATCCCTTGTCATAATACTGGGACCTAATTTTGCTACTTTGCACAAGCACCCTTGTATAGAACCAGTATAGTAATGAGAGGGGAGAGTCGAAGGCATGTACCATAAGAGGGACAGTGTGGGCATCATATTTTGTGCAGGGAAAATAGTGAGGGGTAATCATTTATTCAGGGGCTCAGTGGAGGGTAGATATTTTTTATTCAGGAGCATTATAATGACACTGCTATCTTTAAGGGCATCATATGGGGATGTGCTGCACAAGACCAGAAAAGAAAGAAATCTGCAGAGACAAGCGGTGGATGAAAAAAGTCATGATGGCGTCTGGATGAAGATGAAGATGAAAAGAAAGACTTTATCTCTGGAGTCGTTCATCTAAAAAGGTACCTGGTTGTAAATGTTTTTTTTTGTGATACTAATTCTCATGTTTTATTTATGTTAGGAGCATTAAAGAGGTTGTCCAAGTTTGTGATGAGTCTGCAATCAATCTATATAACTGCGGACTTCTAAATTCTTACAGTGGGCACTGCACTCTGTCAGGATTCTCTTGTGTTGGCGATTTATATATATGTGGTCACGTACCGACTAGACATGCGTGGCCTCACTCACAGAAAATTAATTGAGCGAGGTCGGACACTTCTAGTCGGAATTTGGCCAGAAGTATACAAATTGCATACTTGTAAAAGGGAGAATCCTAAACGTGTGCAGTGCATGCGCTGTGAGAATTCAGAAGCCTGCAGTCACATAGAGTGACTGCAGACTTTTATCTCAAACCTGGACAACCCCTTTAATTAGAAAATAAAGCCCTGTAGCATGCCAATCCTAACAGGGTGTAATATACTCACTGTCAGGATTCAGCTTTGCCTGCAGGTTCCAGTCAGTTCACTCATATGTGTTTTGCATACTGATGGTCACCTGACAACTAGCTTTTCTTCCTGCTTCTCTCAGTTTTTCACTGACCATTGAGAGAATTAGGGAGAACAGCTAGTCGGTAGATCACTAAGTGTGCAAGTTGCATACGCGCATTAGAGGGAGGGGGGCCAAACTGAATTGTCCTGGCTGCCAGAAAACCTAGATACATCTATGCATTAGGTACAGCAGAGGCAGGGGTACACTGTCAAAGACCTGGGCCAATTTTATGACACCCTCCCAGCATCCAGGTCCTGATGACTGTGTATTTTTGACAATGAGGGAAAAGCTTTTAAAGATGGTCAAGCAATACATGGCCAGAAAAATCAGCATACTCGCTAATTTGTCTGCGACCTTCAACTATTGGGCATCAAATCTGCATACCTGGCATGAGCTGTCCCTCTATTCCTTGGAGGTGTTGTGCTGTGCTGCCGCTAGCGTCTTGTCTGGGCTGTTTTTCAGTGCCGCCTGGGGGGTCATAACAGACAGGCGCTTTCGCCTGTTAACAGAAAATGCTGACAGACTGACTCTAATAATAATGAACAGAGACAGGATTAGCCCCGACTTTTGCCATCAATGGCATATGGATGACCCTCCTTATATTTTTTCCTTGCTTTGCACTGTTTGCAAAGTCTTTATGAGTGTAGAAGTACCACAACTATACTTTCTGAATTTTTTTATGAGGCATTCCAGTTGTTACCTTCAAGGGTGTATGGAAGACGTTCCTTATAATTTTTGTATAGCTTTAGGAGGGCTATTTTTCAAAGGGGTTAATCTACTTATAATAGGCTACACTTGGGTACTGCTCTAGTGAGATCGGGAGACTTACAGGGCATGACAGGTGTGGTAGGACTACTCGCTTGGCCACTTCCGGAAGTAGACTCAGGAACCCGGGTTTTCTTTGCAGGCTTTATTAACAGCATGAAGATCTGCACTCTAGCAAAATAAACACAGCCTTACTTGGCAAAACAACAAAACAAAAGATAAACTATAGCACAGTCCATATATGTGTGTGCGGTTCGCCCACACAGGTTATGTCCAGCCTTCAGCTCCCTCCTGAGCTATGACTGTCCAGTCTGGAGACCTTGCCTCTCCAAACACAGCACACAGAAAAAAAAACAGGACTGAACATTTAAACGTTTCCCAGCCACACCTGGAGGTGGAGGTATGGGGAATGACTTCCCTCCCATCACTATGTCATTCCCCTAAAACCATGCCCTTTTAGTGAGTTAACCCGCCAGTATATAACATGCTGGCAGAAAGTCCCTTGGTTTCAGTTCACACAGGCTAGCAACCTGTGCGACACATACCTCCCCTCATAAATCATACCAGTGAATCATACCCTGTCAAATAGGGTACATAGGGAATACTGTTTTGGACTCTGATATTCTGGATAATCTACCTGGTACCCAGGACTCAAAATGAAAGTAGCATCATTTGACTTTTGGAGTGCAAAATTGTCTGGAATAGATAGGGACCAGAACACATTTGAAGTGACTTTGAGTGGCCTATATGACAGAAAATGCCCAAAAGTGACAACATTTTAAAAACTGCACCCCTCAAAGTGCTCAAAACCACATTTAATAAGGTTATTAGCCCTTCAGGTGCTTCACAAGAATTAAAGCAATGTGGAAGGAAAAAAGATACCCACATGTGGTGGAAAACTACTGTTTGGGTGCATGGCAGGGCTTGGAAGGGAAGTGTTATGATCTGCTACAGAGACTAAGGAAAGAGAGGAGATCTGTCCCTACAATAGAACTAAACTAGATCCCTACGATGTAACGGGGAACCTGATCCTGCAATCAGACCCGCTAAAGTCCTAGGCTAGTCTGAACGCAGACCTATAGATGTGAGGGAGGGATCCCTACAAGATCTAGGGACTGGGAAAAGTTGGACACCCCCTAGCAGAAATAGTAGCAGACAAAGACAAACACACAACAAAAAGCAAAGGGGTCAAAAGACCTAGCAAAACTAACAGAGAACGGCAACAGAGCAACAAGCTAGCTCAACAGTAGTAAATACAAATGAAGTCCAGCAAAGCCAGGAGGGCGGAGCCGGATTAAATAGGCAAAATGGTCATGTGACCAGCAAACTAAAAAAAACCTAACAGGAGAGTTGTAACAGTACCCCCTCTTCTAAGAGGATCCTCCGGATCCCCTAGGCCCAGGCTTACCAGGAAACCTCCTGTGAAACGCTCGGACAAGTCTGGGGGCAGAAATATCATCCGCCCTCACCCATGAGTTATCCTCAGGTCCGAAACCCTTCCAAGCGACGAGATACTGCAAACTCCCTCTATACCGTCTAGAATTTAGGATGCGGGAAATTTCATATTCCCCGTCCTCCACCACCGGAGGAACAGTGGCAGAGGCGTCACCATCTGACACATCAGCTTTTTTCAACAGAGAAAAATGAAACACCGGATTAATCCTCCAGGACGTAGGAACCTCCAGCCTAACAGCAGATTGGTTAACTATCTGAAGTACCTTAAAGGGCCCTACGAACTTGGGACCCAATTTTTTAGAAGGAATCCTCAATCGCAGATTCTTAGAGGACAACCAAACCATGTCACCAACAGCAAACAAAACCTCTTGCCGTTTCCTATCAAAGTACCTCATAGATTTTTTGTTAGCCTCCTGAAGATTACCACGCACATCCGTCCAAACTCTCTCCAAATCACCGGAAAAACTCTCCTCCTCAGGCACAGCCAAAACCAATTTGGAAAATGACCCAAAAGACGGATGTCTCCCAGAACAACAAAAAAAAGGCGAACACCCAGCAGAAGAGGATGTATGGTTGTTAAGAGCAAATTCAGCAAGTGGCAGAAACTCAGACCACCCCTCTAGATTGTCTGCCACAAAACAACGCAATAACTGCTCAACATCCTGGTTCTTCCTTTCTGTCTGACCATTAGACTCAGGATGATATCCAGATGAAAACGACAAATGAACTCCCAACCTGTCACAAAAGGCATGCCAAAAACGAGCCACGAACTGAGGTCCCCTATCAGAAACAATGTCAGTAGGAGCACCATGTAGTCTGACAATCTCCTTGACAAAGGCCTTAGCGAGTGTCTTAGCGCAAGGCAGTTTGATGAAGGGAACCAAGTGACACATCTTGCTAAAACGGTCCACGACCACCCAGATGACCGTGAAACCTTCAGAGGGAGGAAGGTCAGTAATAAAGTCCATAGCCAGATGTGTCCAAGGTGCACTAGGAACCTCCAGAGGGCAAAGCAACCCCGCAGCAGGAGCATGCGAAGACTTGGATCTTGAACACACAGTACATTGGCGCACCCACTTAATGACTTCCTTCTGCCATCCAGGCCACCAAAAACTGCGACCCACAAGTCTCTTGGTCTCAGAAATTCGTGGATGACCTGCCAACCGAGACTCATGACACTCAACAAACAAATCTCTCCTAAAGGTCCTAGGCACAAACAACCTCCCATGGGGAGTGTTAGATGGGGCATTCTCCTGTGGTTTAAGAATCTCATCCTCCAAAACGGAGTCCAAAGCAGCAATCACAACACCTTCTTGTAAAATGGTCTCCTCCTCCTCCTCAACACCGACCATGGGAGAAAAGCTGCGAGACAAAGCATCCGCTTTAACATTCTTGGTACCCGGGATGTAAGCAACGGAAAAATTAAACCGCAAGAAAAAAAGTGCCCACCTAGCCTGACGGGCATTCAAGCGCTTGGCAGCATCAAGATAGATCAGATTTTTATGATCAGTGAAAACCTGAACGGGAAATTCCGCACCTTCCAAGAGGTGACGCCAGTGTTCAAATGCGAGTTTAATCGCCAGCAATTCCCGATTACCAATATCGTCATTAAGTTCAGTCTCAGAAAATTTTTTTTGAAAAAAAGGCACAGGGATGTACTCCATCCTTGTTTTCCTGAGACAACACCGCACCAACCCCCACCGAAGAAGCATCAACCTCAACCAAAAACGGCTTAGTCACATCAGGCTGCATAAGGATGGGAGCAGAGGTGAACCTCTCCTTTAAAAACACAAAAGCTTCAATGGCCTCAGAAGTCCACTGAACCGCATTAGCACCTTTCCTGGTGAGATCGGTCAGCGGTTTGACAATAATAGAAAATTTTTTTATGAATTTTCTGTAATAATTGGCGAAACCCAAAAACCTCTGTATCGATTTCAAACCAATAGGCCTAGGCCATTCCTGTACAGCCTGAACTTTAACCGGGTCCATCTCAAAACCTTCACTGGAGACAATGTAGCCCAAAAAACTAATTCTCTGTACAGCGAACTCACATTTCTCCAGCTTAGCAAAAAGCGAATTGTCCATTAATAACTGTAATACCTCACGTACGCTCCGCCAATGAGACTCCAGATCCGGCGAATAAATCAAAATGTCATCCAAATACACAACCACATCTTTGCCGATTAAAGGTCTAAGGATGTCATTAATAAGATTCTGAAAAAATGCTGGAGCATTGGTGAGACCAAAAGGCATAACCAGATTCTCAAAATGACCCACAGGAGTGTTAAAAGCAGTCTTCCATTCATCACCCTCCTTCATGCGCAACAAATTGTATGCCCCCCGGAGATCAATTTTAGAGAACCACTTGGCCCCCACTAACTGGTTAAATAAATCGGGAATCAATGGCAGTGGGTAAGGATTGTGAACAGTAATTTTATTAATCTCACGAAAGTCCAGACAATGATGTAAACCGCCATCTTTTTTTTTTCACAAAAAAAAAACCAACAGCCACAGGAGACTTGGAAGGCCTAATGTGACCAGCGGCCAAGCTTGTCTGTATGTATTCCTCCAAAGCCTTTCTCTCAGGAATAGTAAGATTAAATAAACAACTCTTAGGAAGAGTCGCTCCAGGGACAAATTCAATGGTACAATCATAGTCTCTATGGGGAGGCAAAACCTGCGACTCCTCCTCTGAAAAAACTCTCCAAAAATCCTGAATAGGTACAGGCAATTCCCCTCTATCCACAGCAGCAATGCGCCCATTACAACACTTGTCATAACATTTAGGGCTCCAGGACTTAATTTCATTGGTAGACCAATCCAGTACAGGATTGTGCAATTTTAACCAGGGCAACCCCAAAATTACTGGAGAAGGCAAATTATTTAATACTACCAAATCCAAATTCTCTTGATGAATACCATTAATAGTGAGGGGAAATTCACAGACCTTGTGAGTAACACTCTTCAAGGGAGAGCCATCGACAGAAACCACAGCAATAGGGGATGACAAAGTTTTAGGTTCTAATCTAAGTTTTTCCAAGAATCCCCTATCAATCACATTCAGAGTAGATCCACAATCCACAAATACCCGAAATTCAATTAATTCATCCTGAGCAGCAGTAGTGGCAGATAGGAATACCCCCTTAGAATTTAAACAGGCAATACGAGCATGACTGACCATTTTTTTTTCTTTCTTCTTACGAAGCACACAGCTCTTAATAAGATGACCAGAATTTCCGCAATAGAAACACAAGCCTTCAGAAAGTCGGCGTTTTTTTTCCTGAGAGCGGGGTGTCATCGCCCCAATTTCCATCGGCTCTCCATTGTCAGCACAGGACCTCTCAGGACTCGAAGCTGACATAGCAGAGGATTTGCTCTCATTAACCCTTTCACGCAGTCTCCTGTCAACCCGTATAGCTAATTGCATTGCCTCCTGCAAGTTTCCAGGTGTGGGATAAGCAATCAGTAAATCCTTTACCCTTTCACCTAGGCCTGCCAGAAACAAGCTTTTCAAAGCTGAATCGTTCCACCCCACCTGGGCAGACCACCGACGGAAGTGAGAACAATATTTTTCCACATTATCTGATCCCTGCCTCAAACGTCTTAATTCAGACTCAGCAGATGAGACACGATCAGGATCATCGTACAACAAACCCAAAGCGGAAAAAAAACTATCCACTGATCTAAAGCACGGATCACTAGGTTGGAGAGAGAAGGCCCATCCCTGAGGATCTTTGCGCAAAAGTGACATTATGATCCCTATGCGCTGTGATTCATCACCAGAGGATCCGGGTCTCAAACGAAAATATAATAGACAAGCATTTTTAAAAGAAAAAAAATCTTGTTGTTCGCCAAAAAATAGATCAGGCAGACGTACCTTTGGTTCCACAAAATGCGCTCCAGAACAGCTACTCACGTGTTGTTGGAGCTTGGTCACCTCCAGAGAGAGTCCCTGCAAGCGTTGAGCCAAATCTTGAACCGAGACCATGATGGAAAACTGGAGGTCTTTCCTTAGAGAATTTTTTTTTTTTTTTATGGCTGGACTTACTGTTATGATCTGCTACAGAGACTAAGGAAAGAAAGGAGATCTGTCCCTACAATAGAACTAAACTAGATCCCTACGATGTAACGGGGAACCTGATCCTGCGATCAGACCCGCTAAAGTCCTAGGCTAGTCTGAACGCAGACCTATAGATGTGAGGGAGGGATCCCTACAAGATCTAGGGACTGGGAAAAGTTGGACACCCCCTAGCAGAAATAGTAGCAGACAAAGACAAACACACAACAAAAAGCAAAGGGGTCAAAAGACCTAGCAAAACTAACAGAGAACGGCAACAGAGCAACAAGCTAGCTCAACAGTAGTAAATACAAAGTCCAGCAAAGTCAGGAGGGCGGAGCCGGATTAAATAGGCAAAATGGTCATGTGACCAGCAAACTAAAAAAAAACTAACAGGAGAGTTGTAACAGGAAGGAGTTCCATTTTGACTTTTGGAGCGCGAAATTGGCTGGAAAAGATAACTGTCACCATATCGCATTTGGAGAGTCCCTGATGTGCCTAAACAGTGGAAACCCACTACAAGTAATTTCCATGTGGGAAACCACATCCCTCAAGGAACTTATGTAGAGGTTTGTTGAGCACGCTAAAACCACA
This sequence comes from Phyllobates terribilis, assembly GCF_046119375.1. Taxonomy (NCBI): domain Eukaryota; kingdom Metazoa; phylum Chordata; class Amphibia; order Anura; family Dendrobatidae; genus Phyllobates; species Phyllobates terribilis. The sequence goes on from NW_027362764.1 coordinate 406,602,636, forward strand.
GGTGCTTTACAGAATTTTATAACGTTGAGCTGTGAAAATGAAAAATTACATTTTTCCCACAAAAATGTTGGTTTTACCCCAAATTTTTCATTTTTACAAGGGTAACATGAGAAAATAGACTGTAAAATTTGTTGTGCAATTTCTCCTGAGTATGCCAATACCCCACATGTGGTGGAAAACTACTGTTTGCATGCATGGCAGGGCTCAGAAGGAAAGCAGTGCCATTTGACTTTTGGAGTGCAAATTGGCTTGAATAGATAGCAGACGCCATGTCGCATTTGCAGAGCCCCTGATATGCCTAAACAGCAGAAACCTCCACAAGTTGCCCCATTTTGGAGACTATACCTTTTGAGGAATTCATCTAGGGGTGTAGTGAGCATTTTTAACCCTCAGGTGATTCAAAGAGTTGTATAAATTTGGCTGAGTCAATGGAAAATTACCCTTTTTTCCACTAAAATATTGCTTTAACCCCAAGTTTTTCATTTTCAAAAGGGGTAATAGGAGAAAATAAACCATTTAATTTGCTACGCAATTTCTCCTGTGACCGATAATACCCCATATGTGGTTGATAACTACTTTTGAGGTACGGTGCAAAGCTCAGAAGGGAAGAAGCGCCATATTGGAGTTGAGATTTTTCTGGAATAGTTGGCAGAGATCCTGAGGTGCCAGAACAGCAGAATTCCCATTAAGTGACCCAATTTTACAAACTACACCTCTCAATGCATTCATCTAGTGGTGCAGAGAGCATATTGATAACACATGTGCCTCACAGAATTTTATACCATTGGGCAGTGACAAAAGAATAATTACATTTTTACTGTTAAAATTTTGTTTTCGTTTTTCATTTTTCCAGTAGGTAAAAATTAATTTCACAGTTTGCAGGCAGGAACTAAAGCTATGAGCCACAGCCTTCATGATCAACATAGGAGAATTTTGTATACTTGAAGCTGAATTGCAAGTTTTCAACCCACAGGCAGATTATACTGATACATAGAGATGCATTTTACATAGCAGTGTATTTCTATGTTCCTGTATTCTAGAGGGAGAATACAAGTCATATTTTTTTCTTCCTATAAGATTACTAAAAAAAAATGAAAAACAAACATGCTATTTTCTCTTCTGGTCTTCTCAGAAAGCGAACCAAGAACCTTTATCATTGCAAGCAGCAGATAAAGCTATGAACCACAGCCTATATTGATCAACATAGGTGAATTTTTCATACTAGAAGCTGCAGTAAAGGCTTTGAATCCAAAGGTAGATTATACTGGTGCATAGAGATACATCTGTAGATAACAATGTATTTGTATATTCCTTTATTCTATAGGTAAAGAACAAGTTGGGTTTTTTCTTCCAAAAAAATTACTAAAAAATAATGAAAAATTATTTTAAAAAATAAGAAACATCATAAACCAACCAGCAAATATGTGGACATATTTTGTGTCCATGTAATCGTAACAACCCGCACAACACCGTGATCAGATTATTTATGGTAATTTTTAATGACATAAAAAGTCTGGGTTTATTCTGCTGCTTTTTTTTTGCACAGAAATGCTGCTATGTTAACTGTCCAAGAAAAATGGAAGTGATTGAATAAGAACTGTGCCCTCTAATGATGCTGCTAAGGTGTGCATGTAAAAAAATGCAGTTACTTTTTTAAGTGCAGAATCAAAGCTTTTCTGTACAATAAAAACCACATTAATAATGATGCTTCACATGAGTACCAAAATGCTTCAAATAATGGGGAAAAACCATAAAAAAATTCAGCAAAGATTCAATAATCACCTCCCCCTATGACATCTCATCCTGCCAGGCAGGGTAGAAAGAAATGGTAAGGGTGCGTCTTGGTGTACGGCTAGAGGCGTGGTTAAAATGTCCTGTAACGCACATAGCATAGTTTGTACCTTCTTCTGTTCTGTAAAAGTTGGGAGGTTTGCTACTATACTGCGCTTGTTGCCGCATGTTTGTTACCGGACAAGAGCCTATGTGTAGCATTTTCGTAACCTGACATTTTAGGTTTCATTAAATTACTTTTCATTTTGGTTGAATTTGGTTTATTGTTAAAAAAAAAATAAACAAGAATAAATAAATAAAAAAAATCCACAACAATAAGAGATTACGGTCTGTCTAAACGCATGTAGGAATTGTAGGCAGTACAACTATACCTCTGGCTGCTTCTGCAAAATTACTGTATTTTTCGGACTATAAGACACGCTTTTTTCCTCCAAAATTTGGGAGGAAAGTGGGGGTGCATCTTATAGTCTGAATCTACTCTATATTGTAATGTTGCTGTGGGTGGTGGGGGTGTAGGGGGAGTGGGAGCGGGGCACAGAAGGCAGGAGCCGGCTGCTGCAGCTCTTGTGTGTGCCCGCTGATATAGAAAATGAATATTCAGTGCTCCCCATGCCCAACTGAATATTTATTCTCCTTAATAGCGGGCGCACAGTGTCAGCAGCAGCTATGGCTCCTGCAGTGGCTCAGCAGTCACGTGTGCCCGCTATTAAAGAGCATGAATATTCACTACTCCCCACACCCATGGGCAATAGCGGGCGCACGCAATCTCCCAGCCGCTGTAGGAGCCGCTGCTGCGGTTACAATGTGCGCACTATTAAGTAGAATGAATAGTCACTGCTTCCCACGCCAATATTCCCTGCGCGAGGAGCAGTGACTATTCCGGCAGTTCATCTCACCTTGTGAGGGCGCATGGCAGCGATATCATGCGTGGCTCACACGATGAGCCACGCATGATGCCATTGCGTGGCGTGACTCACACGATGAGATCAGTAGAGCAGGACGCAGTGCTGGAGCAGAGGGAAGAAAGGGGAGTAGTATTGTTTATTTTTTTGTGTGCAGTGTGATGTGGAAGAGGATGGGGTGCCATGAATACCAGGATGATTGGTGCTATGCATACCAGGATGACGGGTGCCATGCATACCAGGATGTGGGGTGCCATGCTTACCAGGATGAGGGGTGCCATGCATACCAGAATGAGGGGTGCCATGCATACCAGAATGAGAGGTGTCATGCATACCAGGATGAGGGGTGTCATGCATACCAGGATGAGGGGTGCCAAGCATACCAGGATGAGGGGTGCCATGCATACCAAGATGAGGGATGACGGGTGCCATGCATACCAGGATGACGAATGATGGACGCCATGCATACCATGATGAGGGGTGCCATGCATTCCATGATGAGCGGTTCCATGCATACCAGGATGAGGGGTGCCATGCATACCAAGATGAGGGATGATGGGTGCCATGCATACCAGGATGAGGGATGAGGGGTGCCATGCATACGAAGATGAGGGATGAGGGGTGCCATGCATACCAGGATGACGGATGAGGGGTGCTGTGCATACCAGGATGAGGGGTGCCATGCATAACAGGATGAGGGGTTCCGTGCATACCAGGATGAGGCGTGCCATGCATACCAGGATGATGGATGAGGGGTGCCGTGCATACCGGGATGAGGGGTGCCATGCATACCAGGATGGGGATGAGGGGTGCCATGCATACCAGGATGGGGATGGTGGGCACATATAACAGGAAGGGGGGGCCATATATACCAGGATGGGGGATATTAGTAAAGAATTGGGGGACATTACCCCTATAACAGTGCAAGCAGCAAACCCCCTCCCCCATAACAGTGCATAATGACTACATTTTTTGCTTACATTTTTTTTTCTATTTTCCTCCTCTAAAACCTAGGTGCATCTTATGGTCCGGTGCGTCTTATAGTTTGAAAAATATTACACTTTTCGTATGTGTACCTTTATATTTAAGGTTAAGCTTTTTTTGTCGTGGGCAGCAGCAGATTTTTAAACCAAAAATTGGATTTAACAAATTTTATAAACAAATTAAGGGTTATAGTTTTGTTCACAATGTATGCTAAACCCAAACATGGCATGGTCAACAGATGTGGCAGAGTGCTAAAAAATCAAACCCAATATCATGAGTAAGAATGTTCTTGCCACTGGCAGTAGGTCTAACACCACAGGAAGTGCTTGCAGCAACCATCCTGGCAGTAGTAGTACCAAAACGCAAGTCACATTTGACCTCCTTTGCCTTTGGTAAGCAAATTATCACAAGGATGTTGACATTTTGGAGCACATGAGCAGTCAGCCCTTGTTCTTTAACCCCTTCACGAACTTGAACGTACCCAGTATGTCATGGCTGGGAAGTGCTTTCAGACCTTGGAAGTACTGGGTACATCCTGGCGATTTTGCACGCACAGGAGCTGTGCGCGCACAATCATCTCGGGATGTTCAGCTAATATCTGTAGCTCCGGTCCGGCGTCCTCCTCTCCTCCCTCCGGCTCCCTTGCAGTGTCTTCTCGGGGTGCGCACACAACGTGCAGATCCCTGGGCACTGTACTTAGGGCATGGGCGCGCTCCCTCTCTCTTAAAGGGTCCGCGCGCTGTCCTAAAAAGTCCCGGGACAATGGCCTGAGGACTGTTCCTATTTAAGGCACCTCCTCCAAAATGGTGGTGCCTGTGCAAAGTTGTTGTTTGCGTGCTAAACACTCTCTCCAGCCCTCAGGTCCCAGCCATACCTGCCAGCCTGCCTATCAGCCATGCCCGCCAGCCTGCCTATCAGCCGTGCCCGCCAGCCTGCCTATCAGCCATACCCACCCGCTAGCCTGTCTATCAGCCGTGCCCACCAGCCTGTCTATCAGACGTGCAAGCCTGCCTGTCTACCTGCGTTGCCTGCCTACCGGCCGTGCTCATCTGCTGTGCCTGTCGGCTTCGGCCATCAGTCCCGAGGGAGTCGCCTGCTATCACAAGAGGTCGGTCCCAGAGTGGCACCTGGTCCACCTTCCCGGTCCCTCCTTGGTTCACGGAGTCGACTAAGCTGCCGTGTAGCCAGGGTCGGTCCGGGTAGACACTTAGTTACGCCCCTCTGGTCCCTCCTTGTTCCACAGCACAGTGGTTCCACCATCCGGGTCCATAACAGTTTGCACAGGCCATGGAATCTGGTGGCTCCCAGGCTCCTTCACTCTCAGACTTGTACAAAGAGGTCTCCCCCAGAGATCTCAACAAGATACGATCTTGTCCTATCTGCGGACTGTTAACTCCCGCCTGGATGCACTGTCCACCCCGGCTGTGTCCGCCTCTAACCAAGCGACATCCGCTTCGGTGGCACCTCAACTCAGTGATGCTGAGGCACCCAGTTTAGGACCTCGGCTATCTGCTCCACCACGTTTTGGCGGTGATCCCGCTCTATGTCGGGGCTTCATCAACCAGTACACGCTGCACTTCATGCTCTTGGCTCATCAGTTCACTTCTGACCGGGCTAAAGTGGCATTTATCATATCTCATCTCACCGGAGAGGCATTGGCATGACTTAGTCCTCTAGGGGAGAGAGGAGATCCCCTAGTGTTGAATCTTTAGGCTTTTCTTGCGGCCTTCCACAGGGTTTTTGATGAACCCGGCTGCACATCCTCAACTGTCTCCTCTCTTCTTCGTCTACGCCAATGGAGTCTCACTGTGGGCCAGTATGCGCTGCGGTTCCGGACCCTCGCGTCTGAACTGGCCTGGAATAATGAGGCCCTGGTGTCTACCTTTTGGGAGGGCCTTTCTGGACAGATCAAGGACGAATTAGCCGGTAGTGACATACCCTCCTCTCTGAATGACCTGGTGTCTTTGGCCACATGGATCAACATCTGGTTTCAGGAGCGTTCTAAGGAGGGGATTCGTGAGAAGAAATCTCTGCACCTTGCACCAACCTTCCAAAGGTCAGTCTCCCTACAGGCCTCTACCTCGGCATCCACCCCTGAAGCTATGCAGGTAGACCATGTTAAGATGGGCAAGTCCGTCGCGCTGAGGGAAGATGTTTTTACTGTGGCAGCACAGAACATCTACTCCGCTCTTGTCCAGAGAGACCGGGAAACTCCAGTGCCTAGGATCGCTTGGAGAGGTCATCCTGGGCAAAAATTCTTCCTCTCCATCACTGACTCTGTTGGTATCGATAACTTGCGGGAAGATACACTTCTTCAAGACTGCCTATCTGTATTCCAGTGCCGCTGGGAATCTCATCCAACAGGCCCTAGTGGAGCGGTATCAGATTCCTATTCAACGCCTTTCAGATGCGTTAGCAGTTTCCTCCGTGGATGGGAGGGTCCTTGCAGAGTCGACCTTGTTTGTCAACGAGCCTGTAGTTCTTCTGGTGGGAATGCTACACTCGGAGAAAATCTTCTACGTTCTGTCCGGCCTCTCTCATCCTTTGCTGCTAGTACTGTCTTGGCTACAGAGACAGGAGCCAGTCTTGAATTTGAGCTCGGATGAGGTGCTCCGCTGGGGTCAGGAGTGTCATGAGACCTACTTGGCTCCTGTCCATCCTGCTCGACCTCTTTCCACTCCAGCTAACCTACCTGGCTTTCCGGCACCTTACTGGTCATATGCTGATGTCTTTGACAAAAAGGAGGCTGAGACACTACCTCCTCATAGGCAGTATGACTGTCCCATCGACCTCATCCCTGGTGCCTCACCTCCTCGTGGTCGAATCTAACCCCTGTCGCTGGCCGAGACCCGTGCCATGTCTGAGTACATTGAAGAGAATATTGCTATGGGATTTATCCAGTAATCCACCTCTCCGGCTGGAGCAGGATTCTTCTTCGTCAAGAGGAAGGAAGGCGCTCTTCGCCCTGGTATTGACTATAGGGATCTAAATCAGATTACGATAAAAAATAAGTATCCCCTGCCTCTCATCTCGGAGTTGTTTGATTGCCTAAACGGCGCAAAGATCTTCACTAAACTCGATCTTCGTGGCGCGTACAATCTGATCCGGATTCACGAGGGAGATGAGTGGAAGACGGCATTCAACACTCGAGATGGCTACTACGAGTACCGCGTGATGCCCTTCGGATTCTGCAACGTGCCAGCTGTCCTTCAGGAGCTGGTGAACGACATCTTCTAAGATCTCCTATACTCATGCATGGTAGTGTACCTGGACAATATCCTGGTGTTCTCTCCTGATTTGCCTTCACATCGGAGAGATGTTTGACAGGTATTGCAGAGGCTCAGGAAGAATCGTCTGTATGCCAATTTCGAGAAATGTGTCTTTGAACAGACTTCTCTTCCTTTTCTGGGATACATAATCTCGGAGATGGGTCGTAGGATAGATCCCGAAAAAGTGTCTGTCATCCTAAAATGGCCCCGACCTGAGGGGTTGAAGGCTATTCAGTGGTTTCTGGGATTCGCTAATTATTACCACCTCTTCATTCCTCGTTTCTCTTCCTGGACTGTTCCTATCTCTGCCCTGACCCGCAAAGGGGCTAATCCCAAGGAATGGACTTCCGAGGCGGAAAGTGCCTTTGTGTCCTTGAAACAAGCTTTCTCTTCTGCTCCGGTGCTACATTGTCCTGACTATAACAAACAGTTCTTCCTGGAGGTTGATGCCTCTTCCTCAGGGGCCGGAGCAGTACTCACCCAGAAATCCTCGTCCGGACGAATGGTGACCTGCGGCTTCTTTTCTAAGCTCTTCTCTCCTTCTGAGCACAAATACTCCATTGGAGATCGGGAACTGCTTGCCATAAAACTAACGCTGGAGGAGTGGCGGTTCTTACTAGAAGGGGCTCTGCATTTGGTGGTCATCTACACCGACCATAAGAATCTCACCTACTTGCAGCCTGCTCAAAGAGTAAATCCTCGTGAGGCTAGATGGTCTCTGTTCTTTGCTCGCTTCAACTTCTCTCTCCATTTTCACCCGGCAGACATGAATATTAAGGCAGAAGCGCTCTCTCACTGTAATTATAATGGATACCCCAGGAGTCTCTTTGCGTGGAACAAAGATACTACTGAACACAGTTTATAGGTATCAAAGTTTAGATTATAAACACACGGTGTTTCAAACAAGTGCAGATGAAAACTCAAAGTCCATAAACACTCAGGGGAAAATGCAGAGCAGTCTGTAAAGTACAGTTCACACTAGAGGATGCTAGAAAACAAGTAAGTCTTTATCAAGTCCATACACAAATATATATATAGATGCAAGTAAGTCAATACAATATATATTAGATAATCCAGGGAGGCCTGGGTGGGAAGTCCCTGATAGTGCAGCACAAACCTGTGCTCTGCAACTATCTAATGAAGGTGAGTCAGAGCAGAAACCAGCTTACTTGTTAGCAAAATGCAGGTGAGGACTGAGGCTCAGAGGAAGAAGCACGAGCAGCCAGGAGAAGGAGGAATGCTGGTAACAAGTGAATGCAGCAGAATCTCTGAGAGCAGATAACAGGAGATCCACACAGATTTGCAAGGGAAAGCAGGAAACTAGGAAACCACCAGGAACAGGTCACAGGCAGAATACTCTAGCACTGACTAGAGGATGGGGTGGAGTTATAAAGCAGGAAGACAAGGGGCACGAGACAAAAGACGCCATCTTGAAAGAGGGCAAAAATGGGCAAAATGTAATCAAAAATATTCAAAGTCCTAACACCCACTCATTCCTGTCTACCGATCAAGAGGAGGAGCCTCTACACATCATTGACCCCTCCAGAATAATGACTGTTGCCCCATTTGACCTGTCTCATCTTCCTCCTGGTAAGACCTTTGTGGCGGCTCCGGATAGGGGTCATTAGTCCAAACTGTGTGGACATGCCAGTCAGAGGAAGACTCTTCTGCTTATTTTCCGACATTATGGGTGGCCGATTCTGCGCAAGGATGTTGCGGATTTTGTTTCTGCTTGCTCTTCCTGTGCCCGTAACAAGACACCTAGGCAACTTCTGACTCTTCCTCTACCCACGTCTTCTGCTCCGTGGCAACACATCGCAATGGATTTCATCACGGATCTTCCTCTATCTGCCGGTTGTACTGTCATTTGGGTGGTCGCTGACCACTTCTCCAAGGTGGCCCACTTCTTCCCCTTGCTGACTCTTCCTTCTGTGCCAGTGCTAGCCAAAGACTTTATCCTTCACATCTTCCGTTTCCACGGCCTACCTCTTCATCTTGTCTCGGATAGAGGAGTTCAGTTTACTTCACGCTTCTGGAGAGCCACCAGTAAGTTGCTGAATGTCGCATTGGACTTCTCTTCGGCCTATCATCCGCAGTCCAATGGACAGGTTGAGCGTATCAATCAGATCCTCACTATCTTCCTTCGGCATTTCATCAACCCTCACCATAACGACTGGGTGGAGCTTCTGCCTTTGTCCGAATTTTCCTGCAATAACCATGTGAGTGAATCCTCTGCCAAATCTCCGTTCTTTGTGGCGTACAGTCAGCATCCCAATATTCTGCTTCCTATTTCTACTTCTGTTGACAATCCTGCTGTGGAGTCTCTCGTCAGAGATTTTTCTGTGATTTGGGAGGACACTAAATCTGTGCAGCTACAATTCTCTGAGTGAATGAAGAAACATGCTGATAAGAGTCATCTGGACCCACCTCTTTTCCGTCCGGGGGACAAGGTCTGGCTTTCATCCAAGTATGTCCGTCTAAAGATACCTTCATTCAAGTTGGGTTCGCGGTTCATCAGCCCTTTCGAGATTCTGAGCCAAAATAATCCAGTGGCGTACAAGCTGAAACTCCCTGCCTCATTATGGATTCCCAATTCCTTTCATGTGTCTTACCTCAAGCCTGTATTCCTCAATTCTTTCTCTGACGATTCGGGTACCACTCCAGCTCCAGTCTCCGCTGAGGACGTTTTTGAGGTAGAGAGCATTCTGGCCACCAAAAAGGTAAGAGGGAAGACTTTCTTTCTTGCAGATTGAAAGGGGTTTGGTCCTGAGGAGAGGTCATGGGAGCCCAGGAAGAACATACATGCTCCCCTTCTTCTAGAAAAATTTCTTGCAGGCTTGAAGGAGAGGGGCGTAAAGGGGGGGTACTGTAACGTCAGCGTCTCTGCCTCCAGCCCGGCAATGACGCTGATCCCCTTCACCGCCGCTGCTCCGGTCCGACGTCCTCCTTTCCTCCCTCCGGCCCCCTCACAGCATCTGCGCGGGGTGTGCGGACCGCGTGCAGATCCCCGGGCACTGTACTTAGGGCACGCGCTCCCTCTCTCTTAAAGGGGCCACGCGCGCTGTCCTAAAAAGTCCCTTGCCAATGGCCAGAGGACTGTTTCTTTTCAAGGCACCTCCTCTAAAATGGAGGTGCCTGTGCAAAGTTGTTGTTTGTGTGCTAAACACTCTCTCCAGCCCTCAGATCCCAGGCATACCCGCCAGCCTGTCTATCAGCCATGCCCGCCAGCCTGCCTATCTGCCGTGCTCGCTAGCCTGTCTATCAGCCGTGCCCGCCAGCCTGTCTATCAACTGTGCAAGCCTGCCTCTCTACCTGCGTTGTCTGTCTGATTACCGGCCATGCTCATCCGCTATGCCTGTCGGCTTCGGCCATCAGTTCCGTGGGAGTCACCTGTTCTCACGCGAGGTCGGTCCCAGAGTGGCACCTGGTCCACCTTCCCGGCCCCTCCTTGGTTCACGAAGTCGACTAACACGCCGTATAGCCATGGTCGGTCTGGGTCGGCACTTAGTTACGCCCCCCTGGTCTCTCCTTGTTCCACAGCACAGTGGTTCCACCACCTGAATCCGTAACAATATCATTGCTGACACCCAGCTCTCACTGCCAGGAGCAGTGTTGATTTTTTCATTTTGCCTCCCAAAGATCACAGGCTTGCCACACATTTATCTTGCACTCTACGCTGAGCAATTACACTGGGGTTTCCATGTAAATATCTTAAATACGTGATTCAGATGGAACCTCCGGCAAAAGATTCCCTATAATGAGGCAAATGGAGGCACTGTGGGTGCCGTCTGGTCTATGATCCAGTGGTGTCCGTCTTTTTAGGCATGCATAAAAGCGTGGTCAGCCACAGTTTGGTACTCTGCTGAAAATAAGGACACAGCTGAACAGAGGCCAGATGAAATTAAGAGTAACTCTGCTGCCTCATTATAGTGAATGGATTCCTCTGGGTTTCATCTGAATCACATAACTCGGAGATTTAGATGGAAATCCCATAGTAATTGCTCAGCGTAGAGCGCCGGATAAATGTGATCCAAAATGTTATGTAAAATGTTCCCAACAAAAGTTTCAAATCAATCCACAAAAAAAGCAAGTCCCCACTCAGGTCGGTCATCTGGTAATGGAAATATAGGGGACTTCCATGTTACTAGTAGAACAAAGGCTCTGATCCCCAGTGTGCCTAACCCAAATTTAGAATCAACATGTTTGGGATTTCTGTAGCGATGAGAGCCCGCCTAATTTACAGGTGTGTGTCTCCAGAAGCACGAGCTGGGCACTACAGCATAGTGGGCACTACAACGTACTGGGGACTACAATGTATTGGGCACTATAATTTTTTCTGAGCAACATCCACTGCTACTTGTTTCTGGAAACCATCCATGGAGTCAAAATTGTCACTACACCTGTAGATAACTTACCAAACTTACCATAATTTCCAAAATGGGGTCACTTGAGGGGGGATTCTGCTCTTCTAGCACTTAAGGGCTCTGTATATGGAGGCCGCAAATTATTCCAGGAAAATCTGCGCTCCAGGAGGCAAATAGCGCCCCGTCTCTCCCGAGTTTCATCGTGTGGCTAAGTAGTACAGTAGTACTGAAAACTTAGGCAAGAAAGTGAAAGAATTGGGAGCGCAGGTGGTCTTCTCATCCATCCTCCCAGTGGATGGCCTTTGAACAATGAGGTGGAATAAGATTCAACAGGTGAACAACTGGCTACGTCGATGGTGCCGTCAACAAAGATTTGGATTTCTGGATCACGGGATGAATTACCTATATGATGGACTACTTGCTAGAGATGGGGTGCACCTTACGAAGACTGGAAAACGTGTATTTGGAAGTCGCCTTGCTACACTCATCAGGAGAGCTTTAAACTAGAACAATGTGGGAAGGGAAGCAAAAGGCCAGAAAAAGCTATATAGCTGACAAATACTATTGAGATCTCTGCTATTGGAAGTGGAAAGGAAGAAAGAAAGAAAGAACAAAGACAAAAAAATATAAATAATAAAAATAGGGGAGGAAGAGAAACCAATCACAAACTAAAATGTTTTTATACAAATGCACAAAGCATGGGCAACAAACAAGGAGAATTGGAACTACTAACGCAGGAAAAGAAATATGATGTCATTGGAATCAATGAAACTTGGTGGGATGATACACATAATTGGAATACAAGGCTAAAAGGATACAACTTATTTGCAAGAAACAGACTTGATAAACGAGGAGGAGGTGTTGCATTGTATGTTAGAAAAGTGTATATCTGCACAGAGATTGAAGCTTCAGAGACTGGGAGTTCTGTGGAAACTGTTTGGGTAAGAATACAAGGAGAGAACAGCGGAAAGGACACCATTGTACGCATTTGTGACGCCCAGCTGCGCTTGGTATCACAGATCCTAGAAGAGTGCATTGATGGATTCCTCCACAAGAGGCCCCCATAAACATTCACACATCTCCACCTTCCACCTCAGACCAGCAGAGGGAGCCTGTTAGGGATATAAATAGGGAAGGTGGAGCCAGGCAGTCCAGTCTAGTTCAGTCTGGTTTAGCAGTCCAGTCCAGTACAGTCTTAGAAGAGTTACCTCAGAGGACAGAGCCTGTTCCAGCTCCTGCAGTTGCTAGCCTGCAGTGGAGCTTACCCAGACTAAGACTCAGTTGTAGCTCAGAATAGTGAGCTTTAGGTGTGCTGGCACCATAAGATCGGTGAAGCGTGGCAAGCTGCCGTTAGTGTGAGTAGCCTAGTGAGGGCCCGAGCATGGCTGAAGGTGAGTGGAAAGTGAGTAGCAGTGGGGGCAGAGGAGCTTACCCAGCTCACCCTGAAACATTTACCGGACACCGGGTCCGATCTTACCGGGATCTCTATGACCCAGTAAGGCATAACCGGAATCCCTGGAGAACTACAGGTCCCAGGTTCACCAGAGAGCTGATACGTAACAGAGCCAGGAGACACTTAGGTCCCATAAACTTGGAGCGTGTACTCCAAGAGAAGGCCCTACCACAACGTCAGCCGGTGCAGGACAGAAATAAAGTTAGGCCTAGCTCCAGGCAGGTCAGAAACTTACTACGCAGAGGCAAGAAACAGGAGGCCCTACACCAGCTCATTGGGGAGGATCCTGATATGCACCCTTCACCCTACAGTGCTCCGGGATGTGCCTGATTTTCCACCAGTAAAAGGTACTGAAGAGACTACCGTGTCCATCCCCGTTCTTGCTCTGACCCGGCTGGGTCTCGCCTGTCCTGCATCCCCCTCTCCGTACGCTGCCCTGAGGCCTAGCTCCACCTGTGGGGAGCTATACCATCGAGCTGCCTTATCACTGGCCTCATTGGACTGCCGCAACGCTGGTGATTCTCACCAGAAACCACAGGTGGCGTCACAAACTTTCATAAACTTAACAAACAATCCCCTTTTAAAAGCTGACCCCAGGGTACAGGCCCGGGAGCCGACCACCGCGACATCCCCAAGGCCAGGCAAAGGCCTGGGTACCGAGTCATCCCCATCCCTTGGGCTAGTCACATTTACTACAGGCCACCTGGGCAAACTGAAGATAGGGATGAACACTTTACGTATCAAATGACCAAGTTCTCAAAAAAAAAATGACGTAGTGGTCATGGGAGATTTCAACTATCCAGACTTTTGTTGGGAATCTCTCTCAAGTAAAACTAACAGGTCAATCAAATTCTTATCCTCTCTTGCTGACAACTTTATTTTCCAAAAGGTAGGGAAGAAAACAAGGGGATCTGCTACTTTGGATCTAATCCTTATAAACAAGGAGGAAATGGTTGAGGAGGTAAAAGTGGCTGGGACCCTAGGAGACAGCGATCATGCTATTATAGAATTTTGGATAACTAGAGGAGGAAGAAATGTGAAGACTCAAACTTCAAGGTTAGATTTCAGAAAGGCAGATTTTAAGCGACTCAGAAAGAGAATAGGAGGGATCCAATGGCTGGATGTGCTTAAGGACAAAAATGTCCAGGAAGGATGGGAAATTTTTAAGATTGAGATTCTCAAAGCACAATCGTTAACAATCCCGAAAAGTAGGAAGAATGGGAAGCATTTAAGGAAACCAGGATGGATGAACACAGAAATTAAACACATGCTGAAAAGAAAGAAAGAAATGTTTATCAAATGGAAAGAGGGAGGCATATCTAAAGAAGATTATAATGCAGTCTGCAGAACCTGTAGGGCACATATCAGGTTACATAAAGCTGACAATGAATTAAGGCTTGCAAGAGATGTCAAAAGCAATAAAAAAGGATTTGGGGGTATGTCAAAAGTAAAAGAAAAGTCAAAGATGCTATAGGATTTTTACAGGATGAAAATGGTGAAATGGTAAGAAAGGATGTTGAGAAGGCCGAACTTTTTAATTCCTATTTTGCATCAGTTTTCTCTCAGAAAGAAAATGTAACATCAACTGATCTTCACTGTCCTATTAAAGGAATAGAAGAATCCAGGTTATCTGTAAACAGAAAGACTGTGAGGGAATATTTAGCTAATATAAATGAGTTCAAGTCTCCAGGTCCAGATGAATTACACCCCAGAATACTGAAGGAGATCGTAGAAGAAATTTTAGAACCACTCTCCATAATCTTTGAAAATTCTTGGAGAACAGAAGAAGTCCCAGAAGACTGGAGAAGAGCAAATGTTGTTCCTATCTTCAAAAAGGGGAAGGAGGTGGACCCAGGGAACTATAGGCCGGTGAGTCTGACTTCTATACCAGGAAAGATCTTTGAACAAATTATTAAGCAACATGTATGTAAGTACCTGGATAAGAATGAAGTGATTAACCAGAGTCAGCATATGTTTGTAACTAACAAGTCATGTCAGACTAACTTAATTTCCTTCTATGACAGAATCACTGACTGGGTGGATCAGGGAAATGCTATAGATATAGTATATCTTGACTTTAGCAAAGCATTTGACAAAGTATCTCACACCATCCTTATTGAAAAAATGACCAAGTATTGAATGGACAAGGCAACTGTTAGGTGGATTCATAACTGGCTTAGTGATCGGACTCAAAGAGTAGTCGTAAATGGCTTCACATCCAGTTGGATGAATGTCTCAAGTGGGGTACCACAGGGCTCTGTACTGGGACCTGTTTTGTTCAACATCTTTATTAATGATTTAGATGAAGGAATTGAGGGTAAACTGATTAAATTTGCTGATGACACCAAGCTAGGAGGGATAGCTAACACTAGAGAAGAGAGAGAGGCTTCAAAAATACCTAAATAAACTGGAGCAGTGGGCAGCAACTAACAGAATGTTTTTTAACAGGGAAAAATGCAAAGTACTACGTCTGGGCAATAAAAATGAAAAAAGCATATACAGAATGGGAGGAATAGAGCTAAGCAACAGCACATGTGAAAAAGACTTAGGTATACTAATAGATCATAGACTGAGCATGAGTCAAAAGTGTGATGCAGCAGCAAAAAAGGCAGATACAATTCTGGGATGTATTAACAGAAGCATACAGTCTAGATCACGTGAAGTCATTATCGCACTTTACTCCTCTTTGGTCAGACCTCATCTGGAATACGGTGTACAGTTTTGGGCACCACATTTTAAAAAATACATTGACAAACTGGAGCAAGTTCAGAGAAGAGCGACCAGAATGGTGACCGGTCTGCAAACCATGTCCTATGAGGAACGGTTACAGGATTTGGGAATGTTTAGCTTGCAAAAAAGAAGACTGAGAGGAGACTTAATAGCTGTCTACAAATATCTCAAGGGCTGTCACATTGTAGAAGGATCATCTTTATTCTCATTTGCACAAGGAAAGACTAGAAGCAATGGGATGAAACTGAATGGGAGTTTTGACAGTTAGGGTAATCAATGAGTGGAACAGACTGACAAGACAGGTGGTGAGTTCTCCTTCAATGGACGTCTTCAAACAAAGGCTGGACAGACATCTGTCTGAGATGATTTAGTGAATCCTGCTTTGAGCAGGGGGTTGGACCAGATGACCCAGGAGGTCCCTTCCAACTCTACCATTCTATGATTTTATGATTCTATGATTCTACAGTACAGCCACATATGGGGTATTTCTACATTCAGTAGAAATTCTGGGACAAATTTTGGTGCCATTT
Organism: Phyllobates terribilis; assembly: GCF_046119375.1. Classification (NCBI taxonomy): domain Eukaryota; kingdom Metazoa; phylum Chordata; class Amphibia; order Anura; family Dendrobatidae; genus Phyllobates; species Phyllobates terribilis. Next base: position 406,618,659 of record NW_027362764.1, read on the forward strand.
GTACCCATTTCACAACGTGAAAATGTAAAATATGGGGCTAACACAAACTTTTGATGGTAAAAATGCAATTTTTTCTTCGCTGCCCAATGGCATAAAATTCTGTGACACACCTGTGGTGTCAAAATGATCACTATACCTTTGGATGAATTTATTGAGAGGTATAGTTTGTAAAATGGGGTCACTCATGGGGGTTTCTGCTTTTCTGACACCTCAGGGGCTCTGCTAATGTAACATGGCGCCCTCAAACCATTTCAGCAAAATCTGAACTCCAATATGGCGCTTCTTCCCTTCCGAGCTTTGCACTGTGCCTCAAAAGTAGTTTTTCACCACATATGGGGTATCAATGTACTCAGGAGAAATTGCTCAACAAATTTTGGGTTCCATTTTCTTCTGCTATCCTTGCAGAAATTAAAAAAATTGGGGCTAAGAACATTTTGTGGGAAAAATATTTTTTTTTTTTCATTTTTATAGATCAACGTTATAAAGTTCTGTGAAACACCTGTGGGTTTAAGGTACTCACCACACATCTAGATACATTCCTTGAGGGGTATAGTTTCCAAAATGGGGTCACTTGTGGGGGTTTCCACTGTTTAGGCACATAAAGGGCTTTCCAAACGTGACATGACACCCGCAGAACAATCCATCAAAATCTGAGTTCCAAAACATCACTCCTTCCTTTCTGAGCCCTACCCAAACAGTAATTTTACTCCACATATGGGTCATCGTTGTACTCAGTAGAAATTGCACAACAAATTTTGTTTTGCATTTACTCCCTGTTACCCTTGTGAAAATAAAAAAAATTGGGCTAAAAACATTTTTGTGGAAAAAATGTGATTTTTTATTTTCACGGCTCTACGTTATAAACTTCTGTGAAGCACCTTGGGGTTCAAGGTGCTCACCACACATCTAGATACATTTGTTAAGGGTACCACCAAAAAGAAACAATAGGTTCTTATTGTCTCAAAGATAAATCTTTATTAAGTATCACAAAAATAGTATACACAATGGAAGACCACATATCCCCTGCACATGAATATTGCACTTATAAAGACATAGTAGTCAATCTACAACCCCTGGCAAAAATTATGGAATCACCGGGCTCGGAGGATGTTCATTCAGTTGTTTAATGTTGTTGAAAAAAAGCAGATCACAGACATGGCACAAAACTACAGTCATTTCAAATGGCAACTTTAGTGCTTTAAGAAACACTAAACAAAATCAAGTTAAAAAATGTGGTACTCAGTAAGGGTCATTTTTTTCAGACCAAGCAGAGGGAAAAAATTATGGAATCACCCTGTAAATTTTCATTTCCAAAACTAACACCTGCATCAAATTAGATCTGCTCATTAGTCTGCATCTAAAAACGAGTGATCACACCTTGGAGAGCTGTTGCACCAAGTGGACTGACATGAATCATGTCTCCAACACGAGAGATGTCAATTGAAACAAAGGAGAGGATTATCAAACTCTTAAAAGAAGGTAAATCATCACGCAATGTTGCAAAAGATGTTGGTTGTTCACAGTTAGCTGTGTCTAAAATCTGGACCAAATACAAACAACATGGGAAGGTTGTTAAAGAGAAAAAAAAATGGTAGACCAAGGAACACATCAAAGCGTCAAGACCGGAAACTTAAAGCAATATGTCTCCAAAACAGGAAATGCACAACAAAACAAATGAGGAATGAATGGGAGGAAACTGGAGTCAATGTCTGTGGCAGAACTGTAAGAAACTGCCTAAAGGAAATGGGATTTACATACAGAAAAGCTAAACATAAGCCATCATTAACACCTAAACAGAAAAAACAAGGTTACAATGGGCTAAGGAAAAGCAATCGTGGACTGTGGATGACTGGATGAAAGTCATATTCAGTGATGAAACGCGAATCTGCATTGGGCAAGGTGATGATGGTGGAACTTTTGTTTGGTGCCATTCCAATTAGAATTATAAAGATTACTGCATGAAGAGAACATGCAAATTTCCACAGTCATTGATGATATGGTGCTGCATGTCAGGTAAAGGCACTGGGGAGATGGCTGTCATACTGATAGAACTCTCCTGTTGGTTTTTTTCTAGTTTGCTGGTCACATGACCTTTTTTGCCTATTTAATCAGGCCCCGCCCTCCTGGCCTTGCTGGACTTCATTGTAATTTCTACTCTTGAGCTAGCTTGGTGCTCTGTTACCTTTCTCTGTTAGTTTTGCTAGGTCTTCTGACCTCTATGTTCTATGTTGCGTGTTTGTCTTTTACTGCTACAATTTCTGCTAGGAGGTGTCCAACTTTATCCCAGTCCCTAGTTCTTGTAGGGATCCCTCCCTTGCATCTATAGGTCTTCGTACAGACTAGCTGAGGACTTTAGCGGGTCTGATCGCAGGATCAGGTTCCCCGTTACATCGTAGGGATCCAGTTTAGTTCTATTGTAGGGACAGATCTCCTGTATTTCCTTAGTGCTTGTAGCAGATCATAACAGTAAGTCCAGCCTAAAAAAAAAAAAAAAATTCTCTAAGGAAAGACCTCCAGTTTCCATCATGGTCTCGGTTCAAGATTTGGCTCAACGCTTGCAGGGACTCTCTCTGGAGGTGGCCGAGCTCCAACAACACGTGAGTAGCTGTTCTGGAGCACATTTTGTGGAGCCAAAGGTACGTCTGCCTGATCTATTTTTAGGTGAAAACAAGATTTTTTTTCTTTTAAAAATGCTTGTTTATTGCATTTTCGTTTAAGACCCAGATCCTCTGGTGATGAATCACAGCGCATAGGGTTCATAATGTCACTTTTGTGCAAAGATCCTCAGGGATGGGCCTTTTCTCTCCAACCTAGTGATCCATGCTTTAGATCAGTGGATAGTTTTTTTTCTGCTTTGGGTTTGTTGTACGATGCTCCTGATCGTGTCTCATCTGCTGAGTCTGAATTGAGACATCTGAGGCAGGGATCAGGTAATGTGGAAAAATATTGTTCTCATTTCCGTCGGTGGTCTGCCCAGGTGGGGTGGAATGATTCAGCTTTGAAAAGTTTGTTTCTTGCAGGACTAGGTGAAAGGGTTAAGGATTTGCTGATTGCTTATCCCACATCTGGAAACTTGCAGGAGGCAATGCAATTCGCTATATGGGTGCACAGGAGACAGCGTGCAAGGGGTAATGAGAGTAAATCCTCTGCCATGTCAGCTCCGAGTCTTGAGAGGGTCTGTGCTGACAAAGGAGAGCCGATGGAGATTGGGGCGATGGCACCCCGCTCTCAGGAAAAAGACCGCAGGCTTTCCGGAGGTTTGTGCTTCTATTGCGGAAATTCTGGTCATTTCATTAAGAACTGTGTGCTTCGTATGAACAAAGAAAAAAAAATGGTCAGTCATGCACGTATAGCCTGTTTAAATACTAAGGGAGTATTCCTATCTGCTACTACCGCTGCTCAGGAAGAATTAATTGAATTTCGGGTATTTGTGGATTGTGGTTCTACTCTGAATGTGATTGATGGGGGATTCTTGGAAAAACTTAAATTAAAACCTAAACCTTTGTCATCCCCTATTGCTGTGGTTTCTGTTGATGGCTCTCCCTTGAAGAGTGTTGCTCACAAGGTCTGTGAATTTCCCCTCACTATTAATGGTATTCATCAAGAGAATTTGGATTTGGTAGTATTAAATAATTTGCCTTCTCCAGTAATTTTGGGGTTGCCCTGGTTAAAATTGCACAATCCTGTACTGGATTGGTCTACCAATGAAATTAAGTCCTGGAGCACTAAATGTTATGACAAGTGTTGTAACGGACGTATTGCTGCGGTGGAAAAAGGGGAATTACCTGTACCTATTCAGGATTTTTGGAGAGTTTTTTCTGAGGAGGAGTCACAAATTTTGCCTCCCCATAGAGACTATGATTGTACTATTGAATTTGTCCCTGGAGCGACTCTTCCTAAAAGTCGTTTATTTAATCTTACTATTCCTGAGAGAAAGGCTTTGGAGGAATACATACAGACAAACTTCGCCGCCGGTCACATTAGGCCTTCCAAGTCTCCTGTGGCTGTTGGATTTTTTTTTGTAAAAAAAAAAGATGGCGGTTTACGTCCTTGTCTGGACTTTCGTGAGATTAATAAAATTACTGTACGCAATCCTTACCCACTGCCATTGATTCCTGATTTGTTTAACCAGTTAGTGGGGGCCAAGTGGTTCTCTAAAATTGATCTCCGGGGGGCATACAATTTGTTGCGCATGAAGGAGGGTGATGAATGGAAGACTGCTTTTAACACTCCTGTGGGTCATTTAGAGAATCTGGTTATGCCTTTTGGTCTTACCAATGCTCCAGCATTTTTTCAGAATCTTATTAATGACATCCTTAGACCTTTGATCGGCAAAAATGTGGTTGTGTATTTGGATGACATTCTGATTTATTCGCCTGATCTGGAGTCTCATTGGCGGAGCGTACGTGAGGTTTTACAGTTATTAATGGACAATTCGCTTTTTGCTAAGCTAGAGAAATGTGAGTTTGCTGTACAGAGAATTAGTTTTTTGGGTTACATTATCTCCAGTGAAGGTTTTGAGATGGACCCGGTGAAAGTTCAAGCTGTGCTGGAATGGCCTAGGCCTATTGGTTTGAAATCGATACAGAGGTTTTTGGGTTTCGCCAATTATTACAGAAAATTCATAAAAAAAATTTCTATTATTGTCAAACCGCTGACCGATCTCTCCAGGAAAGGTGCTAAGAAAGGTGCTAATGCGGTTCAGTGGACTTCTGAGGCCATTGAAGCTTTTGTGTTTCTAAAGGAGAGGTTCACCTCTGCTCCCATCCTTATGCAGCCTGATGTGACTAAGCCGTTTTTGGTTGAGGTTGATGCTTCTTCTGTGGGGGTCGGTGCTGTGTTGTCTCAGGAAAGCAAGGATGGAGTACATCCCTGTGCCTTTTTTTCAAAAAAATTTTCTGAGACTGAACTTAATTACGATATTGGTAATCGGGTATTGCTGGCTATTAAACTCACATTTGAACACTGGCGTCATCTCTTGGAAGGTGCTGAATTTCCCATTCAGGTTTTCACTGATCATAAAAATCTGATCTATCTTGATGCTGCCAAGCGCTTGAATGCCCGTCAGGCTAGGTGGGCACTTTTTTTCTCGCGGTTTAATTTTTCCGTTACTTAAATCCCGGGTACCAAGAATGTTAAAGCGGATGCTTTGTCTCGCAGCTTTTCTCCCATGGTCAGTGCTGAGGAGGAGGAGGAGAGCATTTTACAAGAAGGTGTTGTGATTGCTGCTTTGGACTCCGTTTTGGAGGATGAGATTCTTAAAGCTCAGGAGAATGCCCCACCTAACACTCCTGATGGGAGGTTGTTTGTGCCTAGGACCTTTAGGAGAGATTTGTTTGTTGAGTGTCATGAGTCTCGGTTGGCAGGTCATCCAGGAATTTCTGAGACCAAGAGACTTGTGGGTCGCAGTTTTTGGTGGCCTGGATGGCAGAAGGAAGTCATTAAGTGGGTGCGTCAATGTACTGTGTGTGCTAGATCTAAGTCTTCGCATGCTCCTGCTGGCGGTTCCTAGTGCACCTTGGACACATCTGGCTATGGACTTTATTACTGACCTTCCCCCCTCTGAAGGTTTCACGGTCATCTGGGTGGTCGTGGACCGTTTTAGCAAGATGTGTCACTTGGTTCCCTTCATCAAACTGCCTTGCGCTAAGACACTCGCTAAGGCCTTTGTCAAGGAAATTGTCAGACTACATGGCGTTCCTACTGACATTGTTTCTGATAGGGGACCTCAGTTCGTGGCTCGTTTTTGGCGTGCCTTTTGTGACAGGTTGGGAGTTCATTTGTCGTTTTCATCCGGATATCATCCTGAGTCTAATGGCCAGACAGAAAGAAAGAACCAGGATGTTGAGCAGTTCTTGCATTGCTTTGTGGCAGACAATCAAGAGGGGTGGTCTGAGTTTCTGCCACTTGCTGAATTTGCTCTTAACAACCATACATCCTCTTCTGCTGGGTGTTCGGCTTTTTTTTGTTGTTCTGGGAGACATCCGTCTTTTGGGTCATTCTCCAAATTGGTATCGGCTGTGCCTGAGGAGGAGAGTTTTTCCGGTGATTTGGAGAGAGTTTGGACGGATGTGCGTGATAATCTACAGGAAGCTAACAAAAAATCTAAGAGGGCCTTTGATAGGAAACGGCAAGAGGTTTTGTTTGCTATTGGTGACATGGTTTGGTTGTCCTCTAAGAATCTGCGATTGAGGATTCCTTCTAAAAAATTGGGTCCCAAGTTTGTAGGGCCCTTTAAGGTGCTTCAGATAGTTAACCAATCAGGTTTTCTGATAAGCCCAGGCCTAGGGGATCCGGAGGATCCTCTTAGAAGAGGGGGTACTGTTAGAACTCTCCTGGTGGTTTTTTTCTAGTTTGCTGGTCACATGACCTTTTTTGCCTATTTAATCCGGCTCCGCCCTCCTGGCCTTGCTGGACTTCATTGTAATTTCTACTCTTGAACTAGCTTGGTGCTCTGTTACCTTTCTCTGTTAGTTTTGCTAGGTCTTCTGACCTCTATGTTCTATGTTGTGTGTTTGTCTTTTACTGCTACAATTTCTGCTAGGAGGTGTCCAACTTTATCCCAGTCCCTAGTTCTTGTAGGGATCCCTCCCTTGCATCTATAGGTCTTCGTACAGACTAGCTGAGGACTTTAGCGGGTCTGATCGCAGGATCAGGTTCCCCGTTACATCGTAGGGATCCAGTTTAGTTCTATTGTAGGGACAGATCTCCTGTCTTTCCTTAGTGCTTGTAGCAGATCATAACACATACATCTTCAATAAATGCCCAAGTTTACATTGATATTTTGGACAGTTTTCTTATCCCATCAATTGAAAGGATGTTTGGGATGATGACATCATTTTTCAAGATGATAATGCATCCTGTCATAGAGCAAAAACTGTGCAAACATTCCTTGAAAGAAGACACATAAGGTCAATGTCATGGCCTGCAAATAGTTCGGATCTCAATCCAATTGAAAATCTTTGGTGGAAGTTGAAGAAAAAGGTCCGTGACAAGGCTCCAACCTGCAAAACTGAACTGGCAACAGCAATCAGAGAAAGTTGGAGCCAGATTGATAAAGAGTACTGTTTGTCACTCATTAAGTCCATGCCTCAGAGACTGCAAGCTGTTATTAAAGCCAAAGGTGGTGCAACAAAATACTAGTGATGTATTGGAGTGTTCTTTTGTGTGTTTGTTTTTCATGATTCCACAATAATTTTTTCCTCAGAATTGAGTGATTCCATAATTTTTTCCCTCTGCTTGGTCTGAAAAATTTACCCTTACTGAGTACCACATTTTTAATCTTGATTTCTTTTAGTGTTTCTTAAAGCCCTAAAGTTGCCATTTGAAATTACTTTAGTTTTGTGCCATGTCTGTGATCTGCTTTATTTCAACATCATTAAACAAGTGAATGAACATCCTCTGAGCCCAGTGATTCCATAATTTTTGACAGGGGTTGTAGAAGTATATATAGACTATGGTATAGTTGGCAATAAGCAAAAAAAAATACTAAATAAAAAAATTCAACAACACGTGTTGCATAATGCAAAAAACATTAAAATATATATGGTTAGCATTAATGTTGAATGCATGGAACATGTAAGTATCTGTGTGAGCTACAGACAAAATAGCCCTGTAATATTGAAACCCAAGTGGGACCATGTATAGTGTCTATTGTCTCATGTTGAACTCTATTGGGAATCTCCTAACGAGTAATATATCTGAATTGAAAGGGAAGATGCTACAGAATAACTTACATGTCCAGGAGAGTCAACATGTTTCTTTCATTAAAAAATGGAAGAAACACAAGATGAATGGCAATCTTCCTCAGTCTGGGCTCCATGCAATGTCTTGCCTCTTGGGGTTAGGATGATTCTGAGAAAGGTCAGAAATCGGCCTAGAACTACACGGGAGGACCTGGTCAATGACCTGAAGAGAGCTGGGGCCACAGTCTCAAACATTATCATTAGTAACACACTCTGCTGTGTCCCCCTGCTTACATCAGCACACGTCCAGGCCCATTTGAAGTTCACCAATGACCATCTGTATGATCCAGAGGAGGCATGGGAGAAGGTCATGTGGTCAGATGAAACAAAAATAGAACTTTTTGGTATCAACTCCACTCGTTGTGTTTGGAGAAAGAAGAAGGATGAGGACAACCCCAAGAACACCATTCCAATTGTGAAGCATGGTGGGGGAACCTCAAACTTTGGGGATGCCTTTCTGCAAAGGGGATAGGATGACTGTGTAGCGCCCCGAGGGTTCGGCCGCTACAGAGGTATTGCATCTCAACCAGATGTGCGATATCTCACTTCCAGGTAAGGATGGAGTGTGGATCAGGACCCTGACACCTGCATGCATTACACCACATTTCCGGGGGGCAGGGCGACCGATATGCTCCAAGTAGAGCACGACAGTCCCTGTCCCTGGCTGGAGTGGGGGGAGGGAACACCGAGGAAGGGGGGACCCTGTAGTGCATAGGAGGGAGGAGGCAGTTCCTGGGTGCATTGAGAAGGAGGTATAAAAGTGGGCACCATCTTAGTTCAAGAGTCAGTCAGTCCAGACAGAGAAGAAGAGAGAGCAGAAGGTGGGAGCAGAGGCTCTGCATGGGCTCTGCTCCGCAGGAAGGCCTGAGAGGGAGGCCGGGGCCTGGAGGAAGGAGAAGGAAGGAAGAGGAGCAGGGGAGGCTCCGGGAACAAGGAATGAAGGGACCCCAGGGGTGTGGACCGGCGAGTCACCACCACACTCCCGAATCTACCTGCGTAGGGGGGGGTCAGGCCCAAGGGGGAGACCGGTCCTCGAAACTAGTGGAGGCGGGGAACTACCCTCAGCTAGAAACCGGAGGCTGTGACATTTTATGTGGTGCAGCCCCTCGCTACACCCACTAGGAAGGCACCACATAGGGTCAGGGAAACGGCACCCACGTTGACCAGAGAAGGCCCGAGACAGCCGGACAGAAGCGAGGTCCCTGGCGGGGTATGACAGGCCAGAGAAAGGACACATAAAGGGGTTCCTGTGAAACGCTCCAAAGTTATCTGGGAGTAGGCCGAGCCCCTCACCTGGTGAACACAGTGCGACGCGGGACGTTATGACCAGCTGTGGTAACGTGGATAAAGAACTGTGAGTAAATACCCTGGACTGCATTACAGGACTCTGTGTCGTTACTGCTGCTCCCGCGCGCCATCACCCCCAACATCCACGCTTGCCGCCCTGAGGCTATACTCCTCCCGTGGGGAGTTATACTATCCTCTGCTGCATTCCCAACACCAGCCTCAGCGGTCTGCCCTTCAGCGGCGGTACGCTCTGACCGCAATCCACGGGTGGCGTAGTCGGACATTTAAATATCACAAAACCACACAAATAGACTGCCATTTGGATTGACCACCCTGAGCCATGGGACCGGGTCCCCGCCACGCAAGGACTACAACCCCCAGCATCCACAACGGGTCCGGTTCCGGGTATCCCCACACACACACGGCCCAGGGGGCGCGTCAACTGCACCGTAGTGAAGGGAGGATGGATGGGGTCAAGTATCACAAGATTTTGGCCTCCTTCCCTCAGTAAGAGCATTGAAAATGGGTCTGGGCTGGGTCTATCAGCATGACAATGACCCAAAACACAGAGCCAGGGCAACTAAGGAGTGGCTCCATAAGAAGCATTTCAAGGTCCTGGAGTGACCAAGCCAGTCTCCAGACCTGAACCCAATAAAAAATCTTTGGAGGGAGCTGAAACTCAATGTTGCCCAGCGACAGCTCCAAAGCCTAAATGATCTGGAGAAGATCTGTATGGAGGAGTGGGCCAAAATCCCTGCTGCAGTGTGTGCAAACTTGGTCAAGAACTACAGGAAGTGTATAACCTCTGTAATTGCAAACAAAGGTTTCTGTACCAAATATTAAGTTCTGTTTTTCTATTGCATGAAATACTTATTTCATGCAATAAAATGCTAATTAAAAAATCATATAATGTGATTTTCTGGAATTTTTTTAAGATTCTGTCTCTCACAGTTGACATGTACTTACGATAAAAATTGCAGACCTCTCCATTCTTTGTAGATGGGAAAACGTGCAAAATCGGCAGTGTATCAAAACTTATTTTCCCCACTGTGTGTGTGTGTATATATATATATATATATATTGTGATGTAGCAGACATCCCTTTAATGGTTCGGTGTGTGTTTGAATGACCATGTATCTTCCCCTTTAATGGACTGGTCACATGACTGTGACATCACACAGGTCCTTATGCACACAGAGGATGTGGACACATGACTCTGACATCAGTTAAGGTCCTATCTGTGGATATGTGCATGTGTGCTGCAAGATATAAAAACCCTGTGTGTTCCTGTGTGGGTGTGTTCCAGTGTGTAGGAGTTCCTGGGTGTTGGGAGCTCCTGTGTGGGGCACCGTGTGAGAGACACGAGGCTGTTCCCTGTGTGTGGGGGGAACACCGCTCCTGTGAGGCCTGGTGGACTCCGGTGGAGGTGAAGCCTGGATCCCTCTGTGAGAGTGTGTGGGATGCCAGTAAGCCTCGGAGTGCCACACAAGCACCCTGGTGGACTCCGATGGAGGTGAAGTCTGGATCCCTGTGTGTGTGTGTGTGTGTGGGATGCCAGAAAGCCTCGGAGAGCCACACAAGCGTCCTGGAGGGTGAAGCCTGGGTATGTGAAATACGCCAGTGGCCTTGGACGGGTGGAGGGCTGGAGACCCATATCTGGGGAAGCCGTAAAGCTACAGGGGTGGCGTGTGAAACAAATGGACTAAAAGCAGCTGAAAGCCGATGAAGGTAATACTCTTGTGTTATGGACATTTATATGGACATTGTGTTAGTATTACCTTGCAGAAGGCTGTTATTAGAACCAAGTGGGCCTGTCTGCCACTTGGGCTTGTTTGACTTTATGTGTGTGAACTACAGTTTATGGAGTTTAATAAACTGCTGAGCATTGTTGAACTTATCATATGTGAGTTGATTGGCGCAGCAAGCGAGTATCCCCCAGGATAATAAGTAGCGCTGCCTTACATGTGGTGGAGAATGCGGGCAACTGCAGTCTGGTTGCTAGGGGCACTCTGCAGTCTGGTTGCTGGGAGCAATTGCAGTCTGGGTGCTGGGAGCATCTGCAGTCTGGTTGCTGGGAGCAACTGTACAGGGCGACGAGTGTGGTGGAGCATCTGGCTACAACTCGGCGGGGTTGTGAAGGTCGTCGTCGCACTCCAACCTGGTTTGCTGTGGCTCGGCGGGGCTCACGAAGGTCAAAGCATCTGGCTACAACTCGGCGGGGTTGTGAAGGTCGTCGTCGCACTCAAACCTGGTTTGCTGTGGCTCGGCGGGGCTCACGAAGTTAAAGCATCTTGCTGCAACTCGGCGGGGTTGTGAAGATTGACATTGCACTCGAATCCTGTGTTGCGGTGGCTCGGCGGGGCCACGAAGATTTTTTTCGGGGAGAGCGGTGAAGTTCAAGTGTGAACAGTGTACCGTGATGGCTGTGTGCAAAGCAGCAGAGGTGTCTGGAGCTAAAGAGCGTTTGAAGGGCCGGTTGGGACCGGAGCAGGTATTTGAGAAACTGTTACTGGACATGGTGCGGGAACCGCAGGAGCTGTGGGCACCGTATAGAATGGCGGCGGTGGACCATTCTATGGACTCTCCGGGGGTGCCAGTGTTGTCCCAGAGTGCCCAGGGAGGTGGTAAGAGGTCTTGTGAACTGAGTCCTAAGACTGTCGCTGATATTTTATGTAAAAATTCCCTTACAGGTGTGGTTGTTAAAAAGGGGGCGGAGTCTAAAAAAGGGGCGGATTTTCACAAGAGTGTGGAGTGTAAAAAACTGGAAATTGTTGATGATTGTGGGTGGGTACCTCCTAAAAATGACAAGGTGACCGTTGAGAACGGGGTAGCTCCAGTGGAAGGGGGTGAAGTCAAAGGGGGAGGTGACCTGGTAGTCCACAACATCATGGGGAGTGACACAGACCCCGTAGCTGACGGTGACACTACAGAAGTAGAAGGAGAGGTCAGTCAGGAGGGGATAGATGAGGTGAGAAAGTCAACCTCGCGTAGACGGCGCAGGGGCCACAAAAAGGTTGCTCCTGTACTCTTTGCTGAAAGTGAAAGTAAAGAAAATGTAATGGTGTGTGCCATTGTGTCAAGTGTGGATCCTCCTTCAGAGGCAGAAGAGGAGTTGATGGACCTGGAGAACGTGTCCTCAGACCAGCGGAGCCTGGAGTCTGAACTCCAGAGGGTATACCAAGTTGTGAAGGACTTACAGCAAAGTCTAAAGGAAAGCAACGAGGAAGTTGTCCAGTGGAAGGAGATGTTCCACGCAATTAAGGAGGACCGCTGCAAAATCAAGGAAGAGGCTTTGCAGTTGAAGCTTGAGAAGGAGGCGCAGCAGGATGGAGGTTCTGGAAGAGATCCAGGCCTGGTACGACTGCGCGAACAGTTCAACCGGGAACTGTCTGACTCCAAGAAGGAGTGTGGTGAACGCACTAGGGAACTGCAACAACTGAAGAGAGATTATGAGGATCTCCTCAAGGTTAAAGTAAAACTAGAGGAGGATAAGGCGGATGCAGAGCAAGAGTGCCAAGTGGTTGAGACCACTCTGCAAGATATCCGTGAGGAGAATGATGATCTCCGGGGAAAGACCCTAGATCTGGAAGCTCAAGTGAAGGAGCTACAGATGTCCTGTGATACTCTCCAGAAGGCGGAGACGTACCTTAAGGAAACAGTCAGCAAGATGGAAGCTGAGCGAGAGGAGATGGAGGAGTCCATCGGAAAAGCCACAGACCAGGGCCAGGAGTTGACCGCTGGTGATGGGAGGTATGAAGCAGATACCTCCACGAGTGATGTGGGCTCGGAGGATTCGGTGGATGTCGGAGCCGAGATCAAGCACCTCAAGGAGTTGCTACAAGCCCAGTGGACGCAAGAGAAGCGTGAGAGACTGGCTATTGAGAGCCGAGTGGGCGCATTGGAGACGGAGAGGTCTGAGAGAGCTCTGCTGCTGGAAGAGCAGTTGAAGCAGGAAGAGCTTCAGAGATGGACTGCTGAGAGGCGAGTAACTGAGCTGGAAGGAGAAGTTTTAGAGCTCAAAGGTCGCCTAGCAAAGTGTCACGTGGTGAACGAGGTCTCCTTGGAGAAGGGAAAAGGCAAACAAGTTGCACTTACTCCCTTAGACCATGAGAAGGTGGACCTGAGGAGAGCTAAGAGTAAGGTGTTGGAAGATAAAGGTGAAGTGGAGGTGGTCAAGACGAAAAGTTGTGAAGTTGTAGCTGTGAGTCAGCTCAGGGGAAGCATCCAGGGTGAAGAAGCTGGAAGTCAGTTGTCCCTGAAACCTGAGCTGGTTGATTGTCTGGAAACCACTGGTGAGACCGAAACGTCTCGGTACAAGTACCTCGTAGATGTACCCGAGGACTTGAGGGAAGAATGCACCCGTGAGTTCGTGCATGAGGAGTTTAAGAAGGCCGTGGGATCCTGTAAGGTGTACTCGACCTCAGAAGCTAAACAGCTGGTGGTCCTGTCCACAACCGAAGTCACGGTGAAGAGGGTGGCGATCCTGAGTGACATACATTGGCGATGTATTCGCACAAAGCGGTTTCTCCGGTTGAAGACGGAGCAAGCCGCTAGACAACTGGAGCTGATGAGAAAGGCTCACAGTCTGCGGGAAGAGGTCATCCGGGTGCCTCGTGTTCTGGTGAGAGAGCTCATTGGGAGAAATGGCCGAGCCATGCAGATGATGGTGAAGACGTCTGGTGTGGTAAAAGTAAGCAGTCCACGTGATCATCAGGACTGGATGTCGGATGAAGACGGCATGGTGTCGTTCTACGCTGTAGGAACGGAAGAAAGTCTTGCTGATATGAACATGCTGGTGGAGTACCGAGTGACCTATCTGCGAGAGGTGGAAAAGTTGAATCTCGCTGGACTGCGAGTAGATGGACACTATCATCTGAGCAGTAGAAGATGGCAACCGTCTAGAAAGTGTGAGACCAGACAGAGAAAGGGCTCCCTAAATATCAGAGCAGCTGAGGATAGGGACCTTTCAAGATGTCCTGGGAGTGGGTTTGGAGGTAGTGAGACCTCCAGTGACTCAGGGTTGAGTGGCCCATACAATCGACCCAATAGAGGACGGAACCATGTAGAGTCACACTGTTGTATTGACCGCTGGGAGCGGGGGAGACCTGGTAGGGTTTCGATTGACCGCTGGGAGCGGGGGAGACCTGGAGACCTGACAAGGTTACGACTGACCGCTGGGAGCGGGGGAAGTCTGACAAGTTTACGACCCGGAAATGTGACTTGACGGAGTCGATGACATTGACAGATGGTAGATCCCTAAGGAGTGGGCTAATGTCAATGACTAATGTTCCAGGGGCTGGACAACGCAAGGGTCAAGTGCATGGTCTCAGTGTGAACTGTGGGATATAGACTGTTTTATATATTATGTGTTCAACCCCACAAGGTTGAACAGAGGGGGGGAATATGTGATGTAGCAGACATCCCTTTAATGGTTCGGTGTGTGTTTGAATGACCATGTATCTTCCCCTTTAACGGACTGGTCACATGACTGTGACATCACACAGGTCCTTATGCACACAGAGGGTGTGGACACATGACTCTGACATCAGTTAAGGTCCTATCTGTGGATATGTGCATGTGTGCTGCAAGATATAAAAACCCTGTGTGTTCCTGTGTGGGTGTGTTCCGGTGTGTAGGAGTTCCTGGGTGTTGGGAGCTCCTGTGTGGGGCACCGTGTGAGAGACACGAGGCTGTTCCCTGTGTGTGGGGGGAACACCGCTCCTGTGAGGCCTGGTGGACTCCGGTGGAGGTGAAGCCTGGATCCCTCTGTGAGAGTGTGTGGGATGCCAGTAAGCCTCGGAGTGCCACACAAGCATCCTGGTGGACTCCGGTGGAGGTGAAGTCTGGATCCCTGTGTGTATGTGTGTGGGATGCCAGAAAGCCTCGGAGTGCCACACAAGCATCCTGGAGGGTGAAGCCTGGGTATGTGAAATACGCCAGTGGCCTTGGACGGGTGGAGGGCTGGAGACCCATATCTGGGGAAGCCGTAAAGCTACAGGGGTGGCGTGTGAAACAAATGGACTAAAAGCAGCTGAAAGCCGATGAAGGTAATACTCTTGTGTTATGGACATTTATATGGACATTGTGTTAGTATTACCTTGCGGAAGGCTGTTATTAGAACCAAGTGGGCCTGTCTGCCACTTGGGCTTGTTTGACTTTATGTGTGTGAACTAGAGTTTATGGAGTTTAATAAACTGCTGAGCATTGTTGAACTTATCATATGTGAGTTGATTGGCGCAGCAAGCGAGTATCCCCCAGGATAATAAGTAGCGCTGCCTTACAATATATATATATATATATATATATATATATATATATATATATATATATATATATATATATATATATATATATATATATATATATATATATATATATATATATATATATATATATATATATATATATTACAGTCATATGAAAAAGTTTGGGCACCCCTATTAATCTTAAGCTTAATGTTCTATAAAAATTGGTGTTTTTGCAACAGCTATTTCAGTTTGATATATGTAATAACTGTTGGATACAGTAATGTTTCAGCCTTGAAATGAGGTTCATTGTACTAACAGAAAATGTGCAATCTGCATTCAAACAAAATTTGACAGGTGCATAAGTATGGGCACCTCACCAGAAAAGTGACATTAATAGTTAGTAGATCCTCCTTTTGCAAAAATAACAGCCTCTAGTCGCTTCCTGTAGCTTTTAATGAGTTCCTGGATCCTGGATGAAGGTATTTTTGACCATTCCTCTTTACAAAACAATTCCAGTTCAGTTAAGTTTGATGGTCGCCGAGCATGGACAGCGCTCTTCAAATGATCCCACAGATGTTCAATGATATTCAGGTCTGGGGACTGGGATGGCCATTCCAGAACATTGTAGTTGTTCCTCTGCATGAATGCCTGAGTAGATTTGGAGCGGTGTTTTGGATCATTGTCTTGCTGAAAGATCCATCCACTTTGTAACTTCATATTTATCACTGATTCTTGAACACTATTGTCAAGAATCTGCTGATACTGAGTGGAATCCATGCGTCCCTCAACTTTAACAAGATTCCCAGTGCCAGCATTGACCACACAGCCCCAAAGCATGATGGAACCTCCACCAAATTTTACTGTGGGTAGCAAGTGTTTTTCTTGGAATGCTGTGTTTTTTTGCCACCATGCATAACGCCTTTTTGTATGACCAAATAACTCAATCTTGATTTCATCAGTCCACAGGACCTTCTTCCAAAAAGAAATTGGCTTCTCCAAATGTGCTTTTGCATACCTCAGCCAACTCTGTTTGTGGCGTGCTTGCAGAAACGGCTTCTTTCGCATCACTCTCCCATACAGCTTCTCCTTGTGCAAAGTGCCTTGTATAGTTGACCGACGCACAGTGACACCATCTGCAGCAAGTTGATGCTGCAGCTCTCTGGAGGTGGTCTGAGGATTGTCCTTGACTGATCTCACCATTCTTCTTCTCTGCCTTTCTGATGTTTTTCTTGGCCTGCCACTTCTGGCCTTAACAAGAACTGTCCCTGTGTTCTTCCATTTCCTTACTATGTTCCTCACAGTGGAAACTGACAGGTTAAATCTCTGGGACAGCTTTTTGTATGCTTCCCCTGAACAACTATGTTGAATAATCTTTGTTTTCAGATCATTTGACAGTTGTTTTGAGGAGCACATGATGCCACTCTTCAGAGGAGATTCAAACAGGAGAACAACTTGCAAGTGGCCACTTTAAGTAGCTTTTCTCATGATTGCATTCACCTGGCTATAAAGTTCAAAGCTCCATGAGGTTACAAAACCAAAAAAAGTGCTTTAGTAAGTCAGTAAAAAGTAGGTAGGAGTATTTAAAACAAGAAAATGATAAGGGTGCCCATACTTATGCACCTTTCAAATTTTGTTTGAATGCAGATTGCACATTTTCTGTTAGTACAATAAACCTCATTTCAAGGCAGAAACATTACTGTGTCCAACAGTTATTACATATATCAAACTGAAATAGCTGTTGCAAAAACACCAATTTTTATAAAACATTAAGCTTAAGATTAATAGGGGTGCCCAAACTTTTTCATATGACTGTGTATATATATATATATATATATATATATATATATATAATATATACATTACCGTTCAAAAGTTTGGGGTCATTTAGAAATTTCATTATATTTGAAAGAAAAGCACTTTTTTTTCAATGAAGCTAACATTAAATGAATCAGAAATACACTCTATACATTGATAATGTGGTAAATGACTATTCTAGCTGCAAACGTCTTGTTTTTATTGCATTATCGACATAGGTATATAGAGGACCATTTCCAACAACCACCACTCCAGTGTTTTACTGGTACATTGTGTTTGCTAACTGTGTACGAAGGCTAATGGATATTTAGAAAACCCTTGCACAAGTATGTTAGCCCAGCTGAAAACGGTTTGGCTGATTTGAGAAGCTATAAAATTGACCTTCCTTTGAGCTAGTTGAGAATCTGGAGCATTACATTTGTTTGTTCTATGAAACTCTCAAAATTGCCAGAAAAAGAGAACTTTCATGTGAAACTCGACAGTCTATTCTTGTTCTTAGAAATGAAGGCTATTCCATGCGAGAAATTGCCAAGAAACTGAAGATTTCCTACAACGGTGTGTATTAGTCACTTCAAAAGAGAGCACAAACAGGCTCTAAGCAGAGTAGAAAGAGAAGTGGGAGGCCCCGCTGCACAACTGAGCAACAAGACAAGTACATTAGAGTCTCTAGTTTGAGAAATCGACGCCTCACAGCTCCTCAACTGGCAGCTTCATTAAATAGTACACGCAAAACGCCAGTGTCAACGTCTACAGTGAAGAGGCGCCTCCGGAATGCTGGCCTTCAGGGCAAATAAAAAGCCATTTCTGAGACTGGCTACTAAAAGGAAAAGATTAATATGAGCAAAAGAACACAGACATTGGACAGAGGAAGATTGGAAAAAAGTTTTATGGACAAACAAATCAAAGTTTGAGGTGTTTGGATCACACAGAAGAACATTTGTGAGACGCAGAACAACTGAAAAGATGCTGGAAAAGTGCCTGACGCCATCTGTCAAGCATGGTGGAGGTAATGTGATGGTCTGCGGTTGCTTTGGTGCTGGTAAAGTGGGAGATTTGTACAAGGTAAATGGGATTTTGAATAAGGAAGGCTATCACTCCATTTTTCAATGCCATGCCATACCCTGTGGACTGCGCTTGATTGGAGCCAATTTCATCCTACAACAGGACAATGACCCAAAGTACACCTCCAAATTATGCATGAACTATTTAGGGAAGAAGCAGGCAGTTGGTATTCTATCTGTAATGGAGTGACCAGCGCAGTCACCAGATCTCAACCCCATTGAGCTGTTGTGGGAGCAGTTTGACCGTATGGTATGCAAAAAGTGCCCATCAAGCCAATCCAACTTGTGGGAGGGGCTTCAGGAAGCATGGGGTGAAATTTCTCAAGATTACCTCAGCAAATTAACAGCTAGAAGCCAAAGGTCTGCAATGCTGTAATTGCTGCAAAAGGAGCATTCTGTGACGAAAGCAAAGTTTGAAGGAGAAAATTATTCTTTCAAATAAAAATAATTATTTCTAACCTTGTCAATGCATGGACTATATTTTCTATTCATTTTTCATAATTTGATAAATAAGAGTATGAGTTTTCATGGAAAACACAAAATTGTCTGGGTGACCCCAAACTTTTGAACGGTAGTGTGTGTATATATATATATATATATATATATATATATATATATATATATATATATATATAAATATATTAGTGATGAGCATGTTTGGCGCTGTCTAGAGAGCCAATGAACATGCAGGGATTGCTTGCCACGCACTGTAATGCTGTAGACATGTTGGTTGTGGGCATTACAGTGATTGGCTGGCCGCACAGCGTCATCAGGTCTATGTAAGACCTGGCGCTGCTATGCTCGTCACAGTCTACCCCGGAAACAGGCAGAGTAGGGAGAGATGCTGCTAAGTCAGGGAAAGATTTGCTTGTTCATAGTTAGAATAGGTATTCCACAACATTTACAGTACAGACCAAAAGTTTGGACACGCCTTCTCATTTAAAGATTTTTCTGTATTTTCATGACTATAAAAATTGTACATTCACACTGAAGGCATCAAAACTATGAATTAACACATGTGGAATTATATACTTAACAAAAAAGTGTGAAACAACTGAAAATATGTCTTATATTCTAGGTTCTTCAAGGTAGCCACTTTTTGTTTTGATAACTGCTTTGCGCACACTTGGCATTCTCTTGATGAGTTTCAAAAGATAGTCACCGGAAATGGTCTTCCAACAATCTTAAAGGAGTTCCCAGAGATGCTTAGCACTTGTTGGCCCTTTTGCCTTCACTCTGCGGTCCAGCTCACCCCAAACCATCTCGATTGGGTTCAGGTCTGGTGACTGTGGAGGTCAGGTCATCTGGCGTAGCACCCCATCACTCTCCTACTTGGTCAAATAGCCCTTACACAGCCTGGAGGTGTGTTTGGGGTCATTGTCCTGTTGAAAAATAAATGATGGTCCAACTAAACGCAAACCGGATGGAATAGCATGCCGCTGCAAGATCCTGTGATACCCATGCTGGTTCAGTATGCCTTCAATTTTGAATAAATCCCCAACAGTGTCACCAGTAAAGCACCCACACACCATCACACTTCCTCTTCCATGCTTCACTGTGGGAACCAGGCATGTAGAGTCCATCCGTTCACCTTTTCTGCGTCGCCCAAAGACACTGTGGTTGGAACCAAAGAGCTCAAATTTGGACTCATCAGACCAAAGCAGATTTCCACTCGTTTAATGTCCATTCCTTGTGTTCTTTAGCCCACACAAGTCTCTTCTGCTTGTTGCCTGTCCTTAGCAGTGGTTTCCTAGAAGCTATTTTACCATGAAGGCCTGCTGCACAAAGTCTCCTCTTAACAGTTGTTGAAGAGATGTGTCTGCTGCTAGAACTCTGTGTGGCATTGACCTGGTCTCTAATCTGAGCTGCTGTTAACCTGTGATTTCTGAGGCTGGTGACTCGGATAAACTTAGCCTCAGAAGCAGAGGTGACTCTTGGTCTTCCTTTCCTGGGGCGGTCATCATGTGAGCCAGTTTCTTTGTAGCGCTTGATGGTTTTTGCAACTTTACTTGGGGACACTTTCAAAGTTTTCCCAATTTTTCACACTGGCTGACCTTCATTTCTTAAAGTAATGATGACCACTCGTTTTTCTTTACTTAGAATTTGTATTATGGTAAGAAAAAAGCAGCTAACAGTCTATTCAGTAGGACTATCAGCTGTGTTTCCACCAGACTTATGCACAACACAACTGATGGTCCCAACCCTATTTATAAGGCAAGAAATCCCACTTATTAAACCTGACAGGGCACACCTGTGAAGTGAAAACCATTTCCGGTGACTACCTCTTGAAGCTCATCAGGAGAATGCCAAGAGTGTGCAAAGCAGTCATCAAAGCAAAAGGTGACTACTTTGAGGAACCTAGAATATAAGACATATTTTCAGTTGTTTCATACTTTTTTGTTAAGTATATAATTCCACATGTGTTAATTCATAGTTTTGATGCCTTCAGTGTGAATGTACAATTTTCATAGTCATGAAAATGCTGAAAAATCTTTAAATGAGAAGGTGTGTCCAAACTTTTGGTCTGTACTGTATATATATATATATATATGTATATATATATATATATATATATATATATATATATATATATATATATATATATATATATATATATATATATATCTATCTCTATCCATCTGAACTAACAGTCCTTTTTGAGGACTTATCCAGCTGCATATATTCAGTGGTGATAGCAGGAGTTAGGAAGGCAGGGTATATGGCAGACTGCAGTGCATATAGTGCAAGAGGATCCATTGAACATCCTGTTAGTATAGGTATTCCAAAATATATATATATATATATATATATATATATATATATATATATATATATATCCATCTGAAGTAACAGTCCTTCTGATGACTAATCCAGCTGCATATAATCAGTGTTAGGCAGTAGTTAGGCAGGCAGGCAGGCAGTGTATGTGGCAGACTGCAGTGCATATAGCGCAAGAGGGTCCATTGAACGTCCTGTCTGCTGCTGCTGGAATTTCAGATATTTGTAGAAATAGAACCAGGTATCAGGGGCTAGGGCAATTTTTTTTATCTTAATCCTGGTTATTTGCTTAAAAAGCAGTCCAGATTACACATTTTTTCTGCTCCATTTGCTTGTTAGCAAAAATAGTTCACTAAGTACCCTATATTTATTATGCAACTTTGCTTTACATTTATATATAATGATGGTAGGGTATGAGATATATTTTTGTCTTTTGTAGGTTTTGTTTCTTTTTTGCTAGTGTGAACATGCTCCTATTTCTTGCATGTCTACCATCTTAGACCTCAGTTCACATTGCCTGGTTTTTTGTCTTGTTTGCATTCTGTGCAATTTAAGGGTGTGGCATCCCCTTTGTTGAGCTGACTGGTATATATGTAGCTTACCACGGGCCTGGGTGGTCTGGAGTTGGGACCCGGTCCTATTTGTCTACCCTTTTATATGCATTGCTTCAACTTTGATATACAGTAAGGTTTTTAATATAGGCAGTATAGGTACCGTCCCAATTTAGGGTCACCTTGCCGCTGGTGAGACGGCTTGTATACTTTTTTTTGATCAAAAATAGTTCACTAAGTACCCTATATTTATTATGCAACTTTGCTTTACATTTATATATAATGATGGTAGGGTATGAGATATATTTTTGTCTTTTGTCTTTTGTAGGTTTTGTTTCTT
This sequence comes from Phyllobates terribilis, assembly GCF_046119375.1. Classification (NCBI taxonomy): domain Eukaryota; kingdom Metazoa; phylum Chordata; class Amphibia; order Anura; family Dendrobatidae; genus Phyllobates; species Phyllobates terribilis. The sequence continues at coordinate 406,640,484 of NW_027362764.1, forward strand.
TTTTGCTAGTGTGAACATGCTCCTATTTCTTGCATGTCTACCATCTTAGACCTCAGTTCACATTGCCTGGTTTTTTGTCTTGTTTGCATTCTGTGCAATTTAAGGGTGTGGCATCCCCTTTGTTGAGCTGACTGGTATATATGTAGCTTACCACGGGCCTGGGTGGTCTGGAGTTGGGACCCGGTCCTATTTGTCTACCCTTTTATATGCATTGCTTCAACTTTGATATACAGTAAGGTTTTTAATATAGGCAGTATAGGTACCGTCCCAATTTAGGGTCACCTTGCCGCTGGTGGGACGGCTTGTATACTTTTTTTGATCAAAAATAGTTCACTAAGTACCCTATATTTATTATGCAACTTTGCTTTACATTTATATATAATGATGGTAGGGTATGAGATATATTTTTGTCTTTTGTCTTTTGTAGGTTTTGTTTCTTTTTTGCTAGTGTGAACATGCTCCTATTTCTTGCATGTCTACCATCTTAGACCTCAGTTCACATTGCCTGGTTTTTTGTCTTGTTTGCATTCTGTGCAATTTAAGGGTGTGGCATCCCCTTTGTTGAGCTGACTGGTATATATGTAGCTTACCACGGGCCTGGGTGGTCTGGAGTTGGGACCCGGTCCTATTTGTCTACCCTTTTATATGCATTGCTTCAACTTTGATATACAGTAAGGTTTTTAATATAGGCAGTATAGGTACCGTCCCAATTTAGGGTCACCTTGCCGCTGGTGGGACGGCTTGTATACTTTTTTTGATCAAAAATAGTTCACTAAGTACCCTATATTTATTATGCAACTTTGCTTTACATTTATATATAATGATGGTAGGGTATGAGATATATTTTTGTCTTTTGTAGGTTTTGTTTCTTTTTTGCTAGTGTGAACATGCTCCTATTTCTTGCATGTCTACCATCTTAGACCTCAGTTCACATTGCCTGTTTTTTTGCTTGTTAGCACTGCAGAATACAGCCAGATCTATTCCATATTTCAGTGATAAAAATCCAGAAATTTTAACTGAACATGGAAAATATTGGCCTCCATTTCCATTCTGTTGCAGTGTGTCTGTCAAGCTATTCACACTAGGTCTCTGTGAAGAATAGTATTAGTAAATTACAGGCCTGCTATTTAAAACCATGATTCTCTGTCAGACATAACATATATAACAGCGTTCCAAAATCAGCCATTTCTGCCTTCCATTTCATTGCAGTGTGTCAGTCAAGCTATTCATACTAGGTCTCTGTGTAGAATAATATTAGTACATTTCAGGCCTGCTTTTTAAAACCGTGGTTCTCTATTAGACATATCAAATATAACAGTGTTCCAAAATCAGCCATTTCTGCCTTCCATTTTGTTGTGGTATGTCGGTCAAGCTATTCACACTAGGTCTCTGAAGAATAGTATTAGTAAACTACAGGCCTGCTATTTATAAACGTAGATCTCTGTCAGACATATCACATATAACTACGTTTCAAATCCATCCATTTGTAGTGAATGTGGAAAATATTGTCCTCCATTTATAGATTGTAGCAGTGTTTCAGTGTACACCATTTTACAGTTCCATTTGCTTGTTTGCAGAATACAGCCAGATTTTTTTAGTTTTATTCATATTCCTGTATTGTGGAAGCAGAGGAACTTTTTTCAATGATCAGACGCATGTGATCCATATGGCTGCCGTAATAATACAGAAATTTTGTGGAGCGTGCCAAATATTCCACTCCATTTAAAGTCAGCCACCTGTGTTTTTTTGAACCAATTAACACTTGGTGGCTGACAAATACCATACTATTAGGCGACTGACTGAAACCGTGGCCATCAGACGTTATCCCATACGACTGTACTAATAATCCAGCAATTATTGTGAGCATGTCAAATATTACACTCCATTTAAAGTATTGCAGTTGTGGGTTCAAACCTATTCTCAATTGGCCGCTGACATATAGCATATCTGTGAACAATGTTGTCAGAGTATTATGTCACTTTTGCGGACTGACAAAAAAAACATACAAAAAACAAGCTAAAATGGAAAAAATGTTAAGAAGCATTCTTTCCAGGGTAATGACTTGTATATAAGGCCAAAGAAATAAAAAAAATAAAGTTATGGACTGTGGAAGACAATTATGCGACCAGAATGAACACTCACCTGTAGCTGGTGATGATCTCACCTAGCAGCACCTGTTCCTATTGTAAATGCATCTAACAGCATTATCGATAGGGAATAGAATAGATTTTACATTTTTGGGGCAGCACCAGCAGCACGCAGTATAAGGCAATAATACCTGGCTGGATCGGTGTAATATGCTATCCATACTGCGACACATCACCCGTAAAAGAATTTCAGATAAGACAGTTAATATTCTAGAATATAGAATCTATTTGAATTGTCTTTCCCATTATTAAGGAGTGTGTCTCCTATACTGTTATTGCATATGCAACAATTTCAAGGGCAACCAAAAATTAGGACGCACTCCAATACACAATTGAAGAGACGTAAAAAAAATTAAAAAAATAAAAATAAAAACACAGTAGCATCTTTCTTTAGTATAAAAACCAGACTCGCCAATGTAACCTCAATGTAATCACATTGTTCAGCTCCTGCACCTCCTCCTCCAGTTTGGCCTCCATCTCCGAAATGACCACATCAGTCACAAGCTGAAAGCACTGCAGCACTGCCTTAGCCAAGCGGCAACAGGCTATGCTGAAGATAATATGCTTAATGCTTAGGTGACAAACCGCCCACCGCTGCAGAGTTGTTGAAAGCTGTAACACAGCAGCCTCATCTGTGGCTCTCACCGCTGAACATACAGCCAGACATGGTTGTGTGTGACAATGGGTGGAACCTGGTGGCGGAGAAATGACAGCCGGAGTAGATACGGTTTCCCTCTATGCCAGTCCTTTCACCGAGCGAAAGAATATGGCTGTAGTGAAATACAGCTCTCACCGAGAAGCAGTGTCAGACTGAAAAACATTGGGCCCACGAGAGGATTTGATTCTGAGTGTCCACCTTTCTCCCCTGCTGAAGGGCCCCATAGCAGCTGCAAAGTTTGGGCTATCATGAACTCTCCTGATGGAGAAGCCAGGGTCCACCCGAGAATTCTCTGGCCCGTCCAACCCTGCCGAGAAGCAGCCCTGGCTGAGAAAAGTGTGTGGAAAGGTTCCTGGCACTCTATGGCTGCTTTTTCACTGAGTGGGAAACCCATGTAAATACAAGGAGAACATACAAAATCCTTGCAGATGTTGTGCTTGGTGGGATTTGAACCCAGGACCCCAGCATTGCAAGGCTTCAGTGCTAACCACTCTCTGATATCTAACAAGCTGGAGAAACTTGCACCTTCTGCCACTCAGTATCTTCAGCTCCTTTTTGAGAAACTAATGTATTTGGGAAGAAGAAAAGGAAATTGTGGATGGCTCCGCTACTGGTACTGAGGGCACTGCTATTACCATGGCATCATACCACAGTTCACTGGAAATATTCCAGGCTGGTTGGAGCCAAGCTGATTCCCATAGAAAAGTACCAGCAGCAAGTTAAGGAGATGGTGGCCTCAATCATCATCACAACCTCACCTCGGCACTATGAACTCTCCTGAAGGAGAAGCCAGGGCCCACTGGAGGAGTCTCCGTTTTGAAACCCATTGAATCCAATGTCGTTTGGCAATGTTCGGCGAATATTCAACAATTACATTGGCAAATATTGCAAAAACGGCGATTGTAATCCGAAATGAATATTGAAATATTCGCTCATCTCTAATCAGAAACACCCTTAAAAAAATTATGTGACTGTTGCATCACGGTCTCCCTGGTGATATGGTGGAGGATGAGGAGAAGGAGGAGGGCGACATAAAGTAGAACAATTCCTGAAGGGTATATCCATGTCTGGGTGTGAAGGGGTGCATGGGGATAGACCCCCCAAAAAATAACCACTGGATTTGAGTTTATGTTTGATGCTATTATCTGGTGGTGTTGAGAAGTCTGGCCCAATTCAGCCCTTGTTCATTTCTATAAGAGTCAGTCTGTCAGCATTTTCAGTTGACAGTCAGATGCGCCTATCAGTTTTATCAGTTATAATGCACCCGGCGGCACAAAAAAACATCTCTGACAAAATGCTAGCGGCGAGGGCCTCCAAGGCTTAGAAAGACAGTTCATGACTAGTGTTGAGCCACCCCTGTAGTGTTCGAGTTCGGTTCGTCGAACACCCGTGTGTTCGTCGAACACCTTCGAACACCGTTAAAACCAATGGCAGGCAAACAAAAACACATAGAAACACATAGAAAACACCTTCAAAGGTGTCCAAAAGCTGACAAACTGCTCAGAAGACACAACTAACACATGGAAAAGTGACAAGTACATATAGTCATGCGAAAAGAAAAGAGGTGGAGGAGTAAAAGGAGGGGGAGACACAGATATAGGCATGTCATGCCCTTCTAAAATCCAAAAAGTGAGAAGCCGACACGGCCAGTCCGTTCCTGCCTGTGCCACCTCTGTGTCGCCGGGTTTGTGCCAGAGCCGCGGTGGACCCTGACGGCCAGCCCCCCTATCCCAATACTGGTGCCTGTCCGCCGGTGGGTCGAGGCCCCCCACGGTGGGGGGGGGAGTAACATCTGCAGAAGAAAGACCATCTTCCAGCCAAACTAAGATGTCGACTTCTTTTCGTGGACAATGTGATACGATCCCATTCTTACGGACACGCCCATCGCTAGAAATTCTAGATGAGGCACAAAAACAGCAGGTGCTTCAACGGATATCAAGTGCTCCTTCAAGTGGGCTCTCCATCACCTCAATTTCAACATCACAAATACTCCAGTCCTCAGAGGTGTCACCCCAATCGCACTTGCTTCCTCACAGCTCCCAAGTCTCCAGCTGCCCGTCTGAGTATGGGGTAACACAGATGGCTGAGTCTGCCCAGCTGTTTACTCATACTATAGCCTGGGAAACGGAGGTCTGCTCCAGAGCTTCTGTTAATCCAGATGAGGAAATGATCTGATCCGATGCCCAGAATCTTTATAAGTTGGATCCAGGACCAGATGAAGAAGGTTCTGAGCATAATGTAGACCCTTGTTCCCAAACTGTAACTCCTGTTGGTGGAGACAATGATGAAGACGATGATGAGACTCAAATACCTGATTGGAGCGACAACTTGACTTTTCGGTCAGGGCAGGAAGAGGTTGGCTCTGAGGGCGACGGGTGTGATAACACACAGGGTGATGATGACGAGGTTGGAGATCCCACTTACTGTCAACCCACAGTCAGACAGTCGATGAGGTCAGCAGAGGAGGTGGAGGAGGATGTGACTAGCCCTGGGGATGGGGATGACTCGGTACCCGGGCATTTGCCTGGCCTTGGGGATGTCGCGGTGGTCGGCTCCCTGGCCCGTACCCTGGGGTCTCTCTTTAAAAGGGTGGATAATTGTTAATTTTATAAGAGTTCATGACGCCACCTGTGGTATCTGGTGACAAGCACCAGCGCTGCAGCAGTCCACTGAGGCCGGTGATAAGGCAGCTCGATGGTATAGCTCCCCACAGGTGGAGCTAGGTCTCAGGGCAGCGTATGCAGGGGGAATGCAGAACAGGCGAGACCCAGCTGGGTCAGAGCAAGAACGGGAACAGACACAGTAGTCACTTCAGTACCTTTTACTGGTGGAAATTCAGGTGCATATCAGGATCCTCCCCAATGAGCGGGTGTAGGGCCTCCTGTTTCTTGCCTCTGCGTAGTAAGTTTCTGACCTGCCTGGAGCTAGGCCTAACTTTGTCTCTGTCCTGCGCTGGCTGACCTTGTGGTAGGGCCTTCTCTTGGAGTTCACGCTCCCAGTATGCGGGGCCTAAGCGTCTCCTGGCTCTGTTACATATCAGCACCTTAGCGATCCTGGGACTTGTAGTTCTCCAGGGATTCCGGTTATGCCTTACTGGGTCATAGAGATACCGGTAAGCTCGGATCCTGTGTCCGGTAAATGCTTCGGGGTGAGCTGGTTAAGCTCCTCTGCCCCTTATGTACTAACTCGCCACTCGCCTTCGGCCTACTCGGGCCCTCACTAGGCTATACACACTAACGGCAGCTTGCCGCGCTTCACTGATCTTACGGCACCGGCACACCTTAAGCTCTATCTGGGCTCCCTGAATCTAGCAAGCAGGAGCCTCGTGCTCCACTGCTGAACTATTAACTGCGTTCTCTAGACCAGACTGAGCTCCACTGCAGACTGACCTCTCTTAGGCTTCTCTACTGCAGGAACTCTTCAGAGGAACTGAACTGCCTAGCTCCACCTTCCCTATTTATATCCCTAACGGGCTCCCTCTGCTGGTCTGAGGTGGAAGGTGGAGATGTGTGAATGTTTATGGGGGCCTCTTGTGGAGGATTCCATCAATGCACTCTTGTAGGATCTGTGATACCAAGCACAGCGGGGCATCACAGATGCTATTGACGACGAGGTTAGGTTGCACCTTCCTGAACAGAGACGGAGTACTGGAAGCACGTCAACAACTGCATCCTCAACCACAACTCTGCCTCTGACCACAAGTCGTAGTGGCTCTTCAGGTCACATGGGCTCTAAGCCTTGCATAGCCTGGGCATTTATTCAGATCGATAAGGATGACCCAACTCGTGTTATCTGTAATATTTGTCAGCAAAAGCTAAGTAGAGGCCAAAAAATACATAGTTTGAGTGCTTCATGCATGTACCGTCACATGGATATGAAGCATAAGTTGCAGTGGGAAGCTCACTGTGCTACAATGCGGCCTAGCCGGCTGGGCCAACCACCGTCTGCCCCATCTTGTGCATCCGCAGCCTCTTCATCCTCTGTGACTGGGGGGACAGCAGTCACACATGTTTTTGGACGCAGACCTACCACCTCTTTACCCGCAACAGCCAGTGTGATTGGCAGGTCGTCAGTTCATTGGGAAGTGGAAACACCTGCTAGTGTTGAGCGCTCTCCAACATCGAGAGCACCACCTTTGGATCAAGGCAACCTAACATGTCCGCCTGCATCTTCCTCACAGACCGGCAGTTGCCGGGGACACCCTACTCAACACCGTCTAAGCACAACAACCAGCCCTCGGTCCCTCAGATGTGGAAAAGTAAAAGACCATTTCCTCCTAGCCATGAGAAAGCTAAGAGGTTGAATTTCACCATCTGCAAGCTGTTGGCTACAGAAATGCTGCCTTTCCACCTGGAGGACACAGAGGATTTTCAAGACCTTATGTCCGTCACAGTGCCCCAGTACCAGATGCCCAGTCGGCACTACTTCTCAAAGAAAGGTGTGCCTGCGCTCCACTAGCATGTCGCACACAACATCACCGCTTCTTTGAGAAACTCTGTGTGTGACAGGGTGCACTTCACCACAGACACTTGGATGAGAAGGCATGGACAGGGGCGTTACATGTCGCTGACTGGGCACTGGGTAACTATGGTGAAAGCAGGACAAGGGGCTGCTGTCCAAGTCTTACCGTCCCCACGAGTTGTGTGTTAATCCTCTTTATCTCGAACTTCCTCCACTGCTTCTGCCTCCTCAACCTCCTCTCGGTCCAAAGCCTGTCTGGTAATGCCACCTGCTTTCTAACTGCGCAGAAGGAATCCTGCACACCTCCTTACTATGCTGGCAGCAGGGCTCAACCATCAGTGTTTACTTTGAAATGTCTGGGAAATGTGAGTCACACAGCTGAGGAGTTTTGGTCAGCTCTGGAGACCCAGTTTCATGAAAGGTTGTCTCCACTGGACCTGCAACCAGGGAAGGCCATGTGCGACAATGCTGCAAACCTGGGTGCGGCACTTCGCCGGGGCAATGTCACACACGTGCCTTGTATGGCTCACATGTTGAACCTGGTTGTCCAGCAATTTTTAGCCCACTATCCCGGACTAGATGGCGTTCTGCAGAGTGCACGGTCGCTGTGTGCTCACTTCCGCCGTTCGCATCCCGCAGTTCAACGACTTACATCTCTACAGAAGTCGTTGGGCCTGCCAGTTCACCGGCTGAAATGCGATGTGCCGACACGGTGGAATTCAACTCTGCACATGTTGCAGCGACTGTGGCAGCACCGACAAGCCCTGGTGCAATACGTTCTGACGTATAGCCTGGGCCAACGAGATCCAGAGGTGGGGCAAATCACGCTGGAGGAGTGGTCTCAGATCAGGGACCTATGCACCCTTCTGCACAGTCTTGAAATGGCGACGAAGATGTTTAGTGCTGACGATGCCATTATCAGCATGACTATTACGGTGATTTACATGCTGGAGCACATGTTAAACAGAATTCGGAGTCAGGTGGTGGGACAAGAGGAGGTGGAGGAAGTAGAGGAGAAGTCGTATGCGGAAGGGATAACATCTCCAAGGTCCAGACGGTTGGCAGCACCAAGGCGGCAGGCATGGGAGGGTGGGGGAGAGGGATTAACCAGGGCGCATGGTAGCAGCCAAACTGTTGAGGAAGGTGCAGGAGCCGAGGAAGAAGTGGAGGACGAACTGGCAATGGGCATGGAAGACTCATCAGATGAGGGAGACCTTGATCACATTTCTGTTGTGCGAGGTTGGAGGGAGAAGGCAGAGGAAGGAAGCATGATTCTTACCTCGCTACCAACACAACAAGGACTTGGTCCTTCTGGATGCGCAAGACACATGAGTGCCTTCTTGCTGCACTACCTGCAACATGACCCCCGGATTATCAGAATTCGAAGTAATCCCGACTACTGGGTTGCCACACTCTTAGATCCCCGGTACAAAAGTATATTTGCCGAAATAATTCCTGCCATAAAAAGGTATTGACGAATGCAGGAGTATCTGTTGCAGAATCTTACATGTGCTTTTCCACAAAACACCAGTGGTGCACGTAGTGAATCTCACAGTTCTAACTTGCCAACGGTGGGACTGTCGAGTCTTTATCACTCAAACAGTAACAGTAACACAGTATCTGCTGGTAACAGCAATTTTGTGGAATCGTTTCACCACTTTTTTAGACCATCCTTTGCAAGGCCACAGGAGACAAGAAGTCTCACACATAGTCAACGCCTAGAGACGATGGTACAGGAGTATCTCCAAGTGAACATCGAAGCCATGACTGTGTCACTGGACCCTTGCCCATTTTGGTATTCCAATCTTGAAAAATCACCGGAGCTCGCCATTCACGCCTTGGAGATCTTGTCATGCCATGCAGCCAGCGTTCTGTCTGAACGTGTGTTCAGCGCTGCTGGTGGTGTGCTGACAGATAAGCGCACGCGGCTGTCCACTGAGAATGTAGACAGACTCACGTTCATAAAGATGATCAAATCATGGATTTGCAAGGACATTTCTACCCCTGTGTCATCCTTGGGAGACTAAAAGCTTGGGGATTTGGTAAAATCACCTCACCAACCGTTTTAAGCAACAGTGGGGCAATTGATGCCACTTAACCCTAGAACGCATGACCATAAAAATCTACACTTTCACATACCTGGGGCCCTTTAGGCCCGTGTGCAAATAACATGGAATAACTCAAACTCAAATGACAAACAACTATATACATGAAGAATACCTAGAGCTTCAAAATTCTAACTAAAGCAATCTTGCATAATAGAAAACAATTAACTGGGCGGGCCTGCAAGGCCACAGGTATGCGTTCTAGGGTTAAGTGGTGTCTGTGCCACAATTTTGGGAGTCCCCTTGCTGTGTCTTACGTGACGTTGGCATCGTCAATTCCAGGTGGGTTGGGTCGCACCCCCCCCTTTTAACTGTAAGAAACTACATACACTATGGCTTGGGGTAACACGGATGGTTGAGTCTGAAGAGCTGTTTACTCAGAGGTCTGCTCCAAATCTTCAGTGTCTGCTAGTCAGCGTAGAATTTTTAACTGCATCTAGCCTAGGCAATACTTTGGGTGTAGTAGCCCAGCTGCGAAGCAAGCTGCACCGCCTGTGTATCTAATAAGAATTTTTAAATTAATCTAGCCTAGGCAGACTGTGGGGACCCCCAACCAAACCCAGATGCTCAGCCCCCCTACCGCCCCCCTTTCATGGACAACCCAATAATGTAACTCTTACAACTGGATGGGTGAGGATCGGTCACAGCTTTATTAACTCTTTATACTCATTCCATTAGAAAGGCATTTTATTTCTAAAATAATTCAGCTTGTTGCAGCATGCCCTGGGTCCCCACTCCGGCAAGTTGGCCAACAAGTGTAACTCTCCAACATGTCCTTTCTATTTCCAGGCCACGGAGGATCCAGCGTACTTGTATGCAGGATTCTGACCCCCACCCATCACTCTTAACGCTTGTTCCACTCCGTCCTGGAGTCCTGACAGGAATATGTCCAGTCCAATATCTATTAAGGTGCATGAGGTGAGCTGAGTTCATTGGACATGAGCTCACCTCATGCACGTCACTGACAGCGTGGGAGAATTCTCCTGCACTCAGCACTTCAGCGTGAGAATTTTCCCACGCTGTCAGTGACGTGCATGAGGTGAGCCGAGTTCATTGGACATGACCTCGGCTCATCTTTATGCCGTCACAGAGAGACAATGTGGAGCGCAAGCATGCCTGCTCTTCTCAGTGTCTGCGGGATGACAGGCTGGATGGCAGCGTTCTGCTGCGGTTCAGCCTGTCATCTCGATGTAGCAGAGCTGAAGCTGTCGTGGGAACCATGGAAAGGTAAGGATGAGGTTGGTTTATTATTTTTCTTTTATTGCAGGAGATCGTTGGCTTCAGCTGGAATGGGCATGATGGTAAGTATAGTTTAATTTAGAACAATAAAGAATTGTGTGTTTATTTCAATTAAAGGACTTTATTCTGGGTGTTGTGTTTTTTTTAAATACTTTACTAGAAATTCATGGCGGTCATGTCTAATACTGGCGTGACCCCATGAATTTTGGGCTTGGGGCCAGCTGATAATACCAAGCTGGCCCTAACCCCTTTATTACCCAGTGAGCCACCGCAGCAGGGCCCTGGATGAGTTGGGTACAGCGCCAGAAGATGGCGCTTCTATGAACGCGCCATTTTCCGGGGTGGCTGCGGACTGCAATTTGCAGCGGGGGGGGCCCAGAAAGCTTGGGCCTCCCTGCGCTGCAGATTCCAGCCCCCAGCTGTCTAGTTGTACCTGGCTGGACACAAAAATAGGGCGAAAATTCATGGAAATTCATGAAATAATTAAAAAAAAATTGACGTGGGGCTTCGCACTATATTTGTGTCCAGTCAGGTGCAGCAGGCAGGAACGGGCTGCCCCCAACCACCAGCTGCCTATTTGTACCTGGCCTGACACCACAATATAGGGAAGCCCTTTTTTTCTTAATTATTTCATGAAATAATTTAAAGAAAATTGACGTGGGGCTTCGCCCTGTTTTTGTGTCCAGCCAGGTACAACTATGCAGCTGGGGGCTGGAATCCGCAGCGCAGGGAGGCCCAAGCTTTCTGGGCCACCCCCGCTGCAAATTGCAGTCCGCAGCCACCCCGGAAAATGGCGCGTTCATAGAAGCGCCATCTTCTGGCGCTGTACCCAACTCATCCAGGGCCCTGATGCGGTGGCTCACTGGGTAATAAAGGGGTTAGGGCCAGCTTGGCATTATCAGCTGGCCCTAAGCCCAAAATTCATGGGGTCACGCCAATATTAGACATGACCACCATGAATTTCTAGTAAAGTATTTAAAAAAAACACAACACCCAGAAAAAAGTCCTTTAATTGAAATAAACACACAATTCTTTATTGTTCTAAATTAAACCATACTTACCGTCACGCCCATTCCAGCTGAAGCCAACGATCTCCTGAAATAAAAGAAAAATAATAAAGCAACATCATCCTTACCTTTCCATGGTTCCCATGACAGCTTCAGCTCTGCTACATCGAGATGACAGGCTGGACCGCAGCAGAACGCTGCCATCCAGCCTGTCATCCCGCAGACACTGAGAAGCGCAGGCTTGCTTGCGCTCCACAGTGTCTCTCTGTGAGGGCATCCAGATGAGCCGAGTTAATATCCAATGAACTCGGCTCACCTCATGCACGTCACTGACAGCGTGGGAAAATTCTCCTGCACTCAGCGCTTCAGCGTGGGAGAATTCTCACACTGAAGCGCTGAGTGCAGGAGAATTCTCCCACGCTGTCAGTGACGTGCAGGAGGTGAGCTGAGTTTATTGGACATGAGCTCACCTTATGCACGTCACTGACAGCGTGGGAAAATTCTCCTGCACTCAGCGCTTCAGCGTGGGAGAATTCTCACGCTGAAGCGCTGAGTGCAGGAGAATTCTCCCACGCTGTCAGTGACGTGCAGGAGGTGAGCTGAGTTCATTGGACATGAGCTCACCTTATGCACGTCACTGACAGCGTGGGAGAATTCTCCTGCACTCAGCGCTTCAGCGTGAGAATTTTCCCACGCTGTCAGTGACGTGCATGAGGTGCGCCGAGTTCATTGGACATGAACTCGTCTCATCTTTATGCCGTCACAGCCAGACACTGCAGAGCGCAAGCATGCCTGCGCTTCTCAGTGTCTGCGGGATGACAGGCTGGATGGCAGCGTTCTGCTGCGGTCCAGCCTGTCATCTCGATGTAGCAGAGCTGAAGCTGTCGTGAGAACCATGGAAAGGTAAGGATGATGTTGCTTTATTATTTTTCTTTTATTGCAGGAGATCGTTGGCTTCAGCTGGAATGGGCGTGATGGTAAGTATGGTTTAATTTAGAACAATAAAGGATTGTGTCTTTATTTCAATTAAAGGACTTTATTCTGGGTGTTTGTGTTTTCTTTTAACTTTGACTATGGGGTTAGTAATGGGGGTGTCTTATAGACGCCTCTCCATTACTAACCTGGGCTTGATGTCAGCTGGCATTATAAGCTGACATCAACCCCAGCCCTATTACCCCCTGCCACCGCTACAGGGCAGCGTGGAAAAGCGAGGCTAAGTGCCAGAATTGGCGCATCCTATGAATGCGCCATTTCTGGGGCGGCTGACGGCTGGTGTTTCTAGCCTGGGAGGGGGCCAATATTCATGGCTCCCTTCCTGGGCTATTAATATCAGCCCCCATCTGTCTGCCTAGCCTTTGCTAACTATTAAATTAGGGGGGACCCCACGTCATTTTTTTGGGGGGGTCCCCCATTTTAATAGCTAGTAAAGGCTATGTATTCAGCTGGGGGCTCATATTAGTAGCCTGGGAAGCTCCGTGGGTATTACCCCCTTCCCAGGCTTCAAACATCTGCCCCAGCTGTCTGCTTAACCTCCGCTAGAGACTAAAATTAAGGGGAACCCCACGCCAATTTTTTTTAATAATAAATCCTTTATTTTAATACTAAATGACAAGTACAGTAACCAACACTATCACTGTACTTCATATATATGTGACTGACATGTTTCTATCTATCTAATCTATGTGTGAAGCTCTATTTTGTCTGTTATAAATTGTCGGGTACAGATGCTGAATTGCCGGCCGGCTTTTTTAAAGAGAGGGTGCATGAAAACACTATTATTTTTTTTAATAAATCCTTTACACTAAATGACAAGTACAGTAAGGCTGTGTGCCCACGTAGCATTTTTCAAGCGTATATGCTGCGGAATTTCCGCAGCATAAACGCTTGAAAAACGCATGTATATCCGCACCCCATGGTCCCCAATGGGATTCCGCAAGTTTTATGCACATGCTGCGGATTTTTCCGCAGCGTTTATGCCGCGTTCAAAAATCCGCAGCATGTCATTTAATTTTGCGTTTCCGCAAGCGGAATTGCCTTTGTCCAATGCATAAAAAACGCAAGGCAATTCCGTATGTGGAAAACGCGTAATAAACGCGCGAAAAATGCGCGATAAACGCGTGCGGAATTCCGCATGCGTTTTTCCGGGAGAGGACTTGCATTTATGCAGCAGAAATTTTCTGCTTCATAAATGCAACGTGGGCACATAGCCTAAGCAACATTGTCACTGTACTTCATATATATGTGACTGACATGTTTCTATCTATCTAATCTATGTGTGAGGCTCTATTCCTTCTTGTCTAAATTGTTGGGTACCGGTGTATGCCGCTGCTGAATTGCCGGCCGGCTTTTTTAAAGAAAGCGTCTTCTGAGCAGTTTGTCAGCTTTTGGACACCTTTGAAGGTGTTTTCTATGTGTTTTTGTTTGCCTGCCATTGGTTTTAACGGTGTTCGACGGTGTTCTAAGGTGTTCGATGAACAGTTCCTCGAACATCCCGGTGTTCGACGAACCGAACCGAACCCGAACACTACGGGGGTGGCTCAACACTAGTCAGTATAGATGGACTAATAGAGAAAGTCCCACACACTGCTAGAAGGCCAAATATTTTTTCAGAGCTAGATGCAGATAAAAATGATATTCAATTTGCAACCTGATGGAGGTCTGTATAGATGGATTAATAGAACAAGTCCCACACACTGCTAGAAGCCCAATATTTTTTCAGAGGTAGATGCAGAAAAAAATATATTCAGTTTGCAACCTGATGGAGGTCAGTATAGATGGACTAATACAACAAGTCCCACACACAGCTAGAAGCCCAATTTTTTTTCAGAGGTAGATGCAGAAAAAAATATATTCAGTTTGCAACCTGATGGAGGTCAGTATAGATGGACTAATAGAGAAAGTCCCACACACTGCTAGAAGGCCAAATATTTTTTCAGAGCTAGATGCAGATAAAAATTATATTCAATTTGCAACCTGATGGAGGTCAGTATAGATGGACTAATACAACAAGTCCCACACACAGCTAGAAGCCCAATATTTTTTCAGAGGTAGATGCAGAAAAAAATATATTCAGTTTGCAACCTGATGGAGGTCTGTATAGATGGATTAATAGAACAAGTCCCACACACAGCTAGAAGCCCAATATTTTTTCAGAGGTAGATGCAGAAAAAAATATATTCAGTTTGCAACCTGATGGAGGTCAGTATAGATGGACTAATACAACAAGTCCCACACACAGCTAGAAGCCCAATATTTTTTCAGAGCTAGATGCAGAAAAAAATTATATTCAATTTGCAACCTGATGGAGGTCAGTATAGATGGACTAATAGAATGATGCTATGCCCAAAAGATTTTACTTCACTAGGTGCAGTAAAAAAATTGGTATTCTATACACAGGTGGTATATCTTGCAACACAGATAGGCTACTCCACTGACTAACACACTCTGCAATAGGCCAAAAAGGATTAGCTTTGCTAGATTCAGCCAAATGCTGTGAAAAAAACTTGCACAGCACTGGCACAGACCTGCCTGGCAAAACCTGATAGGAACTGATGTAACCTAGTCCTGAAAAGGACTCCAATTACAATTAGTCTTTACTCCCACAACCTATCTATTTAAGAGCACAGACCTGCCTGATAAAAGTCATAGGAAATGATGTAACCTAGTCCTTAAAAGGACTGCAATCACAACTATTCCCTACTCCCAAGCTATCTGTAGATTTGTGCGAAAATTGGCTTGAAATTAACAAGGTATAGCGCACACAGCAACAGTGGTGCCGTCTAACACGCAGCTGCAGCAGTGAGAAAATGGTGGCGACGGGGAAAATGGCTTGGTCTTATAGGGCAAGGACATGTGACATACACTGCCAATGACACATGCCCTTGCTTGTGTGAAAAAAAGCACTTCGCTCCGTGTGTGCGCTGCTGATAGGCTGACAGATTGCACCTCCCCACTGTAAATGCGGGAAAGAGAAAAAAAAAATGGAGATCTTCATTGTTCCTGCAGAGATCCATCCCCTGCCCCTCCCCCCACCCCGCTGTACACTCAAACTGCGTATTAACATTAATTTTCATCATTACTGAGAAAAAATCCAGTTATGATTTTGGTGCACGAACAGTTATCGAACATAACCTCGAACAGCCGAATTTTTCTCAAATTGTTCGTGTTCGCCGAACGGCTCGAACACCGCCCAAAACAGCTCGAATTTGAGATTGGCGAACAGTTCGAGTAGAACAACGCTCATCTCTATTCATGACATGTGTCCAGCTTGCATCTTCCAAAACTTTTCCCTCCTTGTCAGACTACCCCGTGTATCAGGGCCTGGGCGCTGGGAGGGTCTGAGAAAACTGTCCCACACCTTTGACAACATTCTCCTGCCTCTGCCGCATCTGGTTTTTGTTTTCCTCGCTTGTACTCCTTGGTTGTAACAATGAACTGTCTGACTGTGACCTCTGCCACCAGCGTTGTCAGATGGGAATTTTTTTTTATAATTCTTCTACAAGTGCCTGATCTTAATATCTGCAAAAATGAACTCCTTCAGTTTCCTCCATCTACTAACCTTCCTATACCTGACTTTGCAATTTCCTTTAGGTGCTGCCACCATAACTCCCACTCGGCACGCCTGCTATCTTGGAGTCATATTTGACATACAACTTTCCTTTATTCAATGTGGAAAATCACTCACCCGCTCATGTCACCTGCACCTTAAAAACTATTCCAGAAGTCGACCTTTTCTCACCTTTGATACTGCAAAAACTCTTACTGTCACTCTTACTCACTAGTGCAACTCTCTTCTAATCGGTTTCCCTCTAAACAAACTGTCTCCTCTCCAATCCCTTCTGAATGCAGCAGACAGGGTCGTATTTCTATAAAGCCGCTTCACCGACGCCTCTACCCTGTGCCAATCATTGCACGGGTTAGGTTAAACAATCACTACAGAATACAATACAAACTCATCTCTCTCACTCACCAAGGTGTCCACAGTTCTGCACTGGCCTATATCTCTTCCCTCATTTCTGTGTATCACCCCTCCTGTGCCCTCCATTCTGCAATTGATCTAAGACAGACATCCTCCTTAATCAGAACCTCACAACTCCGTCTGCAAGAATTCTCTTGTGCTGTGCCAGTTTTTTATAATGCCCAAAATGCGTACAACGCGATGGTCATGGTAAAGGCAGGGTAACATAAAGTCGGCCTTGTGCCAGACTGCCAACAGCCAAGACTTCCCTGTTCTCCTCAAGAGTACGACTGTCTATGTTCTCTTCCTCCTCCTCATTATCACCCAAACCGCTTTGAGATGAGGCTGGGCTGGGTAGCATCACCCTGTATAGTTCCTTGCTCCGCCTGCAATGCCTCCTCTTTAATTGTGAGCAGCGAGCGTTTCAGTAGACAGAGAAGCGGGATGGTGATGCTAATTATGGCATCATCGCCACTCACCAACTTGGTGGAGTCATCAAAGTTTTGGAGGAGGGCACAGATATCAGACATCCTTGCCTACTCATCAGCTCTTATGTGCGGAGGCTAACCTGAATGCCGGGCGTGTTGAAGCTGGTACTCAACAACTGCTCTCTGTTGCTCAAAGTCATTCCAAACATCTGCAACGTTGATTTGTAATGTGTAGTCACATTGCACACCAGTCAGTGAGCTGGAACCTGCAAGCGCTGCTGAAGCTATGCCAGGGCGGCGGAAGCTGTAGCTGACTTTCTGAAATGGGCACACACACGGCGTACTTTCACAAGCAGCTCTGACAGATCCGTGTAGATGTAGAAACTGCAGAACCACTAAGTTGAGCACATGGGTCAGGCATGGTACATTTGCGAGCTTGCCTAACTTTAGAGCTGCCACCAGGTTCTCTGATACAGCTTTCAACAACTCTGCAACAGTGTGCAGTTTGTCACTGAAGCATACAGTCCTGCTTATTGTTATTGGCACACATGAAGTTTTAGTAAATAATCTGGAATATGTCCTGAAAAAATGAATCAAGTGATGGAGATGGGGGCTGAAGAGGAGGAGGTGGTGCAGTTGTAGAATGTAGGGGTATCCATGAGTGACCCAGGGCTCGCAATCCTCTGTGTCGGGAGGACGTGTTCCGTCCCAGGATCCCACTGGTCCCAGCTTCCACAATATTAAAGCAGTGGAATGTGTCAGTGAAATTAAATGTCCCTGGCCACATTCACTTGTTCACGTGTTTGTGGTTAGGCGGTCCTTCCCACTTAAGTGCACTTGGGAGGGCATGGGTAATGTTCTGGGACTTGCGCTTGTGGAAGTCGGAGACGATACCGGGAGAAATAGTGGCGGCTGGGGACCGAGTATGGACACCCGGCCACTGCCGCCATGAGGTTGTGGAAGCTTCCACCTCCATGAGCCTAAAAGGCAAGTGCAAGTAGTCCAGAAATGTGGCAGTTTAGTATTGCGGCCAGTGGGTGGGTGGGCGGCTGGCTGCATGCTTGCGCTTGCATTACAAGGATTGTGGTAGGAACAACTGAACGCTGCAAAGGGACTAGGACGTGGATGGTGATAGTTGCAAGCCTGCAATGACAGGAGCAGGGCGGGAGGCATCTTCGCATGCGCCATGGACAGGGGATTGGCGGAAGAGGCAGTGGTGTCACCCACAGACACTGTTTCTGGACCTTGGTGTTCGGCCCAGCTAGTCAGGTGCTTTGCTGTCATGTGCCTGAGCATTCTGGTGGTGGCCAGGCTGGTAGTTTTGGTGCTCTTGCTGATGCTGGCCTGGCAGATGTTGCAAATGGTCTTTTTGGGGTTATGTAAACAGTCTTTAAAAAAGAACCAGACTCGGGAAGACCTAACAGTTGTACTGGCAACTTCTGTCGTGTTGGTGTTCCGGGGAGCAGTTACCCGCCTTGGGTCTGTGGCCACCACACTGCTTGTTCCTGCCTGTTGTGGTGCTACGCCTCCCTCACCCTGTGTGCTGCTGTCCTTGCTCTGCATGTCCCCTTGCTTGGTTGAGTCAGTGACTTCATCATCCACCGCTTCGTCTTCCAATTCCGCACCCTGGCCCTCCTCCTGACTTTCTATCCATTGTGTCTCATCATTATCCACCTCTTGTGACAGTAATTGCACTTTCCGACCATCACCTTTGGGTGACCATGGCTCCTCAAATTGCTATATGCGATCTTCTTTTGCCATGCTCGAAGCTGGCCAGTCGAAAGGCCAGAATCTATTGATGGAAAAGTGAACAGATCTTGATGTAACCCTGGACTCTAATCTCTCCTTCAAACCACATATCCAAGCTCTTTCCACTTCCGTGCAGACCGAGCGAGAGGCCAGAATCTATAAATGGAAAGATGAACAAAACAGCTCTTCGGAGTGTCCAAGTGTGGGATCAGTTGTCTCAGGGCACTCAGAATGGTGGGAGGAAGGAGGATCAGGGTGAGGAAGATGCTGATTCCAAGTAAAAAAAATCTCCCAGATCTGCACATTCCTCAACCACGAATCTACAAAAACACAAGTGCATGCACTCATCATCTCCCTTCATCTCCCTTCTCGACGACTACAACCTCCTGCTCTGTGGCCTCCCTTCTAACACTCTCACATTCCTCCAATCTATCCTAAACTCTGTTGCCCGACTAATCCACCTGTCCCCTCGCTATTCCCTGGCCTCTCCTTCCTCTCTGTCAATCCCTTCACTGGCTCCCCGTTGGAACCTTGGAATGCAAAGCTTTCCACAACCAGTCTCCTCCATATATCTGTGACCTAGTCTCCCAGTACTTACCTGCACGCAACCTCAGATCCTCACAAGATCTCCTTCTCTACTCCCCTCTTATCTCTTCTTCCCACAATCGCATACAAGATTTCTCCCATGCATCCGCCCTTCTCTGGAACTCTCTACCCCACCATTTCTGACTCTCGACTACTGTTGAAATCTTCAAAAGCACCTGAAGACTCACGTCTTGCGACATGTGTACAACCTGCAGTAACCCTCCCTCCACCATACCGCTGCAAGACAAGCTCTATCCTCACCTACTATATCGTCACCCATGCCTTGTAGACTGTGAGTCCTCGCAGGCAGGGTCCTCTTCTCTCCAGTACCAGTCACTGTTACAATTTTGTTCAATATTATTGTAACTGTTTTTTCGATGTATATCCCTTTTTCACATGTAAAGCGCCATGGAATAAATGGCGATAAAGTAGTAATAATAATGTGATCCAGACTTGCATCTACTGAGACTGGACCATGTGGAACACAGGGTGGTGGTACTTAATCTGCTATCCAACCAACAACCTTTTCACACTGCTCTGGCTTCCACAGTGGTGTTCCGCGGCCCCCTAAAAATTTGGACAGGAAGATAGTTCGACATGACATGGGTATTTGTTGTGCTCCCTCAGCAGGCACAGTTTCATCTTGCCCGCGGCCTCTGCGTGCACTATCATCATCAACATAATGTCCACTTCCCCGTCCCTTGATACACACCTTGCCCATTTTAAATAGAATTTAAGATTTGTCACATAGCAAAAAATGTCTGTATTATTACCGCAGTAATATAGTATCACGTCTGATGAGATGACCAGAGTTTTAGGCAGTGCCCTGGGAGTCAGAGATGCTTCCAGGGGTCTTCCCCATGCTGTTCCCATGTCACACACCACATGGCCAGATAAAGTAGTAAAATGTTAAAATGACATTTCCTGGTGAATGCAATTTTCACGATTGAAAGCAATGCAAAAGTGCAAAAACACTTCAAAAACGCTATGTGTGAACATAGCCCAAGATGTGAAGGAGCATTTTTGTTTTTGTATATTTATTTTGCCTTATATACAAGTCATTACTCTGGAAAGGATGTTCCTTAACATATTTCCCAGGAAAATCCATTTTTGTTTAGTTTTTAAATGTTTTATTGTGAGTCCATGAAGTGGCGTAATACCTCTGACAACATTGTTGACAGCAGTGACCGGAGAGTCAGAGATGCTTCCAACGGTCTTCTCCATGCTGTTCCCATGTCATTAGAGCACTGTTCCCATCGATTTGGGCAATTTTTAGGCCCTCTGCAGACCGCCGGGGAGGGGGTGGCGCCCAAAAAATGCTCGAGTTTCCCATAGACTTACATTGGGCTCGTTACTCGGACCGAGCACTCGAGCATTCCAATTTTCTCGACCCGAGCAACGAGTACCCAAGCATTTTAGTGCTCGCTCATCACTAATATATACACTGCTCAAAAAAATAAAGGGAACACTCAAATAACACATCCTAGATCTGAATGAAAGAAATATTCTCATTGAATACTTTGTTCTGTACAAAGTTGAATGTGCTGACAACAAAATCACACAAAAATCATCAATGGAAATCAAATTTATTAACCAATGGTGGTCTGGATTTGGAGTCACCCCCAAAATTAAAGTGGAAATCACACTACAGGCTGATCCAACTTTGATGTAATGTCCTTAAAACAAGTCAAAATGAGGCTCAGTATTGTGTGTGGCCTCCACGTGCCTGTATGACCTCCCTACAATGCCTGGGCATGCTCCTGATGAGGTTGCGGATAGTGTCCTGTGGGATCTCCTCCCAGACCTGGACTAAAGCATCCGACAACTCCTGGACAGTCTGTGGTGCAATGTGACGTTGGTGGATGATGTCCCAGATGTGCTCAATCGGATTCAGGTCTGGGGAACGGGCGGGCCAGTCCATAGCTTTAATGCCTTCACCTTGCAGGAACTGCTGACACACTCCAGCCACATAAGATCTGGCATTGTCCTGCATTAGGAGGAACCCAGGACCAACTGCACCAGCATATGATCTCACAAGGGGTCTGAGGATCTCATCTCGGTACCTAATGGCAGTCAGGCTACCTCTGGCGAGCACATGGACGGCTGTGCGGCCCTCCAAAGAAATGCTACCCCACACCAATGCTGACCCACTGCCAAACCGGTCATGCTGTAGGATGTTGCAGGCAGCAGATCGCTCTCCATGGCGTCTCCAGACTCAGTCATGTCTGTCACATGTGCTCAGTGTGAACCTGCTTTCATCTGTGAAGAGCACAGGGCACCAGTGGCAACTTTGCCACTCCTGGTGTTCTGTGGCAAATGCCAAGCGTCCTGTGTGAGCACAACCCCCATCTGGGGACAACGTGCCCTCATACCAGACACATGCACATTTGTGGCCTGCTGGAGGTCATTTTGCAGGGCTCTGGCAGTGCTCCTCCTGTTCCTCCATGCACAAAGGCGGAGGTAGCGGTTCTGCTGCTGTGTTGTTGCTGTCCTTCGGCCCCCTCCACGTCTCCTGGTGTACTGGCCTGTCTCCTGGTAGCGCCTCCAGCCTCTGGACACTACGCTGACAGACACAGCAAACCTTCTTGCCACAGCTCGCATTGATGTGCCATCCTGCATGAGCTGCACTACCTGAGCAACTTCTGTGGGTTGAAGAGTCCGTCTCATGCTACCACGAGTGTGAAAGCACAACCAACATTCAAAAGTGACCAAAACATCAGCCAGAAAGCATTGGTACTGAGATGTGGTCTGTGGTACCCACGTGCAGAGCCACTCCTACTGAGTGTGTCTTGATAATTGCCAATAATTTCCATTGCCAAATTGTCTATTCCATTTGCACAACAGCATGTGAAATTGATTGTCAATCAGTGTTGCTTCCTAAGTGGACTGTTTGATTTCACAGAAGTTTGATTTACTTGGAGTTATAGTCTGTTGTTTAAGTGTTCCCTTTATTTTTTTAGCAGTGTATATACAGTACAGACCAAAAGTTTGGACACACCTTCTCATTTAAAGATTTTTCTGTATTTTCATGACTATGAAAATTGTACATTCACACTGAAGGCAACAAATCTATGAATTAACACATGTGGAATTATATACTTAACAAAAAAGTGTGAAACAACTGAAAATATGTCTTATATTCTAGGTTCTTCAACGTAGCCACCTTTTGCTTTGATGACTGCTTTGCACACTCTTGGCATTCTCTTGAAAAGCTTCAAGAGGTAGTCACCAGAAATGGTTTTCACTTCACAGGTGTGCCCTGTCAGGTTTAATAAGTGGGATTTCTTGCCTTATAAATGGGGTTGGGACCATCAGTTGTGTTGTGGAGAAGTCTGGTGGATACACAGCTGATAGTCCTACTGAATAGACTGTTAGAATTTGTATTATGGCAAGAAAATAGCAGCTAAGTAAAGAAAAACGAGTGGCCATCATTACTTTAAGAAATGAAGGTCAGTCAGTGCGAAAAATTGGGAAAACTTTGAAAGTGTCCCCAAGTGCAAGAAAATACAGAAAAATCTTTAAATGAGAAGGTGTGGCCAAACTTTTGGTCTGTACTGTATATATACACTGCTCAAAAAAATAAAGGGAACACTTTATAACACTTTATAACACAATGTAACTCCAAGTCAATAACACTTCTGTGAAATCTGCCTGTCCAGTTAAGAAGCAACACTGATTTTGAAACAATTTCTCCTGCTGTTGTGCAAATGGAACAGACAACTGGTAGAAATGATAGGCAATTAGCAAGATACCCCCTATAAAGGAGTGGTTCTGCAGGCGGTGACCTCAGACCATTTCTCTGTTCTCATCCTTTTTGGCTGTTATTTTGGTCACTTTTTCATTTTGCCATTGCTCTCACCCTAGAGGTACAGTAGCATGAGGCAGTGTCTACAGTACAACCCACAGAAGTTGCTCAGGTAGTGCAGTTCTTCCAAGATGGCACATCAGTGCGAGCTGTGGCAAGAAGGGTAGCTGTGTCTGTCAGCACAGTGTCTAGAGCATGGAGCAGATACCAGGAGCCGTGGAGGGAGCCATAGGAGGGCAACAACCCAGCAGCTTGACCGCTACCTCCGCCTTTGTGCAAGGAGGAACAGGAGGAGCACTGCCAGAGCCCTGCAAAATGACCTCCAGCAGGCCACAAATATGCATGTGTCTGCACAAATGGGTAGAAACCGACTCCATGAGGGTGGTATGAGGGCCCGACGTCCACAGATGGGGGTTGTGCTCACAGACCAACACCGTGCAGGATGCTTGGCATTTGCCACAGAACACCAGAATGGGCTAAAGTCTCCACTGGCGCCCTGTGCCCTTCACAGATGAAAGCAGGTTCACACTGAGCACATGTGACAGACGTGACAGAGTCTGGAGACGCCGTGGAGAGCGATCTAGGATGTGTTATTTGAGTGTTCCCTTTATTTTTTTGAGCAGTGTATATAAATATACAGTACAGACCAAAAGTTTGGACACACCTTCTCATTTAAAGATTTTTCTGTATTTTCATGACTTTGAAAATTGTACATTCACACTGAAGGCATCAAAACTATGAATTAACACATGAGGAATTATATACTTAACAAAAAAGTGTGAAACAACTGAAAATATGTCTTATATTCTAGGTTCTTCAAAGTAGCCACCTTTTGCTTTGATGACTGCTTTGCACACTCTTGGCATTCTCTTGATGAGCTTCAAGCGGTAGTCACCGGAAATGGTCTTCCAACAATCTTGAAGGAGTTCCCAGAGATGCTTAGCACTTGTTGGCCCTTATGCCTTCACTCTGCGGTCCAGCTCACCCCAAACCATCTCGATTGGGTTCAGGTCTGGTGACTGTGGAGGCCAGGTCATCTTGCGTAGCACCCCATCACTCTCCTTCTTGGTCAAATAGTCCTTACACAGCCTGGAGGTGTGTTTGGGGTCATTGTCCTGTTGAAAAATAAATGATGGTCCAACTAAATGCAAACCGGATGGAATAGCATGTCGCTGCAAGATGCTGTGGTAGCCATGCTGGTTCAGTATGCCTTCAATTTTGAATAAATCCCCAACAGTGTCACCAGCAAAGCACCCCCACACCATCACACCTTCTCCTCCATGCTTCACGGTGGGAACCAGGCATGCAGAGTCCATCCGTTCACCTTTTCTGCGTCGCACAAAGACACGGTGGTAGGAACCAAAGATCTCAAATTTGGACTCATCAGACCACAGCACAGATTTCCACTGGTCTAATGTCCATTCCTTGTGTTCTTTAGCCCAAACAAGTCTCTTTTGCTGGTTGCCTGTCCTTAGCAGTGGTTTCCTAGCAGCTATTTTACCACGAAGGCCTGCTGCACAAAGTCTCCTCTTAACAGTTGTTGAAGAGATGTGTCTGCTGCTAGAACTCTGTTTGGCATTGACCTGGTCTCTAATCTGAGCTGCTGTTAACCTGCGATTTCTGAGGCTGGTGACTCGGATAAACTTATCCTCAGAAGCAGAGGTGACTCTTGGTCTTCCTTTCCTGGGGCGGTCCTCATGTGAGCCAGTTTCTTTGTAGCGCTTGATGGTTTTTGCAACTGCACTTGGGGACACTTTCAAAGTTTTCCCAATTTTTCGCACTGACTGACCTTCATTTCTTAAAGTAATGATGGCCACTCGTTTTTCTTTATTTAGCTGCTTTTTTCTTGCCATAATACAAATTCTAACAGTCTATTCAGTAGGACTATCAGCTGTGTATCCACCTGACTTCTGCACAACACAACTGATGGTCCCAACCCCATTTATAATTCAAGAAATCCCACTTATTAAACCTGACAGGGCACACCTGTGAAGTGAAAACCATTTCCGGTGACTACCTCTTGAAGCTCATCAAGAGAATGCCAAGAGTATGCAAAGCAGTCATCAAAGCAAAAGGTGGCTACTTTGAAGAACCTAGAATATAAGATATATTTTCAGTTGTTTCACACTTTTTTGTTAAGTATATAATTCCACATGTGTTAATTCATAGTTTTGATGCCTTCAGTGTGAATGTACAATTTTCATAGTCATGAAAATACAGAAAAATATTAAAATGAGAAGGTGTGTCCAAACTTTTGGTCTGTACTGTATATATATTAAAGTGCTAAAGCATGTATCCAAAAATGCTAAAGTAAACACATAGAAGGGAATAAATTGAATATATAGTAAATACCATATGGCTATGCCCCAACACCTCCAAGATTAATGAATTACCTGGTGTAATACATTGTGCCATATTTTGGTTAGTTGTGTTGTTATATACAGTTATATGAAAAAGTTTGGGCACCCCTATTAATCTTAAGCTTAATGTTTTCTAAAAATTGGTGTTTTTGCAACAGCTATTTCAGTTTGATATATGTAATAACTGTTGGACACAGTAATGTTTCTGCCTTGAAATGAGGTTTATTGTACTAACAGAAAATGTGCAATCTGCATTTAAACAAAATTTGACAGGTGCATAAGTATGGGCACCTCACCAGAAAAGTGACATTAATATTTTGTAGATCCTCCTTTTGCAAAAATAACAGCCTCTAGTCGCTTCCTGTAGCTTTTAATGATTTCCTGGATCCTGGATGAAGGTATTTTTGACCATTCCTCTTTACAAAACAATTCCAGTTCAGTTAAGTTTGATGGTCGCCGAGCATGGACAGCCCTCTTCAAATGATCCCACAGATGTTCAATGATATTCAGGTCTGGGGACTGGGATGGCCATTCCAGAACATTGTAATTGTTCCTCTGCATGAATGTCTGAGTAGATTTGGAGCGGTGTTTTGGATCATTGTCTTGCTGAAAGATCCATCCCCTGCTTAACTTCAACTTTGTCACTGATTCTTGAACATTATTGTCAAGAATCTGCTGATACTGAGTGGAATCCATGCGTCCCTCAACTTTAACAAGATTCCTGGTGCCGGCATTGGCCACACAGCCCCAAAGCATGATGGAACCTCCACCAAATTTTACTGTGGGCAGCAAGTGTTTTTCATGGAATGCTGTGTTTTTTTGTATGACCAAACAACTCAATCTTGGTTTCATCAGTCCACAGGACCTTCTTCCAAAAAGAAATTGGCTTCTCCAAATGTGCTTTTGCATACCTCAGCCGACTCTGTTTGTGGCGTGCTTGCAGAAATGGCTTCTTTCGCATCACTCTCCCATACAGCTTCTACTTGTGCAAAGTGCGTTGTATAGTTGACCACTGCACAGTGACACCATCTGCAGCAAGTTGATGCTGCAGCTCTCTGGAGGTGGTCTGAGGATTGTCCTTGACTGATCTCACCATTCTTCTCTGCCTTTCTGATATTTTTCTTGGCCTGCCACTTCTGGCCTTAACAAGAACTGTCCCTGTGTTCTTCCATTTCCTTACTATGTTCCTCACAGTGGAAACTGACAGGTTAAATCGCTGAGACAGCTTTTTGTTTCCTTCCCCTGAACAACTATGTTGAATAAACTTTGTTTTCAGATCATTTGACAGTTGTTTTGAGGAGCCCATGATGCCACTCTTCAAAGGAGATTCAAACAGGAGAACAACTTGCAAGTGGCCACTTTAAGTAGCTTTTCTCATGATTGCACACACCTGGCTATGAAGTTCAAAGCTCAATGAGGTTGCAAAACCAAAAAAAGTGCTTTAGTAAGTCAGTAAAAAGTAGGTAGGAGTATTTAAAACAAAAAAATGATAAGGGTGCCCATACTTATGCACCTGTCAAATTTTATTTGAATGCAGATTGCACATTTTCTGTTAGTACAATAAACCACATTTCAGGGCAGAAACATTACTGTTTCCAACAGTTATTACATATATCAAACTGAAATAGCTGTTGCAAAAACACCAATTTTTATAAAACATTGAGCTTAAGATTAATAGGGGTGCCCAAACTTTTTCATATAACTGTATATATATATTGCAAGGCAGCGCTAGTCATCATGCTGTGGGACACTCGCTTCACTGGGTCAATTGAAGCACACCAGCCACGTTTTCCAGTATTTCACAATCCAGCAGTTTATTACACTTCATAACTGCTTATAACCGAGTCCATCTCAGTGGCTCGCCGACATATTACACAAAATGTCCAAGAGCCTTTCCAGTGACAGATATGTCCACTTGGCTCCAGATACAGCCTTCAGGAAGGTAACAATATAAATGTCCACATCAAGCAGTGTTTTTACCTTTGCCGGGTTTAAGCTGCTTCAGATTTGTTCTGCCACCTCTGTGGCTTTACGGCTTCCCAGATGGGGGTCTTCAGCCCTCGTACCTTCAAAGGCTACTGGTATGTTTTCGCACATAACATCATGCCAATGCTTTTCATGGCTCTTGTCTTCCAAGCCTCTTGCCCTCCAAGGCTACTGGCATCGCTTACACATAAGGATCCAGCCTCTGCCTTTCAGGCTTCACTAGGCCTCACTAGGCTTCACTAGGCCTCACTAGGCCTCAGACTCTAACGGTGTCCCACACAGGGAACAGGCCTCATGCCTTTCACACACTGTCTCAAAACTACCAGGGTTTATATATCCTCCAGCGCACACACAAGACCTGTGCTGATGTCACAGTCATGTGATCAGACCTTCTGTGTGCACAGGACCTGTGTTGATGTCACAGTCATGTGATGAGTCACCTGAGGGGGAGGTACACGGTCAGCCAAAACACACCCTGGACCATTACAGTAATGCCGCAAGCCGCTGCATTACAATATATATATATATATATACATACATACATACATACATACATACATACATACATACATACATACATACATACATACATACATGTATGTGTGTATATATATATATATATATATATATATATATATAATTCTGTACTGCCTATATGATAATGTCATGTGTTCGGAAGTTTCTGATAGATTTTTGGCAACATCTGAGTTAATTAGAGACACACCTGTGGATGTATTTAAATGCACACCTGAAACACACTGCTTCTTAGTGTAGCATCATGGGAAAGTCTAAAGAAATCAGCCAAGATATCAGAAAGAGAATTGTGGACTTGCACAAGTCTGGTTCATCCTTGGGTACAATTTCAAGATACCTGAAGGTGCCTTTGTCATCTGTACAATCAATTCTAAGCAAGTACAAACAAGATGGGAATGTCCAGCCATCATACCGCTCTGTGTCCCACAGATGAACGTGCTTTGGTCCGACAGGTGCATATAAACCCAAGGACAAAAGCAAAAGACCTTGTGAAGATGATCGCGGAAGCTGGTAAGATTGTGTCAATATCCACAGTGAAATGAGTATCAACATGGGTTGAAAGGCCACTCTGCTAGGAAGAAGATATTACTCCAAAAGAAACATAAAAAAGCCAGATTAATGTTTGCAAATGCACACAGGAACAAAGACCTTAATTTTTGAAGACATGTCCTATGGTCTGATGAAACTAAAATTTTACTTTTTCAGCATAGTGGCCATCATTACATTTGGAGGAAAAAGGGAGAAGCTTAGAAGCCTAAGAACACCATCCCAACTGTGAAACACAGGGGTGGCAGCATCATGTTGTGGGGTTGTTTTGCTGCAGGAGGGACTGGTGCACTTCACAAAATAGATGGCATCATGAGAAAAGAAGATTATATGGCAATTCTGAAGCAACATCTCAAGACATCAGCCAAGAAGTTAAAGCTTGGGCGTAAATGGGTCTTCCAAATGGACAATGACCCGAAGCATATTGCCAAAATGGTAACAAAGTGGCTTAAGGATAACAAAGTCATTGTTTTGGAGTGGCCATCACAAAGCTCTTATCTCAATCTTATTGAAAATTTATGGGCAAAGCTGAAAAGGCAGGTGAGAGCAAGGCGACCTACAAACCTGGATCAGTTACACCAGGAGGAATCAGGTGGAATGGGCCCAAATTCCAACCAACTATTGTGAGAAGCTTTTGGTAGGATATCCCAAACCTTTGACCCAAGTCATTCAGTTTAAGAGCGATGGTACCAAATACTAATGAAATGTATGTAAAGTTTTAACTTTTGCAGTAAGTAATAAAAATGCCTTAAAACATTCTCTTTCTCTCATTATTCTGGCATTTGGCAAATATTAAAAATTATGGTAATCCTAATTGACCTAAAACGGGAAAGGTTTATTCTGATTTCATGTCGGATATTGAGAAAAACATGCATATGTGTCTTTTTATATAGTGTATGTAAACTTCTGGTTTCAACTGGATATACAGTTATATGAAAAAGTTTGGGCACCCCTATTAATCTTAAGCTTAATGTTTTATAAAAATTGGTGTTTTTGCAACAGCTATTTCAGTTTGATATATGTAATAACTGTTGGACACAGTAATGTTTCTGCCTTGAAATGAGGTTTATTGTACTAACAGAAAATGTTCAATCTGCATTCAAACAAAATTTGACAGGTGCATAAGTATGGGCACCCTTATCATTTTCTTGTTTTAAATACTCCTAACTTCTTTTTACTGATGTACTAAAGCACTTTTTTTGGTTTTGCAACCTCATTAAGATTTGAACTTCATAGCCAGGTGTATGCAATCATGAGAAAAGCTACTTAAAGTGGCTACTTGCAAGTTGTTCTCCTGTTTGAATCTCCTCTGAAGAGTGGCATCATGGGCTCCTCAAAACAACTGTCAAATGATCTGAAAACAAAGATTATTCAACATAGTTGTTCAGGGGAAGGATACAAAAAGCTGTCTCAGAGATTTAACCTGTCATTTTCCACTGTGAGGAACATAGTAAGGAAATGGAAGAACACAGGGACAGTTCTTGTTAAGGCCAGAAGTGGCAGGCCAAGAAAAACATCAGAAAGGCAGAGAAGAAGAATGGTGAGATCAGTCAAGGACAATCCTCAGACCACCTCCAGAGAGCTGCGGCATCAACTTGCTGCAGATGGTGTCACTGTGCATCGGTCAACTATACAACGCACTTTGCTCAAGGAGAAGCTGTATGGGAGAGTGATGCGAAAGAAGCCGTTTCTGCAAGCACGCCACAAAAAGAGTCGGCTGAGGTAAAAGCACATTTGGAGAAGCCTATTTCTTTTTGAAAGAAGGTCCTGTGGACTGATGAAACCAAGATTGAGTTGTTTGTTCATACATAAAGGCGTTATGCATGGCGGCAAAAAAACACAGCATTCCAAGAAAACACTTGCTACCCACAGTAAAATTTGGTGGAGGTTCCGTCATGCTTTGGGGCTGTGTGGCCAATGCCGGCACCGGGAATTTTGTTAAAGTTGAGGGATGCATGGATTCCACTCAGTATCAGCAGATTGTTGACAATAATGTTCAAGAATCAGTGATAAAGTTGAAGTTACGCAGGGGATGGATCTTTCAGCAAGACAATGATCCAAAACACCGCTCCAAATCTACTCAGGCATTCATGCAGAGGAACAATTACAATGTTCTGGAATGGCCATCCCAGTCCCCAGACCTGAATATCATTGAACATCTGTGGGATCATTTGAAGAGGGCTGTCCATGCTCGGCGACCATCAAACTTAACTGAACTGGAATTGTTTTGTAAAGAGGAATGGTCAAAAATACCTTCATCCAGGATCCAGGAACTCATTAAAAGCTACAGGAAGCGACTAGAGGCTGTTATTTTTGCAAAAGGAGGATCTACGAAATATTAATGTCACTTTTCTGGTGAGGTGCCCATACTTATGCACCTGTCAAATTTTGTTTGAATGCAGATTGCACATTTTCTGTTAGTAAAATAAACCTCATTTCAAGGCAGAGACATTACTGTGTCCAACAGTTATTACATATATGAAACTGAAATAGCTGTTGCAAAAACACCAAATTTTATAAAACATTAAGCTTAAGATTAATAGGGATGCCCAAACTTTTTCATATAACTGTACATACAGTGGTGTGAAAAAGTGCTTGCCCCTTCCTGAGTTCTTGTTCTTTTGCATATTTGTTACATATAAATGTTTCAGATCACAAAACAAATTAAAATATTACACAAAGATAGCACAAGTAAACACAAAATGCAGTTCTTAAATGAAGGTCTTTATTATTAAGGGAAAAAGATTGCCCCCTAAACCTAATAACTGGTTGGGCCACCTTTTACAATGCTCTGGAGAAATTTTGGCCAACTCATCTTTGCAAAATTGTTTTATTTTGCCACATTGGAGGGTTTCCAGGCATGAACCTCCATTTTAAGGTCATGCCACAGCATCTCAATCGGATTAAGGTCAGGACTTTGAATAGGCCACTCCAAAGTCTTAATTTTGCTTTTCTTAAGCCTATCAGATGTGGACTTGTTGGTGTGTTTTTGATATTTGTCCTGCTGCATAACCCAACTGTGCTTCAGCTTGAGGTCAAGAACAGATGGTCGGACCTTCTCCTTCAGGATTTTTTGTAGAAAGTAGAGTTCATGGTTCCATTTACCACAGCCGGTCTTCCAGATCCTGAAGCAGCAAAACAGCCCCAAACCATCACACTACCACCATCATATTTTACTGTTGATATGATGTTCCTTTTCTGAAATGCTGTGTTACTTCTACGCCAGATGTAATGGGACACACTCCAATCAAAATATAAAGTGCTAAGCAGCTCTGTTCACCCCATAACTATAATCTCCGCAACCCAATAATATAAATTATTCTGTCTCTGTGTCTCTCCCCTATTAACTGTAAAGCTATGTGCACAGCTTGCAGATTTGCAGCAGATTAAAAAATCTGCATAATGTCAATTCTAAATTAGCACATGTCCAAATGTTCTACTGTTCAAAGACACATGTACAAATATAGCCTTCATGGAAGAGTCATCAGAAAAAAACCTCTCCTGCGTCCTCACCATATTATTCAGCATCAGAAGTATAAAAATAAATAAATAAATAAACAAGACTGATGTACAGGGTGGGCCATTTATATGGATAAACCTAAATTAAATGGGAATGGTTGGTGACATCAACTTCCTGTTTGTGGTACATTAGTATATGGGAGAGGGAAAACTTTCCAGATGGGTGATGACCATGACGGCCATTTTGAATTTGGCCATTTTGGATCCAACTTTATTTTTTTCAATGGGAAGAGGGTCATGAGACACATCAAACTCATTGAGAATTTCATAAGAAAAACAATGCTGTGCTTGGTTTTAACATAACTTCATTCTTTCATGAGTTTTTTGCAAGTTTATGACCACTTATAAAATGTGTTCAAAGTGCTGCCCATTGTGTTGGATTGTCAATGCAGCCCTCTTCTCCCACTCTTGACACATTGATAGCAACACCACAGAAGAAATGCTAGCACAGGCTTCCAGTATCCGTTGTTTCAGATGCAACACATCTGTGATAGCTTCAAAAGGGGGAGCTACCCCTAACAAAAATGTTCGTCATCTCTATGCTATGATGCTGCATTTCAATATTTTATTAACAGCTGTTATATGAAAGGAATATACCGCATTTTTCGGACTATGAGACGCACTTTTTTCCTCCAACATTTTGGAGGAAAATGGGGGTGCGTCTTATAGTCTGAATGTTGGGGGGGGGGTGTATATATATGTGGGGTGTGGGGGGAGCAGTAGCGGTGGAGGAGCAAGGCGCAGGAGGCAGCAGCCACCCGCTGCAGCCTACACTGTCCCCGCTGTTAAAGAAAATGAATATTCACTGCTCCCCACACCCATGGGGCATGGGGAGCACTGAATATTCATGCTCCTTAATAGCAGCACACTGTGTAGCCGCAGCGCGGCTCCTGCTGCTGCCGGAATCGCCACTGCCCGCTGTTAAAGGGCATGAATATTCAACCTCTCTCCACGCCCATGGGAGTGGAGAGGGGTGAATATTCATGCCCTTTAATTAGCGGGCACACGCGATAGCCCGGCAGCAGCAGCTGCAGCGCGGCTACACTGTGTGCCGGCTGTTAAGCAGGATGAAGTCACTGCTCCCTGCGCACACAGTCCTGGCATGGGGAGCAGTGACTTCCGGCAGCTGATCTCTCCTTGTGAGCCGCGCATGGCAGTGACGCCATGCGCGACTCACATGGAGAGATCAGTGCGGGCAGACAGGACACAGCGCTGGAGGAGAGAGAAGAAAGGTGAGTGTGAGTGTTTATTTTTTTTTTATGTGCAGCCTGATGGGGATTAAGGGGACCATGCATACTAGGATAAGGATGAGGGGGCCATACATACCAGGGTAAGGATGAGGGGACCATACATACCAGGGTAACGCTGAGGGGGCCATACATAACAGGATAAAGATGAGGGGGCCATACATAATAAGATAAAGATGAGGGGGCCACACATAACAAGAAAATATGAGGGGGCCATACATAACAAGATAACTCTGAGGGGGGCATATATAACAGGATAAAGATGAGGGGGCCATACATACCAGGATTAGGATGAGGGGTGCCATGCATACCAGGATAGGGATTAGGGGTGCCATGTATACCAGGATAGGGATTAGGGGTGCCATGCATACCAGGATGGGGATTAGGGGTGCCATGCATACCAGGACGGGGATGACGGGTGCCATGCATTCCAGGACAGGGATGAGGAGGCCATGCATACCAGGACAGGGATGAGGGGTGCCATGCATATCAGGATAGGGATGAGGGGTGCCATGCATACCAGGATGGGGATTGCTGTGCCATGCATACCAGGATGGGGATTGCTGTGCCATGCATACCAGGATAGGGATTAGGGGTGCCATGCATACCAGAATAGGGATGAGGGGTGTCATGCATACCAGGATAGGGATTAGGGGTGCCATGCATACCAGGATAGGGATGAGGGGTGCCATGCATACCAGGATAGGGATGAGGGGTGCCATGCATACCAGGATAGGGATGAGGGGTGCCATGTATACCAGGATAGGGATTAGGGGTGCCATGCATACCAGGATGGGGATTAGGGGTACCATGCATACCAGGACGGGGATGAGGGGTGCCATGCATTCCAGGACAGGGATGAGGAGGCCATGCATACCAGGACAGGGATGAGGGGTGCCATGCATATCAGAATAGGGATGAGGGGTGCCATGTATACGAGGATGGGGATTGCTGTGCCATGCATACCAGGATGGGGATTGCTGTGCCATGCATACCAGGATAGGGATTAGGGGTGCCATGCATACCAGGATAGGGATGAGGGGTGCCATGCATACCAGGATAGGGATGAGGGGAGCCATGCATACCAGGTGTTATGTTCTGCTACCAGAGCTAAGGAAAGAGAGGAGATCTGTCCCTACGATAGAACTCAGCTTAATCCCTACGATGTAACAGGGGACCTGATCCTGCGATCAGACCTGCTAAAGTCCTAAGCTAGTCTGTACGGAGACCTATAGATGTGGGGAAGGAATCCCTACAAGTACTAAGGACTGGGAGGAATATGGGACACCTCCTAACAGAAATAGTAGCAGACAGACGAACAAACAAAATATATAGAACAAAGAGGTCAGTAGACCAAGCAAACTAACAGAGCAAGACACAGAGCACAGGCTAGCTAGAAAGTAGATATACAATGAAGTCCAGCAAAGCCAGAAGGGCGGAGCAGGATTAAATAGGCTAACAAGGTCATGTGACCAGCAAAGGAAAAAAAACCTAAGAGCAAGGTTCTAACAGTACCCCCCCTTCTAAGAGGATCCTCCGGATCCCCTAGGACCAGGCTTATCAGGAAATCTCCTGTGAAACGCTCTGATAAGTCTGGACGCGGAAACATCATCCGACCTCACCCAAGAGTTATCCTCGGGACCGAAACCTTTCCAGGCCACAAGATACTGCAAACTACCTCTATACCGTCTAGAGTTAAGGATGCGAGAAATTTCATATTCCCCGTCCTCCACCACCGGAGGAACAGAGGCAGAGGCGTCACAATCCGATACAACAGCTTTTTTCAACAGAGAGACATGAAATACCGGATTAATTCTCCAGGAAGTAGGAACCTCCAACCTAACAGCAGATTGGTTGACAACCTGAAGCACCTTAAAGGGCCCTACAAACTTGGGACCCAATTTCTTTGAAGGAATCCTCAACCGCAGATTCCTAGAGGACAACCAAACCATGTCACCAATAGCGAACAAAACCTCCTGTCGTTTCCTATCAAAGTAGTCTTTAGATTTTCTGTTGGCCTCCTGAAGATTACCACGCACATCCGTCCAAACTCTCTCCAAATCACCGGAAAAATTCTCCTCCTCAGGCACGGCAGATCCCAACTTGGAGAACGACCCAAACGACGGATGTCTCCCAGAACAACAAAAAAAAGGCGAACAACCAGCAGAAGAAGATTTATGATTGTTCAGAGCAAATTCAGCAAGTGGCAGAAACTCAGACCACCCCTCTTGATTGTCTGCCACAAAACAACGCAAGAACTGCTCAACATCCTGGTTTTTCCTTTCTGTCTGGCCATTAGATTCAGGATGATATCCGGACGAGAACGACAAATGAACTCCCAACCTATCACAAAAGGCACGCCAAAAACGAGCCACGAACTGAGGACCCCTATCAGAAACAATGTCAGTAGGAACGCCATGAAGTCTGACAATTTCCTTGACAAAGGCCTTAGCGAGAGTTTTAGCGCAGGGCAGTTTGACAAAAGGAACCAAGTGACACATCTTGCTAAAACGGTCCACGACCACCCAGATGACAGTAAAACCCTCAGAGGGGGGAAGGTCAGTTATAAAGTCCATAGCCAAATGTGTCCAAGGAGCACTGGGAACCTCCAAAGGACAAAGCAACCCCGCAGCAGGAGTATGTGAGGACTTAGATCTAGCACATATAGTACATTGACGCACCCACTTAATGACTTCCTTCTGCCATCAAGGCCACCAAAAACTGCGACCCACCAGTCTCTTGGTCTCAGAGATTCCGGGATGACCTGCCAACCGAGATTCGTGACACTCAACAAACAAATCTCTCCTAAAGGTCCCAGGCACAAACAACCTCCCATGAGGAGTGTTAGAAGGGGCATTCTCCTGTGCTTTAAGAATCTCATTTTCCAAAACGGAGTCCAAAGCAGCTATCACAACACCTTCTTGTAAAATGTTCTCCTCTTTCTCAGCACCGACTATGGGAGAAAAACTGCGAGACAAGGCATCCGCCTTAACATTCTTAGTACCAGGGATGTAAGTAACGGAGAAATTAAACCGCGAGAAAAACAGTGCCCACCTAGCCTGACGGGCATTCAGGCGCTTGGCAGCATCAAGATATATCAGATTTTTATGATCCGTAAGAACCTGAACGGGAAATTCCGCACCTTCCAAGAAGTGGCGCCAGTGTTCAAATGCGAGTTTAATAGCCAATAATTCCCGATTACCAATATCGTAATTCAGTTCAGTCTCCGAAAAATTTTTTGAAAAAAAGGCACAGGGATGTAATCCATCCCCGTTATCCTGAGACAATACTGCGCCAACCCCCACAGAGGAAGCATCAACCTCAACCAAAAACGGCCTAGTCACATCAGGCTGCGTAAGGATGGGAGCAGAGGTGAACCTCTCCTTGAGATACACAAAAGCTTCAATGGCCTCAGAAGACCACTGAACCGCATCAGCACCTTTCCTGGTGAGATCAGTCAGAGGTTTGACAATACTAGAAAATTTTTTTATGAATTTTCTGTAGTAATTGGCGAAACCCAAAAACCTCTGTATCGATTTCAAACCAATAGGCCTAGGCCATTCCTGCACAGCCTGAACCTTAACCGGATCCATCTCAAAACCTTTGCTGGAGATAATGTAGCCCAAAAAACTAATTCTCTGTACAGCGAACTCACATTTCTCCAGCTTAGCAAAAAGCGAATTGTCCATTAATAACTGTAATACCTCACGCACGCTCCGCCAATGAGACTCCAGATCCGGCGAATAAATCAAAATGTCATCCAAATACACAACCACATTTTTGCCGATCAAAGGTCTAAGGATGTCATTAATCAGATTCTGAAAAAATGCAGGAGCATTAGTAGGACCAAAAGGCATAACCAGATTCTCAAAATGACCCACAGGAGTGTTAAAAGCAGTCTTCCATTCATCACCCTCCTTCATGCGCAACAGATTGTATGCCCCCTTAAGGTCAATTTTAGAGAACCACTTGGCCCCCATTAACTGGTTAAACAGATCAGGAATCAATGGCAGTGGGTAAGGATTGCGTACAGTAATTTTGTTAATCTCACGAAAATCCAGACAAGGACGTAAACCGCCGTCCTTTTTTTTTACAAAAAAAAATCCAACCGCCACAGGAGACTTAGAGGGCCTAATGTGACCGGCGGCCAAACTTGTCTGTATGTATTCCTCCAAAGCCTTCCTCTCAGGAATAGTAAGGTTAAATAAACGACTTTTAGGAAGAGTCGCTCCAGGGACAAATTCAATAGAACAATCATAGTCTCTATGGGGAGGCAAAACCTGCGATTCCTTCTCAGAAAAAACTCTCCAAAAATCCTGAATAGGAACAGGCAATTCTCCCCTATCCAAAGCTGCAATACGCCCGTTACAACACTTGTCATAACATTTATGGCTCCAGGATTTAATTTCACTGGTAGACCAATCCAGTACAGGATTGTGAAATTTTAACCAGGGCAATCCCAATATTACTGGAGAAGGCAAGTTATTCAACACTACCAAATCCAATTTCTCATGGTGAACACCATTAATAGTGAGAGGAAATTCACAGACCTTGAGAGTAATATTCTTCAAAGGGGAACCATCCACAGAAACCACAGCAATGGGGGATGATAAAGGTTCAGGTTTTAAATTGAGTCTTTCCACGAATCCCCCATCAATTACATTCAGAGTAGACCCGCAATCAACAAACACCCGAAATTCCATTAATTTTTTCTGAGCAATCGTGGAAGCAGCTAAAAATATACCCTTGGAATTTAAACAGGCAATACGGGCGTGACTGACCATTTTTTTTTCTTTCTTCATACGAAGCTCACAGCCTTTAATCAAATGACCAGATTTTCCGCAATAGAAACACAAGCCTTCAGAAAAACGACGGTCTTTTTCTTGAGAGCGAGGTGCCACCGATCCAATCTCCATCGGTTCACCACTATTAGTACACACATTCTCGTAACCAGAAACTGACATAGCAGAGGATTTGCTCTCATTAACCCTTGCACGCAGTCTTCTATCCACCCGTATAGCTAATTGCATAGCCTGTTGCAAATCTTCAGGTGTAGGATAAGCAATTAGCAGGTCTTTAACCCTTTCACTGAGCCCAGCAAGAAATAGACTTTTCAGAGCAGAATCGTTCCACCCTGTTTGAGTAGACCAACGACGGAAATGAGTACAATATTTTTCCACATTACCTGATCCCTGTTTTAAACGTCTCAACTCAGTCTCAGCTGATGCGACACGGTCAGGATCATCATATAATAGTTCCAAAGCAGAAAAAAAACTATCCACTGATCTGAAGCATGTATCACTAGGTTGCAAAGAAAAGGCCCACTCCTGAGGCTCTTTGCGCAAAAGTGACATTATGAACCCTACGCGCTGGGATTCATCCCCAGAGGACTTAGGTCCCAAACGAAAATACAATAAGCAAGCATTTTTAAATGAAAAAAATTCTCGGTGTTCACCAAAAAATAAATCCGGCAAACATACCTTAGGCTCCAAGAAATGTGCTCCAGGACAGTTACTCACGTGCTGACGGAGCTCGGCCACCTCCAGAGAGAGTCCCTGCAGGCGATGAACCAAATCCTGAACCGACACCATGATGGAACAGAAAAATCTTTCCTTAGAGAATTTGCTGGCTGGACTTACTGTTATGTTCTGCTACCAGAGCTAAGGAAAGAGAGGAGATCTGTCCCTACGATAGAACTCAGCTGAATCCCTACGATGTAACAGGGGACCTGATCCTGCGATCAGACCTGCTAAAGTCCTAAGCTAGTCTGTACGGAGACCTATAGATGTGGGGAAGGAATCCCTACAAGTACTAAGGACTGGGAGGAATATGGGACACCTCCTAACAGAAATAGTAGCAGACAGACGAACAAACAAAATATATAGAACAAAGAGGTCAGTAGACCAAGCAAACTAACAGAGCAAGACACAGAGCACAGGCTAGCTAGAAAGTAGATATACAATGAAGTCCAGCAAAGCCAGAAGGGTGGAGCAGGATTAAATAGGCTAACAAGGTCATGTGACCAGCAAAGGAAAAAAAACCTAAGAGCAAGGTTCTAACACCAGGATAGGGATGAGGGGTGCCATGCATACCAGGATAGGGATGAGGGGCGCCATGCATACCAGGATAGGGATGAGGGGTGCCATGCATACCAGGACAGGGATGAGGGGTGCCATGCATACCAGGATAGGGATGAGGGGTGCCATGCATACCAGGATAGGGATGGAGGGGTGCCATGTATACCAAGATGGAGGGGTTCCATTCATACCAGGATGGAGGGGTTCCATGAATACCAGGATGGAGGGGTTCCATGCATACCAGGATGGAGG
This sequence comes from Phyllobates terribilis, assembly GCF_046119375.1. NCBI lineage: Eukaryota > Metazoa > Chordata > Amphibia > Anura > Dendrobatidae > Phyllobates > Phyllobates terribilis. Next base: position 406,680,146 of record NW_027362764.1, read on the forward strand.
GATACCAGGCATACCAGGATGGGGATGGGGACCACGTATAAAAGGAAGGGGGGGCATATATACCAGGATGGGGGATATTGTCAGAATTGGGGGATATTACCCCTATACCAGTGTCAGCAGAAGACCCCCTCCCCCTTAAAAGTGCATCATGAACACATTTTTTGCTTAAATTTTTTATTTATTTTCCTCCACTAAAACCTAGGTGCGTCTTATGGTCCGGTGCGTCTTATAGTCCGAAAAATACGGTAATGCATTTCATGATCCTAATATTGTCTGCTTTACGAAGTATCCTTCTTTCCCCCTTTTTTCCTATTTGTCCCTTGTTTCCCCATGCTTTTCCTAGTGACTTCCCCTTTTTGTTTCTGTATCTCTTTCCCCCATTCCCCCATAATTTAAAAAACTTTGAATAAAAACATTTTGAACACAAAAGGGGGAGCTACTAGGTGCTAACCATGCAGGGTGCCCAAACTTTTGCATCGGCCCATATTCTTTTTTGCAATTTTTAAAATGTAAAAGATTAAAATATATAAATATTTTTGCCTAAAATACAAAGTAAATGTGTCATCTTTAAATTTAGGCCTTTTAGAGATCATTTCATCTTCAACTTGCTTAAAGAGGTTGTCCACTACATAGTATACTGACCCCATCGATTTAAACCTGGTAAACAAGTGTTTTTGCAAACACATACCGCTGCCAATTGTGCCTGTGAGCGGCGCTATGGCTGACCGCTCACTATGCATCATGTAGTGGACAACCTCTTTAACTGTTCATAATAACAGTAATCTTGACCAGGGGTGCCCAAACGTTTACATGCCACCATATAGTGTGAGCCCTTAGGTGCATCAGATAAATTCTATGGTACTGATCTACCACTGCTGTTACGAGATAGGACCAAAAGGAATATGATAAGACTCTGGCATCATGGGAAATGGGTTCTGTGTTAGAGGATAATAGAGCAAAAGGTGAAAACGAAATATGGCAGACAACCCAGATATAACACATCCACTAAAAGAGGTATGTACTAGACAGGCACAAAAATGTATAATAATAATATTAATATTAATAATATTCATAATAGTAATGTATTATATATAGTAGGTAAAAGAAAAAAATCATGAACTGCTTCGGTAAGTCAATGATATAAATAGATATACCAGTGATTTTATAAAACATTGCATCAAAAATATAGCGTCAGAGGGCATATATATATATATATATATATATATATATATATATATATATATATATATATATATATATATATATATATACTAGCTAATATGAAAGTCTATAAATATAAGTGTCAGAAGTATCAATGCAAGTATCAAAATGATAATATATAGCACTATTTATGTCCAATAATAGCAAGTAAATACTAGCCCAACTGCTGCCTGGAATACCAATGATTATAACTTGGACAGGGACAAATGTGATAAAATAGTTTTTCATAAAATATTAGTCCAATATGCATAAAAAATACTACTAGTGTAAAACACAAGTCTGATATACTTGTAGTTTACCAAAAGACGTATAATCTAGAGTATTATGTAAAATACATTAAATCTTCTGCCTAGCACAAGAAATTTTGTGATCCTCGCTCTCTGAAGATCTTGTTACTGCTTTGACTTTTGGAACCTTTTCTTCATTTACCTAACATCTCATGTGCCACTAAAAATGTTGCTCATGACCTCAAGCACTGACCCCAGCCAGTCACTGTAAGAGATCTAAAGGCATAGAATAAAGTTGTAATAGGAGAACAGTCTTTCATTTTGGGGCAGTCTACAGCTTTGAATACATTTACATAAATAATAAGTAATTGTAAGTATTATAACCCTTAGTTTTAAAAATGCTTCTCCATGAATCAGATTAGTTTCATATTATGGAGAATAAGATTACACCTCACATAGACCAGTGATGATATCTTATTTTTGTTTCAAACAGACTCAGTTTCTGATTTAATCCCCATAGCCCATGCAAAAGATGTAGATAGCTTTGATCTTTCATGGTGTACTTGTTAAAGAAAAGTTCATAATGACAGCTTTCTTGTAAATTTTTAACTGGTTAAATAGAGAGAATAGTAATTTACTTGGTGACTCACACAAGAATATGATATTCATTTTATCCGTCAATCCTAGCCAAGTAACATAAAATTACATTGTACTGTGAGTATTGCGTTTTTCAAAAGGAAACACATTTTCAATTTAACCATGAATTCCCATTGAAAATGTCATATTATGCTTAGCAAGCCTAAGGTATACTGGCTTATTTATATCTCTAGGTATTTGAACAAATACCTAGAGATATATTATGGTTTTGGATTCTTCACAGCTTAATTTATTTACGGAGGATATAAAAGAAAGTCTACACACCCCTGTCAAAATGCCAAGTTTTATCATGTAAAAAAATCATACCAAGAAGAATCATTTCAGAACTTTTTCCACCTTTAATGTCATCCATAATCTGTACAATTCAATTGAAAATAAGCTGAAATCTTTTCAGGAGGAAAAGGAAAAAGAAACAGCTAAAATAATGTGGTTGCATAAATATGCACACTCTAAAACAATACTTTGATTAAGTAGCCTTTGAACTTATGACAGCATTCAGTTTTATTGGAAACAAGACAATCAGCATGACATCTCTTGTGCTGGCAATCTTTGCCCACGCTTCATGGAAATCTATGCATAAGGGATAGTGCAAGTAGGAATGGATATACCTTGAAATTGTTCCAGAAAATGAAGAATTTCTCCCAGAAAATTATTGTTATTACACATGTTTTGTTATACACGTTTATATACACGTGTGTATTGGAACAACACACAAAAAAAACAGAGAAAAAAAAGACAAAATGGACATACATTAATTTCACACAAGACCCCCAAAAAACGGGCCAGACAAAATTGTTGGCACCCTCAACTTAATATTTGGTTGCATGTCCTTTGGAATAAATAACAATTAATCACTTCCTATAAGCATCAACAAGCTTCTTACACTGCCCAACTGGAATATTGGCCAACTCTTTTGCAAACTTTTCCAGGTTTCTCATATTTGTAGGGTGCCTTCTCCCAACAGCAATTTTAAGATCTCTTCACAGGTGTTCAATGGGATTAGTTCCGGACTCATTGCTAACCACTTCAGAACTCTCCAGCCCTTTGTTTCAATCCATTTCGGGGTGCTTCTTGATGTATTTTTAGGGTCATTGTCATTGCTGCTTTCTGACATTGGGCACTACATTGTGACCCAAAATCCTTTGGCAATCTTCAGATTTCATGATGCCTTGCACAAAAAAATTGTTCCTAAGAACCAGTGTAGGGTATTGATTCTTTATTTAAAAATTGCCATAAGGCAAATAAGCCCTAACTAAAGGTTCTGTGATTATAAAAGTAATCTTTATTATCTATTTATCACTTTCTCAGTTTGTGCAGTTTAAAAACACAAGTTTGTGTTGGTCCTTCCTTGAAGCAATTTTCAAATACTGGGTTAAAGCTTTAAGTTAATACTTCTATTAACTGATCAATTGAGGAAACTCACGGCCAGAGAAGGCGATAGATATTATTAGTATGAAATAACTCCTAATGGACAATTGTCTCACATGAATTTAGCACTGAGCTTTTCTAGTAATGAATCTCTCCTTCAGCATCAATCTCATTCATACTGACTTTTGATCTTAAATAACCAGTATATAAGATTAGTAATATTATTAATCTGATCAGACAACAACTAGCTTCCCCTATTTTGTGGCTCACTCTGATTATAGTATCACAAAGCACTCAGTAATTAGTGTGGCCGCGGACCAACACCTCATTGATTAGTATAGACCAACTCTCAAACATTGCTAATAAAAATGATCAGCTGAGGAAATTTTCCTTGGTCTTACAGACCTTATCTTGACCTCCACTGTTCCTGTTAACTGCAATTTTTTAATTACAATTCAAACTGAGGAAAGGGGAACTTGAAAATGCTTTGCTATCTTCTCATAGCCTTATCCTGCTTTGTGGACCGCCACTATTTTCATTTTCAGAGTGCTAGGCAGCTGCTTGTAAGAATCCATGGCTGTTGTTTTTTTGGCACAAAGTTAGAGGAGGCTAGGTTTTTTAAAGCTGTGAAATTTGGATCACCTGGCCTTTCCTAACGATGATAGTGAACAAGCCATTATCTTAACAGGCTAATTAAGGTCTGAAACCTTGGTCAAAGTTATCTGAGCACACAAATCTCCAAGGGTGCTCAAACTTTTGCATCAGCCCATATTCCTTTTTGTAATTTTTAAAATAAAAACTGTTCACAATAACAGTAATTTTGACTAGGGGGGCCCAAACATAAATAGCACTGAGAGTCACTTCAGGCTAAAATGAGTGAAAAAAATCCCAAAGTGATTAAAACAATATATTTTTTTATTTAGACATGATTAAATGATACATGAAACATGATAGCTAAATAAATAAAGCAAGCAAGGTAGCTCAAAAAGAGGATAAATAACAAATAAAAAAAGGTAATTCAATAAGTACTATAAATAGCTAGTTTGTAAATGATAAAGTTATAGAAGCAGCAAGTAATCTAGTAACTACATTACTATCTGTGATCTATTTCATACAGTATATTTACACATATAAAAGACATATAAACCTGCGTAAAAAAAAAATTTATATAGGCAATTCCGAATTTAGACAAAATACATGTGCAAAAAGGTAGTACTGTGCATAGGGCCAAAAACTCCTATAAATATATATAGTTTTGTACCCTAACCCTAAACCAAGAAGGAATATGTCTCATAAAGAAATACATCTGTGTTTATAAAAGAAAAGCCACAACTAATTCTTATTTCCACACAATCACTTATGGAGACAAAGTTACATACATGGCTATTATTTGAAGCCATCGCCCGAACACGCGTTTTGCCCCCTGTTTCAACAGGGGGTGTAGTTATAAGAGAGGGAAGCAATCTTATATATATGTACACACTAGTTCAATCAACAGAGAGTGTCTTGAATAAATAAATGGATATTAAACATACTATGCGGTGGTGGTGCATGCCTTGTTTGTATCATCCCTCACGAAGAGGAACTTCCGGTTTCTGGTGTATTTTATTCGCTGCCCGGTGCCACTGTCTTCTGCATCACTAACAGCTCACTGGCTAGACTAAGCAATGATCTGTGACAAAGTTTCTTATCTTGTACCTTGTACTATCGATATATGAACAAAATTACAGGTGCATTTACTATTTAATCTAATAATGTAAAAAGGTCTTATCAGACTTATTTAGAGTGAACAGGGAATACACTCAATACACTAGTTTATGTGTTGTAATTGTGTTCTATGTATTCTCTAATCACTACTATTACCTAAATAACACAATATTCTTTTGTGGCGTCTTGGCTAATAGGAACGAGAAACTGTCCCTATACCATGCTGCCATTACTTAGGGCACAGTTCTGCACTAAACAGTATCAATTAATAAACTCTTTTGAAATATAAAATATGCCCTTTTCTATTATAATATAACATTAAGGGCTTGTTTACACGAACATATACATCAAACGATTGCTTTTTTATCAGATAGCGCTTTTACCAATGTTATTTAATGGGGCAATGCTGATGCCTGACTTTTTCACTGACCAAATCTGTCAGTGAAAAAAATCACAGCATGCCACGATTTCACTTTGAAATCTGATGCCACTCACCCATTCAAGTCTATAGGGGAGTGGAAAACATCGGACTGCCCTCGGATGACATCTGAGTGCAGTCCGATTTCCCCGGACTCACAGAATGGAGAAGATGGAGACATTTTGACGAGAATTAGATCACACTAAAAAAGAAGGAAAGAATCAAGAGACCAGACCCGAGAGAAGAATCGAGGGACTGAGACCGGAGCTAAGTGAGCGGAGCCAGAACCGAGCGAGCAGGAATAGAGCCACCAGATGAGGGCGGACTGTGTTAGAGGGACATTCTTGAGATTCACAATGTGAGGTGCAAAAGTATGGTACACAGGAGACGGGGCTGCACTTCATGGGATGGAGGTGGCAAGCGCAACATGTGTTAGACGCGACTTACCAAGAAGGGACATGCGGCCTAGCGGTGTGGCAGCATAGAATCCCATTAGGGCCTGGACGGCATGTGCCATTACCACCAGAGTGACAGACAATGATGGTGATGCGTTCAAGGCTGACTGTAATGCACCAAAAGACAGAGTAATAGAATAGAGATGTTTGTATCTATTGTAAATGTTCAGTGTCTTGTATGATAGGGTTTAATTGTTAGAACTGTTACCGCTGCTTCTATCCGAAGAAGTGACTTATGTTTAAATTGTAAACACATTGTATTGCTAATAATCTTCTGTGCTGTTGCATCCCGTGCACCTGTTTACACTGACACTCTGATCAAACTTGGATCAGAGTGTCATTACCATAATTGACCCAATTCTCTAGGATGAGAGGATCTACGGTTGTGTGAGCGAGCTCTAAATCTGTGCTTTTTAACAGGCAGATATTTATCAAAATGTTTGATATGCTATTTATTACGCTTGCTTTTTCTAGAGCTGACATAGTCATTACTTGTGTACTCCTCCATTTTCTTTTAGTTTTAGTGACACTCATTTATTAACATTTTAGGAATAATTTTGAATGAGTTCAGGAATTCTAAGCAGATGCAGCTCACACAAAGGGCACACAGTCAGATGGATGTATAAATCAGACTGAGATTGGACCACAGTGCTTGGAATAGCATGGCTCTCCTGACCCGAGCGTGAATGCTGCATAGAAATATTTGAAACTGTCACACTTGGGTTGGAAGAGTCAATGCATTGTGGTCAATATCGGTCAGATTCATATGGCCGTCTGTCCGCGCCCAAATAGTTATTCTGGTTGGGTTTAAGTTACTGGCCCAAGGATGACAAAATGGTAGTGCTAAACACTGAGCGTCTGTGCTGCCTACTTTTGCTTACTGTAAGACTAACAGAATAAAGCATAGAAAAATAGGCAAGTTTAAGGGATTTGGTCATTGGTGTCCATGTTTTGTGTTAGGAGAAAACACTAGCCCATTTGACTTAATCACATAGTAGAACTACTGTAGCCCAAATTTCCCAAAAGGTTAATGCTGGCTATTAGAAAAATATATTAAAATATTAAGTGCATCACATCTTGCTGTATGTGGGGCTGTGCAGCCTCTGACTTCAGAGTGCCTACAATAACCCCTGATCACTGCTGAAGATGCTGCAGTTGGGTGCATAATTATAAGAACTGAACCAATGGAAGATGGTGGCCTGGTCTGATAAGTTGTATTTTCTTTCACTTCATGTGGATGGCTTCAGGTGTGTGTTGTTTACCTGGGAAATAGATGACATCAGGATATACTACTGCAGGCATATAATCTAGCACAGGCAGTGTGAGAATCTGGGAATGTTTTGCTGGTAAATGTTAGGTCCTGGCATTCATGTGGTTGTTACTTTGACATATACCACTTACCTAAAATTGTTGCAAAACAAATACACACTTTCCTAATGACAATGATGTCTTTCAGATGGACAATGTGCCCTGCAACACTGCAAATATTCTTCAGGAATGGTTTGAGGAATAAAGAAAGACTCAAAAGTGGTAACTTGGCCTCCAAATGCCCCAATCTCAGTAAGCTCGATTGAGTATCTATGAGATTAATACTTCTATTTTTGAAGCATTCTCACTTTGCAGCATTCCTTCCACACCTGCCCAAAACCTTTCCGTGGTACTGTATATTTTTATATACATGTATGGTTTGTCCTCTTCAAATTAATGGATTTTCTGTGTGAAGCATGAATGGACACAGCAGGAGATTTATAACTACTCTCCTGTTTAGCAAGGAAATGAGGATCCTCGAGAATCTATTATGAAATCTAATAAATTATGTGAAAATAAGTTTTATAAGTTGGAGAACCCCTTTAAGGTTATCATTGGGGTCACTAAGATATTTTTTCTCCTGATGAAGCTGCATTGATCAGCGAAACGTGTGGGATTTCCTCACTGCCATCCTTATTTGATATACCGTCTCATTGCCTTGGATTCCATATTATGGGTTTGATACACTGATTGCCATTGTATACTCTATCATTACTTATCGTATCTATATGACTTGGGGTCTATTTATTATATTTAAAATTATTTCATTATTTATTTTATATAACTTTTATATATACACATATACTTCAGATATTTATGGGTATATAATAATGCATTTGCACTTTATTGTTTTTTGGTGGTTTCACCTCTTATTGAATATATAGTATATAAGTCTTACATACAGTATATATTAAAAAATACTACAGTGACAATGTTGAATTGACTGTTGCATGACTGGTCTACAGCAGTGTATCTAATACCTGCTTTTATTTATTTATGTATTTTTTTTTTGCTTGAAATTTGTGTAAAATACTAAAAGTTACAAAATCTTATTGCAAATTATCTAAACATCCAACATCTGGTATTCACACAGAATTTTATAAAAATGGAATCTATTAGTGTTGAGTGAGCACTAAAATGCTCGGGTGCTCGAAGCTCGGGCCGAGCTCGCCGTGATACTCGGGTGCTCGACCCGAGCAACGAGCCCAATGTTAGTCTATGGGAGACTCGAGCATTTTTGCGGTGGCACCCCCGGCAGTCTTTTAAAAGCCTAACAAGTGCCCAAAACGATAGTGACAGTGCTCAAATGACATGGGGACAGCATGGGGATCGCCCCAGGAAGCATTTCTGACCCCCAGGTCACTGCTGTCAACAACGTGGTCAGAGGTATTAAGCCACTTTTACAGGCTCACAATAAAACATTCAAAAACTAAAGTGAAACTTTTTTCCTGTGAAATATGTTAAGGAACATCCTTTCCAGGGAAAAGACTTGTGTATAAGTTAAAATAAATAACCAAAAACAAAAATACTCCTCCACACCTTCGGTTATGTTCACAAGTAGCATTTTTTATGCGTTTTTGCACTTTTGTATTGCTTTCAACTATGACAAATGCATTCACCGGGAAATGTCATTTTAACATTTTACAACCTTATCTGGCCATGTGCTGTGTGACACATGCATAAAGTGCTGAAAAGACATGGTAACAGCATGGGGAAGACCCCTGGAAGCATCTCTGACTCCCAGGTCACTGTCTAAAAGTGTGCCCATCATAAGTGATCCTTGCCGCATCAGAAGATGCAGACTTGCAACTATCCCCATGCAAGTTCTAGTCCCAGGGCAGTGTTCAATTGTACCACCCCCATTCCTTGCAATACAAGCGCAAGTATGCAGCCTGCCACCCACCCACCCCCAGGCTGCAATACCATACTGCTTGCTTGCTTGAACATGAAATTGGGCCTTTTTGGCATGTGGAGGCAGAATCTGGCCACCACGTCATGGCTGTGTTGGCGGCCTGGAATCCATACTCAGTCCCCAGCCGCCCGGTGGCCGGATGTCCATACTCGGTCCCCAGCCGCCCCGCGGCCGGGTGTCCACACATGGTCCCCAGCCGCCTGGGGGCAGCCGGGTGTCCATAAACGGTCCCCAGCCGCCCCTATTTCTCCTTGGAACATCCCCCCACACACTTTTCTTAGCCCGGCCTGCTTTAGGCAGCATTGGACAAGCCCACCAGAGAACCAGACTCCTCCGGTGGGCCCTGACTTCTCCATCAGTGGAGTTGAGAGTGCCAAGGTTAGGAGCATGATGATGATGACTAAAGTTAGCATCTGCTATGTTTTCTTTTAATGCAAGTGTAAGTGTGCAGCCTGCCACCCACCCACCCCCAGACTGCAATTCCATACTGCTAGCTTGCACTTGAAATGGGGCCTTTTAGTTTGGAGGAGGCCTAAGCTGGCCACTACCTCATGGCTGCTTCGGCAGCGAGGTATCCATACTCAATCCCCAGCCGCCCCTATTTGTCCTGGTGTGCCTTATACATAAGATTAAGCGCGTATACCAAAACATTACCTGTGCCCTCCCCAGTGCATTTAGTGGGAAGGAGAGCCTATTCCGCTGTAGTGTGTGCATGCCAAACCCCTGTTCATGGTACATGCGAAGATGCCTCCCACCTTGCACCTGTCATTGCAGACTTGCAACTATCCCCATTCAAGTCCTTGTCCCAGGGCAGTGTTCAATTGTACCTCTCCCATTCCTTGCAATGCAAGCGCAAGTATGCAGCCTGCCACCCACCCACTCCCAGGCTGCAATACCATACTGCTTGCTTGCTTGCTCTTTAAATTGGGCCTTTTAGGCATGTGGAGGCGGAATCTGGCCACCACGCCATGGCTGTGTCGGCAGCCTGGTATCCATACTCAGTCCCCAGCCGCCTGGTGGCCGGGTGTCCCCGCTTGCTCCCCAGCCTCCAGGGGGTGGCCGGGTGTCCATACTCGGTCCCCAGCCACCCCTATTTGTCCCGGTAACCTTTCCCACACTTTTCTTAGCCTGGCCTGCTTTTGGGCAGCATTGGCCGAGCCCACCGGACTATCATACTCCTCCGGTGGGCCCTGGCTTCTCCATCAGGGGAGTTGAGAGTGCCAAGGTGAGGAGCATGATAAGGATGATAGAAGTTAGCATCTGCTTTGTTTTGTGGTAATGCAAGCGCATGTATGTAGTAGAGGCTAGGCCTGAGGTGGTCAGTGTTTTAGCGCATATCCTACCTCCTCCGAGGATTGCTGGATGTTTTCCTGCTACTATCCAAGTTCTATGACTCCCGTTAAAACAAAGCTTCAGGTGATAAATGATGGATGAGGTAGTGGCAAAGGAGAAAGAGCAGGAGGAACAGGGACCATTCACATCAATATCAGGCCAGTCAACCAGATATGTCTTGTAGGATATATTTCTGTAACAAAAGGAGCGGTTCGGCTGCACAGTTATAGGGCATACAGTGAGTGCAATGCCTACCAAAAATTTCGAGGCATTCCAATGCCCCTTGGAAATGACATGGAGGTCAGAGGGCCTTAACTAAACCTTTTTTTCCATTTATAGCAACTGGGTCTCCTGTGCACTGTTGGCCTAAGCAATGAATGGAAGGCTTTCCAAAAATTATGAGGAACTGCAATGGACCTTACAAGAGCCATGTGTGGCACCCCAGGGGTCTGGTCACCACAGTAATAGAGATATTATGTCAGAGAGCAAGTGGGAGGTTTCCTGGTCAGGATCCCTTAAACATGCAACATCCTCCTGCCCCAGTCCTGGGAGGGGAGAATTCTGCCCTTATAAACTGGATCTGGGGCGGGGTTGAGTGAGTCAGAGAACAGTCAGAGTCAGAGTGAGAGCAAGGGAAAGTAACAGCAAGGAGCTCTGTAGGAGCTAGGAGCTAAAGACCAGGGGCTGGAAGCTGAGCAGAGCTCGCCCTGGCAGAAGTCAATAGGAACCGGACACAGGAGTCAGAGGCTGTGAGGACTTATATATCCAGCAGCAGAAACCAGCCGGCAGGGGATTTCAGGTCCTCTGGCCATAGAAGCCCGGAGGCTCAGTCACAAGCAAGGGACCAGCACCGCCGTCGTGGAGCGGAGGCTAACAGAAGGCCCCAAGTCACCAGCCATACGGGTGAGCACTACACGGTACACTCAGGGACGTGGGCTACTTCTACCCGGAAGCCAGGAAGAGTGCAGACAGACGGGGAGGCCTACAGCTCCAACTGGCCAGGGGAACTCCAGCTTGCTCACAGACTGACCAGGCCTCTTATGCTAGCCAGTACTCCCGGGAGGGTCTACCATATAATCATCAGTAAAGACCCTGAACTGCACTGCAAAGACTCTGAGTCGTTCCTGCTGCGCTCGTGCACCATCACCCCCATCATCCGCACTCACTGCCCTGAGGCTATACTCCTCCCGTGGGGAGTTATCCCATTCTCTGCTGCGCACACAACACCAGCCTCAGCGGTCTGCCTCGCAGCGGTGGTACTCCCTGACCACAATCCACGGGTGGCGCAGTCAGACAATTAACCTCAAAACCTAAGAAAGACTGCCACTGGTTTGACCAGCCTGAGCCACGGGACCGGGTCACCGCCACGGAGACTACAGACCCCAGAGACTCAGCACCGGATATCCCACACACAGGTACACACGGCCCAGGGGGCGCGTCACATGCAGTACAGCATATTACAAACATAAGTCCCATTATTGGGGAGTGGGCCTCCCATAGTATTTGCTTATGCCTTGCAAGCAAAAGCTGGCAAAAATTAGGACGGAGCAACTTGCAATGCCCCTTACAAGAGCCATGCAGTACTCCATATTACAAACATAAGTCCCATTATTGGGGAGTGGGTCTCCCATAGTATTTGCTTATGCCTTGCAAGCAAAAGCTGCCAAAAATTAGGACGGAGCAACTTGCAATGCCCCTTACAAGAGCCATGCAGTACAGCATATTACAAACATAAGTCCCATTATTGGGGAGTGGGTCTCCCATAGTATTTGCTTATGCCTTGCAAACAAAAGCTGCCAAAAATTTGGACGGAGCAACTTGCAATGCTCCTTACAAGAGCCATGCAGTACAGCATATTACAAACATAAGTCCTATTATTGGGGAGTGGGTCTTCCATAGTATTTGCTTATGCTTTCCAAGCAAAAGCTGCCAAAAATTAGGACAGAGCAACTTGCAATGCCCCTTACAAGAGCCATGCAGTACAGCATATTACAAACATAAGTCCCATTATTGGGGAGTGGGTGTCCCATAGTATTTGCTTATGCCTTGCAAGCAAAATCTGCCAAAAATTAGGACGGAGCAACTTTCAATGCCCCTTACAAGAGCCATGCAGTACAGCATATTACAAACATAAGTCCCATTATTAAGGAGTGGGTGTCCCATAGTATTTGCTTATGCCTTGCAAGCAAAAGCTGCCAAAAATTAGGACGGAGCAACTTGCAATGCCCCTTACAAGAGCCATGCAGTACAGCATATTACAAACATAAGTCCCATTACTGGGGAGTGGGTGTCCCATAGTATTTGCTTATGCCTTGCAAGCAAAAGCTGCCAAAAATAAGGACGGAGGAACTTGCAATGCTGGCACCCTGGTGGTATAGTGGTGGTGGAGGCTGAGGATAAGGAGAAGAAGATAAAACGGCCGAAACGAGGAAGCGTATACCCATGTGTGGGTGTGAAGCGGTGCATGTGAATACACCTCCCGAAATAACACAGTGGATTTGACTTTATGTTACTCTGCTGTCATTTGGTGGTGATGAGAAGTCTGGCCCAATCCAGCCCTTGTTCATTTTGATAAGGGTCAGCTTGTCAGCATTGTCAGTTGACAGGCGAATGCGCTTATCAGTTATAATTCCCCCAGCGGCACTAAAAACACGCTCCGATAACACGCTAGCGGCAGGGCAGGCCAGGACCTCCAAGGCGTACAGAGCGAGTTCATTCCAAGTGTCCAGCTTGGATACCCAATAATTAAAAGGCACAGAGGAATCACGGAGGACGCTGGTACGGTCGGCAAAGTACTCTCTCACCATCTTTTGAAACTTTCCACTCCTTGTGAGAGTACCCCGCGCCTCAGGGCCTGTAAGCTGGTCGGGTGTCAGAAAACTGTCCCAGAACGTTGACAGTGTTCCCCTGCCTCTGCTGGATTGGAGTTGCATCTCTCTCGCCTGTACGCCTTGGTTGGGCAACGAACTGTGACCTCTTCCGCTAGCGTGTTCAGATGGGAATTTTTTAAGAGTTCTGCAGCAAGGGCCTTCTGGTACTGCCCCATTTTTGTAGACCTCTCCACCTCAGGAATAAGAGAGTGAAAGTTCTCTTTGTAGCGGGGGTCTACAAGTGTCACCAACCAGTAATGACTGTCACCCAACATTTTGACAACACGAGGGTCACGGTTAAGGCAGCGCAACATAAAGTCAGCCATGCATGCCAGACTGGTAACGGGCAAGATTTCCGTGTCCTCACCAAGATGACGACTGACCATGCTCTCCTCCTCCTCCTCTTCCTCCTCCCCCCTGTCCTCAGGCCACCCACGCTGAACCGACGGTATGACACTTGTACAGGTACTACCGTCTACAACGCATGATAGCAGCTCCTGTTCTTCCTCCTCCTCCTCCTCCTCTCCCTCATTGTCCCCCAATGCACGTTGGGATGAGATGAGGCTGGGCTGTGTGTAATCGCCCGCTACGGCTTCTTGATCCATCTCATCATACTCTGGCTGCAATGCCTCCTCTTTAATTCTCTGCAGAGAGCGTTGCAAAAGACAGACAAGTGGGATGCTGACACTAATGATGGCGTCATCGCCACTCACCATCTTGGTGGCCTCCTCAAAGTTTGTCAGGATGGTACATATGTCAGTCATCCAGGTCCATTCCTGAAGTCTTATGTGTGGAGTCTGACCTGAATATCGACGGCCTTGTTGCAGCTGGTACTCCACAACTGCTCTCTTCTGCTCACAAATCCTTTGCAACATGTGGAGGGTAGAGTTCAAACGTGTGGGGACATCACACACCAGTCAGTGTGCCGGAAGCTGCAAACGCTGCTGCAAAACAGCAAGGGCGGCGGAAGCTGTAGCCGACTTGCGAAAATGAGCTGACAGGCGGCGTACTTTCACGAGCAGATCTGGCAACTCGGGGTACGATTTAAGAAACCGCTGAACCACGAGGTTAAGCACATGAGCCAGGCATGGTACGTGTGTGATCTCACCTCGCCTCAGAGCCGCCACCAGGTTACGGCCATTGTTACACATGACCATGCCGGGATGTAGGTTCTGTGGTCTCAGCCACAGATCTGCCTGCTCTTTCACAGCTGTCCACAACTCCCAAGCAGTGTGATGTTTATTACCTAAGCTTATGAGTTTCAGCACAGCCTGTTGCCACTTGGCGGAGGCAGTACTGCAATGCTTCCAGCTTGTAACTGATGTGGTGATATCTGAGATGTAGGCTGAACATGAGGAGGAGGAGGAGGATGCACAGGAGCTGTACACTGTGGGTGCAACTCTGACTGACATAGGGCACGCAATCCTCGGTGTGGGGAGGATGTGTTCCGTCCCAAGGTCCGACGGGGTCCTGGCTTCCACTATGTTTGCCCAGTGTGCCGTCAGAGAGATGTACCGTCCCTGGCCACAAGCACTTGTCCACGTGTCCGTTGTCAGGTGGACTCTCCCAGTAACTGCGTTGTTGAGGGCACGGCAGATGCTTTGGGACACGTGCTTGTGTAGTGCGGGGATGGCACACCGGGCAAAATAGTGTCGGCTGGGGACCGAGTACCGAGGGACGGCCACCGCCATAAGATTGCGGAAGGATTCCGTCTCCACCAGCCTAAAAGGCAGCATTTCCAACGCAAGCAGTCGTGAAATGTGCGAATTTAGGACTGTGGCCTGTGGGGTGTTAGCTGCGAATTTCAGCTTTCGTTCAAAGGTCTGGGATATGGACAATTGAACGCTGCGGTGGGACGTGGACGTTGATGCTGTTTCTTGAGAAACTGCCATAACAAGTGAAGACTGAGAGGAGGGGGCATCTTTACATGCAGTATGGACAGGGGATTGCCTTGCACACACAACAGGGTGTTCTATTGCACGCACAACAGTGGAAGAAGCAGTGGTGACACCCGCTGACACTGGTTGTGGACCCTGGATTTCGCCCCACAAAGTCGGGTGCTTTGCTGCCATGTGCCTGATCATGCTGGTGGTGGTCAGGCTGGTAGTTTTGTCACCCCTGCTGATGAGGGCATGGCAGGTGGAACATATGGCCTTTTTGGGGTTATCAGCAGAGTCTTTAAAAAAATTCCAGACTCTGGAAGACCTACCGCTTGTACTGGCAACGTCCCTTGTGTTGGTGTTACGGGGAACGGTTGCCTGCCTTCTGTCTGCGGCCACCACACTGCTTCTTCCTGCCTGTTGGGGTACTCTGCCTCCCTCCCACAGTGTGCTGCTGGCCTCACTCTGCATGTCCTCCTTCCACATTGGGTCAGTTACTAGATCATCCACAACCTCCTCCTCTTCCACTTGCGCACCACGACCCTCCTCCTCACTTCGTGGCAATTGTGTCTCGTCATCGTCCACCTCTTGTGACAGATTGCCAACGTCGACTTCCTGTGGCCGTGGCTGTTCAAATATTTTGGCATCGCAACATGGGATCTCCTCTTCCACCACTTCAAGCGTATCAGGCGAGGGGCCCAAATATGGAAATGGACCAGTGAGCAGCTCTTCAGAGTGTCCAAGTGTGGGATCACTTGCTGTCTGACGACACTCGGCATGGTGGGAGGAAGGAGCATCAGGGTGAGGAGGAGTATGCGGTCGAGACTCACGGCTACTAAGAGTTGACCGTGTGGAAGACAGACCGGAGGTGGTGGTGCCCGGGTAACTGGAAGTATTATCTGCTATCCAATTAATAACCTGTTCACACTGATCAGTTCTCGATACTGGTGTTGCTCTGTGCTTCCCGAGTAATTCGGTCAAGAAGTGGGAGCGAGAAGATGTGGCTGTTGGTTGTGGCTCATTTTCACCTTGGCCACGGCCCCATCCTCTGCACGAGCCATCACCAGAACGTCCACTTCCACGTACCTTGCCACGTGCCTTGCCCATTGTAAATGAAGTAAAATAGCTTACACTTGCACTATCAATGGAAAAAGGGTAATAAAGAGTAGATTAGAACCGTGGAAGAGGAAAACCACAGTTATTGTTTACTGGGGTATACCACACTTTTTTAAATAGAGATATTTGCGGCTGAACAGTGAGCGACACACTCAAACTGCTTTTTTTTTAGATACCAAAGGCCCAAAACTGGATAGTACAGCGATTTGACCCGTGGAACTGCGAAACCACACTGGGATGTCGGGCCTACACAAGACTATTTTCAACAGATATATTTTTGTGTCACAAAAGTCAGGAGACACTACTGTTTTTCTTTACGGAAAAAAACTACCAAAAGCTGAATAATAGAGATTTTTTACCGTGGTATGGCAAAACCACAGTTATTGTTTACTGGGGTATACCACACTTTTTTAAATAGAGATATTTGCGGCTGAACAGTGAGCGACACACTCAAACTGCTTTTTTTTTAGATACCAAAGGCCCAAAACTGGATAGTACAGCGATTTGACCCGTGGAACTGCGAAACCACACTGGGATGTCGGGCCTACACAAGACTATTTTCAACAGATATATTTTTGTGTCACAACAGTCAGGAGACACTACTGTTTTTCTTTACGGAAAATATACCAAAACCTGAATAATAGAGATTTTTTACCATGGGATGGCAAAACCACAGTTATTGTTTACTGGGGTATACCACACTTTTTTAAATAGAGATATTTGCGGCTGAACAGTGAGCGACACACTCAAACTGCTTTTTTTTTAGATACCAAAGGCCCAAAACTGAATAGTACAGCGATTTGACCCGTGGAACTGCGAAACCACACTGGGATTTCGGGCCTACACAAGACTATTTTCAACAGATATATTTTTGTGTCACAACAGTCAGGAGACACTACTGTTTTTCTTTACGGAAAAAAACTACCAAAAGCTGAATAATAGAGATTTTTTACCGTGGGATGGCAAAACCACAGTTATTGTTTACTGGGGTATACCACACTTTTTTAAATAGAGATATTTGCGGCTGAACAGTGAGCGACACACTCAAACTGCTTTTTTTTTAGATAACAAAGGCCCAAAACTGGATAGTACAGCGATTTGACCCGTGGAACTGCGAAACCACACTGGGATGTCAGGCCTACACAAGACTATTTTCAACAGATATATTTTTGTGTCACAACAGTCAGGAGACACTACTGTTTTTCTTTACGGAAAAAACTACTAAAACCCGAATAATAGAGATTTTTTACCATGGGATGGCAAAACCACAGTTATTGTTTACTGGGGTATACCACACTTTTTTAAATAGAGATATTTGCGGCTGAACAGTGAGCGACACACTCAAACTGCTTTTTTTTTTTAGATACCAAAGGCCCAAAACTGGATAGTACAGCGATTTGACCCGTGGAACTGCGAAACCACACTGGGATGTCGGGCCTACACAAGACTATTTTCAACAGATATATTTTTTTGTCACAACAGTCAGGAGACACTACTGTTTTTCTTTACGGAAAAAAATACCAAAAGCTGAATAATAGAGATTTTTTACCATGGGATGGCAAAATCACAGTTATTGTTTACTGGGGTATACCACACTTTTTTAAATAGAGAAATTTGCGGCTGAACAGTGAGCGACACACTCAAACTGCTTTTTTTTTTAGATATAAATGGCTCAAAATGGATAATACAGAGGTTTGAACCGTGGAAGTGCGAAACAACACTTCTGTTTCTCTAGCCCACACCAGACTATTTTCAACAGTTATATTTGTGTCTGAAAAATCAGAGACACGCGCTTTTTTTGGGGGGGGGACACACCAAAAGGTTAATAAGACGGGTATTTGTACAGTGTGAAGGAGGAAAAAAAAAGGAGGATTTAGATGAAAAAAAAAGGATTTTTCCTGGCCCCCGACACCTGGTGCTAAGTCCAGCAATTTCAGCAACAGGAGCACACAGGACTGTAATGCAGCGTTTGCTGGTATAACCACTGTGTCTCCTATACAGCCTGCCTGCCTGGTATCTGGGATGGATATTAGTCCTGAAAAGGACTGTTTGTTTGTTCTGGCAGCCTTTACAGACCCTACACTAACTATTTCGCAGTTTATATCTCTCCCTAAATCAGCAGCGCTGTCCCTACCCTGTCTAATCCGGAGTGACTGTGTCCAAGATGGCGGCGCCCGGTTTTAAATACTCGAGGTGACGCTGTGCGGCCAGCCAATCAACATGGCTGCAGCATTACAGTGACTGGCTGGCAATCCCTGCATGTTCATTTACTCTGTAAAGAGCGCCAAACATGCAGGGCGGAGACCTGAGCTCCCGCCCGAGTAACCCGGAAATGCTCGGTGCTCGCCGAGCATCCCGAGTAGCGTGATGCTCGGGCGAGTACCGAGCAGTGTCGAGCATGTTCGCTCAACACTAGAATCTATCATTTGATTTATGCTGCCCAAACTATGGAGAACAGGAATCAGACCCTGGCTGCACGATTACAACCAGGTATGTCGTTCTCTGAAATGCTCTAGCGTTTTGGAGAATATCTACTTTAAGGATCTGGCCGGCTCTTCCCAGAGCTGCTGCAGGTGACTGACAAGCACCATGAGCGGTACTCGAACTAGACTTGGGGCGATGCTGGACTAGTTTTGAATTTGGCTTTGATCCCTGGCCGAATCTTCTAACTACATTTTCTCTGACATCTCATAACATTTCAGAGAAAGATATACCTGGCCGCAATCATGCAGCCAGGCTCTGATTCATGCTGTCGCGGTTTGGGTTTTTAACAATAGTAAAACAAAAAAAACTAATTTGAAGAGCGATAAAAATATATCATGTTTCCTGGTAAATGCTTTATAATAGCTTTAATTCAGGATGACTGAATATTACGTTGCAGCAGTAAGTTCACTCTGTAAGCATTTAGGCGACTGCTGTAAAAAGACAATCAATAAGCCCCCCTCCAAGTCCCTATATGAGACCCCTTATTGTTTCGGTGGCTTTTGATGAATCCTAACTTGTCATTATATCAGCGGTTTATAATTTTATACTTCTCTCTTTCATTAGCCCCCCTTTGTTAAGACAACAATTCCTTCATTGTCTTATTTGCATGTTCTTCCATTCACACTGCGCATTTTCAGATGGCGCCTGTCTTAATCGCGTCTTCTGTTTTGCATTTGACAGTTGTATTATGTTCCCCACTAAACATTTGTGAATAGTGATGCTTGGAAAGTCATTATTTTTAACTTGGCATTAAACCCAAAAAGGATAGAAGACTTAGAAAACACATCTGTTTAATTTTGTACTGTCATTCCTGTTAGTAATCTACTTTGAAAAGAATAATGCCACAGAAGACAGACAATTTCTCCTCTCGTTCCTTGTAATACAATGAGTGGTATAGATAAAAGACAGATTTACGTCACTACATGGCATTATTGTGTTTAAAGTGTCACTGAATAACAATTTCCAGGAAACTTATTGTAACACTGGCTGGGCACTTGGGCAATCATGGTTATGGGCTCGTTTCATTCTCAAAATTGGCTTATTATTATTATTCTTTATTTATTTTTTACATTTATTCAGTAAATGATATTCATTTGCACTTATTTAATATTTACATTTTCCCAGCAAACTGTACATTTCAAAGGGAACTTGTTATTTCACTGGGGGTTAAAGTGATCTCTTCTGTGTTATGCATGATACTCTTGTGTCAATTGTACTGATGCTCATCTTACATCTACATACATCTATTATAGCGTTAACACATACTGATCCCTTTGTTAAAGGGCAGACAGATTTGGTACTTTCTATGTCAGTACCTCCCCTTCACAGTCAGTCATGCATATATAACATTAACATACCCCTCACAGCATTAACTATCCCTTATGCTCCAGAAATTGAATGTATTATTGTGTCATTTGGAGGAATTGAGAAATGTGGTTTGGCTTTAAAGAAAAGCACAATGGCCCAAAAATAAATTATGCTGTGTAGATAAAACGTGCCCTAAGGTAAATCAATCAACTCATTTGTAATATGTTTATATGGTAAACCTGATTATCATGATTCTATTTTACACAATAAAAATGCCCATGCAATTATTGATGAATGACACACATGACATCTGTGAGCAGCTGACACTGGTAGCAGGTGTCTAATCTCCATCCAATGAAATAATAACATATTCTTTGGAGGTTTCAAAGATGAAGGACTCAATCAAATTCATCAATTCAAAATAGAGATAAGTGGGGTAATGCAAATTTGACAACAGATGAGCTTCTTGGTTTTATAGTGAACAGTGGGACAGCATATATTAGGACACTGCCGATTAAGTTCAATACAGAAAATAACAGAACATGAATTTATTCACCACTAACTAGCCCTAAGTAGATTGCTGGCTTATGATGAGCAGTAAATAAGGAGATACGGAATTTACCATTTACATTTTATTAATGGCCAGTAAATTAAGCTTTCTTTAATTTGACAATCAAGAAATTAAAAATAAGTAATAATAATTACTTTCAATAGTTTCTTGTAAACGAGTATATTATTAGATTTATTCAATTTTATAATCATTTTCTATGATCTGCAGTTCATTGCAATTATATACTAAAGATAATGCTGATTGTATCTGCATAGTTAAGTAGTTATATATAGTGACATATAATAGTTTGGGCACCCCTGGTCAAAATTACTGTTATTGTGAAAAATTAAGCAAGTTGAAGATTAATTGATTTCTAAAAGGCTTAAAAAAATGTGTTATATTTCAGGCGAAAAAATATGTATGTTTTAATCTTTTACATTTAAAATATTGCAGAAAGGAAAATGGGCTGATGCAAATGTTTGGGCACCCTGCATGGTTAGGACCTTGTAACATCATATTTTGCAAGTATCACAGCTTGTAAATGCTTTTTGCAGCCAAATAAGAGTCTTTCAATTCTTGTTTGAGGGATTTTCATCCATTCTTCCTTAGAAAATTCTTCCAGTTCTGTGAGATTCCTGGGTCGTCTTACATGCACTGCTATTTTGAGGTCTAGCCACAGATTTTCAATGATGTTCAGATCAGGGGACTGTGAGGGCCATTGTAAAACCTTCAGCTTGAGCCTTTTGAGGTAGTCTATTCTAGATTTTGACGTGTGTTTAGGATCATTATCCATTTATAGAAGCTATCCTCTTTTCAACTTCAGCTTTTTATTACAGATGGTGTTATGTTTGCATCAAAAATTTGTTGAAATTTCATTGAATCCGTTCTTCCCTCTACCCGTGAAATGTTCCCCATGCCATTGGCTGCAACCCAACCCCAAAGCATGATTGATCCACCCCCATGCTTAATGGTTGGTGAGATATTCTTTTCCTGAAATTCTTTTTTCTCCACACATATCTTTGATCATTGTGGCCAAAGAGTTCTATTTTAACCTCATCAGTCCACAGGACTTGTTTCCAAAATGCATCAGACTTGTTTAGATGTTCTTTTGCATACTTCTGACTTTGAATTTTATGGTGAGGAAGCAGGAGAGGTTTTCTTCTGATGACGCTTCCTAACGATAATAGTGAACAAGCAATAACCTTAACAGGCTAATTAAAGTCTGAAACCTTGGTCAGAGTTATATGAGCACACAAATCTCCAAGGGTGTCCACACTTTTCCTTTCTCTAATTTTTAAAATGTAAAAGAAAGCAGTTTTGCAGCTTTTTTTTCTGCAGAAAAGAAGTTGTGTTTTACAGTACCAGCTAAAAAGCTATGAGATTTCAGAAATCTCATGACCACACATTTTTTTCTGTCTGAATTTGAGCATTTTTTAAAAAAAATCTGCAGCATGTTAATTCTTTCAACGTTTTTGCACCATTTTTTTTTACCTTTAGAAAGCAATGAGAGACTGCAAAAATGTGGCAAAAAATGCAGCATAACATTTATGTTATGTTTTTGAAACATTTTTGGTGAATAAAATTAAACTTTTAACATCCATCTGAAAAGCACAGCAAAAAAAAAACACTTCAAAAAATGCAGAAAATACATGTGTTTTTGCTGCTGCATTTTTTTTGCTGTGTTTTATATGTAGCATTTTTACTGCATACAGTAAAAGTTTTGGCTGCGTCATGTGAACATATCCTTAGTAGAGATGAGCGAATATTTCAATATTCGGTTCGGATTACAATCGCCGATTTATTAATCGAATATTTGCCGAACATTGCCGAACACTATTTAATGGGGTGCAAAACCAACCGCATGCACAACACCTTCAAACGGGCCCAAAAGCTGCCAAAACAGATCAAATTAAGGGCAGACACCAGGAAAGTGCCATCAATTGACCCAGAGTACAAGTAGTATAATTATTATTTATTATTATAGTACCATTTATTCCATGGCGCTTTACATGTGAAAAGCGGTCACCAACTGGTACAAGAGGAGAGAGGACCTTGCCCGTGAGGGCGCACAAACAATCTACAATACAATGGATGGGTGAGGATACAGTAGGTGAGGCTACAGCTGGTCGTGCAGCGGTATGGTGGAGCAAGGGTTACTGCAGATTGTACACTTGTCAGAAGAAGTGGATCTTCAGCTTCCTTTTGTAAGTTTCCACGGTAGGCGAGAGTCTTATGTAATGGGGTACAGAGTTACACAGTAGGGGAGATGCATGGGACAAATCTTGTATGCGATTGTGGCAAGAAGAGATAAGAGGGAAGTAGAGAAGGAGATCTTGGAAGGATGGGAGGTTGCGTGCAGGTAAGTATAGGGAGACTAGGTCACAGATATATGGAGGAGACAGGTTTTGGGTGGCTTGGTATGCCAAAGTTAGACTTTTCAACTGGAGTCTCTGAGCAATGGGGAGCCAGCAGAGGGATTGACAGAGGGGAGAAGCCGGAGAAAAGCAGGGTGACAGGTGGATTAGTCGGCCAGCACAGATTAAAATTGATTGGAGGAGTGGTTGAAGGGAGGCCACAGAATAGGAGCTTGTAGTAGTCCCTCAGCTTTCAGTTGTCCCTACCCCAGTCCTTGGAATGTAATCACAAATACACAGCCACCCACAGGCCACAATACCAAACTGAAACATTTCTCGACTGCTTGCACTAGAAATTTTGCCTTTTAGGCTCGTGGAGACAGAAGCTTTCCGCAACCTCATGGCGACGGCTGTCCCTCGGTACCCGGTCCTCAGCTGCCACTATTTCTCCCGGTGTGCCGTCCCTGTCTTATACAAGCATGGGTCCCAAAACATTATCCGTACCCTCACCAACTCAGTTACTGGGAAGGACCACCTAACCACAGACACGTGGACAAGTGCTTGTGGCTAGGGACAGTACATTTCATTGACAGCGCACTGGGTTAATATTGTGGAAGCCAGGACCCAGTCGAACCCTGGGATGGAACACGTCCTCCCAACACAGAGGATTGCGGGCCCTGATTCAATCAAGCTTCAGCACAATGTTCACAAGGTTGACAGCAGCTGTGGTCGGTCTCCTAGGCAATGAGCAAACTCCTTCATGATGATAGAGGCCACCATCTCCTTAGCTTGCTGGTTGTCACAAACAATTTGGAGATTCGTGGCAGCTCTGGTTATGCTGTAGTTTAAATGTAGTTTTTTCCTTTTGGTCCAGCAAGGGTTAACATTAGTCTCTTGCTGGCAGCCTTTTGCTAGCGGTCAGCTGATGTTGGTTGGTGCCACTCCCATCTCCCTTTAAATAGCCACATGATCCATCAGCTGACCGCAGTTATAGTTCATTCTATGCTGACCTCTTTGAAAGAGCCAGTCTATGGAGAAGCTGTGGTGTTCATTGCTATTGCAGCAGTGAAGATTTCTGTTGGAGAGATGTGTATTTTATGTTGTTATCTTCCCATTGTTTGTCTTCCCTTCCTTGTGTTGTTCTGTTGTAGTGGTGAAACCAGTGTCTCGCTGGCCTGCCCACTAGCCATGTTAAGTGTAGGGCCAGCGAGGGCTTAGGCACATGATCGCGCATGGGGGGGGAGGACCTGTCTAGGGACGATAGGGGAGCTTAGGGACAGACACTGTTTGGTGTCATGAGGTGTCCCTTCCCTTGTTTTCTACTGCTAGGGCCCTCCTTCCCCCTCTATCTCCTGTTGCATCCATGTGTTGTGCCGTCTGCCGGACATCCCCTTGTCATTCCGTGACACTGGTACTTTTCTGTGGGAATGAGCTTGTCTCCAACCAGCCAGGAATATCAAGTGAATTATGCAGGGGCGTACATAAGAATCATGGGGCCCCATAGCAGAAGTTCTAATTGGGGCTCCCTCCCTCCCCCCAAAAAATGTAAAAATGTAAATAATTGTCGGGGTCACAGAAGAGCAGATCTCACAACCTTCCAGCCTTTACATAGTAATTTTCCTCCTGCTGAAGTCCTAGATCCCTTTTTCATTGCCCATAAAGTGTGATACCAACAAAAGTGTCCCCCAAACACAGTATGATACCCCCACGGTGAATTCCTCCACATGCGCAGTATAATGTCCCTACTGTACCCCACCTAAACTCCCAGGGTAAAGTATGGTGACCACAACACAGTATGATCTCCCAACTGCCCCACACTCCATAGAGTATAATGCACTCGCCATGGTCCTCCACACAGTATAAGACACTCGCCATGGTCCTCCACACAGTATAAGGCACTCGCCATGGTCCTCCACACAGTACATTGCACTCCCCCGTGGTCCTCCACACAGTACAATGCACTCCCCCGTGGTCCTCCACACAGTACAATGCACTCCCCCGTGGTCCTCCACACAGTACAATGCACTCCCCCGTGGTCCTCCACACAGTACAATGCACTCCCCCGTGGTCCTCCACACAGTACAATGCACTCCGCCGTGGTCCTCCACACAGTACAATGCACTCCGCCGTGGTCCTCCACACAGTACAATGCACTCCGCCGTGGTCCTCCACACAGTACAATGCACTCCGCCGTGGTCCTCCACACAGTACAATGCACTCCGCCGTGGTCCTCCACACAGTACAATGCACTCCGCCGTGGTCCTCCACACAGTACAATGCACTCCGCCATGGTCCTCCACACAGTAGAAGACACTCGCCATGGTCCTCCACACAGTAGAAGACACTCGCCATGGTCCTCCACACAGTAGAAGACACTCGCCATGGTCCTCCACACAGTAGAAGACACTCGCCATGGTCCTCCACACAGTAGAAGACACTCACCATGGTCCTCCACACAGTAGAAGACACTCGCCATGGTTCTCCACACAGTAGAAGACACTCGCCATGGTCCTCCACACAGTAGAAGACACTCGCCATGGTCCTCCACACAGTATAATGCATTCCCCCATGGTCCTGTATGCAGTATAATGCAGCCCCCCATAGGGTAAAATGCAGCCCCAGTCCTTCAGTATTATCAGTACACACTGATTTAAAAATAAATACATGCTTACCGCTCCTCGTTCCCCGCTGCTTCAGTCTCTGCAGCGCGTCTCTGTCATCACCTCAGCAGCTGCCAGCTCCACTGTCTGACAGAGCGTGGCGCGTCATCATGCTGCTGCGTCAGACGCAGAGGAGGAATGATGGGAGAGAGAGTGTCACATGATGCTCCCTCCTCCAGGTTTTCATGGGTCCCGGGCGAAAGAGTCTCAGTGGCCCCTTTAACACATCCAACAATTCATGATGCACAGATACCGCAGAGAAATTATAGATATAGATATAGTACAATGCCAAAAATTTCACTGACTTCTTACATGTCATGAGTGATATCTATTGTAAATTCTACAATAGCTCAGAAACCGGCAAATCCTCACAGCGCACAGTGCAGACCGGACAGTATAGTCCTCCATACAGTGTTATGGCACCACTAAGTCCTCCATACAATATTATGGGCGCCACATAGTCCTCCATACAGCATTATGAGCCCCATATAATGCTCGATACAAAATACTGGATCCCATATAATGCACCTTAGAGAATACTACCTGGTCCCCATGTAATGCCCCATGTAATTTCATACGCAGGCTGGACCCCATGTAATGCCTCATGCCTCCTGGGCCCCACACAGAGCTCCCACAAGCCCACAGCATCCCCCCAGAGCACCCACAAGTCCACAGCATCCCCCCAGAGCACCCACAAGCCCGCAGCATCCCCCACAGAGCACCCACAAGCATCCCCCCCAGGGCCCCACAAGCCCGCAGCATCCCCCCAGGGCCCCACAAGCCCGCAGCATCCCCCCCAGGGCCCCACAAGCCCGCAGCATCCCCCCCAGGGCCCCACAAGCTTGCAGCATCCCCCCCTCAGAGCCCACACAATCCCCCTTAGGGCCCCCACAAGTCAGCAGCATCCCCCCCAGAGCCCTATTTACTCCCCTCCCCCACCCTCCACATTGTGTGCAGGACTCCCCCTCCCCCCTCCACATTGTGTGCAGCCAGGGGCCCGCACCTCCACCCACCCTTCACATTGTGTGCAGCCAGGGGCCCCCACCTCCACATTGTGTGCAGCCAGGGGCCCCCACCTCCACATTGTGTGCAGCCAGGGGCCCCCACCTCCACATTGTGTGCAGCAAGGGGCCCCCACCTCCACATTGTGTGCAGCCAGGGGCCCCCACCTCCACATTGTGTGCAGCCAAGGGCCCCCACCTCCACCCACCCTCCACATTGTGTGCAGCCAGGGGTCCCCACCTCCACCCACTCTCCACATTGTGTGCAGCCAGGGGCCCCCACCTCCACCCACCCTCCACATTCTGTGCAGCCAGGGGCTCCCACCTCCACCCACCCTCCACATTGTGTGCAGCCAGGGGCCCCCACCTCCACATTGTGTGCAGCCAGGGGCCCCCACCTCCACCCACCCTCCACATTGTGTGCAGCCAGGGGCCCCCACCTTCACCCACCCTCCACATTGTGTGCAGCCAGGGGCCCCCACCTCCACATTGTGCGCAGCCAGGGGCCCCCACCTCCACATTTTGTGCGGCCAGGGGCCCCCACCTCCACATTGTGTGCAGCCAGGGGCCCCCACCTCCACCCACCCTCCACATTGTGTGCAGCCAGGGGCCCCCACCTCCACATTGTGTGCAGCCAGGGGCCCCCACCTCCACATTGTGTGCAGCCAGGGGCCCCCACCTCCACCCACCCTCCACATTGTGTGCAGCCAGGGGCCCCCACCTTCACCCACCGTCCACATTGTGTGCAGCCAGGGGCCCCCACCTCCACATTGTGCGCAGCCAGGGGCCCCCACCTCCACATTGTGTGCAGCCAGGGGCCTCCACCTCCACATTGTGTGCAGCCAGGGGCCCCCACCTCCACCCACCCTCCACATTGTGTGCAGCCAGGGGCCCCCACCTCCACATTGTGTGCAGCCAGGGGCCCCCACCTCCACATTATGTGTAGCCAGGGGCCCCTACCTCCACCCACCCACCACATTGTGTGCAGCCAGGGGCCCCCACCTCCACCCACCCTCCACATTGTGTGCAGCCAGGGGCCCCCACCTCCACCCACCCTCCACATTGTGTGCAGCCAGGGGCCCCCACCTCCACCCACCCTCCACATTGTGTGCAGCCAGGGGCCCCCACCTCCACATTGTGTGCAGCCAGGGGCCCCCTCCTCCACATTGTGTGCAGCCAGGGGCCCCCCACCTCCACCCACCCTCCACATTGTGTGCAGCCAGGGGCCCCCACCTCTACCCACCCTTCACATTGTGTGCAGCCAGGGGCCCCACCTCCACATTGTGTGCAGCCAGGGGCCCCCCACCACCACCCACCCTCCACATTGTGTGCAGCCAGGGGCCCCCACCTCCACCCACCCTTCACATTGTCTGCAGCCAGGGGCCCCCACCTCCATCCACCCTCCACATTGTGTGCAGCCAGGGCCAGGGGCCTCCACCTCCACCCTCAAGAGTCAGCAAAGTGCAGCACCAGCACAGTGAAGGGACACATTAAAAAAAAATACACACTGCCGGCCCTGCTCACCATCTCTCTCTCTCCGTCCACACAGAATGGATGTGCACACCCTCATGTGCTGAGTTCCTGCTTCCAGCCAGGGCCCTGCACACTGCTGCTCTCTGGCTGGAAAGCTAGGTCAGCCAGGAGGCGTGACGTTCTTATGCAAATCCAGCCAGAGCATTCAGCCAGCAGCAGACCAGGAACCAGAAAGGAAGAAGATTAGAGGAAGGTATACGGCGGCCGGCGGGTGTCGCTTACATTTAATTAAAGGCATACAGCACTGTCAGCACAGCACAGCCGCCGGACCGCAGCGGCCGTCGCGGGCCCCCTCACCCGCCGGGCCCCATAGCAGTCGCGTGGTCTGCTGCCATTGGCGGTACGCCACTGGAATTATGGCATGCCATGGTTTGGTATTAGCACCCAGTACCAGAAGCGAAAACATCCACAATTTCCAACTGAGGAATTTTATTTGGTAGACTGGCTGCCCAAACATTAGTTTCTTACAAAGGAACTGAAGACACTGAGTGGCAGTAGGTGCAAGTTTCTCCAGCATGACCTATTTGTTAGTGTCACGCTAGGTATGGGGAGAACCCAGCGTATAATGATGGAAACAGAGGGCCTACAACTAGGGAAAGGGAGAGTGGAGACACCTATGCAGATCTAACGACACCCTGACTCCCCTATTGACCCTACATAGATTCCGCACCTATCACCAAGCAGGATACCTTAGCCCTAGCTGACCCTAGAACTAGGCTCTATATAGGAAAAGGTGAGCAGTAGTCAGACCCACTGCAAACAAAAGTACAAACCAGAGAAACATACAAGGAAATACACTTAGCTTTAAGATGACACCGGAGAGAACACAGCTACAATCCACAAAGGATTGCCAACTACTAGAATTCCAGGCCTGAAAAGAAGAGGAAACTCTATCACCAGCAACTCTCTGGAGAAACTGAGTGTATTTAAGAATCCAGCAAGGGTGTGGTAATTAGCAGAAGGTGAGGATCACCGCTGGGTCCTAGAGAGAGAGGGATAATGAAAGGATCAGGAAGATGTTTGCAAGACAACCAAGACTTTCCTGCCCTCTCCAAGAGGATGACTGTCCATGCTCTCCTCATCATCATCTACCTCCTCCTCCTCATTATCACCCAATCCACTTTGAGATGAGATGAGGCTGGGTTGTGTAGCATCACCCTGTATAGTTCCTTGCTCCGCTTGCAATGTCTCCTATTTAATTGAGAGCAGAGAGCGTTTCAGTAGACAGAGAAGCAGGATGGTGACGCTAATTATGGCTTCATCACCACTCACAATCTTGGTGGAGTCCTCAAAGTTTTGGAGGACGGCACAGATGTCAGACATCCATGCCCACTCATGAGTTCTTATATGCGGAGGCCGGTACTCAACAACTGCCCCCTGCTGCTCACAAATCCTTCACAACATCTGCAACGTTGATTTCCAACGTGTGGTGACATTGCACACCGGTCGGTGAGCTGGAAGCTGAAAATGCTGCTGAAGCACTGCCAGGGTGGCGGAAGCTGTAGCTCACTTTCTGAAATGGGCACACACGTGGTGTACTTTCACAAGCAGCTCTGGCAGATCTGGGTCGGTTTTGAGAAACCACTGAAGCACTAAGTTGAGCACACTTAGTGCTTGCTCATCACTAATGTGTACCCCTGTATGGAGAACAATATCAGCACCAACGAATTTAATGATTAAATGTAGCCTGCTTTATATACCACGGTAGTAATAAAACCAATTTCAATTTTATCATGTGTACCCCTGTGAGAACAATATTTGCAACAAAGAATTTAAAGATCAAATGTAGCCTGCTTAATATACCACGGTAGTAAGAAAACTAATTTTGATTTTATCATGTGTACCCCTGTGAGAACAATATCTGCACCAAAGAATTAATTTCACTAGAGTATAACTATTATAATGGGGACCGACACCTCTTCCACTACAGCCTTCGCGGGTCCCTTTCCAGGGCGGGAAGCATCTGGCAAAATTTAATTTTATAACGTGGATCTAACAGAGTGGCAACCCAGTAGTCAGCACTATTTCGAGGATCATGTTGCAACAAGAAGGTACTCATATGTTGGGTTCTTCCATGAGGTCCAAGCCCATGCTGGGTTGGTGGCTAGGTAACTCTGATGATTGTTTCCTCCGTCCCCTCCCACCAACCACGAACAACAGAAATGGAATGATTATCCTCTTCATCTCCTGACAGTTGCTCGCCCATTAACACATCCTCCTCCATTTGTTCCCTGGCTCTTGCACCTTCACTAAGAGTTTGTCTGGTATCACCAGCCCCCCTCGATCACAGTAATCCACCCTCCCTTGTCCCCTAATGTATCACATTAGTAAGAGAACAAAGTATTTCTTTAGTGTGGATGAGGCCTGTATAACATAGAAGATATGCTCCAAACAATTTCAAACTGAGATGTCCCCTACTGTATCACGTTAGTAACAGAAGAAAGTATTTTTTTAGTGTGGATGAGGCCTGTATAACATAGAAGATATGCTCCAAACAATTTCAAACTGAATGACAAGGTGGGCTATGGCGTGCTGCATCACGTTAGTCACAGAAAAATATATTTTTGTTTACTCTGCATACAGCTGAATTTCACTGCCACAAAATGACAAGGTGGGCTATGGGGTGCTGCATCATGTTAATCACATAAAAAAATAATAGATTTTTTACTCTGCATACAGCTGAATTTCACTGCCACAAAATGTCAAGGTGGGCTATGACGTGTTGCATCACATTAGTCACAGAAAAAATATTTTTGATAGCTCTGCATACAATTGAATTTCGCCACCACAAAATGGCAAGGTTGGCTTTGGTGTGCTGTATCATGTTAGCAACTAAAAAAAATAGTTTTTAAAGGTGTACTCGTGCATGGAGCACAATAGAAGCAGTGCAACTTTGCTTTACATTTATATATAATGATGGTAGGGTATGAGATATATTTTTGTCTTTTGTAGGTTTTGCTTCTTTTTGCTAGTGTGAACATGCTCCTATTTCTTGCATGTCTACCATCTTAGACCTCAGTTCACATTGCTTGGTTTTTTGTCTTGTTTGCATTCTGCGCAATTTAAGGGTGTGGCATCCCCTTTGTTGAGCTGATTAGTATATATGTAGCTTACCACGGGCCTAGGTGGTCTGGAGTTGGGACCCGGTCCTATTTGTCTACCCTTTTATATGCATTACTTCAACTTTGATATACAGTAAGGTTTTTAATATAGACAGTATAGGTACCGTCCCAATTTAGGGTCACCTTGCCACTGGTGGGACGGCTTGTATACTTTTTTTGATCAAAAATAGTTCACTAAGTACCCTATATTTATTATGCAACTTTGCTTTACATTTATATATAATGATGGTAGGGTATGAGATATATTTTTGTCTTTTGTAGATTTTGCTTCTTTTTGCTAGTGTGAACATGCTCCTATTTCTTGCATGTCTACCATCTTAGACCTCAGTTCACATTGCTTGGTTTTTTGTGTTGCATCACATTAGTCACAGAAAAAATATTTTTGATAACTCTGCATGAGCTCTGCATACAATTGAATTTCACCACCACAAAATGGCAAGGTTGGCTTTGGTGTGCTGTATCATGTTAGCAACTAAAAAAAATAGTTTTTAAAGGTGTACTCGTGCATGGAGCACAATAGAAGCAGTGCACAACAGACTTCTATGAAATGTGCTCTGCTGTCTTCGTCTGGACCTCATTAAATGGCACGATAAAAAAAAATCAGCAGGATGGTCGATTTCACAGCCACACAGGACACTAGCTACCTAAACTATCTGACTTAGAAGCAATTGCCTAGCTAACTCGCTAAAATCTCTCAGTATCCAGGAGCAGCGTCAGGAGAATCCTGTGCTATTATACTGACAAAATGGTGCTAAAACAACATATCAGCTCTTTATATAGAGAGAGACATGTCATTTCAGCAGCCAATGGCAAATGCCCTTGTGGATGGTTCCTGCGACCTGATTGGCTAGCCGCAATTTGCACACATAAAGTTAGGAAGAAAAAAATATTACAAGCACGCTGATCCTCTGGGATCCTTTGAGCTGTCCCCAGCCCCTCCCCTCATCAAAAACAAATCCCCCCCTCTCATCATACACCACCACTATCCTAGCCAAAGTGCTAAATACACCTTAGTGTCAATGAAATAATTCCCTGTACTTTTACCGAATTTTACCGATTTTTGCCGATTATGCTCGTGTTTCCGATCACAAATCCGAATGTGCCCTATTCATGCCGAATTTGAAATTTTCGAACATTTTTCGATTATATTTGCTCATCTCTAGTGGAGATGAGCGGTGTTCAACTCGAACATGAACAATTTGAAAAAAATTCGGCTGTTCGAGGTTATGTTCGATAACTGTTCGTGCACCAAAATCATAACTGGATTTTTTCTCAGCAATGCTGAAAATTAATGTTAATACGCAGTTTGAGTGTACAGCGGGGCGGGCGGAGGGGCAGGGGATGGATCTCTGCATAAATAATGAAGATCTCCATTTTTTTTTTCTCTTTCCCGCATTTACAGTGGGGAGGTGCAATCTGTCAGCCTATCAGCAGCGCACACATGGAGCGAACTGCTTTTTTTCACACAAGCAAGGGCATGTGTCATTGGCAGTGTATTTCACATGTCCTTGCCCTATAAGACCCAGCCATATTCCACGTAGCCACCATTTTCTCACTGCGGCAGCTGCGTGTTAGACAGCACCGCTGTTGCTGTGTGCGCTATACTTTGAGTGTTAATTTCAAGCCAATTTTCGCACAAATCTACAGATAGCTTGGGAGTAGGGAATAGTTGTGATTGCAGTCCTTTTGAGGACTAGGTTACATCATTTCCTACGACTTTTATCAGGCAGGTCTGTGCTCTTAAATAGATAGGTTGGGAGTAGAGATGAGCGTTGTTCTACTCGAACTGTTCGCCAATCTAAAATTCGAGCTGTTTTGGGCGGTGTTCGAGCCGTTCGGCGAACACGAACAATTTGAGAAAAATTCGGCTGTTCGAGGTTATGTTCGATAACTGTTCGTGCACCAAAATCATAACTGGATTTTTTCTCAGTAATGATGAAAATTAATGTTAATACGCAGTTTGAGTGTACAGCGGGGTGGGGGGAGGGGCAGGGGATGGATCTCTGCAGGAACAATGAAGATCTCCATTTTTTTTCTCTTTCCCGCATTTGCAGTGGGGAGGTGCAATCTGTCAGCCTATCAGCAGCGCACACACGGAGCGAAGTGCTTTTTTTCACACAAGCAAGGGCATGTGTCATTGGCAGTGTATGTCACATGTCCTTGCCCTATAAGACCAGCCATTTTCCCCGTCGCCACCATTTTCTCACTGCTGCAGCTGCGTGTTAGACGGCACCGCTGTTGCTGTGTGCGCTATACCTTGTTAATTTCAAGCCAATTTTCGCACAAATATACAGATAGCTTGGGAGTAGGGAATAGTTGTGATTGCAGTCCTTTTAAGGACTAGGTTACAGCATTTCCTACGACTTTTATCAGGGAGGTCTGTGCTCTTAAATAGATAGGTTGTGGGAGTAAAGACTAATTGTAATTGGAGTCCTTTTCAGGACTAGGTTACATGAGTTCCTATCAGTTTTTGCCAGGCAGGTCTGTGCCAGTGCTGTGCAAGTTTTTTTCACAGCATTTGGCTGAATCTAGCAAAGCTAATCCTTTTTGGCCTATTGCAGAGTGTGTTAGTCAGTGGAGTAGCCTATCTGTGTTGCAAGATATAACACCTGTGTATAGAATACCAATTTTTTTACTGCACCTAGTGAAGTAAAATCTTTTGGGCATAGCATCATTCTATTAGTCCATCTATACTGACCTCCATCAGGTTGCAAACTGAATATAATTTTTTTCTTCATTTAGCTCTGAAAAAATATTTGGGCTTCTAGCAGTGTGTGGGACTTGTTCTATTAGTCCTTCTATACTGACCTCCAGCAGGTTGCAAATTGAATATAATTTTTTTCTGCATCTAGCTCTGAAAAAATAGTTGGGCTTCTAGCGGTGTGTGGGACTTGGTCTATTAGTCCATCTATACTGACCTCCATCAGGTTGCAAATTAAAAATAATTTTTTTCTGCATCTAGCTCTGAAAAAATATTTGGGCTTCTAGCAGTGTGTGGGACTTGGTCTATTAGTCCATCTATACTGACCTCCATCAGGTTTCAAATTAAAAATAATTTTTTTCTGCATCTAGCTCTGAAAAAATATTTGGGCTTCTAGCGGTGTGTGGGACTTGGTCTATTAGTCCATCTATACTGACCTCCATCAGGTTGCAAATTAAAAATAATTTTTTTCTGCATCTAGCTCTGAAAAAATATTTGGGCTTCTAGCGGTGTGTGGGACTTGGTCTATTAGTCCATCTATACTGACCTCCATCAGGTTGCAAATTAAAAATAATTTTTTTCTGCATCTAGCTCTGAAAAAATATTTGGGCTTCTAGCGGTGTGTGGGACTTGGTCTATTAGTCCATCTATACTGACCTCCATCAGGTTGCAAATTAAAAATAATTTTTTTCTGCATCTAGCTCTGAAAAAATATTTGGGCTTCTAGCAGTGTGTGGGACTTGGTCTATTAGTCCATCTATACTGACCTCCATCAGGTTGCAAATTAAAAATAATTTTTTTCTTCATTTAGCTCTGAAAAAATATTTGGGCTTCTAGCAGTGTGTGGGACTTGTTCTATTAGTCCTTCTATACTGACCTCCAGCAGGTTGCAAATTGAATATAATTTTTTTCTGCATCTAGCTCTGAAAAAATAGTTGGGCTTCTAGCGGTGTGTGGGACTTGGTCTATTAGTCCATCTATACTGACCTCCATCAGGTTGCAAATTAAAAATAATTTTTTTCTGCATCTAGCTCTGAAAAAATATTTGGGCTTCTAGCAGTGTGTGGGACTTGGTCTATTAGTCCATCTATACTGACCTCCATCAGGTTGCAAATTAAAAATAATTTTTTTCTGCATCTAGCTCTGAAAAAATATTTGGGCTTCTAGCGGTGTGTGGGACTTGGTCTATTAGTCCATCTATACTGACCTCCATCAGGTTGCAAATTAAAAATAATTTTTTTCTGCATCTAGCTCTGAAAAAATATTTGGGCTTCTAGCAGTGTGTGGGACTTGGTCTATTAGTCCATCTATACTGACCTCCATCAGGTTGCAAATTAAAAATAATTTTTTTCTTCATTTAGCTCTGAAAAAATATTTGGGCTTCTAGCAGTGTGTGGGACTTGTTCTATTAGTCCTTCTATACTGACCTCCAGCAGGTTGCAAATTGAATATAATTTTTTTCTGCATCTAGCTCTGAAAAAATAGTTGGGCTTCTAGCGGTGTGTGGGACTTGGTCTATTAGTCCATCTATACTG
Organism: Phyllobates terribilis; assembly: GCF_046119375.1. Lineage (NCBI taxonomy): Eukaryota > Metazoa > Chordata > Amphibia > Anura > Dendrobatidae > Phyllobates > Phyllobates terribilis. Next base: position 406,715,865 of record NW_027362764.1, read on the forward strand.
ACCTCCATCAGGTTGCAAATTAAAAATAATTTTTTTCTGCATCTAGCTCTGAAAAAATATTTGGGCTTCTAGTAGTGTGTCGGACTTTCTCTATTAGTCCATCTATACTGACCTCCATCAGGTTGCAAATTAAAACTAATTTTTATCTGCATCTACAGTACCTCTGAAAAAATATTTGGGCTTCTAGCTGTGTGTGGGACTATTTGTATTAGTCCATCTATACTGACCTCCATCAGGTTGCAAATTCAAAATAATTTTTTTCTGCATCTAACCCAGCCAATAGTTTTGGCCTAATACCACAGTTTGGCCACTCAGCTCTGCTCGGTTACCATCCATTGTTTTTTTGTGCAAACAACTCCAGAGTTGTGAATTAGTTAACCACCAAAATGAGTGGAAAAAGGCCTGCTGCTGGTGGAAAGGGGAATAGGCGTGTTGGGAAGGGGAAAAAAGGTTGTGTCCGTGGGGTAGGTGTTAAAGCAACAGTAACATCTGCAGAAGAAAGACCATCTTCCAGCCAAACTAAAATGTCTACTTCTTTTAGCTGACAATGTGATAAGATCCCTTTCTTACGGCCACGCCAATCGCTACAAATTCCAGATGAGGCACAAAAACAGCAGGTGCTTCAACGGATATCAAGTGCTCCTTTAAGTGGGCTCTCCTCCACATCAACTTCAACATCACAAATACTCCAGTCCTCAAAGGTGTCACCCAAATCGCACTTGCTTCCTCACAGCTCCCAAATCTCCAGCTGCCCGTCTGAGTATGAGGTAGAACAGATGGTTGAGTCTGCAGAGCTGTTTACTCATACTATAGCCTGGGAATCAGAGGTCGACTCCAGCGCTTCTGTGAATCCAGACGAGGAAATGATCTGCACTGATGCCCAGAATCTTTATGAGTCAGATCCAGGACCAGACGCAGAAGGTTCTGACCATAATGTAGACCCTCATTCCCAAACTGTAACTCCTGTTGGTGGAGACAATGAGGAAGACGATGATAAGACTCAAATACCTGATTGGAGCGACAACTTTAGTTTTTTGTCAGGGCAGGAACAGGTTGGCTCTGAGGACGACGGGTGTGATAACGCACAGGGTGATGATGATGAGGTCGGAGATCCCACTTACTGTCAACCCACAGTCAGCCAAGAGATGAGGTCAGCAGAGGAGGTGGAGGAAGATGCTAGTGACGACGAGGTCAGGTTGCGCCTTCCTGGACAGAGACGTAGTACTGGAAGCACGTCAACAACTGCATCCTCAAACACAACTCTGCCTCTCACCACAAGTCGTGGTGGCTCTTCAGGTCGCATGGGTGCTAAGCCTTGCATAGCCTGGGCATTTTTTCAGATCGATAAAGATGACCCAACTCGTGTTATCTGTAACATTTGTCAGCAAAAGCTAAGTAGAGGCCAAAAAATACATAGTTTGAGTACTTCATGCATGAACCGGCACATGGAAATGAAGCATAAGTTGCAGTGGGAAGCTCAGTGTGCTACAATGCGGTCTAGCCGGCCGGGCCAACCACCGTCTGCCATATCTTGTGCATCCGCGGCCTCTTCATCCTCTGTGACTGGGGGGACAGCAGTCACACCTGTTTTGGGGCGCAGACCTGCCACCTCTTTACCCGCAACAGCCAGCGTGATTGGCAGGTCATCATTTTCTTTGGAGGTGGTAACACCAGCTGGTGTTGAGCGCTGTCCGACATCGATAGCACCACCTTTGGATCAAGGCAACCTAACATGTCCGCCTGCATCTTCCTCACAGACCGGCAGTTTGCCGGGGACACCCTTATCAACCCCGTCTAAGCATAATAGCCAGCCCTCGGTCCCTCAGATGTGGACAAGTAAAAGACCATTTCCTCCTAGCCATGAGAAAGCTAAGAGGTTGAATTTCACCATCTGCAAGCTCTTGGCTACAGAAATGCTGCCTTTCCGCCTGGTGGACACAGAGGATTTTCGAGACCTTATGTCCGTCGCAGTGCCCCAGTACCAGATGCCCAGTCGGCAATACTTCTCAAAGAAAGGTGTGCCTGCGCTCCACCAGCATGTCGCACACAACATCACCGCTTCTTTGAGAAACTGTGTGTGACAGGGTGCATTTCACCACAGACACTTGGACGAGTAGGCATGGACAGGGGCGTTACATGTCGCTGACTGGGCACTGGGTAACTATGGTGACAGCAGGACAAGGGGCTGCTGTCCAAGTCTTGCCGTCCCCACGAGTTGTGCGTCAATCCTCTTTATGTCAAAGTTCCTCCACTGCTTCTGCCTCCTCAACCTCCTCTCGGTCTTCCACCTGCACCCAAAGCCTGTCTGGTCATGCCACAAGCTTTCTAACTGCGCAGAAGGGATCCTGCACACCTCCTTACTATGCTGGCAGTAGGGCTCAACGTCATCAGGCGGTTTTTACATTGAAATGTCTGGGAAATGTGAGTCACACAGCTGAGGAGTTGTGGTCAGCTCTGGAGAACCAATTTCATGAATGGTTGTCTCCACTGGACCTGAAACCAGGGAAGGCCGTGTGCGACAATGCTGCAAACCTGGGTGCGGCCCTTCGCCGGGGCAATGTCACACACGTGCCTTGTATGGCTCACGTGTTGAACCTGGTTGTCCAGCAATTTTTAGCCCACTATCCCAGACTAGATGGCCTTCTGCAGAGGGCACGGTCGCTGTGTGCTCACTTCCGCCGTTCGCATCCCGCAGCTCAGCGACTTACATCTCTACAGAAGTCGTTGGGCCTGCCACTTCACCGGCTAAAATGCGATGTGCCTACCCGGTGGAATTCAACTCTGCACATGTTGCAGCGACTGTGGCAGCACCGACAAGCCCTGGTGCAATACGTTCCGACGTATAGCCTGGGCCAACGAGATTCAGAGGTGGGGCAAATCACGCTGGAGGAGTGGTCTCAGATCAGGGACCTATGCACCCTTCTGCACAGTTTTGAAATGGCGACGAAGATGTTTAGTGCTGACGATGCCATTATCAGCATGACTATTCCGGTGATTTACATGCTGGAGCACATGTTAAACAGAATTCGGAGTCAGGTGGTGGCACAAGAGGAGGTGGAGGAAGTAGAGGAGGAGGAGTTGTATGCGGAAGGGCTAACATCTGCAAGGTCCAGACGGTCGGCAGCACCAAGGCGGCAGGCATGTGAGGGTGGGGGAGATGGTTTTACCAGGGCGCATGGTAGCAGCCAAACTAGTGAGGAAGGTGCAGGAGCCCAGGAAGAAGTGGAGGACGAACTGATGGAAGACTCATCAGATGAGGGAGACCTTGATCACATTTCTGTTGTGCGAGGTTGGGGGGAGAGGACAGAGGAAGGAAGCATGATTGTTACCTCGCCACCAACACAACAGGGACTTGGTGCTCCTGGATGCGCAACACACATGAGTGCCTTCTTGCTGCACTACCTGCAACATGACCCTCGAATTGTGAGAATTAGAAATAATCCTGACTACTGGGTTGCCACACTGTTAGATCCCCGGTACAAAAGTAAATTTGCAGAAATTATTCCTGCCATAGAAAGGGATGCACGCATGCAGGAGTATCAGCAGAGACTGTTGCAGGATCTTACATGTGCTTTTCCACAAAATACCAGTGGTGCACGTAGTGAATCTCACAGTTCCAACTTGCCAACCGTGGGACCATCAAGTGTTCAGCACTCAAACCGTAACAGAACCACAGTATCTGCTGGTAACATCAATTTTGCGGAATCATTTCACCACTTTTTTAGCCCATCCTTTGCAAGGCCACAGGAGACAAGAAGTCTGACACATAGTCAACGCCTAGAGACGATGGTACAGGAGTATCTCCAAGTAAACATTGAAGCCACGACTGTGTCACTGGACCCTTGCTCTTTTTGGGCTTCCAATCTGGATAAATGGCCGGAGCTAGCCACTTACGCCTTGGAGATCTTGTCATGCCCCGCAGCCAGCGTTCTGTCTGAACGTGTGTTCAGCGCTGCTGGTGGTGTGCTGACAGATAAGCGCACGCGGCTCTCCACTGATAATGTAGACAGACTCACGTTCATAAAGATGAACAAATCATGGATCCGAAACGACTTTTCTACCCCTGTGTCATCCTGGGGAGAGTAAAAGCTTGATGATTGGTTAAAATCACCCTACCAACCGTTTTAAGCTTTCAAATTACTAATCATGTTTATCTGTATCTTGACTGGAAAATAATTTGGGCTTTGTAGCAGTGTGCAGCACTGATCCTATTAGGCCATCTATACTAAAGCTTCACCAGATTTAAAATTAAAAATAATTTTTAGCTGCATCTAGCCCGGAAAATAATTTTGGGGCTCCGAGATGCGCAAGACACATAAGTGCCTTCTTGCTGCACTACCTGCAGCATGACCCTCATATTGTCAGAATTCGAAGTAATCATGACTACTGGGTTGCCACACTCTTAGATCCCCCAAACTTTTCGATCAACCTTTTCATTTTAATAAAGACCAAAAAAATGGTCATTTTTGAAATTATAAGCATTAGCAGGTTGTTAGAAACTGAAATCAAACAGTTTTCAACTCAAAACTTTATTCTAGGTGATGTTACATTTTCACATAGGACCCCTTGTTCGAAAGGAGCTTCTGAACTCTCTCGTCCATTGAATTTGTCAGGTTTTGGATGGTTTCTGCTTCAATTGTTTTGCATGAGGACAGAATACCCTCCCAGAGCTGTTGCTTAGATGTGACCTGCCTCCCGCCATCATAGACACTCCTTTTAATGATGCTCCAAAGGTTCTGAATGGGGTAGAGGTCAGGGGAGCATGGGGGTCACACCATAAGCTTGTCCCCTTTTATGCCCATATCAGCCAGAGATGCAGATGTTTTATGTGCAGCATGAGATGGTGCATTATCATGCAGAAAAATGATCTTGCTGTGAAATACACGGTTCTTCTTCTTGAACCATGGCAGGAAGTGCTGTTTGAGAAAATCCACATACATTATGGAGTTCATCTTTAGCGCCTTCAGGGATCCTAAAGGGGCCGACAATCTCTCTCCCCATGATTCCAGCCCAAAACATTACTCCACCTCCTCCTTGTTGGCGCTGTAGCCGTGTTTGCGTGGGGTGTCCATCAACCAGCCATCCTCCACTCCATCCATCTGGACCATCGAGCGCTGCACGGCACTCATCCGTGAACAAAACTGTTTTGAAATCAGTCTTTATGTAATGTTTGGCCCACTGGAGCCGTTTCTGCTTGTGTGAAGTGGATAGAGGAGGTCGACAGGATGGCGTATGCACAGCTGCAAACCTCTGAAGGACCCTGCATCTTGTTGTTCGGGGGACGTTGGAGGCACAAGCAGCTTCAAAAACTTGTCTGCTGCTATGACAAGGCTTTTTGGCCGCTGCTCTTTCAACCTGACGTAATTGCCTGTAGGAAAGAGTCCTCAATTTGCCCTTATCAGCACGCACACGTGTGTACTGTGAATCAGCTACATACTTCTTGATTGCCAAGACACTTCATCCTGATCATCGCACAATGTTGATTGTAGTCATGCCTTGACCTAAACACTCCACAATTTGTTGCTTCTCAGCAGCCGACACATCCTTTTTCTTTCCCATTTTGGCAGAAAATGTAGGCTGCTTAATAATGTGAGAGAGCCTTCTTAAGTAGTCTTGCCTTTCATTGGACACACCTGCCAAACTAATTAGCACAGGTGTCTGCAATTGCTTACAGTGATATAAAGAGCCCTGACACACATCACCATCAATGAGTTTAACTGACAAACAAACAAATTCTTCCCTTATCACTCCTAAACACTTTTTGCATAATAATTTGGAACGCAGTGTACATGTGCTTTTCCACAAAACACCAGCGGTTCACGTAGTGAATCTTACAGTTCTAACTTGCCAACCGTGGTCTGTATGGAGTTGTTCAATAAAGGGCCCAAAATTAAGATAACATAGATGGGAGAGGTCTCTATGAATAGGAATTCCTAAGTATTTGATACCCTGTGAGGGACAGGCAAAGGGAAAGTTGGACTGGATGGAATCCTATATGGATTTGGGGAGGGAGACATCGAGGGCCTCAGACTTCGCTGCATTGATTTTAAAATTTGACCATGTAACAAAGTGATCTATTTCAGCCATAACAGCAGGGATGGATATATGTGATTGAGTGATCTATACTAGGACATCATCAGCAAATAGAGAGCACTTGTACTCGGTGCCTCCCACCTCAATCCACCTAATATTGGGGTTATGGCGAATTGATGAGAGCAGGTGCTCCGTCACTAGGATGTATAAGAGAGGGGACAGAGGACATCCCTGCCTTGTCCCATTGGTGATTGTGAAAGGTGATGAAAATGTTCTGACGCACCCCCTGGGCCTTGGGACACCTGGAGCCGGACCCTTTTTGGTGGATGCTGGTGGTTGTAGTCTTCGTTGCGGCGACCCGGTTCCGTGGCTCAGGGCGGTCAAACCAGTGGCGGAACTATTTATGTGGTTTTGATGTTTAAATGTCCGACTACGCCACCCGTGGATTGCGGTCAGAGTGAACCGCCGCTACAGGGCAGACCGCTGAGGCTGGTGTTGTGGGTGCAGCAGAGCGTAGCATAACTCCCCACGGGAGGAGTATAGCCTCAGGGCAGTGTATGCGGAGGATGGGGGTGATGGTGCAGGGCAGCAGCAGTAACGACACGGAGTCAGTGATGCAGTCCAGGGCCTTTACTCACAGTTCTTATTATCCAGACCACGTCTGCAGGTAACGGCTGCCCACGTCGTACTGTGCTCACCAGGTGAGGGGCTCAGACAACTCCCAGATAACTTTGGAGCACTTCACAGGACCCCCTTTGTGTGTCCTTTGTCTGGCCTTTCTTACCAACACTTCTGTCCGGCTGCCTCGGGCCTCCTCTTGGTAAACTTGGCGCCAGTTTCCCTGACCCTATGTGGTGCCTTCCTAGCGGGTGTAGCGAGGGGCTGCGCCACATAAAATGTCAGAGCCTCCGGTTTCTAGCTGAGGGTCGTTTCCTGCCTCCACTAGTTCGGGGACCGGTCTCCCCCTTTGGCCTGACCCCTCCACACAGGTGGATTCGGGCGTGCGGTGGCGACTCGCCCGTCCGCACCCCTGGGATCCCTTCATTCCTCGTTCCTGGAGCCTTCTCCGCTCCTCTTCCTTCCTTCTCCCTCTTCCAGGCCTGGGCCTCTGTTACTAGGCCCGCCTCCGGAGCAGAGCTCATGCAGAGCCCCTGCTCCCTGCCACTTCTGCTCAGACTTCTCTGCACTGAACTAAGATGGTGCCCACCTTTTATACTCCCTTCTCAATGCACCCAGGAACTGCTTCCTCCCTGCTCCTGCACTACAGGGTTCCCCTTCCTCAGTATTCCCTCCCCCCACTCCAGCCAGGGACAGGGACTGTCGTGCCCATCTCAGGTGCATATTGGTCGCCCTGCCCCACGGCAATGTGGTGTAATGCATGCAGGTGTCGGGTCCTGATCCACACTCCATCCTTACCTGAGAGTGAGATATCACACCTCTGGGTGAGGTGCAATACGTCTGTAGCAACCGAGCCCTCAGGGTGCTACAGTTCCATTTATCTTCAGCCTAGGTGACGTATTGCGATACAGGGCCGTGATTTTGGCTATAAAAGGGTCCCCTAGACCTCTACCCCAAGCTTTTTAAGAGAATCATATATGGCGTGCCAGGAGACTCTATGGAATGCTTTCTCAGCATCCAACGAGAGTATCTAATTACAAATTTTTAACTGCATCTAGCCCAGGAAATACTTTGTGCCTAGTAGCAGTGTCTGCTAGTGAGCGGATTATCCCGGCTGTTAAGCAAGCTGCACCACCTGTAGTTTAGACACTTAATTTTTTCAAAGGAAATGCTTCGGGACCATGGGATACTTAGTGAAGAGCATCAGGAGGCACCCTAAGGCATAGGGGCTGGGACTGGCAGTAGGATGCCTTGCGGTGGACAGCCGAGCTCGATCCTTATAAAAGCTTTTTAACTGCAGCAGCTTTAGTGGACGCTACTGGAGCTGGAATTACCGCGGCTGCTGGCATGAGACTTGCCCTCCAATAGATCCTTGTAAATGGATTTAAAGTGTATTCATTCAAATTAGAGAGACAATTTAAATTAAAAAGCTTAGAGCTGCCTCCACCACAGGGGGGCTCGCTCGACCCACCAGCGGACAGGCACCAGTATTGGGAGAGGGGGGCTGGCCGTCAGGGTTCACCGCGGCTCTGGCACAAACCCGGCGACACGGAGGTGGCACGGGCAGGAGCGGACTGGCCGTGTCGGCTTCTCACTTTTTGGATTTTAGAAGGGCATGACATGCCTATATCTGTGTCTCCCCCTCCTTTTACTCCTCCACCTCTTTTATTTTCGCATGACTATATGTACTTGTCACTTTTCCATGTGTTAGTTATGTCTTCTGAGCAGTTTGTCAGCTTTTGGACACCTTTGAAGGTGTTTTCTATGTGTTTCTATGTGTTTTTGTTTGCCTGCCATTGGTTATAACGGTGTTCGAAGGTGTTCGACGAACAGTTCGACGAACAGTTCGGCGAACACACGGGTGTTCGACGAACCGAACCGAACTCGAACACTACGGGGGTGGCTCAACACTAGTTGGGAGTAAAGACTAATTGTAATTGCAGTCCTTTTGAGGGCTAGGTTACATCAGTTCCTATCACTTTTATCAGGCAGGTCTGTGCTCTTAAATAGATAGGTTGGGAGTAAAGACTAATTGTAATTGCAGTCCTTTTGAGGGCTAGGTTACATCAGTTCCTATCACTTTTTGCCAGGCAGGTCTGTGCCAGTGCTGTGCAAGTTTTTTTCACAGCATTTGGCTAAATATAGCTAAGCAAATCCTTTTTGGCCTCTTGTAGTGTGTGTTAGTTAGTGGAGTAGCCAATCTGTGTTGCAAGCTACACTACCTGTGTATAGAATACAATTTTTTTTACTTCACCTAGCCAAGTAAAACCTTTTGGGCATAGCATCATTCTATTAGTCCATCTATACTAACATCCACCAGGTTTCAAATTCAAAATAATCTTTATCTGCATCTAGCTCTGAAAAAATATTTGGGCTTGTAGCAGTGTGTGGGACTTGTTCTATTAGTCCATCTATACTAACCTCCACCAGGTTGCAAATTCAAAATAATTTTTATCTGCATCTAGCTCTGAAAAAATATTTGGGCTTGGGCTTGTAGCAGTGTGTGGAACTTGTTCTATTAGTCCATCTATACTAACCTCCACCAGGTTGCAAATTAAAAAGAATTTTTATCTGCATCTAGCTCTGAAAAAATATTTGGGCTTGGGCTTGTAGCAGTGTGTCGGACTTGTTCTATTAGTCCATCTATACTAACCTCCACCAGGTTGCAAATTCAAAATAATTTTCATCTGCATCTAGCTCTGAAAAAATATTTGGGCTTGGGCTTGTAGCAGTGTGTGGGACTTGTTCTATTAGTCCATCTATACTACCCTCCACCAGGTTGCAAATTCAAAATAATTTTTACCTGCATCTAGCTCTGAAAAAATATTTGGGCTTGGGCTTGTAGCAGTGTGTGGGACATGTTCTATTAGTCCATCTATACTAACCTCCACCACCTGTGTATGTAATAAAATTGTTTTACTGCATCTAACCCAGCCAATACTTTTGGGCTAATACCACAATTTGACCACTCAGCTCTGCTCGGTTCCCATCCATTGTTTTTGTGCAAACAACTCCAGAGTTGTCAATTAGTTAACCACCAAAATGAGTGGAAAAAGGCCTGCTGCTGGTGGAAAGGGGAATAGGCGTGTTGGGAAGGGAAAAAATGGTTGTGTCTGTGGGGTAGGTGTTAAAGCAACAGTAACTTCTGCAGAAGAAAGACTATCTTCCAGCCAAACTAAGATGTCTACTTCTTTAAGCGGACAATGTGATAAGATCCCTTTCTTACGGCCACGCCAATCGCTACAAATTCCAGATGAGGCACAAAAACAGCAGGTGCTTCAACGGATATCAAGTGCTCCTTTAAGTGGGCTCTCCTCCACCTCAGCTTCAACATCACAAATACTCCAGTCCTCAGAAGTGTCACCCCAATCACACTTGCTTCCTCACAGCTCCCAAGTCTCCAGCTGCCCGTCTGAGTATGGGGTAGAACAGATGGTTGAGTCTGCAGAGCTGTTTACTCATACTATAGCCTGGGAATCAGAGGTCGGCTCTAGAGCTTCTGTGAATCGAGACGAGGAAATGATCTGCACTGATGCCCAGAATCTTTATGAGTCGGATCCAGGACCAGACGCAGAAGGTTCTGACCATAATGTAGACCCTCGTTCCCAAACTGTAACTCCTGTTGGTGGAGACAATGAGGAAGACGATGATGAGACTCAAATACCTGATTGGAGCGACAACTTTAGTTTTTTGTCAGGACAGGAAGAGGTTGGCTCTGAGGATGACATGTGTGATAACACACAGGGTGTTGATGACGAGGTTGGAGATCCCACTTACTGTCAACCCACAGTCAGCCAAGAGATGAGGTCAGCAGAGGAGGTGGAGGAGGATGCTAGTGACGACGAGGTCAGGTTGTGCCTTCCTGGACAGAGACGTAGTACTGGAAGCACGTCAACAACGGCATCCTCAAACACAACTCTGCCTCTCACCACAAGTCGTGGTGGCTCTTCAGGTCGCATGGGTGCTAAGCCTTGCATAGCCTGGGCATTTTTTCAGATCGATAAGGATGACCCAACTCGTGTTATCTGTAACATTTGTCAGCAAAAGCTAAGTAGAGGCCAAAAAATACATAGTTTGAGTACTTCATGCCTGAACCAGCACATGGATATGAAGCATAAGTTGCAGTGGGAAGCTCACTGTGCTACAATGCGGCCTAGCCGGCCGGGCCAACCACCGTCTGCCACATCTTGTGCATCCACGGCCTCTTCATCCTCTGTGACTGGGGGGACAGCAGTCAAACCTGTTTTGGGACGCAGACCTGACACCTCTTTAACCGCAACAGCCAGCGTGAATGGCAGGTCATCATTTTCTTTGGAGGTGGAAACACCAGCTGGTGTTCAACGCTGTCCGACATCGATAGCACCACTTTTGGATCAAGGCAACCTAACATGTCCGCCTGCATCTTCCTCACAGACCGGCAGTTTGCCGGGGACACCCTTCTCAACCCTGTCTAAGCACAACAGCCAGCCCTCGGTCCCTCAGATGTGGACAAGTAAAAGACCATTTCCTCCTAGCCATGTGAAAGCTAAGAGGTTGAATTTCACCATCTGCAAGCTCTTGGCTACAGAAATGCTGCCTTTCCGCCTGGTGGACGCAGAGGATTTTCGAGACCTTATGTCCGTCGCAGTGCCCCAGTACCAGATGCCCAGTCGGCACTACTTCTGAAAGAAAGGTGTGCCTGCGCTCCACCAGCATGTCGCACACAACATCACCGCTTCTTTGAGAAACTCTGTGCATTTCACCACAGACACTTGGACGAGTAGGCAAGGACAGGGGCGTTACATGTCGCTGACTGGGCACTGGGTAACTATGGTGACAGCAGGGCAAGGGGCTGCTGTCCAAGTCTTGCCGTCCCCACGAGTTGTGCGTCAATCTTCTTTATCTCGAAGTTCCTCCAATGTTTCTGCCTCCTCAACCTCCTCTCGGTCCTCCACCTGCACCCAAAGCCTGTCTGGTCATGCCACAAGCTTTCTAACTGCGCAGAAGGGATCCTGCACACCTCCTTACTATGCTGGCAGCAGGGCTCAACGTCATCAGGCGGTTTTTACTTTGAAATGTCTGGGAAATGTGAGTCGCACAGCTGAGGAGTTGTGGTCAGCTCTGGATAACCAGTTTCATGAATGGTTGTCTCCACTGGACCTGAAACCAGGGAAGGCCGTGTGCGACAATGCTGCAAACCTGGGTGCGGCCCTTCGCCGGGGCAATGTCACATACGTGCCTTGTGTGGCTCACGTGTTGAACCTGGTTGTCCAGCAATTTTTAGCCCACTATCCCGGACTAGATGGCCTTCTGCAGAGGGCACGGTCGCTGTGTGCTCACTTAAGCCATTTGCATCCCGCAGCTCAGCGACTTACATCTCTACAGAAGTCGTTGGGCCTGCCACTTCACCGGCTAAAATGCGATGTTCCTACCCGGTGGAATTCAACTCTGCACATGTTGCAGCGACTGTGGCAGCACCGACAAGCCTTGGTGCAATACGTTCTGACGTATAGCCTGGGCCAACGAGATCCAGAGTTGGGGCAAATCACGCTGGAGGAGTGGTCTCAGATCAGGGACCTATGCACCCTTCTGCACAGTTTTGAAATGGCGACGAAGATGTTTAATGCTGACGATGCCATTATCAGCATGACTATTCCAGTAATTTACATGCTGGAGCAGATGTTAAACAGAATTCGGAGTCAGGTGGTGGCACAAGAGGAGGTGGAGGAAGTAGAGGAGGAGGAGTTGTATGCGGAAGGGCTAACATCTGCAAGGTCCAGACGGTCGGCAGCACCAAGGCGGCAGGCATATGAGGGTGGGGGAGATGGTTTTACAAGGGCGCATGGTAGCAGCCAAACTAGTGAGGAAGGTGCTGGAGCCCAGGAAGAAGTGGAGGTCGAACTGATGGAAGACTCATCAGATGAGGGAGACCTTGATCACATTTCTGTTGTGCGAGGTTGGGGGGAGAGGGCAGAGGAAGGAAGCATGATTGTTACCTCGCCACCAACACAACAGGGACTTGGTGCTCCTGGATGTGCAAGACACATGAGTGCCTTCTTGCTGCACTAACTGCAACATGACCCTCGAATTGTGAGAATTAGAAATAATCCTGACTACTGGGTTGCCACACTGTTAGATCCCGGTACAAAAGTAAATTTGCAGAAATTATTCCTGCCATAGAAAGAGATGCACGCATGCAGGAGTATCACCAGAGACTGTTGCAGAATCTTACATGTGATTTTCCACAAAACACTAGTGGTGCACGTAGTGAATCTCACAGTTCCAACTTGCCAACCGTGGGACCGTTGAGTGTTCAGCACTCAAAACGTAACAGAAACACAGTATCTGCTGGTAACATCAATTTTGCGGAATCATTTCACCACTTTTTTAGCCCATTCTTTGCAAGGCCACAGGAGACAAGATGTCTGACACATAGTCAATGCCTAGAGACGATGGTACAGGAGTATCTCCAAGTAAACATTGAAGCCATGACTGTGTCACTGGACCCTTGCTCTTTTTGGGCTTCCAATCTGGATAAATGGCCGGAGCTCGCCACTTACGCCTAGGAGATCTTGTCATGCCCCGCAGCCAGTGTTCTGTCTGAACGTGTGTTCAGCACTGCTGGTGGTGTGCTGACAGATAAGCGCACGCGGCTCTCCACTGATAATGTAGACAGACTCACGTTCATAAAGATGAACAAATAATGGATCCGAAACGACTTTTCTAGCCCTGTGTCATCCTGGGGAGAGTAAAAGCTTGATGATTTGTTAAGATCACCTCACCAACCATTTTAAGCTTTCAAATTACTAATCATGTTTATCTTTATCTTGGCTGGAAAATAATTTGGGCCTTGTAGCAGTGTGCAGTACTGATTCTATTAGGCCATCTATACTAAACTCCACCAGATTTAAAATTACTAATCATGTTTATCTGTATCTTGGCTGGAAAATAATTTGGGCCTTGTAGGAGTTTGCAGTACTGATTTTATTAGGCCATCTATACTAAACTCCACCAGATTTAAAATTACTAATCATGTTTTTCTGTTTCTTGGCTGGAAAATAATTTGGGCCTTGTAGCAGTTTGCAGTACTGATTCTATTAGGCCATCTATACTAAATTCCACCAGATTTAAAATTACTAATCATGTTTATCTGTATCTTGGCTGGAAAATAATTTGGGCCTTGTAGCAGTTTGCAGTACTGATTCTATTAGGCCATCTATACTAAACTCCACCAGATTTAAAATTACTAATCATGTTTATCTGTATCTTGGCTGGAAAATAATTTGGGCCTTGTAGCAGTTTGCAGTACTGATTCTATTAGGCCATCTATACTAAGCTCCACCAGCTTTCAAATTAATAATAATTTTTAGCTGCATCTAGCCCGGAAAATAATTTTGGGGCTCCTAGATGCACAAGACACATGAGTGCCTTCTTGCTGCACTACCTGCAACATGACTCTCAGATTGTCAGAATTCGAAATAATCCTGACTACTGGGTTGCCACACTCTTAGATTCCCCACACTCTTCGATCAACCTTTTCATTTTAATAACGAACAAAAAAATGGTCATTTTTGAAATTATAAGCATTAGCAGGTTATTAGAAACTGAAATCAAACAGTTTTCAACTCAAAACTTTATTCTAGGTGATGCTACATTTGCACATAGGACCCCTTGTTCGAAAGGAGCTTCTGAACTCTCTCGTCCATTGAATTTGTCAGGTTTTGGATGGTTTCTGCTTCAATTGTTTTGCACGAGGACAGAATACCCTCCCAGAGCACATTGCTTAGATGTGACCTGCCTCCCGCCATCATAGACACTCCTTTTGATGATGCTCCAGAGGTTCTCAATGGGGTTGAGGTCAGGGGAGCATGGGGGTCACACCATAAGTTTGTCCCCTTTTATGCCAATATCAGCCAGAGATGCAGATGTGTTATGTGCATCATGAGACGGTGCATTATCATGCATGAAAATTATCTTGCTGCGGAATACACGGTTCTTCTTCTTGAACCATGGCAGGAAGTGCTGTTTGAGAAACTCCACATACATTATGGAGTTCATCTTTACCCCTTCAGGGATCCTAAAGGGGCCGACAATCTCTCTCCCCATGATTCCAGCCCAAAACAATACTCCACCTCCTCCTTGTTGGCGCCGTAGCTGTGTTTGCATGGGGTGTCCATCAACCAGCCATCCTCAACTCCATCCATCTGGACCATCGAGCGTTGCACGGCACTCATCGGTGAACAAAACAGTTTTGAAGTCAGTCTTCATGTATTGTTTGGCCCACTGGAGCCGTTTCTGCTTGTGTACAGTGGATAGAGGAGGTCGACAGGATGGCTTACGCACAGCTGCAAACCTCTGAAGGACCCTGCATCTTGTTGTTCGGGGGACGTTGGAGACACCAACGGCTTCCAAAACTTGTCTGCTGCTATGACAAGGATTTTTTGCCGCTGCTCTTTTAACCTGACGTAATTGTCCTCAATTTTCCCTTATCATCACGCACACTTGTGTACTGTGAATCAGCTACATACTTCTTGATTGTGCGATGATCAGGATGAAGTGTCTTGGCAATGTTGATTGTAGTCATGCCTTGACCTAAACACTCCACAATTTGTTGCTTCTCAGCAGCCGACACATCCTTTTTCTTTCCCATTTTGGCAGAAAATGTAGGCTGCTTAATAATGCGGGACAGCCTTCTTAAGTAGTCTTGCCTTTCATTGGACACACCTGCCAAACTAATTAGCACAGGTGTCTGCAATTGCTTACAGTGATATAAAGAGCCCTGACACACATCACCATCAATGAGTTTAACTGACAAACAAAAAATTCTTACCTTATCACTCCTAAACACTTTTTGCATAATAATTTGGAACACAGTGTACATGTGCTTTTCCACAAAACACCAGTTGTTCACGTAGTGAATCTTACAGTTCTAACTTGCCAACCGTGGTCTGTATGGAGTTGTTCAATAAAGGGCCCAAAATTAAGATAACATAGACGGGAGAGGTCTCTATGAATAGGAATTCCTAAGTATTTGATACCCTGTGAGGGCCAGGCAAAGGGAAAGTTGGACTGGATGGAATCCTGTATGGATTTGGGGAGGGAGACATCGGGGGCCTCAGACTTCGCTGCATTGATTTTAAAATTTGACCATGCAACAAAGTGATCTATTTCAGCCTTAACAGCAGGGATGGATATATGTGATTGAGTGATATATACTAGGACATCATCAGCAAATGCAGAGCACTTGTATTCAGTGCCTCCCACCTCAATCCACCTAATATTGGGGTTATGGCGAATTGATGAGAGCAGGTTCTCCGTCACTAGGATGTATAAGAGAGGGGACAGAGGACATCCTTGCCTTGTCCCATTGGTGATTATGAAAGGTGATGAAAATGTTCCATTTATCTTCAGCCTAGGTGACGTATTGCGATACAGGGCCGTGATTTTGGCTATAAAAGGGTCCCCTAGACCCCTACCCCAAGCTTTTTAAGAGAATAATATATGGCGTGCAAGGAGACTCTATGGAATGCTTTCTCAGCATCCAACGAGAGTATCTAATTACAAATTTTTAACTGCATCTAGCCCAGGAAATACTTTGTGCCTAGTAGCAGTGTCTGCTAGTCAGCGGATTATCCCAGCTGTTAAGCAAGCTACACCACCTGTAGTTTGGACACTTAATTTTTTCAAAGGAAATGGTTCGGGCCCCCGGGACACTCAGTGAAAAGCATCGGGGAGGCACCCCAAGGCACAGGGGCTGGGACTGGTGGTAGGACGCCTTGCGTGGGACCGCCAAGCTCGATCCTTATAAAAGCTTTTTAACTGCAGCAGCTTTAGTGGACGCTACTGGAGCTGGAATTACCGCAGCTGCTGGCATGAGACTTGCCCTCCAATAGATCCTTGTAAAAGGATTTAAAGTGTACTCATTCAAATTAGTGAGACAATTTAAATTAAAAAGATTAGACCTGCCTCCACCGCAGGGGGGCTCGCTCGACCCACCAGCGGACAGGCACCAGTATTGGGAGAGGGGGGCTGGCCGTCAGGGTCCACCGCGGCTCTGGCACAAACCCGGCGATACGGAGGTCGCACGGGCAGGAACGGACTGGCCGTGTCGGCTTCGCACTTTTTTGGTTTTAGAAGGGCATGACATGCCTATATCTGTGTCTCCCCCTCCTTTTACTCCTCCACCTCTTTTCTTTTCGCATGACTATATGTACTTGTCACTTTTCCATGTGTTAGTTGTGTCTTCTGAGCAGTTTGTCAGCTTTTGGACACCTTTGAAGTGTTTTCTTTGTGTTTTCTATGTGCTTCTATGTGTTTTTGCTTGCCTGCCATTGGTTTTAACGGTGTTCGAAGGTGTTCGACGAACAGTTCGACGAACATACGGATGTTCGACGAACCGAACCGAACTCGAACACTACAGGGGTGGCTCAACACTAATCTCTAGTAGAGAGCCAGTTCATGCCACTTGTCCTGCTTGGATACCCAATAGTTATAAGGCACAGAGGAATCACGGAGGACGTTGGTACGGTCGGCAAAGTACTCCTACAGCATCTGCCAAAACTTTTCCCTCCTTGCCAGAGTACTCCGCGCATCAGGGCCTGGGCACAAGGAGGGTCTGAGAAAACTGTCCCACACCTTTGACAGTGTTCACTCTGCCTGTGCTGCATCAGATTGGTGTCTCTCTCGCCTGTACTCCTTGATTGTCCAACAAACTGACCTCTGTCGCCAGCGTTTTCAGATGGGAATTTTTTTAATAATTCTTCAACAAGGGCCTTCTGGTACTGCAACATTTTATTAGACCTCTCCACCATGGGAAGGAGAGAAAGAAAATTCTCCTTATAGTGTGGGTTTAGAAGTGTGACCAACCAGAAATTACTGTTGCCCAAAATGCGTACAACACGAGGGTCACAGGAAAGGCTGCGTAACATAAAGTCAGTCATGTGTGCCAGACTGCCAACAGCCAAGACTTCCCTGTCCTGACCAAGAGGACGACTGTCCATGCTCTCCTCCTTTTATCCTCCTCCTGGTCCTCCTCCTCGTTCTCCCTCTCCTTAGGCCATCCACACTGAACAAACTGTATGACTGTTATGTGGGTAGTACTGTCTGTAGCGAAGGAAAACAGCTCCTGTTTCTCCTCCTCCTCTTCCTCCTCTTCCTCATTATCAACCAATCCGCATTGAGATGAGATGAGGCTGGGCTGTGTGGCATCACCTTGTATAGTGCCTGCAATGCGTCCTCTTTAATTGTGAGCAGCGAGCGTTTCAGTAGACAGAGCAGTAGAATGGTGATGCTAATTATGGCATCATCGCCGCTCACCATCTTGGTGGAGTCCTCAAAGTTTTGGAGGACGTCACAGATGTCAGACATCCATGCCCACTCATCAACTCTTATGTGCAGAGGCTGTCCTGAATACCGATGGGCGTGTTGAATCTGGTACTCAACAACTGCCCTCTGCTGCTCACAAATCCTTCACAACATCTGCAACGTTGAGTTCCAATGTGTGGTGACATCACACACCAGTTGGTAAGCTGGAAGCTGCAAACGCTGCTGAAGCACGGCGATGGTGGCAGAAACTGTAGGTGACTTTTTGAAATGGGCACACACGTGGCGTACTTTCATAAGCAGCTCAGGCAGATCCGGGTAGGTTTTGAGAAACCGCTGCACCACTAGTTTGAGCACATGGGCCAGGCATGGTACGTGTGCGAGGCTGCCAAGCCTCGGAGCCGCCACCAGGTTCCGGCTATTGCCACACACGACCATGCCTGGCGGTAGGTACAGCAGTGACAGCCACAGATCTTCCTGCTCTGTTACAGCTATCAAGAACTCTGCATCAGTATGTGGTTTGTTACCTAAGCACATTAGCTTCAGCACAGCCTGTTGCCGCTTGGCTGAGGCAGTGCTTCAGTGCTTCCAGATTTCGACTGGCATTGTTCTGGGACACGTACTTGTGTAAGGCGGGAACGGCACACCGGGAGAATAGTGGCGGCTGGGGACTGAGTACCGAGGGACGGCTGCCGCCATGAGATTGCGGAAAGATTCCATCTCCAAGAGCCTAAAAGGCAACATTTCAAGTGTAAGCATTCGAGAAATATGGCAGTTTAGTGCTGTGGACTGTTGGTGGTTGCCTGCATATTTGCGCTTGTGTTCAAAGGACTGGGGTAGGGACAGCTGAACGCTGTGCTGGGATAAGGACATGGTTGCTGATGGTGGTGGTTGCAAGTGTGCAACAACAGGTGCAAGGCGGGAGGCATCTTTGTCTGCGTGATGGACAGGTGATTGGCGTGCACACACAACAGCAAAACAGACAGTGGTGTCACCCATAGACACTGTTTCTGGACCCTGGCATTTAGCCCAACTAGTCAGGTGCTTTGCTGTCATGTGCCTGAAAATGCTGGTGGTCAGGCTGGTAGTTTTGCTATCCCTGCTGATGCTGGCATGGTAGGTGTTGTAAATGGTCTTTTTGGTATTAACTGGACAGTCTTTAAAAAAAAGCTAGACTCGGGAAGACCTAACAGTTGGACTGGCAACTTCCCTTGTGTTGGTGTTCCAGGGAACAGTTGCCCGCCTTGTGTCTGTGTCCACACCATTGCTTGCTCCTTCCTGTTTTGGTGCTACGCCTCCCTCTCCCTCTGTGCTGCTGTCCTCGCTATGCATGTAACCTTGCCAGGTTGGGTCAGTGACTTCATCGTCCACCACCTCGTCTTCCACGTACGCACCCTGGGCCTCCTCCTGACTTGTTGGCAAATGTGTCTCATCATCATTATCCACCTCTTGCCAGTTTCCCACCACCGCCTTCATGTGACCATGGCTGCTCAAATACTTGGGCATCGCTACATTTGATCTGTTCTTGCCTCGCTTTAAGTGGGCCGGGCAAGAGGCCCAAATCTATAAATGGAAAAGTGAACAGTTCTTCAGAGTGTCCAAGTGTGGGATCAGTTGTTTCTGGGCACTCGGGATGGTGGGAGGAAGGAGGATCAGGGTGAGGAATATGCGGTCCAGACTCATGGCTACTGAGACTTGACAGGCTGGAAGACATGGTGGTGGTGGTGGTGGCTAAGTGACTGGAAGCATTATCTGCTATCCAACCAATAACCTTTTCACACTGCTCTGTGTTCAATAGTGGTGTTCTGTGGTCCCCTATTAATTGGGACAGGAAGGTTGAGCGAGAAGATGTGGGTGTTTGTTGTGGCACAATTTCAGCTTGCCCACGGCCTCGGCCTCTACATGCACCATCACCATCACGTCCAGTTCCCCGTCCCTTGCCACGTGCCTTGCCCATTTTAAATGGAGGACAATATCTTCCACGCTCACTACAAATAGCTGAATTTGGAGCGAACTTTTTTGTGATTCGTGTGACGGACAAACCACAGTTTTAAATATCTGACCAGTAGATAACTATTTTTAACAGCAAACTGGTGTCAATAACTTTGATGACACACTGAAACAAAATTTTAATGGAGGCCAGAAATGGCAAAATTTTCAGGGTAAATAAATTTGATCCGTATGATGGACAAACCATAATTTTAAATAGCTGGCCTGTAGGTAAATATTTTTAACATCGGACTTCGCATCAATAAGTTCACTGACACACTGCAACAAAATTTCAATGGAGGCCAGAAATGGCAATATTTTCAGCCCAATTTTATGTGATCCGTGTGACGGACAAACCACAGTTTTATATGGCTGGCCTGTAGTTAACTATTTTTAACAGCAAACTGGTGTCAATAAGTTCACTGACACACTGAAGCAAAATTTTAATGGAGGCCAGAAATGGCAATATTTTCAGTGCAATTATATGTGATCCGTGTGACGGACAAACCACAGTTTTCAAATAGCTGGCCTCTAGGCAACTATTTTTAACAGCGCCGACCTCGTGTCAATAGGTTCGCTGACACACTGCAACAAAATTTCAATGGAGGCCAGAAATAGCAATATTTTCAGCGCAATTATATGTGATCCATGTGACGGACAAACTACAGTTTTAAATAGCTGGCCTCTAGGTAACTATTTTTAACAACACTGACCTCGTGTCAATAAGTTCACTGACATACTGCAACAAAATTTCAATGGAGGCCAGAAATGGCAGTTTTAAATAGCTGGATTTTTAGCGCTGTAATATGGAAAGGACCTGGCTATATTCTGCAGTGCCAACAAGCAAATAGCGCAGAAAAACGGTGTAAGATAAAAAAAAATTATTCCTGGCCCCTGATACCTGGGGCTACTTCTACAAATATCTGTAAAAGCACCAACAGACAGAACTGGAATGGACCCTCTTGCTATGTGCACTGCAGTCTGCTATATACCCTGCCTGCCTAGCACTGATCTCTCTGCAGCTGGAATAGTCCTCAGAAGGGCTGTTAGTTGAGATGGATATGTAGAGAATCTTGTAGAATACCTACACTAACTAATAAACAACCGAATCTCTCACTAGCTCAGCAGCACCTCTCCCTACACTGACTGATTGCGGAGTTAACTGTGACGAGCACGGTGGCGCCAGGTCTGATATAGACCTGATGACGCTGTGCTGCCAGCCAGTCGCTGTAATGCCACAACCAACATGGCTGCTGCATTACAGTGTGTGGCAGACAATCCCAATGCAGGGAGGGGACCCGAACTCCAGCCGAGCAACCCCAGAAAGACTCGGCGTGCTCTGGGCATCTCGAGCAGTGAGATGCTCGGGCGAGCACCGAGCAGTAGCGAGCATGCTCGCTCATCACTAGTGTTAATGTGAACTCTGTTGTACCCTGAGTGGCTTCATTCCCGCAGGCATATGGACTATGCTATACGTTTGGTTTGTTTTCCTCTTTTTACCAGAAAGGCCATATTTTTTATACTGAACCCTGCACTGGCTTGTGTTGTGTTTTAAATAAACTAGCAGAAGAAATGTTCATGTGTTTACTAGTGTTGAGCGAGCATGCTCGACACTGCTCGGTACTCGCCCGAGCATCTCACTAGTGTTGAGCCACCCCCGTAGTGTTCGAGTTCGGTTCGGTTCGTCGAACACCCGTGTGTTCGCCGAACTGTTCGTCGAACTGTTCGTCGAACACCTTCGAACACCGTTAAAACCAATGGCAGGCAAACAAAAACACATAGAAACACATAGAAAACACCTTCAAAGGTGTCCAAAAGCTGACAAACTGCTCAGAAGACATAACTAACACATGGAAAAGTGACAAGTACATATAGTCATGCGAAAATAAAAGAGGTGGAGGAGTAAAAGGAGGGGGAGACACAGATATAGTCATGTCATGCCCTTCTAAAATCCAAAAAGTGAGAAGCCGACACGGCCAGTCCGCTCCTGCCCGTGCCACCTCCGTGTCGCCGGGTTTGTGCCAGAGCCGCGGTGAACCCTGACGGCCAGCCCCCCTCTTCCAATACTGGTGCCTGTCCGCTGGTGGGTCGAGCGAGCCCCCCTGTGGTGGAGGCAGCTCTAAGCTTTTTAATTTAAATTGTCTCTCTAATTTGAATGAATACACTTTAAATCCATTTACAAGGATCTATTGGAGGGCAAGTCTCATGCCAGCAGCCGCGGTAATTCCAGCTCCAGTAGCGTCCACTAAAGCTGCTGCAGTTAAAAAGCTTTTATAAGGATCGAGCTCGGCTGTCCACCGCAAGGCATCCTACTGCCAGTCCCAGCCCCTATGCCTTGGGGTGCCTCCTGATGCTCTTCACTAAGTATCCCATGGTCCCGAAGCATTTCCTTTGAAAAAATTAAGTGTCTAAACTACAGGTGGTGCAGCTTGCTTAACAGCCGGGATAATCCGCTCACTAGCAGACACTGCTACTAGGCACAAAGTATTTCCTGGGCTAGATGCAGTTAAAAATTTGTAATTAGATACTCTCGTTGGGTGCTGAGAAAGCATTCCATAGAGTCTCCTGGCACGCCATATATGATTCTCTTAAAAAGCTTGGGGTAGGGGTCTAGGGGACCCTTTTATAGCCAAAATCACGGCCCTGTATCGCAATACGTCACCTAGGCTGAAGATAAATGGAACTGTAGCACCCTGAGGGCTCGGTTGCTACAGACGTATTGCACCTCACCCAGAGGTGTGATATCTCACTCTCAGGTAAGGATGGAGTGTGGATCAGGACCCGACACCTGCATGCATTACACCACATTGCCGTGGGGCAGGGCGACCAATATGCCCCTGAGATGGGCACGACAGTCCCTGTCCCTGGCTGAAGTGGGGGGAGGGAACACTGAGGAAGGGGAACCCTGTAGTGCAGGAGCAGGGAGGAAGCAGTTCCTGGGTGCATTGAGAAGGGAGTATAAAAGGTGGGCACCATCTTAGTTCAGTGCAGAGAAGTCTGAGCAGAAGTGGCAGGGAGCAGGGGCTCTGCATGAGCTCTGCTCCGGAGGCGGGCCTAGTAACAGAGGCCCAGGCCTGGAAGAGGGAGAAGGAAGGAAGAGGAGCGGAGAAGGCTCCAGGAACGAGGAATGAAGGGATCCCAGGGGTGCGGACGGGCGAGTCGCCACCGCACGCCCGAATCCACCTGCGTGGAGGGGTCAGGCCAAAGGGGGAGACCGGTCCCTGAACTAGTGGAGGCAGGAAACGACCCTCAGCTAGAAACCGGAGGCTCTGACATTTTATGTGGCGCAGCCCCTCGCTACACCCGCTAGGAAGGCACCACATAGGGTCAGGGAAACTGGCGCCAAGTTTACCAAGAGGAGGCCCGAGGCAGCCGGACAGAAGTGTTGGTAAGAAAGGCCAGACAAAGGACACACAAAGGGGGTCCTGTGAAGTGCTCCAAAGTTATCTGGGAGTTGTCTGAGCCCCTCACCTGGTGAGCACAGTACGACGTGGGCAGCCGTTACCTGCAGACGTGGTCTGGATAATAAGAACTGTGAGTAAAGGCCCTGAACTGCATCACTGACTCCGTGTCGTTACTGCTGCTGCCCTGCACCATCACCCCCATCCTCCGCATACACTGCCCTGAGGCTATACTCCTCCCGTGGGGAGTTATGCTACGCTCTGCTGCACCCACAACACCAGCCTCAGTGGTCTGCCCTGTAGCGGCGGTTCACTCTGACCGCAATCCACGGGTGGCGTAGTCGGACATTTAAACATGAAAACCACATAAATAGTTCCGCCACTGGTTTGACCGCCCTGAGCCACAGAACCGGGTCGCCGCCACGAAGACTACAACCACCAGCATCCACCAAAAAGGGTCCGGCTCCGGGTGTCCCAAGGCCCAGGGGGTGCGTCAGAACATTTTCATCACCTTTCACAATCACCAATGGGACAAGGCAGTGATGTCCTCTGTCCCCTCTCTTATACATCCTAGTGACGGAGCACCTGCTCTCATCAATTTGCCATAACCCCAATATTAGGTGGATTGAGGTGGGAGGCACCGAGTACAAGTGCTCTCTATTTGCTGATGATGTCCTAGTATATATCACTCAATCACATATATCCATCCATGCTGTTATGGCTGAAATAGATCACTTTGTTACATGGTAAAATTTTAAAATCAATGCAGCGAAGTCTGAGGCCCTCGATGTCTCCCTCCCCAAATCCATATAGGATTCCATCCAGTCCAACTTTCCCTTTGCCTGGCCCTCACAGGGTATCAAATACTTAGGAATTCCTATTCATAGAGACCTCTCCCATCTATGTTATCTTAATTTTGGGCCCTTTATTGAACAACTCCATACAGACCACGGTTGGCAAGTTAGAACTGTAAGATTCACTACGTGAACCACTGGTGTTTTGTGGAAAAGCACATGTACACTGCGTTCCAAATTATTATACAAAAAGTGTTTAGGAGTGATAAGGGAAGAATTTGTTTGTCAGTTAAACTCATTGATGGTGATGTGTGTCAGGGCTCTTTATATCACTGTAAGCAATTGCAGACACCTGTGCTAATTAGTTTGGCAGGTGTGTCCAATGAAAGGCAAGACTACTTAAGAAGGCTCTCTCACATTATTAAGCAGCCTACATTTTCTGCCAAAATGGGAAAGAAAAAGGATGTGTCGGCTGCTGAGAAGCAACAAATTGTGGAGTGTTTAGGTCAAGGCATGACTACAATCAACATTGTGCGATGATCAGGATGAAGTGTCTTGGCAATCAAGAAGTATGTAGCTGATTCACAGTACACACGTGTGCGTGCTGATAAGGGCAAATTGAGGACTCTTTCCTACAGGCAATTACGTCAGGTTGAAAGAGCAGCGGCAAAAAAGCCTTGTCATAGCAGCAGACAAGTTTTTGAAGCTGCTTGTGCCTCCAACGTCCCCCGAACAACAAGATGCAGGGTCCTTCAGAGGTTTGCAGCTGTGCATGCGCCATCCTGTCGACCTCCTCTATCCACTTCACACAAGCAGAAACGGCTCCAGTGGGCCAAACATTACATGAAGACTGATTTCAAAACTGTTTTGTTCACGGATGAGTGCCGTGCAGCGCTCGATGGTCCAGATGGATGGAGTGGAGGTTGGCTGGTTGATGGACACCCCACGCAAACACGGCTACAGCGCCAACAAGGAGGAGGTGGAGTAATGTTTTGGGCTGGAATCATGGGGAGAGAGATTGTCGGCCCCTTTAGGATCCCTGAAGGCGCTAAAGATGAACTCCATAATGTATGTGGATTTTCTCAAACAGCACTTCCTGCCATGGTTCAAGAAGAAGAACCGTGTATTTCACAGCAAGATCATTTTTCTGCATGATAATGCACCATCTCATGCTGCACATAAAACATCTGCATCTCTGGCTGATATGGGCATAAAAGGGGACAAACTTATGGTGTGACCCCCATGCTCCCCTGACCTCTACCCCATTCAGAACCTTTGGAGCATCATTAAAAGGAGTGTCTATGATGGCGGGAGGCAGTTCACATCTAAGCAACAGCTCTGGGAGGGTATTCTGTCCTCATGCAAAACAATTGAAGCAGAAACCATCCAAAACCTGACAAATTCAATGGACGAGAGAGTTCAGAAGCTCCTTTCGAACAAGGGGTCCTATGTGCAAATGTAACATCACCTAGAATAAAGTTTTGAGTTGAAAACTGTTTGATTTCAGTTTCTAACAACCTGCTAATGCTTATAATTTCAAAAATGACCATTTTTTTGGTCTTTATTAAAATGAAAAGGTTGATCGAAAAGTTTGGGGGATCTAAGAGTGTGGCAACCCAGTAGTCATGATTACTTCGAATTCTGACAATATGAGGGTCATGCTGCAGGTAGTGCAGCAAGAAGGCACTTATGTGCCTTGCGCATCTCGGAGCCCCAAAATTATTTTCCGGGCTAGATGCAGCTAAAAATTATTTTTAATTTTAAATCTGGTGAAGCTTTAGTATAGATGGCCTAATAGGATCAGTGCTGCACACTGCTACAAGCCCAAATTATTTTCCAGTCAAGATACAGATAAACATGATTAGTAATTTGAAAGCTTAAAACGGTTGGTAGGGTGATTTTAACCAATCATCAAGCTTTTACTCTCCCCAGGATGACACAGGGGTAGAAAAGTCGTTTCGGATCCATGATTTGTTCATCTTTATGAACGTGAGTCTGTCTACATTATCAGTGGAGAGCCGCGTGCGCTTATCTGTCAGCACACCACCAGCAGCGCTGAACACACGTTCAGACAGAACGCTGGCTGCGGGGCATGACAAGATCTCCAAGGCGTAAGTGGCTAGCTCCGGCCATTTATCCAGATTGGAAGCCCAAAAAGAGCAAGGGTCCAGTGACACAGTCGTGGCTTCAATGTTTACTTGGAGATACTCCTGTACCATCGTCTCTAGGCGTTGACTATGTGTCAGACTTCTTGTCTCCTGTGGCCTTGCAAAGGATGGGCTAAAAAAGTGGTGAAATGATTCCGCAAAATTGATGTTACCAGCAGATACTGTGGTTCTGTTATGGTTTGACTGCTGAACACTTGACGGTCCCACGGTTGGCAAGTTGGAACTGTGAGATTCACTACGTGCACCACTGGTATTTTGTGGAAAAGCACATGTAAGATTCTGTAACAGTCTCTGCTGATACTCCTGCATGCGTGCATCCCTTTCTATGGCAGGAATAATTTCTGCAAATTTACTTTTGTACCGGGGATCTAACAGTGTGGCAACCCAGTAGTCAGGATTATTTCTAATTCTCACAATTCGAGGGTCATGTTGCAGGTAGTGCAGCAAGAAGGCACTCATGTGTGTTGCGCATCCAGGAGCACCAAGTCCCTGTTGTGTTGGTGGCGAGGTAACAATCATGCTTCCTTCCTCTGTCCTCTCCCCCCAACCTCGCACAACAGAAATGTGATCAAGGTCTCCCTCATCTGATGAGTCTTCCATCAGTTCGTCCTCCACTTCTTCCTGGGCTCCTGCACCTTCCTCACTAGTTTGGCTGCTACCATGCGCCCTGGTAAAACCATCTCCCCCACCCTCACATGCCTGCCGCCTTGGTGCTGCCGACCGTCTGGACCTTGCAGATGTTAGCCCTTCCGCATACAACTCCTCCTCCTCTACTTCCTCCACCTCCTCTTGTGCCACCACCTGACTCCGAATTCTGTTTAACATGTGCTCCAGCATGTAAATCACCGGAATAGTCATGCTGATAATGGCATCGTCAGCACTAAACATCTTCGTCGCCATTTCAAAACTGTGCAGAAGGGTGCATAGGTCCCTGATCTGAGACCACTCCTCCAGCGTGATTTGCCCCACCTCTGAATCTCGTTGGCCCAGGCTATACGTCAGAACGTATTGCACCAGGGCTTGTCGGTGCTGCCACAGTCGCTGCAACATGTGCAGAGTTGAATTCCACCGGGTAGGCACATCGCATTTTAGCCGGTGAAGTGGCAGGCCCAACGACTTCTGTAGAGATGTAAGTCGCTGAGCTGCGGGATGCGAACGGCGGAAGTGAGCACACAGCGACCGTGCCCTCTGCAGAAGGCCATCTAGTCTGGGATAGTGGGCTAAAAATTGCTGGACAACCAGGTTCAACACGTGAGCCATACAAGGCACGTGTGTGACATTGCCCCGGCGAAGGGCCGCACCCAGGTTTGCAGCATTGTCGCACACGGCCTTCCCTGGTTTCAGGTCCAGTGGAGACAACCATTCATGAAATTGGTTCTCCAGAGCTGACCACAACTCCTCAGCTGTGTGACTCACATTTCCCAGACATTTCAATGTAAAAACCGCCTGATGACGTTGAGCCCTACTGCCAGCATAGTAAGGAGGTGTGCAGGATCCCTTCTGCGCAGTTAGAAAGCTTGTGGCATGACCAGACAGGCTTTGGGTGCAGGTGGAAGACCGAGAGGAGGTTGAGGAGGCAGAAGCAGTGGAGGAACTTTGACATAAAGAGGATTGACGCACAACTCGTGGGGACGGCAAGACTTGGACAGCAGCCCCTTGTCCTGCTGTCACCATAGTTACCCAGTGCCCAGTCAGCGACATGTAACGCCCCTGTCCATGCCTACTCGTCCAAGTGTCTGTGGTGAAATGCACCCTGTCACACACAGAGTTTCTCAAAGAAGCGGTGATGTTGTGTGCGACATGCTGGTGGAGCGCAGGCACACCTTTCTTTGAGAAGTAGTGCCGACTGGGCATCTGGTACTGGGGCACTGCGACGGACATAAGGTCTCGAAAATCCTCTGTGTCCACCAGGCGGAAAGGCAGCATTTCTGTAGCCAAGAGCTTGCAGATGGTGAAATTCAACCTCTTAGCTTTCTCATGGCTAGGAGGAAATGGTCTTTTACTTGTCCACATCTGAGGGACCGAGGGCTGGCTATTGTGCTTAGACGGGGTTGATAAGGGTGTCCCCGGCAAACTGCCGGTCTGTGAGGAAGATGCAGGCGGACATGTTAGGTTGCCTTGATCCAAAGGTGGTGCTATCGATGTCGGACAGCGCTCAACACCAGCTGGTGTTACCACCTCCAAAGAAAATGATGACCTGCCTATCACGCTGGCTGTTGCGGGTAAAGAGGTGGCAGGTCTGCGCCCCAAAACAGGTGTGACTGCTGTCCCCCCAGTCACAGAGGATGAAGAGGCCGCGGATGCACAAGATATGGCAGACGGTGATTGGCCCGGCCGGCTAGGCCGCATTGTAGCACACTGAGCTTCCCACTGCAACTTATGCTTCATGTCCATGTGCCGGTTCATGCATGAAGTACTCAAACTATGTATTTTTTGGCCTCTACTTAGCTTTTGCTGACAAATGTTACAGATAACACGAGTTGGGTCATCTTTATCGATCTGAAAAAATGCCCAGGCTATGCAAGGCTTAGCACCCATGCGACCTGAAGAGCCACCACGACTTGTGGTGAGAGGCAGAGTTGTGTTTGAGGATGCAGTCGTTGACGTGCTTCCAGTACTACGTCTCTGTCCAGGAAGGCGCAACCTGACCTCGTCGTCACTAGCATCTTCCTCCACCTCCTCTGCTGACCTCATCTCTTGGCTGACTGTGGGTTGACAGTAAGTGGGATCTCCGACCTCATCATCATCACCCTGTGCGTTATCACACCCGTCGTCCTCAGAGCCAACCTGTTCCTGCCCTGACAATAAACTAAAGTTATCGCTCCAATCAGGTATTTGAGTCTTATCATCGTCTTCCTCATTGTCTCCACCAACAGGAGTTACAGTTTGGGAATGAGGGTCTACATTATGGTCAGAACCTTCTGCGTCTGGTCCTGGATCCGACTCATAAAGATTCTGGGCATCAGTGCAGATCATTTCCTCGTCTGGATTCACAGAAGCGCTGGAGTCGACCTCTGATTCCCAGGCTATAGTATGAGTAAACAGCTCTGCAGACTCAACCATCTGTTCTACCTCATACTCAGACGGGCAGCTGGAGATTTGGGAGCTGTGAGGAAGCAAGTGCGATTTGGGTGACACCTTTGAGGACTGGAGTATTTGTGATGTTGAAGTTGATGTGGAGGAGAGCCCACTTAAAGGAGCACTTGATATCCGTTGAAGCACCTGCTGTTTTTGTGCCTCATCTGGAATTTGTAGCGATTGGCGTGGCCGTAAGAAAGGGATCTTATCACATTGTCCGCTAAAAGAAGTAGACATTTTAGTTTGGCTGGAAGATGGTCTTTCTTCTGCAGATGTTACTGTTGCTTTAACACCTACCCCACGGACACAACCTTTTTTCCCCTTCCCAACACGCCTATTCCCCTTTCCACCAGCAGCAGGCCTTTATCCACTCATTTTGGTGGTTAACTAATTCACAACTCTGGAGTTGTTTGCACAAAAAAACAATGGATGGTAACCGAGCAGAGCTGAGTGGCCAAACTGTGGTATTAGGCCAAAACTATTGGCTGGGTTAGATGCAGAAAAAAATTATTTTGAATTTGCAACCTGATGGAGGTCAGTATAGATGGACTAACACAAATAGTCCCACACACAGCTAGAAGCCCAAATATTTTTTCAGAGGTACTGTAGATGCAGATAAAAATTAGTTTTAATTTGCAACCTGATGGAGGTCAGTATAGATGGACTAATAGAGAAAGTCCGACACACTACTAGAAGGCCAAATATTTTTTCAGAGGTAGATGCAGAAAAAAATATATTCAGTTTGCAACCTGATGGAGGTCAGTATAGATGGACTAATACAAATAGTCCCACACACAGCTAGAAGCCCAAATATTTTTTCAGAGGTACTGTAGATGCAGATAAAAATTATTTTTAATTTGCAACCTGATGGAGGTCAGTATAGATGGACTAATAGACCAAGTCCCACACACTGCTAGAAGCCCAAATATTTTTTCAGAGCTAGATGCAGAAAAAAATTATTTTTAATTTGCAACCTGATGGAGGTCAGTATAGATGGACTAATAGACCAAGTCCCACACACCGCTAGAAGCCCAACTATTTTTTCAGAGCTAGATGCAGAAAAAAATTATATTCAATTTGCAACCTGCTGGAGGTCAGTATAGAAGGACTAATAGAACAAGTCCCACACACTGCTAGAAGCCCAAATATTTTTTCAGAGCTAAATGAAGAAAAAAATTATTTTTAATTTGCAACCTGATGGAGGTCAGTATAGATGGACTAATAGACCAAGTCCCACACACTGCTAGAAGCCCAAATATTTTTTCAGAGCTAGATGCAGAAAAAAATTATTTTTAATTTGCAACCTGATGGAGGTCAGTATAGATGGACTAATAGACCAAGTCCCACACACCGCTAGAAGCCCAAATATTTTTTCAGAGCTAGATGCAGAAAAAAATTATTTTTAATTTGCAACCTGATGGAGGTCAGTATAGATGGACTAATAGACCAAGTCCCACACACTGCTAGAAGGCCAAATATTTTTTCAGAGCTAGATGCAGAAAAAAATTATTTTTAATTTGCAACCTGATGGAGGTCAGTATAGATGGACTAATAGACCAAGTCCCACACACCGCTAGAAGCCCAAATATTTTTTCAGAGCTAGATGCAGAAAAAAATTATTTTTAATTTGCAACCTGATGGAGGTCAGTATAGATGGACTAATAGACCAAGTCCCACACACTGCTAGAAGCCCAAATATTTTTTCAGAGCTAGATGCAGAAAAAAATTATTTTTAATTTGCAACCTGATGGAGGTCAGTATAGATGGACTAATAGACCAAGTCCCACACACCGCTAGAAGCCCAACTATTTTTTCAGAGCTAGATGCAGAAAAAAATTATATTCAATTTGCAACCTGCTGGAGGTCAGTATAGAAGGACTAATAGAACAAGTCCCACACACTGCTAGAAGCCCAAATATTTTTTCAGAGCTAAATGAAGAAAAAAATTATTTTTAATTTGCAACCTGATGGAGGTCAGTATAGATGGACTAATAGACCAAGTCCCACACACTGCTAGAAGCCCAAATATTTTTTCAGAGCTAGATGCAGAAAAAAATTATTTTTAATTTGCAACCTGATGGAGGTCAGTATAGATGGACTAATAGACCAAGTCCCACACACTGCTAGAAGCCCAAATATTTTTTCAGAGCTAGGTGCAGAAAAAAATTATTTTTAATTTGCAACCTGATGGAGGTCAGTATAGATGGACTAATAGACCAAGTCCCACACACCGCTAGAAGCCCAACTATTTTTTCAGAGCTAGATGCAGAAAAAAATGATATTCAATTTGCAACCTACTGGAGGTCAGTATAGAAGGACTAATAGAACAAGTCCCACACACTGCTAGAAGCCCAAATATTTTTTCAGAGCTAAATGAAGAAAACAATTATTTTTAATTTGCAACCTGATGGAGGTCAGTATAGATGGACTAATAGACCAAGTCCCACACACTGCTAGAAGCCCAAATATTTTTTCAGAGCTAGATGCAGAAAAAAATTATATTCAGTTTGCAACCTGATGGAGGTCAGTATAGATGGACTAATAGAATGATGCTATGCCCAAAAGATTTTACTTCACTAGGTGCAGTAAAAAAATTGGTATTCTATACACAGTTGTTATATCTTGCAACACAGATTGGCTACTCCACTGACTAACACACTCTGCAATAGGCCAAAAAGGATTAGCTTTGCTAGATTCAGCCAAATGCTGTGAAAAAAACTTGCACAGCACTGGCACAGACCTGCCTGGCAAAAACTGATAGGAACTCATGTAACCTAGTCCTGAAAAGGACTCCAATTACAATTAGTCTTTACTCCCACAACCTATCTATTTAAGAGCACAGACCTCCCTGATAAAAGTCGTAGGAAATGCTGTAACCTAGTCCTTAAAAGGACTGCAATCACAACTATTCCCTACTCCCAAGCTATCTGTATATTTGTGCGAAAATTGGCTTGAAATTAACAAGGTATAGCGCACACAGCAACAGCGGTGCCGTCTAACACGCAGCTGCAGCAGTGAGAAAATGGTGGCGACGGGGAAAATGGCTTGGTCTTATAGGGCAAGGACATGTGACATACACTGCCAATGACACATGCCCTTGCTTGTGTGAAAAAAAGCACTTCGCTCCGTGTGTGCGCTGCTGATAGGCTGACAGATTGCACCTCCCCACTGCAAATACGGGAAAGAGAAAAAAAAATGGAGATCTTCATTGTTCCTGCAGAGATCCATGCCCTGCCCCTCCCCCCACCCCGCTGTACACTCAAACTGCGTATTAACATTAATTTTCATCATTACTGAGAAAAAATCCAGTTATGATTTTGGTGCACGAACAGTTATCGAACATAACCTCGAACAGCCGAATTTTTCTCAAATTGTTCGTGTTCGCCGAACGGCTCGAACACCGCCCAAAACAGCTCGAATTTGAGATTGGCGAACAGTTCGAGTAGAACAACGCTCATCTCTACATCTCACTACTCGGGATGGTCGGCAAGCACCGAGCCAATGAACATGCAGGGATTGCCAGCCAGTCACTGTAATGCCGCAGCCATGTTGTTTGTGGGAATTACAGTGATTGGCTTGTCGCACAGCGTCACCTCGAGTATTTAAAACCGGGCGCCGCCATCTTGGACACAGTCGCTCCGGAACAGACAGTGTAGGGAGAGTGCTGCTGAGTTAGGGAGAGATATATAGTGCGAAATAGGTAGTGTAGGGTCTCTAAAGCCTGCCAAATCAAACAAACAGTCCTTCTCAGGACTAATATCCATCCCAGATATCAGGCAGGCAGGCAGGCAGGCTGTATAGGAGATGCAGTGGTTATACCAGCAAACGCTGCATTACAGTCCTGTGTGCTCCTGTTGGTCAAATTGCTAAACTTATCCCCGGGTCTCAGGGGCCAGGAAGAATCCTTTTTTTTCATCTAAATCCTGTATTTTTTTTTTCCTCAGTCAGACTGTACAAATACGTATCTTATTAACCTTTTGGTATCCCCCCCCCCCACAAAAAAAACACCAATATATCTGTTTAAAAGTGTCTGGTGTAGGCCAGAGAAATAGAACCTTGGTTTTGCAGTTCCACGGGTCAAATCTCTGTATTAGCCTGCTTTTGGCATTTTTTCCGTTAAAAAAAAACAGTAATAGTGTCTCCCTCACTGTTCAGACACCAACATATCTGTTTAAAAGAGTCTGGTGTAGGCCAGAGAAATAGAACTGTGGTTTTCCTCTTCCACGGTTCTAATCTCCTTTTTATTACCCTTTTTCCATTGATAGCGCGAGTGTAAGCTATTTTACTTCATTTACAATGGGCAAGGCGCGTGGCAAGGGACGTGGAACTGGACGTTCTGGTGATGGTGCGTGTAGAGGATGGGGCCGTGGCCAAGGTGAAAATGTGCCACAACCAACAGCCACATCTTCTCGCTCCCACTTCTTGATCGAATTACTAGGGAAGCACACTACAACACCAGTATTGCGAACTGATCAGCGTGAACAGGTTATTAATTGGATAGCAGATAATACTTTCAGTTACCTGGGCACCTCCACCTCTGGTCTGTCTTCCACACGGTCAAGTTTTAGTATCCGTGAGTCTCGACCGCATACTCCTCCTCACCCTGATGCTCCATCCTCCCTCCATGCCGAGTGTCGTCAGACAGCAACTGATCCCACACTTGGACACACTGAAGAGCTGTTCACTGGTCCATTTCCATATTTGTGCCCCTCGCCTGCTCCGCTTGAAGTGGTGGAAGAGGAGATCCCATGTAGCGATGCCCAAATATTTGAACAGCCACGGCCACAGGAAATCGACACTGGCAATTTGTCACAAGAGGTGGACGATGACGCAATTGCCATGAACTGAGGAGGATCGTGGTGTGCAAGTGGAAGAGGAGGAGGTGGTGGATGATCTAGTAACTGACCCAATGTGGCAGGAGGACACGCAGAGCGAGGCCAGCAGAACACAGGGGGAGGGAGGCAGAGTACCCCAAGAGGCAGGAAGAAGCAGTGTGGTGGCCGCACACAGAAGGCGGGCAACAGTTCCCCGTAACACCAACACGAGGGACGTTGCCAGTACAACCGGTAGGTCTTCCAGAGTCTGGAATTTTTTTAAAGACTCTACTGATAACCCCAAAAAGGCCATTTGTACAGTACAACCTGCCATGCCAGCATTAGCAAGGGTGACAAAACTACAGCCTGACCAACACCAGCATGATCAGGCACATGTCAGCAAAGCACCCGACTTTGTGGGGCGAACCCCAGGGTCCACCACCAGTGTCAGCGGGTGTCACCACTGCTTCTTCCGCTGATATGCGTGTAATAGAACCCCTGTTGTGCGTGCAAGGCAATCCCATGTCCATACTGGATGCACAGATGCCCCCTCCTCTCAGTCTTCACTTGTCATGGCAGTTTCTCAAGAAACAGCATCAATGTCCATATCCACGTCCCACCGCAGCGTTCAATTGTCCATATCCCAGAGCTTTGAACGAAAGCGCAAATTCGCAGCCAACGCCCCACAGGCCACAGTCCTAAATTCTCACATTTCACGACTGCTTGCGTTGGAAATGCTGCCTTTTAGGCTGGTGGAGACGGAATTCTTCTGCAACCTTATGGCGGTGGCCGTCCCTCGGTACTCGGTCCCCAGCCAACACTATTTTGCCCGGTGAGCCATCCCCGCACTACACAAGCACGTGTCCCAAAACATCTGCCATGCCCTCAACAACGCAGTTACTGGGAGAGTCCACCTGACAACGGACACGTGGACAAGTGCTTGTGGCCAGGGATGGTATATCTCCCTGACGACACACTGGGGAAACATAGTGGAAGCCGGGACCCAGTCGGGCCTTGGGATGGAACACATCCTCCCCACACCGAGGATTGCGGGCCCTATGTCAGTCAGAGTTTCCCCCTCAGAGTACAGCTCCTGCGCATCATCCTCCTCCTCATGTTCAGCCTCCATCTCAGATATCACCAAAATCAGTTACAAGCTGGAAGCACTGCAGTACTGCCTCAGCCAAGCGGCAACAGGCTGTGCTGAAACTCATCAGCTTAGGTGATAAACCTCACCCTGCTTGTGAGTTGTGGACAGCTGTGAAAGAGCAGGCAGATCTGTGACTGAGACCGCTGAACCTACATCCAGGCATTTTTGTGTGTGACAATAGCCGTAACCTGGTGGTGGCTCTGAGGCGAGGCGAGATCGCACACGTACCATGCCTGGTTCATGTGCTTAACCTCGTGGTTCAGTGGATTCTTAAATCGTACCCCGAGTTGCCAGACCTGCTCGCCAAAGTTCGCCGCCTGTCAGCTTATTTTCGGAAGTCTGCTACAGCTTCCGCCGCCCTTGCTGTGTTGCAGCGGCGTTTGCAGCTTCCGGCACACCGACTGGTGTGTGATGTCCCCACACGTTGGAACTCTACCCTCCACATGTTGCAAAGGATTGGTGAGAAGAAGAGAGCAATTGTGGAGTACCAGCTGCAACAAAGCCGTGAATATTCAGGTCAGACTCCACACATAAGACCTCAGGAGTGGACCTGGATGTCTGACATATGTACCATCCTGACAAACTTTGGGGAGACCACCAAGATGGTGAGTGGCGATGACGCAATCATTAGCGTCAGCATCCCACTTGTCTGTCTTTTGCAACGCTCTCTGCAGAGAATAAAACAGGAGGCACTGCAGCCAGAGTATGATGAGATGGATCAAGAACCCGTAATGGGCGATTACACACAGCCCAGCCTCATCTCATCCCAATGTGCATTGGGGGACAATGAGGGAGTGGAGGAGGAGGAGGAAGAACAGGAGCTGGTATCATGCGCTGTAGACGGTAGTACCTGTACAACTGTCATACAGTCGGTTCAGCGTGGGTGGCCTGAGGACAGGGGGGAGGAGGAGGAGGAGGAGAGCATGGTCATTCGTCATCTTGGTGAGAACACGGAAGTCTTGCCCGTTACCAGTCTGGCACGAATGGCTGACTTTATGTTACGCTGCCTTAACCGTGACCCTCTCATTGTCAAAATGTTGGGTGACAGTCATTACTGGTTGGTGACACTTTTAGACCCCCGCTACAAGGAGAACTTTCACTCTCTTATTCCTGAGGTGGAGAGGTCTACAAA
The DNA here is from genome assembly GCF_046119375.1 of Phyllobates terribilis. Taxonomy (NCBI): domain Eukaryota; kingdom Metazoa; phylum Chordata; class Amphibia; order Anura; family Dendrobatidae; genus Phyllobates; species Phyllobates terribilis. The sequence continues at coordinate 406,752,343 of NW_027362764.1, forward strand.
AATGTGGCAGTACCAGAAGGCCCTTGTTGCAGAACTGTTAAAAAAAATCCCATCTGAACATGCTAGCGGCAGAGGTCACAGTTCGTTGACAAACCAAGGCGTACAGACGAGAGAGACGCAACTCCAATCCAGCAGAGGCAGGGGAACACTGTCAACATTCTGGGACAGTTTTCTGAGACCCGCCCAGCTTACAGGCCCTGAGGCGCGGGGTACTCTCACAAGGAGTGGAAAATTTCAAAAGATGGTGAGGGAGTACCTTGCCGACCGTACCAGCGTCCTCCGTGATTCCTCTGTGCCTTTTAATTATTGGGTATCCAAGCTAGACACTTTGAATGAACTCGTTCTGTACGTCTTGGAGGTCCTGGCCTGCCCTGCCGCTAGCGTGTTATCGGAGCGTGTTTTTAGTGCCGCTGGGGGAATTATAACTGATAAGCGCACTCGCCTGTCAACTGACAATGCTGTCAAACTAACCCTTATCAAAATGAACAAGGGCTGGATTGGGCCAGACTTCTCATCACCACCAAATGACAGCAGAGTAACATAAAGTCAAATCCACTGTGTTATTTCAGGAGGTGTATTTCCATGCACCGCTTCACACCCACACATGGGTATACGCTTCCTCATTTCCGCTGTTTTTTGCTCTTCTTCTTATCCTCAGACTCCATCACCACTATACCACCAGGGTGACTTTGGTCCGTGTTGCCAGTATTGCAAGTTTCTCCGTCCTAATTTTTGGCAGCTTTTGCTTGGAAGGCATAGGCAAAGATTATGGGAGACCCACTCCCCAATAATGGGAATAATGTTTTTAATATGCTGTACTGCATGGCTCTTGTAAGGGGCATTAAAATCGTCTTGTTAAGCTACTGCGACCTCCACGTCTCTTCCAAGGGGCATTAAAACCGTCTTGTTAAGCTACTGCAACCTCCACCATTCTTCCAAGGGGCAATAAAAACGTCTTGTTAAGCTACTGCGACCTCCACATCTCTTCCAAGGGGCATTAAAACCGTCTTATTTAGCTACTGCGACCTCCACCACTTTTCCAAGGGGCATTAAAACCGTCTTGTTAAGCTACTGCGACCTCCACGTCTCTTCCAAGGGACATTAAAACCATCTTGTTAAGATACTGCAACATCCACCATTCTTCCAAGGGGCATTAAAAACGTCTTGTTAAGCTACTGCGACATCCACGTCTCTTCCATTGGGCATTAAAACTGTCTTGTTAAGCTACTGCGACCTCCACCATTCTTCCAAGGGGCATTAAAAACGTCTTGTTAAGCTACTGCGACCTCCACGTCTCTTCCAAGGGGCATTAAAACCATCTTGTTAAGCTACTGCGACCTCCAACACTTTTCCAAGGGGCATTAAAACCGTCTTTTTAAGCTACTGCGACCTCCACGTCTCTTCCAAGGGGCATTAAAACCATCTTGTTAAGCTACTGCGACCTCCACCATTCTTCCAAGGGACATTAAAAACGTCTTGTTAAGCTACTGCGACCTCCACGTCTCGTCCAAGGGGCATTAAAACCGTCTTGTTAAGCTACTGCGACCTCCAAGTCTATCCCAAGTGACATTAAAACTGTCTTGTTAAGCTACTGGGACCTCCACCATTCTTCCAAGGGGCATTAAAAACGTCTTGTTAAGCTACTGCGACCTCCAGGTCTCTTCCAAGGGGCATTAAAACCGTCTTGTTAAGCTACTGCGACCTCCACGTCTCTTCCAAGGGGCATTAAAAGCGTCTTGTTAAGCAACTGCGACCTCCACCATTCTTCCAAGGGGCATTACAAATGTCTTGTTAAGCTATTGCGACCTCCACGTCTCTTCCAAAGGGCATTAAAACCGTCTTGTTAAGCTACTGCAACCTCCACGTTTCTTCCAAGGGGCATTAAAACCGTCTTGTTAAGCTACTGCGACTTCTACCATTCTTCCAAGGGGCATTAAAACCGTCTTGTTAAGCTACTGCGACCTCCACCACTCTTCCAAAGGGCATTGATATAGTCTTTTTATTCCACTGTGACATCCACCATTCTTCCAAGGGGCATTAAAACCGTCTTGTTAAACTACTGCGACCTCCACGTCTCTTCCAAGGGGCATTGATATTGTCTTTTTATTCCACTGCGACCTCCACCATTCTTCCAAGGGCCATTAAAACCATCTTGTTAAGCTACTGCGACCTCCACCACTTTTCCAAGGGGCATTGATATTGTCTTTTTATTCCACTGCGACCTCCACCATTCTTCCAAGGGGCATTAAAACCGTCTTGTTAAGCTACTGCGACCTCCACGTCTTTTCCAATGGGCATTAAAACCATCTTGTTAAGCTACTGCGACCTCCACCACTTTTCCAAGGGGCATTAAAACCGTCTTGTTAAGCTACTGCGACCTCCACGTCTCTTCCAAAGAGCATTAAAACCGTCTTGTTAAGCTACTGCGACCTCCACCATTCTTGCAAGGGGCATTAAAACCGTCTTGTTAAGCTACTGCGAACTCCACCACTCTTCCAAGGGGCATTGATATTGTCTTTTTATTCCACTGCAACCTCCACCATTCTTCCAAGGGGCATTAAAACCGTCTTGTTAAGCTACTGTGACCTCCACCACTTTTCCAAGGGGCATTGATATTGTCTTTTTATTCCACTGCGACCTCCACCATTCTTCCAAGGGGCATTAAAAACGTCTTGCTAAGCTTCTGCGACCTCCATGTCTCTTCCAAGGGGTATTAAAACTGTCTTCTTAAGCTACTGCGACCTCCAACACTTTTCCAAGGGGCATTAAATCTGTCTTGTTAAGCTACTGCGACTTACACGTCTCTTCCAAGGGGCATTAAAACCATTTTGTTAAGCTACTGCGACCTCCACCATTCTTCCAAGGGGCATTAAAACTGTCTTGTTAAGGTACTGCGACCTCCACCACTTTTCCAAGGGGTATTGATATTGTCTTTTTATTCCACTGCGACCTACACCATTCCTCCAAGGGGCATTAAAACCATCTTGTTAAGCTACTGCGACCTCCACGTCTCTTCCAAGGGTCATTAAAACTGTCTTGTTAAGCTACTGCAACCTCCACAATTCTACCAAGGGGCATTAAAACCGTCTTGTTAAGCTACTGCGACCTCCACCACTTTTCCAAGGGGCATTGATATTGTCTTTTTACTCCATTGCGATCTCCACCATTCTTCAAAGGGGCATTAAAACCGTCTTGTTAAGCTACTGCAACCTCCACGTCTCTTCCAAGGGGCATTAAAACCATCTTGTTAAGCTACTGCGACCTCCACCACTTTTCCAAGGGGCATTGAAACCATCTTGTTAAGCTACTGCGACCTCCACCACTTTTCCAAGCGGCATTAAAACCGTCTTGTTAAGATACTGTGACCTCCACGTCTCTTCCAAGGGGCATTAAAACCGTCTTGTTAAGCTACTCTGACCTCCACATCTCTTCCAAGGGGCATTAAAACCGTCTTGCTAAGCTACTCTGAACTCCACGTCTCTTCCAAGGGGCATTAAAACCATCTTGTTAAACCACTGTCGTCCCCATGTGTCTTCCAAGGGGCATTAAAACTGTCTTGTTAAGATACTGCGACCTCCACCTTTCTTCCAAGGGGAATTAATACCGTCTTGTTAAGCTACTGTGACCTCCACCAGTCTTCCAATTGGCATTAAAACCGTCTTGTTAAGCTACTGTGACCTCCACCACTCTTCCAAGGGGCATTAAAACCGTCTTGTTAAGCTACTCTGACCTCCACGTCACTTCCAAGGGGCATTGAAATGTTGTTTTTAATTAACTCTAACCGCTACGACTCTTCCAACGGGCATTGCATTTCCTCCTAATTTTAGTCAGCTTTTGCTTTTCAATGCATAGGCGAACACTAAGGGAGAGCCACTCCCCAATAATGGGTAGAAGGTTTTTAGTACGCTGTAATCCACGTCTGTTTCAAGGGGCATTGCAGTTCCTCATAATTTTTGGAAAGCCTTCCATTCACTGCTTAGGCCAACAGTGTACAGGAGACCCAGTTGCTATAAATGGAAAAAATGGTTTAGTTAAGGCCCTCTGACCTCCATGTCACTTCCAAGAGGCATTGGAGTGCCTCGAAATTTTTGGTAGGCATTGCACTCACTGTATGCCCTATAACTGTGTAGCCGAACCGCTCCTTTTGGTACAGAAACATATCCTATAAGACATGTGTGGTTGACTGGCCTGATATTGATGTGAATGGTCCCTGTCCCTCCTGCTCTTTCTCTTTTTCCACCACCTCATCCATCATTAATCACCTAAAGCTTTGTTTTAATGGGAGTCATAGAACTGGGATAGTAGCAGGAAAACATCCAGCAATCCTCGGAGGAGGTAGGATATGCGCCAAAACGCTGACCACCTCAGGCCTAGCCGCTACTACATACATGCGCTTGCATTCCAAGGAACAGAAAGCTAAGGAGATGGATGGCCTCATGATCATGAATAATTTACTCGTTGTGTAGGAGGCCGACCACTGCTGCTGTCTACCTTCTGAACTTTGTGTTGAAGCCTGATTGAGCCAGGACCCGCAATCCTCTATGTCTGGAGGACGTGTTGCATCCCAGTGTCCAACTGTGTCCCGGCTTCCACAATATTAACCCAGTGTGAAGGCGTGAGTCAAATGGACCATCCCTGGCCACATTCACTTGTCCACGTGATTGTGGTTAGGCTGTCCTTCCAATAGGGGCAGCTGGGGACCGTTTATGGACACCTTGTGTGGGCACCCTGCTGCGGGGTGGCTGGGGACAGAGTATGGACACCCGGCCGCCCCCTGGCGGCTGGGGACCGAGTGAGGACACCCGGCCGCCGGGCGACTGGGGACTGAGTATGTAAAACCAGGCCGCCGACGCAGCCATGACATGGTGGCCCGCGTCTGCCTCCACATGCCTAAAAGGCCCAATTTCAAGTGCAAGCAAGCTAGCAGTATGGTATTGCAGGGGGTGGCTTGGTGGTAGGCTGCATACTTGCGCTTGCATTGCAAGGAATGGGGGAGGTACTATTGAACACTGCCTTGGGACAAGGACTTGCACGGGGATAGTTGCAAGTCTGCATCTTCTGATGCGGCAAGGATCACTTCTGATGGGCACACTTTTAGGCAATGACCTGGGTGTCAGAGATGCTTCCAGGGGTCTTCCCCATGCTGTTCCCATGTCTTTTCAGCACTGTATGCATGTGTCACACAGCACATGGTCAGATAAGGTTGTAAATTGTTAAAATGACATTTCCCGGTGAATGCATTTGTCACAGTTGAAAGCAATACAAAAGTGCAAAAATGCATAAAAAATGCTACTTGTGAACATAGCCCAAGGTGTGGAGGAGTATTTTTGTTTTTGGTTATTTATTTTACCTTATACACAAGTCTTTACCCTGGAAAGGAAGTTCCATAACATATGTCACAGGAAAACCGTTTCAGTTTCGTTTTTGAACGTTTTATTGTGAGCCCGTAAAAGCGGTTTAATACCTCTGACCACGTTGTTGACAGCAGTGACCTGGGGGTCAGAAATGCTTCCTGGGGCGATCCCCTTGCTGTCCCCATGTCATTTGAACACTGTCAATATCGTTTTGGGAACTTTTTAGGCTTTCTACAGACTGCCGGGGGTGCCGCCGCAAAAATGCTCGGGTCTCCCATAGACTAACATTGGGCTCGTTGCTCGGGTCGAGCATCCGAGTATTACGGTGAGCTCGGCCCGAGCTTTGAGCACCCGAGCATTTTAGTGCTCGCTCAACACTAGTGTTTACCTTTGTGAGCAGCCGAGTGAGTAGCATTACCACAATATATATATTGTAATGCAGCGGCTTGCGGCATTACTGTAATGGTCCAGGGGGTGTGCTCTAGCTGACCATTTACCTCTCCCTCAGGTGACTGATCACATGACTGTGACATCATCGCAGGTCCTGTGCACTGAAGGATATATAAATCTTGGTGCTTTTGAAACGGTGTGAAAGGCGTGAGGCCTGTTCCCTGTGTGTGGGACACCATTAGCCTGGAGAGGCTAGAGAGTGAGGCCTAGTGAGGCCTGGTGAAGCCTGGTGAAGCCTGAAAGGCAGAGGCTGGATCCTTGTGTGTAAGAGATGCCAGTAACCTTGGAGGGCAAGAGGCTTGGAAGACAAGAGTCCTGAAAGGCAGAGGCTGGATCCCTGTGTGTGTAAAAGATGCCAGTAGCCTTGGAAGGTACGAGGGCTGGAGACCCCTATCTGGGAAGTCGTAAAGCCACAGCTGTGGCAGAACAAAACTGACTGAAGCAGCTAAGACTCGGCAAAAGGTAAAAGCGGTGCGTTATATGGACATTGATATAGTTACTTTGCTGAAGGCTGTAACTGGAGCCAAGTGGGCCTGTCTGCCACTTGAAAGGCTCTTGGACATTATATGTGTAAACATGCCGGTGAGCCACTGAGATGGACTATGTTATAAGCAGTTATGAAGTGTAATAAACTGCTGGATTGTGAAATACCGGAAAGACGTTGCATGTGTGCTTTAATTGACCTGGTGAAGCGAGTGCCCCTCAGCATGATGAATGGCGCTGCCTTACTATATATATACACTGCTCAAAAAAATAAAGGGAACACTCAAATAACACATCCTAGATCTGAATGAATGAAATATTCTCATTGAATACTTTGTTCTGTGCAAAGTGTGCTGACAACAAAATCACACAAAAATCATCAATGGAAATCAAATTTATTAACCATTGGAGGCTTGGATTTGGAGTCACCCCCAAAATTAAAGTGGAAAAACACACTACAGGCTGATCCAACTTTGATGTAATGTCTTTAAAACAAGTCAAAATGAGGCTCAGTATTGTGTGTGGCTTCCACATGCCTGTATGACCTCCCTACAATGCCTGGGCATGCTCCTGATGAGGTTGCGGATGGTCTTCTGTGGGATCTCCTACCAGACCTGGACTAAAGCATCCGTCAACTCCTGGACAGCCTGTGGTGCAACGTGACGTTGGTGGATGGAGCGAGACATGATGTCCCAGATGTGCTCAATCGGATTCAGGTCTGGGGAATGGGCGGGCCAGTCCATAGCTTCAATGCCTTCATCTTGCAGGAACTGCTGACACACTCCAGCCACATGAGGTTTGGCATTGTCCTGCATTAGGAGGAACCCAGGGCCAACCGTACCAGCATATGGTCTCACAAGGGGTCTGAGGATCTCATGTCAGTACCTAATGGCAGTCAGGCTACCTGTGGCGAGCACAAGGAGGGCTGTGTGGCCCTCCAAAGAAATGCCACCCCACATCATTACTGACCCACTGCCAAATCGGTCATGCTGAAGGATGTTGCAGGCAGCAGATCGCTCTCCACGGCGTCTCCAGACTCTGTCACGTCTGTCACATGTGCTCAGTGTGAACCTGCTTTCTTCTGTGAAGAGCACAGGGCGCCAGTGGCGACTTTGCCCATCCTGGTGTTCTGTGGCAAATGCAAAGCGTCCTACACGGTGTTGGACTGTGAGCACAACCCCCATCTGTGGACGTCGGGTCCTCATACCACCCTCATGGAGTCGGTTTCTAACCGTTTATGCAGACACATGTGACGCACCCCCTGGGCCGCGTGGGGCACCCAGAACCGGGCCTTTTTTGTAGATGCTGGGGGTTGTAGTCACCGTGGCGGTGACCCAGTCCCGTGGCTCAGGGTGGTCAAACTAAATGGTTATATACTGAATGTTCGACTACGCCACCCGTGGATTGCAGTCAGAGTGAACTGCCGCTGCAGGGCAGACCGCTGAGGCTATTGTTGTGGGTGCAGCAGAGTGTAGTATAACTCCTCATGGGAGAAGTATAACCTCAGGGCAGTGAGCGCGGATGATGTCGGTGATGGTGCGCGGGAATAATGACTCAGAGTCTCTGTAATGCAGTCCAGGATCTTTACTCACAGTTCGTTACTCCACGTTACTCCGGCTGGCTGTAACTTCCCGCGTTGCACGGTGCTCACCAGGTGAGGGGCTCGGCCTACTCCCAGATAACTTTGGCGCGTTTCACAGGACCCCCTTTGTGTGTCCTTTCTCTGGCCTGTCATACCCTGCCAGTGACCTCGCTGCTGTCCGGCTGCCTCGGGCCTTCTCTTGGTAAACTTTGGCGCCGGTTTCCCTGACCCTATATGGTGCCTTCCTAGCAGGTGTAGCGAGGGGCTGCGCCACATGAAATGTCTCAGCCTCCGGTTTCTAGCTGAGGGTAGTTCCCCGTCTCCACTAGTTTCGGGGACCGGTCTCCCCCTTTGGCCTGACCCTTCTACACAGGTAGATTCGGGCGTGTGGTGGCGACTCGCCGGTCCTCACCCCTGGGGTCCCTTCTTTCCTTGTTTCCGGAGCCTCCTCCGCTCCTCTTCCTTCCTTCTACTTCCTCCAGGCTCCGGCCGCTCTCAGGCCCAGCAGAGCTCGGTCTGAGTCTCTGCTCCCTGTCCTCTCTTCTTACTGTCTCCATGCTCTTTCAGTGCTGGCTGGGCCTCATAGGCTAGGCCCGCCTCCGGAGCAGAGCCACATGCAGAGGCCCTGCTCTGTCACTTCTCTCAGACTGCACACTGATCTAAGATGGTGCCCACCTTTTTATACCTCCCTCTAGGTGCACCCAGGAACTGCTCTCTCCCTGCTCCTGCACTACAGGGTTCCCCCTTCCCCGGTGTTCCCTCCCCCCACTCCAGCCAGGGACAGGGACTGTCGCGCTCTGCTTGGAGCATATCGGTCGCCCTGCCCCCCGGAAATGTGGCGTAATGCATGCAGGTGTCGGGTCCTGATCCGCACTCCATCCTTACCTGGAAGTGAGATATCGCACATCTGGTTGAGATGCAATACCTCTGTAGCAACCGAGTGTAAGAGACTCAGCTCTCTGTTGTCTTCGGTTCTTTCACCTCAGGAACCGCCGCACACACATTTAGGGACTTCCATTCCGTTTAATAAAAAAGAACTTTACTAGAACACTTGTAATCATCTTCACACAGCATACAGCATTGATCACATACCTTTCCAGGGTTACCGTCTGATACACCGCACGTATAGATGTTCACTGTCTGTTTGTCCTGAGCTGTCCCTTCCATAGCGGACGTTCCTGGTCTATGAGACCCTCGCAGTTTTAAGAATCCCGTACTGACTATTTCCCGTCCGACTTCCCCTTCAATGAAGGCTTATGGACACACACCTCACTATGAATGCTGTGGACTGTAGGTCCCGAACATATGGAAATGTCTGTTTCAGAGTATCTGAATACGGGTCCTTTTCTGCTGGACAGATTGTGCCAAAGGTGCCCCCTGGACCACCAACTGTAATCACCATACATCTCTCTCTCTTCCTCTAGAAATGCCTGCAACCAGGAAATGTCTCTGTGCTTCACTGAATCTGCTCCTCCCACACTGAGTAGCTCCCAATCCCCTTAACTCCTTCCTAACCTGCAACTATATCTGCTTTAAACTATAGTGCCCCCCCCTTAGCCTACTCTCCTCCTATTCTAGTACCCTATCTCCACTAACCTATACTGACCCTATAACTGACACATATGGCATTTGATAATAACACATGTGTTTACATTTCAAACAGGATATATAGTTATGTGTACACATACAGACAAGGTGCATGACCAGGTCCTGGTCACCCTCTTACACGAGCCCTCGGGGTGCTACACATGCACATTTGTGGCCTGCTGGAGGTTATTTTGCAGGGCTCTGGCAGTGCTCCTCCTGTTCCTCCTAGCACAACGGCAGAGGTAGCGGTCCTGCTGCTGGGTTGTTGCCCTCCTACGGCCCCCTACATGTCTCCTGGTGTACTGGCTTGTCTCCTGGTAGTGCCTCCAGCCTCTGGACACTACGCTGACAGGCACAGCAAACCTTCTTGACACAGCTCGCATTGATGTGCCATCCTGGATGAGCTGCACTACCTGAGCAACTTCTGTGAATTGTAGAGTCCGTCTCATGCTACCACGAGTGTGAAAGCACAACCAACATTCAAAAGTGACCAAAACATCAGCCAGAAAGCATTGGTACTGAGATGTGGTCTGTGGTCCCCACCTGCAGAACCACTCCTTTATTGAGTGTGTCTTGATAATTGCCAATAATTTCCATCTACTGTCTATTCCATTTGCACAACAGCATGTGAAATTGATTGTCAATCAGTGTTGCTTCCTAAGTGGACAGTTTGATTTCACAGACGTTTGATTTACTTGGAGTTATATTCTGTTGTTTAAGTGTTCCCTTTATTTTTTTGAGCAGTGTATATACAGTGCCTACAAGTAGTATTCAACCCCCTGCAGATTTAGCTGGTTGACACATGCGGAATTAACTTGGCATTGTGACATTTGTACTGTAGATCAGCCTGGAAGTGGGAAATGCACTGCAGCAAATTTTTTTTTTTTTTTTTTTTTTTTTTTTTTAAAACGTAGAAAGTTAATTCAGAGTGTCATTTATTATTCAACCCCTCAAACCACAAGAATTCTGTTTGGTCCCCCTAAAGTATTAAGAAGTAGTTCAGGCACCAAGAATAATGAGCTTCACATGTGTGGATTAAAGATCTCTTTTGCCAGCCTTTTCTGACTATTTAAGACCCTCCCCAAACTTGTGAACAGCACTCAGACATGGTCAACATGGGAAAGACAAAGGAGCATTCCAAGGCCATCAGAGACAAGATCGTGGAGGGTCACAAGGCTGGCAAGGGGTACAAAACCCTTTCCAAGGAGTTGGGCCTACCTGTCTCCACTGTTGGGAGCATCATCCGTAAGTGGAAGGCTTATAGAACTACTGTTAGCCTTCCACGGCCAGGACAGCCTTTGAAAGTGTCCTCCCGTGCCGAGGCCAGGCTTGTCCGAAGAGTCAAGGCTAACCCAAGGACAACAAGGAAGGAGCTCCGGGAAGATCTCATGGCAGTGGGGACATTGGTTTCAGTCAATACCATAAGTAACGTACTCCACCGCAATGGTCTCCGTTCCAGACGAGCCCGTAAGGTACCTTTACTTTCAAAGCGTCATGTCAAGGCTCGTCTACAGTTTGCTCATGATCACTTGGAGGACTCTGAGACAGACTGGTTCAAGGTTCTTGGTCTGATGAGACCAAGATCGAGATCTTTGGTGCCAACCACACACGTGACGTTTGGAGACTGGATGGCACTGCATACGACCCCAAGAATACCATCCCTACAGTCAAGCATGGTGGTGGCAGCATCATGCTGTGGGGCTGTTTCTCTGCCAAGGGGCCTGGCCATCTGGTCCGCATCCATGGGAAGATGGATAGCATGGCCTACCTGGAGATTTTGGCCAAGAACCTCCGCTCCTCCATCAAGGATCTTAAGATGGGTCGTAATTTCATCTTCCAACAAGACAACGACCCAAAGCACACAGCCAAGAAAACCAAGGCCTGGTTCAATAGGGAAAAAGTCAAGGTGTTGGAGTGGCCTAGTCAGTCTCCTGACCTTAACCCAATTGAAAACTTGTGGAATGAGCTCAAGAATAAAGTCCACATGAGACACCCAAAGAACCTAGATAACTTGGAGAAGATCTGCATGGAGGAGTGGGCCAAGATAACTCCACAGACCTGTGCCGGCCTGATCAGGTCTTATAAAAGACGATTATTAGCTGTAATTGCAAACAAGGGTTATTCCACAAAATATTAAACATAGGGGTTGTATAATAATTGACCCACACTGTTATGTTTAAAATTTAATAAAATTCAACTGAGCAACATAACTTTTTGGTTTGTAAGATTTATGCTTCTGTTCATAAAACCTACTCTCGTTTGCAGTTTGAAGGCTCTAACTTATTTGCATCTTATCAAACCAGCTAAATCTGCAGGGGGTTGAATACTACTTGTAGGCACTGTATGTGTGTGTGTATTATACATACACACAGTATATATATCTCCATCTCGGTGAAAATATATATATATATTTTTAGAGGTGTGGGGAGGCCCAAATAGAACTTTTGCTATGGGGTCCTGTGATTTCTATGTACGCCCCTGCTTGCAACCTGGCCTGTTGCTCATGGCCCAAGGCTCCGGGGTTTCCATTGCCAGATTGCCCTCATCATAAGCGACGTCCCGGGCAGGGAGGGGGGGCAGATACATTTCTTGCACAGGGGCCGCAAACTCATAGAATCATAGAATCATAGAATGGTAGAGTTGGAAGGGACCTCCTGGGTCATCTGGTCCAACCCCCTGCTCAAAGCAGGATTCACTAGATCATCTCAGACAGATGTCTGTCCAGCCTCTGTTTGAAGACGTCCATTGAAGGGGAACTCACCACCTCTCGTGGCAGCCTGTTCCACTCATTAATCACCCTAACTGTCAAAAAGTTTTTTCTAATATCTAATCTGTGTCTCCTCCCATTTAGTTTCATCCCATTGCTTCTAGTCTTTCCTTGTGCAAATGAGAATAAAGATGATCCTTCTACAATGTGACAGCCCTTGACATATTTGTAGACAGCTATTAAGTCTCCTCTCAGTCTTCTTTTTTGTAAGCTAAACATTCCCAAATCCTGCAACCGTTCCTCATAGGACATGGTTTGCAGACCAGTCACCATTCTGGTCGCTCTTCTCTGAACTTGCTCCAGTTTGTCTATGTCTTTTTTAAAATGTGGTGCCCAAAACTGTACACAGTATTCCAGATGAGGTCTGACCAAAGAGGAGTAAAGACCGATAATGACTTCACGTGATCTAGACTGTATGCTTCTGTTAATACATCCCAGAATTGTATTTGCCTTTTTTGCTGCTGCATTACACTGTTGACTCATGTTCAGTCTATGATCTATTAGTATACCTAAGTCTTTTTCACATGTACTGTTGCTTAGCTCTATTCCTCCCATTCTGTATATGCTTTTTTCATTTTTATTGCCCAGATGTAGTACTTTGCATTTTTCCCTGTTAAAAACCATTCTGTTGGTTGCTGCCCACTGCTCCAGTTTATTTAGGTCTTTTTGAATCCTCTCTCTCTCTTCTCTAGTATTAGCTATCCCTCCTAGCTTTGTGTCATCAGCAAATTTAATCAGTTTACCCTCAATTCCTTCATCTAAATCATTGATAAAGATGTTGAACAATACAGGTCCCAGGACGGAGCCCTGTGGTACCCCACTTGAGACATTCATCCAGCTGGATGTGAAGCCATTTACAACCACCCTTTGAGTCCGATCACTAAGCCAGTTATGAATCCACCTAACAGTTGCCTGGTCCATTGCATACTTGGTCATTTTTTCAATAAGGTGGTGTGAGATACTTTGTCAAATGCTTTGCTGAAGTCAAGATATACTATATCTACAGCATTTCCCTGATCCACCCAGTCAGTGATTCTGTCATAGAAGGAAATTAAGTTAGTCTGACATGACTTGTTAGTTACAAACCCATGCTGACTCTGGTTAATCACTTCATTCTTATCCATGTACTTACATACATGTTGTTTAATAATTTGTTCAAAGATCTTTCCTGGTATAGAAGTCAGACTCACCGGCCTATAGTTCCCTGGGTCCACCTTCTTCCCCTTTTTGAAGATAGGAACAACATTTGCTCTTCTCCAGTCTTCTGGGACTTCTCCTGTTCTCCAAGAATTTTCAAAGATTATGGAGAGTGGTTCTAAAATTTCTTCTACGATCTCCTTCAGTACTCTGGGGTGTAATTCATCTGGACCTGGAGACTTGAACTCATTTATGTTAGCTAAATATTCCCTCACAATCTTTCTGTTTACAGATAACTTGGATTCCTCTATTCCTTTAAAAGGACAGTGAAGATCAGTTGATGTTACATTTTCTTTCTGAGAGAAAACAGATGCAAAATAGGAATTAAAAAGTTCGGCCTTCTCAACATCCTCTCTTACCATTTCTCCATTTTCATCCTGTAAAAATCCTATAGCATCTTTGACTTTTCTTTTACTTTTGACATACCCCCAAAATCCTTTTTTATTGCTTTTGACATCTCTTGCAAGCCTTAATTCATTGTCAGCTTTAGCTAACCTGATACGTGCCCTGCAGGATCTGCAGACTGCATTATAATCTTCTTTAGATATGCCTCCCTCTTTCCATTTAATAAACATTTCTTTCTTTCTTTTTAGCATGTGTTTAAGTTCTGTGTTCATCCATCCTGGTTTCCTTAAATGCTTCCCATTCTTCCTACTTTTCGGGATTGTTAACGATTGTGCTTTGAGAATCTCATTTTTAAAAATTTCCCATCCTTCCTGGACATTTTTGTCATTAAGGACATCCAGCCATTGGATCCCTCCTATTCTCTTTCTGAGTCTCTTAAAATCTGCCTTTCTAAAATCTAACCTTGAAGTTTGAGTCTTCACATGTCTTCCTCCTCTAGTTATCCAAAATTCTATAATAGCATGATCGCTGCCTCCTAGGGTCCCAGCCACCTTTACCTCCTCAACCATTTCCTCCCTGTTTATAAGGATTAGATCCAAAGTAGCAGATCCCCTTGTTTTCTCCCCTACCTTTTGGAAGATAAAGTTGTCAGCAAGAGAGGATAAGAATTTGCTTGACCTGTTAGTTTTACTTGAGAGAGATTCCCAACAAATGTCTGGATAGTTGAAATCTCCCATGACCACTACGTCGTATTTTTTGGAGAACTTGGTCATTTGATACATAAAGAGTTCATCCATATCTTCAGATTGCCCAGGTGGCCTGTAGTAAATGCCTACAATGGTGTCCTTTCCGTTGTTCTCTCCTTGTATTCTTACCCAAACAGTTTCCACAGAACTCCCAGTCTCTGAAGCTTCAATGTCTGTGCAGATATACGCTTTTCTAACATACAATGCAACACCTCCTCCTCGTTTATCAAGTCTGTTTCTTGCAAATAAGTTGTATCCTTTTAGCCTTTTATTCCAATCATGTGTATCGTCCCACCAAGTTTCAGTGATTCCAATGACATCATATTCCTTTTCCTGCATTAGTAGTTCCAATTCTCCTTGTTTGTTGCCCATGCTTTGTGCATTTGTATAAAAACATTTTAGTTTGTGATTGGTTTCTCTTCCTCCCATATTTTTATTATTTAAATTGTTTTGTCTTTGTTCTTCCTTTCCACTTCCAGTAGCAGAGATCTCAATAGTATTTGTCAGCTGTATTGCTTTTTCTGGCCTTTTGCTTCCCTTCCCACATTGTTCTAGTTTAAAGCTCTTCTGATGAGTGTAGCAAGGCGACTTCCAAATACATATTTTCCAGTCTTCGTAAGGTGCACCCCATCTCTAGCAAGTAGTCCATCGTATAGGTAATTCATTCCGTGATCCAGAAATCCAAATCCTTGTTGACGGCACCATCGACGTAGCCAGTTGTTCACCTGTAGAATCTTATTCCACCTCATTGTTCCATGGCCATCCACTGGGAGGATGGATGAGAAGACCACCTGCGCTCCCAATTCTTTCACTTTCTTGCCTAAGTCTTCAAAGTCACTGCAGATGGTTTCCAGGTCCTTTCTTGCGGTGTCATTTGTCCCCACATGTATTAGCAGGAATGGGTAGTGATCTGTAGGTCTGAAGAGTCTTGATATCCTGTCAGACACATCTTTAATTTTTGCTCCTGGAAGACAGCACATTTCTCTTGAGGTTATGTCTGGTCTGCAGATAGCGGCCTCTGTTCCTCTTAACAGGGAATCCCCCTTGACCACCACTCTCCGTTTTTTCTTCACAACATTCTTCTTTCTCCATCCAGGAGGATTCTGAGGGCTTACAAGGTTATTCATTGCTGGCAAAGTCTTATTTTGCTGTATTTCTTCATGGTTCTCCTGCGTGAGAGCCTGGTACTGGTTCCTGAGCAGTATGGGTGCTGACTGCCTCTCGATCCTCCTGCTTCTGTGGGTCACATGCTTCCATTCCTCTGTTTCGTCAGGTGCAGTTCGAATTTCTTCTCTTTCTGAATCATGAAGAGATAATTCTGCTCTGTCTAAGAACTCTTCACCTTCCTTAATGATTTTCAAGGTAGTTAACCTCTCTTCTAGATTTCGCAACTTTTCCTCCAACAGGGACACAAGCTTGCATTTCTGGCATGTGAAGTTTGGCTTTTCCACTGGCAAGTCTGTGAACATGTAGCAGGATATGCAGCTCACCAAATGGCTCCTGGACTCTTCCATGTTCTTATTGTTAATGTTCTGAAAACAGTGAAAAAAGCTTAAAAAAAAGCTTCAAAATGCGCGCGCCGGTAGGCGCGCGGTTTACCGATGTCCTATTTTCAGCTCCATCAGCCAAAATCCAGTGTTCTTTGAGCTCGCGGAGACTCTTCACTTACCCCAAAATGCAGTGGGAATATGCAAATTATCTCCTCAGGACTCCTCCCCTGGTTTGACATGATGAACCAGATGTGTTATCTGCCGCTGCTGCAACCTGATGCACATCAGCAAACACAGATGCACCGGTCGAGCAACCATTTTCAACTGTGGTTGCTATAGGCACACTGTCATGTCCAGCCTTCATTGTACTTTCAAAGAGGGTATTCAGTCTAGTCTGTTATTTTTTCACACCTAAGTAGGGCAGATTATCCTCCACAAGCATGGAAAACCTTACATTTATCAAATGAATCAGTCATGGATCAGTGCTGACTTTGATTCAACTACAACTAATACCAATGATTAGATCAGCTGTACAATCTGTCTTTCAGCCTGTCTATTGACTTATACATCATTATGCCATCTCCAGTGTTATTGGCCCACATCCAGCCGGGCATCTACTCACTGTCAACCATGTCATCTGTTCAGCTGCTAGGGCTGTCGTAGTTGGCCCTACACTGCCAGAAATCTCCTTGTTCGACCTGACCCATCATAATTCTTTACTGTGCAACTTCTGCCACTACTATTGCCACTGCACAGCCACACCAACAACTCTTCTCCTAACTTCACACTCTGCTTTATAGTAGTATACTGTGCTGTTGCTGGAGCTGCCATTGCTGGCCCTACACTGTCAGACATCTCCTTGTCTGACTTGTCTGACACCCACACAAATCTCTTGTGCTTTTTCAGTGTATTGTATAGTGTGAGAACACAGCATTTCTTCTTAATCACCTAGACATCTAAATTCTGTAGGCCAGGAGAAATATACTATTATCCTTATATTGACTTTTGAATTTGTGTATTTCTTTGGTTGGTCAAGAAGGACAGAATACTATTTGTGTAAGCCTGCATGTTGATACTTGAGTTGATATTTACTGCAACCTATGGTCTGTTATCTCTGGTGACAGGGATTGAGGGTCATGAACAATGATGTTTACTAAAATGCTGATTACATATTGTCCCAGGCCAGCTAGCTTGGTGACTAGCTAAACAAGAGGACAAACTGCACATTGATTAGATGTTCTAACAATGTAAGTTAAACTCATCTCACCTCTGTCTGACCTGTGGATAATGTCTAAAAGGACAGTTGTCAATTATAAATGGGGGATATGCCACTATCAGGGAGACTTTAAAAAAACACAGCCAAGAGAGATTCTTCAGGACAGCAACCTGCTCCATTGAATATCACTGAACTCTTAGAGATGTTATAAAGAAATTCAGTTTGGGACACTCAGGTCACCTGGCCACGTATCTCACTGCTCTATTCTAGGCGGGCCAGCGAAAGGGTGAGGCTCTGTAACTTGCACCATCTTGTGTAATTGCTGGGACTGTTCTATATGTTTATTGTCTGTTTGGTAGTTTAATAAAGTATTGCCACACTGTTTTACCCTCACCCTGTGTTATCTGAGTAGTATTACGCCCATGGAAGATCCCGGGTCTTCACATATAGCTTTACTCTACTGTCGTGGACAAAGAAAATGACCGGATAACAAGTGAAGGAACTATTACGATACTGCAGGTCTATTTACAACCATCTCACACACTTGCTATTCAGGGTACACAAACATGAAACAGCGCTCAAAATAGAGATATTTTTTACCAGCTTCATGATAAACCATTGCTTCTTCACTTTCAAAGCAGTTTATCTATTTCTGTTCTCAAAATAAAAGGATATGTTTTAGATGCATTGAATAAAAACCCTTAGTAATTGCTTAGTCATTATGAGAATAGGAGAATAGCAAACCTGTTGAAGATCCCAAAAAAGGATCATTTTTTTCACTCCTAGTTGAGAAGCCACTGCTTTCCAAACAGCAGATCAGTTTCTGCTCCTGAAATTAAGGAATATTTTTTATACAGCTTTTGAAAAAACTATTGCTTTTTTAATTAGCAAAGAAAAAAACTCTTCCTACTCCTCAAACAGGGATAGTTTTTGCACCACCCCTTGAGAAAAAGCCATGGCTTTTTCCATTTGCACTGCAAAGCTTATGCCCCAAAACCTCAAAAGGGATAACTTTTAGATTATTTTTACAATTTAAGTATCTTAAAAAGTCTGATATTGCAGTGTGGTGTTAAGTAGGCTGTAGGTTACAATTGGTTACCATCAGTTTTCCCTATACAATTAGGTTGAGGTCACTTGAACATTAATAAGGCTATGATTGCGTTGAAGAGCTCAAAAGGAGTTCAATATAGTCATAGGAGACCTCAGAGTTTTATACATGAGTTTTCAGGGCACTTGGAATACCTGCAACGTGCAACAAATTTACTTGCTATGAATCAAATTTTGGGGAAAAAATCATCTTTGTGAGAATGCAGAAGAAAATAAGATGTGAAATAAATGTCTGTACAGATGCCACAATAGTCCACACTGTATAATCTTTTGCCAAACTTGCCAGGAGAGGACCCTTCCTGCCAGTTTACACATCTAATCTGTTCACAGAAAACTATTCTGTGCTTCTTTGGGAAACAGATCTGCACCTTTAGGGCATATGTGTTCTTTTTATGCATTTACTGTATAGGTAAAAGTCATTTCTTAGAATTGTAATTCAGAAGAGTAAAACAATGACCCTTGCCAAGTTAGGAAATCCTATTATTTATTAACCACTCATCAGATTCTGCCAAGGCCACGAAGAGATCACTCTGCAGAGACATGGAATCCTATATTTAGTGTGATTCTGCAAAGGAACAGTTTCATATTATGTGCTTTTAGAAATATTTTACCTTAGGCCTCTTTCACACGTCCTTATAGTTCTGTCCTGATGTTGGCTACCGGCATTACTGTGATTGGCCGGCTATATCGGGGCTTATATAAGACCCAGGGACGCGATGCTCGGCACACTCTCCTCTGGAAGCAGGCATATAGGCAGCGTTTAATATTGCTACTTCAGTACTTGTATACTGCTGCTGCACCATTAAAACAAAAGTCCTTTTCAGAGCTACAGTAGTGTTCAAAATAATAGCAGTGTGTTCAAAAAAATGAGGTAAGCACAAAATCTTTATACTAGTTTTTATTTCCATGCATTGGGAACATTGCATACTGTTTTCTAATTCAAAACATAAAGAGAAATGTATACAATTTTTAACTACTTTACAGAAAATAACAAAAAATGAACATTGGGCTTACCGAAACGTGCGTCGGGGTGACGCTAACAGCGGTTCATTTGGTGGCCAAGTGACTATCCAGATACATATATTTTTGAGCAATACAATTTACAGCAATATGGTGTATGTTCTCTAATAGCAGTCATTTGTTAGTACTCTGGATGTCATAGTTAGATTCAAATTTATTGAGAGGATAAAACATTCTATATTCTACTGACAAACTTACATACAACATGATATAAATATTGGTGATAGAATTAATTGTCTCCTTTCATTCATCTACTTTATACAGACTCACCAATTGTGGCCGCTGTGTCACATGGTTTTTATGGTACTAATTTTTTAATCAATATTTTTGGTCTCCAGCATCATGTTCCCATGATGTGATCCGTTTCTGTATAGATATGAATTGTTATAATGTGGTATTTATATTTCAATAAAGATATATTTTGATGTATTTGCATGACCTTGAGTGGCCATTTTTTTCTCTGCCTAGCAGGGACCTTCTTGTGTTCTAAAAAATAGCAGTGTCTGCATTTGTCTTTACAAACTCACAATATGTACTCTTTTATGTTTTGAGGATATAGCATTCATGTGAATCACTAACCTAATATTTAGTTGTATACACACAGTTTTTTTAAAACTGCTTCACATTTATGTTGCATAGATTCAACCAACTTCTGTCACCTGTCAACTGTTATTCCAGGCCAGGAGGCTTTGACTACATCCTACAATTATTGGTCATTTGTTGGCATTGCCTCAGAAACTGCATTTTTGATGTCACCCCACAAGTGTTATATCGGATTAAGGTCTGGAGATTGGGCTGGCCACTCCATAACCTTACTTTTGTTGGACTGGAACCAAGATTTTGCTCATTTACTGGTGTGTTTAGAATGGTTGTCTTGTTGAAACACCCATTTCAAGGGCATATCCTCTTCAGCGTAAGGCAACATGACCTTTTCAAGTATTTTAATATATGATTAGTGGTCCTTGATCCCTGGTATGCAGTAAATAGGTCCGGCACCATAGCAAGAGAAACATGTACACATAATGATGCTTGCACCACCATGCTTCACTGTCTTCACAGTGTACTGTGGCTTGAATGCAGAGTTTGGGGGTCGTCTGACGAACTGTCTGCGGCCCTTGGACTCAAAAAGAGCAATTTTACTTTCATTAGTCCACAAAATGTTACTCCATTTCTCTTTAGGCTAGTTGATATGTTCTTTGGCAAATAGTATCCGCTTCAGTACATGTCTTTGTTTTTAACAGTGGGACTTTATGGGGACTTCTTGCTAAGAGATTAGCTTCACACAGGCGTCGTGTAACTGTCACAGTACCCACAGGTAACTTGAGACTGTCTATGATCATCCTGGAGCTGGTCATTGGCTGAGCCTTAGCCATTCTGGCTATCCTTCGATTCATTCGAATGGTAGTCTTCCGTTTTCTTCCACGTCTCTCTGGTTTTGCTTTCCATTTTAAAGCATTGAAGATCATTTTAGCTGAACAGCCTATCATTGTCTGCACTTCTTTACGTTTTACCCTTTCCAATTAACTTTTTAATCAAAGTACACAGTTTTTCTAAACAATGTCTCTAACGACCCATATTTCTCAGGCTTTCAAATGCTTGTACAACATGTGCTGGCTTCACCCTTAAATAAGGGCCACCTGATTCACACCTGTTTCTTCAAAGAATGATTGACCTCACTAATTGAACTCCACACTGTTATTATTTTGAACACACCCCCTTTCAATTAATTATTCAAATACACAGACTCAAAAACATGCAGATCATGAATGCTGAATCTGTTGGTTTTCCTAGAATCTATTGCACCAACTGGTAAATTGTTTGACATGTGGTAATATAATTTATACCAAAAACAGTGATTAATCTGGTTAGTCATATTGGACTGCTATTATTTTGTACTACTACTACTGTACATACTGTCCTTTCTCTAGTAAATCCGCTGTTACCTGCATTCAGTGTAGGGATAACTGGTGGAGGAGAGATAGTTTTGGATTAGAGACATATAGGCAGGATATATTGCCTTACAGTCCATCTACAGCGCACATGTCAATCTCCGACCCATGGGCCAAATCTGTCTCGCAGGGTGGTTATATTTGGCCCCCGACACCAGAACGACTGCTATGTGGGGCCATTATTCTGTATGGAGCACTATGTGAGGAACATTATACTGTATGGAGAACTATGTGGGGCCTATTATTCTGTATGGAGGAATATAGGGGCCCATTATATGCATGGAGGACTATGTTGTGCTCATTATACTGTATATTGGTTTGCCCGTGACTTTGTCCAAGTTTTTCATTTTGCCCCTATTTGTGGTTACATTTTTAAACTCCTGTTCTATAGGCATACTGCAGTTGCAACCTAAAAACAAAAGTCTTTTTCAGGCCTACATATTTTTATTTCCCTAGTAATACCGAAAAGTTTGCAGACATATATTATAAACCTAATTTAAAATGCGCAAGGCGTGTGATAAGGGATGGGGAAGTGGATGTGCTGCTGATGTGCACACAGAAATCTGGCCATGGGCCAGGTGAAACTGTGCATGCTGCAGGAGCGCAACAAACATGCTCATCCATGAGACCTGGCTTCCTGTCTCACTTCGCAAGGGAGCGCGGGACACCACTCTTGAAGACAATGCAAACAGGTGCTCGGTTGGATGGCAAATAATGCTTCCAGTATGTTTCGCAGTACCATCCTGTCTTTCACACGGTCCAGTTTCACTTGCTAAGAGTCTGGACCACATAATCCTCACCCTGATCCTCCTTCCTCCCACCATTGCGGCGAGTCCCAGGAGAAAAGTGATCCCACACTCGGACACTGCAAGGAGCTTTTTACATTTCCATTTATTGATTCTGTCCTCTTGCCCTGCATGTTTCAAAAAGGACATGAGGAGATCAGTTATCCACAAATATTTGAGCAGGCAGGGTCAGAAGAAGACGACAGTAGGGAATGGCAATTAAAGTCTCAAAAGATAGATGATAATGAGACACAGTTGCCAACAAGTGTTGTTGTTAAGTCAACAAGTCAGGAGGACCAGAGTACGGAAGTGGAAGATGAGTTGGTGGACGATGAAATCACTGACCCAACCTGGAAAGGTGCCATGCAAAGAGAGGACAGCAGTGCAGAGGGGCAGGGATCAGCTGTACTGCAACAGGCAGGAAGTGGCAGTGGGGTGGCCAGAGGGAGAAGGCAGCAACAGTTCCCCAGAGCACCCATATGCATCAAGTTCCCAGGTCAAGGGCTAGTGTTCCCTAGCCTGACACTTTTTTTAAAGAAAGTGCGGACAATAAAAGAATGACCGTTTGCAACTTGTGCCATACCACCATACCAACCTGTGCCATACCGCCAGCATGCTCAGACACATGCTCAGACACATGTCATCAAAGCACCCATCTAGGTGTGTGTAGCACCCTGAGGATTCGGCTGCTACAGGGGTATTACACCTCAAGCCAGAGGTGTGGTATTCCACTCCCGGGTAAGGATGGAGTGTGGAACTAAGCTCAGTTAGCTGCATACACTACATACATCCCATTTCCGGGGGACAGATCGACGGTACTCCCACTAGTTTATGTGCAGGTACGATAGTGTCTGTCCCTGGCTGGAGTGGGAGGGGGGTGGAACATCCCAGTAGTGTAGGGGCAGATAGGGGGAGCAGTCTGGGTAAGGCTAGGAGCTCATTGGGTGCTGGTCACCTGAGCTCACACATAGAGGGAGTATATAAGGTGGGCACCATCTGAGATCAGGGTCAGTCAGTCTGTCAGTCTTTTTGCAGAGTCAGAGGAAGAGAGCAGAGGAGAAGAGCAGCTCCAAGGCCAAGAGAGAGAGAGAGGAGAAAGAAGGACCCAGAGGGGGAGAAGAGGGAACTCCAAGAACCCAAAATTAGACCAGAGGGTGAAGAGTTGGCACAAGGGTACCGGATCCCAAGCTGGTGGAGGGCACTAATCCTTAGCCAGAGACCGGAGGTCGTGGGCAGGATCTGCCACGACCACCCACTAAATCCACCCGGAAGGCAAACCGTGCATAGGGTCAGGGAACCCAGAGACAAGGGTTTTACCAACAAGAGGCCCGAGGGAGCCGGACTTAGGTGGATCCCTGGTGGGGAAGGCCAGAGAGAAGGACAAGTCAGAAAGGGAGCTCAGGAACACGCTCCAGAATCACCTGGGGGTTGGCCGAGTCCAGGACCTGGTGGACGCAGCACGGCTCGGGTGGTCACTCAAGGCCGGAGTGACCAAACAAAAGCAGTAAGTAAAAACCCTGAACTGCACAGCCCGACTCTGAGTCTCATTACCATCCTCACTGCACCTCCACAACCACCATCCTCTGCAACTGACCCCCTGAGGCTATACCCCTCCCGTTGGGGGTTATACTACCCGAAGCTGCACACACACCACCAGCCTCAGCGGACCCTGCTGCAGCGGCGGCCGTAGTGACCGCAAATCAACGGGTGGCGTAGTCGACATAAAAGAACATCCAGTAACATCTGTAGGACTGCCACACACTGAGCTTGACACCCTGGGCACGGACCGGGTCACCGCCACTCGGAGACTACAACCCCCATCTGATCCGGCTCCGGGTATCCCCCAAACAACACTGGCCCAGGGGGCGCGTCAACTTTTGGCGTAGCCGGCAGGATAACGTGCCCGCAACCACCGGGTACTGCGTGCCTGAAAAAGAGACTTTTAAAACTTACCATCCGTGAAGTTTTCCCGCCATCGGTGAAGATTCCCGCCATCCGGCGCCATCTTCAGCCTTCTTCCCGCCAACGGTGAAGATTCCCGCCATCCACGGAGTTTCCCGCCACTGGGAGACGATTCCCGCCATTTCAGAAGATTTCCCGCCCTGGCAGAGCGGACGCCATTATGGGCGTGCCAGAGGGTGGCAAGAGGCCACCTCCCATCGTGGGCCAGGACCAAGAATGGCGCCAAAAGCGGAAACCGCCCCCACCAGCAGAGACTGTGATGTTAGAGATGTCCATCAGCGTGAGGGGTCTGCCCCTGGAACTGACAATCACCAAGTTACCCCAGGACCGCCCTCAGTATGGGCGTAGACAGAACAAAAGATCGAAGATGGGTGCAGCCTGGAGGAGTCTGGAGAGAGCGCACCCGGAGATGAGAAGTCTGGAGAGGAGTCCAGAGAAGCCGTACCCGGAGATGGAGGAAGAGGCAGGCAGCACCGACCCTGTGGTCAGGAGCCCGCTGCAAGCAACAACCCCACTAGGCCTGGTGGAGATTCTGGCACAGCTCCCCCGAGACCGGGAGTGTGCGCAGACCGAGCTGGAGCGCCTCGCACGGAGGATGGCCCAGGTGCAGCGAGAGACGCTGATGGAGTGGAGCAGAGAGATGGCCCTGCAGGCAGGAACCCGCCAGCGGAGCACGCCACCCGAGACGAGGAGTCAGACCGCCTCTGAGGATGGTGCAGGAGGAATCAAGGCCTGAGACGACGCCGAGGAAGGAGCTAAAGAAACGGAGGCAGGTAAAGGGGATGTCACTACCCCGAGCCGAGAAGCCGTGAGCCTGCCCCAGCTCCCCGTCGCAGAGCCCGAAATTTCCTCTGCCGTGCCCGTTGTTGCACCGTCACTGCTCCCGACTAGGCCTCAAACAGAAGCCGCGGCCACGCCCCCTGTGACGTCACGCGCCTCAACCCTGAGCGCGGCCAAGCAGGAGACGTCACCGGCCTGGTCGCAAGGCCGAGTGCCCCCGGGCGCCGCAGTACCAACAGCACCCTCTACCTCCACTGAGCCACCGGCCTGGTCGCTGGGCCAAGTAACCCCGGGCGCCGCCGTCTTTACGGTGCCCTTTACGTTCAAGGTGCCCCAGGCCTGGTCGCAAGGCCTGGTGAACCCGGGCGCCGCCACCACCACCGCGCCCTCAACTTCCACAGCGCCACACCTGGGTGAAGACCTATTTACCCAACACACATGCCCGGATGGGCAGCCTTTTGTATGGCCACCGGAGTATCACCAACTTCAACTCCAAAAGGAAAGGCCCCTGTGCGAGCCCCTGATTCCGACTCCGAAGCCCGTCAAGAGGACCCCGCTCTCGTTGGAGGAGGCGCAGTTTGAGTGGGACCCCACTGGAGGAGACCTCATGGGGTTCACCCAAGAAACTCGGGCGGCCGCAGCTGAGCGTGCGGAGTGCTGCCGCCAGCAGTTGGAAGTCTTTGAGCGAGAGCGGAGAGAGAGGCGGGTCCGTGAGCAGCAGATGCAGATACAGAGCGCGGAACAGAAGAGTCGGACCCAAAGGAACCCCCGTGCAGCTCATGGTCCCCGTGCCACCGGGACTGTGATTAAATTCCAACTGCAGCACGGTTGGGGTTTCATCAGGGATCATCACACCCCCGGCGACGTCTTTGTGACCAGAAGAGACGTGGAGTCCCATCTGCCGGAGGGACACAGAGGTCGTGACCTATATGTAGGGGACGAGGTCACGTTCACCCGGCACAAGTGTGCCAAAGGACCCTACGCTCTCCATGTACACCGGCTGACGGAGGAGGAGCTACGGTGTGAAGAGGAGCAAGAGGATCCAGACGGGTCTGAAGGAGGAGCAGGAGTACGCCGTCATTAAAGTACGGTAAAGAGACTGTACATAGTTACCCGTCAGGGTATATACCATGCTGCTAACTTAAAATAAGGTCCCCGTTGGGACAAGTGTGAACTGTTCCAGTGTGTCCCATCTCCCCACAGGCTGAGGACTGTGAGCAGCCATCCCTTTTCCCCACTGGTCGAGGACTGAGAGCGGCCACCTTCCCTTGTATATAGTTGCGCTTTCTAAGGCGCCCCCTACCGGTTTTATAGGAAACTGTTGTTTTTCTTGAAGAGACTGTTGCACTTTACCCGGTCACAAGTTGCACCGTGGCCGGAGGAACAAGAATGTTTATATGAAAAAGTTTTATGTTGATAATATATGATGTTTTATATGTTTATGTTTTATGAAAAAAAATTGTATGTTTGTGGATGTTTTTATTCTTTTACAGCCCGAGGACGTGCTGTGATTTACCACGGGGGAATGTAGCACCCTGAGGATTCGGCTGCTACAGGGGTATTACACCTCAAGCCAGAGGTGTGGTATTCCACTCCCGGGTAAGGATGGAGTGTGGAACTGAGCTCAGTTAGCTGCATACACTACATACATCCCATTTCCGGGGGACAGATCGACGGTACTCTCACTAGTTTATGTGCAGGTACGATAGTGTCTGTCCCTGGCTGGAGTGGGAGGGGGGTGGAACATCCCAGTAGTGTAGGGGCAGATAGGGGGAGCAGTCTGGGTAAGGCTAGGAGCTCATTGGGTGCTGGTCACCTGAGCTCACACATAGAGGGAGTATATAAGGTGGGCACCATCTGAGATCAGGGTCAGTCAGTCTGTCAGTCTTTTTGCAGAGTCAGAGGAAGAGAGCAGAGGAGAAGAGCAGCTCCAAGGCCAAGAGAGAGAGAGAGGAGAAAGAAGGACCCAGAGGGGGAGAAGAGGGAACTCCAAGAACCCAAAATTAGACCAGAGGGTGAAGAGTTGGCACAAGGGTACCGGATCCCAAGCTGGTGGAGGGCACTAATCCTTAGCCAGAGACCGGAGGTCGTGGGCAGGATCTGCCACGACCACCCACTAAATCCACCCGGAAGGCAAACCGTGCATAGGGTCAGGGAACCCAGAGACAAGGGTTTTACCAACAAGAGGCCCGAGGGAGCCGGACTTAGGTGGATCCCTGGTGGGGAAGGCCAGAGAGAAGGACAAGTCAGAAAGGGAGCTCAGGAACACGCTCCAGAATCACCTGGGGGTTGGCCGAGTCCAGGACCTGGTGGACGCAGCACGGCTCGGGTGGTCACTCAAGGCCGGAGTGACCAAACAAAAGCAGTAAGTAAAAACCCTGAACTGCACAGTCCACAGTCTCATTACCATCCTCACTGCACCTCCACAACCACCATCCTCTGCAACTGACCCCATGAGGCTATACCCCTCCGGTTGGGGGTTATACTACCCGAAGCTGCACACACACCACCAGCCTCAGCGGACCCTGCTGCAGCGGCGGCCGTAGTGACCGCAAATCAACGGGTGGCGTAGTCGACATAAAAGAACATCCAGTAACATCTGTAGGACTGCCACACACTGAGCTTGACACCCTGGGCACGGACCGGGTCACCGCCACTCGGAGACTACAACCCCCATCTGATCCGGCTCCGGGTATCCCCCAAACAACACTGGCCCAGGGGGCGCGTCATGTGCTAAATGCCTGGGTCCACAATCAGTGTCTGCGGGTGATACCACTGCCTCTTCCCTTGAGCTACGTGCTTGCCAATCCCTTGTCCAGGATGCAGGCACGGATGCCTCCTGCCCTGCACCTGTCATAGCACATTTGCAAGCGCCATCAGCAACCACATCCAATTCTTTGTCCTAGCACAGCATTCAACTGTCCCTACCCCAGTCCTTGGAACACAAGAAAAAATACCCAGCCACCCACAGGCCCAAACACTAAACAGCCACATTTCCAGACTGCTTGGCCTGGAAATGCTGGCGTTTAGGCTTGTGGACACTGAGGCTTTCTGCAACCTCATGGCAGAGGCCTTCCCATAGTGCTCAGTCCCCATGCTCAACTTAGTGGTCAGCAGTTTCTGAAAACATACCCAGATTTGTCTATACTACTTGTGAAGGTACGCCGCGAGTGCGCTCATTTCCGCAAATCAGCTACAGCTGCTGCTGGCTTTGCAGTGCTGCTGAATGTCTTGCAAGTGCCAGCTCACCAATTGGTGTGCGATGTGACCACGGGCTGGAAATCCACATTACACTTGTAGGAAAGGCTCTGTGAACAGCAGAGGGCAGTAGTTAAATACCAGCTAAAACATCGGTTTTCCGGTCAGGCTACACACATAACAACCGACGAGTGGGCATGGATGTCTGACATCTGTGAGGTTCTACAAAACTTTGCGGAATCAACCAAGATGGTGAGCAGCGATGACACCATAATCAGCTTAAAGCCACAGCCCCGCTATTTGGTCAGTATTTGCTCACTATTTTTTCTCAGGAGTGGGAGACAAAACCAGGAGTGGATGATAAGTGCAGAATTGGTGCACTTGTTTCTATAATAGCTTCTCTCTGATTGTTCCTCATCTGGTTTTGGTTCCCACTTCTGTGAAAAAATACTGACCGAATACTGATCAAATACTGATAGTCGGGCCATGGCCTAGCCATCCGTCTTCTGTGACTACTCAAATTCTTGCTGCTCACAATTAAAGAGGAAGCTTTACATGTAGACGAGGTGGCGATGGACAAATAAAGTACACAAGGTGACGCTACCGAGCCCAGCCTCATCTCATCTTCTCTGCGCGGATTGGGTGATAATGAGGAGGTGGCTTAGGAGGTGGAGGAACAGGAGATGGTTGCCTGCACTACAGAGGGTACTGCCCACACCAGCTTCATCTGTTCAGAGTGGATGGACTGAAGAGGAGGAGGAGGAGATAGAGAGTTGTCCTCCTGGTGGGGACAGGGAAGTCTTACCTGCTGGGAGTCTAACAGACATGGTTGACTTTATGTCCTGCTGCCTTTCCCGTGACCCTCGTGTTATACACATTTTGGCCAACACTGTTTACTGGTTGTTCACCCTTCTCGACTCACGCTACAAGAAGAACTTTATATCTCTACTTCCTAATGCGAAGAGGGCTATTAAAATGGTGCAATACCAGAAAGCCCTAATTGAACAATTAGTAGAAAAAATTCCATCTGCCAGCTCTGGCAGCAGAGGTCATACTTCCTTTGGCAACCAAGGAGGAGAGATGAGGGAGACACATACCAGGTCCAATGTGGCACCCCAGGAGTCCGGTTGCCACAGTGGCATTGCCTCCCTCACAAGGTGGTGATGCCATGCCTGGAAGCAAGGAGGGGTCCCCTAGTCAGGTTTTGCTAGCATGCAACACTTTCCTGGCTCCAGACCAGCAAGTGGAGCTCCTCCCCTTAGCAACTGGATCTGGAGGCGGGGTTAGTTAGTGTGAGGAGAACAGACAGGAGTTGAAGTCAGGACGTCGACGAGGAAAGACCTAGGGAGTGGAGCTGCACGGCAGTTCACCCCAGAGGAACGCGCAGAAGAACCGGACACCGGAGTCCGAGGTTGTGGGGCACCGAAAGCCCAGCAGCAGAAACCAGAGGGCAGGAGACTGCAGATCTCCTGGCCCCATCAGATGCCCAGAGGCTCAGCAGCATGATAGGGCCCAGCACTGCCACGTGGGAGTGACACTCCAGGAAGGCCCGAGCTGCCAGCCATACGGGTGAGCGCAAAGCCGTTTTACTCAGGGACGAGGGACACAGCATAGCTATACGCAGCAGGGCCAAAGAGGTAGCGCAAAGGGAAGGCCTACAACTCCACCTGGCTAGGTGGATCCCCCAACTTGCTTCCAGGCTGCCCAGGCCTCTACTACCAGCTAGTACCCGTGCCCCGGTCTGCCAAACCACCGCAAGTAAAGATAAGAGGAAACCGCCATTAAGTTGTGGACTGATTATTAACTGCGCCATCCTCTGCACTACACCATGACAGCAATGTCTACACTGCCCTGGAGCTAAGCTCTACCTGTGGAGAGCTAAACCAACTCTGCTGCATTAACAACAGCTCCAGAGGACCTGCTCCGCAGCGGCGGCTCCCTTTAGCCGCATACCACAGATGGCGTCACGAACTGTATATAAGAACTTTAATTCCCCTGTAAATATCCCCTTTTTATTGACCGCCCTGGGTCACGGACCGGGTCACCGCCACTGTGACATCTCCCCTAGCAATGACCGGCCCGGCACCGAGTACCCAAGTACCCCACGGCCCAGGGGGCGCGTCAATTTGGCATCACGAACAGGATTCACGAAGCCCGGTATAACCGGGTCCTGTGTGCCATAGACTGTACTGAACTGTGTTATCATGTCATTTGCCGTCAGCCGAGGGGAAGCAGGAGGCCCCGATCTGGAATCGCTGGGTAAGAGATCCTTCCGCCTGCAGAGCAGCAGACTGGTACGTCAGCAGACGCCCAGGACCTGGCTGAGGTTCACTAGGGGGGAGGAGGATGCCCAACCGAGAAGAGGATTCAGCCGCGGCCGCTGCCACTGTAATGCCGTTATCAATGCCGTATATACCAGGGGCGGCGTGGTTGCCCCAGTACTCAGGGGAGTCGCACACCCTGAACGACTTTGAGGAGAGACTGCGCAGTTTGTTTAAAGTGTACCCCCTGTCTGAGGAGCAAAAAGTCAGCATCCTCATAGGCAAGCTAATCGGTGCAGCCCAGAGAGAGGTGAAGTCCTGGCCGGGCAGGGACAAAGGCACTGTCAAGGAAATACTGGCCCGGTTGAAAGATACCTTTGACACCCGCACCGCAGCAGAAATTAAGATGAAGTTCTACGGGTGCAAACAAAGGGTGCAGGACAGTGTACGGGACTATGCTCTAAACCTGCAGGAGGCACTGCGAGCTATCAAACAGGTAGACCCTGACAGTGTGCGAGACGAGGACAGATTGATAACTGAGCAGTTTATTGAGGGGCTCCTGTCTAACGCTCACTGGACACAGCTGCGCATTATGGCTCTGCAAAACCCTGATCTGGACTTTGCGCAATTTAAAGACCGAGCCATCAGGGTGCTGCGAGAACAAACCCTAGGCGGCACTGCATCCCTTCGGCGTCCAGCTATCACATACCACCAGGAGGTGGCGTCCTTTCCCCCAGCACCTGTGGAGGCTGACACGCAGACTCTAGACAATGACCCGTCTGCAGACCTACGCCTTCAGGTCCAGGAGCTGACCAAAAGAGTGGCTACACTAACTAAAAGCGTGCAGGCCATGCAAGTGTCTCCAAAGGAAAAGATCCAGCTGGCTTCCAGTCCAGATGACGTCCCGTCGCAACGACAGAGAAGAATTCCACCGACCAGAGGAAGGAACAGCGATCGCTACGACCAGGACTGACAACCCATCTGCCGCCGCTGTCAAAAGGCGGGGCACTACGCAAGATTCTGTAATTTAAATGAACAACCCCTGGGGCGGAGGGCCAACCCCCAAGAGTAAGACGACCAGGCCCACAAAGCTGGCGAGACAAGTAAGTGGGAGCATGACCGGTCCTGCCTGTCGTGCTTGATGGCATCCCGATGAACGCACTGCTGGACACTGGGTCCCAGGTGACAACGATGCCATATATCCTTTATAACCAATACTGAACTGATTCAGACATTACCCGTCTTCCAGATGAATATCTTAGTATCTATTCCAGCAATGGTCAGCCCTTGCCTCAGGTGGGGTATAAAGAGGTGACCATAAAAGTTGGCCGAGTAGAACTGCCATCACAAGGAATGATTATTGCTGATATTAATCGCCGAGAAAGTCATCCTATGATAACTATAGGCACCAATGTGATAGAGAATTGTCTTGGGGAAATTATTCTTTTGTTCCAGCAGGTCGCAGAGACTGCCAGTTCCAGTCAGCAGCGAGTTCTGCAGAAGGAGATCAGAGCCCTGATGAAAAAACAACAGGTAGAGCTGTCTGGTGGAGAAGTCGGAAGTGTCAGGATGAGTGATCCATTCCCCATTGCAATGCCCCATAGGAGTGAAATGATAATATGGTGTCGGGCAGCAATAGGTCTCAAGGGTCAAGATTATCAGGCCCTGGTAGAACCTATGTACTCTGATAGTAGGCCCACCATCTTGACAGCCAGGGGTGTAGTCGAAGGGGAGAGTACCGATACGCATCCTGAATTGTGGGGAGAAAGAGGCCCATTTACCCCGGTATGCTACCCTTGCTAAGCTGTTCACTGTCAGTAACAATGCAATAAAGGCAGTGGAACCCTTGCTTCCATCCAAACCGGCGGAGGATAACGGCTCCAAGGGGCAGATGGAGGATTGGTGTCAGCAGCTACAAGTAGGCACTGACTCCACCCCTTTGCACCAAAAGCATGGAGTATACCGGATGGTCCATGAATATGAGCGAGTCTTTAGCAAACACCCACTAGACTTTGGGCAGGTAAAAGGGGTCCAACATCATATCCCCACAGGAGATCATCCGCCTATTAAAGATAGGTACCGGCCTGTACCCCCAGCTCACTATCAATGTGCCAAAGGAATGTTACAGGAGATGAAGGAGGCTGGGGTGATCAGAGATAGTTGTAGCCCCTGGGAAGCTCAATTAGTTCTCGTTAGAAAGAAGGATGGTACAATGAGGATGTGTGTTGATTACAGGCAGATTAACTGCATTACACATAAGGACGTCTACCCATTACCCAGAATTGAGGAATCATTAGCAACATTGAGATCAGCTAACTATTTCTCCACTTTGGATCTCACCAGTGGGTATTGGCAGGTTCCTGTGGCCGAGGCGGACAGAGAAAAGACCGCATTTACAATACCAATGGGCCTCAGCGAGTTCAACTGCATGCCATTCGGGCTCTGCAACACCCCAGGAATCTTCCAGCGGTTAATGGAGTGTTGCCTAGGACACAAAAACTTCGAAATCGTCCTGCTGTACCTAGATGATGTAATTGTCTACTCAAAGACATATGAAGACAACCTGGAGCACATGGCCGAGGTGTTCGAAGCCCTATCTGGTTATGGCCTGAAGGTAAAGCCGTCCAAGTACCACCTGTTGAAGCCGAAGGTGCAGTGCCTAGGTCATGTGGTAAGCGCCGAAGGTGTAGCACCAGACCCTGAAAAAGTCACCGTGATCATGGACTGGCCCATACCCTCCACTATCAAGGATGTGCGGCAGTTCCTCGGGCTGGTAGGCTACTACAGGAGATTCATCAAGGTTTCACCAAGATAGCGGCACCCATGCAGGACCTCTTCGTGGGCCAGTCCAAGAAGGCCAAGAACCCGAAACCTCCGTTCAAATGGGGTAAACCAGAAGACGAATCTTTCACTCGACTGAAAATGGCTCTTACGGGAGACGAAGTCCTGGCCTACCCCGACTATGGCCAACCCTTTATACTTCATACGGATGCCAGCAATGTGGGATTGGGAGCGTTGCTGTCCAAGGTACAGCAGGGCAGAGAGAGAGTGATTGCCTACGCTAGCGGGAAGCTCCGGCCCATGGAAAGGAACCCCGACAACTATAATTCCTTTAAGTTGTAGTTTCCAGCCATAGTCTGGGCTGTAACAGAGCGCTTCAAACACTACCTCGCCTCCTCCAGATTTACAGTCTTCACGGACAACAACCCGCTGACGCACCTGGAGACTGCGAAGCTTGGTGCCCTAAAACAACGATGGATGGCCCGACTGTCTAACTATGAGTTTACCATCAAGTATCGGACGGGGCATAAAAACACAAATGCTGATGCGCTGTCCAGGATGTCCAACTTGCCAGATGGAGGAGAAGACCCGGAATATCTGGAGGAGATAGAGCTACCCGCTTTCCATTGTCACGGGGTGACCCAGTGCTCCCACTGTGTGAGGGACAAGTGCTCCGCCAGCAGAGAGGCCACGTTCAACCCATTGCCCCATCATGGATGGGCAGAGACGCAGGATAGTGACCCAGCTGTCCGCCTGGTAAAGGAGTTGCTGACACAAACTGACTCACACACTGATCCAGATGCTCCACAGGAGACCCAACAGTTGTGGAAGCAGAAGGGCAAACTGTTCATCTACGAGGGAAAGCTGTCTCGAAGAAGTATCAACTCCCGGACACACGAACTGGTCTGGCAGGTGGTAGTCCCGAGGTGGGATGCTCCAATGGTCTTAGAAGCGTACCACGATGGAGCAGGACACTTTGGGTGGAAGAAGTTGGAAGTCCTGCTACGTGAGCGATTCTACTGGGTTGGCATGAGGAAAGCAATCGAGAGATGGTGTCGAGAATGTGGTCCATGCAACCTGAGAAGGAAAGACCGTGATAGCCAGAGGGCTCCCCTGCGGCCCATAATCACCAAACAACCACTTGAACTGATAGCCTTGGACTACATGAAGCTAGCCCCAAGCCGGTCAGGCTATGTCTACGCTCTCACCATAGTAGACCAGTACTCCAGGTTCTTGGTGGTAGTGCCAGTGAAAGACCAGACGGCTCAGACGGCAGCCAAAGCGTTCCAACAGCACTTTTGTCGCCCGCACGGTTACCCTGAACGGGTGCTTACCGACCAAGGTCCAGCCTTTGAAGCAGAGGTGTTCCAGGAATTCTGTAACTTGTACAGCTGCAAGAAAATAAGGACGACGCTGTATCATCCCCAGACCAATGGGTTGTGTGAGAAAATGAACCAGGTGGTAATAGACCTGTTGAAGACTTTGCCCCTTGAAGAACGTAGCCTTTGGCCAGAGAAGTTATCAAATTTGGTGGACCTATATAACCACATCCCGGTGAACTCCACCAACTGTACACCCGCTTACCTGATGAGAGCAATAGCTGGCAAGCTACCCATTGACTTAGACATGGGAGTCTTAACACCAGAAACAACATCACCAGATGCAGATTGGGATACAGAGTGGCAGCAACAATACCGCAAGGTGGAAGAATGTGTGGAGAGAAGATTGTCCCAGGCGAGACAGAAGCAGGAGAAAACTTGCAATCAGCACGCACCTGCAGTTGCCTTGTCACCTGGAGGTTGAGCCATACACCGTCCTACCCTCAAATTATGATAACACCAAAGTGTGCCTCATCAGAAAAGATGGAGGGGAAACTTCAGCGGCAGTCTCAAGAGACCACTTGAAGATATGTCCTGAACAGTTGAAACACAGAGAAGACCAAGACAGCCCTCAGCCCACAAAAAAAGTGGAGGAAACGGTCCAGACAGTCCTTGGAGCATTTCCCCGGTCTTGGACACAGGTGAACAGAGCAATTGTGGTACCTGTCCTAACCTTTCTCCAAGCTGCCTCACCGGAAGCTGCAGAGGCTCCAGAACATCTGGAAGACCAGTCGGCCCCAGAGACAGATGCTTCATCAGCAGCAGATCAGGAGAATCTACCCTCTGCTAGCAGTGAACCTGTCATACCCAGGGTGAGTCAAGGAATTCGTTGGAGATTACCCAGCCTACCGGTGTTACCTCAGACTACCCGTAGTGTAGTTCACACTGAACCCACCACACCAGGGGTAGACACTAGGGACCAGGGTAGGTTAGTGACAACAAATGTACTACATAGATCGACCCGGAGTACTAAAGGTCAGCTCCCTGCCCGCTGGAGGAACTAAAGTGTAAGAGAACTAAAGAGTATGTTATAAATAGTTGTAATTGTTAAATAATGCTAGAAATATATATATTTGTTAAATTTATGGACAATTGGACCACAGGACTAGGTGTGGTCAGGACAATGTTGGATATAGTTACTAATTGGCCTAGAAAATAAACCGCAGGCGTGGCTGAAGACCAGGCCCACCGAAAGAGTGCCCTGAAGCCACTCCCAGGGACGATACACAAAGTGGGTTGATGTGGTTCCCACCAGCCAAATTTCAGTAACCCGGATTGTGGTGTAAAGACTAAGCGCCGCAGTGACTGCTGCACGTTTTGCTTGGGTTTTTGTAGTTTTTGCTTTTTGAGATTTTGTAAACTGTTTGTAATGCGAATTGTTATTGTTAATTGTTAATTTTAAAAGGTATCCTCAGTCCGGGAGTACTGAAGTTAACTAGGGGGGAATGTGGCACCCCTGGAGTCCGGTTGCCACAGTGGCATTGCCTCCCTCACAAGGGGGTGATGCCATGCCTGGAAGCAAGGAGGGGTACAGTGTCCATTTTAGGACATGCATATAAAATTATATCATCGCACACTCAAGGGTTCTAATGCAGTGTTCATTTATTAACATTGGCATAACATCAAACCGATCAAACGTGATTGCGACAGTGATTGGCGACAGAAGACGTTTCGGCCTTATCCAGGCCTTATTCATTGAGTCGCACTACTAAAAGAGAGGAAATACGGTGTTAAGAGTAGGAATATAGGAAATCACATTGGTTAAACAGAAATTCCATATTATACACTATTGAAGGACGAGAGGGGGAAAGGGGAGGGGGGGAGGGGAAAAAAAGGAATGGGGGGGAGAGGGGAGAGAGAGATAGAAGCAAAGGGAGGCAGAATAAAATCACAATTATACATATATACATTACATACAGTGGAATCATCAAGTAACATAAAGTATGCTGTAGGGTTACCTTAAGTGGGTTCAGATGAAGGTATATGCCATAAGAGATAGAACAGAAATCTTTAAATGGTGCTGTAATGGTAAGAAATGCATGTTAAGCGCCTAGAGAATCATGCAGGGTTTTTTTTTAGAGAAGACGGACCACTACCTTTAATGTCTCTTGGTTCACGGCCTATAGGAGACTTTCTTACTGGTGTGACATGAAGTCTCTACGTCTTGATACAGTGCTGGGGTCCCTGTTGTGGCTGTTTCATGTAGTAGACAGGAGCGGTGTGGCCTTTTCCCTCTATTGCTATTCATATAGTGTGGAGGACTGGAGTAGGGAGAATGTCCCAATTAGTAGATGAGGTGGGGAAAGAGGGAAAGGGGAGGGCTCCTGGGAGCTGGGTACCTCGTTCCTGTTAGCTTCCGCTTCTGGCTGTGGTGCAGGAGTCCCAGATATGGCTCGTTGTAGCAGGGGAGGAGGAGGGCGGCGTGACCGTCTCCCAGCGCTGTGGAATGTGCACTGGGAGTCCTCATTTAAGTATGTGCGCGCTGAGCGCTGGGGCGGAAGTGCGTCACAAAAGGGGGCGGGGAACCGGAAGTGACGTCGCGCTAGTGGAAAACACATGTATGTGTGTTTTGGTTGCTATGGTGCGCTGTAATCACTGATGGCAGGCTGGCTAACGCACGCGCAGAGCGTGTACACATCACAGCATATCGTGTCATGCCAGTAAAGGAGCATTCAGCGCTGCTAGGGGTGAGAGCTCCATAGGGAGAGAAAAGAGGGTACTCCAGTAAATCATCCATGAGGAATATATAATCCACAGGAATTGTGGTAGTGGAACAGGATTAAGGTGACTAAACCTCATTTTTAGAAAAAGGAAATCTATGTGCACAAATTGTTCTCTATATGTCCTGGGTCCCTTAATACAGTATATGTAGTCATTGGTAGTACAGATAGTAGTGTACTTGTAGTAGTGTTGCCTATTAAGGGGGGCAAATGATAAGAGGGATATCATGGCATATACAAGGGCACATCAATAAGTCAGAAAGGGTAACTCACCTAAGAGTGTGTTCAATGGGTCTGTAGGAACAAAAAGGTCAGTGATTAGGGGTGAGAGAAATAAACTCAGTAGGTTAAATGGCAATTTGTAGAATCAATGGATCCAGTCAATTTCTCGGTTCAAGCCTTTAGGGGATAGTGTCTGGAGTGTGTGGATCCAGTAGGACTCCTGCTGTTTCAGTAATTTAATATGGTTGCCACCCCTCCTTGGTCTTGCCACATATTCAATTACTTGGAAGCGGAGTTGGGCCACTGTGTGTCTAGCTCTGGTAAAGTGATTGGGTAATGGGAGCCAATTTTTGCAGCAGCGGATGGTAGACTTGTGGCTCGCTATGCGATCTTTAATATGTTGTGTGGTTTCCCCTACGTATAGAAGACCACACGGGCATTTGATGATGTAGACCACAAAATTTGAATCACATGTGAAAAAGCCTCTGATGGGGTAGCTTTTCCCTGTCCTTGGGTGCGTGATGGTATCAGATTTAATGATGTTGGAACATGCTGCACAATTGAGGCAGGGGAAAGTACTGTGACGACGGGTACTGAGTAGTGTTGAGCCACCCCCGTAGTGTTCGAGTTCGGTTCGGTTCGTCGAACACCCGTGTGTTCGCCGAACTGTTCGTCGAACTGTTCGTCGAACACCTTCGAACACCGTTAAAACCAATGGCAGGCAAACAAAAACACATAGAAACACATAGAAAACACCTTCAAAGGTGTCCAAAAGCTGACAAACTGCTCAGAAGACACAACTAACACATGGAAAAGTGACAAGTACATATAGTCATGCGAAAAGAAAAGAGGTGGAGGAGTAAAAGGAGGGGGAGACACAGATATAGGCATGTCATGCCCTTCTAAAATCCAAAAAGTGAGAAGCCGAGACGGCCAGTCCGCTCCTGCCCGTGCCACCTCCGTGTCGCCGGGTTTGTGCCAGAGCCGCGGTGAACCCTGACGGCCAGCCCCCCTCTCCCAATACTGGTGCCTGTCCGCTGGTGGGTCGAGAGAGCCCCCCTGTGGTGGAGGCAGCTCTAAGCTTTTTAATTTAAATTGTCCCTCTAATTTGAATGAATACACTTTAAATCCATTTACAAGGATCTATTGGAGGGCAAGTCTCATGCCAGCAGCCGCGTAATTCCAGCTCCAGTAGCGTCCACTAAAGCTGCTGCAGTTAAAAAGCTTTTATAAGGATCGAGCTCGGCTGTCCACCGCAAGGCATCCTAGTGCCAGTCCCAGCCCCTATGCCTTGGGGTGCCTCCTGATGCTCTTCACTAAGTATCCCGTGGTCCCGAAGCATTTCCTTTGAAAAAATTAAGTGTCCAAACTACAGGTGGTGTAGCTTGCTTAACAGCCGGGATAATCCGCTGACTAGCAGACACTGCTACTAGGCACAAAGTATTTCCTGGGCTAGATGCAGTTAAAAATTTGTAAGTAGATACTCTCGTTGGATGCTGAGAAAGCATTCCATAGAGTCTCCTGGCACGCCATATATGATTCTCTTAAAAAGCTTGGGGTAGGGGTCTAGGGGACCCTTTTATAGCCAAAATCACGGCTTTGTATCACAATACGTCACCTAGGCTGAAGATAAATGGAACTGTAGCACCGAGGGCTCGGTTGCTACAGACGTATTGCACCTCACCCAGAGGTGTGATATCTCACTCTCAGATAAGGAAGTGTTGGTAAGAAAGGCCAGACAAAGGACACACAAAGGGGGTCCTGTGAAGCGCTCCAAAGTTATCTGGGAGTTGTCTGAGCCCCTCACCTGGTGAGCACAGTACGACGTGGGCAGCCGTTACCTGCAGACGTGGTCTGGATAATAAGAACTGTGAGTAAAGGCCCTGAACTGCATCACTGACTCCGTGTCGTTACTGCTGCTGCCCTGCACCATCACCCCCATCCTCCGCATACACTGCCCTGAGGCTATACTCCTCCCGTGGGGAGTTATGCTACGCTCTGCTGCACCCACAACACCAGCCTTAGCGGTCTGCCCTGTAGCGGCGGTTCACTCTGACCGCAATCCACGGGTGGCGTAGTCGGACATTTAAACATCAAAACCACATAAATAGTTCCGCCACTGGTTTGACCGCCCTGAGCCACGGAACCGGATCGCCGCCACGAAGACTACAACCACCAGCATCCACCAAAAAGGGTCCGGCTCCGGGTGTCCCAAGGCCCAGGGGGTGCGTCAGAACATTTTCATCACCTTTCACAATCACCAATGGGACAAGGCAGGGATGTCCTCTGTCCCCTCTCTTATACATCCTAGTGACGGAGCACCTGCTCTCATCAATTCGCCATAACCCCAATATTAGGTGGATTGAGGTGGGAGGCACCGAGTACAAGTGCTCTCTATTTGCTGATGATGTCCTAGTATATATCACTCAATCACATATATCCATCCCTGCTGTTATGGCTGAAATAGATCACTTTGTTACATGGTAAAATTTTAAAATCAATGCAGCGAAGTCTGAGGCCCTCGATGTCTCCCTCCCTAAATCCATATAGGATTCCATCCAGTCCAACTTTCCCTTTGCCTGGCCCTCACAGGGTATCAAATACTTAGGAATTCCTATTCATAGAGACCTCTCCCATCTATGTTATCTTAATTTTGGGCCCTTTATTGAACAATTCCATACAGACCACGGTTGGCAAGTTAGAACTGTAAGATTCACTACGTGAACCACTGGTGTTTTGTGGAAAAGCACATGTAAGATTCTCAACAGTCTCTGCTGATACTCCTGCATGCGTGCATCCCTTTCTATGGCAGGAATAATTTCTGCAAATTTACTTTTGTACCGGGGATCTAACAGTGTGGCAACCCAGTAGTCAGGATTATTTCTAATTCTCACAATTCGAGGGTCATGTTGCAGGTAGTGCAGCAAGAAGGCACTCATGTGTGTTGCGCATCCAGGAGCACCAAGTCCCTGTTGTGTTGGTGGCGAGGTAACAATCATGCTTCCTTCCTCTGTCCTCTCCCCCCAACCTCGCACAACAGAAATGTGATCAAGGTCTCCCTCATCTGATGAGTCTTCCATCAGTTCGTCCTCCACTTCTTCCTGGGCTCCTGCACCTTCCTCACTAGTTTGGCTGCTACCATGCGCCCTGGTAAAATCATCTCCCCCACCCTCACGCCTGCCGCCCTGGTGCTGCCGACCGTCTGGACCTTGCAGATGTTAGCCCTTCCGCATACAACTCCTCCTCCTCTACTTCCTCCACCTCCTCTTGTGCCACCACCTGACTCCGAATTCTGTTTAACATGTGCTCCAGCATGTAAATCACCGGAATAGTCATGCTGATAATGGCATCGTCAGCACTAAACATCTTCGTCGCCATTTCAAAACTGTGCAGAAGGGTGCATAGGTCCCTGATCTGAGACCACTCCTCCAGCGTGATTTGCCCCACCTCTGAATCTCGTTGGCCCAGGCTATACGTCAGAACGTATTGCACCAGGGCTTGTCGGTGCTGCCACAGTCGCTGCAACATGTGCAGAGTTGAATTCCACCGGGTAGGCACATCGCATTTTAGCCGGTGAAGTGGCAGGCCCAACGACTTCTGTAGAGATGTAAGTCGCTGAGCTGCGGGATGCGAACGGCGGAAGTGAGCACACAGCGACCGTGCCCTCTGCAGAAGGCCATCTAGTCTGGGATAGTGGGCTAAAAATTGCTGGACAACCAGGTTCAACACGTGAGCCATACAAGGCACGTGTGTGACATTGCCCCGGCGAAGGGCCGCACCCAGGTTTGCAGCATTGTCGCACACGGCCTTCCCTGGTTTCAGGTCCAGTGGAGACAACCATTCATGAAATTGGTTCTCCAGAGCTGACCACAACTCCTCAGCTGTGTGACTCACATTTCCCAGACATTTCAATGTAAAAACCGCCTGATGACGTTGAGCCCTACTGCCAGCATAGTAAGGAGGTGTGCAGGATCCCTTCTGCGCAGTTAGAAAGCTTGTGGCATGACCAGACAGGCTTTGGGTGCAGGTGGAAGAACGAGAGGAGGTTGAGGAAGCAGAAGCAGTGGAGGAAAAATGACATAAAGAGGATTGACGCACAACTCGTGGGGACGGCAAGACTTGGACAGCAGCCCCTTGTCCTGCTGTCACCATAGTTACCCAGTGCCCAGTCAGCGATATGTAACGCCCCTGTCCATGCCTACTCGTCCAAGTGTCTGTGGTGAAATGCACCCTGTCACACACAGAGTTTCTCAAAGAAGCGGTGATGTTGTGTGCGACATGCTGGTGGAGCGCAGGCACACCTTTCTTTGAGAAGTAGTGCCGACTGGGCATCTGGTACTGGGGCACTGCGACGGACATAAGGTCTCGAAAATCCTCTGTGTCCACCAGGCGGAAAGGCAGCATTTCTGTAGCCAAGAGCTTGCAGATGGTGAAATTCAACCTCTTAGCTTTCTCATGGCTAGGAGGAAATGGTCTTTTACTTGTCCACATCTGAGGGACCGAGGGCTGGCTATTGTGCTTAGACGGGGTTGATAAGGGTGTCCCCGGCAAACTGCCGGTCTGTGAGGAAGATGCAGGCGGACATGTTAGGTTGCCTTGATCCAAAGGTGGTGCTATCGATGTCGGACAGCGCTCAAGACCAGCTGGTGTTACCACCTCCAAAGAAAATGATGACCTGCCAATCACGCTGGCTGTTGCGGGTAAAGAGGTGGCAGGTCTGCACCCCAAAACAGGTGTGACTGCTGTCCCCCCAGTCACAGAGGATGAAGAGGCCGCGGATGCACAAGATATGGCAGACGGTGGTTGGCCCGGCCGGCTAGACCGCATTGTAGCACACTGAGCTTCCCACTGCAACTTATGCTTCATGTCCATGTGCCGGTTCATGCATGAAGTACTCAAACTATGTATTTTTTGGCCTCTACTTAGCTTTTGCTGACAAATGTTACAGATAACACGAGTTGGGTCATCTTTATCGATCTGAAAAAATGCCCAGGCTATGCAAGGCTTAGCACCCATGCGACCTGAAGAGCCACCACGACTTGTGGTGAGAGGCAGAGTTGTGTTTGAGGATGCAGTTGTTGACGTGCTTCCAGTACTACGTCTCTGTCCAGGAAGGCGCAACCTGACCTCGTCGTCACTAGCATCTTCCTCCACCTCCTCTGCTGACCTCATCTCTTGGCTGACTGTGGGTTGACAGTAAGTGGGATCTCCGACCTCATCATCATCACCCTGTGCGTTATCACACCCGTCGTCCTCAGAGCCAACCTGTTCCTGCCCTGACAAAAAACTAAAGTTGTCGCTCCAATCAG
Organism: Phyllobates terribilis; assembly: GCF_046119375.1. Lineage (NCBI taxonomy): Eukaryota > Metazoa > Chordata > Amphibia > Anura > Dendrobatidae > Phyllobates > Phyllobates terribilis. The sequence goes on from NW_027362764.1 coordinate 406,795,033, forward strand.
GTATTTGAGTCTTATCATCGTCTTCCTCATTGTCTCCACCAACAGGAGTTACAGTTTGGGAATGAGGGTCTACATTATGGTCAGAACCTTCTGCGTCTGGTCCTGGATCCGACTCATAAAGATTCTGGGCATCAGTGCAGATCATTTCCTCGTCTGGATTCACAGAAGCGCTGGAGTCGACCTCTGATTCCCAGGCTATAGTATGAGTAAACAGCTCTGCAGACTCAACCATCTGTTCTACCTCATACTCAGACGGGCAGCTGGAGATTTGGGAGCTGTGAGGAAGCAAGTGCGATTTGGGTGACACCTTTGAGGACTGGAGTATTTGTGATGTTGAAGTTGATGTGGAGGAGAGCCCACTTAAAGGAGCACTTGATATCCGTTGAAGCACCTGCTGTTTTTGTGCCTCATCTGGAATTTGTAGCGATTGGCGTGGCCGTAAGAAAGGGATCTTATCACATTGTCCGCTAAAAGAAGTAGACATTTTAGTTTGGCTGGAAGATGGTCTTTCTTCTGCACCTACCCCATGGACACAACCTTTTTTCCCCTTCCCAACACGCCTATTCCCCTTTCCACCAGCAGCAGGCCTTTTTCCACTCATTTTGGTGGTTAACTAATTCACAACTCTGGAGTTGTTTGCACAAAAAAACAATGGATGGTAACCGAGCAGAGCTGAGTGGCCAAACTGTGGTATTAGGCCAAAACTATTGGCTGGGTTAGATGCAGAAAAAAATTATTTTTAATTTGCAACCTGATGGAGGTCAGTATAGATGGACTAATAGACCAAGTCCCACACACCGCTAGAAGCCCAAATATTTTTTCAGAGCTAGATGCAGAAATTTTTTTTATTCAATTTGCAAACTGATGGAGGTCAGTATAGATGGACTAATAGACCAAGTCCCACACACTGCTAGAAGCCCAAATATTTTTTCAGAGCTAGATGCAGAAAAAAATTATTTTTAATTTGCAACCTGATGGAGGTCAGTATAGATGGACTAATAGACCAAGTCCCACACACCGCTAGAAGCCCAAATATTTTTTCAGAGCTAGATGCAGAAAAAAATTATTTTTAATTTGCAACCTGATGGAGGTCAGTATAGATGGACTAATAGACCAAGTCCCACACACCGCTAGAAGCCCAAATATTTTTTCAGAGCTAGATGCAGAAAAAAATTATTTTTAATTTGCAACCTGATGGAGGTCAGTATAGATGGACTAATAGACCAAGTCCCACACACCGCTAGAAGCCCAAATATTTTTTCAGAGCTAGATGCAGAAAAATATTATATTCAATTTGCAACCTGCTGGAGGTCAGTATAGAAGGACTAATAGAACAAGTCCCACACACTGCTAGAAGCCCAAATATTTTTTCAGAGCTAAATGAAGAAAAAAATTATTTTTAATTTGCAACCTGATGGAGGTCAGTATAGATGGACTAATAGACCAAGTCCCACACACCGCTAGAAGTCCAAATATTTTTTCAGAGCTAGATGCAGAAAATTTTTTTATTCAATTTGCAACCTGATGGAGGTCAGTATAGATGGACTAATGGACCAAGTCCCACACACTGCTAGAAGCCCAAATATTTTTTCAGAGCTAGATGCAGAAAAAAAATATTTTTAATTTGCAACCTGATGGAGGTCAGTATAGATGGACTAATAGACCAAGTCCCACACACTGCTAGAAGCCCAAATATTTTTTCAGAGCTAGATGCAGAAAAAAATTATTTTTAATTTGCAACCTGATGGAGGTCAGTATAGATGGACTAATAGAACAAGTCCCACACGCTGCTAGAAGCCCAAATATTTTTTCAGAGATAAATGAAGAAAAAAATTATTTTTAATTTGCAACCTGTTGGAGGTCAGTATAGATGGACTAGTAGACCAAGTCCCACACACTGCTAGAAGCCCAAATATTTTTTCAGAGCTAGATGCAGAAAACAATTATTTTTAATTTGCAACCTGATGGAGGTCAGTATAGATGGACTAATAGACCAAGTCCCACACACCGCTAGAAGCCCAAATATTTTTTCAGAGCTAGATGCAGAAAAAAATTATATTCAATTTGCAACCTGCTGGAGGTCAGTATAGAAGGACTAATAGAACAAGTCCCACACACTGCTAGAAGCCCAAATATTTTTTCAGAGCTAAATGAAGAAAAAAATTATTTTTAATTTGCAACCTGATGGAGGTCAGTATAGATGGACTAATAGACCAAGTCCCACACACTGCTAGAAGCCCAAATATTTTTTCAGAGCTAGATGCAGAAAAAAATTATATTCAGTTTGCAACCTGATGGAGGTCAGTATAGATGGACTAATAGAATGATGCTATGCCCAAAAGATTTTACTTTACTAGGTGCAGTAAAAAAATTGGTATTCTATACACAGGTGGTATATCTTGCAACACAGATAGGCTACTCCACTGACTAACACACTCTGCAATAGGCCAAAAAGGATTAGCTTTGCTAGATTCAGCCAAATGCTGTGAAAAAAACTTGCACAGCACTGGCACAGACCTGCCTGGCAAAAACTGATAGGAACTGATGTAACCTAGTCCTGAAAAGGACTCCAATTACAATTAGTCTTTACTCCCACAATCTATCTATTTAAGAGCACAGACCTGCCTGATAAAAGTCGTAGGAAATGCTGTAACCTAGTCCTTAAAAGGACTGCAATCACAACTATTCCCTACTCCCAAGCTATCTGTATATTTGTGCGAAAATTGGCTTGAAATTAACAAGGTATAGCGCACACAGCAACAGCGGTGCCGTCTAACACGCAGCTGCAGCAGTGAGAAAATGGTGGCGACGGGGAAAATGGCTTGGTCTTATAGGGCAAGGACATGTGACATACACTGCCAATCACACATGCCCTTGCTTGTGTGAAAAAAAGCACTTCGCTCCGTGTGTGCGCTGCTGATAGGCTGACAGATTGCACCTCCCCACTGCAAATGCGGGAAAGAGAAAAAAAAATGGAGATCTTCATTGTTCCTGCAGAGATCCATCCCCTGCCCCTCCCCCCGCCCCGCTGTACACTCAAACTGCGTATTAACATTAATTTTCATCATTACTGAGAAAAAATCCAGTTATGATTTTGGTGCACGAACAGTTATCGAACATAACCTCGAACAGCCGAATTTTTCTCAAATTGTTCGTGTTCGCCGACCGGCTCGAACACCGCCCAAAACAGCTCGAATTTGAGATTGGCGAACAGTTTGAGTAGAACAACGCTCATCTCTAGTACTGAGTAGACGTTGGGAGTCAGTTGTGCGGGAAGATCCTATGTCAGCCCTAATAATCCTATCTCTGATGTTAGGGGCCCGCTTGACGCACATAAGTGCAGGATTGGTAAATGCGGGGATTTCTGGATAGGCTCTAGATAGGACAGGCCAATGCTTCCTAATGATGGCTTGGACTTTAGGTATTAGCGGATGGAAGGTATGTACAAATGGTATTCTCTCAGGGCTAGTAGTAATCAGCTGGGGTGGTTTGGGTTCTAATGCTCGGTCAGTCTCTTGTCGTAGGAGTTGGGTGGGGTAGTCACGTTCTTTGAATTTAGTCGCCATTTCCTGCAGACGTCGAGAGACTGTGTCCGGGTTGGATACGATTCGAGTCACCCTGTGGAATTGGGAACGTGGAAGGCTGTTTTTTGTAGATTTGGTGTGGCAGCTTGAGGAATGTAGGAGGCTGTTACAGTCGGTGGGTTTCGAAAAGATGTCGGTTATTAGTTTATTATTGCCATCACGGATGACTAAGGTGTCAAGGAAAGAAATTTGGTTGTAATCATTGGTAATTGTGAACTGTAATTCTGGTCTGATTGAATTGATATGTGTGAAAAAGGAATCAAGTGTTTCTGGTGGGCCCTGCCATATGAGAAAGATGTCATCTATGTATCGATGGTAAGTGTACAGTACTGTTTGAATAGCTCATTGGGGTATATGAAATCTTCCTCAAACTTGTGCATATAGGCGTTGGCCTAAGCTGGAGCTACATTAGAGCCCATTGCGGTGCCCCGTCTTTGTGTATAGAAGTCATCGCCGAACAGGAAGTGGTTTTGATGTAGGACTAGGGACAGTATATCCAAGCAGAATTGGATAGAGAGGGGGGAAAGATCAGATTCTGAGAGAAGATGTGCTGAAGCTTCAAGGCCTAGTTCATGGGTTATGGAAGTATACAGACTGTTGACATCCAGTGTAACCAGTTGACTGGTCGGGGAAAGGTATGGGGTTTTCCTGATGATTTCCAGAAAGGCGTTAGTGTCAAGTAAGAAGGCTTCATTTTTCTTCACAAGTGGTGTTAGAATTTTCTCAAGATAAATCGCTAGAGGGGAAAGGATGGAGTCGGTAGAGGCTACTATCGGTCGCCCCGGAGGATTGGTCAGTGATTTGTGTATCTTAGGGAGTATATAGAACACTGGGGTTATTGGCTGGGAGTTGGTTAGGAATGTAGCGGTTTTTTGGTCAATTACCTTACAATCTAGATATCTGGTAAGAATTGCTTGAATTTTAGAGTGAATGTTATGGGCGTGGTCATGGGTGATACGATCGTAGGTTGTAGTGTCCACCAGCTGGCGATTAACCTCGTCTATGTAATTCGTCCGGTCCATGATGACCGTCGCACCCCCCTTGTCTGCTGGTTTAATCACAATGTTTTTGTTATCACTCAGACTCTTGAGGGCCCTTTTCTCCTCATTTGATAGGTTTTGATGTGTGGGAAAGAAACCTAACTGTTGCTCATGTAGCAGGCTTCTAATGTCCGTTGTGATGAGGGCAATAGTTGTCTCGGTTGCGTGGTTGGTGTGTGGGGGATTGAATGTACTGTGCGTGCGTAACCCCAGATTGACTATTGAAAGCTCCGTTACAGTATCACCCACAGGTGGAGGTGCTCTGCATATGGAGTAGAGATGAGCGTTGTTCTACTCGAACTGTTCGCCAATCTCAAATTCGAGCTGTTTTGGGCGGTGTTCGAGCCGTTCGGCGAACACGAACAATTTGAGAAAAATTCGGCTGTTCGAGGTTATGTTCGATAACTGTTCGTGCACCAAAATCATAACTGGATTTTTTCTCAGTAATGATGAAAATTAATGTTAATACGCAGTTTGAGTGTACAGCGGGGTGGGGGGAGGGGCAGGGGATGGATCTCTGCAGGAACAATGAAGATCTCCATTTTTTTTTCTCTTTCCCGCATTTACAGTGGGGAGGTGCAATCTGTCAGCCTATCAGCAGCGCACACACGGAGCGAAGTGCTTTTTTTCACACAACCAAGGGCATGTGTCATTGGCAGTGTATGTCACATGTCCTTGCCCTATAAGACCAAGCCATTTTCCCCGTCGCCACCATTTTCTCACTGCTGCAGCTGCGTGTTAGACGGCACCGCTGTTGCTGTGTGCGCTATACCTTGTTAATTTCAAGCCAATTTTCGCACAAATATACAGATGGCTTGGGAGTAGGGAATAGTTGTGATTGCAGTCCTTTTAAGGACTAGGTTACAGCATTTCCTACGACTTTTATCAGGCAGGTCTGTGCTCTTAAATAGATAGATTGTGGGAGTAAAGACTAATTGTAATTGGAGTCCTTTTCAGGACTAGGTTACATCAGTTCCTATCAGTTTTTGCCAGGCAGGTCTGTGCCAGTGCTGTGCAAGTTTTTTTCACAGCATTTGGCTGAATCTAGCAAAGCTAATCCTTTTTGGCCTATTGCAGAGTGTGTTAGTCAGTGGAGTAGCCTATCTGTGTTGCAAGATATACCACCTGTGTATAGAATACCAATTTTTTTACTGCACCTAGTGAAGTAAAATCTTTTGGGCATAGCATCATTCTATTAGTCCATCTATACTGACCTCCATCAGGTTGCAAATTAAAAATAATTTTTATCTGCATCTACAGTACCTCTGAAAAAATATTTGGGCTTCTAGCTGTGTGTGGGACTTGTTGTATTAGTCCATCTATACTGACCTCCATCAGGTTGCAAACTGAATATAATTTTTTTCTGCATCTAGCTCTGAAAAAATATTTGGCCTTCTAGTAGTGTGTGGGAGTTTCTCTGTTAGTCCATCTATACTGACCTCCATCAGGTTGCAAACTGAATATATTTTTTTCTGCATCTACCTCTGAAAAAATATTGGGCTTCTAGCTGTGTGTGGGTCTTGTTCTATTAATCCATCTATACTGACCTCCATCAGGTTGCAAACTGAATATAATTTTTTTCTGCATCTAGCTCTGAAAAAATATTTGGCCTTCTAGTAGTGTGTCGGACTTTCTCTATTAGTCCATCTATACTGACCTCCATCAGGTTGCAAACTGAATATATTTTTTTCTGCATCTACCTCTGAAAAAATATTGGGCTTCTAGCTGTGTGTGCGACTTGTTGTATTAGTCCATCTATACTGACCTCCATCAGGTTGCAAACTGAATATATTTTTTTCTGCATCTACCTCTGAAAAAATATTGGGCTTCTAGCTGTGTGTGGGTCTTGTTCTATTAATCCATCTATACAGACCTCCATCAGGTTGCAAACTGAATATAATTTTTTTCTGCATCTAGCTCTGAAAAAATATTTGGCCTTCTAGCAGTGTGTGGGACTTGTTCTATTAGTCCACCTATACTGACCTCCATCAGGTTGCAAATTCAAAATAATTTTTTGTATGCATCTAGCTCTGAAAAAATATTTGGCCTTCTAGCAGTGTGTGGGACTTTCTCTGTTAGTCCATCTATACTGACCTCCATCAGGTTGCAAACTGAATCTAATTTTTTTCTGCATCTAGCTCTGAAAAAATATTTGGCCTTCTAGCAGTGTGTCGGACTTTCTCTATTAGTCCATCTATACTGACCTCCATCAGGTTGCAAATTAAAAATAATTTTTATCTGCATCTACAGTACCTCTGAAAAAATATTTGGGCTTCTAGCTGTGTGTGGGACTTGTTGTATTAGTCCATCTATACTGACCTCCATCAGGTTGCAAACTGAATATATTTTTTTCTGCATCTACCTCTGAAAAAATATTGGGCTTCTAGCTGTGTGTGGGTCTTGTTCTATTAATCCATCTATACAGACCTCCATCAGGTTGCAAACTGAATATAATTTTTTTCTGCATCTACCTCTGAAAAAATATTGGGCTTCTAGCTGTGTATGGGACTTGTTGTATTAGTCCATCTATACTGACCTCCATCAGGTTGCAAACTGAATATATTTTTTTCTGCATCTACCTCTGAAAAAATATTGGGCTTCTAGCTGTGTGTGGGACTTGTTCTATTAATCCATCTATACAGACCTCCATCAGGTTGCAAACTGAATATATTTTTTTCTGCCTCTACCTCTGAAAAAATATTGGGCTTCTAGCTGTGTGTGGGACTTGTTGTATTAGTCCATCTATACTGATCTCCATCAGGTTGCAAACTGAATATATTTTTTTCTGCATCTACCTCTGAAAAAATATTGGGCTTCTAGCTGTGTGTGGGACTTGTTGTATTAGTCCATCTATACTGACCTCCATCAGGTTGCAAATTGAATATAATTTTTTTCTGCATCTAACCCAGCCAATAGTTTTGGCCTAATACCACAGTTTGGCCACTCAGCTCTGCTCGGTTACCATCCATTGTTTTTTTGTGCAAACAACTCCAGAGTTGTGAATTAGTTAACCACCAAAATGAGTGGAAAAAGGCCTGCTGCTGGTGGAAAGGGGAATAGGCATGTTGGGAAGGGGAAAAAAGGTTGTGTCCGTGGGGTAGGTGTTAAAGCAACAGTAACAACTGCAGAAGAAAGACCATCTTCCAGCCAAACTAAAATGTCTACTTCTTTTAGCGGACAATGTGATAAGATCCCTTTCTTACGGCCACGCCAATCGCTACAAATTCCAGATGAGGCACAAAAACAGCAGGTGCTTCAACGGATATCAAGTGCTCCTTTAAGTGGGCTCTCCTCCACATCAACTTCAACATCACAAATACTCCAGTCCTCAAAGGTGTCACCCAAATCGCACTTGCTTCCTCACAGCTCCCAAATCTCCAGCTGCCCGTCTGAGTATGAGGTAGAACAGATGGTTGAGTCTGCAGAGCTGTTTACTCATACTATAGCCTGGGAATCAGAGGTCGACTCCAGCGCTTCTGTGAATCCAGACGAGGAAATGATCTGCACTGATGCCCAGAATCTTTATGAGTCGGATCCAGGACCAGACGCAGAAGGTTCTGACCATAATGTAGACCCTCATTCCCAAACTGTAACTCCTGTTGGTGGAGACAATGAGGAAGACGATGATAAGACTCAAATACCTGATTGGAGCGACAACTTTAGTTTTTTGTCAGGGCAGGAACAGGTTGGCTCTGAGGACGACGGGTGTGATAGCACACAGGGTGATGATGATGAGGTTGGAGATCCCACTTACTGTCAACCCACAGTCAGCCAAGAGATGAGGTCAGCAGAGGAGGTGGAGGAAGATGCTAGTGACGACGAGGTCAGGTTGCGCCTTCCTGGACAGAGACGTAGTACTGGAAGCACGTCAACAACTGCATCCTCAAACACAACTCTGCCTCTCACCACAAGTCGTGGTGGCTCTTCAGGTCGCATGGGTGCTAAGCCTTGCATAGCCTGGGCATTTTTTCAGATCGATAAAGATGACCCAACTCGTGTTATCTGTAACATTTGTCAGCAAAAGCTAAGTAGAGGCCAAAAAATACATAGTTTGAGTACTTCATGCATGAACCGGCACATGGACATGAAGCATAAGTTGCAGTGGGAAGCTCAGTGTGCTACAATGCGGCCTAGCCGGCCGGGCCAACCACCGTCTGCCATATCTTGTGCATCCGCGGCCTCTTCATCCTCTGTGACTGGGGGGACAGCAGTCACACCTGTTTTGGGGCGCAGACCTGCCACCTCTTTACCCGCAACAGCCAGCGTGATTGGCAGGTCATTTTCTTTGGAGGTGGTAACACCAGCTGGTGTTGAGCGCTGTCCGACATCGATAGCACCACCTTTGGATCAAGGCAACCTAACATGTCCGCCTGCATCTTCCTCACAGACCGGCAGTTTGCCGGGGACACCCTTATCAACCCCGTCTAAGCACAATAGCCAGCCCTCGGTCCCTCAGATGTGGACAAGTAAAAGACCATTTCCTCCTAGCCATGAGAAAGCTAAGAGGTTGAATTTCACCATCTGCAAGCTCTTGGCTACAGAAATGCTGCCTTTCCGCCTGGTGGACACAGAGGATTTTCGAGACCTTATGTCCGTCGCAGTGCCCCAGTACCAGATGCCCAGTCGGCACTACTTCTCAAAGAAAGGTGTGCCTGCGCTCCACCAGCATGTCGCACACAACATCACCGCTTCTTTGAGAAACTCTGTGTGTGACAGGGTGCATTTCACCACAGACACTTGGACGAGTAGGCATGGACAGGGGCGTTACATGTCGCTGACTGGGCACTGGGTAACTATGGTGACAGCAGGACAAGGGGCTGCTGTCCAAGTCTTGCCGTCCCCACGAGTTGTGCGTCAATCCTCTTTATGTCAAAGTTCCTCCACTGCTTCTGCCTCCTCAACCTCCTCTCGGTCTTCCACCTGCACCCAAAGCCTGTCTGGTCATGCCACAAGCTTTCTAACTGCGCAGAAGGGATCCTGCACACCTCCTTACTATGCTGGCAGTAGGGCTCAACGTCATCAGGCGGTTTTTACTTTGAAATGTCTGGGAAATGTGAGTCACACAGCTGAGGAGTTGTGGTCAGCTCTGGAGAACCAATTTCATGAATGGCTGTCTCCACTGGACCTGAAACCAGGGAAGGCCGTGTGTGACAATGCTGCAGACCTGGGTGCGGCCCTTCGCCGGGGCAATGTCACACACGTGCCTTGTATGGCTCACGTGTTGAACCTGGTTGTCCAGCAATTTTTAGCCCACTATCCCAGACTAGATGGCCTTCTGCAGAGGGCACGGTCGCTGTGTGCTCACTTCCGCCGTTCGCATCCCGCAGCTCAGCGACTTACATCTCTACAGAAGTCGTTGGGCCTGCCACTTCACCGGCTAAAATGCGATGTGCCTACCCGGTGGAATTCAACTCTGCACATGTTGCAGCGACTGTGGCAGCACCGACAAGCCCTGGTGCAATACGTTCTGACGTATAGCCTGGGCCAACGAGATCCAGAGGTGGGGCAAATCACGCTGGAGGAGTGGTCTCAGATCAGGGACCTATGCACCCTTCTGCACAGTTTTGAAATGGCGACGAAGATGTTTAGTGCTGATGATGCCATTATCAGCATGACTATTCCGGTGATTTACATGCTGGAGCACATGTTAAACAGAATTCGGAGTCAGGTGGTGGCACAAGAGGAGGTGGAGGAAGTAGAGGAGGAGGAGTTGTATGCGGAAGGGCTAACATCTGCAAGGTCCAGACGGTCGGCAGCACCAAGGCGGCAGGCATGTGAGGGTGGGGGAGATGGTTTTACCAGGGCGCATGGTAGCAGCCAAACTAGTGAGGAAGGTGCAGGAGCCCAGGAAGAAGTGGAGGACGAACTGATGGAAGACTCATCAGATGAGGGAGACCTTGATCACATTTCTGTTGTGCGAGGTTGGGGGGAGAGGACAGAGGAAGGAAGCATGATTGTTACCTCGCCACCAACACAACAGGGACTTGGTGCTCCTGGATGCGCAACACACATGAGTGCCTTCTTGCTGCACTACCTGCAACATGACCCTCGAATTGTGAGAATTAGAAATAATCCTGACTACTGGGTTGCCACACTGTTAGATCCCCGGTACAAAAGTAAATTTGCCGAAATTATTCCTGCCATAGAAAGGGATGCACGCATGCAGGAGTATCAGCAGAGACTGTTGCAGAATCTTACATGTGCTTTTCCACAAAACACCAATGGTGCACGTAGTGAATCTCACAGTTCCAACTTGCCAACCGTGGGACCGTCAAGTGTTCAGCACTCAAACCGTAACAGAACCACAGTATCTGCTGGTAACATCAATTTTGCGGAATCATTTCACCACTTTTTTAGCCCATCCTTTGCAAGGCCACAGGAGACAAGAAGTCTGACACATAGTCAACGCCTAGAGACGATGGTACAGGAGTATCTCCAAGTAAACATTGAAGCCACGACTGTGTCACTGGACCCTTGCTCTTTTGGGCTTCCAATCTGGATAAATGGCCGGAGCTAGCCACTTACGCCTTGGAGATCTTGTCATGCCCCGCAGCCAGCGTTCTGTCTGAACGTGTGTTCAGCGCTGCTGGTGGTGTGCTGACAGATAAGCGCACGCGGCTCTCCACTGATAATGTAGACAGACTCACGTTCTTAAAGATGAACAAATCATGGATCCGAAACGACTTTTCTACCCCCGTGTCATCCTGGGGAGAGTAAAAGCTTGATGATTGGTTAAAATCACCCTACCAACCGTTTTAAGCTTTCAAATTACTAATCATGTTTATCTGTATCTTGACTGGAAAATAATTTGGGCTTTGTAGCAGTGTGCAGCACTGATCCTATTAGGCCTTCTATAATAAGCTCCACCAGATTTAAAATTAAAAATAATTTTTAGCTGCATCTAGCCCGGAAAATAATTTTGGGGCTCCGAGATGCGCAAGACACATAAGTGCCTTCTTGCTGCACTACCTGCAGCATGACCCTCATATTGTCAGAATTCGAAGTAATCATGACTACTGGGTTGCCACACTCTTAGATCCCCCAAACTTTTCGATCAACCTTTTCATTTTAATAAAGACCAAAAAAATGGTCATTTTTGAAATTATAAGCATTAGCAGGTTGTTAGAAACTGAAATCAAACAGTTTTCAACTCAAAACTTTATTCTAGGTGATGTTACATTTTCACATAGGACCCCTTGTTCGAAAGGAGCTTCTGAACTCTCTCGTCCATTGAATTTGTCAGGTTTTGGATGGTTTCTGCTTCAATTGTTTTGCATGAGGACAGAATACCCTCCCAGAGCTGTTGCTTAGATGTGAACTGCCTCCCGCCATCATAGACACTCCTTTTAATGATGCTCCAACGGTTCTGAATGGGGTAGAGGTCAGGGGAGCATGGGGGTCACACCATAAGTTTGTCCCCTTTTATGCCCATATCAGCCAGAGATGCAGATGTTTTATGTGCAGCATGAGATGGTGCATTATCATGCAGAAAAATGATCTTGCTGTGAAATACACGGTTCTTCTTCTTGAACCATGGCAGGAAGTGCTGTTTGAGAAAATCCACATACATTATGGAGTTCATCTTTAGCGCCTTCAGGGATCCTAAAGGGGCCGACAATCTCTCTCCCCATGATTCCAGCCCAAAACATTACTCCACCTCCTCCTTGTTGGCGCTGTAGCCGTGTTTGCGTGGGGTGTCCATCAACCAGCCATCCTCCACTCCATCCATCTGGACCATCGAGCGCTGCACGGCACTCATCCGTGAACAAAACAGTTTTGAAATCAGTCTTCATGTAATGTTTGGCCCACTGGAGCCGTTTCTGCTTGTGTGAAGTGGATAGAGGAGGTCGACAGGATGGCGTATGCACAGCTGCAAACCTCTGAAGGACCCTGCATCTTGTTGTTCGGGGGACGTTGGAGGCACAAGCAGCTTCAAAAACTTGTCTGCTGCTATGACAAGGCTTTTTTGCCGCTGCTCTTTCAACCTGACGTAATTGCCTGTAGGAAAGAGTCCTCAATTTACCCTTATCAGCATGCACACGTGTGTACTGTGAATCAGCTACATACTTCTTGATTGCCAAGACACTTCATCCTGATCATCGCACAATGTTGATTGTAGTCATGCCTTGACCTAAACACTCCACAATTTGTTGCTTCTCAGCAGCCGACACATCCTTTTTCTTTCCCATTTTGGCAGAAAATGTAGGCTGCTTAATAATGTGAGAGAGCCTTCTTAAGTAGTCTTGCCTTTCATTGGACACACCTGCCAAACTAATTAGCACAGGTGTCTGCAATTGCTTACAGTGATATAAAGAGCCCTGACACACATCACCATCAATGAGTTTAACTGACAAACAAACAAATTCTTCCCTTATCACTCCTAAACACTTTTTGCATAATAATTTGGAACGCAGTGTACATGTGCTTTTGCACAAAACACCAGTGGTTCACGTAGTGAATCTTACAGTTCTAACTTGCCAACCGTGGTCTGTATGGAATTGTTCAATAAAGGGCCCAAAATTAAGATAACATAGATGGGAGAGGTCTCTATGAATAGGAATTCCTAAGTATTTGATACCCTGTGAGGGACAGGCAAAGGGAAAGTTGGACTGGATGGAATCCTATATGGATTTGGGGAGGGAGACATCGAGGGCCTCAGACTTCGCTGCATTGATTTTAAAATTTTACCATGTAACAAAGTGATCTATTTCAGCCATAACAGCAGGGATGGATATATGTGATTGAGTGATATATACTAGGACATCATCAGCAAATAGAGAGCACTTGTACTCGGTGCCTCCCACCTCAATCCACCTAATATTGGGGTTATGGCGAATTGATGAGAGCAGGTGCTCCGTCACTAGGATGTATAAGAGAGGGGACAGAGGACATCCCTGCCTTGTCCCATTGGTGATTGTGAAAGGTGATGAAAATGTTCTGACGCACCCCCTGGGCCTTGGGACACCCGGAGCCGGACCCTTTTTGGTGGATGCTGGTGGTTGTAGTCTTCGTGGCGGCGACCCGGCTCAGGGCGGTCAAACCAGTGGCGGAACTATTTATGTGGTTTTGATGTTTAAATGTCCGACTACGCCACCCGTGGATTGCGGTCAGAGTGAACCGCCGCTACAGGGCAGACCGCTGAGGCTGGTGTTGTGGGTGCAGCAGAGCGTAGCATAACTCCCCACGGGAGGAGTATAGCCTCAGGGCAGTGTATGCGGAGGATGGGGGTGATGGTGCAGGGCAGCAGCAGTAACGACACGGAGTCAGTGATGCAGTCCAGGGCCTTTACTCACAGTTCTTATTATCCAGACCACGTCTGCAGGTAACGGCTGCCCACGTCGTACTGTGCTCACCAGGTGAGGGGCTCAGACAACTCCCAGATAACTTTGGAGCACTTCACAGGACCCCCTTTGTGTGTCCTTTGTCTGGCCTTTCTTACCAACACTTCTGTCCGGCTGCCTCGGGCCTCCTCTTGGTAAACTTGGCGCCAGTTTCCCTGACCCTATGTGGTGCCTTCTTAGCGGGTGTAGCGAGGGGCTGCGCCACATAAAATGTCAGAGCCTCCGGTTTCTAGCTGAGGGTCGTTTCCTGCCTCCACTAGTTCGGGGACCGGTCTCCCCCTTTGGCCTGACCCCTCCACGCAGGTGGATTCGGGCGTGCGGTGGCGACTCGCCTGTCCGCACCCCTGGGATCCCTTCATTCCTCGTTCCTGGAGCCTTCTCCGCTCCTCTTCCTTCCTTCTCCCTCTTCCAGGCCTGGGCCTCTGTTACTAGGCCCGCCTCCGGAGCAGAGCTCATGCAGAGCCCCTGCTCCCTGCCACTTCTGCTCAGACTTCTCTGCACTGAACTAAGATGGTGCCCACCTTTTATACTCCCTTCTCAATGCACCCAGGAACTGCTTCCTCCCTGCTCCTGCACTACAGGGTTCCCCTTCCTCAGTGTTCCCTCCCCCCACTCCAGCCAGGGACAGGGACTGTCATGCCCATCTCAGGGGCATATTGGTCGCCCTGCCCCACGGCAATGTGGTGTAATGCATGCAGGTGTCGGGTCCTGATCCACACTCCATCCTTACCTGAGAGTGAGATATCACACCTCTGGGTGAGGTGCAATACGTCTGTAGCAACCGAGCCCTCAGGGTGCTACAGTTCCATTTATCTTCAGCCTAGGTGACGTATTGCGATGCAGGGCCGTGATTTTGGCTATAAAAGGGTCCCCTAGACCCCTACCCCAAGCTTTTTAAGAGAATCATATATGGCGTGCCAGGAGACTCTATGGAATGCTTTCTCAGCATCCAACGAGAGTATCTAATTACAAATTTTTAACTGCATCTAGCCCAGGAAATACTTTGTGCCTAGTAGCAGTGTCTGCTAGTGAGCGGATTATCCCGGCTGTTAAGCAAGCTGCACCACCTGTAGTTTAGACACTTAATTTTTTCAAAGGAAATGCTTCGGGACCATGGGATACTTAGTGAAGAGCATCAGGAGGCACCCCAAGGCATAGGGGCTGGGACTGGCAGTAGGATGCCTTGCGGTGGACAGCCGAGCTCGATCCTTATAAAAGCTTTTTAACTGCAGCAGCTTTAGTGGACGCTACTGGAGCTGGAATTACCGCGGCTGCTGGCATGAGACTTGCCCTCCAATAGATCCTTGTAAATGGATTTAAAGTGTATTCATTCAAATTAGAGAGACAATTTAAATTAAAAAGCTTAGAGCTGCCTCCACCACAGGGGGGCTCGCTCGACCCACCAGCGGACAGGCACCAGTATTGGGAGAGGGGGGCTGGCCGTCAGGGTTCACCGCGGCTCTGGCACAAACCCGGCGACACGGAGGTGGCACGGGCAGGAGCGGACTGGCCGTGTCGGCTTTTCACTTTTTGGATTTTAGAAGGGCATGACATGCCTATATCTGTGTCTCCCCCTCCTTTTACTCCTCCACCTCTTTTATTTTCGCATGACTATATGTACTTGTCACTTTTCCATGTGTTAGTTATGTCTTCTGAGCAGTTTGTCAGCTTTTGGACACCTTTGAAGGTGTTTTCTATGTGTTTCTATGTGTTTTTGTTTGCCTGCCATTGGTTTTAACGGTGTTCGAAGGTGTTCGACGAACAGTTCGACGAACAGTTCGGCGAACACAAGGGTGTTCGACGAACCGAACCGAACTCGAACACTACGGGGGTGGCTCAACACTAATATGGAGGTCTCTTTTGACAGTCCAAAGTGAGTCTTCAATCGTAGGGATCGATAGAAGCGTTGCAAGTCCTTCTCCAACTGGAATGAGTCCCAGTTTGGTGTCGGACAGAAGGATAAACCTTTCTGTAAAACTGCCAGTTCAGTGGGGGAGAGGGTGTAGCTGGAGATGTTCTTTACCAGGTTCGATGTCTTACCTGGGAGCGGGTTGTCATCCTTTCGTTTCCGCGATCTCCTTGTGGGTCTGGATGTTGGCGTCCTCCTTTTTTGTTTTTCCATAAAAAACTCGACTCTTGTCGACCGGTGGAGGAATCGCTTCCTGAGCTGAAGGAATTGTAGTTGCAATGGCCTGCTTGGTAGCGGCAGGTGGGGGGACCGGAGGAGGTGTTCCATCTGTAGATCCGATTACTGCTGTAGTCCTCTTGGTCTCTCTGGAATTTCTGGCATTTACGTTCCTGTAGAGTTTTTTGGTAGTCCGAAAGGATCTTGTCAGTCCTGTTTTTCAACGTCGTCCACTCGGTTGAGGACAAGTTGGCGGTGAGTTGGGTCTCGATGGCGGTAATAGTTTTCTGGCTTTCTTTGATGGCTCTCTGTAAGAAATCCACTGTGAGTATAATAGTATCAAGAGAACACTTATTTAATATCTTTTTAAATTTTTCACAGTATTGTTCGTTATCTGAAAAAAGAGTGGGTCGGAGATTACTCCTGAGTCCCCTAGGGATCTTTCCCTGTCTATGATATTCGGCTAGAGTTACAGCGTGTAGGTCATAGGAGACGAAACGTCGTCTCTCTTTCTCGTAATCCCTGCTTCTTATCTCCTCTGAGGGAGTCTCTATCCAATTCTGCTTGGATATACTGTCCCTAGTCCTACATCAAAACCACTTCCTGTTCGGCGATGACTTCTATATACAAAGACGGGGCACCGCAATGGGCTCTAATGTAGCTCCAGCTTAGGCCAACGCCTATATGCACAAGTTTGAGGAAGATTTTGTATACCCCAACGAGCTATTCAAACAGTACTGTACCACTTACCATCGATACATAGATGACATCTTTCTCATATGGCAGGGCCCACCAGAAACACTTGATTCCTTTTTCACACATATCAATTCAATCAGACCAGAATTACAGTTCACAATTACCAATGATTACAACCAAATTTCTTTCCTTGACACCTTAGTCATCCGTGATGGCAATAATAAACTAATAACCGACATCTTTTCGAAACCCACCGACTGTAACAGCCTCCTACATTCCTCAAGCTGCCACACCAAATCTACAAAAAACAGCCTTCCACGTTCCCGATTCCACAGGGTGACTCGAATCGTATCCAACCCGGACACACTCTCTCGACGTCTGCAGGAAATGGCGACTAAATTCAAAGAACGTGACTACCCCACCCAACTCCTACGACAAGAGACATACCGAGCATTAGAACCCAAACCACCCCAGCTGATTACTATTAGCCCTGAGAGAATACCATTTGTACATACCTTCCATCCGCTAATACCTAAAGTCCAAGCCATCATTAGGAAGCACTGGCCTCTCCTATCTAGAGCCTATCCAGAAGTCCCCGCATTTACCAATCCTGCACTTATGTGCGTCAAGCGGGCCCCTAACATCAGAGATAGGATTATTAGGGCTAACCAAGCTGGCCATCGCAACTACAATTCCTTCAGCTCAGGAAGCGAATCCTCCACCGGTCGACAAGAGTCGAGTTTTTTATGGAAAAACAAAAAAGGAGGACGCCAACATCCAGACCCACAAGGAGATCGCGGAAACGAAAGGATGACAACCCGCTCCCAGGTAAGACATCGAACCTGGTAAAGAACATCTCCAGCTACACCCTCTTCCCCACTGAACTGGCAGTCTTACAGAAAGGTTTATCCTTCTGTCCGACACCAAACTGGGACTCATTCCAGTTGGAGAAGGACTTGCAACGCTTCTATCGATCCCTACGATTGAAGACTCACTTTGGACAGTCAATAGAGACCTCCATATGCAGAGCACCTCCACCTGGGGGTGATACTGTAACGGAGCTTTCAATAGTCAATCTGGGGTTACGCACGCACAGTACATTCAATCCCCCACACATCAACCACACAACCGAGACAACTATTGCCCTCATCACAAGGGACATTAGAAGCCTGCTACATGAGCAACAGTTAGGTTTCTTTCCCACACATCAAAACCTATCAAATGAGGAGAAAAGGGCCCTCAAGAGTCTGAGTGATAACAAAAACATTGTGATTAAACCAGCAGACAAGGGGGGTGCGACGGTCATCATGGACCGGACGAATTACATAGACGAGGTTAATCGCCAGCTGGCGGACACTACAACCTACGATCGTATCACCCATGACCCCACCCATAACATTCACTCTAAAATTCAAGCAATTCTTACCAGATATCTTGATTGTAAGGTAATTGACCAAAAAACCGCTACATTCCTAACCAACTCCCAGCCAATAACCCCAGTGTTCTATATACTCCCTAAGATACACAAATCACTGACCAATCCTCCGGGGCGACCGATAGTAGCCTCTACCGACTCCATCCTTTCCCCTCTAGCGATTTATCTTGAGAAAATTCTAACACCACTTGTGAAGAAAACTAGAGCCTTCTTACTTGACACTAACGCCTTTCTGGAAATCATCAGGAAAACCCCATGCCTTTCCCCGACCAGTCAACTGGTTACACTGGATGTCAGCAGTCTGTATACTTCCATAACCCATGAACTAGGCCTTGAAGCTTCAGCACATCTTCTCTCAGAATCTGATCTTTCCCCCCTCTCTATCCAATTCTGCTTGGATACACTGTCCCTAGTCCTACATCAAAACCACTTCCTGTTCGGCGATGACTTCTATATACAAAGACGGGGCACCGCAATGAGCTCTAATGTAGCTCCAGCTTATGCCAACGCCTATATGCACAAGTTTGAGGAAGATTTCGTATACCCCAACGAGCTATTCAAACAGTACTGTATCTCTTACCATCGATACATAAATTACATCTTTCTCATATGGCAGGGCCCACCAGAAACACTTGATTCCCTTTTCACACATATCAATTCAATCAGACCTGAATTACAGTTCACAATTACCAATGATTACAACCAAATTTCTTTCCTTGACACCTTAGTCATCCGTGATGGCAATAATAAACTAATAACCGACATCTTTTCGAAACCCACCGACTGTAACAGCCTCCTACATTACTCAAGCTGCCACACCAAATCTATAAAAAACAGCCTTCCAAGTTCCCAATTCCACAGGGTGACTCGAATCGTATCCAACCCGGACACACTCTCTCGACGTCTGCAGGAAATGGCGACTAAATTCAAAGAACGTGACTACCCCACCCAACTCCTACGACAAGAGACAGACCAAGCATTAGAACCCAAACCACCCCAGCTGATTACTACTAGCCCTGAGAGAATACCATTTGTACATACCTTCCATCCGCTAATACCTAAAGTCCAAGCCATCATTAGGAAGCACTGGCCTCTCCTATCTAGAGCCTATCCAGAAATCCCCGCATTTACCAATCCTGCACTTATGTGCGTCAAGCGGGCCCCTAACATCAGAGATAGGATTATTAGGGCTGACATAGGATCTTCTCGCACAACTGCCTCCCAACGCCTACTCAGTACCCGTCATCACGGTACTTTCCCCTGCCTCAATTGTGCAGCATGTTCCAACATCATTAAGTCTGATACCATCACGCACCCAAGGACAGGGAAAAGCTACCCCATCAGCGGCTTTTTCACATGTGATTCAAATTTTGTGGTCTACATCATCAAATGCCCGTGTGGTCTTCTATACGTAGGGGAAACCACACAACATATTAAAGATCGCATAGCGAGCCACAAGTCTACCATCCGCTGCTGCAAAAATTGGCTCCCATTACCCGATCACTTTACCAGAGCTAGACACACAGTGGCCCAACTCCGCTTCCAAGTAATTGAACATATGGCAAGACCAAGGAGGGGTGGCAAGCATATTAAATTACTGAAACAGCAGGAGTCCTACTGGATCCACACACTCCAGACACTATCCCCTAAAGGCTTGAACCGAGAAATTGACTGGATCCATTGATTCTACAAATTGCCATTTAACCTACTGAGTTTATTTCTCTCACCCCTAATCACTGACCTTTTTGTTCCTACAGACCCATTGAACACACTCTTAGGTGAGTTACCCTTTCTGACCTATTGATGTGCCCTTGTATATGCCATGATATCCCTCTTATCATTTGCCCCCCTTAATAGGCAACACTACTACAAGTACACTACTATCTGTACTACCAATGACTACATATACTGTATTAAGGGACCCAGGACATATAGTGAACAATTTGTGCACATAGATTTCCTTTCTCTAAAAATGAGGTTTAGTCACCTTAATCCTGTTCCACTACTACAATTCCTGTGGATTATATATTCCTCATGTATGATTTACTGGAGTACCCTCTTTTCTCTCCCTATGGAGCTCTCACCCCTAGCAGCGCTGAATGCTCCTTTACTGGCATGACACGATATGCTGTGATGTGTACACGCTCTGCGCGTGCGTTAGCCAGCCAGCCATCAGTGATTACAGCGCACCATAGCAACCAAAACACACATACATGTGTTTTCCACTAGCGCGACGTCACTTCCGGTTCCCCGCCCCCTTTTGTGACGCACTTCCGCCCCAAGCGCTCAGCGCGCACATACTTAAATGAGGAATCCCAGTGCACATTCCACAGCGCTGGGAGACGGTCACGCCGCCCTCCTCCTCCCCTGCTACAACGAGCCAATTCTGGGACTCCTGCACCACAGCCAGAAGCGGAAGCTAACAGGAACAAGGTACCCAGCTCCCAGGAGCCCTCCCCTTTCCCTCTTCCCCCACCTCACCTACTAATTGGGACATTCTCCCTACTCCAGTTCTCCACACTATATGAATAGCAATACAGGGAAAAGGCCACACCGCTCCTCTCTACTACATGAAACAGCCACAACAGGGACCCCAGCACTGTATCAAGACATAGAGACTTCACGTCACACCAGTAAGAAAGTCTCCTATAGGCCGTGAACCAAGAGACATTAAAGGTAGTGGTCCGTCTTCTCTAAAAAAAACCCTGCATGATTCTCTAGGCGCTTAACATGCATTTCTTACCATTACAGCACCATTTAAAGATTTCTATTCTATCTCTTATGGAATATACCTTCATCTGAACCCACTTAAGGTAACCCTACAGCATACTTTATGTTACTTGATGATTCCACTGTATATAATGTATATATGTATAATTGTGATTTTATTCTGCCTCCCTTTGCTTCTATCTCTCTCTCCCCTCTCCCCCCCATTCCTTTTTTTTCCCTTCCCCCCTCCCCTTTCCCCCTCTCATCCTTCAATAGTGTATAATATGGACTTTCTATTTAACCAATGTGATTTCCTATATTCCTACTCTTAACACCGTATTTCCTCTCTTTTAGTAGTGCGACTCAATGAATAAGGCCTGAATAAGGCCGAAAAGTCTTCTGTCGCCAATCACTGTCGCAATCACGTTTGATCGGTTTGATGTTATGCCAATGTTAATAAATGAACACTGCATTAGAACCCATGAGTGTGCGATGATATAATTTTATATACGTATTGGGCACCTCGTGTCTCTTCATCAGCACCTCTCTTCTTATGACAAGAGTGCACACTAATTATTTACTCTACATTTTAGGACATGATCAGATATCAAAATCAAACATCAGAATGATGTCAGTTTGAGGCTAAATACCCTGTCTGAGAACTGATTCTGACGAGTGATTTTGACGAGTGATTGACGAGTGATTCTGACGAGTGATTCTGACGAGTGATTCTGACGAATGATTTTGACTAGTGATTTTGACGAGTGATTCTGACAAATGATTTTGACGAGTGATTCTGACGAGTGATTCTGACAAGTGATTCTGACGAGTGATTCTGACGAGTGATTCTGACTAGTGATTTTGATGAGTGATTCTGACGAGTGATTCTGACGAGTGATTCTGACGAGTGATTTTGACGAGTGATTCTGACGAATGATTCTGACGAGTGATTCTGACGAGTGATTTTGACAAGTGATTCTGACGAGAGATTCTGACGAATGATTCTGACGAGTGATTCTGACGAGTGATTCTAACGAGTTATTCTGACGAGTGATTCTGACGAATGATTCTGACAAATGATTCTGACAAATGATTTTGACGAGTGATTCTGACGAGTGATTCTGATGAGTGACTTTTACAACTGTAATAATAATAATAACAAAAAAAGGAACTACTCGCTGATGAGACTTGAACCCAGAAGTCTGTGTCACAAAGCCAGTGCACTAACCACTTAGCTATTAACTTAGATGTAAAAACCATGGAGTTCTATTTGGTTATATAATTTTCAGTGCAAACTTGTCTATAACTCATTGGGACTTATGCACAAACTGCAAGCAAGCCAAATTCAAATGATGTTTGATTCTGATGTGTGAGTCTGATGTGTGACTTTCTTCAAACATCAGAATCATAATGACTTTTAGTCACCCTGAGTATTTTCATGGTTGATCTCATAAGACAAGAAAAGCTAATAATTACTATCACTTGACTGGATAGCTGGATAGTGCAATGGTAAGGTATCATTCTCTCAAACTACAGTGTCAGAGTTCAAATTTGAGGGTCATCATGCATCTGTGGCGCCCCTGAGGGTTCAGTCGCCACAGAGGTACTGCACCTCACCCAGAGGTGTGGTGCCTCCTTCTCTCAGGTAAGGAGGGAGTGCTGCCCGGAACCCCAACACCCGCATTCAACACTACACTACTCCAGGCCGGCTGGATGGGCAAGATGCACTGTTCTGCTGAGCCCTGTCCCTGGCTGAAGTGGGGGGGAACCAAAGAGAGGGGGAAGCAGTAGTGGGTGGAGGATGTAGAGTAGGGGAGCACCATAATAGGAGGTATATAAAGGGAAGCCATCTTAGGGTGGCAGGTCAGTGAGGACAGTCAGTCAGTGAGTAGTAAGGGGAGCAGAGTCTCTTCAGGAGCTCTGCTCCACAAGTGGGGCCTAGTAACAGAGGCAGAGGAGAAAGGCTCCGTTTTACAGAAGGGATCCCAGGGGGTACGGTGAGTGCAGGATGGCACCCGTACACCCCGAATCTGCCAGGTGTCAGAGGGATCAGGCCGCAAGAAGGGACCGGTACCTGGCCCAGCCGTGTTACTCCAGGTCTCGGCTGGAAAAACCGGAGGCTTCTGCACTTCCATGGTGCAGTCGCCACAGTCTCACCCTAGTCACTGTGAGGGCCAAGTAGGTCCGGGAACTCCAGGTTGCCCAGAGGGACTTCAGAGCACCCGATCGGGACCGTGTGTGGGAAGCGCAGGGCAGGAGGGAGAAGATCCAGCGCGAGAAGTCGGTCTAGTAAGGAGCATAGAGAAAGTGGGGTTCCATCAAGCGCTCCTGATCAATTTGAGAAAGTGCTGAACCCCTTATCTGGTAGATGCAGCACGACGCGGGAGGCTGACACCCGTACAGTGTACCTGAGAACCTTGAACAAGAACTGTGAGTAAAACTCGGATGACTGCACTGCACTGCCTCTGTCAGTTATTTCCGCTGCGCCATCTCTCCTGCACCACAAGCCCCAACATCACCACCATCTGCACCTACACTGCCCCGGGGGCCCGCTCCGCCTGTGGGGAGCAGAAACATCCCAGCTGCCATCCCATCACCCCCCGGAGGTCTGCAGCACCGCTGGTAACCATTACCGGAAACCACAGGTGGCGTCACGAGACAAACTGTACATTAAAACCCCTTTTTTTAAAGAGAGACCCAGAGTACAGGCCCGGGAGCCAACTGCGGTGACCTCCTAAACAAGGTAAAAGGCCCGGGTACCCAGTCCCCTATATTCCCCCTGGGTGACACAGCTCTCTTTCCTGGCGTCACGAACAGGATTTCGTGCCCGTTGCCACCAGGTACTGTGTGCCTTATTTTGAACTGTGTTTCTTCGCTGAATGTGGCGCCCGCCCAAGAAGAACGGGCACCATTATGTGCGTGATCAAGGACGACAATATTGAACCTCCCATCGTGGGCCGGGTCCCAGAATGGCGCCAAAAGCACAACCGCCCCTTGCAACTGTGCATAGATGTGTCCATCAAGGTGGGGAGGACGTCCCTGGGAGTGACCGACAGCAGGCTGCCATGGAACCGCCCCCGAAAAGGGAGAGGAGGAGGAGGAGAGAAGTAATGGAGACAGGGTGTGGTCTTAACCAGTCTAGACAGACCGCACCCGGCAGCCAGCATGGACGGAAGCCAGGATCAAGCCTCCGCCTCTGGCCTGCAGCAGCAAGTGCCCCCCTCACCCTGGAGGGAGCGACAAGCAAACTTTCCCCGGAGGATGCTGAATTCCTCCAGAGCGAGATCCAGGAGCTGAGCCAGCAGGTGGAATGGGCCCAGCAAGCCGCGGTCGCCAGGTGGAAGAAGGAGCTGCTGGAGAAGTTAGCAGCTCTGTGGCAGCCAGCCCTGGGTACCATCAGCGGCGCCCCAGCCCTGGCTGAGCCAGATGAGTGCCAGGAGGACGTGTGCCGCACAGGAGCAGGTAGGAAGAGTTCCCCTGTCCCGGGCGCTGCAAGCGCCGACCTGTTCCTGGGCCTCCTAAAGCAGCACCCCCTGTACCCAAGCATGTACACCCTGGAGCATCTGCTAAGCCCGGAACCTCCTCCCCCGGGCGCTGACTCCGAGGACCTCCTGCTCGGCTCCCTCCCGGAACCTCCACCCCCGGGCGATGACTCCGCGGACCTCTTGCTCGGCTCCCTTCCAAAACCGTCACCTCCGGCACCCGAGTGGGTGTACAGCGCTCCCTCCTTCGACTGGTCCGCCAGGTTTGAGGACCAGCAACAGTACCCGCTACTCTCGACACCAGCGCCCCCAGTTGCCTGCCCCGGAGGAGAAGAGTTTAGTTGGGACAACCGGGGGGGGGGGACCTGATGGGGTTCCCATAGGAGACCCAAGCCCAGGCGCTGGCAAGAAAGGACTTCTGTCAACGGGAGCTCCTGCAACTAGAGAAGGAGCGGCGCACCCGGCGGGCGCGCTGCGAGCGGTTAGAGGCCCGGAACAAGGTCGCAAAAGCCCAGGTCCGGCAAGCGGAATCTGCCCATCCTAGTCCCCGTGAAGAGGGACTGGTCGTTAAATTTGACTTAAAGGCTGGGTGGGGCTTCATCTGCAATCCCCACTTCAGCAGGGACATCTTTGTCAACTGGCGGGATGTTGAGCCCCAACTGGAGCAGGTCCATCCCGACCGGAATTTGTACCCCGGTGACCGTGTCACCTATACTAGACACCACGGGGAACATGGGTGGTATGCCCTCCAGGTATACCGCGTCGTCGAGGAGGAAAAGGACATGCCCCCACAGTTCATGGCTGATGACCCGGCTGGGTCAGCCAGCAAGAATCAGTAATACCCCAGGCGGGGACCCCACTACTAGGTACCAGTAAGTGGCACTGAACATTGTAAATAAGTTACCCGTAAGGGTACAAACTGAAGATTTTGTGTGAATAATTACCCGTCAGGGTATACAGACTTCAAGCTGAGGACTGTGAGCAGCCAAGAACTGATCTTGTGTTACGCTCGCACCCGACTGACTGGCGTGAGCGTGATTAGTGATCCCACTGTACCATGAACCGAGGAGTGCCTAGAGGGGCGTAACTAAGTATCTACCCGATCCGACCAAGGTCGCACGGCGGCTAACGACTCCGTGAACCAAGGAGAAACCAAGCAGAGTGACCAGGTGCTACTCCAGGTCAGACTCCGGTCACAGCTGTTGACCCACACCGGGGAATGCAGGAACAAGCAGGTTAGGCTGGCATACAGACAGGTGGGTATTGGCAGGCACGGCTGGTATGCAGACAGGTGGATATTGGCAGGCATGGCTGGAGTGCTGACAGGAGGATACTGGCAAGCACGGCTGGAATTCAGACAGGGGGGTACTGGCAAGCATGGCTGGAGTGCAGACAGGGAGGCACTAGCAGGTTGGAGCGCAGGCTGGATAGGGTCCAGCACAGACTGGGATTCAGGAACAGAACCGCAGATGCGGTAGACAAGCAGAGCAGAGAGGAACCGCTGGAGCGGTGGGCAAGGCAGAGCAGAGAGATACCGCCGGAGCGGTGGGCAAGGCAGAGCAGGAAGGAACCGCCGGAGCGGTGGGCAAGGCAGAGCAGAGCGAAACCGCTGGAGCGGTGAAGCAGAGAGGAACCGCCGGAGCGGTGAGCAAGGCAAAGCAGAGATGAACCGCTGGAGCGGTGAGCAAGGCAGAGCAGGAAGGAACCGCCAGAGCGGTGAGCAAGGCAGAGCAGAGCGAAACCGCCAGAGCGGTGAACAAGGCAGAGCAGAGAGGACAGGGCTCTGTTCACACTGAACAGACTGGAATGGACAAGCAGAACCAGATACACACAAGGTATTTGCAGTGAAGTAGCGAGTGGACTCTAAACTCACAACAGAAGTACAGAGTCAACGAGTAAGAGTTAGGTGCAGGTTCAGAGACTGCATGAAAAGGGAAGGTACGGACACAGAGACAAACAGGCTAGGAAAGTGTTCTGACAGGAACTGACACTGCAACGAGATACAGGAGCAAGTCTGGGTGTACGGCCCCCAGAGAGGCGGAAACAGGCTAGAAGACACAGATAACAGGTCTGGGAATACAGCCCCCCGAGATGCGGAAACAGACTAGAAGTCACAGGTAACAGGTCTGGGAATGCAGCCCCCAGAGAGGCGGAAGCAGACTAGAAGTCAGAGGTAACTGGACAGGACCTGGCAATACAGTTGCAAAGACAAACTGAGTGAAGGTGTTGCTCAGGGGGTTGAGGGGGTTTAAATATCCAGTGACTCACAGCAATAGGCTGGAGACGCATTAGGGGTGCGCCCACAGCAGCTATAAGAATCAGGAAGTAACCGGGCCGCCGCCCTAAGCAGTCAGTCAAGGGACATGCACACAGCATGAACTGGAGCAGGAATAGCAGACTGAACAGACAGGTAAGATTGCGGTCTTGCATAGTAGGAGGTGGTGCACTATGCAAGCACGCCGCCAGGGATGTTACATCTTGTATATAGTTTGCACTTCTTAAAGTGCCCTCTATTGGTTTTATATTTACAACCGCAGACCTCAGAACAAAAAAACGTTTGGCGTGGCCGAAGACGTAGTCCAGCACCAGGATCACTTAAGCCCTGCAGCCACGCCCAGGGCCTACATTGAGGGTTTTCGGATGGGTCCCTCATGCTGCTTGATTTGCACCTTTACCAGTGAGCTGGACACCCTGTTTGGGATCTTACTGCAAGTTGTTTGAGAAAATGTATATATGCCAGTGAAAAGTTTTATACTGTTTGTAATAATGTTAACCTGTAACGTTCAAGTAATGTGCCTCCCATAAAGGGAAGAAACAGTTTAATAATCTTCTAAGCGAATGCATTCTAAAAATCTTTGTATGTCTAATTACCGTGTTTTTGCTCAGTTCCAGCCCGCGGACGTGCTGTGTTTTACCAGGGGGGAGTGTGGCGCCCCTGAGGGTTCAGTCGCCACAGAGGTACTGCACCTCACCCAGAGGTGTGGTGCCTCCTTCTCTCAGGTAAGGAGGGAGTGCTGCCCGGAACCCCAACACCCACATTCAACACTACACTACTCCAGGCCAGCTGGAAGGGCAAGATGCACTGTGTTCTGCTGAGCCCTGTCCCTGGCTGGAGTGGGGGGAACCAAAGAGAGGGGGAAGCAGTAGTGGGTGTGGGTGGAGGATGTAGAGTAGGGGAGCACCATAATAGGAGGTATATAAAGGGAAGCCATATTAGGGTGGCAGATCAGTGAGGACAGTCAGTCAGTGAGTAGTAAGGGGAGCAGAGTCTCTTCAGGAGCTCTGCTCCACAAGTGGGGCCTAGTAACAGAGGCCCAGGAGGGGAGCAGAGGAGAAAGGCTCCGTTTTACAGAAGGGATCCCAGGGGGTACGGTGAGTGCAGGATGGCACCCGTACACCTCGAATCTGCCAGGTGTCAGAGGGATCAGGTCGCAAAAAGGGACCAGTCCCTGGCCCAGCCGTGTTACTCCAGGTCTCGGCTGGAAAAACCGGAGGCTTCTGCACTTCCATGGTGCAGTTGCCACAGTCTCACCCTAGTCACCGTGAGGGCCAAGTTGGTCCGGGAACTCCAGGTTGCCCAGAGGGACTTTAGAGCACCCAATCGGGACTGTGTGTGGGAAGCGCAGGGCAGGAGGGAGAAGACCCAGTGCGAGAAGTCGGTCTAGTAAGGAACATAAAGAAAGTGGGGTTCCGTCAAGCGCTCCTGATCAATTTGAGATAGTGCTGAACCCCTTATCTGGTAGACGCAGTGCGACGCGGGAGGCTGACACCCGTACAGTGTACCTGAGAACCTGCCCCGGGGGCCCGCTCCGCCTGTGGGGAGCAGAAACATCCCAGCTGCCATCCCATCACCCCCCGGAGGTCTTCAGCAGCGCCGGTAACCATTACTGGAAGCCACAGGTGGTGTCACGAGACAAACTGTACATTAAAACCCCTTTTTTTAAAGAGAGTCCCAGAGTACGGGCCCGGGAGCCGACTGCGGTGACCTCCTAAACAAGGTAAAAGGCCCGGGTACCGAGTCCACTATATTCCCCCTGTGTGACCCACATCCTTTGCTCCAAATTTTTAGAGGGTCATTAGGCGGCCCTCACTCATAATTTTAGAGGGTTATCATGCGACTCTCGCTCTTAATTTTTCTAGGGTGTGTATGATGCCCTCCTTCATAATTTTTACAGGATCTGTATAAGGTCTTATTCTAAAATTCTCTTACATATGTAAATCTGCACCCCCAGGAGTAAATGTTTTTCAGCCCTTGCACTTAGTGCATAGACTTTACCAGTCTATGAGTCTTACTCCTTAAAACCGGGAAAAAAAAAATTTCTGAGGCCCTCCTCCACATGTCTTCTAGGGTGTATTGCAGTCCCTCCTTCGAATTTTTGGCAGCTCTTGTACTTAGTGAATAGACTTTATGATTCGGTACTCAGTACTTGACCTGCTCGATTCGAGTAAAGAGCACTCAAGCATTTTAGTGCTTGCTCGTGACTAATAATTAGTGCTTTGCATGTGTAGTTTACTGTACTTTTATTAAACTAATAAATAAATAAATGAAAAAAAAAATGATGTGGGGTCCCCCCATTTTTGATAACCAGCAAAGGTAAACAGACAGCTGTTAGCTGATATTATCAGGATAGGAAGGTTCATGGTTATTGGGCCCTTCCCAGCATAAAAATACCAGCCTGCAGCCACCCCAGAATTGGCGCATCTATTAGATGCCCCAATTCTGGCACTTTGTCCAGCGCTTCCCGATCACCCTGGTGCAGTGGCAATCGGGGTAATGTTTAGGTGTTAAAGATGTGCAAAGATTTAGATTAGTAATTGGTCAAAATTACTGTTATTATGAACAGTTAAGCATGTTGAAGATGAAATGATCTCTAAAAAGGCCTAAAGTTAAAGATGACACATTTCCTTCGTATTTTAGACAAAAAAAATATATATATATTTTCATCTTTTACATTTTAAAAATTACAAAAAGGAAAATTGGCCAATGCAAAAGTTTGGGTACCCTGTATGGTTAGTACCTAGTAGCACCCCCTTTTGAAAGTATCACAGCTCGTAAAAAAATTTTGTAGCCAGCCGAGAGTTTTTCAATTCTTATTTGAGGGATTTTTATTCATTCTTCTTGGAAAATTCTTCCAGTTTTGTGAGATTCCTGAGTCGTCTTGCATGCACTGCTATTTTGAGGTCTAGCCACAGATTTTCAATGATGTTTAGATCAGGGGACTGTGAGGTCCATTGTAAAACCTTCAGCTTGTGCCTTTTGAGGTAGTTTTGTGGATTTTGACATGTGTTAAGATCATTATCCATTTGTAGAAGCCATCCTCTTTTCAACTTCAGCTTTTTTAGAGATGGTGTTATGTTTGTATCAAGAATTGATCTGAATGTCTTTTGCAGTTAAGCAAAAGAGTTCTCATTGGCCTCTCTAGCAATTCAACGAGCTGCTCTCACTGAAATTTTGCTTGGTCTTCCAGATGTTATCTTGACCTCCACTGTTCCTGTTAACTGCCGTTTCTTAATTACATTTCGAACTGAGGAAAGGGCAACTTGAAAATGCTTTGCTATCTTCTTATAGCCTTCTCCTTCTTTGTGGGCCTGCACCATTTTAATTTTCGGCGTGCTAGACAGCTACTTAGAAGAACTCATGGCTGCTGTTTTTTGGCACAAGGTGAGAGGCAGGGTTTTTATAAAGCTTGGAAATTTGCAACACCTGGCCTTCCTAACAATGATAGTGAACAAGACATAACCCTAACAGGCTAATTAAGGTCTGAAACCTTGGTCAAAGTTATCTGAGCATGCAAATCTCCAAAGGTGCCCAAACTTTTGCATCGGCCCATTTTCTGTTTTGTAATTTTTGAAATGTAAAAGATGAAAATATATTTTTTTTTGCCTAAAACAAAGGAAATATGTCATCTTTAACTTTAGGCCTGTGAGAGATTATTTCATCCTCAACTTGCTTAACTATTCAGAATAACAGTAGTTTTGACCACTGGTGCCCAAATCTTTCACATGCCACTTTATTAAGCTAATAAATAAATTAATGAATGAAAAAATTACATGGGGTCCTCCCTTTTTTTGATAACCAGCCAAAGTAATGCATACAGCTGTGAGCTGATATTATCAGGTTGTGAAGGTCCATGGTTATTGGACCCTTCCAAGCCTAAAAATACCATCCCACAACCTGACCTGGTGCAGTGGCAATCAGGGTAATGGTAGTTGGGGTTGATGTCAGCTGTGATTTGTCAAAAATCACAGTTGGCATCAAGCTCTGGTGTTAATAATGGAGAGGTTTCTATCAGACACCCTCATTACTAACCCAGTAATAAAAAAAAAATACACACAAAAAATCCTTTATTTGAATAAACACTCTCCATCACTTTCCCTGGTTCACCAATTTATAAAATAAAACAAAAACATGCAGGTGCGATGTAGTCCACAGAATCCAGCGTAATCCAGAGAACAATGGACTACGTCGGATCTGCGTGGGAACTTTTTTTTTATAATAAATTGGTGAACAAGAAAGAGTGTCTTGTATTTATTTCTCTCTTTTTATGTTTTTTAGGTTTCCATTTGTGGACTACATCGAATTCCCTGGACTATATCAGATTCCCTGGACTACTTCGGACCTGCATTTGTTTTTGTTTTTTTTTAAATAAATTGGTGAACCAGGGAAAGTGTTGGGGAATGCTTATTCAAATAAAATATTTTTTGGTGTGTATGTGTTTTTTTTGGATTACTGGGTTAGTAATGGGGGTGTTTGATAGATACACAAGACCATTTTCATTAAAGTCTACAGGAGATGTAACAATTGCTGAGCTAGTGACTCCTTTAGGCCACGTTCACACATTCAGTATTTGACATCAGTATTTGTAAGCCAAAATAAGGAGTGGAACAATCATGAGGTTACGGCATGTACCATGGCCTTGCGTGTGCATATGCAAAACAGTTCCAGGACTCACCACAGCTGGAAGTTCCAGCTCAGTATGAGAGGTCTGGGGATTTCAGTGCAAGCAGTGAGCATCAGAAGATGCGATGAGAACTGGACAAATGAGGGTGAGGAGTGGAGGGGACAGAAAGGTGATCGGTAAGGTCAGTATAAGTATTTTTTTATTATTTTGATGGCGCTTTATGGTTTAGAAAAATGGTGGCCAGAGACCAGCATTTTTGGTGAATCCATGTGGAAGCAAAATAAAAAAAAAAATCTGCATTTTAGTGAGTGCGGATTTTCGTAAAAGTTGAGCAGAAATCAAATATATTCACATTTATTCACCTATAACTAGCTGTCATCTTTCCAACTTTTCTCCGGTGTATGAGACCTCCATAAAACCAGTAAGCAAGCAGTCATTTTCCTGAGTAGTAGGAGTCGCAGAGGTGAGCAGTGTACACACATACATATAGTGACATGAGATTAACAAGAAGAGGCTGGGTGGGGCAGAGCTGATGGGAAGAATCAGCATGGTAAAGAGGGTGATTGATGTATCAGGGTACATCGTCTATGTGCCCTACATATATTCTGACACATGAACTCCATGGGATGCAGCTTAATGATAGAACTGGGATACAGGACCTGGGTTGCCCACTTTCTTTAAATGAATGCAAAAAAAACAATTTTTTTTTTCAGATTTGTACTGCCCATGCCCCAAAAAGCCTGATAGTCACAGTACAAACAGAAAAGAATGCAACAGAATAAAGAACAAGAAGGAGGAGCCACAATTTCAACCCAGTACCTAGCAAGCGCATGCTTCTTAGGGTATGTGTACATGTTCAGGAATTGAAGCAGAAATTTCCTGAGAGTTTTTGCCTCTTCCTGGCAGAAAAAAACGCATGAGGATTTACATGCGTTTTTACATGTGCTTTTTGAAGCGGTTTTGAGTATAAATGAATGATTTTTGGAGCTAAATAAAGTTGGTGGGACATTGCTTAAGCCGTTGGATTATCATAAGAACTGGGGTGAGTATATTGGTTCATTTAAATGATTAAAGAATGGGTCTGTTGTATTTCAAATCAAGTGTTTACACGGTGTCTGTATGTTTCTTTACTTTGTTTGGTCATGAAAAGGTCTGATTGACACCTTGATATAACCTAACAAAAGAGCTGGGTGTCAGCTAGTCCCATTCCTCCAATCTTCATTAGCATTTCTATTCATGTAATTAACGCGAGTGCTGTGAGCTGTTTTTTTCAGCCTGGGAAGGTGCCACTAGGCAAATGACTCGCCCCCTGGGCCGTGGGGCACCCGGAACCGGGCTTCAGTGCAATGATGGGGGTAGTTGTGGCAACCCGATCCCGTGGCTCAGGGTGGTCAGACCAAATGCTGTGGCAGTCTATTTGTAGGGTTTTGAATGTCCGACTACGCCACCCGTGGATTGTGGTCAGGGAGGACCGCCGCTGCAAGGCAGACCGCTGAGGCTGATGTAGATATGCAGCACAGGGATAGGATAACTCCCCACGGGAAGAGTGTAGCCTCAGGGCAGTGTAATAGGATGCTGGGGGTGATGGTGCAGGCGCAGCATAAATCTCACAGAGTCTAATGATGCAGTCCAGGGTCTTTTACTGGTGGTAATAAAGCAGACCCTCCCGGGAGTACTGGCTAGCATTAGGGGCCTGGTCAGTCTGTGAGCAAACAAGAATCCCCCTGGCCATGTGAAGTTGTAGGCCTTCCCATCTGACTTCACTCTTCCTGGCTACCTTGCTGAAGTCGTGTAGTAGCCCACGTCCCTGAGTATTCCGTGTGGTGCTCACCCGTATGGCTGGTGACTTGGACCCTCTGGTAGCTTCCACTCCTCGATGGCGGTACCGGTCCCTTGTGTGTGACTGAGCCTCCGGGCTTCCTATGGCCAGAGGACCTGAAATCCC
Source organism: Phyllobates terribilis (assembly GCF_046119375.1). Classification (NCBI taxonomy): domain Eukaryota; kingdom Metazoa; phylum Chordata; class Amphibia; order Anura; family Dendrobatidae; genus Phyllobates; species Phyllobates terribilis. The sequence goes on from NW_027362764.1 coordinate 406,828,292, forward strand.
CTGCCGGCTGGTTTCTGCTGCTGGATATATAAGTCCTCACAGCCTCGGACTCCTGTGTCCGGTTCTTAGCGTCTTCTGCCAGGACGAACTCTGCTTAGCTTAAGTCCCTGGTTTTCAGCTTCTGGCTCCTACAGAACTCCTTGCTGCTGTTCTGTCCCTTCCTCTGGAACTTCACTCTCCCTCTAACCCCGCCCCAGATCCAGTTTATATAGGGCAGGTTCCTCCCCTATCTGGTCTGGGACAGGAGGTGTTGCATGTTAAGTGCTCCTGACCAGGAAACTCCCACTTGCTCTCAGACATGATATTTCTATCACTGTGGCAACCAGACCCCTGGGGTGCCACATTCCCCCCTAGTGAAATTTAGTACTCCGGGACTAAACACATTTTTGCCACATGACATAACAGGGTATAAACAATAATACAACAACATATGTACCAGAAGTTTAGTCTTTAGAGGTCACAGCGCTTCCGTGACCGGGTGTCCATGTCACCCAACAATGTGAAGTCTTGAACGGTGCAGGGACCTGTCCCTACAAACCCCAAGTCCCTGGCCTTGGGCGTGGCGGCAAGGCTGAAGCTATCTACTTTGGACCACAAGGAGGCCACGCCGGACAGGTTTTTCTTCTGTGGCCATCTTCACAAGAGGGCACCAGGTGCAACTATCTACAAGGTAGTTCCGGTTATTCATCGTCCATAACCTGTTAGCCATGAACTAGAAAAACTAGAAAAACATAATTAATAACCAGGTAACAAAAACATAAAACTTTTTCAACTTTTACGTATGTACAGGTAGATATATACTTGGCATTAGATTCTCCAGCGAGCAGGCATTTGACCTTTAGTGCTCCTGGTGGACCTACGTAACCCACTGTCTGGTGGTACTCTACTCGGGTCCCCTGTTTCCACCCCTGTGTACTGGGTGTGCTCGTGTCTGCATTAGAGGTGTTTGCAGATGTTATGGGTAGGTTGGGCAGCTTTCTGCGTACTCTTTGGCTCACCACGGCCATGGCAGGCTCACTACTAGCAGAGGGTTGATTCTCCTGGGCTGCTGGTATGGGCTCTTCTGCCTCCGGGGCCACTTGCTCTTCCAACTCTACTTGCTCTTCTGCAGGTCCTTGAGGGGCTGGCTGGAGAAAGGTAAGAACGGGTACCACTATAGCGTTGGTAATTTGCGTCCAGGACCGGGGAAATTCTCCGAGTACCGTGCTGACCATTTCTTCCTTTTCCTCTGCGGGTTGAAGGATATCCTGGTCTTCTTCAGCACCTTGTAGCTGCTCGGGACACTTCTTCAGGTGGTCTCTGGAGGAAGTGGCTGTGGTCTCTCCTCCATCCTTACTGATGACACATACTTTTGGGTCCTCATGATTTGAGGGCAGTACAGTGTACGGGTCCTTCTCCCACTGTTCAACCAACTTGTGGAGCCATCTCTTCCTCTTCAAGACCTGCTCTCCAGGTGCCAGGGGAACAGCGGGAGCATGTTGGCTATAAGTCCTCTCTTGCCTTCCTCTTGCTTGAGTCACAGTCGCTCCACAGTCTCCTGTACTTTCCGGTACTGCTGCTGCCGTTCCGTGTCCCAGTCTGCTTCTGGTGAGGTGTCCTCGGGTGTCAGGACTCCCATCTCCAGGTCAATTGGCAGCTTACCAGGCCTTGCTCTCATTAGGTAAGCCGGGGTGCAGTTGGTGGAATTTGCTGGGATATGGTTATACAAGTCCACCAGATTAGGCAGTTTCTCAGGCCACAGGCTGCGTTCCTCCAGAGGCAACATCTTGAGCAGGTCTATCACTACCTGGTTCATTTTCTCACACATCCCGTTGGTTTGGGGGTGGTAAGGCGTTGTCCTTATCTTCTTGCAACCATACAAGTTGCAGAACTCCTGGAAGACCTCCGCTTCGAAGGCCGGACCTTGGTCAGTCAACACTTGCTCCGGATACCCGTGTGGACGGCAGAAGTGCTGCTGGAAGGCTCTAGCTGCTGTTTGAGCCGTTAAGTCCTTGACAGGGACCACCACCAGGAACCGGGAGTAGTGGTCTACGATGGTGAGGGAGTAGACGTACCTGGACCTACTTGGAGCCAGCTTCACATGGTCCAGGGCTACCAGTTCTAGTGGTTGCTTCGTGATGATGGGCTGCAGGGGGGTCTTCTGGCTGGCACGGTCCTTCCTCCTCAGGTTGCACGGGCTGCAGTCTCTGCACCATCTCTCAATGGCACCTCTCATGTCTACCCAGAAGAACCGGTCACCCAACAGGAACTCCAGCTTCTTCCATCCAAAGTGCCCTGCTCCGTCGTGGTATGCCTCCAGGACCATAGCCGCGTCCCGTCTCGGGACCACTACCTGCCAGGTCAGCTCATATGTCCAGGAGTTGACAGTTCTCCGGCACAGCTTCCCCTTGTAGAGAAACAGTTTACTCTTCTCCTTCCACAGCTGTTTGGTCTCCTCCGGGGCGTCTGGGTCAAGGCGGGCATCAGCCTGCGTCAGCATCTCTTTTACCAGGCGGACTGCTGGGTCACTGTCTTGCGTCTCCGTCCAGCTGTAGTGGGGTAAGGGATTGAACGTGGCGGAGTGCCTGTCCCTTACCCGGTGGGAATACTGGGTAATCCCATGACGGTGAAACGTGGGGAGTTCAATCTCTTCCAGTTCTTCTGGATCTTCCCCTCCATCCGGTAAGTTCGGCATCCTGGACAGGGCGTCTGCGTTGGCATTTGAGCGCCCTGCCCGGTATTTGATGGTGAAGTCATAGTTGGACAGGCGGGCCATCCATCTCTGCTCCAGGGCACCAAGTTTCGCAGTGTCCAGATGTGTCAACGGGTTGTTGTCCGTGTACACGGTGAACTTGGAAGAGGCAAGGTAATGCTTGAATCGTTCCGTCACTGCCCCCACCACTGCCAGGAACTCTAGCTTGAAGGAGCTATAATTCTCAGGGTTTCTCTCTGTGGGCCGTAGTTTTCGGCTGGCATAAGCGATTACCTGTTCCCTCCCCTGCTGGATCTGGGACAGCACTGCTCCTAGTCCGATGTTGCTCACGTCTGTGTGGAGAATGAAGGGCTGGCCGTAATCAGGGTACGCCAGGATTTCATCCCCCGTGAGGGCCATCTTCAGCTGGCAGAAGGACTCCTCTTCCAGCTTGTCCCACCTGAAGGGTGGCTTTTGGTTTTTGGTCCTTCTGGACTGGCCTATTAGGAGGTCCTTCATAGGAGCGGCCATTTTGGTGAAACCAGGAATGAATCTTCGGTAGTAGCCTGCCAACCCGAGGAACTGCCTCACTTCCTTTATGTTGGAGGGTCTTGGCCAGTCCTTAATCACTGTGATCTTATCAGGGTCAGGAGCTACTCCATCAGCACTCACCACGTGTCCCAGGTACTGCATCTTTGGTTTCAGTAGATGACACTTGGAGGGTTTCACCTTTAGGCCGAAGCCTGCCAGGGCATCGAACACTTCTGCCAGGTGCTTTAGGTGGTCCCCATAGGTCTTGGAATACACGATGACATCGTCCACTTATAGCAGGACCGTCTCGAAATTTCTGTGCCCCAGACAGCACTCCATCAGCCTCTGGAAGGTCCCTGGTGCGTTGCAGAGTCCGAACGGCATACAGTTGAATTCACTGAGACCCATCGGGGTGGTAAACGCAGACTTCTCCTTGTCTGCCTCTGCTACAGGAACCTGCCAGTACCCGCTAGTAAGATCCAAAGTGGAGAAGAAGTTAGCAGATTTTAATGCAGCTAAAGATTCTTCTATCCTAGGTAATGGGTACGCATCTTTGTGTGTGATACGGTTGATCTTTCTGTAATCTACACACATCCTCATGGTGCCATCTTTCTTTTTCACAAGAACTAGTGGAGCTGCCCAGGGGCTACAGCTATCCCTGATTACCCCAGCCTCCTTCATTTCACGCAACATTCCCTTGGCATTCTGATAGTGTGCAGGGAGTACAGGCTGGTATCTCTCTTTTATGGGTGGATGGTCTCCTGTGGTGATTTAATGTTCTACCCCCTTTACTTGCCCAAAGTCTAGCGGGTGTTTGCAAAAGACCCTCTCGTACTCCTGAACCACCCGGTAGACTCCCTGTTTCTGGTGTAGGGGAGTGGAGCCAGTGCCCACGTGCAGCTTCTGGCACCAGTCCTCCATTTGTTTCTTGGAGCCGTTACCTTCCTCTGGGGGAGATGGAGGCAAGGGTTCCATGGCCTTTACAGAGTTCTGGTTAATGGTGAACAATTTGGCTAGCGTGGCATACCGGGGCAGGTATACTTCTCTTTCCCCAATGTTTAGGATGCGGACAGGTACCCTCCCATGGCGGACATCAACCACCCCCCGTGCTGTCAAAATGGTGGGCCTACTGTCTGAGTAAACGGGTTCTACCATAGCTTGGTAGTCTCTACCCCTCAGACCAATAGCTGCCCGACACCAGATCATCATCTCACTCTTTGGAGGCATGGCGATAGGGAACGGGTCACTCATCCTAATGCTACCAATCTCACCACCCGACAGTTCTACCTGTTGCCGTTTCATCAGTCCCCGTTTCTCCTTTTGTAGGACACGCTGCTGGCCGGAGCTGGCATTCAATGCAACCTGCTGTAAAATGGCAATTACTTCTGAAAGGCAATTCTCAATAACGTTAGTACCCAAGGTTATTTTAGGGTGACTTTCACGACGGTCAATGTCCACAATAATCAGTCCCTGCGCCGGCAGTTCAACTTTACCAATTTTGATGGTCACCTCCTTGAACCCGATCTGTGGCACGGGTTGACCATTATTGGCGATGATGCTCAAGTCATTATCTGGGTAACGGGTAATATCTGTGTCATCCCAGTATCGCTTGAAAAGTACATAGGGGATGGTGGTTACCTGCGACCCAGTGTCCAACAGTGCACTCATGGGAATGCCATCCAGTACCACAGGCAAGACCGGTCGTCCCCCCACATACTTGTCATGCCAGTTTGATGGGCCTGATGATCTTACGCCTGGGGGTTGGCCCTTTGCCCCAGGTTGGGCTCGTTTAAATTACAGTACCTTGCCATTTGTCCTGGTTGGTTGCAGCGGCGGCAGATGGGCTGTCCGTCCTCGTTGTAGCGGTCGCTGGGTCTTCCTCTGGACGATGGGATCCTCCTCTGTCAGCGCCACGGGACGTCCTCCGGGCTGGTGGCCAGCTTGATCCTTCCTGGAGAGGATACCTTTAACGACTGCACAGTCCTGGTTAATGTGACAACGCTTTTGGTCAGTTCTTGGACCTGATGGTGCAGGTATGCAGCCGGGTCTTTATCCAAAGCCTGCGCACTAGCTCCCACAGGCTCTGCAGACAAGGGCGCAGCCTCCTGGTGATAGGTAATAGCAGGGCACCGGTGGGTTACAGCACTACCTGGTGCCGGTTCTCGGAGCACCCGGATGGCCCTGTCTTTGAACATTGCAAAGTCTAAACCAGGGTTCTGCAAGGCCATTGCACGTAACTGGGTTCGGTGGGCATTGGACAGCAGACCCTCAATGAATTGCTCAGTCAACAGTTCATCTGCATTCCGCACACTGTCAGGGTGTGCCTGTTTAATGGCTCCCAGGGCGTCTTGCAAATTCAAAGCATAGTCTCTTATACTGTCTTGGGCCCGCTGCTTGCACCCATAAAATCTAATTTTGATCTCTGCTGAGGTGCGGGTATCAAAAGTGTCCTTCAGACGGGCTAAGATCTCCGTCACGGTCTCCTTGTCCTTGACTGACCAGGACTTTACTTCACGTTGGGCTGCGCCGGTTAACTGGCCTATCAATATGCTCACTTTTTGTCCCTCCGTCAGGGGGTATACTTTAAATAGGCTGTACAGTTTCTCTTTAAAGTCGCTTAGGGTATGCAACTCCCCTGAGTATTGGGGCAGCCAGGCCACTCCGGGGATGTAAGGCATTGTGAACGGCATTACTGCAGCAGCGGCCGCGCTGGCGGAGGCAGTCCCCTCCGCTTCCAACATCTTCCTCCCCCCTAGGCGACCGTGGCCTACCTTCTGTTGCTTCTTCTCCGTAGGCCGCGGCTCCGCAGGTGATCGTCGGGGTGGAGGACCTTGCGTCGCGTCCTAGTGACGTCAGCGTCCGCTCGGCTCCTTTCAGGACCTTGCACAGCTTCCGTGCGTAAGGCGGGACTTCAGTTCTCGCGCGCTTTCGTCGTCCACGCCCCTCTTCTTCCCGCGCGGCGTCCCGAAGATGGCGCCCGATGGCGGGAAAATGGCTGCGGATGGCGGGAAACGGCCGAAGATGGCGGGAAAAGGTAGAAGATGTCAGGAAACGGCTCCGAATGGCGGGAAACTTCCTTTTGAGGTACGAGTACAGTCTTTTTCAGGCGCGCAATACCCGTTTATGGCGGGTTGGTCACAATACTGCCGACTACGCCAAAAGCTGACTCACGCCCCTGGGCCGTGGGGCACCCGGAACCGAGCTTCAGTGCAATGATGGGGGTAGTTGTGGCAACCTGATCCCGTGGCTCAGGGTGGTCAGACCAAATGCTGTGGCAGTCTATTTGTAGGGTTTTGAATGTCCGACTACGCCACCCGTGGATTGCGGTCAGGGAGGACCGCCGCTGCAAGGCAGATCGCTGAGGCTGATGTAGATATGCAGCACAGGGATAGGATAACTCCCTACGGGAAGAGTGTAGCCTTAGGGCAGTGTAATAGGATGCTGGGGGTGATGGTGCAGGCACAGCATAAATCACACAGAGTCTAATGATGCAGTCCAGGGTCTTTTACTGGTGGTAATAAAGCATACCCTCCCGGGAGTACTGGCTAGCATTAGGGGCCTGGTCAGTCTGTGAGCAAACAAGAATCCCCCTGGCCAGGTGGAGTTGTAGGCCTTCCCGACTGACTGCACTCTTCCTGGCTACCTTGCTGAAGTCGTGTAGTAGCCCACGTCCCTGAGTATACCGTGTGGTGCTCACCCGTATGGCTGGTGACTTAGACCCTCTGGTAGCTTCCGCTCCTCGATGGCGGTACCGGTCCCTTGTGTGTGACTGAGCCTCCGGGCTTCCTATGGCCAGAGGACCTGAAATCCCCTGCCGGCTGGTTTCTGCTGCTGGATATATAAGTCCTCACAGCCTCGGACTCCTGTGTCCGGTTCTTAGCGTCTTCTGCCAGGACGAACTCTGCTTAGCTCAAGTCCCTGGTTTTCAGCTCCTGGCTCCTACAGAACTCCTTGCTGCTGTTCTGTCCCTTCCTCTGGAACTTCACTCTCCCTCTAACCCCGCCCCAGATCCAGTTTATATAGGGCAGGTTCCTCCCCTATCTGGTCTGGGACAGGAGGTGTTGCATGTTAAGTGCTCCTGACCAGGAAACTCCCACTTGCTCTCAGACGTGATATTTCTATCACTGTGGCAACCAGACCCCTGGGGTGCCACACAAACATTTCCCTGGCCATAAAATAACATCTCACAGCTGGTTCATTAGCCATTACATCCCCCAGAGCAACACTCAGCAGTGCTTTGGACACAAGCAGTGGCATCAGCCATTACTGCTGTAGAATACAGCATTGAACACTGACAGGAGTGTAAAATCACCCCCTATCAGTATACAGTGCTGCAGTGGGTCACTGGGGTTCATCAGCTGATGAGCGTCGGTGAGCTAGAGAGTGTGGGAACATTCTTGTGAATGCTCCCATTCTAAGCATCAGCTGATCGGTCACGTGACTATCAGCTGATTGATGCCGGGACTGATCACCTGACGGTCACGCGACCATCAGGTGATCACTGACGTCACCGATCAGCTGATTGTCGCGTGACCATCAGGTAATCAGTGATGTCAGTGCAGGTCCTGTAAGTACACTGCAGGGCGCGAGCCCGCGCCCAGCAGTGTACAGCGAGCCGCCGACGGGACAGCATCGCAGAGGAGGACACTGGGGCCGCCGGACAGGTGAGTATATGAATTTTTTCTTTTCTTTTCACTTTTTATTCTTTTTTTTACTGGCGCTGCATGTGGGCTGGGAGAAGCAGGCTGCTGCTTCTCCCATCCACGCTGCACTCACTGTTATGAGCCAGAAAAAAAACTGAGAAACTATGAGTTTCTTATGCAAAAATATGACAAAATCTTTATTAAATACACATGTATACATAATAGCAAATAGACAATATAGATAAAAACAGTGTGCATAGGGGCCAGTGTCAGGAACCCCCCCTCCCAGGGGAAAACCAGTCAGAGATTGTACATAGCTCTATGCAAGGTATAGGCCGGAAAAAGCTGAGTGATTTAGGCTAGTGGTAACAGGTTGACCCAGGTAATCTATTGAGAGGTAGCGCTAATGATCATGTTGGGGGGCACTCACTTCACCGGGTCAATTAAAGCACACAAGCAACGGTTTCCAGTAAACTAAAGTCCAGCAGTTTATTACACATCATAAACTGCTTATAACATAGTCCATCTCAGTGGCTCGCAGGCATGTTACACATGTAATATCCTAGAGCCTTTTCAGTGGCAGCTATGCCCGCTTGGCTTCAGAAACAGACTTCAGCAAGGTACAACATCAATATTCATTTAAAGCACCGATTTACCTATGCCGGGTCTTAGCTGCTTCTATCAGCTCTGTTCTGCCACAGCTGTGGTTTAAGACTCCCCAGACGTGGTCTCCAGGTCACATGCCTTCCAGGGCCAACAGTGTCCCAAACACAGGGATCAGGCCTCTTGCCTTCCAAGGCTAACGGTGTCCCAGACACAGGGACCAGGCCTCTTGCCTTCCAAGGCTAATGGTGTCCCAGACACAGGGACCAGGCCTCTTGCCTTCCACACTGTTTCAAAACCACCAGGATTTATATATCCTTCTGTGCTCACAGGACCTGTGATGATGTCACAGTCATGTGTTCAATCACCTGAAGGGGAGGTACGTGGTCAGCCAGAAAACACCCCCCTGGACATTTCAGTAATGCAGCAAGCCGCTGCATTACATATTCCTCCCCTCTGTTCAAACCTGTGGGGTTGAACACATAATAACGCACAGTTCACACAGAGACCATGTACTTGACATTTGTGCTGCTCAGCCCCTGCAACATTATTCATCAACATTAGCCCATTCCTTAGGGACCTACCATCTGTCATTGTCCCCAACTTCGTCAAGTCACATTTCCGAGTCGTAATATTGTCAGACCTTCCCCGCTCCCAGCGGTCAATATAGCAGTGCGACTCACTTGCGCTTGTATCTAAGGTCTGGTCCGACTCCGTACTGTCTCGTACTCTATTGGGTCGTTTGTATGGGTCTCTCAGACCTGAGTTACTGGCGGTCTCACTACCTCTAAACCCATGCCCACTACCCTCAGGACATCCTGAAAGGTCTCTAACTTCTGCTGTAGCTGTTCTATTATTTGGAGGGCCCTTTCTCTGTCTGGTCTCACAATTTATAGACGGCTGCCATCTTCTGCTGCTCAGGCGACGCTGTCTTTCTATTCATAGTCTGGCGAGATTCAACTGTTCTACATCTCGCAGGTAGGTCACTCGGTACTCCATCAGCATTCGTATGTATGCAAGATTTTCTTCCGTGACTACAGCAGAGAATGACACCATGCCGTCTTCATCCGGTATCCAGTCCTGATGATCACGTGGACGGCTTATTTTTATCACACCAGACTTCTTTACCATCATTTGCATGGTTCGGCCTTTTCTCCCAATGAGCTTTCTTACCAGAGCATGAGGCACCCCAATGACTTCTTCCCGCAGTCTTTGAGCTTTTCTCATAAGCTCCAGTTGTCTAATGGCTTGTTCCGTCTTCAACCGGACAATCCGCTTCGTGCGAACACATAGCCAGTGCATGTCACTTAGGATAGCCATCCTCTTCACTGTGACTTCGGTTGTGGACAGAACCACCCGCTGTTTAGCCTCTGAGGTTGAGTACACCTTACATGCTCCCACGGCCTTCTTAAACTCTTCATGCACTGACTCTCTGGTGCATTCTTCTCTCAAATCTTCGGGTACATCTATGAGGCACTTGTACTGAGAAGTTTCTGTCTCACTAGTGGTCTACAAACGATCATCTGGCTCAGGTTTCAGGGACAACTGACTTTCAGCTTCTTCACCCTGTATGCTTCCCCTGAGCTGACTCACGGCTATGAACTCCAGAATTCTCCTCTTAACATCTTCCGTTCCATACTTATCTTCTTTTAACACTTTCTCAGCGCTCCTCAGGTCCACCTTCTCATGGTATAAAGGATTAAGCGCAATTTGTTTGCCCTTCTCCTTCTCCAAGGAGGCCTTGTTCACTGATTGGTACTTTGCCAGGCAACCTTTGAGCTCGAAAACTTCTTCCTCTAGCTCAGCTACTCGCCTCTCAGCAGCCCATCTCTGAAGCTCTTCCTGCTTCAACTGCTCCTTTATCAGCAGAATTCTCTCAGCCCTCTCTGTTTCCAATGCGCCCACTCGGCTCTCGACAGCCAGTCTCTCAAGCTTCTCTTGCTTCAAATGGGCTTGTAGCATCTCCTTGAGCTCCTTGATCTCGGCTCTTACATCCACCGAATCATCCAAGCTCGCATTATTCAAGGAGGCATTTGCTTCATACCTCCCTTCTCCAGTGGCAAACTCCTGACCCTGGTCTGTGGCTTCTCCATCTTTTTCCGCTCAGCTTCCATCCTGCCAATTCTATCCTTAAGGCACGTCTCTGCCCTCTGGAGATCATCACAGAACATCTTCAGCTCCTTCACCTGTGCTTCCAGTCCTAGGATATTTCTGCGGAGATCATCATTTTCTTCACTGGTGTCCTGTAGAGTGGTCTCAATCACTTGGCGCATGTGCTCTGCATCAGCCTTATCATCCTCTAGTTTTTTCTTAACCTTGAGGAGATCCTCATAGTCTCTCTTGGTTTGTTGCAGTTCCCTATTGAATTTTTCGCGCATTTTTTCTGCCTCACGGTCGTGACCAGACACTTCATCTTTTAATGCCCCTTTCAGGGCGGATAGCTCCCGGTCTCGCTGGTACAGAGAGTCCTCCAGCCGCTCCTTCTCCTGCATTAGAGGCTTTACTTGATCCTGGAATTGCTGCAGCTCCCTCATGAGTTCACCATGCTCCTTCTTGGATTCACACAGCTCCCAGCTGAACTGTTCGCGCAGTCGTTCTAGGTCTTGATCACGTCCAGAAACTTCATCCTGCAGCGCCCCTTTTAAGGCAGATAGCTCCCTATCCCTCTGGTGTAGACCCTCAACCAGCCTTTGCTTCTCCTGCATCAGCAGCTTCACTTGCTCCTGAAATCTCTGCACTTCCTTTCTTGAGACCTCTGCTTCTTCCGCATCCACAGAGCCTTTCTTCACTTGGTGCAGCTCTAACTGTACCAGGGAGAAACAATCTTTCATCTCATACAGCTCATCTTCAAACACCGCTTTGTCAAACTTCAACTGAAAAACCTCCTCTTTGTTTCTGCAGAGGTCCTCTTTATTTTTCTGGAACATTTCCTTCCATTTGTTCATTTCCTCACTGCTTTCCTCTTGTTCTCGCTACAAGTTCCTCCCAACCTGGTTTATTTTCTGCCGTTCAGACTCCAGGCGCAGCTGGTCCGGGGACACGTTCTGCATGTTTTTCCTTAGTTGCTGCATGTCACTCTGATACTGCTGCCTGACAAGCTCCAGCTCTTCGTCAAGATTGGCCATCTCCTCTTCCATCCTGGTCTCCTCTATTTCTAAAGGAGGATCCACACTTGGAATAAAGGCACACAGCATTGCATTTTCTTCATTTACCTTTCAGCAAAGGCTACAGGAGCAACCTTTTTGTGGCCCTTGCGCCTTCGACGACGAGAGTGGGACTTTCTCACCTCGTCTAGCCCCTCCTGACTGAACTCTCTTTCTACTTTCGTAGTGTCACCATCAGTTGTGGTGTGTGTGTCATTCCCTCTGGTGTTGTGGACCAACAAGTCACCTCCCACTTTGACGTCAACCCCTTCTACTGGAGCTACCCAGTTATCAACGGTCGAATTGTCATTTTTAGGTGGTACCAACACATGACCAGTAACCACTTCTGGTTTTGTATGCTCCACCCCCTTTTGAAACTCCGCCTCCTTTTGGACAACTATACCTGTAGGGGGTACTCTAAAAAAAAAAATCCGCAATAGTCCTAGGACCCAGTTCACAACATCTCTTACTACCTCCCTGGGCACTCTGGGATAGTACCGGTGCCACAGGAGAACTCAAGGAATGGTCCGCTGCCACCATTCTATAAGGGGCCAACAGCTCCTGCCATTCTTGTACCATGTCCTGCTGCTGCAATTTTAACAGGCGCTTTAATCGCTCAATAGCTTTAGTCTCACTTGCTGCTCCCTTCACAGCCAACCACGGTACGCTGCTCACACCGCTCTCCCCGGAAAATTTTTCGTGGCCCCACCCCGCCGAGTTACAGCCAGATGCTTTAATCTTCGTGGCCCCGCCGAGCCACAGCAAACCAGGTTTGAGTGCGACAACAATTTTCGTAACCTCGCCGAGTTGCAGCCAGATGCTTGCATCCATGTTCGTCGTCCTCTGCTGTTACCCCTTGCAACCAGGCTGCAGTTGCCCGCATTCTCTAACCAATTGTGAGGTAGCACTAATGATCATGTTGGGAGGCAATCACTTCACCGGGTCAATTAAAGCACGCAAGCAACGGTTTCCAGTTTACACAACGGTTTACACATCATAAACTGCTTATAACATAGTGCATCTCAGTGGCTCGCAGGCATGTTACACATATAATATCCTAGAGCCTATTCAGTGGCAGCTATGCCCGCTTGGCTTCAGAAACAGACTTCAGCAAGGTACAACATCAATATTCATTTAAAGCACCGATTTACCTTTGCCGGGTCTTAGCTGCTTCTATCAGCTCTGTTCTGCCACAGCTGTGGTTTAAGGCTCCCCAGACGTAGTCTCCAGGCCACGTGCCTTCCAGGGCCAACAGTGTCCCAGACACAGGGACCAGGCCTCTTGCCTTCCAAGGCTAATGGTGTCCCAGACACAGGGACCAGGCCTCTTGCCTTCCAAGGCTAACGGTGTCCCAGACACAGGGACCAGGCCTCTTGCCTTCCAAGGCTAATGGTGTCCCAGACACAGGGACCAGGCCTCTTGCCTTCCACACTGTTTCAAAACCACCAGGATTTATATATCCTTCTGTGCGCACCTGTGATGATGTCACAGTCATGTGTTCAATCACCTGAAAGGGAGGTACGTGATCAGCCAGAACACACCCCCCTGGACATTTTAGTAATGCAGCAAGCCACTGCATTTCACTATATAAGGCAAGTGATGAGAGTGAAAGCACACAGTGTGCCACTAAAATACGAACTCCCAGGGCCACCATCAGCAAATGTATAAGTATCAGAATAATGGACCAAAGGGCCTATGACTAGAGATGAGCGGTGTTCGACTAGAACTGTTCGCCAATCTCAAATTCGAGCTGTTTTGGGCGGTGTTCGAGTTGTTCGACGAACCCGAACGATTTGCAAAAAATTCGGCTGTTCGAGGTTATGTTCGATAACTGTTCCTGCACCAAAAGCGTATCCTGCATGTCTGGCGCTATTTAGAGCACCAATCATGCAGGGATTGTCTGCCACTCACTGTAATGCCACAGCCATGGTGGTTGTGGCATTACAGTGATTGCCCAAATCGATGGGAACAGTGCCAACAGTGAAACATGAAAAGCCGGCAATTCATCAGCGGCATACACCTGTACCCGACAATTTAGAACCGAAAGAATAGAGCTTCACACATAGATTAGATAGATAGAAACATGTCAGACACATATATACGAAGTACAGTGACAGTGTTGCTTACTGTACTTGTCATTTAGCGTAAAGGATTTATCAAAAAAAATAATAGTGTTTTCAGGCACCGTCTCTTTAAAAAAGCCGGCCGGCAATTCAGCATCTGTACCCGACAATTTAGAATAGAAGGAATAGAGCATCACACATAGATTAGATAGATAGAAACATGTCAGCCACATATATACGAAGTACAGTGACAGTGTTGATTACTGTACTTGTCATTTAGTGTAAAGGATTTATTTAAAAAAATAATAGTGTTTTCATGCACCGTCTCTTTAAGAAAGCCGGCCGGCAATTCAGCATCTGTACCCGACAATTTATAACAGACAGAATAGAGCTTCACACATAGATTAGATAGATAGAAACATGTCAGCCACATATATATGAAGTACAGTGATAGTGTTCGTTACTGTACTTGTCATTTAGTATTAAAATAAAGGATTTATTATTAAAAAAATTGGCGTGGGGTTCCCCTTAATTTTAGGCTCTAGCGGAGGTTAAGCAGACAGCTGGGGCAGATGTTTGAAGCCTGGGAAGGGGGTAATACCCACGGAGCTTCCCAGGCTACTAATATCAGCCCCCAGCTGAATACATAGCCTTTACTAGCTATTAAAATGGGGGACCCCCCAAAAAAAATGACGTGGGGTCCCCCCTAATTTAATAGCTAGCAAAGGCTAGGCAGACAGCTGGGGGCTGATATTAATAGCCCAGGAAGGGAGCCATGAATATTGGCCCCCTCCCAGGCTAGAAACACCAGCCGTCAGCCGCCCCAGAAATGGCGCATTCATAGGATGCGCCAATTCTGGCACTTAGCCTCGCTCTTCCACGCTGCCCTGTAGCGGTGGCAGTGGGGTAATAGGGTTGGGGTTGATGTCAGCTTATAATGCCAGCTGACATCAAGCCCAGGTTAGTAATGGAGAGGCGTCTATAAGACACCCCCATTACTAACCCCATAGTCAAAGTTAAAAAAAACACAAACACCCAGAATAAAGTCCTTTAATTGAAATAAAGACACAATCCTTTATTGTTCTAAATTAAACCATACTTACCGTCACGCCCATTCCAGCTGAAGCCAACGATCTCCTGCAATAAAAGAAAAATAATAAAGCAACCTCATCCTTACCTCTCCATGGTTCCCACGACAGCTTCAGCTCTGCTACATCGAGATGACAGGCTGGACCGCAGCAGAACGCTGCCATCCAGCCTCTCATCCCGCAGACACTGAGAAGCGCAGGCTTGCTTGCGCTGCTCAGCGTCTCTCTGTGACGACATCCAGATGAGCCGAGTTCATGTCCAATAAACTCATCTCACCTCATGCACGTCACTGACAGCGTGGGAGAATTCTCAAGCTGAAGCGGTGAGTGCAGGAGAATTCTCCCACGCTGTCAGTGACGTGCTTAAGGTGAGCTCATGTCCAATGAACTCAGCTCACCTCCTGCACGTCACTGACAGCGTGGGAGAATTCTCCTGCACTCAGCGCTTCAGCGTGAGAATTCTCCCGCTGAAGCGCTGAGTGCAGGAGAATTTTCCCACGCTGTCAGTGACGTGCATAAGGTGAGCTCATGTCCAATGAACTCAGCTCACCTCCTGCACGTCACTGACAGCGTGGGAGAATTCTCCTGCACTCAGCGCTTCAGTGTGAGAATTCTCCCACGCTGAAGCGCTGAGTGCAGGAGAATTTTCCCACGCTGTCAGTGACGTGCATGAGGTGAGCCGAGTTCATTGGACATTAACTCGGCTCATCTGGATGCCCTCACAGAGAGACACTGTGGAGCGCAAGCAAGCCTGCGCTTCTCAGTGTCTGTGGGATGACAGGCTGGATGGCAGCGTTCTGCTGCGGTCCAGCCTGCCATCTCGATGTAGCAGAGCTGAAGCTGTCATGGGAACCATGGAAAGGTAAGGATGATGTTGCTTTATTATTTTTCTTTTATTTCAGGAGATCGTTGGCTTCAGCTGGAATGGGCGTGATGGTAAGTATGGTTTAATTTAGAACAATAAAGAATTGTGTGTTTATTTCAATTAAAGGACTTTTTTCTGGGTGTTGTGTTTTTTTTAAATACTTTACTAGAAATTCATGGTGGTCATGTCTAATATTGGCGTGACCCCATGAATTTCGGGCTTAGGGCCAGCTGATAATGCCAAGCTGGCCCTAACCCCTTTATTACCCAGTGAGCCACCGCATCAGGGCCCTGGATGAGTTGGGTACAGCGCCAGAAGATGGCGCTTCTATGAACGCGCCATTTTCCGGGGTGGCTGCGGACTGCAATTTGCAGCGGGGGTGGCCCAGAAAGCTTGGGCCTCCCTGCGCTGCGGATTCCAGCCCCCAGCTGCCTAGTTGTACCTGGCTGGACACAAAAACAGGGCGAAGCCCCACGTCAATTTTCTTTAAATTATTTCATGAAATAATTAAGAAAAAAAGGGCTTCCCTATATTGTTGTGTCCGGCCAGGTACAAATAGGCAGCTGGTGGATGGGGGCAGCCCGTTCCTGCCTGCTGTACCTGGCTGGACACAAATATAGTGCGAAGCCCCACTTCAATTTTTTTTAAATTATTTCATGAATTTCCTGAAATAATTTAAAAAAATTGAAGTGGGGCTTCGCACTATATTTGTGTCCAGCCAGGTACAGCAGGCAGGAACGGGCTGCCCCCATCCACCAGCTGCCTATTTGTACCTGGCTGGACACAACAATATAGGGAAGCCCTTTTTTTCTTAATTATTTCATGAATTTCCTGAAATAATTTAAAAAAATTGAAGTGGGGCTTCGCACTATATTTGTGTCCAGCCAGGTACAGCAGGCAGGAACGGGCTGCCCCCATCCACCAGCTGCCTATTTGTACCTGGCCGGACACAACAATATAGGGAAGCCCTTTTTTTCTTAATTATTTCATGAATTTCATGAAATAATTAAAAAAAATTGAAGTGGGGCTTCACACTATATTTGTGTCCAGCCAGGTACAGCAGGCAGGAACGGGCTGCCCCCATCCACCAGCTGCCTATTTGTACCTGGCCGGACACAACAATATAGGGAAGCCCTTTTTTTCTTAATTATTTCATGAATTTCATGAAATAATTAAAAAAAATTGAAGTGGGGCTTCGCACTATATTTGTGTCCAGCCAGGTACAGCAGGCAGGAACGGGCTGCCCCCAACCACCAGCTGCCTATTTGTACCTGGCCGGACACAACAATATAGGGAAGGCCTTTTTTTCTTAATTATTTCATGAATTTCATGAAATAATTAAAAAAAAAGTACGTGGGGCTTCGCCCTATTTTTGTGTCCAGCCAGGTACAACTAGGCAGCTGGGGGCTGGAATCTGCAGCGCAGGGAGGCCCAAGCTTTCTGGGCCCCCCCCCCGCTACAAATTGCAGTCCGCAGCCACCCCGGAAAATGGCGCGTTCATAGAAGCGCCATCTTCTGGCGCTGTACCCAACTCATCCAGGGCCCTGGTGCGGTGGCTCACTGGGTAATAAAGGGGTTAGGGCCAGCTTGGTATTATCAGCTGGCCCCAAGCCCAAAATTCATGGGGTCACGCCAGTATTAGACATGACCGCCATGAATTTCTAGTAAAGTATTTAAAAAAAACACAACACCCAGAATAAAGTCCTTTAATTGAAATAAAGACACAATTCTTTATTGTTCTAAATTAAACCATACTTACCATCACACCCATTCCAGCTGAAGCCAACGATCTCCTGCAATAAAAGAAAAATAATAAACCAACCTCATCCTTACCTTTCCATGGTTCCCACGACAGCTTCAGCTCTGCTACATCGAGATGACAGGCTGGACCGCAGCAGAACGCTGCCATCCAGTCTGTCATCCCGCAGACACTGAGAAGCGCAGGCATGCTTGCGCTCCTCACTGTCTCGCTGTGACGGCATCCAGATGAGCCGAGGTCATGTCCAATGAACTCAGCTCACCTCCTGCACGTCACTGACAGCGTGGGAAAATTCTCCTGCAATCAGCGCTTCAGCGTGAGAATTTTCCCACCCTGTCAGTGACGTGCATGAGGTGAGCCGAGTTCATTGGACATGAACTCGGCTCATCTGGATGTCGTCACAGAGAGACGCTGAGCAGCGCAAGCAAGCCTGCGCTTCTCAGTGTCTGCGGGATGACAGGCTGGATGGCAGCGTTCTGCTGCGGTCCAGCCTGTCATCTCGATGTAGCAGAGCTGAAGCTGTCGTGGGAACCATGGAAAGGTAAGGATGAGGTTGCTTTATTATTTTTCTTTTATTGCAGGAGATCGTTGGCTTCAGCTGGAATGGGCGTGATGGTAAGTATGGTTTAATTTAGAACAATAAAGGATTGTGTCTTTATTTCAATTAAAGGACTTTATTCTGGGTGTTTGTGTTTTTTTTAACTTTGACTATGGGGTTAGTAATGGGGGTGTCTTATAGACGCCTCTCCATTACTAACCTGGGCTTGATGTCAGCTGGCATTATAAGCTGACATCAACCCCAACCCTATTACCCCCTGCCACCGCACCAGGGCAGCGTGGAAGAGCGAGGCTAAGTGCCAGAATTGGCGCATCCTATGAATGCGCCATTTCTGGGGCGGCTGACGGCTGGTGTTTCTAGCCTGGGAGGGGGCCAATATTCATGGCTCCCTTCCTGGGCTATTAATATCAGCCCCCAGCTGTCTGCCTAGCCTTTGCTAGCTATTAAATTAGGGGGGACCCCACGTCATTTTTTTTGGGGGGTCCCCCATTTTAATATCTAGTAAAGGCTAGGTATTCAGCTGGGGGCTGATATTAGTAGCCTGGGAAGCTCCGTGGGTATTACCCCCTTCCCAGGCTTCAAACATCTGCCCCAGCCGTCTGCTTAACCTCTGCTAGAGCCTAAAATTAAGGGGAACCCCACGCCAATTTTTTTAATAATAAATCCTTTATTTTAATACTAAATGACAAGTACAGTAACCAACACTATCACTGTACTTCATATATATGTGACTGACATGTTTCTATCTATCTAATCTATGTGTGAAGCTCTATTCTTTCTGTTCTAAATTGTCGGGTACCGCTGCTGAATTGCCGGCCGGCTTTTTTAAAGAGACGGTGCATGAAAACACTATTATTTTTTTTAATAAATCCTTTACACTAAATGACAAGTACAGTAAGCAACACTGTCACTGTGCTTCTTATATGTGTGACTGACATGTTTCTATCTATCTAATCTATGTGTGATTCTCTATTCCTTCTTGTCTAAATTGTCGGGTACCGGTGTATGCCGCTGCTGAATTTGCCGGCCGGCTTTTTTAAAGAGAGTGTCTTCTGAGCAGTTTGTCAGCTTTTGGACACCTTTGCAGGTGTTTTCTATGTGTTTCTATGTGTTTTTGTTTGCCTGCCATTGGTTTTAACGGTGTTCGACGGTGTTCTAAGGTGTTCGACGAACAGTTCGACGAACAGTTCCTCGAACATCCCGGTGTTCGACGAACCGAACCGAACCCGAACACTACGGGGGTGGCTCAACACTACCTATGACCACTTACCCTAAATTGTAATATCCCAAGCACCCTCAGACCGGTGGCTAGGGTGGTTTAGCTTCTTCCCAACATGCATTTCGCGTTGCCTGTGCATTGCTTTCTCAAGGGAAGTAGTGGTGTTGTCCTTCCAAGACCTTAATGTATCATGTCAACCGATCACATGGGAAACCATGTGATCGGTAGCTGGTCAATGGTACTGCTGGAATTGGCGCACGCCCTCTCAGGAAGCCATGCCCACCCACCGCGCACCTGGAAGTCAGCCCACGGGAGGCACGTGTCGCTCTGGAGAGAGTTATCACAGCGCCTACGCGGGCAATAAAGACGCCGGACCGAGGCAGGTGAGCGCAGGTCCAGGGGGAGTGCACGTACCACAGCGCCACCAATGATACATATATGTGGAAGCCCCACAGGCCTGTCTAGTACTGCAAATATAGGTATACATAATATCCACAAGGGAAATGATACATGTATAGGAAGAATTACAACTAAATATAACGTTCATAGATGTAAAGTATATCGCATTCTTCCAAAACTTTTTGCAGGTATCCCAGATCAAAGGATTCTTCAAAAGGATGCAATAAGTCAAAAAACGATGGCCAATAAAAAATACCAAACACGGATAAAACCTGGACAAAAACAATGAAAAAAATTGCAAACAATAAGAACAAAATGTAATTAAAGAAATAATAAAGACAACACATAACAAATTATCATAACACCCAATGAAATAAAAAATACTGGAGAAAATTTAAAAAATATATAAGAAAAGGAAAATACGAGGGAGACAAGTAGAAATTAAAGAATGGGAAAAAGAAGGGAGTGAGGGTGGGTGAGGGAGAGGAGGGCAGCACCAAATATGAACACATACTACAGTACATAGAAAAACAAAATGTTACAAGACAAAATACCGTTCTAAAGAAAAGAAGAAAAACTCAGGGACTCATTGAGTCCCTTGGGAGCCATTGTATCAAGAGTCACGATCCAGCGTGTCTCACGCTGTGCGAGGATTCTTTTAACATTCCCACCCCGTGTCCCTAAATTAATCAAATCTATGCCCCTAACCATCAGTGAGCGTGGATCGCAATTGTGGAAATCCCTGAAATGGCAGGGAATTGTTTTAAGTTCTGATGCGTCAGTCACTTGCCTGGCAGCGCAAATGTCTCTAACATGTTCGCGGACTCTGACTCTGAGCTCTCTGGAGGTGAGCCCCACATAAATCAGTTGGCAACCACATGTGGCATAATAGATAACATTAGTACTACCACATGAGATCCAATGTTGAATTTTAAATTGGCACTCACCCCCAGCAGAGTCAAAAGTCTTACAGTGAAGGACATTAGTGCATGCCAGGCAGTGACCGCACGGGAAGCACCCCACTGTGGGTGTAAAAGAAGCCAAAAAAGTATTATTAGCTGGAACATAATGGTTCCTAACAAGAAGATCACTGAGATTGCGTGATCTCCTTGGTGTCATAGATGGTTTGTCTCCTAAAAGTGGATACAGCGAAGGTTCAGTACTGAGGATGGACCAATGTTTTGTTAGAATTGATCTCATTGTGTTCCACTCTCTGTTATATGTAGAGATTAACCTATTCTTGTTGTCATCCGTGTCCTCTCTCCCACGAGGGTACAAAAGTTGTGATCTTGGGGTCCTTTTTGCCCTGGTGTATCCTCTTTTCATAGCCCGCCGGCTATAACCCCGTTGTACAAAACGGGTCCGAAGATCCATAGCCTGTGTTTCAAACCTCAAACCTTTGGATAGAGGAACAAATCTGCCTGACCCGGAGGAACTGTCCGTCCGGGACAGCCCTAATGGTAGCGGGGTCATGGGCAGACGAGGCATTAACTGCAGTTATCTTTCTGAAAACTTCAGTCTGGATGTCCGACGCCATTTTTATTGTATGTATCATTTCCCTTGTTGATGTTATATATACCTATATTTGCAGTACTAGACAGGCCTGTGGGGCTTCCACATATATGTATCATTGGTGGCTCTGTGGTGCGTGTGCTCCCCCTGGACGTGCGCTCACCTGCCTCAGTCCGGCGTCTTTATTGCCTGCGCAGGTGCTGTGGTGACTCTCTCCAGAGCAGCACGCACCTCCGTAGGCTGACTGCCGGGCGCGCGGTGGGTGGGCGTTGCTTCCCGAGAGGGCATGCACCGATTCCAGCAGTACCATTGGCCAGCTCCCGATCACATGGTTCCCCATGGGATTGGTTGCCATGATGCATTAAGGTCCTGGAAGGACAATGTGACACCCCAGGGGTCTGGTTGCCACAGTAATAGAGATATTACGTCTGAGAGCAGGTGGGAGGTCTCTTGGCCAGGAATCCTATGCATGCCACACCTCCTGCCCAGTCCTGGGAGGGGAAGAACTTCCCCTATATAAACCTGGGGCTGAGGCAGGGTTAGAGAGAAGAGTAGAGAGAAGAAGAGAAGCAGTAATAGGAAAGAAAGACCAGGAGCTCTGTGGGAATCGTGCTAAGAAGAGGTCAAGGGCTGGTAGCTGTAGAGCTCGCCCTGATCGAAGCTTTCTCACCGGACCCGGAGTCCGAAGCTGTGGGGACTAACTTTTACCCAGCAGCAGAATCCGTCAGGCAGGGGATTTCCAGTCCTCTGGCCAAGAAACCCGAAGGCACGGTCACACGCGTGGGACCAGCACCGCCGTCGTGGAGCGGAATCAAATAGAAGGCCCCGAGTCACCGGCCATACGGGTGAGCACCGCACGGCACACTCAGGGACGTGGGCTACTTTTACCCGCCTCTAGCAAGGTAGCCAGAAGAGTACAGTTAGTTGGGAAGGCCTACAGCTCCGCCTGGCCAGGGGAAATCCCATCTGCTCAAAGACTGACCAGGCCCCATTCGCTAGCCAGTACTCTGGGAGGGTCTGTCTTTGTCACCAGTAAAGACCCTGAACTACACCATACCGTCTCCGAGTGGTTCCTGCTACCCCCATCATCCACGTCGGCTGCCCTGAGGCCATACCCCTCCCGTTGGGGGTTATACCATCTCCGCTGCATAACTGTGTCACCGGCCTCAGCGGTCTGCCCTGCAGCGGCGGCTCCATAGCTGCATTCAACGGGTGGCGTAGTCGTCCAATATCTACTGCTACGTACACCGCCACTCAGTCTGACTCCCTGGGCACGGACCGGGTCACCGCCACAAGGACTACCACCCCTAATAGATCCGGCTCCGGGTAACCCCTGCGTGCGCAACGCTACACAAGAAAGCAGGCCCAGGGGCGCGTCAACTTTTGGCGTAGTCAGCAGGATTTCGTGCCCGCAACCACCGGGTACTGCGTGCCTGAAAAAGACTGTTCAAACTTACCAGTGGTGAAGATTCCCGCCATCCGGCGCCATCTTCTACCTTCTTCCCGCCATCCGCGAAGTTTTCCCGCCATCCGGCGCCATCTTCTGCCTTCTTCCCGCCATCCGTGGAGTTTTCCCGCCATTGGACGCCATCTTGAAGACGCCGCGCGGGAAGAAGAGGGGCGTGGACTCGGAAAGCGCGCGAGAACTGAAGCCCCGCCTCACGTCAGGACGTTGCGTAAGGTCCTGGAAGGAGCCCAGCAGACGCCGACGTCACAGGAGCGCGACGGAAGGTCCTCAACCCTGACGATCCACTGCGGAGCCGCGGCCTACGGAAGAGGATCATCGCAAGGTAGGCCACGGTCCACTAGGGGGGAGAAGGATGTCGGATACGGAGGAGAGCTTCACCGCTTCAACCCCCGCCAGCGCCACTGCTGTTGCGGTCATGCCTTTCACCATGCCCTATATCCCGGGGGCAGCCTGGCTATCCCAGTACTCAGGGGAGTCACATACCCTGCATGACTTTAGAGAAAAGCTGGATAGCCTCTTCCAGGTGTACCCCCTCACAGAAGAGCAAAAAGTGAGCATTCTGGTGGCCCAGTTAACCGGGGCAGCCCGAAGGGAGGTAAAGTCCTGGCCACCTGGGGGGAGGACTGTCGCAGGGATACTAACCCGGCTGAGGGACACCTTTGATACCCGCACCTCAGCCGAGATCAAGCTTAGATTCTACGGGTGCAAGCAGCGAGCACAAGAGAGTATAAGGGACTATACAAGAGGCCTTGAGAGCCATTAAGCAGACCGACCCTGACGGCGTGGGAGACGAGGACAGGCTGTTGACTGAACAATTTATAGAGGGTTTATATTGCAATGCCCACCGAACTGAGTTGCGGGCAATGGCCTTACAGGACCCTCATCTGGGATTTGCACAGTTCAAGGACAGAGCCATCCGGGTGCTCCGAGAACCAGCACCAGGTGGCGTTGTGACCCACAGACGCCCCACTACCACTTACCACCAGGAGGCGGCGCCCTTGTCGGCAGGGCCTGTGGGAACTGATGCGCAGGCTTTGAGCAATGACCCGGCTCCAGACCTGCACCATCAGGTCCAAGAGCTAGCTAAAAGCGTTGCTGCGCTAACCCGAACTGTGCAGTTTTTACAGGTTTCCACTTAGGGGAAGATCCAGCTGGCATCCGGACCGGAGGACATCCCGTGGCGTCGACCAAGGAGGACCCCACCGGCCAGAGGAAGACCCAGCGACCGATACAACGAGGACGGACAACCCATCTGCCGCCGCTGCAATCAACCCGGACATATGGCAAGGTACTGTCCTTTAAACTGGCCCAACCTAGGGTAGAGGGCCAACCCCTAGGAAAAAGATCATCAGGCCCATCGAACTGGCGTGACAAATACGTGGGAGGACGTCCAGTCTTGCCTGTGGTACTGGATGGCATTCCTATGAGTGCCCTACTGGACACCGGGTCACAGGTCACCACCATCCCGTACGTGCTCTTCAAGCAGTACTGGAATGACTCGGATATAACCCGCTACCCTGACGACGACTTGAGTATCATCGCCAGCAATGGTCAGCCCGTGCCACAGATCGGATTTAAAGAGGTGACCATTAAAATCGGTAGAGTCGAACTGGCAGCACAGGGACTGATCATTGTAGACATTGACAAACACGAGAGTCACCCAAAGATAACTCTAGGAACTAATGTGATTGAAAATTGTCTTGCAGAAGTGATTTTCATTTTACAGCAGGTTGCCAAGAACGCCAGCTCCGGCGAGCAGCGAGTGCTCCAGAAAGAGATCCGGGCACTGATGCGACAGCAACAGGTGGAACTCTCCGGTGGTGAGATTGGTAGCGTGAGAATGTGTGACCCTTTCCCTATTGCCATGCCCCCAAAAAGTGAAATGATGATTTGGTGCCGGGCAGCTATTGGTCTGAGAGGTAGAGATTACCAGGCAATGGTAGAACCAGTTTACTCAGACAGTAGGCCCACCATTTTGACAGCACGGGGGGTGGTCAATGTACGCCATGGGAGGGTGCCCGTTCGCGTAGTGAATATCGGGAAGAGGGAAGTGCACCTGCCCAGGTATGCCACGCTGGCCAAATTGTATACCATCAATCGAAATTCCATACAGTCCATAGAACCCTTGCCTCCATCTTCTCCGGAGGAAGGTAACGGCTCTGAGAAAACAATGGAGGACTGGTGTCAGCAACTACATTTGGGTACTGACTCCACTCCCTCACACCAGAAACAGGGAGTCTATCGGGTGGTTCAAGAGTATGAAAGAGTGTTTAGTAAACACCCGTTAGACTTCGGGCGAGTCAAGGGGGTAGAACACCACATCCCCACGGGAGATCATCCTCCCATAAAGGAGAGATACCGACCCGTACCCCCTGCACATTACCAACACGCCAAGGGGATGCTCAGAGACATGAAGGAGGCTGGGGTAATCAGGGATAGCTGTAGCCCCTGGGCAGCTCCACTAGTCTTGGTTAAAAAAAAAGACAACACCATGAGAATGTGTGTAGATTACCGGAAAATCAACCATATCACACACAAAGATGCGTACCCTTTACCTAGGATAGAGGAGTCTTTGGCTGCTTTAAGATCTGCTAATTTCTTCTCCACTTTGGATCTTACTAGCGGGTACTGGCAGGTTCCTGTAGCAGAGGCGGACCGGGAGAAGACCGCATTCACCACCCCGATGGGACTTAGCGAGTTTACCTGCATGCCGTTCGGACTCTGCAACGCACCAGGGACCTTCCAACGGTTGATGGAATGCTGTCTGGGACACCGAAACTTCAAGACGGTCCTGCTATACCTGGATGATGCCATCGTCTATTCCAAAACCTACGAGGATCACCTGAAACACCTGGCGGAAGTGTTCGAAGCTCTGGCAAACTACGGCCTAAAGGTGAAACCCTCCAAGTGTCACCTCCTGAAACCAAAGGTGCAGTACCTGGGACACGTGGTGAGCGCTGACGGAGTGGCTCCCGACCCTGATAAGATCAGCGCAATTAAGGAATGACCAAGTCCCTCCAGTGTAAAGGAAGTGCGGCAGTTCCTAGAGTTGGTAGGCTACTACCGCAGATTCATTCCCGGTTTCACCAAAAAGGCAGCTCCTATGCAGGACCTCCTGATAGGCCAGTCCCGGAAGGCCAAGAACCAGAAGCCGCCCTTCAGATGGGAGAAGTTAGAAGAAGAGTCCTTCCGCCAGCTGAAGATGGCCCTCACAGGGGATGAAATCCTGGCATACCCTGATTACAGCCAGCCCTTTATCCTCTACACCGACGCCAGTAACATTGGGCTAGGAGCCGTACTGTCCCAGACCCAGCAGGGGAAAGAACGGGTAATTGCTTACGCCAGCCGAAAACTGAGACCCACCGAAAGAAACCCTGAGAATTACAGCTCATTCAAGCTGGAGTTCCTGGCAGTGGTGTGGGCAGTCACCGAACGCTTTAAGCACTACCTCGCCTCTTCCCGGTTCACCGTGTACACGGATAACAACCCGTTGACGCATCTGGATACGGCAAGGCTCGGTGCCCTGGAGCAGAGATGGATGGCCTGCCTGTCCAACTATGAGTTCACAATCAAATACCGGGCAGGACGCTCCAATACCAACGCGGACGCCCTGTCTAGGATGCCAAACCTACCAGACGAGGGTGAGGATTCAGAAGATTTGGAAGAGGTCGAACTCCCTGCGTTCCACCGTCATAGGACTGTCCAGTATTCCCACCGTGTAAGGGGTAAGCAAGCCGCTACGTTCAACCCCTTACCTCATTACAACTGGGCGGAAACGCAAGACAGTGACCCTGCCGTCCGGCTGGTGAAGGAGATGCTGACTCAGCCAGAAGCTCGCCTTGACCCGGACGCTCCGGAGGAGACCAAGCAACTGTGGGCTGAGAAGAGTCGACTGTTCCTTTACAAGGGGAAGTTGTGCCGCAGAATGGTTAACTCCCGGACGCATGAACTGGTCTGGCAAGTAGTGGTGCCAAGAAGGGACGCAGCTATGGTGATGGAGGCATACCACGACGGGGCTGGGCACTTCGGATGGAAGAAGCTGGAGTTCCTGCTGCGCGGGCGGTTCCATTGGGTAGGCATGAGAGGAACCATCGAGAGGTGGTGCAGAGACTGTGGCCCATGCAACCTAAGAAGGAAGGACCGTGCCAGCCAGAAGACCCCCCTTCAGTCCATCGTCACCCGGCAGCCGTTGGAACTGGTGGCCTTGGATCATGTAAAACTGACCCCAAGCAGAAGTGGCTACGTCTACGCATTAACCATCGTGGATCACTACTCCCGGTTCTTGGTTGTCGTCCCCGTCAAGGACTTAACGGCTCAAACAGCAGCTAGAGCCTTCCAGCAGCACTTCTGCCATCCACACGGCTACCCAGAGCAGGTGCTGACGGACCAGGGACCTGCCTTTGAAGCGGAGGTCTTCCAAGAATTCTGTACTCTGTATGGCTGCCGGAAGATCAGGACGACACCCTATCATCCGCAAACTAATGGACTTTGTGAGAAAATGAACCAGGTGGTGATAGATCTTCTAAAAACATTGCCCCTGGAAGAACGCAGTCTGTGGCCTGAGAAGCTGCCCGACCTGGTGGACCTATACAACTACATCCCTGTAGGTTCCACCAACTGTACCCCGACTTACCTAATGAGGGCAAGGCCTGGTAAGCTACCTGTTGACCTGGAGATGGGAGTCCTGACACCCGAGGACACTTCACCGGAAGCAGACTGGGACACAGAGAGGCAGCAGCAGTACCGGAAAGTACAGGAGAGCGTGGAGCGAAGTCTCTGTCTGGCTAGGGAAAGACAAGAGAAAACTTACAACCAGTATGCCCCCGCTGTTCCCCTGGTACCCGGAGAGCAGGTCTTGAAGAGGAAGAGACGGCTCCACAAGTTGGACGACCAGTGGGAGATGGACCCGTACACCGTACTGCCCTCAAGCCACGACAACCCAAAGGTTTGTACCATCAGTAAAGACGGAGGGGAAACCACAGCCATTGTATCCCGGGATCACCTGAAAAAGTGTCCCGAACAGCTACGGAACCCAGAAGGGGAACAAGAAGACCCTCGACCCGTAGAGGAAAGGGAAGATATGGTTAGTACTGTGCTCGGAGACTTCCCTCGGTCCTGGACTCAAGTCAATGGTGCAGTTGTGGTACCCGTCCTCACGTTCCTCCAACCAGCATCCCAAGTGCCTACGGAGCAACAGGTAGAGCTGGGAGAGCAGCCGGTCCAGGAGGCAAGAGACTCCACACAAGCAGAACAGGAGGATCAACCCTCTGCTTATAGTGAGCCTGCCGTACCCCTAGTGAGCCAAAGAGCCCGTAGACAGCTGCCCAGTTTACCCTTGACAGCTCCTACACCCTGTAGTTCAGGGCCAGACAGTCAGCTCCGTAGGTCCACTAGGGCCACTAGAGGCCAGTTACCCGCACGTTGGAGGGTTTGAAGTGTTTAAATTGTTTTATTTGTGGTCACCTGTCTGTACTTGTAAATAATTATGTGTTTCTAGTTATTTTTAGGAGTCCTTGGTGAATTTACCGGGAATCCTTGTACAATTGGTTGGAGCGTAACCTAGGAATGGACTAAAGACTGTTAAGGACTCGGGGCAGGACAGACCCCTACCTGGTTACGTCTCCCTGTTTGGTGAAATGGACACCTTGCTTTTCTTTAAAACTGCACCCAGTTGCGGACACGCCGTAACCATCTTTATGTGTTTTTCTTATTGTATTATTATTGTTTATACCTTGTTATGTTTTTCTAAAAATATGTTTAGTCCCGGAGTACTAAATTTCACTAGGGGGGAATGTGACACCCCAGGGGTCTGGTTGCCACAGTAATAGAGATATTACGTCTGAGAGCAGGTGGGAGGTCTCTTGGCCAGGAATCCTATGCATGCCACACCTCCTGCCCAGTCCTGGGAGGGGAAGAACTTCCCCTATATAAACCTGGGGCTGAGGCAGGGTTAGAGAGAAGAGTAGAGAGAAGAAGAGAAGCAGTATAGGAAAGAAAGACCAGGAGCTCTGTGGGAATCGTGCTAAGAAGAGGTCAAGGGCTGGTAGCTGTAGAGCTCGCCCTGATCGAAGCTTTCTCACCGGACCCGGAGTCCGAAGCTGTGGGGACTAACTTTTACCCAGCAGCAGAATCCGTCAAGCAGGGGATTTCCGGTCATCTGGCCAAGAAACCCGAAGGCACGGTCACACGCGTGGGACCAGCACCGCCGTCGTGGAGCGGAAGCAAATAGAAGGCCCCGAGTCACCGGCCATACGGGTGAGCACCGCACGGCACACTCAGGGACGTGGGCTACTTTTACCCGCCTCTAGCAAGGTAGCCAGAAGAGTACAGTTAGTTGGGAAGGCCTACAGCTCCGCCTGGCCAGGGGAAATCCCATCTGCTCAAAGACTGACCAGGCCCCATTCGCTAGCCAGTACTCCGGGAGGGTCTGTCTTTGTCACCAGTAAAGACCCTGAACTACACCGTACTGTCTCCGAGTGGTTCCTGCTACCCCCATCATCCACGTCGGCTGCCCTGAGGCCATACCCCTCCCGTTGGGGGTTATACCATCTCCGCTGCATAACTGTGTCACCGGCCTCAGCGGTCTGCCCTGCAGCGGCGGCTCCATAGCTGCATTCAACGGGTGGCGTAGTCGTCCAATATCTACTGCTACGTACACCGCCACTCAGTCTGACTCCCTGGGCACGGACCGGGTCACCGCCACAAGGACTACCACCCCTAATAGATCCGGCTCCGGGTAACCCCTGCGTGCGCAACGCTACACAAGAAAGCAGGCCCAGGGGCGCGTCAACAACACCACTACTTCCCTTGAGAAAGCAACGCATAGGCAACTCGAAATGCGCGTTGGGAAGAAGCTAAACCACCCTAGCCACCGGTCTGAGGGTCCTTGGGATATTACAATTTAGGGTAAGCGGTCATAGGCCCTTTGGTCTATTATTCTGATACTTATACATTAGCTGATGGTGGCCCTGGGAGTTCGTATTTTAGTGGCACACTGTGTGCTTATAGTCTCATCACTTGCCCTATATAGATTACCTGGGTCAACCTGTTACCATTAGCCTAAATCACGCCGCTTTTCCCAGCCTATACCTTGCATAGAGCTATGCATAATCTCTGACTGGTTTTCCCCTGAGGGGGGGGTGTTTCCTGACACTAGCCCCTATGCACGCTGTTTTTATCTATATTGTCTATTTGCTATTATGTATGTAGCACCCTGAGGATTCGGCTGCTACAG
This sequence comes from Phyllobates terribilis, assembly GCF_046119375.1. Classification (NCBI taxonomy): domain Eukaryota; kingdom Metazoa; phylum Chordata; class Amphibia; order Anura; family Dendrobatidae; genus Phyllobates; species Phyllobates terribilis. The sequence continues at coordinate 406,858,049 of NW_027362764.1, forward strand.
GGGTATTGCACCTCAACCCAGAGGTGTGATATTCCACTCCCGAGTAAGGAAGGAGTGTGGAACTGAGCTCGGTAGGCTGCATGCACTACACACATCCCATTTCCGAGGAGCAGACCGACGGTACTCCCACTTAGAAATGTGCAGGTACGACCGAGTCTGTTCCTGGCTGGAGTGGGAGGGGGGTGGTACATCCCAAGTAGTGTAGGGGCAGATAGGGGGAGCAGCCTGGGTAAAGATAGGAGCTCATTGGGTGCTGGTCACCTGAGCTCACACATAGAGGGATATATAAGGTGGGCACCAACTAAGAACAGGGTCAGTTGCAGAGAGAAAGTCAGCGAGCAGAGGAGAAGAGAGACCCAGAGTGAGAGTGGAGAAAGAGAGACCCAGAGGGGGAAACAGAAGAGAGGACTCTAAGAACCCAAATTAAATCCCCGGGTGAAGAGTCGGCATCAGGGTACCGGAACCCAAGCTGGTGGGGGCAAAAACACACCCCAGCCAGAGACCGGAGGCCGTGGGCAGCGTCTGCCACGGCCACCCACCACATCCACCACGAAGGCATACCACGTAGAGGGTCAGGGAACCCAAGGCCAAGGGTCTCCCAACAGAAGGCCCGAGGGAGCTGGACCTGGGTGGATCAATAGTGGGGACGGCCAGAGAAAGGACAGAAGGAGAGCTCAGGGTCACGCTCCGGACTTATTTGGGGGTTGGCTGGATCCAGAACCTGGTGGACGCAGCACGGCTCGGGAGGTCACTCGAAGCTGGAGTGACCGGAACATCAGCAGTGAGTAAACATCCTAAACTGCATAACCCGACTCTGTCTCTGATTGCCGTCTACACTGCATCACCACAACCCCCATCCTCTGCACCTGATCCCCCTGAGGCTATACCCCACCCGTTGGGGGTTATATCACCAAAGCTGCACCTACACCATCAGCCTCAGCGGACCCTGCTGCAGCGGCGGCCGTAGTGACCGCAATACAACGGGTGGCGTAGTCGACATTAAGAACTTATTAACATCTGTAGGACTGCCACATACAACTGAGTTTGACACCCTGGGCACGGACCGGGTCACAGCCACTCGGAAGACTACAACCCCCATCTGATCCGGCTCCGGATATTCCCCCTAAAGAATATGGCCCAGGGGGCGCGTCATGTATACATCTGTATTTAATAAAGATTTTATCATATTTTTGCATAAGAAACTCCTAGTTTCTCTGTTTTTTTCCATGTTTTTGGAGTTGCATAGGCACACTCTTACTTATGCATGTTGATGTGCCCTAGTTTAATATGATTTTGGGAAACTTTTATATAACTGTTATCAGCCAGAGCAGCGGTCGGATGACAGGAGTAGTAGTCTCCTCTCCCGACCCGGTTACCAGACGTGGCACGACTCCGGCACGATTTTGCGCCTATTGATTTACATTGAAAAGCAGCAAATCCGCAGGTAAAAATATTATACATGCGGGTTTGCTGCGATTCAATGCAAGTTAATGGATTGGTTGTGCTGCAGTTTGTGCCGCAATGATAATCTGCAGCGGAAATTTCAGCATCATGTGCACAGCACATGCTTATTATCATTGCTCTACATGGCATACCTATTACCAAGTGGTTTTAATGCGTTTCCGCTGTGGAATTAAATTCCATTAAAACCGCATCATGTGAACTCAGCCTTAAAATGACACCCATCTGCCCCATCAGTCTTTTGACTTTCTTCCCTCTGTATTTCCACTCCAAGTCTGCCAGTGGTCACCGGAGTCAGGAGGAGACTCAACTGTCTGGTAATTACCCACAGACACATGGGTGGTGCAGCAGAAAGTGGCAATGACAAGTGCTGGAAGTGGTGAGGAATTGTGTGTGTCAGTTTTATTGGGCATCTGTTGAGCAGATTGCTGTCTCTAATAGCCAAAGGAACAGCCAAGTAGACAGAAACCAAATGCAATGGTGCTCCCCGATTCTTGGGCACGGTATGCTCCTGACCCATGTAGAGGATTCCCTCAGATCTGGAAATCTAGATGAGATATAGAAATTCTAAATGTCAACTTTTCTCTATGATGACACACAATTACAACACGTTTTGTTTAGTTGTCGCTCCAAAAGGTTTCTCCATCAAACAACTTTTAAATTATAACATTTCATATGTAATATATCTTTTGGAATGTGCTTGTCAACTTTAATACGAGGGGAAAACCATCAGAAGAAGGATGAACAAGCACAGATCCAATAATAATAACGGTGTATTGCAACATTGTGTGTCCAAACATTTATTTTTAGAACATCTAAGGGACCCCACCAGTCTTTGTTTTACAATACAGGAACATATTCCTATAACGATTAATTGGTTTCAAAGGCATATTAACCTTGAATCCTATTGGATTTTTAAATTGTGTATATTGACCCATAAAACGTTAAATTAAACTATAGAAAATACCCAATCAGAGTCTTTTTTTAAATATTTTAGATATTTTTAAAATGACATGTTTCCATCAATTACATCAGAATAAAAGCTGATTTGGGGTTGTAATTTGAGTTAGGGCACGGCCCCACTATCAGTATTTGGTCAGTATTCGGTTAGTATGTTTTCTCAGGAGTGGGAACCAAAACCAGATGAGGAATAATCAGAGAAAAGGTAATAGAAACAAGTGCACCAATTCTCAATGCATGCCATGACAGGAGCCTGCTCTGGGAGGAAGTGCCAGGAGTGGAGGTCCGGGTGAGTAGCTGCAGCTGCGGCGGCTGGGAACGGTGATCTTGTAACACAGGTGCTGGAATGTAATGCACAGAGACACAAGGCGGGAACAGTCTGGGGTTGATATAACTACTTTATATGTATGTACTATTCTGCAAGGGGGTTAGTGACAATGGTAATAAACAGCAATTTGGAATAACGATAAGAAATATTTCAGTGAATAACAGTAAAGTTCTTTGCAGAAGTGTGATGCACCCAGTCGTGGGAGTCACACGTGAGTTCTCTTTATATGGCCCTAGCTGGGGTCACCGCTTCTTCCCTCTAGGCCGCAAGTCTCTTCCGGATAAAGTCTATCATATCCGGTTTAGCCTCCCACGCACCAACCAGCCCCCTCCCAGCCTCAAGTCCTAATCCCAACTGTCCCCGGTACCGTAGGCGAGAGTTGGAAGTGACGGCCCTGTTCACTTGCGCAATACCTCTGCTGTTTCTGGCACGTCTCGCCTGTGGCAGTCCTCTCTCAGCTCTTCTCGGCTTGACCGTCGACGGCAGTCTCTCACGCTTGCTTGAGGTTAGGGAGTCCAGACCTCGGCTTTTACCAGGCGGCGTTGGGTTCCGTGAACTTACTCAGTGTGGAAAGCAGGTCCTGACTCTGACCAATATGCGCAGGACTCAGGGTGCTTCTATGAGGACTCCGGAGCTTATCAGGCGGTGTTCAGCTCTGGTGCGACGCATGCCTCCAGATGAGGCCAGTCGTGCTGGGCTCTGCGGTCCCTCTGGAGCACGTCTGCTCCACTCTGCAGCCTGGCGCCAAATCTGCCTGTATCTTGGCAAGCTGGACTTTTATATCCAGGAAATCCTTCTTGGAGGTCACCTGATCAGGTCCGGCATCTGAATTTGCTCCCCCTTCAACTCTTCTGGTACAACTTGGTCTCTCTTGATTTTGCCTGACCAGCAGATGGTAATCTCTCCTTATCTCTGGCACAGCCTGCAAGAGTTCTTCTGCTGGTTCATTGCCCTCTACTACAATCTCAGCCTGTCAGCTGTGATCACCGTTCACAGAAGACATAGCGCTGCGTGGGAACATGTGGAAGGTGAGTAGAAGCGTTTACTGTTTTTTTTCTTTGCATTAAATATATGGGAACTATATACACATATGGGGCCATATATAAAGATGGGGCCATATACTTGGATGGGAGCATATATTAGGATGGGGCCATATACCTGGATGGAGGGGTATATACCAGGATGCAGGGGCATTGACCAGGATAGGGGCATATAACAGGATATGGGCATGTAACAGGATGGAAGGGCATAAACCAGGATGGGGGAGCATATACTAAGATGGGGGCATATACTAGGATGGAGGGGCATATATCAGGATGGAGAGGCATATATCAGGATGGGGGAGCATATACTAGGATGGGGGACATATACCAGGATGGAGGGGCATATACCAGGATGGGGGCAATATACCAGGATTGAGGGGCATATACCAAGATGGAGGGGTATATACCAGGATGGAGGGGTATATACCAGGATGGAAGGGCATTTACCAGGATGGAGGGGCATATACCAGGATGGAGGGGCATGTACCAGGATGGAGGGGCTTATACCAGGATGGGTGCATATACCAGGATGGGGGCCATATAACAGAATGGGGGCAATATACCAGGATGGAGGGGCATATGCCAGGATTGGGGCCATATACCAGGATGGGGCCATATACCAGGATGGAGGGGCATATAACAGGATAAGGAATATACCAGGATGGGGCCAAATACCAGGATGGAGGGGCATAGACCAGGATGGGGCCATATATTAGGGCGGGGCCATATACCAGGATGGAGGGGCATATACCAGGATGGGTGAATATACCAGGATGAAGGGGTATATATCAGGATGGGAGCATATACCAGGATGGAGGGGCATATAACAGGATGAGGAATATACCAGGATGGGGCAAAATACCAGGATGGAGGGGCATGTACCTGGATGGGTGCATATACCAGTAAGGGGGCATATACCAGGATGGAGGGTAATATACCAGGATGGGGCCATATACCAGGATGGAGAGGCATATAGCAGGATGAGGAATATACCAGGATGGGGCAAAATACCAGGATGGTGGGGCATATACCAGGATGTAGGGGCATTTACCAGGATGGAGGGGCATATACCAGGATGGGGGCAATATACCAGGATGGAGGGGCATATACCAAAATGGAGGGGTATATACCAGGATAGATGGGCATATACCAGGATGGGGGTATATAACAGGTTGGAAGGACATATACCATCATGGGGGAGCATATACTAGGATGGAGGCATATACCTGGATGGAGGGGCATATACTAGAATGGAGGGGCATAGATCGGGATGGGGACATATACCAAGATGGAGAGGAATATACCAGGATGGAGGCATATACCAGGATGGGGCACACAAAAAGATGGGGGCACATAAAAGGATGGGGCCATCTACCAGGATGGGGGAGCATATACTAGGATGGAGGCATATACCTGGATGGAGGGTCATATACCAGGATGGAGGGGTGATTTCCAGAATGGAGGGGCATATACCAGGATGGATGAAGGGGCATATATCAGGATGAGGGGACATATACCAGGATGGGGACATATACCAAGATGGAGGGGTATATACCAGGAGGGGCATATAACAGGATGGGGCATATACTAGGATGGGGTCATCTACCAGCATGGAGGGGCATATACTAGGATGGGTGTGACGCGCCCCCTGGGCCAGTGTTGTTGGGGATACCCAGAGCCGGATCAGATGGGGGTTGTAGTCTCCGAGTGGCTGTGACCCGGTCCGTGCCCAGGGTGTCAAGCTCAGTGTGTGGCAGTCCTTATGATGTTACTAGATGTTCATTTGTGTCGACTACGCCACCCGTTGAATTGCGGTCAGTACGGCCGCCGCTGCAGCAGGGTCCACTGAGGCTGGTGATGTGTGTGCAGCTTAGGTAGTATAACCCCCAACGGGAGGGGTATAGCCTCAGGGGGTCAGTTGCAGAGGATGGGGGTTGTGGTGGTGCAGCGAGGATGCAAATGAGACTCAGAGTCGGGCTGTGCAGTTCAGGGTTTGTTTACTTACTGCAGTTGTTCTGGTCACTCCGGCCTTGAGTGACCACCCGAGCCGTGCTGCGTCCACCAGGTCCTGGACTCGGCCAACCCCCAGGTGATTCTGGAGCGTGGTCCTGAGCTCCCTTTCTGTCCTGTCCTCTTCTCTGGCCTTCCCCACCAGGGATCCACCTATGTCCGGCTCCCTCGGGCCTCTTGGTGGTAAACCCTTGTCTCTGGGTTCCCTGACCCTATTCCTGGTCTGCCTTCCGGGTGGATTTAGTGGGTGGTCGTGGCAGATCGATCCTGCCCACGACCTCCGGTTCCTGGCTAAGGTGTGCTGTAGCCTCTGCCAGCTTGGGATCCGGTACCCTGTTGCCAACTCTTCACCCTCTGATCTAATTTGGGCTCTTGGAGTTCCTTCTTTCTCCCCCTCTGGGTCTTTCTTTCTCCTCTCTCTCTCTCTTGGCCTTGGAGCTGCTCTTCTCCTCTGCTCTCTTCCTCTGACTCTACTCTGACAAAAGACTGACAGACTGACTGACCCTGATCTAAGATGGTGCCCACCTTATATACTCCCTCTATGTGTGAGCTCAGGTGACCAGCACCCAATGAGCTCCTAGCACTACCCAGACTGCTCCCGCTATCTGCCCCTACACTACTGGGATGTTCCACCCCCCCTCCCACTCCAGCCAGGAAAAGACACTGTCGTACCTGCACATTTCTCTAGTGGGAGTACCATCGGTCTGTTCCTCGGAAATGGGATGTGTGTAGTGCATGCAGCTAACTGAGCTCAGTTCCACACTCCATCCTTACCCGGGAGTGGAATATCACACCTCTGGCTGAGGTGCAATACCCCTGTAGCAGCCGAATCCTCAGGGTGCTACATTCCCCCCTGGTAAATCACAGCACGTCCTCGGGCTGTAAGATATAAAAAACATCCAAAACATCCAATTTTTTTCATAAAACATCAACATATAAACATATAAAACATCACATATATTATCGGCAATAAACTTTTCATAAATAACATTCTGGTAAACATTCCTGTCTCTGGTTCCTCCGGTCACGGTGCAACTTGTGACCGGGTAAAGTGCGACAGTCTCTTGAAGAAACACGGTTTTCCTATAAAACCAGTAGGGGGCGCTTTAGGAAGCGCAACTATATACAAAGGGAAGGTATGGCCGCTCTCAGTCCTCGACCAGGTAATGGGAATAGGGACACACGGGGTTAACAGTTCAATCTGCTGGTCCCAATGGGGACTATATTTTAACTAGAACAGTTCTTATACCCTGACGGGTAACTATATACAGTCTCTTTCTACCGTACTTCAACGACGGCGTCCTCCTGCTCCTTCTTTAGATTCTTCAGACCCGTCCGGGTCCTCTTGCTCCTCCTCACACCGCAGCTCCTCCTCCGTCAGGCGATGCACATGGAGGGCGTAGGGTCCTTTGGCACACTTGTGCCGGGTGAAGGTGACCTCGTCCCCTACATACAGGTCACGATCTCTGTGTCCCTCCGGCAGATGGCTTTCTACGTCTCTGCGGGTTACAAAGACGTCGCCGGGGGTATGATGGTCTCTGATAAAGCCCCATCCGTGCTGCATGTTGAATTTTATCACAGTCCCGGTGGAAGGGGGACCATTTGCTGCACGGGGATTCCTCCTGGCCCGGCTCTTCTGCTCCGCGCTCCTTATCTGCGCTTGCTGTTCCCGGACCCGCCTCTCTCTCCGCTCCCTCTCGAAGACCTCGAGCTGCTGCCGGCAGCACTCTGCACGCTCTGCTGCGGCCGCCCGAGTCTCCTGAGTGAACCCCATGAGGTCTTCTCCGGTGGGGTCCCACTCGAACTGTGCCTCCTCCAGCGGGGGCGAGGTCCTCTTTACAGGCTTCGGAGCCGGAATCAGGGGCTCGCACATGGGCCTTGCTCTCTGGAGTTCCAGCTGAATGTACTCCTGGGGCCATATGAAGGGCTGCCCATCCGGGCACGTATGCTGGGCGAATAGATCTTCACCCAGGTGCGGCACTCGAGATGTTGAGGGCGCGTTGATGGTAGCGGCGCCCGGGTTGACCAGGCCTTGCGACCAGGCCTGGGGCACCTTAAAGGCAAAGGGCACCGTAAGAACGGCGGCGCCCTGGGTTATTCGGCCCTGCGACCAGGCCGGTGGCTCCGCGGAGGTAGGGGGCGCTGTTGGTATTGCGTCGCCCGGGGGTACTAGGCCTTGCGACCAGGCCGATGGTACTTCCTGCTTGGCCATGCTCGGGGTCGAGGCGTGTGATGTCACAGGGGTCGCAGCTTCCGTTTGAGGCCTAGTCTGCGGCAGTGACGTTGCAGCGACGGGCACCGCAGGGGGTACTTCGGGCTCTGCGACGGGGAGCTGGGGCAGGCACGCGGTTTCCCGGCTCGGGGTAGTGACGTCCCCTTTACCTGCCTCCATTCGTTCGGCTCCCTTCTCGGCGCCGTCTCCGGCCTTCAGTCCTCCCGCGCCATCCTCAGAGGCGGTCTGTCTCCTCGTCTCGGGTGGCGTGCTCCGCTGACGAGTCTCGGTCTGCTGGGCCATCTCTCGGCTCCACTCCGCCAACGTCTCTCGCTGTACCCGGGCCAACCTCTGTGCGAGGCCCTCCAGCGCGGTCTGTGCACACTCCCGATCTCGGGAGAGCTGTGCTAGAATCTCCAGCAGGTTTTCTGGAGTGGCGACCTGCAACAGGCTCCTGACCACTGGGTCGGTGCTGCCTGGAGTGGCGGCCCGCATCAGGCTCCTGACCACTGGGTCGGTGCTGCCTGGCTCTCCCTCCATCTCCGGGTGTGCTTCCTCTGGACTCTCCTCCAGACGTCTTGTCTCCGGGTGCGCTCTCTCCAGACTGCTCCAGGCGACACCCATCTTTGTTCTCTTCTTCTGTCTCCGCCCACATTGAGGGTGGTCCCGGGTCAACTTAGTGATTGTCAGTTCCAGGGGCAGTTCTCTTACGCTGATGGACACTTCCAGCATCACAGTCTCTGTTGGTGGGCGCGGTTTCCGCTTTTGGCGCCATTCTTCGACCTGGCCCACGATGGGAGGTGACCTCTTGCCACCCTCTGGCACGCCCATAATGGCGTCCGCTCCCCCAAGGCGGGAAATCTTCAGAAATGGCGGGAATCGTCTCCCAGTGGCGGGAAACACTGCCGAGTGGCGGGAAAAAGCTGCAAATGGCGGACAACCGGCGGGAAACGACCTGTGATGGGGCCCGATGGCGGGGACCCTCCGGAACTGGCGGGAGACTTCTTTTTAAGGTAACGGTGTACTTTTCTTCAGGCATGCAGTACCCGGTTGTTGCGGGCACGAGATCCTGCCGACTACGCCAAAGTTGACGCGCCCCCTGGGCCAGTGTTGTTGGGGATACCCAGAGCCGGATCAGATGGGGGTTGTAGTCTCCGAGTGGCTGTGACCCGGTCCGTGCCCAGGGTGTCAAGCTCAGTGTGTGGCAGTCCTTATGATGTTACTAGATGTTCTTTTGTGTCGACTACGCCACCCGTTGAATTGCGGTCAGTACGGCCGCCGCTGCAGCAGGGTCCACTGAGGCTGGTGATGTGTGTGCAGCTTAGGTAGTATAACCCCCAACGGGAGGGGTATAGCCTCAGGGGGTCAGTTGCAGAGGATGGGGGTTGTGGTGGTGCAGCGAGGATGGAAATGAGACTCAGAGTCGGGCTGTGCAGTTCAGGGTTTGTTTACTTACTGCAGTTGTTCTGGTCACTCCGGCCTTGAGTGACCACCCGAGCCGTGCTGCGTCCACCAGGTCCTGGACTCGGCCAACCCCCAGGTGATTCTGGAGCGTGGTCCTGAGCTCCCTTTCTGTCCTGTCCTCTTCTCTGGCCTTCCCCACCAGGGATCCACCTATGTCCGGCTCCCTCGGGCCTCTTGGTGGTAAACCCTTGTCTCTGGGTTCCCTGACCCTATTCCTGGTCTGCCTTCCAGGTGGATTTAGTGGGTGGTGGTGGCAGATCGATCCTGCCCACGACCTCCGGTTCCTGGCTAAGGTGTGCTGTAGCCTCTGCCAGCTTGGGATCCGGTACCCTGTTGCCAACTCTTCACCCTCTGATCTAATTTGGGCTCTTGGAGTTCCTTCTTTCTCCCCCTCTGGGTCTTTCTTTCTCCTCTCTCTCTCTCTTGGCCTTGGAGCTGCTCTTCTCCTCTGCTCTCTTCCTCTGACTCTACTCTGACAAAAGACTGACAGACTGACTGACCCTGATCTAAGATGGTGCCCACCTTATATACTCCCTCTATGTGTGAGCTCAGGTGACCAGCACCCAATGAGCTCCTAGCACTACCCAGACTGCTCCCCTATCTGCCCCTACACTACTGGGATGTTCCACCCCCCCTCCCACTCCAGCCAGGAACAGACACTGTCGTACCTGCACATTTCTCTAGTGGGAGTACCATCGGTCTGTTCCTCGGAAATGGGATGTGTGTAGTGCATGCAGCTAACTGAGCTCAGTTCCACACTCCATCCTTACCCGGGAGTGGAATATCACACCTCTGGCTGAGGTGCAATACCCCTGTAGCAGCCGAATCCTCAGGGTGCTACATTCCCCCCTGGTAAATCACAGCACGTCCTCGGGCTGTAAGATATAAAAAACATCCAAAACATACAATTTTTTTCATAAAACATCAACATATAAACATATAAAACATCACATATATTATCGGCAATAAACTTTTCATAAATAACATTCTGGTAAACATTCCTGTCTCTGGTTCCTCCGGTCACGGTGCAACTTGTGACCGGGTAAAGTGCGACAGTCTCTTGAAGAAACACGGTTTTCCTATAAAACCAGTAGGGGGCGCTTTAGGAAGCGCAACTATATACAAAGGGAAGGTATGGCCGCTCTCAGTCCTCGACCAGGTAATGGGAATAGGGACACACGGGGTTAACAGTTCAATCTGCTGGTCCCAACGGGGACTATATTTTAACTAGAACAGTTCTTATACCCTGACGGGTAACTATATACAGTCTCTTTCTACCGTACTTCAACGACGGCGTCCTCCTGCTCCTTCTTTAGATTCTTCAGACCCGTCCGGGTCCTCTTGCTCCTCCTCACACCGCAGCTCCTCCTCCGTCAGGCGATGCACATGGAGAGCGTAGGGTCCTTTGGCACACTTGTGCCGGGTGAAGGTGACCTCGTCCCCTACATACAGGTCACGACCTCTGTGTCCCTCCGGCAGATGGCTTTCTACATCTCTGCGGGTTACAAAGACGTCGCCGGGGGTATGATGGTCTCTGATAAAGCCCCATCCGTGCTGCATGTTGAATTTTATCACAGTCCCGGTGGAAGGGGGACCATGTGCTGCACGGGGATTCCTCCTGGCCCGGCTCTTCTGCTCCGCGCTCCTTATCTGCGCTTGCTGTTCCCGGACCCGCCTCTCTCTCCGCTCCCTCTCGAAGACCTCGAGCTGCTGCCGGCAGCACTCTGCACGCTCTGCTGCGGCCGCCCGAGTCTCCTGAGTGAACCCCATGAGGTCTTCTCCGGTGGGGTCCCACTCGAACTGTGCCTCCTCCAGCGGGGGCGAGGTCCTCTTTACAGGCTTCGGAGCTGGAATCAGGGGCTCGCACATGGGCCTTGCTCTCTGGAGTTCCAGCTGAATGTACTCCTGGGGTCATATGAAGGGCTGCCCATCCGGGCACGTATGCTGGGCGAATAGATCTTCACCCAGGTGCGGCACTCGAGATGTTGAGGGCGCGTTGATGGTAGCGGTGCCCGGGTTGACCAGGCCTTGCGACCAGGCCTGGGGCACCTTAAAGGCAAAGGGCACCGTAAGAACGGCGGCGCCCTGGGTTATTCGGCCCTGCGACCAGGCCGGTGGCTCCGCGGAGGTAGGGGGCGCTGTTGGTATTGCGTCGCCCGGGGGTACTAGGCCTTGCGACCAGGCCGATGGTACTTCCTGCTTGGCCACGCTCGGGGTCGAGGCGTGTGACGTCACAGGGGTCGCGGCTTCCGTTTGAGGCCTAGTCTGCGGCGGTGATGTTGCAGCGACGGGCACCGCAGGGGGTACTTCGGGCTCTGCGACGGGGAGCTGGGGCAGGCACGCGGTTTCCCGGCTCGGGGTAGTGACGTCCCCTTTACCTGCCTCCATTCGTTCGGCTCCCTTCTCGGCGCCGTCTCCGGCCTTCAGTCCTCCTGCGCCATCCTCAGAGGCGGTCTGTCTCCTCGTCTCGGGTGGCGTGCTCCGCTGACGAGTCTCGGTCTGCTGGGCCATCTCTCGGCTCCACTCCGCCAACGTCTCTCGCTGTACCCGGGCCAACCTCTGTGCGAGGCCCTCCAGCGCGGTCTGTGCACACTCCCGATCTCGGGGGAGCTGTGCTAGAATCTCCAGCAGGTTTTCTGGAGTGGCGACCTGCAACAGGCTCCTGACCACTGGGTCGGTGCTGCCTGGAGTGGCGGCCCGCATCAGGCTCCTGACCACTGGGTCGGTGCTGCCTGGCTCTCCCTCCATCTCCGGGTGTGCTTCCTCTGGACTCTCCTCCAGACGTCTTGTCTCCGGGTGCGCTCTCTCCAGACTGCTCCAGGCGACACCCATCTTTGTTCTCTTCTTCTGTCTCCGCCCACATTGAGGGTGGTCCCGGGGCAACTTAGTGATTGTCAGTTCCAGGGGCAGTTCTCTTACGCTGATGGACACTTCCAGCATCACAGTCTCTATTGGTGGGCGTGGTTTCCGCTTTTGGCGCCATTCTTCGACCTGGCCCACGATGGGAGGTGACCTCTTGCCACCCTCTGGTACGCCCATAATGGCGTCCGCTCCCCCAAGGCGGGAAATCTTCGGAAATGGCGGGAATCGTCTCCCAGTGGCGGGAAACACTGCAGATGGCGGGAAAAAGCTGCAAATGGCGGACAACCGGCGGGAAACGACCTGTGATGGGGCCCGATGGCGGGGACCCTCCGGAACTGGCGGGAGACTTCTTTTTAAGGTAACGGTGTACTTTTCTTCAGGCACGCAGTACCCGGTTGTTGCGGGCACGAGATCCTGCCGACTACGCCAAAGTTGACGCGCCCCCTGGGCCAGTGTTGTTGGGGATACCCAGAGCCGGATCAGATGGGGGTTGTAGTCTCCGAGTGGCTGTGACCCGGTCCGTGCCCAGGGTGTCAAGCTCAGTGTGTGGCAGTCCTTATGATGTTGCTAGATCTTTTTTTGTGTCGACTACGCCACCCGTTGAATTGCGGTCAGTACGGCCGCCGCTGCAGCAGGGTCCACTGAGGCTGGTGATGTGTGTGCAGCTTAGGTAGTATAACCCCCAACGGGAGGGGTATAGCCTCAGGGGGTCAGTTGCAGAGGATGGGGGTTGTGGTGGTGCAGCGAGGATGGAAATGAGACTCAGAGTCGGGCTGTGCAGTTCAGGGTTTGTTTACTTACTGCAGTTGTTCTGGTCACTCCGGCCTTGAGTGACCACCCGAGCCGTGCTGCGTCCACCAGGTCCTGGACTCGGCCAACCCCCAGGTGATTCTGGAGCGTGGTCCTGAGCTCCCTTTCTGTCCTGTCCTCTTCTCTGGCCTTCCCCACCAGGGATCCACCTATGTCCGGCTCCCTCGGGCCTCTTGGTGGTAAACCCTTGTCTCTGGGTTCCCTGACCCTATTCCTGGTCTGCCTTCCGGGTGGATTTAGTGGGTGGTGGTGGCAGATCGATCCTGCCCACGACCTCCGGTTCCTGGCTAAGGTGTGCTGTAGCCTCTGCCAGCTTGGGATCCGGTACCCTGTTGCCAACTCTTCACCCTCTGATCTAATTTGGGCTCTTGGAGTTCCTTCTTTCTCCCCCTCTGGGTCTTTCTTTCTCCTCTCTCTCTCTCTTGGCCTTGGAGCTGCTCTTCTCCTCTGCTCTCTTGCTCTGACTCTACTCTGACAAAAGACTGACAGACTGACTGACCCTGATCTAAGATGGTGCCCACCTTATATACTCCCTCTATGTGTGAGCTCAGGTGACCAGCACCCAATGAGCTCCTAGCACTACCCAGACTGCTCCCCCTATCTTCCCCTACGCTACTGGGATGTTCCACCCCCCCTCCCACTCCAGCCAGGAACAGACACTGTCGTACCTGCACATTTCTCTAGTGGGAGTACCATCGGTCTGTTCCTCGGAAATGGGATGTGTGTAGTGCATGCAGCTAACTGAGCTCAGTTCCACACTCCATCCTTACCCGGGAGTGGAATATCACACCTCTGGCTGAGGTGCAATACCCCTGTAGCAGCCGAATCCTCAGGGTGCTACAAGTGCATATACCAGGAAGAAGGCATAAACAAGGATTGGGGCCATATATAAGGATGGGAGGGGCATATACCAGGATGGGGGCCATATACCAGGATGGGGGCCATATACCAGGATGGGTGCATATACCAGGAAGGGGGCATAAACCAGGATTGGGGCCATATACAAGGTTGGGAGGGGCATATAAGAGGATGGGGGCATATCCCAGGATGGGGGCCATATACCAGGATGGAGGGGCATATACCAGGATGGGGGCAATATACCTGGATGGAGGAGCATATACCAATATGGGGGGCATACACCAGGATTGGGGGCATATACCAGGATGGGGGGCCATATACCAGGATGAGGGCCATATAACAGGATGGAAGGGCATATAACAGGATGGGGCATATACTAGGATGGGACAAAATACCAGGATGGAGGGGCATATACAGTGCCTACAAGTAGTATTCAACCCCCTGCAGATTTAGCTGGTTTGATAAGATGCAAATAAGTTAGAGCCTTCAAACTGCAAACGAGAGTAGGTTTTATGAACAGAACCATAAATCTTACAAACCAAAAAGTTATGCTGCTCAGTTGAATTTTATTAAATTTTAAACATAAAAGTGTGGGTCAATTATTATTCAACCCCTATGTTTAATATTTTGTGGAATAACCCTTGTTTGCAATTACAGCTAATAATCGTCTTTTATAAGACCTGATCAGGCCGGCACAGGTCTGTGGAGTTATCTTGGCCCACTCCTCCATGCAGATCTTCTCCAAGTTATCTAGGTTCTTTGGGTGTCTCATGTGGACTTTATTCTTGAGCTCCTTCCACAAGTTTTCAATTGGGTTAAGGTCAGGAGACTGACTAGGCCACTCCAACACCTTGACTTTTTCCCTCTTGAACAAGGCCTTGGTTTTCTTGGCTGTGTGCTTTGGGTCGTTGTCTTGTTGGAAGATGAAATTACGACCCATCTTAAGATCCTTGATGGAGGAGCGGAGGTTCTTGGCCAAAATCTCCAGGTAGGCCGTGCTATCCATCTTCCCATGGATGCGGACCAGATGGCCATACCCCTTGGCAGAGAAACAGCCCCACAGCATGATGCTGCCACCACCATGCTTGACTGTAGGGATGGTATTCTTGGGGTCGTATGCAGTGCCATCCAGTCTCCAAACGTCACGTGTGTGGTTGGCACCAAAGATCTCGATCTTGGTCTCATCAGACCATAGAACCTTGAACCAGTCTGTCTCAGAGTCCTCCAAGTGATCATGAGCAAACTGTAGACGAGCCTTGACATGACGCTTTGAAAGTAAAGGTACCTTACGGGCTCGTCTGGAACGGAGACCATTGCGGTGGAGTACGTTACTTATGGTATTGACTGAAACCAATGTCCCCACTGCCATGAGATCTTCTCGGAGCTCCTTCCTTGTTGTCCTTGGGTTAGCCTTGACTCTTCGGACAAGCCTGGCCTCGGCACGGGAGGACACTTTCAAAGGCTGTCCTGGCCGTGGAAGGCTAACAGTAGTTCCATAAGCCTTCCACTTACGGATGATGCTCCCAACAGTGGAGACAGGTAGGCCCAACTCCTTGGAAAGGGTTTTGTACACCTTGCCAGCCTTGTGACCCTCCACGATCTTGTCTCTGATGGCTTTGGAATGCTCCTTTGTCTTTCCCATGTTGACCATGTCTGAGTGCTGTTCACAAGTTTGGGGAGGGTCTTAAATAGTCAGAAAAGGCTGGCAAAAGAGATCTTTAATCCACACATGTGAAGCTCATTATTCTTGGTGCCTGAACTACTTCTTAACACTTTAGGGGGACCAAAACAGAATTCTTGTGGTTTGAGGGGTTGAATAATAAATGACACTCTGAATTAACTTTTAACGTTTTAAAAAAAAAAAAAAAAAAAAAGCAAAAACAAAATTTGCTGCAGTGCATTTCCCACTTCCAGGCTGATCTGCAGTACAAATGTCACAATGCCAAGTTAATTCCGCATGTGTCAACCAGCTAAATCTGCAGGGGGTTGAATACTACTTGTAGGCACTGTACCAGGATGGGGCCATATACCAGGATGGGTGCATATACCAGGAAGGGGGCATAAACCAGGATTGGGGCCATATACAAGGACGGGAGGGGCATATACCAGGATGGGGGCCATATACCAGGATGGGTGCATATACCAGGAAGGGGGCATAAACCAGGATTGGGGCCATATACAAGGATGGGAGGGGCATATAAGAGGATGGGGGCATATCCCAGGATGGGGGCCATATACCAGGATGGAGGGGCATATACCAGGATGGGGGCAATATACCTGGATGGAGGAGCATATACCAATATGGGGGGCATACACCAGGATTGGGGGCATATACCAGGATGGGGGGCCATATACCAGGATGAGGGCCATATAACAGGATGGAAGGGCATATAACAGGATGGGGCATATACTAGGATGGGGCAAAATACCAGGATGGAGGGGCATATACCAGGATGGGGCCATATATCAGGAAGAGGGCAAATACCAGGATGGAGGGGCATTTACCAGGATGGAGCGGCATATACCAGGATTGAGGGGCATGTACCAGGATAGAGGGGAATGTACCAGGATGGGTGCATATACCAGGATGGGGGCATGTACCAGGATAGGGGCCATATACAAAAATGGAGTGGCATATACCAGGATGGGGGCAATATACCAGTATGGAGGAGCATATACCAGGATGTGGGGGCATATACCTGGATTGGGGGCATATACCAGGATGGGGCCTTATACCAGGATGGGGGCATGCACCAGGATGGGGGCCATATACAAAAATGGAGTGGCATATACCAAGATGGGGGCATATACCAGGATGAGGGTCATATGCCAGGATGGAGGAGCATATACCAGGATGGGGGAAATATACCAGGATGGAGGGGTATATACCAGGATGAGGGGCATATACCAGGATTGGGGGCATATACCATGATGGGGCCATATACCAGGATGGTGCCATACAGCAAGATGGAGGCCATATACCAGAATGGGGCCATATACCAGGGTGGGGCCATATACCAGGATGGAGGGGCATATACCAGGATGGAGGGGCATTTCCCAGGATGGAGGGGCATATACCAGGATAGATGGGCATATACCAGGATGGGGGTATATAACAGGTTGGAAGGACATATACCAGGATGGGAGAGCATATACTAGGATGGAGGCATATACCTTGATGGAGGGGCATATACTAGGATGGAGGGGCATAGATCAGGATGGGGACATATACCAAGATGGAGAGGAATATACCAGGATGGAGGCATATACCAGGATGGGGGCACACAAAAGGATGGGGGCACTTAAAAGGATGGGGCCATCTACCAGGCTGGGGGAGCATATACTAGGATGGAGGCATATACCTGGATGGAGGGGCATATACCAGGATGGAGGGGCAATTTCCAGAATGGAGGGGCATATACCAGGATGGTTGAAGGGGCATATATCAGGATGGGGGGACATATACCAGGATGGGGAGATATACCAAGATGGAGGGGTATATACCAGGAGGGGCATATAACAGGATGGGGCGTATACTAGGATGGGGTCATCTACCAGGATGGTGTGGCATATATCAGGATGGGGGCATATACCAGCATGGAGGGGCATATACCAGGATGGGTGCATATACCAGGAAGAAGGCGTAAAGAAGGATTGGGGCCATATATATGTATGGGAGGGGCATATACCAGGATGGGTGCCATATACCAGGATGGGTGCATATACCAGGAAGGGGCATAAACCAGGATTGGGGCCATATACAAGGATGGGAGGGGCATATAAGAGGATGGGGGCATATCCCAGGATGGGGGCCATATACCAGGATGAGGGGCATATACCAGGATGGGGGCAATATACCTGGATGGAGGAGCATATACCAATATGGGGGGCATACACCAGGATTAGGGGCATATACCAGGATGGGGGGCCATATACCAGGATGGGGGCCATATAACAGGATGGAAGGGCATATAACAGGATGGGGCATATACTAGGATGGGGCAAAATACCATGATGGAGGGGCATATACCAGGATGGTGCCATATATCAGGAAGAGGGCAAATACCAGGATGGAGGGGCATTTACCAGGATGGAGCGGCATATACCAGGATTGAGGGGCATGTACCAGGATAGAGGGGAATGTACCAGGATGGGTGCATATACCAGGATGGGGGCATGTACCAGGATAGGGGCCATATACAAAAATGGAGTGGCATATACCAGGATGGGGGCGATATACCAGTATGGAGGAGCATATACCAGGATGTGGGGGCATATTCCAGGATTGGGGGCATATACCAGGATGGGGCCATATACCAGGATGGGGGCATGTACCAGGATGGGGGCACACAAAAGGATGGGGGCACTTAAAAGGATGGGGCCATCTACCAGGCTGGGGGAGCATATACTAGGATGGAGGCATATACCTGGATGGAGGGGCATATACCAGGATGGAGGGGCAATTTCCAGAATGGAGGGGCATATACCAGGATGGTTGAAGGGGCATATATCAGGATGGGGGGACATATACCAGGATGGGGAGATATACCAAGATGGAGGGGTATATACCAGGAGGGGCATATAACAGGATGGGGCGTATACTAGGATGGGGTCATCTACCAGGATGGTGTGGCATATATCAGGATGGGGGCATATACCAGCATGGAGGGGCATATACCAGGATGGGTGCATATACCAGGAAGAAGGCGTAAAGAAGGATTGGGGCCATATATATGTATGGGAGGGGCATATACCAGGATGGGTGCCATATACCAGGATGGGTGCATATACCAGGAAGGGGCATAAACCAGGATTGGGGCCATATACAAGGATGGGAGGGGCATATAAGAGGATGGGGGCATATCCCAGGATGGGGGCCATATACCAGGATGAGGGGCATATACCAGGATGGGGGCAATATACCTGGATGGAGGAGCATATACCAATATGGGGGGCATACACCAGGATTAGGGGCATATACCAGGATGGGGGGCCATATACCAGGATGGGGGCCATATAACAGGATGGAAGGGCATATAACAGGATGGGGCATATACTAGGATGGGGCAAAATACCATGATGGAGGGGCATATACCAGGATGGGGCCATATATCAGGAAGAGGGCAAATACCAGGATGGAGGGGCATTTACCAGGATGGAGCGGCATATACCAGGATTGAGGGGCATGTACCAGGATAGAGGGGAATGTACCAGGATGGGTGCATATACCAGGATGGGGGCATGTACCAGGATAGGGGCCATATACAAAAATGGAGTGGCATATACCAGGATGGGGGCGATATACCAGTATGGAGGAGCATATACCAGGATGTGGGGGCATATTCCAGGATTGGGGGCATATACCAGGATGGGGCCATATACCAGGATGGGGGCATGTACCAGGATGGGGGCACACAAAAGGATGGGGGCACTTAAAAGGATGGGGCCATCTACCAGGCTGGGGGAGCATATACTAGGATGGAGGCATATACCTGGATGGAGGGGCATATACCAGGATGGAGGGGCAATTTCCAGAATGGAGGGGCATATACCAGGATGGTTGAAGGGGCATATATCAGGATGGGGGGACATATACCAGGATGGGGAGATATACCAAGATGGAGGGGTATATACCAGGAGGGGCATATAACAGGATGGGGCGTATACTAGGATGGGGTCATCTACCAGGATGGTGTGGCATATATCAGGATGGGGGCATATACCAGCATGGAGGGGCATATACCAGGATGGGTGCATATACCAGGAAGAAGGCGTAAAGAAGGATTGGGGCCATATATATGTATGGGAGGGGCATATACCAGGATGGGTGCCATATACCAGGATGGGTGCATATACCAGGAAGGGGCATAAACCAGGATTGGGGCCATATACAAGGATGGGAGGGGCATATAAGAGGATGGGGGCATATCCCAGGATGGGGGCCATATACCAGGATGAGGGGCATATACCAGGATGGGGGCAATATACCTGGATGGAGGAGCATATACCAATATGGGGGGCATACACCAGGATTAGGGGCATATACCAGGATGGGGGGCCATATACCAGGATGGGGGCCATATAACAGGATGGAAGGGCATATAACAGGATGGGGCATATACTAGGATGGGGCAAAATACCATGATGGAGGGGCATATACCAGGATGGGGCCATATATCAGGAAGAGGGCAAATACCAGGATGGAGGGGCATTTACCAGGATGGAGCGGCATATACCAGGATTGAGGGGCATGTACCAGGATAGAGGGGAATGTACCAGGATGGGTGCATATACCAGGATGGGGGCATGTACCAGGATAGGGGCCATATACAAAAATGGAGTGGCATATACCAGGATGGGGGCGATATACCAGTATGGAGGAGCATATACCAGGATGTGGGGGCATATTCCAGGATTGGGGGCATATACCAGGATGGGGCCATATACCAGGATGGGGGCATGTACCAGGATGGGGGCACACAAAAGGATGGGGGCACTTAAAAGGATGGGGCCATCTACCAGGCTGGGGGAGCATATACTAGGATGGAGGCATATACCTGGATGGAGGGGCATATACCAGGATGGAGGGGCAATTTCCAGAATGGAGGGGCATATACCAGGATGGTTGAAGGGGCATATATCAGGATGGGGGGACATATACCAGGATGGGGAGATATACCAAGATGGAGGGGTATATACCAGGAGGGGCATATAACAGGATGGGGCGTATACTAGGATGGGGTCATCTACCAGGATGGTGTGGCATATATCAGGATGGGGGCATATACCAGCATGGAGGGGCATATACCAGGATGGGTGCATATACCAGGAAGAAGGCGTAAAGAAGGATTGGGGCCATATATATGTATGGGAGGGGCATATACCAGGATGGGTGCCATATACCAGGATGGGTGCATATACCAGGAAGGGGCATAAACCAGGATTGGGGCCATATACAAGGATGGGAGGGGCATATAAGAGGATGGGGGCATATCCCAGGATGGGGGCCATATACCAGGATGAGGGGCATATACCAGGATGGGGGCAATATACCTGGATGGAGGAGCATATACCAATATGGGGGGCATACACCAGGATTAGGGGCATATACCAGGATGGGGGGCCATATACCAGGATGGGGGCCATATAACAGGATGGAAGGGCATATAACAGGATGGGGCATATACTAGGATGGGGCAAAATACCATGATGGAGGGGCATATACCAGGATGGGGCCATATATCAGGAAGAGGGCAAATACCAGGATGGAGGGGCATTTACCAGGATGGAGCGGCATATACCAGGATTGAGGGGCATGTACCAGGATAGAGGGGAATGTACCAGGATGGGTGCATATACCAGGATGGGGGCATGTACCAGGATAGGGGCCATATACAAAAATGGAGTGGCATATACCAGGATGGGGGCGATATACCAGTATGGAGGAGCATATACCAGGATGTGGGGGCATATTCCAGGATTGGGGGCATATACCAGGATGGGGCCATATACCAGGATGGGGGCATGTACCAGGATGGGGGCCATATACAAAAATGGAGTGGCAAATACCAAGATGGGGGCATATACCAGGATGAGGGTCATATGCCAGGATGGAGGGGCATACACCAGGATGGGGGAAATATACCAGGATTGAGGGGTATATACCAGGATGGGGGGAATATACCAGGATTGGGGGCATATACCATGATGGGGCCATATACCAGGATGGGGCCATATAGCAGGATGGAGGCCATATACCAGAATGGGGCCATATACCAGGGTGGGGCCATATACCAGGATGGAGGGACATATACCAGGATGGAGGGGCATTTACCAGGATGGAGGGGCATATACCAGAATGGAGGGGCATGTACCAAGATGGGTGAATGTACCAGAATGGAGGTGTATTTATGAGTATAGCGGCATATATTAGGATGAAGGGGCATATACCAGGATGGGGCCAAATACCAGGATGGAGGGGCATTTACCAGGATGGAGGGTAATTTACCAGGATAGAGGGGCATATACCAGGATGGAGGGGCATATACCAGAATGGAGGGGCATTTACCAGGATGGGTGCATATACCAGGATGGGGGCCATATGCCAGGATGGAGTCGCATATGCAAGGATGGGGGCAATATACCAGGATGGAGGGGCATATACCAAGATGGGGGGGTATACCAGGATTGGGGGCATATACCAAGATGGGGGGGATATATTGGATTGGGGGCATATACCAGGATGTGTCCATATACCAGGATGGGGCCATATAGCTGGATGGAGGCCATATACCAGAATGGGGGCATATACCACGGTGGGGCCATATACCTGAGTGGGGGCATATACTAGGATGGAGCGGCATATACCAGGATGGAGGGGCATATACCAGGATGGCGGCATATACCAGGATGGAGGGGCATGTACCAGGTTGGGTGAATATACCAGGATGGATGTGTATTTATCAGAATGGTGGCATATACCAGGCTGAAGGGGCATATGTGTGACTCTAGAAAGCCCTACCCTGGGAGATGGGGGACTCGGAGCCGGGTCCAGTGTGGTAGATGGGGTGCAGCCGTGGCCCGGACCCGCTCCGTGCCCAGGGTAGTCGCACTAAAAAAAGGATGGTATGGGCTTGTCCGGGTTGAGTGGCTGATCTCGACTACTCCACCTGTGGCACCTGGTGAAGGCCACCAGCGCTGCTGCAGTCCGCTGAGGCATGGTGTTATGGCAGCCGTCGTTGTTACTACTCCCCACAGGCGGAGCAGGGCCTCAGGGCAGAGGGACAGGATGGAGGGGGGTAGTAGTCTAGGAGGTCTGGTGCTGCGTAGTGCAGTGTAATGCAGAATAAAGAGTCCGGAGGCCATAGGGGTTAACTTCCAGGGTTTTTACTCAGGTTGAAGAGTACAGCTGCAAGGCTTCTCCCTGCTCCTCGCGGAGCTCTGCGGTCACCAGAGACGGGGGTCTGACAACCTCCGAGTAAGTCCAGTGTTCAATCAGGACCCTGCACCAGAGTGTTCCTAGACTTCAGACCGGGTCCTTTCCTGTCTGTGTGTGTGTAAATAGGCCGGGTCTCCCTCTGAACTTCTCTCAGAAAAAAGGGTAGCCCCGCTCCTTCCGTTACCCGGTGGGATCCGCAGGGCCTACCGGGCTTTCCTGACCAGGAAGTGGAGTAGCAAGGTCAGGTGTCGGGGGCCGGTACCCCTCTTGCAGCCGGAATCCCTCTGAATAGATCAGTATAGCGAGGACAGGTGGCGTATGCCGCTCCGTCTGCATCCTCCCTGGGATCCATTAGCGGAGGAGCTGCACTTCCGAGCTCCAGGCCTTCTTGGTCATGGTCCTTGACCGGGTTGAGACATCCATTATCTGCAACCTGCCCCTCGACCCAAGGCCGGAGTACGAGGGCCGTGTCTCCATCCTCTGCAGGTCCACATAGGATCCACGCTCAGGGAGGGAGATCACAATCGAAGAACAGTCAAAGAACCATCAACAGACCATGAACCAAGATGGCTGTGTATTAAATATGAATTATTAAGTGTCACTAAAATGTGAGTCCTCCACCCTCACCCACTAAATGGTTCCCCTATCTCTTGGTTCCCCAGTCTCCCAAGTACCAGGAGGGGCAGCACCTAGTGCATTCTAGCTCCCTCTGGTGGGAGAAGTGTGGTGTTGGATGTGGAGGTGGGGTCCTGACCATCACACTGTTCTTACCTCAGAGGAGGAACACTACACTCCATTAGAGAAGTGCAGCATCCCTGTGGCGGTCGAACCCTCAGGGGCGCAACATTACCCCCTGGTGAAACGCAGCACATCCGCGGGATGCAAAAGAGTAATACCTAGGAAAGTTTTTCTTTTTATATAACAATAAACCATCTTCCCTTTATGGGAGGCACTTCTTCTTAAACGTTTCAACAACATATATAATATAAAAGTACAAAGGTATAAAAGTATAAAATTAAAAAAGTGCTAGAATTTTCCAGAGACATTTATGCACAGACAGACGGGTTAAAGTGCAGGGAGTTAAAGGCAGTTCAGAAGCACGAGGGACCTGTCCCAAACCCCCAACGTGGGCCTTGGGGTGGCTGCAGGGCATGAAGATCCCGAGTTGGACCTCCAGGAGAGCCACCCTGACAGGTTTTTATTCTGAGGTCTGAGGTAGGAATATCCGCGGTTTTACATAAAACCAATAAGGAGCACCTAAAGAGATGCAAACTATTTACAGGGTAAGAGTCTGTCTGCTGCAAGTCCGCAGGGACCAATATCTCTAGAAACCGGAGTAAGCAAATTAAAACATAAACGTCAACATAATAACTTTGAACAGGTTACAGCCGCCGGGGCTGCTTAACTCTCGGGTTCCCTCCTGGAAAAAGGCTCGTTCCTCCCAACGGAGGCTGACTGGTCCTCTGAGACTGAGCGCTCCCGGACACCTTGTGGACATTCAGGGCGTACCACCCCCGCACCCCATGGTGGCGGGTGTATGTAACTACTAGTGTTGAGCGAACATGCTCGACACTGCTCGGTACTCGCCCGAGCATCTCGCCCGAGCAGTGTTGAGCATTTCCGGGTTACTCGGGCGGGAGCTCGGGTCTCTGCCCTGCATGTTTGGCGCTCTTTACAGAGCCAATGAACATGCAGGGATTGACAGCCCCCCCCCCAAAAAAAGCGTGTCTCTGATTTTTCAGACACAAATATAACTGTTGAAAATAGTCTGGTGTAGGCTAGAGAAACAGAAGTGTTGTTTTGCACTTCCACGGTTCAAACCTCTGTATTATCCATTTTGGGCCATTTGTATCTAAAAAAAAAAAACAGTTTGAGTGTGTCGCTCACTGTTCAGCCGCAAATATCTCTATTTAAAAAAGTGTGGTATACCCCAGTAAACAATAATTGTGGTTTTGCCATCCCACGGTAAAAAATCTCTATTATTCAGCTTTTGGTAGTTTTTTCCGTAAAGAAAAACAGTAGTGTCTCCTGACTGTTGTGACACAAAAATATATCTGTTGAAAATAGTCTTGTGTAGGCCCGACATCCCAGTGTGGTTTCGCAGTTCCACGGGTCAAATCGCTGTACTATCCAGTTTTGGGCCTTTGGTATCTCAAAAAAAAGCAGTTTGAGTGTGTCGCTCACTGTTCAGCCGCAAATATCTCTATTTAAAAAAGTGTGGTATACCCCAGTAAACAATAACTGTGGTTTTGCCATCCCACGGTAAAAAATCTCTATTATTCAGCTTTTGGTAGTTTTTTCCGTAAAGAAAAACAGTAGTGTCTCCTGACTGTTGTTACACAAAAATATATCTGTTGAAAATAGTCTTGTGTAGGCCCGACATCCCAGTGTGGTTTCGCAGTTCCACGGGTCAAATCGCTGTACTATCCAGTTTTGGGCCTTTGGTATCTAAAAAAAAAGCAGTTTGAGTGTGTTGCTCACTGTTCAGCCGCAAATATCTCTATTTAATAAAGTGTGGTATACCCCAGTAAACAATAAATGTGGTTTTGCCATCCCACAGTAAAAAATCTCTATTATTCAGCTTTTGGTAGTTTTTTCCGTAAAGAAAAACAGTAGTGTCTCCTGACTGTTGTTACACAAAAATATATCTGTTGAAAATAGTCTTGTGTAGGCCCGACATCCCAGTGTGGTTTCGCAGTTCCACGGGTCAAATCGCTGTACTATCCAGTTTTGGGCCTTTGGTATCTAAAAAAAAAGCAGTTTGAGTGTGTCGCTCACTGTTCAGCCGCAAATATCTCTATTTAACCCTCCGTCACATACAATAGGCCTGACAGGCACATCTCTTTTATTTGGCGGGAGTTTTGAAATGTTTGTATTTCAGAGTTATTAGTTTTATGTTAAGTAAATGGTTTTTTTTTTGCCCCTGATTATGTGTAGTCTCTTTTATTACATCCCTATGAAGGTCACTGATCACTTTTAGAGCACTGAAATTGCAAACATTAGATATTATAGGTATTTTTCTAGCCTGCGCCTGACAGTCACATTGTATGTGAACTCGTTAGAACCGATATTGTATGTGACAGAGGGTTAAAAAGGTGTGGTATACCCCAGTAAACAATAACTGTGGTTTTCCTCTTCCACGGTTCTAATCTACTCTTTATTACCCTTTTTCCATTGATAGTGCAAGTGTAAGCTATTTTACTTCATTTACAATGGGCAAAGCGCGTGGCAAGGGACGTGGAAGTGGACGTTCTGGTGATGGTTCGTGTAGAGGACGGGGCCGTGGCCAAGGTGAAAATGTGCCACAACCAACAGCCACATCTTCTCACTCCCACTCCTTGACCGAATTACTAGGGAAGCACAGAACAACACCAATATTTAGAACTGATCAGTGTGAACAGGTTATTAATTGGATAGCAGATAATACTTCCAGTTACCTGGGCACCACCACCTCCAGTCTGTCTTCCACACGGTCAACTCTTAGTAGCCGTGAGTCTCGACCGCATACTTCTACTCACCCTGATGCTCCTTCCTCCCACCATGCCGAGTGTCGTCAGACAGCAAGTGATCCCACACTTGGACACTCTGAAGAGCTGTTCACTGGTCCATTTCCATATTTGGGCCCCTCGCCTGATACGCTTGAAGTGGTGGAAGAGGAGATCCCATGTTGCGATGCCCAAATATTTGAACAGCCACGGCCACAGGAAGTCGACGTTGGCAATCTGTCACAAGAGGTGGACGATGACGAGACACAATTGCCAGGAAGTGAGGAGGAGGATCGTGGTGCGCAAGTGGAAGAGGAGGAGGTGGTGGATGATCTAGTAACTGACCCAAAGTGGAAGGAGGACATGCAGAGTGAGGCCAGCAGCACACAGGGGGAGGGAGGCAGAGTACCCCAACAGGCAGGAAGAAGCAGTGTGGTGGCCGCAGACAGAAGGCAGGCAACCGTTCCCCGTAACACCAACACGAGGGACGTCGTCAGTACAAGCGGTAGGTCTTCCAGTGTCTGGAATTTTTTTAAAGACTCTGCTGATAACCCCAAAAAGGCCATATGTTCCACCTGCCATGCCAGCATCAGCAGGGGTGACAAAACTACCAGCCTGACCACCACCAGCATGATCAGGCACATGGCAGCAAAGCACCCGACTTTGTGGGGTGTAACCCAGGGTCCACGACCAGTGTCAGCGGGTGTCACCACTGCTTCTTCCACTGTTGTGCGTGCAATAGAACCCCCTGTTGTGTGTGCAAGGCAATCCCATGTCCATACTGCATGTAAAGATGCCCCCTCCTCTCAGTCTTCACTTGTTATGGCAGTTTCTCAAGAAACAGCATCAACGTCCACGTCCACGTCCCACCGCAGCGTTCAATTGTCCATATCCCAGACCTTTGAACGAAAGCGGAAATTCGCAGCTAACGCCCCACAGGCCACAGTCCTAAATTCGCACATTTCACGACTGCTTGCATTGGAAATGCTGCCTTTTAGGCTGGTGGAGACGGAATCCTTCCGCAATCTTATGGCAGTGGCCGTCCCTCGGTACTCGGTCCCCAGCCGACACTATTTTGCCCGGTGTGCCATCCCCGCACTACACAAGCACGTGTCCCAAAGCATCTGCCGTGCCCTCAACAACGCAGTTACTGGGAGAGTCCACCTGACAACTAGTGTTGAGCCACCCCCGTAGTGTTCGAGTTCAGTTCGGTTCGTCGAACACCCGTGTGTTCGCCGAACTGTTCGTCGAACTGTTCGTCGAACACCTTCGAACACCGTTAAAAACAATGGCAGGCAAACAAAAACACATAGAAACACATAGAAAACACCTTCAAAGGTGTCCAAAAGCTGACAAACTGCTCAGAAGACATAACTAACACATGGAAAAGTGACAAGTACATATAGTCATGCGAAAATAAAAGAGGTGGAGGAGTAAAAGGAGGGGGAGACACAGATATAGGCATGTCATGCCCTTCTAAAATCCAAAAAGTGAGAAGCCGACACGGCCAGTCCGCTCCTGCCCGTGCCACCTCCGTGTCGCCGGGTTTGTGCCAGAGCCGCGGTGAACCCTGACGGCCAGCCCCCCTCTCCCAATACTGGTGCCTGTCCGCTGGTGGGTCAAGCGAGCCCCCCTGTGGTGGAGGCAGCTCTAAGCTTTTTAATTTAAATTGTCTCTCTAATTTGAATGAATACACTTTAAATCCATTTACAAGGATCTATTGGAGGGCAAGTCTCATGCCAGCAGCCGCGTAATTCCAGCTCCAGTAGCGTCCACTAAAGCTGCTGCAGTTAAAAAGCTTTTATAAGGATCGAGCTCGGCTGTCCACCGCAAGGCATCCTACTGCCAGTCCCAGCCCCTATGCCTTGGGGTGCCTCCTGATGCTCTTCACTAAGTATCCCATGGTCCCGAATCATTTCCTTTGAAAAAATTAAGTGTCTAAACTACAGGTGGTGTAGCTTGCTTAACAGCCGGGATAATCCGCTGACTAGCAGACACTGCTACTAGGCACAAAGTATTTCCTGGGCTAGATGCAGTTAAAAATTTGTAATTAGATACTCTCGTTGGATGCTGAGAAAGCATTCCATAGAGTCACCTGGCACGCCATATATGATTCTCTTAAAAAGCTTGGGGTAGGGGTCTAGGGGACCCTTTTATAGCCAAAATCACGGCCCTGTATCGCAATACGTCACCTAGGCTGAAGATAAATGGAACTGTAGCACCCTGAGGGCTCGGTTGCTACAGACGTATTGCACCTCACCCAGAGGTGTGATATCTCACTCTCAGGTAAGGATGGAGTGTGGATCAGGACCCGACACCTGCATGCATTACACCACATTGCCGTGGGGCAGGGCGACCAATATGCCCCTGAGATGGGCACGACAGTCCCTGTCCCTGGCTGGAGTGGGGGCAGGGAACACTGAGGAAGGGGAACCCTGTAGTGCAGGAGCAGGGAGGAAGCAGTTCCTGGGTGCATTGAGAAGGGAGTATAAAAGGTGGTCACCATCTTAGTTCAGTGCAGAGAAGTCTGAGCAGAAGTGGCAGGGAGCAGGGGCTCTGCATGAGCTCTGCTCCGGAGGCGGGCCTAGTAACAGAGGCCCAGGCCTGGAAGAGGGAGAAGGAAGGAAGAGGAGCGCAGAAGGCTCCAGGAACGAGGAATGAAGGGATCCCAGGGGTGCGGACGGGCGAGTCGCCACCGCACGCCCGAATCCACCTGCGTGGAGGGATCAGGCCAAAGGGGGAGACCGGTCCCCGAACTAGTGGAGGCAGGAAACGACCCTCAGCTAGAAACCGGAGGCTCTGACATTTTATGTGGCGCAGCCCCTCGCTACTCCCGCTAGGAAGGCACCACATAGGGTCAGGGAAACTGGCGCCAAGTTTACCAAGAGGAGGCCTGAGGCAGCCGGACAGAAGTGTTGGTAAGAAAGGCCAGACAAAGGACACACAAAGGGGGTCCTGTGAAGTGCTCCAAAGTTATCTGGGAGTTGTCTGAGCCCCTCACCTGGTGAGCACAGTACGACGTGGGCAGCCGTTACCTGCAGACGTGGTCTGGATAATAAGAACTGTGAGTAAAGGCCCTGGACTGCATCACTGACTCCGTGTCGTTACTGCTGCTGCCCTGCACCATCACCCCCATCCTCCGCATACACTGCCCTGAGGCTATACTCCTCCCGTGGGGAGTTATGCTACGCTCTGCTGCACCCACAACACCAGCCTCAGCGGTCTGCCCTGTAGCAGCGGTTCACTCTGACCGCAATCCACGGGTGGCGTAGTCGGACATTTAAACATCAAAACCACATAAATAGTTCCGCCACTGGTTTGACCGCCCTGAGCCACGGAACCGGGTCGCCGCCACGAAGACTACAACCACCAGCATCCACCAAAAAGGGTCCGGCTCCGGGTGTCCCAAGGCCCAGGGGGTGCGTCAGAACATTTTCATCACCTTTCACAATCACCAATGGGACAAGGCAGGGATGTCCTCTGTCCCCTCTCTTATACATCCTAGTGACGGAGCACCTGCTCTCATCAATTCGCCATAACCCCAATATTAGGTGGATTGAGGTGGGAGGCACCGAGTACAAGTGCTCTCTATTTGCTGATGATGTCCTAGTATATATCACTCAATCACATATATCCATCCCTGCTGTTATGGCTGAAATAGATCACTTTGTTACATGGTCAAATTTTAAAATCAATGCAGCGAAGTCTGAGGCCCTCGATGTCTCCCTCCCCAAATCCATATAGGATTCCATCCAGTCCAACTTTCCCTTTGCCTGTCCCTCACAGGGTATCAAATACTTAGGAATTCCTATTCATAGAGACCTCTCCCATCTATGTTATCTTAATTTTGGGCCCTTTATTGAACAACTCCATACAGACCACGGTTGGCAAGTTAGAACTGTAAGATTCACTACGTGAACCGCTGGTGTTTTGTGGAAAAGCACATGTACACTGCGTTCCAAATTATTATGCAAAAAGTGTTTAGGAGTGATAAGGGAAGAATTTGTTTGTTTGTCAGTTAAACTCATTGATGGTGATGTGTGTCAGGGCTCTTTATATCACTGTAAGCAATTGCAGACACCTGTGCTAATTAGTTTGGCAGGTGTGTCCAATGAAAGGCAAGACTACTTAAGAAGGCTCTCTCACATTATTAAGCAGCCTACATTTTCTGCCAAAATGGGAAAGAAAAAGGATGTGTCGGCTGCTGAGAAGCAACAAATTGTGGAGTGTTTAGGTCAAGGCATGACTACAATCAACATTGTGCGATGATCAGGATGAAGTGTCTTGGCAATCAAGAAGTATGTAGCTGATTCACAGTACACACGTGTGCGTGCTGATAAGGGCAAATTGAGGACTCTTTCCTACAGACAATTACGTCAGGTTAAAAGAGCAGCGGCAAAAAAGCCTTGTCATAGCAGCAGACAAGTTTTTGAAGCTGCTGGTGCCTCCAACGTCCCCCGAACAACAAGATGCAGGGTCCTTCAGAGGTTTGCAGCTGTGCATACGCCATCCTGTCGACCTCCTCTATCCACTTCACACAAGCAGAAACGGCTCCAGTGGGCCAAACATTACATGAAGACTGATTT
The DNA here is from genome assembly GCF_046119375.1 of Phyllobates terribilis. Taxonomy (NCBI): domain Eukaryota; kingdom Metazoa; phylum Chordata; class Amphibia; order Anura; family Dendrobatidae; genus Phyllobates; species Phyllobates terribilis. Next base: position 406,889,066 of record NW_027362764.1, read on the forward strand.
CAAAACAGTTTTGTTCACGGATCAGTGCCGTGCAGCGCTCGATGGTCCAGATGGATGGAGTGGAGGATGGCTGGTTGATGGACACCCCACGCAAACACGGCTACAGCGCCAACAAGGAGGAGGTGGAGTAATGTTTTGGGCTGGAATCATGGGGAGAGAGATTGTCGGCCCCTTTAGGATCCCTGAAGGCGCTAAAGATGAACTCCATAATGTATGTGGATTTTTTCAAACAGAACTTCCTGCAATGGTTCAAGAAGAAGAACCGTGTATTTCACAGCAAGATCATTTTTCTGCATGATAATGCACCATCTCATGCTGCACATAAAACATCTGCATCTCTGGCTGATATGGGCATAAAAGGGGACAAACTTATGGTGTGACCCCCATGCTCCCCTGACCTCTACCCCATTCAGAACCTTTGGAGCATCATTAAAAGGAGTGTCTATGATGGCGGGAGGCAGTTCACATCTAAGCAACAGCTCTGGGAGGGTATTCTGTCCTCATGCAAAACAATTGAAGCAGAAACCATCCAAAACCTGACAAATTCAATGGACGAGAGAGTTCAGAAGCTCCTTTCGAACAAGGGGTCCTATGTGAAAATGTAACATCACCTAGAATAAAGTTTTGAGTTGAAAACTGTTTGATTTCAGTTTCTAACAACCTGCTAATGCTTTTAATTTCAAAAATGACCATTTTTTTGGTCTTTATTAAAATGAAAAGGTTGATCGAAAAGTTTGGGGGATCTAAGAGTGTGGCAACCCAGTAGTCATGATTACTTCGAATTCTGACAATATGAGGGTCATGCTGCAGGTAGTGCAGCAAGAAGGCACTTATGTGTCTTGCGCATCTCGGAGCCCCAAAATTATTTTCCGGGCTAGATGCAGCTAAAAATTATTTTTAATTTTAAATCTGGTGAAGCTTTAGTACAGATGGCCTAATAGGATCAGTGCTGCACACTGCTACAAAGCCCAAATTATTTTCCAGTCAAGATACAGATAAACATGATTAGTAATTTGAAAGCTTAAAACGGTTGGTAGGGTGATTTTAACCAATCATCAAGCTTTTACTCTCCCCAGGATGACACAGGGGTAGAAAAGTCGTTTCGGATCCATGATTTGTTCATCTTTATGAACGTGAGTCTGTCTACATTATCAGTGGAGAGCCGCGTGCGCTTATCTGTCAGCACACCACCAGCAGCGCTGAACACACGTTCAGACAGAACGCTGGCTGCGGGGCATGACAAGATCTCCAAGGCGTAAGTGGCTAGCTCCGGCCATTTATCCAGATTGGAAGCCCAAAAAGAGCAAGGGTCCAGTGACACAGTCGTGGCTTCAATGTTTACTTGGAGATACTCCTGTACCATCGTCTCTAGGCGTTGACTATGTGTCAGACTTCTTGTCTCCTGTGGCCTTGCAAAGGATGGGCTAAAAAAGTGGTGAAATGATTCCGCAAAATTGATGTTACCAGCAGATACTGTGGTTCTGTTACGGTTTGAGTGCTGAACACTTGACGGTCCCACGGTTGGCAAGTTGGAACTGTGAGATTCACTACGTGCACCACTGGTATTTTGTGGAAAAGCACATGTAAGATTCTGCAACAGTCTCTGCTGATACTCCTGCATGCGTGCATCCCTTTCTATGGCAGGAATAATTTCTGCAAATTTACTTTTGTACCGGGGATCTAACAGTGTGGCAACCCAGTAGTCAGGATTATTTCTAATTCTCACAATTCGAGGGTCATGTTGCAGGTAGTGCAGCAAGAAGGCACTCATGTGTGTTGCGCATCCAGGAGCACCAAGTCCCTGTTGTGTTGGTGGCGAGGTAACAATCATGCTTCCTTCCTCTGTCCTCTCCCCCCAACCTCGCACAACAGAAATGTGATCAAGGTCTCCCTCATCTGATGAGTCTTCCATCAGTTCGTCCTCCACTTCTTCCTGGGCTCCTGCACCTTCCTCACTAGTTTGGCTGCTACCATGCGCCCTGGTAAAACCATCTACCCCACCCTCACATGCCTGCCGCCTTGGTGCTGCCGACCGTCTGGACCTTGCAGATGTTAGCCCTTCCGCATACAACTCCTCCTCCTCTACTTCCTCCACCTCCTCTTGTGCCACCACCTGACTCCGAATTCTGTTTAACATGTGCTCCAGCATGTAAATCACCGGAATAGTCATGCTGATAATGGCATCGTCAGCACTAAACATCTTCGTCGCCATTTCAAAACTGTGCAGAAGGGTGCATAGGTCCCTGATCTGAGACCACTCCTCCAGCGTGATTTGCCCCACCTCTGAATCTCGTTGGCCCAGGCTATACGTCAGAACGTATTGCACCAGGGCTTGTCGGTGCTGCCACAGTCGCTGCAACATGTGCAGAGTTGAATTCCACCGGGTAGGCACATCGCATTTTAGCCGGTGAAGTGGCAGGCCCAACGACTTCTGTAGAGATGTAAGTCGCTGAGCTGCGGGATGCGAACGGCGGAAGTGAGCACACAGCGACCGTGCCCTCTGCAGAAGGCCATCTAGTCTGGGATAGTGGGCTAAAAATTGCTGGAAAACCAGGTTCAACACGTGAGCCATACATGGCAAGTGTGTGACATTGCCCCGGCGAAGGGCCGCACCCAGGTTTGCAGCATTGTCGCACACGGTCTTCCCTGGTTTCAGGTCCAGTGGAGACAACCATTCATGAAATTGGTTCTCCAGAGCTGACCACAACTCCTCAGCTGTGTGACTCACATTTCCCAGACATTTCAATGTAAAAACCGCCTGATGACGTTGAGCCCTACTGCCAGCATAGTAAGGAGGTGTGCAGGATCCCTTCTGCGCAGTTAGAAAGCTTGTGGCAAGACCAGACAGGCTTTGGGTGCAGGTGGAAGACCGAGAGGAGGTTGAGGAGGCAGAAGCAGTGGAGGAACTTTGACATAAAGAGGATTGACGCACAACTCGTGGGGACGGCAAGACTTGGACAGCAGCCCCTTGTCCTGCTGTCACCATAGTTACCCAGTGCCCAGTCAGCGACATGTAACGCCCCTGTCCATGCCTACTCGTCCAAGTGTCTGTGGTGAAATGCACTCTGTCACACACAGAGTTTCTCAAAGAAGCGGTGATGTTGTGTGCGACATGCTGGTGGAGCGCAGGCACACCTTTCTTTGAGAAGTAGTGCCGACTGGGCATCTGGTACTGGGGCACTGCGACGGACATAAGGTCTCGAAAATCCTCTGTGTCCACCAGGCGGAAAGGCAGCATTTCTGTAGCCAAGAGCTTGCAGATGGTGAAATTCAACCTCTTAGCTTTCTCATGGCTAGGAGGAAATGGTCTTTTACTTGTCCACATCTGAGGGACCGAGGGCTGGCTATTGTGCTTAGACGGGGTTGATAAGGGTGTCCCCGGCAAACTGCCGGTCTGTGAGGAAGATGCAGGCGGACATGTTAGGTTGCCTTGATCCAAAGGTGGTGCTATCGATGTCGGACAGCGCTCAACACCAGCTGGTGTTCCCACCTCCAAAGAAAATGATGACCTGCCAATCACGCTGGCTGTTGCGGGTAAAGAGGTGGCAGGTCTGCGCCCCAAAACAGGTGTGATTGCTGTCCCCCCAGTCACAGAGGATGAAGAGGCCGCGGATGCACAAGATATGGCAGACGGTGGTTGGCCCGGCCGGCTAGGCCGCATTGTAGCACACTGAGCTTCCAACTGCAACTTATGCTTCATGTCCATGTGCCGGTTCATGCATGAAGTACTCAAACTATGTATTTTTTGGCCTCTACTTAGCTTTTGCTGACAAATGTTACAGATAACACGAGTTGGGTCATCTTTATCGATCTGAAAAAATGCCCAGGCTATGCAAGGCTTAGCACCCATGCGACCTGAAGAGCCACCACGACTTGTGGTGAGAGGCAGAGTTGTGTTTGAGGATGCAGTTGTTGACGTGCTTCCAGTACTACGTCTCTGTCCAGGAAGGCGCAACCTGACCTCGTCGTCACTAGCATCTTCCTCCACCTCCTCTGCTGACCTCATCTCTTGGCTGACTGTGGGTTGACAGTAAGTGGGATCTCCAACCTCATCATCATCACCCTGTGTGTTATCACACCCGTCGTCCTCAGAGCCAACCTGTTCATGCCCTCACAAAAAACTAAAGTTGTCGCTCCAATCAGGTATTTGAGTCTTATCATCGTCTTCCTCATTGTCTCCACCAACAGGAGTTACAGTTTGGGAATGAGGGTCTACATTATGGTCAGAACCTTCTGCGTCTGGTCCTGGATCCGACTCATAAAGATTCTGGGCATCAGTGCAGATCATTTCCTCGTCTGGATTCACAGAAGCGCTGGAGTCGACCTCTGATTCCCAGGCTATAGTATGAGTAAACAGCTCTGCAGACTCAACCATCTGTTCTACCTCATACTCAGACGGGCAGCTGGAGATTTGGGAGCTGTGAGGAAGCAAGTGCGATTTGGGTGACACCTTTGAGGACTGGAGTATTTGTGATGTTGAAGTTGATGTGGAGGAGAGCCCACTTAAAGGAGCACTTGATATCCGTTGAAGCACCTGCTGTTTTTGTGCCTCATCTGGAATTTGTAGCGATTGGCGTGGCCGTAAGAAAGGGATCTTATCACATTGTCCGCTAAAAGAAGTAGACATTTTAGTTTGGCTGGAAGATGGTCTTTCTTCTGCAGATGTTACTGTTGCTTTAACACCTACCCCACGGACACAACCTTTTTCCCCCTTCCCAACACGCCTATTCCCCTTTCCACCAGCAGCAGGCCTTTTTCCACTCATTTTGGTGGTTAACTAATTCACAACTCTGGAGTTGTTTGCACAAAAAAACAATGGATGGTAACCGAGCAGAGCTGAGTGGCCAAACTGTGGTATTAGGCCAAAACTATTGGCTGGGTTAGATGCAGAAAAAAATTATATTCAATTTGCAACCTGATGGAGGTCAGTATAGATGGACTAATACAACAAGTCCCACACACAGCTAGAAGCCCAATATTTTTTCAGAGGTAGATGCAGAAAAAAATATATTCAGTTTGCAACCTGATGGAGGTCAGTATAGATGGACTAATACAACAAGTCCCACACACAGCTAGAAGCCCAATATTTTTTCAGAGGTAGATGCAGAAAAAAATATATTCAGTTTGCAACCTGATGGAGGTCAGTATAGGTGGACTAATAGAACAAGTCCCACACACCGCTAGAAGGCCAAATATTTTTTCAGAGCTAGATGCAGAAAAAAATTATATTCAGTTTGCAACCTGATGGAGGTCAGTATAGATGGATTAATAGAACAAGACCCACATACAGCTAGAAGCCCAATATTTTTTCAGAGCTAGATGCAGAAAAAAATTATATTCAGTTTGCAACCTGATGGAGGTCAGTATAGATGGATTAATAGAACAAGACCCACACACAGCTAGAAGCCCAATATTTTTTCAGAGCTAGATGCAGAAAAAAATTATATTCAATTTGCAACCTGATGGAGGTCAGTATAGATGGACTAATACAACAAGTCCCACACACAGCTAGAAGCCCAATATTTTTTCAGAGGTAGATGCAGAAAAAAATATATTCAGTTTGCAACCTGATGGAGGTCAGTATAGATGGACTAATACAACAAGTCCCACACACAGCTAGAAGCCCAATATTTTTTCAGAGGTAGATGCAGAAAAAAATATATTCAGTTTGCAACCTGATGGAGGTCAGTATAGGTGGACTAATAGAACAAGTCCCACACACCGCTAGAAGGCCAAATATTTTTTCAGAGCTAGATGCAGAAAAAAATTATATTCAGTTTGCAACCTGATGGAGGTCAGTATAGATGGATTAATAGAACAAGACCCACATACAGCTAGAAGCCCAATATTTTTTCAGAGCTAGATGCAGAAAAAAATTATATTCAGTTTGCAACCTGATGGAGGTCAGTATAGATGGATTAATAGAACAAGACCCACACACAGCTAGAAGCCCAATATTTTTTCAGAGCTAGATGCAGAAAAAAATTATATTCAATTTGCAACCTGATGGAGGTCAGTATAGATGGACTAATACAACAAGTCCCACACACAGCTAGAAGCCCAATATTTTTTCAGAGGTAGATGCAGAAAAAAATATATTCAGTTTGCAACCTGATGGAGGTCAGTATAGATGGACTAATACAACAAGTCCCACACACAGCTAGAAGCCCAATATTTTTTCAGAGGTAGATGAAGAAAAAAATATATTCAGTTTGCAACCTGATGGAGGTCAGTATAGGTGGACTAATAGAACAAGTCCCACACACTGCTAGAAGGCCAAATATTTTTTCAGAGCTAGATGCAGAAAAAAATTATATTCAGTTTGCAACCTGATGGAGGTCAGTATAGATGGATTAATAGAACAAGACCACACACAGCTAGAAGCCCAATATTTTTTCAGAGCTAGATGCAGAAAAAAATTATATTCAGTTTGAAACCTGATGGAGGTCAGTATAGATGGATTAATAGAACAAGACCCACACAAAGCTAGAAGCCCAATATTTTTTCAGAGCTAGATGCAGAAAAAAATTAGATTCAGTTTGCAACCTGATGGAGGTCAGTATAGATGGATTAATAGAACAAGACCCACACACAGCTAGAAGCCCAATATTTTTTCAGAGGTAGATGCAGAAAAAAATATATTCAGTTTGCAACCTGATGGAGGTCAGTATAGATGGACTAATACAACAAGTCCCACACACAGCTAGAAGCCCAGTATTTTTTCAGAGGTAGATGCAGAAAAAAATATATTCAGTTTGCAACCTGATGGAGGTCAGTATAGATGGACTAATACAACAAGTCCCACACACAGCTAGAAGCCCAATATTTTTTCAGAGGTAGATGCAGAAAAAAATATATTCAGTTTGCAACCTGATGGAGGTCAGTATAGATGGACTAATACAACAAGTCCCACACACAGCTAGAAGCCCAAATATTTTTTCAGAGGTACTGTAGATGCAGATAAAAATTATTTTTAATTTGCAACCTGATGGAGGTCAGTATAGATGGACTAATAGAGAAAGTCCGACACACTACTAGAAGGCCAAATATTTTTTCAGAGCTAGATGCAGAAAAAAATTATATTCAGTTTGCAACCTGATGGAGGTCAGTATAGATGGATTAATAGAACAAGACCCACACACAGCTAGAAGCCCAATATTTTTTCAGAGGTAGATGCAGAAAAAAATATATTCTGTTTGCAACCTGATGGAGGTCAGTATAGATGGACTAATACAACACGTCCCACACACAGCTAGAAGCCCAAATATTTTTTCAGAGGTACTGTAGATGCAGATAAAAATTATTTTTAATTTGCAACCTGATGGAGGTCAGTATAGATGGACTAATAGAGAAAGTCCGACACACTACTAGAATTCCAAATATTTTTTCAGAGCTATATGCAGAAAAAAATTATATTCAGTTTGCAACCTGATGGAGGTCAGTATAGATGGATTAATAGAACAAGACCCACACACAGCTAGAAGCCCAATATTTTTTCAGAGGTAGATGCAGAAAAAAATATATTCAGTTTGCAACCTGATGGAGGTCAGTATAGATGGACTAATACAACAAGTCCCACACACAGCTAGAAGCCCAATATTTTTTCAGAGGTAGATGCAGAAAAAAATATATTCAGTTTGCAACCTGATGGAGGTCAGTATAGGTGGACTAATAGAACAAGTCCCACACACTGCTAGAAGGCCAAATATTTTTTCAGAGCTAGATGCAGAAAAAAATTATATTCAGTTTGCAACCTGATGGAGGTCAGTATAGATGGATTAATAGAACAAGACCCACACACAGCTAGAAGCCCAATATTTTTTCAGAGGTAGATGCAGAAAAAAATTATATTCAGTTTGCAACCTGATGGAGGTCAGTATAGATGGATTAATAGAACAAGACCCACACACAGCTAGAAGCCCAATATTTTTTCAGAGCTAGATGCAGAAAAAAATTAGATTCAGTTTGCAACCTGATGGAGGTCAGTATAGATGGATTAATAGAACAAGACCCACACACAGCTAGAAGCCCAATATTTTTTCAGAGGTAGATGCAGAAAAAAATATATTCAGTTTGCAACCTGATGGAGGTCAGTATAGATGGACTAATACAACAAGTCCCACACACAGCTAGAAGCCCAATATTTTTTCAGAGGTAGATGCAGAAAAAAATATATTCAGTTTGCAACCTGATGGAGGTCAGTATCGATGGACTAATACAACAAGTCCCACACACAGCTAGAAGCCCAAATATTTTTTCAGAGGTACTGTAGATGCAGATAAAAATTATTTTTAATTTGCAACCTGATGGAGGTCAGTATAGATGGACTAATAGAGAAAGTCCGACACACTACTAGAAGGCCAAATATTTTTTCAGAGCTAGATGCAGAAAAAAATTATATTCAGTTTGCAACCTGATGGAGGTCAGTATAGATGGATTAATAGAACAAGACCCACACACAGCTAGAAGCCCAATATTTTTTCAGAGGTAGATGCAGAAAAAAATATATTCAGTTTGCAACCTGATGGAGGTCAGTATAGATGGACTAATACAACAAGTCCCACACACAGCTAGAAGCCCAAATATTTTTTCAGAGGTACTGTAGATGCAGATAAAAATTATTTTTAATTTGCAACCTGATGGAGGTCAGTATAGATGGACTAATAGAGAAAGTCCGACATACTACTAGAAGGCCAAATATTTTTTCAGAGCTAGATGCAGAAAAAAATTATATTCAGTTTGCAACCTGATGGAGGTCAGTATAGATGGATTAATAGAACAAGACCCACACACAGCTAGAAGCCCAATATTTTTTCAGAGGTAGATGCAGAAAAAAATATATTCAGTTTGCAACCTGATGGAGGTCAGTATAGATGGACTAATACAACAAGTCCCACACACAGCTAGAAGCCCAATATTTTTTCAGAGGTAGATGCAGAAAAAAATATATTCAGTTTGCAACCTGATGGAGGTCAGTATAGGTGGACTAATAGAACAAGTCCCACACACTGCTAGAAGGCCAAATATTTTTTCAGAGCTAGATGCAGAAAAAAATTATATTCAGTTTGCAACCTGATGGAGGTCAGTATAGATGGATTAATAGAACAAGACCCACACACAGCTAGAAGCCCAATATTTTTTCAGAGGTAGATGCAGAAAAAAATTATATTCAGTTTGCAACCTGATGGAGGTCAGTATAGATGGATTAATAGAACAAGACCCACCCACAGCTAGAAGCCCAATATTTTTTCAGAGCTAGATGCAGAAAAAAATTATATTCAGTTTGCAACCTGATGGAGGTCAGTATAGATGGATTAATAGAACAAGACCCACACACAGCTAGAAGCCCAATATTTTTTCAGAGCTAGATGCAGAAAAAAATTAGATTCAGTTTGCAACCTGATGGAGGTCAGTATAGATGGACTAATAGAATGATGCTATGCCCAAAAGATTTTACTTCACTAGGTGCAGTAAAAAAATTGGTATTCTATACACAGGTGGTATATCTTGCAACACAGATAGGCTACTCCACTGTCTAACACACTCTGCAATAGGCCAAAAAGGATTAGCTTTGCTAGATTCAGCCAAATGCTGTGAAAAAAACTTGCACAGCACTGGCACAGACCTGCCTGGCAAAAACTGATAGGATCTGATGTAACCTAGTCCTGAAAAGGACTCCAATTACAATTAGTCTTTACTCCCACAACCTATCTATTTAAGAGCACAGACCTGCCTGATAAAAGTCGTAGGAAATGCTGTAACCTAGTCCTTAAAAGGACTGCAATCACAACTATTCCCTACTCCCAAGCTATCTGTATATTTGTGCGAAAATTGGCTTGAAATTAACAAGGTATAGCGCACACAGCAACAGCGGTGCCGTCTAACACGCAGCTGCAGCAGTGAGAAAATGGTGGCGACGGGGAAAATGGCTTGGTCTTATAGGGCAAGGACATGTGACATACACTGCCAATGACACATGCCCTTGCTTGTGTGAAAAAAAGCACTTCGCTCCGTGTGTGCGCTGCTGATAGGCTGACAGATTGCACCTCCCCACTGTAAATGCGGGAAAGAGAAAAAAAAATGGAGATCTTCATTGTTCCTGCAGAGATCCATCCCCTGCCCCTCCCCCCACCCCGCTGTACACTCAAACTGCGTATTAACATTAATTTTCATCATTACTGAGAAAAAATCCAGTTATGATTTTGGTGCACGAACAGTTATCGAACATAACCTCGAACAGCCGAATTTTTCTCAAATTGTTCGTGTTCGCCGAACGGCTCGAACACCCCCCAAAACAGCTCGAATTTGAGATTGGCGAACAGTTCGAGTAGAACAACGCTCATCTCTACTGACAACGGACACATGGACAAGTGCTTGTGGCCAGGGACGGTACATCTCTCTGACGGCACACTGGGTAAACATAGTGGAAGCCGGGACCCAGTCGGACCTTGGGACGGAACACATCCTCCCCACACCGAAGATTGCGGGCCCTATGTCAGTCAGAGTTGCCCCCACAGTGTACAGCTCCTGCGCATCCTCCTCCTCCTCCTCATGTTCAGCCTCCATCTCAGATATCACCACATCAGTTACAAGCTGGAAGCATTGCAGTACTGCCTTCGCCAAGCGGCAACAGGGTGTGCTGAAACTCATAAGCTTAGGTGATAAACCTCACACTGCTTGTGAGTTGTGGACAGCTGTGAAAGAGCAGGCAGATCTGTGGCTAAGACCGCTGAACCTACATCCCGGCATGGTCGTGTGTGACAATGGCCGTAACCTGGTGGCGGCTCTGAGGCGAGGTGAGATCACACACGTACCATGCCTGGCTCATGTGCTTAACCTCGTGGTTCAGCGGTTTCTTAAATTGTACCCCGAGTTGCCAGATCTGCTCGTGAAAGTACGTCGCCTGTCAGCTCATTTTCGCAAGTCGGCTACAGCTTCCGCCGCCCTTGCTGTGTTGCAGCAGCGTTTGCAGCTTCCGGCACACCGACTGGTGTGTGATGTCCCCACACGTTGGAACTCTACCCTCCACATGTTGCAAAGGATTTGTGAGCAGAAGAGAGCAGTTGTGGAGTACCAGCTGCAACAAGGCCGTCGATATTTAGGTCAGACTCCACACATAAGATCTCAGGAGTGGACCTGGATGTCTGACATATGTACCATCCTGACAAACTTTGAGGAGGCGACCAAGATGGTGAGTGGCGATGACGCCATCATTAGTGTCAGCATCCCACTTGTCTGTCTTTTGCAACGCTCTCTGCAGAGAATTAAAGAGGAGGCATTGCAGCCAGAGTATGATGAGATGGATCAAGAAGCCGTAGCGGGCGATTACACACAGCCCAGCCTCATCTCATCCCAACGTGCATTGGGGGACAATGAGGAAGAGGAGGAGGAGGAGGAAGAACAGGAGCTGCTATCATGCGATGTAGACGGTAGTACTTGTACAAGTGTCATACTGTCGGTTCAGCGTGGGTGGCCTGAGGACAAGGGGGAGGAGGAAGAGGAGGAGGAGGAGGAGGAGAGCATGGTCAGTTGTCATCTTGGTGAGGACACGGAAATCTTGCCCGTTACCAGTCTGGCACGCATGGCTGACTTTATGTTACGCTGCCTTAACCGTGACCCTCGCGTTGTCAAAATGTTGGGTGACAGTCATTACTGGTTGGTGACACTTGTAGACCCCCGCTACAAGGAGAACTTTCACTCTCTTATTCCTGAGGTGGAGAGGTCAACAAAAATGGGGCAATACCAGAAGGCCCTTGCTGCAGAACTTTTAAAAAAATTCCCATCTGAACACGCTAGCGGCAGAGGTCACAGTTCGTTGCCCAACCAAGGCGTACAGGCGAGAGAGATGCAACTCCAATCCAGGAGAGGCATGGGAACACTGTCAACGTTCTGGGACAGTTTTCTGACACCCGCCCAGCTTACAGGCCCTGAGGCGCGGGGTACTCTCACAAGGAGTGGAAAGTTTCAAAAGATGGTGAGGGAGTACCTTGCCGATCGTACCAGCGTCCTCCGTGATTCCTCTGTGCCTTTTAATTATTGGGTATCCAAGCTGGACACTTGGAATGAACTCGCTCTGTACGCCTTGGAGGTCCTGGCCTGCCCTGCCGCTAGCGTGTTATCGGAGCGTGTTTTTAGTGCCGCTGGGGGAATTATAACTGATAAGCGCACTCGCCTGTCAACTGACAATGCTGACAAACTGACCCTTATCAAAATGAACAAGGGCTGGATTGGGCCAGACTTCTCATCACCACCAAATGACAGCAGAGTAACATAAAGTCAAATCCACTGTGTTATTTCGGGAGGTGTATTCACATGCACCGCTTCACACCCACACATGGGTATACGCTTCCTCGTTTCAGCTGTTTAATCTTCTTCTCCTTATCCTCAGCCTCCACCACCACTATACCACCAGGGTTCCAGCATTGCAAGTTCCTCCGTCCTTATTTTTGGCAGCTTTGCTTGCAAGGCATAAGCAAATACTATGGGACACCCACTCCCCAATAATGGGACTTATGTTTGTAATATGCTGTACTGCATGGCTCTTGTAAGGGGCATTGCAAGTTGCTCCGTCCTAATTTTTGGCAGCTTTTGATGGGAAAGCATAAGCAAATACTATGGGACACCCACTCCCCAATACTGGGACTTATGTTTGTAATATGCTGTACTGCATGGCTCTTGTAAGGGGCATTGCAAGTTGCTCCGTCCTAATTTTTGGCAGCTTTTGCTGGGAAAGCATAAGCAAATACTATGGGACACCCACTCCACAATAATGGGACTTATGTTTGTAATATGCTGTACTGCATGGCTCTTGTAAGGGGCATTGCAAGTTGCTCCGTCATAATTTTTGGCAGCTTTTGCTGGGAAAGCATAAGCAAATACTATGGGACACCCACTCCCCAATAATGGGACTTATGTTTGTAATATGCTGTACTGCATGGCTCTTGTAAGGGGCATTGCAAGTTTCTCCGTCCTAATTTTTGGCAGCTTTTGCTTGGAAAGCATAAGCAAATACCATGGGACACCCACTCCCCAATAATGGGACTTATGTTTGTAATATGCTGTACTGCATGTGACGCGCCCCCTGGGCCGTGTGTACACGTGTGTGGGATACCCGGTGCCGGGTCTCTGGGGTCTGTAGTCTCCGTGGCGGTGACCCGGTCCCGTGGCTCAGGCTGGTCAAACCAGTGGCAGTCTTTCTTAGGTTTTGAGGTTAATTGTCCGACTGCGCCACCCGTGGATTGCGGTCAGGGAGTACCACCGCTGCGAGGCAGACCGCTGAGGCTGGTGTTGTGTGCGCAGCATAGAATGGGATAACTCCCCTCGGGAGGAGTATAACCTCAGGGCAGTGAGTGTGGATGATGGGGGTGATGGTGCACGAGCACAGCAGGAATGACTCAGAGTCTTTGCTGTGCAGTTCAGGGTTTTTACTGATGATTAGTGTTGAGCGATACCTTCCGATATCGGGAAATATCGGATCGGATTGGATTGGACCGATACCGAAAAAGTATCGGATATCGCCGATTCCGATACCGGAAACCAATGCAAGTCAATGGGACAGAAATATCGGAATGAAAATAAACCCTTTCTTTCCTTGTAGGTTAATTCTACATGAAGGAAAACAACTAAGAATAATGTAGAATGTATTGGGGGAGGTGGGGGAGACAATAAAGGCATAGAGGTTTAGCCCAATCAAATGGAATAGCAGGAATTAATATTTTTTTTTAAGACGTTCTGAGTTACGGAAATATTGACTATGTTAAGTATTTTTATATTTTGTCAGATATTTATGTTTCACTACTTTCATGCTCTTCACCTTCTTTTTTACTTCTCCCACACTTTCTCCTTCATCATCCTCAGCATCTTTTTCATCCACTTCTTCTTCACCTTCTTCATCTTCTTCTTCTTCACCTTCTTCGTATTATTCTTTTTTTTTACATTCTTCATATTCTACTTCTTCATCTTCTTCATCTTCTTCTTCTTCATCATATTCTTATTTGTGGCAGGCATTCCTGTAGTTGTTATCTATAAAAGGTTGGACATTACACCTTTCGTTCTGCCCGTCACAAAAGATTTACAACAGGATTTGTCCGCGTTCAGTTTGGCCTGCAGCAGCAGGTCTTTTCCAGGGGCACCACGAGGAGGAACGGACTCACGCCCATACACTGCTTAGTCATCTTCTGCTTATAATTTAGATATTATCTTTTGCTCTGATTTTTAGTCTTATGCTTAATGTTCTTCCGCTTTTTGTTCTGCAGCTTCTTGTATTTCTGCTTCTTGGTTTTCTGTCTCTTGTTCTTCTGTATCTTGGTGCTTGTCTTCTCTTCTTTGTCCTCTTGGTCAACTTCTTCAGGGTCATCTTCTTGGTCTTCTTCGGGGTGGTCTTCAGGGTCGTCGTCTTCGGGGGTCCTCGTCTTCGGGGTCCTCGTCTTCTTCGGGTTGGTCTTCTGGGTCCTCGTCTTCGGGGTCCTCGTCTTCTTCGGGGTGGTCTTCAGGGTCCTCGTCTTCTTCGGGGTGGTCTTCAAGGTCCTCATCTTCAGGGTCGTCGTCTTCGGGGTCCTCGTCTTCTTAGGGTTGGTCTTCAGGGTCCTCGTCTTCAGGGTCCTCGTCAGGGAGATCTAGAGTGATTACCAAGAACCATTTCAAAAAGCTTGAACTTGGAAATGTAGCAGAAGGTACAAGAAAGCTGATGAACTACCGAGGACCAGCTGATGGTACTGGAACCCGGATGGGTAGCAGAAGGTATAAGAGCCAATGGAACTGCCGAAGACCAGCTGACGGTACTGGAACTCGGTTACTAAGCAGGAGGTACCTGTGCCAGAAAGCACTACCAAGGACCAGCAGACGTTGGTGGAACTTGGATACCGAGAAGGAGGCACCTAATCCAAAGGCACTGCCGAGAACCAGCTGACGGTACTGGAACCCGGATGGGTAGCAGAAGGTACCCATGTAAAAAAAAGTTCAAGGCCGCGAGCCGGCTGCAGTTACCAAAACCCACAGTCCTACAGGGGGTGCTTGTCCTATTGGCACTATGGAACCAGCCTTCATTGCCAGATCCCGCAGCCCACATAGGAGTCACCTAAACTGCAGGCACCATAGAGTCGGCTAACCCGACCGCAACACGACAGGACAACGCATTGGAGGCAAAGTGACGTTGACACTACCCGGAAACAGCTGGCGTGCTGGAACCAGGCTGGGCAGGAGGGAGTACCCGTGCCAAAGTCACTGCCGAGAACCAGCTGACGGTACTGGAACCCGGATGGGTAGTAGAAGGTACAAGAGCAAATGGAACTACCGAGGACCAGCTGACGGTACTGGAACCCGGATGGGTAGCAGAAGGTACAAGAGCCAATGGAACTGCCAAAGACCAGCTGACGGTACTGGAACTCGGTTACTAAGCAGGAGGTACCTGTGCCAGAAAGCACTACCAAGGACCAGCAGACGTTGGTGGAACTTGGATACCGAGAAGGAGGCACCTAATCCAAAGGCACTGCCGAGAACCAGCTGACGGTACTGGAACCCGAATGGGTAGCAGAAGGTACCCATGTAAAAAAGAGTTCAAGGCCGGAGAATTTGCTGGACACACAGCAGGGGAACAGCTGACGTTACTGAACCCCAATAACACGGCAGCAAGTGTTGACTGTGCAGACGGCACTTCCGAGCGCCAACTGGCGGTGTTGGAGCTCAGGGATAATACTGAAAACAGAGGAGCCAGAGGTGTAATTGGAGAAACTTTAAAATCTGTAGTAGTGAGAATGTGGACAGAGCAGGAGAAATTGCCGTCCGCACAGCAGGGGAACAGCTGACGTTACTGAACCCCAATAACACGGCAGCAAGTGTTGACTGTGCAGACGGCACTTCCGAGCGCCAACTGGCGGTGTTGTAGCTCAGGGATAATACTGAAAACAGAGGAGCCAGAGGTGTAATTGGAGCAACTTTAAAATCTGTAGTAGTGAGAATGTGGACAGAGCAGGAGAAATTGCCGTCCGCACAGCAGGGGAACAGCTGACGTTACTGAACCCCAATAACACGGCAGCAAGTGTTGACTGCGCAGACGGCACTTCCAAGTGCCAACTGGCGGTGTTGGAGCTCAGGGATTACAGTTCAGGTGGTAGAAACATGAACACAACAGGAGACCTGGATACTGTTGCCAACCAATTATTTATTCTGGAAGAGGACTGGCAAATTCATGAGAGATCCAGGCCTTGTTCATTTTGAGAAAAGTAAGCCGGTCAACGTTATCGGAGGATAGTCGCATGCGACGGTCTGTTAGTACACCACCTGCGGCACTAAAGACGCGTTCCGATAATACACTAGCAGCAGGGCAAGTTAGCACATCCAATGCATACTGACTAAGCTCTGGCCATGTATCCAGCTTACAGACCCAAAACTTGAAGGGAGAAGAGCCGTCTGGGAGTACACTAAGAGGGCAAGACATGTAGTCTGTCACCATCTGACGGAAACGTTGCCTCCTGCTGACTGGAGCCGTCTGTGATGGTGTAGACATTTGTGGCGGCGGGGACACAAAACTTTGCCACATTTCGGCCATACTGGTCTTGCCTTGTGCTGAGGCGCTGCTTCTGCTCCCACTTTGTGCAGAGCGTCCTCCACTGCCTCGACGCACTGAGCTGCTTTGTAAAGCACTAGCAGCACTGCTCTCGGTTGGAATGGAGAACATGATGGAATGCACCAGTGCGTCTTGGTACTCCCGCATTTTACGCTCCCGGTTCAACGGTGTTATGAGGCTTTGTAAGTTGTCCCGGTAGCGAGGATCTAGGAGGGTGGACACCCAATAATCAGCCGTGTTGAGAATGTGGGCGATGCGGCGGTCGTTTCTCAGGCACTGCAGCATGAAATCAACCATGTGCTGCAGACTGCCAACTGGCCAAGAAACGCTGTCCCCTGCTTGAGGCGTGATCTCTGCCTGCTCTGCATCACCCCACCCTCGCTCTAGATACTGACTACTAGAGCATTGTGTACCTCTCTCCTCTGGACAGATGTCTTCCTCATCCATTGACTCCTCCTCATCCTCCTCACAAAGTGTCCCCTGCCTAGGCCTTTGTGAGGAACCACGTTGCGCAGACTGTAGAGAAGCAGATGGCATTTGTGACTCCTCATCCTCCACCTCTTCCAAAACCTCGTCCCTTAGTGCTTGCAGTGTTTTTTCAAGCAGGCAGATAAGGGGGATAGTCATGCTGACTAGTGCATCATCTGCACTCGCCATCCGCGTGGAATAATCGAAGGCACGCAAAACGTGGCAAATGTCCTTCATAGAGGCCCACTCAGTGGTGGTGAAGTGTGAACGGCGCGCACTGCGACTTGTTTGCGCCTGCTGCAGCTGGTACTCCATTACTGCTGCCTGCTGCTCACACAACCTCTCCAACATATGTAACGTTGAATTCCACCTGGTGGGTAGGTCACATATGATGCGATGTTGCGGAAGACGTAATCGGCGCTGCAGAGCTGCAATGCGTGATCTTGCATTGCTGGAACGCCGCAAGTGAGCGCACTCTATGCGGACCTTGTGAAGCAGTGCATCAAGATCCGGATAGTCCCTCAAAAAACTCTGCACGACCAAGTTGAGCACATGTGCTAGACATGGGATGTGAGTGAGGTTGCCTAGGCCCAGAGCTGCCACCAGATTTCGGCCATTGTCACACACTACCATGCCTGGCTGGAGATTCGCTGGCACAAACCATACGTCACTCTGCTGCTTGATGGCATTCCAGAGCTCCTGCGCTGTGTGGCTTCGATTCCCCAAAGAAATTATTTTAATACGGCCTGTTGACGTTTGGCCACGGCTGTGCTCATATTGGTCACCATAACAGGTAACCGTTCACGGGTCGATGTGGAGGTAGACCGTGACGGCTCCTGCAGCGCTGATTCAGAGGAACTGGAGTATGAGGAGGAGTCAATGTGTACACACTGGATTCCTGCAATCCTTGGAGTTGGCAGAACACGTACAGCGCCACTCTCAAGATCTGTACCCGGCTCCACAACATTTACCCAATGGGCAGTGAGGGAAAGGTATCGTCCCTGTCCATGCTTACTGGTCCACGCATCGGTGGTCAGGTGGACCTTGCTACTGACGGCGTTTTGTAGCGCATGTTTAATTTTTCCCTCCACATGATGTTGCAGGGCAGGGTCGGCTTGCCTGCTGAAATAAAATTGGCTGGGCATGTTGTATTGTGGGACTGCCAATGCCATAAAGTTACGGAATGTGTCAGTCTTCACCAGCCTGAATGATAGCATTTCAAGTGCCAGTAGTTTAGCAATGCCAGCATTCAGAGCCGGTGCTCGGGGGTGGTTTGCCGAGTATGGGCGCCTTTTCTCCCATGCCTGTGCTAACGATGGCTGTAGACTGGCCTGGGAGTGTGAGGATGACTGGGAAAGTGGTGCTGTGGGTGGAATTACACTGTGTCTCTGTACAACAGTGCCAGAGATTCTTCCATGGCGATCCTGTGAGGAAGCCGAACCAGCTGTGTGTGAGCTGGAGGAAGAGGCTACAACACGAGCTGAAGAGGTGGTAGGTGGCGCTGTAGGTTGGCCTAGGTCTTCAGTGTGTTTTTGTAACTCCACCACGTGCTTGGTCCGCACATGTTTCCACATATTTGTGGTATTGAGGTTGCTGACACTTTTCCCTCTTTTCACCTTCTGATTACTAGTGTTGAGCCACCCCCGTAGTGTTCGAGTTCGGTTCGGTTCGTCGAACACCCGTGTGTTCGCCGAACTGTTCGTCGAACTGTTCGTCGAACACCTTCGAACACCGTTAAAACCAATGGCAGGCAAACAAAAACACATAGAAACACATATAAAACACCTTCAAAGGTGTCCAAAAGCTGACAAACTGCTCAGAAGACACAACTAACACATGGAAAAGTGTCAAGTACATATAGTCAAGCGAAAAGAAAAGAGGTGGAGGAGTAAAAGGAGGGGGAGACACAGATATAGGCATGTCATGCCCTTCTAAAATCCAAAAAGTGAGAAGCCAACACGTTCAGTCCGCTCCTGCCCGTGCCACCTCCGTGTCGCCGGGTTTGTGCCAGAGCCGCGGTGAACCCTGACGGCCAGCCCCCCTCTCCCAATACTGGTGCCTGTCCGCTGGTGGGTCGAGCGAGCCCCCCTGTGGTGGAGGCAGCTCTAAGCTTTTTAATTTAAATTGTCTCTCTAATTTGAATGAATACACTTTAAATCCATTTACAAGGATCTATTGGAGGGCAAGTCTCATGCCAGCAGCCGCGTAATTCCAGCTCCAGTAGCGTCCACTAAAGCTGCTGCAGTTAAAAAGCTTTTATAAGGATCGAGCTCGGCTGTCCACCGCAAGGCATCCTACTGCCAGTCCCAGCCCCTATGCCTTGGGGTGCCTCCTGATGCTCTTCACTGAGTATCCCGTGGTCCCGAAGCATTTCCTTTGAAAAAATTAAGTGTCCAAACTACAGGTGGTGTAGCTTGCTTAACAGCCGGGATAATCCGCTGACTAGCAGACACTGCTACTAGGCACAAAGTATTTCCTGGGCTAGATGCAGTTAAAAATTTGTAATTAGATACTCTCGTTGGATGCTGAGAAAGCATTCCATAGAGTCTCCTGGCACGCCATATATGATTCTCTTAAAAAGCTTGGGGTAGGGGTCTAGGGGACCCTTTTATAGCCAAAATCACGGCCCTGTATCACAATACGTCACCTAGGCTGAAGATAAATGGAACTGTAGCACCCTGAGGGCTCGGTTGCTACAGAGGTATTGCACCTCACCCAGAGGTGTGATATCTCACTCTCAGGTAAGGATGGAGTGTGGATCAGGACCCGACACCTGCATGCATTACACCACATTGCCGTGGGGCAGGGCGACCAATATGCCTCTGAGATGGGCACGACAGTCCCTGTCCCTGGCTGGAGTGGGGGGAGGGAACACTGAGGAAGGGGAACCCTGTAGTGCAGGTGCAGGGAGGAAGCAGTTCCTGGGTGCATTGAGAACGGAGTATAAAAGGTGGGCACCATCTAAGTTCAGTGCAGAGAAGTCTGAGCAGAAGTGACAGGGAGCAGGGGCTCTGCATGAGCTCTGCTCCGGAGGTGGGCCTAGTAACAGAGGCCCAGGCCTGGAAGAGGGAGAAGGAAGGAAGAGGAGCGGAGAAGGCTCCAGGAACGAGGAATGAAGGGATCCCAGGGGTGCGGACGGGCGAGTCGCCACCGCACGCCCGAATCCACCTGCGTGGAGGGGTCAGGCCAAAGGGGGAGACCGGTCCCCGAAACTAGAGGAGGCAGGAAACGACCCTCAGCTAGAAACCGGAGGCTGTGACATTTTATATGGCGCAGCCCCTCGCTACACCCGCTAGGAAGGCACCACATAGGGTCAGGGAAACTGGCGCCAAGTTTACCAAGAGGAGGCCCGAGGCAGCCGGACAGAAGGGTTGGTAAGAAAGGCCAGACAAAGGACACACAAAGGGGGTCCTGTGAAGCGCTCCAAAGTTATCTGGGAGTTGTCTGAGCCCCTCACCTGGTGAGCACAGTACGACGTGGGCAGCCGTTACCTGCAGACGTGGTCTGGATAATAAGAACTGTGAGTAAAGGCCCTGGACTGCATCACTGACTCCGTGTCGTTACTGCTGCTGCCCTGCACCATCACCCCCATCCTCCGCATACACTGCCCTGAGGCTATACTCCTCCCGTGGGGAGTTATGCTACGCTCTGCTGCACCCACAACACCAGCCTCAGCGGTCTGCCCTGCAGCGGCAGTTCACTCTGACCGCAATCCACGGGTGGCGTAGTCGGACATTTAAACATCAAAACCACATAAATAGTTCCGCCACTGGTTTGACCACCCTGAGCCACGGAACCGGGTCGCCGCCACGAAGACTACAACCACCAGCATCCACCAAAAAGGGTCCGGCTCTGGGTGTCCCAAGGCCCAGGGGGTGCATCAGAACATTTTCATCACCTTTCACAATCACCAATGGGACAAGGCAGGGATGTCCTCTGTCCCCTCTCTTATACATCCTAGTGACGGAGCACCTGCTCTCATCAATTCGCCATAACCCCAATATTAGGTGGATTGAGGTGGGAGGCACCGAGTACAAGTGCTCTCTATTTGCTGATGATGTCCTAGTATATATCACTCAATCACATATATCCATCCATGCTGTTATGGCTGAAATAGATCACTTTGTTACATGGTCAAATTTTAAAATCAATGCAGCGAAGTCTGAGGCCCTCGATGTCTCCCTCCCCAAATCCATATAGGATTCCATCCAGTCCAACTTTCCCTTTGCCTGGCCCTCACAGGGTATCAAATACTTAGAAATTCCTATTCATAGAGACCTCTCTCATCTATGTTATCTTACTTTTGGGCCCTTTATTGAACAACTCCATACAGACCACGGTTGGCAAGTTAGAACTGTAAGATTCACTACGTGAACCACTGGTGTTTTGTGGAAAAGCACATGTACACTGTGTTCCAAATTATTATGCAAAAAGTGTTTAGGAGTGATAAGGGAAGAATTTGTTTGTTTGTCAGTTAAACTCATTGATGGTGATGTGTGTCAGGGCTCTTTATATCACTGTAAGCAATTGCAGACACCTGTGCTAATTAGTTTGGCAGGTGTGTCCAATGAAAGGCATGACTACTTAAGAAGGCTGTCTCACATTATTAAGCAGCCTACATTTTCTGCCAAAATGGGAAAGAAAAAGGATGTGTCGGCTGCTGAGAAGCAACAATTTGTGGCGTGTTTAGGTCAAGGCATGACTACAATCAACATTGTGCGATGATCAGGATGAAGTGTCTTGGCAATCAAGAAGTATGTAGCTGATTCACAGTACACACGTGTGCGTGCTGATAAGGGCAAATTGAGGACTCTTTCCTACAGGCAATTACGTCAGGTTAAAAGAGCAGCGGCAAAAAAGCCTTGTCATAGCAGCAGACAAGTTTTTGAAGCTGCTGGTGCCTCCAACGTCCCCCGAACAACAAGATGCAGGGTCCTTCAGAGGTTTGCAGCTGTGCATACGCCATCCTGTCGACCTCCTCTTTCCACTTCACACAAGCAGAAACGGCTCCAGTGGGCTAAATATTACATGAAGACTGATTTCAAAACTGTTTTGTTCACGGATGAGTGCCGTGCAGCGCTCGATGGTCCAGATGGATGGAGTGGAGGATGGCTGGTTGATGGACACCCCACGCAAACACGGCTACAGCGCCAACAAGGAGGAGGAGGAGTAATGTTTTGGGCTGGAATCATGGGGAGAGAGATTGTCGGCCCTTTAGGATCCCTGAAGACGCTAAAGATGAACTCCATAATGTATGTGGATTTTCTCAAACAGCACTTCCTGCCATGGTTCAAGAAGAAGAACCGTGTATTTCACAGCAAGATCATTTTTTTGCATGATAATGCACCATCTCATGCTGCACATAAAACATCTGCATCTCTGGCTGATATGGGCATAAAAGGGGACAAACTTATGGTGTGACCCCCATGCTCCCCTGACCTCTATCCCATTCAGAACCTCTGGAGCATCATCAAAAGGAGTGTCTATGATGGCGGGAGGCAGTTCACATCTAAGCAACAGCTCTGGGAGGGTATTCTGTCCTCATGCAAAACAATTGAAGCAGAAACCATCCAAAACCTGACAAATTCAATGGACGAGAGAGTTCAGAAGCTCCATTCGAACAAGGGGTCCTATGTGAAAATGTAACATCACCTAGAATAAAGTTTCGAGTTGAAAACTGTTTGATTTCAGTTTCTAATAACCTGCTAATGCTTATAATTTCAAAAATGACAATTTTTTTGGTCTTTATTAAAATGAAAAGGTTGATCGAAAAGTTTGGGGGATCTAAGAGTGTGGCAACCCAGTAGTCATGATTACTTCGAATTCTGACAATATGAGGGTCATGTTGCAGGTAGTGCAGCAAGAAGGCACTTATGTGTCTTGCGCATCTCGGAGCCCCAAAATTATTTTCCGGGCTAGATGCAGCTAAAAATTATTATTAATTTTAAATCTGGTGGAGCTTAGTATAGATGGCCTAATAGGATCAGTGCTGCACACTGCTACAAAGCCCAAATTATTTTCCAGCCAAGATACAGATAAACATGATTAGTAATTTTAAATCTGGTGGAGCTTATTATAGATGGCCTAATAGAATCAGTGCTGCACACTGCTACAAAGCCCAAATTATTTTCCAGCCAAGATACAGATAAACATGATTAGTAATTTGAAAGCTTAAAACGGTTGGTAGGGTGATTTTAACCAATCATCAAGCTTTTACTCTCCCAAGGATGACACAGGGGTAGAAAAGTCATTTCGGATCCATGATTTGTTCATCTTTATGAACGTGAGTCTGTCTACATTATCAGTGGAGAGCCACGTGCGCTTATCTGTCAGCACACCACCAGCAGCGCTGAACACACGTTCAGACAGAACGCTGGCTGCGGGGCATGACAAGATCTCCAAGGCGTAAGTGGCTAGCTCCGGCCATTTATCCAGATTGGAAGCCCAAAAAGAGCAAGGGTCCAGTGACACAGTCATGGCTAAAATGTTTACTTGGAGATACTACTGTACCATCGTCTCTAGGTGTTGACTATGTGTCAGACTTCTTGTCTCCTGTGGCCTTGCAAAGGATGGGCTAAAAAAGTGGTGAAATGATTCCGCAAAATTGATGTTACCAGCAGATACTGTGGTTCTGTTACGGTTTGAGTGCTGAACACTTGACGGTCCCACGGTTGGCAAGTTGGAACTGTGAGATTCACTACGTGCACCACTGGTATTTTGTGGAAAAGCACATGTAAGATTCTGCAACAGTCTCTGCTGATACTCCTGCATGCGTGCATCCCTTTCTATAGCAGGAATAATTTCGGCAAATTTACTTTTGTACCGGGGATCTAACAGTGTGGCAACCCCGTAGTCAGGATTATTTCTAATTCTCACAATTCGAGGGTCATGTTGCAGGTAGTGCAGCAAGAAGGCACTCATGTGTGTTGTGCATCCAGGAGCACCAAGTCCCTGTTGTGTTGGTGGCGAGGTAACAATCATGCTTCCTTCCTCTGTCCTCTCCCCCCAACCTCGCACAACAGAAATGTGATCAAGGTCTCCCTCATCTGATGAGTCTTCCATCAGTTCGTCCTCCACTTCTTCCTGGGCTCCTGCACCTTCCTCACTAGTTTGGCTGCTACCATGCGCCCTGGTAAAACCATCTCCCCCACCCTCACATGCCTGCCGCCTTGGTGCTGCCGACCGTCTGGACCTTGCAGATGTTAGCCCTTCCGCATACAACTCCTCCTCCTCTACTTCCTCCACCTCCTCTTGTGCCACCACCTGACTCCGAATTCTGTTTAACATGTGCTCCAGCATGTAAATCACCGGAATAGTCATGCTGATAATGGCATCGTCAGCACTAAACATCTTCGTCGCCATTTCAAAACTGTGCAGAAGGGTGCACAGGTCCCTGATCTGAGACCACTCCTCCAGCGTGATTTGCCCCACCTCTGGATCTCGTTGGCCCAGGCTTTACGTCAGAACGTATTGCACCAGGGCTTGTCGGTGCTGCCACAGTCGCTGCAACATGTGCAGAGTTGAATTCCACCGGGTAGGCACATCGCATTTTAGCCGGTGAAGTGGCAGGCCCAACGACTTCTGTAGAGATGTAAGTCGCTGAGCTGCGGGATGCGAACAGCGGAAGTGAGCACACAGCGACCGTGCGCTCTGCAGAAGGCCATCTAGTCTGAGATAGTGGGCTAAAAATTTCTGGACAACCAGGTTCAACACGTGAGCCATACAAGGCACGTGTGTGACATTGCCCCGGCGAAGGGCCGCACCCAGGTTTGCAGCATTGTCGCACACGGCCTTCCCTGGTTTCAGGTCCAGTGGAGACAACCATTCATGAAATTGGTTCTCCAGAGCTGACCACAACTCCTCAGCTGTGTGACTCACATTTCCCAGACATTTCAAAGTAAAAACCGCCTGATGACGTTGAGCCCTACTGCCAGCATAGTAAGGAGGTGTGCAGGATCCCTTCTGCGCAGTTAGAATGCTTGTGGCATGACCAGATAGGCTTTGGGTGCAGGTGGAAGACCGAGAGGAGGTTGAGGAGGCAGAAGCAGTGGAGGAACTTTGACATAAAGAGGATTGACGCACAACTCGTGGGGACGGCAAGACTTGGACAGCAGCCCCTTGTCCTGCTGTCACCATAGTTACCCAGTGCCCAGTCAGCGACATGTAACGCCCCTGTCCATGCCTACTCGTCCAAGTGTCTGTGGTGAAATGCACCCTGTCACACACAGAGTTTCTCAAAGAAGCGGTGATGTTGTGTGCGACATGCTGGTGGAGCGCAGGCACACCTTTCTTTGAGAAGTAGTGCCGACTGGGCATCTGGTACTGGGGCACTGCGACGGACATAAGGTCTCGAAAATCCTCTGTGTCCACCAGGCGGAAAGGCAGCATTTCTGTAGCCAAGAGCTTGCAGATGGTGAAATTCAACCTCTTAGCTTTCTCATGGCTAGGAGGAAATGGTCTTTTACTTGTCCACATCTGAGGGACTGAGGGCTGGCTATTGTGCTTAGACGGGGTTGATAAGGGTGTCCCCGGCAAACTGCCGGTCTGTGAGGAAGATGCAGGCGGACATGTTAGGTTGCCTTGATCCAAAGGTGGTGCTATCGATGTCGGACAGCGCTCAACACCAGCTGGTGTTACCACCTCCAAAGAAAATGATGACCTGCCAATCACGCTGGCTGTTGCGGGTAAAGAAGTGGCAGGTCTGCGCCCCAAAACAGGTGTGACTGCTGTCCCCCCAGTCACAAAGGATGAAGAGGCCGCGGATGCACAAGATATGGCAGACGGTGGTTGGCCTGGCCGGCTAGGCCGCATTGTAGCACACTGAGCTTCCCACTGCAACTTATGCTTCATGTCCATGTGCCGGTTCATGCATGAAGTACTCAAACTATGTATTTTTTGGCCTCTACTTAGCTTTTGCTGACAAATGTTACAGATAACACGAGTTGGATCATCTTTATCGATCTGAAAAAATGCCCAGGCTATGCAAGGCTTAGCACCCATGCGACCTGAAGAGCCACCACGACTTGTGGTGAGAGGCAGAGTTGTGTTTGAGGATGCAGTTGTTGACGTGCTTCCAGTACTACGTCTCTGTCCAGGAAGGCGCAACCTGACCTCGTCGTCACTAGCATCTTCCTCCACCTCCTCTGCTGACCTCATCTCTTGGCTGACTGTGGGTTGACAGTAAGTGGGATCTCCAACCTCATCATCATCACCCTGTGCGTTATCACACCCGTCGTCCTCAGAGCCAACCTGTTCCTGCCCTGACAAAAAACTAAAGTTGTCGCTCCAATCAGGTATTTGAGTCTCATCATCGTCTTCCTCATTGTCTCCACCAACAGGAGTTACAGTTTGGGAATGAGGGTCTACATTATGGTCAGAACCTTCTGCGTCTGGTCCTGGATCCGACTCATAAAGATTCTGGGCATCAGTGCAGATCATTTCCTCGTCTGGATTCACAGAAGCGCTGGAGTCGACCTCTGATTCCCAGGCTATAGTATGAGTAAACAGCTCTGCAGACTCAACCATCTGTTCTACCTCATACTCAGACGGGCAGCTGGAGATTTGGGAGCTGTGAGGAAGCAAGTGCGATTGGGGTGACACCTTTGAGGACTGGAGTATTTGTGATGTTGAAGTTGATGTGGAGGAGAGCCCACTTAAAGGAGCACTTGATATCCGTTGAAGCACCTGCTGTTTTTGTGCCTCATCTGGAATTTGTAGCGATTGACGTGGCCGTAAGAAAGGGATCTTATCACATTGTCCGCTAAAAGAAGTAGACATTTTAGTTTGGCTGGAAGATGGTCTTTCTTCTGCAGATGTTACTGTTGCTTTAACACCTACCCCACAGACACAACCTTTTTTCCCCTTCCCAACACGCCTATTCCCCTTTCCACCAGCAGCAGGCCTTTTTCCACTCATTTTGGTGGTTAACTAATTCACAACTCTGGAGTTGTTTGCACAAAAAAACAATGGATGGGAACCGAGCAGAGCTGAGTGGCCAAACTGTGGTATTAGGCCAAAACTATTGGCTGGGTTAGATGCAGAAAAAAATTATATTCGATTTGCAACCTGATGGAGGTCAGTATAGATGGACTAATAGAACAAGTCCCACACACTACTAGAAGGCCAAATATTTTTTCAGAGCTAGATGCAGAAAAAAATTATATTCAGTTTTCAACCTGATGGAGGTCAGTATAGATGGACTAATAGAACAAGTCCCACACACAGCTAGAAGCCCAAATATTTTTTCAGAGGTAGATGCAGATAAAAATTATTTTTAATTTGCAACCTGATGGAGGTCAGTATAGATGGACTAATAGAGAAAGTCCCACACACTGCTAGAAGGCCAAATATTTTTTCAGAGCTAGATGCAGATAAAAATTATTTTTAATTTGCAACCTGATGGAGGTCAGTATAGATGGACTAATAGAGAAAGTCCCACACACTGCTAGAAGGCCAAATATTTTTTCAGAGCTAGATGCAGAAAAAAATTATATTCAGTTTGCAACCTGATGGAGGTCTGTATAGATGGACTAATAGAACAAGTCCCAAACACAGCTAGAAGCCCAAATATTTTTTCAGAGGTAGATGCAGAAAAAAATTATATTCAGTTTGCAACCTGATGGAGGTCAGTATAGATGGACTAATAGAGAAAGTCCCACACACTGCTAGAAGGCCAAATATTTTTTCAGAGCTAGATGCAGATAAAAATTATTTTTAATTTGCAACCTGATGGAGGTCAGTATAGATGGACTAATAGAGAAAGTCCTACACACTACTAGAAGGCCAAATATTTTTTCAGAGCTAGATGCAGAAAAAAATTATATTCAGTTTGCAACCTGATGGAGGTCAGTATAGATGGACTAATAGAACAATTCCCACACACAGCTAGAAGCCCAAATATTTTTTCAGAGGTAGATGCAGATAAAAATTATTTTTAATTTGCAACCTGATGGAGGTCAGTATAGATGGACTAATAGAGAAAGTCCCACACACTGCTAGAAGGCCAAATATTTTTTCAGAGCTAGATGCAGATAAAAATTATTTTTAATTTGCAACCTGATGGAGGTCAGTATAGATGGACTAATAGAGAAAGTCCCACACACTGCTAGAAGGCCAAATATTTTTTCAGAGCTAGATGCAGAAAAAAATTATATTCAGTTTGCAACCTGATGGAGGTCTGTATAGATGGATTAATAGAACAAGTCCCACACACAGCTAGAAGCCCAATATTTTTTCAGAGGTAGATGCAGAAAAAAAATATATTCAGTTTGCAACCTGATGGAGGTCAGTATAGATGGACTAATAGAGAAAGTCCCACACACTGCTAGAAGGCCAAATATTTTTTCAGAGCTAGATGCAGAAAAAAATTATATTCAGTTTGCAACCTGATGGAGGTCAGTATAGATGGACTAATAGAACAAGTCCCACACACAGCTAGAAGCCCAAATATTTTTTCAGAGGTAGATGCAGAAAAAAATTATATTCAGTTTGCAACCTGATGGAGGTCAGTATAGATGGACTAATAGAGAAAGTCCCACACACTACTAGAAGGCCAAATATTTTTTCAGAGCTAGATGCAGAAAAAAATTATATTCAGTTTGCAACCTGATGGAGGTCAGTATAGATGGACTAATAGAACAAGTCCCACACACAGCTAGAAGCCCAAATATTTTTTCAGAGGTAGATGCAGAAAAAAAATATATTCAGTTTGCAACCTGATGGAGGTCAGTATAGATGGACTAATAGAGAAAGTCCCACACACTGCTAGAAGGCCAAATATTTTTTCAGAGCTAGATGCAGACAAAAAAATATTTTTAATTTGCAACCTGATGGAGGTCAGTATAGATGGACTAGTAGAGAAAGTCCCACACACTGCTAGAAGGCCAAATATTTTTTCAGAGCTAGATGCAGATAAAAATTATTTTTAATTTGCAACCTGATGGAGGTCAGTATAGATGGACTAATAGAGAAAGTCCCACACACTACTAGAAGGCCAAATATTTTTTCAGAGCTAGATGCAGAAAAAAATTATATTCAGTTTGCAACCTGATGGAGGTCAGTATAGATGGACTAATAGAACAAGTCCCACACACAGCTAGAAGCCCAAATATTTTTTCAGAGGTAGATGCAGATAAAAATTATTTTTAATTTGCAACCTGATGGAGGTCAGTATAGATGGACTAATAGAGAAAGTCCCACACACTGCTAGAAGGCCAAATATTTTTTCAGAGCTAGATGCAGATAAAAATTATTTTTAATTTGCAACCTGATGGAGGTCAGTATAGATGGACTAATAGAGAAAGTCCCACACACTGCTAGAAGGCCAAATATTTTTTCAGAGCTAGATGCAGAAAAAAATTATATTCAGTTTGCAACCTGATGGAGGTCAGTATAGATGGACTAATAGAACAAGTCCCACACACAGCTAGAAGCCCAAATATTTTTTCAGAGGTAGATGCAGAAAAAAATTATATTCAGTTTGCAACCTGATGGAGGTCAGTATAGATGGACTAATAGAGAAAGTCCCACACACTGCTAGAAGGCCAAATATTTTTTCAGAGCTAGATGCAGACAAAAAATTATTTTTAATTTGCAACCTGATGGAGGTCAGTATAGATGGACTAGTAGAGAAAGTCCCACACACTGCTAGAAGGCCAAATATTTTTTCAGAGCTAGATGCAGATAAAAATTATTTTTAATTTGCAACCTGATGGAGGTCAGTATAGATGGACTAATAGAGAAAGTCCCACACACTACTAGAAGGCCAAATATTTTTTCAGAGCTAGATGCAGAAAAAAATTATATTCAGTTTGCAACCTGATGGAGGTCAGTATAGATGGACTAATAGAACAAGTCCCACACACAGCTAGAAGCCCAAATATTTTTTCAGAGGTAGATGCAGATAAAAATTATTTTTAATTTGCAACCTGATGGAGGTCAGTATAGATGGACTAATAGAGAAAGTCCCACACACTGCTAGAAGGCCAAATATTTTTTCAGAGCTAGATGCAGATAAAAATTATTTTTAATTTGCAACCTGATGGAGGTCAGTATAGATGGACTAATAGAGAAAGTCCCACACACTGCTAGAAGGCCAAATATTTTTTCAGAGCTAGATGCAGAAAAAAATTATATTCAGTTTGCAACTTGATGGAGGTCTGTATAGATGGATTAATAGAACAAGTCCCACACACAGCTAGAAGCCCAATATTTTTTCAGAGGTAGATGCAGAAAAAAAATATATTCAGTTTGCAACCTGATGGAGGTCAGTATAGATGGACTAATAGAGAAAGTCCCACACACTGCTAGAAGGCCAAATATTTTTTCATAACTAGATGCAGAAAAAAATTATATTCAGTTTGCAACCTGATGGAGGTCAGTATAGATGGACTAATAGAACAAGTCCGACACACAGCTAGAAGTCCAAATATTTTTTCAGAGGTAGATGCAGATAAAAATTATTTTTAATTTGCAACCTGATGGAGGTCAGTATAGATGGACTAATAGAGAAAGTCCCACACACTGCTAGAAGGCCAAATATTTTTTCAGAGCTAGATGCAGATAAAAATTATTTTTAATTTGCAACCTGATGGAGGTCAGTATAGATGGACTAACAGAGAAAGTCCCACACACTGCTAGAAGCCCAAATATTTTTTCAGAGCTTGATGCAGAAAAAAATTATATTCAATTTGCAACCTGATGGAGGTCAGTATAGATGGACTAATAGAATGATGCTATGCCCAAAAGATTTTACTTCACTAGGTGCAGTAAAAAAATTGGTATTCTATACACAGGTGGTATATCTTGCAACACAGATATGCTACTCCACTGACTAACACACTCTGCAATAGGCCAAAAAGGATTAGCTTTGCTAGATTCAGCCAAATGCTGTGAAAAAAACTTGCACAGCACTGGCACAGACCTGCCTGGCAAAAACTGATAGGAACTGATGTAACCTAGTCCTGAAAAGGACTGCAATTACAATTAGTCTTTACTCCCACAATCTATCTATTTAAGAGCACAGACCTGCCTGATAAAAGTCGTAGGAAATGCTGTAACCTAGTCCTTAAAAGGACTGCAATCACAACTATTCCCTACTCCCAAGCTATCTGTAGATTTGTGCGAAAATTGGCTTGAAATTAACAAGGTATAGCGCACACAGCAACAGCGGTGCCGTCTAACACGCAGCTGCAGCAGTGAGAAAATGGTGGCGACGGGGAAAATGGCTTGGTCTTATAGGGCAAGGACATGTGACATACACTGCCAATGACACATGCCCTTGCTTGTGTGAAAAACAGCAGTTTGCTCCGTGTGTGCGCTGCTGATAGGCTGACAGACTGCACCTCCCCACTGCAAATGCGGGAAAGAGAAAAAAAAATGGAGATCTTCATTATTCCTGCAGAGATCAATCCCCTGCCCCCCCACCCCCACCCCGCTGTACACTCAAACTGCGTATTAACATTAATTGTCATCATTACTGAGAAAAAATCCAGTTATGATTTTGGTGCACGAACAGTTATCGAACATAACCTCGAACAGCCGAATTTTTCTCAAATCGTTCGTGTTCGCCGAACGACTCGAACACCGCCCAAAACAGCTCGAATTTGAGATTGGCGAACAGTTCGAGTAGAACAACGCTCATCTCTAGTTTTGATGCCTTCAGTGTGAATGTACAATTTTCATAGTCATGAAAATACAGAAAAATCTTTAAATGAGAAGGTGTGTCCAAACTTTTGGTCTGTACTGTATATATATACACACACACATACATGTACGGTATATATGTCTACCGTATTTTTCGGATCATAACGTTGCGTACCTGCGGTGGTGGTGGAACGGGATCGCAAGGCTTCCCTCCTTCAAGAACCCGGCGGTAGCGGTGGCAAAGGAGGAGGAGGTGAGATGCTGCGGGTGTCTTGCTGGGGTCGGTGAGCGGCGCAGGTTTCCGGTGTGTGCGGCCATCTTTCTGAAGCTGTGATCCACAGGAAAATGGCCGCCCAAGCCAGCGCATGCTCAAACTTGTAGCTCGGACAGCCATTTCCATGTAGATCACAGTTTCAGGAAGATGGACGCACACACCAGAAACCTGCCCCGTCACCGGCCCCAGCCTGCAGCCAGACACTGCCCACATCCAGATATCGGTGCTAGTCCCGGTCCCCAGGCAGGCTTCGGCAGCACACAGCCAGGCCCCGGTCCCGGCCCCCAGGCAGGCCCCTGTCTCCAAACACCGGCCCCTAGCCAGGCCCCCAGCCATGCACCGGGCCTCAGCCAGGCCCCAGGCCCCCAGATAGGCCCCCAGCCCTCAGCCAGGCCCCAGGCCCCCAGCCAGGCAACGGGCCTCAGCCAGGCCCCCAGCCATGCACTTGGCCTCAGTCAGGCCCCAGGCCCCCAGCCAGACACTGGGCTTCACCAGGCCCAAAGCAAGGCCCCCAGGCAGGCACCGGGCATCAGCCAGGCCCCCAGCCAGACCCCCAGCCATGCACCGGTCCCCAGCCAGGCACCGGGCCCTAGCAATCTCTTCTGCTGCAGCCGCTAGGTTCTTGAGGGAGGTAACGGAGGGCCTTGCAATCCTGCTCCACCGCAACTCCCCGCTGCTGGAGCACCGGATCCCTGAAGTACCCTGCCTCCTGTGACCCTCGCTCCACCCCCCCAGGTAAGATACTGTACCTATTAAGTCTGTAAGATGGACCCCCATGTTCTAAAAATATTTTTTTTATATATTCCATCCCAAAATTTGGGGTGCATCTTATGGTCCGGTGCGTCTTATAGTCCGAAAAACACGGTATATAGAGATAGAAAGATAGATGCTCGGGTGCTGAAGCTCGGCCCAAGCAACAAGCCCAATGTTAGTCTATGGGAGACCCGAGCATTTTTGCGGCGGCACCCCCGGCAGTCTGTAGAAAGCCTAAAAAGTGCCCAAAACGATAGTGACAGTGCTCAAATGACATGGGGACAGCATGGGGATCGCCCCAGGAAGCATTTCTGACCCCCAGGTCACTGTTGTCAGCAACGTGTTCAGAGGTATTAAGCCACTTTTACAGGCTCATAATACTGCAATACTATACTGCTAGCTTGCACTTGAAATGGGGCCTTTTAGTTTTGAGGAGGCCGAAGCTGGCCACTACCTCATGGCTGCTTCGGCAGCGAGGTATCCATACTCTGTACCCAGCCGCCCGACGGCCGGGTGTCCACACTCGGTCCCAGCCGCCCCGCGGCCGGGTGTCCACACACGGTCCCCAGCCGCCCCAATTTCTCCGCGGAACATCCACACAGACTTTTCTTAGACTGGCCTGCTTTAGGGCAGCTTTGGACGAGCCCACCAGAGAACCCGACTCCTCCGGTGGGCCCTGGCTTCTCCATCAGGGGAATTGTTTGTGCCAAGGTGAGGAGAATGATGATGATAGAAGTTAGCTTCTGCTTTGTTTTCTTGGAATGCAAGCATAAGTGTGCAACCTGCCACCCACCCACCCCCAGGCTGCAATACCATACTGCTAGCTTGCTTGCACTTGAAATTGGGCCTTTTAGGCATGTGGAGGCAGACGCCGGCCACCATGTCATGGCTGCGTCGGCAGCCCTTTTATCCATACTCAGTCCTCACCCGCCCAGCGGCCGGGTGTCCACACTCGGTCCCCAGGCGCCCCGCGGCCGAGTGTCCACACTCGGTCCCCAGCCGCCAGGGGGCAGCCGGGTGTCCATAAACGGTCCCCAGCCGCCCCGATTTCTGTGCGGAACATCCCCACACACTTTTCTTAGACTGGCCTGCTTTAGGGCAGCATTGGACGAGCCCACCAGAGAACCCGACTCCTCCGGTGGGCCCTGGCTTCTCCATCAGGGGAGTTGAGAGTACCAAGGTGAGGAGCATGATGAGGATGATAGAAGTTAGCATCTGCTTTGTTTTCAAGGAATGCAAGCGCATGTATGTAGTACGGCTAGGCCTGAGGTGGTCAGTGATTTGGCGCATATCCTACCTCCTCCGAGGATTGCTGGATGCTTTCCTGCTACTATCCAAGTTCTATGTCTCCTGTTAAAACAAAGCTTCAGGTGATAAATGATGGATGAGGTAGTGGCAAAGGAGAAAGAGCAGGAGGAACAGTGACCATTCACATCAAAATCAGGCCAGTCAACCACATATGTCTTGTAGGATATGTTTCTGTAACAAAAGGAGCAGTTCGGCTACACAGTTATAGGGCATACAGTGAGTGCAATGCCTACCAAAAATTTTGAGGCACTCCAATGCCTCTTGGAAATGACCCGGAGGTCAGAGGGCCTTTACTAAACCTTTTTTTCCATTTATAGCAACTGGGTCTCCTGTTGGCCTAAGCAGTGAATGGAAGGCTTTCCAAAAATTAGGAGGAACTGCAATGCCCCTTGAAACAGACGTGGATTACAGCGTACTAAAAACCTTCTACCCATTATAGGGGAGTGTGTCGCCCTTAGTTTTCACCTTTGCATTGAAAAGCAAAAGCTGACTAAAATTAGGAGGAAATGCAATGCCCGTTGGAAGAGTCATGTAGATTAGAGGTAAGGTAATTAAAAACAACATTTCAATGCCCCTTGGAAGAGCTGTGGAGTTCAGAGTGGCTTAAGAAGACGCTTTTAATGCCCCTTTGAAGAGACGTGGAGGTCACAGTAGCTTAACAAGACGGTTTTATTGCCCCTTACAAGAGCCATACAGTACAGCATCTTAAAAACATTATTCCCATTATTGGGGAGTGGGTCTCCCATAGTATTTGCTTGTGCCTTCCAAGCAAAAGCTTCCAAAAATAAGGACGGAGCAACTTGCAATGCCTCTTACAAGAGCCATGCAGTACAGCATATTACAAATATAAGTCCCATTATTGGGGAGTGAGTCTCCCATAGTATTTGCTTATGCCTTCCAAGTAAAAGCTTCCAAAAATTAGGACGGAGCAACTTGCAATGCCTCTTACAAGAGCCATGCAGTACAGCATATTACAAACATAAGTCCCATTATTGGGGAGTGGGTCTCCCATAGTATTTGCTTATGTCTTCCAAGCAAAAGCTTCCAAAAATTATGAGGAAATGCAATGCCCGTTCAAAGAGTCGTGGAGGTTCCAGTAGCTTAACAAGACGCTTTTAATGCCCCTCAGAAGAGACATGGAGGTCAGAGTGGTATAACAAGATGGTTTTAATGCCCCTTGAAAGAATGAAGGAGGTCCCAGTAGCTTAACAAGATGCTTTTAATGCCCCTTGAAAGAATGATGGAGGTCCCAGTAGCTTAACAAGACGCTTTTAATGCCCCTCAGAAGAGACGTGGAGGTCAGAGTGGTATAACAAGACGCTTTTAATGCCCCTTGGAAGAGCCATACATTACAGCATCTTAAAAATATTATTCCCATTATTGGGGAGTGGGTCTCCCACAGTCTTTTCTTATGCCTTCCAAGCAAAAGCTGACAAAGAAACAGGATGGAGGAACTTTCAATAATGGCAACACGGACCATGGTCACCCTGGTGGTATAGTGGTGGTGGAGGCTGAGGATAAGGAGAAGAGCATAAAACAGCCGAAATGAGGAGGCGTATACCCATGTTGTGGGTGTGAAGCGGTGCATGTGAATACACCTCCCGAAATAACACAGTGGATTTGACTTTATGTTACTCTGCTGTCATTTGGTGGTGATGAGAAGTCTGGCCCAATCCAGCCCTTCTTCATTTTGATAAGGGTCAGCTTGTCAGCATTGTCAGTTGACAGGCGAGTGCGCTTATCAGTTATAATTCCCCCAGTGGCACTAAAAACACACTCCGATAACACGCTAGCGGCAGGGCAGGCCAGTACCTCCAAGGCGTACAGAGCGAGTTCATTCCAAGTGTCCAGCTTGGATACCCAATAATTAAAAGGCACAGAGGAATCACGGAGGATGCTGGTACGGTCGGCAAGGTACTCCCTCACCATCTTTTGAAACTTTCCACTCCTTGTGAGAGTACCCCGTGCCTCAGGGTCTGTCCGAAGGGAGGGCCTGAGAAAACTGTCCCAGAACGTTGACAGTGTTCCCCTGCCTCTGCTGGATTGTAGTTGCGTCTCTCTCGCATGTACGCCTTGGTTGGGCTACAACGAACTGTGACCTCTGCCGCTAGCGTGTTCAGATGGGAATTTTTTAACAGTTCTGCAGCAAGGGCCTTCTGGTACTGCCCCATTTTTGTAGACCTCTCCACCTCAGGAATAAGAGAGTGAAAGTTCTCCTTGTAGTGGGGGTCTACAAGTGTCACCAACCAGTAATGACTGTCACCCAACATTTTGACAACTCGAGGGTCACTGTTAAGGCAGCGTAACATAAAGTCAGCCATGCATGCCAGACTGGTAACGGGCAATATTTCCGTGTCCTCACCAAGATGACAACTGACCATGCTCTCCTCCTCCTCCTCCTCCCACCCCCCCCCGTCCTCAGGCCACCCACGCTGAACCGACGGTATGACAGTTGTAGAGGTACTACCGTCTACAGCGCATGATACCAGCTCCTGTTCTTCCTCCTCCTCCTCCTCTCCCTCATTGTCCCCCAATGCACGTTGGGATGAGATGAGGCTGGGCTGTGTGCAATCGACCGCTACAGCTTCTTGATCCATCTCATCATACTCTGGTTGCAATGCCTCCTCTTTAATTCTCTGCAGAGAGCGTTGCAAAAGACAGACAAGTGGAATGCTGACACTAATGATGGCATCATCGCCAATCACCATCTTGGTGGCCTCCTCAAAGTTTGTCAGGATGGTACATATGTCAGACATCCAGGTCCACTCCTGAGGTCTTATGTGTGGAGTCTGACCTGAATATCGACGGCCTTGTTGCAGCTGGTAATCCACAACTGCTCTCTTCTGCTCACAAATCCTTAGCAACATGTAGAGGGTAGAGGTCCAACGTGTGGGGACATCACACACCTGCCGGTGTGCCGGAAGTTGCAAACGCTGCTGCAACACAGCAAGGGTGGCAGAAGCTGTAGCCGACTTGCGAAAATGAGCTGACAGGCGGCGTACTTTCACGAGCAGATCTGGCAACTCGGGGTACGATTTAAGAAACAGCTGAACCACGAGGTTAAGCACATGAGCCAGGCATGATACGTGTGTGATCTCGCCTCTCCTCAGAGCCACCACCAGGTTACGGCCATTGTCACACACGACCATGCCTGAATGTAGGTTCAGCGGTCTCAGCCACAGATCTGCCTGCTCTTTCACAGCTGTCCACAACTCACAAGCAGTGTGAGGTTTATCACCTAAGCTTATGAGTTTCAGCACAGCCTGTTGCCGCTTGGCGGAGGCAGTACTGCAGTGCTTCCAGCTTGTAACTGATGTGGTGATATCTGAGATGGAGGCTGAACATGAGGAGGAGGAGGATGATGCGCAGGAGCTGTACACTGTGGGGGCAACTCTGACTGACATAGGGCCCGCAATCCTTGGTGTGGGGAGGATGTGTTCCGTCCCAAGGTCCGACTGGGTCCCGGCTTCCAGTATGTTTACCCAGTGTGCCGTCAGGGAGATGTACCATCCCTGGCCACAAGCACTTGTCCACGTGTCCGTTGTCAGGTGGACTCTCCCAGTAACTGCGATATTGAGGGCACGGCAGATGTTTTGGGACACGTGCTTGTGTAGTGCGGGGATGGCACACCGGGCAAAATAGTGTCAGCTAGGAACCGAGTACCGAGGGACGGCCACCACCATAAGGTTGCGGAAGGATTCAGTCTCCTCCAGCCTAAAAGGCAGCATTTCGAACGCAAGCAGTCGTGAAATGTGCGAATTTATGACTATGGCCTGTGGGGCGTTTAGCTGTGAATTTCCGCTTTCATTCAAAGGTCTGGGATATGTACAATTGAACGCTGCGGTGGGACATGGACATGGACGTTGATGCTGTTTCTTGAGAAACTGCCATAACAAGTGAAGACTGAGAGGAGGGGGCATCTTTTCAGGCAGTATGGACAGGGGATTGCCTTGCACACACAACACGGGGCTCTATTGCATGCACAACAGCGGAAGAAGCAGTGGTGACACCCGCTGACACTGGTCATGGACCCTGGGGTTCGCTCCACAAAGTCGGGTGCTTTGCTGCCATGTGCCTGATCATGCTGGTGGTGGTCAGGCTGGTAGTTTTGTCACCCCTGCTGATGCTGGCATGGCAGGTGGTACAAATGGCCTTTTTGGGGTTATCAGCAGAGTCTTTAAAAAAATTCCATGCTCTGGAAGACCTACCGCTTGTACTGGCAACGTCCCTCATGTTGGTGTTACGGGGAACGGT
The DNA here is from genome assembly GCF_046119375.1 of Phyllobates terribilis. Lineage (NCBI taxonomy): Eukaryota > Metazoa > Chordata > Amphibia > Anura > Dendrobatidae > Phyllobates > Phyllobates terribilis. The sequence goes on from NW_027362764.1 coordinate 406,927,330, forward strand.
TGCCTGCCTTCTGTGTGCGGCCACCACACTGCTTCTTCCTGCCTGTTGGGGTACTCTGCCTCCCTCCCCCTGTGTGCTGCTGGCCTCACTCTGCATGTCCTCCTGCCACGTTGGGTCAATTACTAGATCATCCACCAGCTCCTCCTCTTCCACTTGCGCACCACGATCCTCCTCCTCACTACCTGGCAATTGTGTCTCGTCATCGTCCACCTCTTGTGACAAATTGCCAGCGTTGACTTCCTGTGGCCGTGGCTGTTCAAATATTTGGGCATCGCTACATGGGATCTCCTCTTCCACCTCTTCAAGCGGAGCAGGCGAGGGGCACAAATATGGACATGGACCAGTGAACAGCTCTTCAGAGTGTCCAAGTGTGGGATCACTTGCTGTCTGACGACACTCGGCATGGTGGGAGGAAGGAGCATCAGGGAGAGGAGGAGTATGCGGTCGAGACTCATGGCTACAAAGAGTTGACCGTGTGGAAGACAGACAGGAGGTGGTGGTGCTCAGGTAACTGGAAGTTGTTAGAACCCTCCTGTTAGTTCTTTTTCTATTTTGTTGGTCACATGACTTTCTGCCTATATAATCCAGCTCCGCCCTTTTGGCCTTGCTGGACTTCAGTGTTACATTTACTCTTAAGCTAGCCAGGTGCCTTGTACCTAAATCTGTAGTTTGCTTGGTCTTTGGACCATTAGTACTTTTTGTTTGTTTGTCTTTGCTCTGCTACAATTTCTGCTAGGAGGTGTCCAACTATATCCCAGTCCTTAGCACTTGTAGGGACCCCTCCCTTATATCTATAAGTCTGCGTTCAGACTAGCCGAGGACTTAGGCGGGTCTGTTCACAAGGAACAGGTCCCCATCGTAGGGAATCAGCTTAGTCCTATTGTAGGGACAGTTTTCCTTTCTTTCCTTAGTGCTTGTAGCAGTTCATAACAGTAAGTCCAGCCCAAAAATAAAACACTCAAAGGAAAGTAATCCAGATATCAGCATGGTGTCGGTTCAGGAGTTGGCTCAACGCCTGCAGGGACTGTCTTTGGAGGTGGCCGAGATCCAGCAATGCATGAGTAGCTGTCCTGGAGCGCATTTTGTCGAACCGAAGGTAGGACTGCCAGATTTTTTTTATGGTAAACAGAAAGATTTTTTTTCCTTTAAAAACGCTTTTTTATTATATTTTCGTTTAAGACCCAGATCCTCTGGGAATGAATCACAGCGCATTGGGTTTATAATGTCACTTTTGCGTAAAGAACCACAGGGGTGGGCCTTTTCTCTACAACCTAATGATCCGTGTTTTAGATCTGTGGAAGATTTTTTTTCTGCTATGGTGTTGCTGTATGATGATCCTGATCGAGTCTCATCTACTGAAACGGAATTAAGACGTTTGAAGCAGGGATCAGGTGATTGGAAAATTATTGTACATATTTCAGAAGATGGTCGGCCGAAGTGGAATGGAATGACTCAGCATTAAAATGTCTGTTTCTTGCTGGTCTAGGTGAAAGGGTTAAGGATATGCTGATTGCCTTCCCAAAACCTGGAACCTTGCAGGAGGCAATGCAATTAGCTATACGTGTGGACAGGAGACTGCGTGCTAGGATTAATGAGGAGAAATCTACAGCTATGGCTGCTCCTAGTGTTCAGAGGGTCTGCTCGGAAGGTGGAGAACCGATGGAGATTGGGGCAATGTCACTCCACTCTCAGGAAAAAGACCGCAGGTTTGCTAAGGGATTGTGTTTTTATTGCGGTAAATCTGACCACTTTATTAAGAACTGTGTGCTTCGTTTGAACAAAGAAAAAAAAAAAAAAAGGTCAGTTACGCCCGTATAGCTTGTTTAAACTCAAAAGTAGTATTTCTTTCTGGAAGCACCTCATTCCAGGAGGAGTTGATTGAATTTTGAGTATTTGTGGATTGTGGTTCTACACTCAATGTGATTGATAAGGGATTTTTGAAAAAATGTAAATTAGAATCCAAACTTTTGTCATCTCCTATTTCTGTGGTTGCTGTTGATGGCTCTCCCTTGAAATGTATTACTCACAAGGTTTTTGAATTTCCCCTCACCATTAATGGTATTCACCAAGAGAATTTGGATTTGGCAGTATTAAATAATTTGCCTTCTCCAGTGGTTTTGGGGTTACCTTGGTTAAAATTGCACAATCCTGTACTGGACTGGTCTACCCATGAAATTAAGTCTTGGAGTCCTAAGTGTCATGATAAATGTTGTAATGGTCGCATTGCTGCTGTGGAAAGAGGGGAATTACCTGTACCTATTCAGGATTTTTGGAAGTTTTTTTCTGAGGAGGAGTCGCACGTTTTGCCTCCTCATAGGGACTATGATTGCACCATTGAGTTTGTTCCTGGAGCTACTCTTCCCAAGAGTCGCTTATTTAATCTGACTATCCCTGAGAGAAAGGCTTTGGAGGAATACATGCAGACAAGCTTGGCCGCCGGTCACATTAGACCTTCTAAGTCTCCTGTGGCTGTTGGATTTTTTTTTGTAAAAAAAAAAGACGGCGGTTTACGTCCATGTCTGGACTTTCGCGAAATTAATAAAATTACCTTAAGCAATTCCTACCCACTGCTATTAATTCCTGACTTGTTCAACCAGTTAGTGGGGGCCAAGTGGTTCTCTAAAATTGATCTCCGGGGGGCATACAATTTGTTAAGTATGAAGGAAGGTGATGAATGGAAAACTGCTTTTAACACTCCGGTGGGTCATTTTGAGAATCTGGTTATGTCTTTTGGTCTTACCAATGCACCAGCATTTTTTCAGAACCTTATTAAGGACATCCTAAGACCGTTGATTGGTAAGAATGTGGTGGTGTATTTGGATGACATTTTGATTTATTCGCCGGATCTGGAGTCTCATTGGCAGAGCATACGTGAGGTATTACAGTTGTTAAGTGACAATTCGCTTTTTGCTAAGCTGGAGAAATGTGAGTTCGCTGTGCAGAGAATTAGTTTTTTGGGCTACATTATCTCCAGCGAGGGCTTTGAGATGGACCCGTTGAAGTTTCAGGTGGTGCAGAAATGGCCTAGGCCTATTGGTTTGAAATCGATACAGAGATTTTTGGGTTTCGCCAATTATTATAGAAAATTCATTAAGAATTTTTCTATAATTGTTAAGCCGCTGACCGATCTCACCAGGAAAGGTGCGAATACGGTTCAGTGGACTACGGAGGCCATTGAAGCTTTTGTGTATCTCAAGGAGAGGTTCAGTTCTGCCCCCATCCTTATGCAGCCTGATGAGACCAAGCCTTTCTTGGTCGAGGTTGATGCTTCATCGGTGGGGGTCGGGACTGTTTTGTCTCAGGAAAACAAGGATGGAGTACATCCCTGTGCCTTTTTTTCAAAAAAATTTTCTGAGACCAAACTTAATTACGATGTTGGTAATCGGGAATTGCTGGCTATTAAACTCGCATTTGAACATTGGCGTCATCTCTTGGAAGGTGCTAAATTTCCCATTCAGGTTTTCACTGATCATAAGAATCTGATCTATCTTGATGCTGCCAAGCGCTTGAATGCCCGTCAGGCTAGGTGGGCACTTTTTTTTCGCGGTTTAATTTTTCTGTTACTTACATCCCGGGTACCAAGAATGTAAAAGCTGATGCTTTATCTCGCAGCTTTTCTCCCATGGTTGGTACCGAGGAGGAGGAGAGCATTTTACAGGAAGGTGTTGTGATAGCAGCATTGGACTCCGTTTTGGAAGATGGGATTCTGAAAGCCCAGGAGGATGCCCCGTCTAACACTCCCCATGGGAGGTTGTTTGTGCCTAGGAACTTTAGGAGAGATTTGTTTGTGGAATGTCATGAGTCTCGGTTGGCAGGTCATCCAGGAATTTCTGAGACTAAGAGACTTGTAGGTCGCAGTTTTTGGTGGCCTGGGTGGCAGAAGGAAGTTATTAAGTGGGTGCGTCAATGTACTGTGTGTGCTAGATCTAAGTCTTCACATGCTCCTGCTGAGGGGTTGCTTTGCCCTCTGGAGGTTCCTAGTGCACCTTGGACGCATCTTGCTATGGATTTTATTACTGACCTTCCTGCCTCTGAGGGTTTCACTGTCATCTGGGTGGTCGTGGACCGTTTTAGCAAGATGTGTCACTTGGTTCCTTTCATCAAACTGCCCTGCGCTAAGACACTCGCTTAGGCTTTTGTTAAGGAAATTGTCAGACTCCATGGCGTTCCTACTGACATTGTTTCCGATAGGGGACCTCAGTTCGTGGCTCGTTTTTGGCGTGCCTTTTGTGACAGGTTGGGAGTTCATTTGTCATTTTCATCTGGATATCATCCTGAGTCTAATGGACAGACAGAAAGAAAGAACAAGGATGTTGAGCAGTTTTTGCGTTGTTTTGTGGCAGACAATCAAGAGGAGTGGTCTGAGTTTCTGCCACTTGCTGAATTTGCTCTTAACAACCATACATCCTCTTCTGCTGGGTGTTCTCCTTATTATTGTTGTACTGGGAGACATCCGTCGTTTGGGTCATTCTCTAAATTGGTATCGGCTGTGCCGGAGGAGGAGAATTTTTCCGGTGATTTGGAGAGAGTTTGGACTGATGTACATTGTAACCTTCAAGAGGCTAACGAAAAATCTAAGAGGTACTTTGACAGGAAACATCAAGAGGTTTTGTTTACGGTTGGTGACATGGTTTGGTTGTCCTCTAAGAATCTGCGGTTGAGGATTCCTTCTAAGAAATTGGGCCTGAAATTTGTAGGGCCGTTTAAGGTACTTCAGGTAGTTAACCAATCTGCTGTTAGGTAGGAGGTTCCCACCTCCTGGAAGATTAATCCGGTGTTTCATGTTTCCTTATTGAAAAAAGCTGAGGTTTCAGATAGGGACGCCACTGTCTCTGTTCCTCCGGTGGAGGAAGACGGTGAATATGAAATTTCTCGCATTCTTAATTCTAGAGGGCATAGAGGGAGATTGCAGTATCTCGTCACTTGGAAAGGTTTCGGTCCCGAGGATAACTCCTGGGTAAAGGCGGATGATGTCTCTGCTCCTAGACTTATCAGAGCGTTTCACAGGAGGTTTCCTGATAGACCTGGGCCTGGAGGATCCGGAGGATCCTCATAGAAGAGGGGGTACTGTTAGAACCCTCCTGTTAGTTCTTTTTCTATTTTGTTGGTCACATGACTTTCTGCCTATATAATCCAGCTCCGCCCTTCTGGCCTTGCTGGACTTCAGTGTTACATTTACTCTTAAGCTAGCCAGGTGCCTTGTACCTAACTCTGTAGTTTGCTTGGTCTTTGGACCACTAGTACTTTTTGTTTGTTTGTCTTTGCTCTGCTACAATTTCTGCTAGGTGTCCAACTATATCCCAGTCCTTAGTTCTTGTAGGGACCCCTCCCTTATATCTATAGGTCTGCGTTCAGACTAGCTGAGGACTTAGGCGGGTCTGTTCACAAGGAACAGGTCCCCCGCTGCATCGTAGGGAATCAGTTTAGTCCTATTGTAGTTACAGTTTTCCTTTCTTTCCTTAGTGCTTGTAGCAGTTCATAACAAAAATATTATCAGCTATCTAATTAATAACCTGTTCACACTGATCAGTTCGCAATACTGGTGTTGTTCTGTGATTCCCTAGTAATTCAGTCAAGAAGTGGGAGCGAGAAGATGTGGCTGTTGGTTGTGGCACATTTTCACCTTGGCCACGGCCCTGCCCTCTGCACGCACCATCACCAGAACGTCCACTTCCACGTCCCTTGACACGCGCCTTGCCCATTGTAAAGGGAGTAAAATAGCTTACACTCGCACTATCAATGGAAAAAGGGTAATAAAAAGAAGATTACAACCGTGGAAGAGGAAAACCACAGTTCTATTTCTCTGGCCTACACCCGACTCTTTTAAACAATCAGAACAATCAGAGAGAAACTATTACTGTTTTTCTTTACGGAAAAAATACCAAAACCTGAATAATAGAGATTTTTTACCGTGGAATGGCAAAACCACAGTTATTGTTTACTGGGGTATACCATAAAATTTTAAATATATATATTTGCGGCTGAACAGTGAGCGACACACTCAAACAGTTTTTTTATAGATACAAAAGGCCCAAAAATGGATACTACAGAGATTTGACCCGTGAAACTGCAAAACCACACTTGGATTTGCCGGGCCTACAACAGACTATTTTCAACAGATATATTTTTGTGTCAGAACAGTCAGGAGACACTACTGGTCTTTTTTAAGGCAAAAAATGCAAAAAACAGGATAATAGAGATTTTTTACCGTGGAACAGCAAAACCACAGTTATAACTTACTGGTGTATACCAGACTTTTTTAAATATATATATTTGCGGCTGAACAGTGAGCGACACACTCAAACTGTTTTTTTTTACATACAAAAGGCCCAAAACTGGATACAACAGAGATTTGACCCATGGAAATGCAAAACCACACTTGGATTTGTTGGGCCTACAACAGACTATTTTCAACAGATATATTTGTGTCTGAAAAATCAGGGAGACACTATTATTTTTTTTTTACGGCAAAAAATGCCAAAAGCAGGATAATAGAGATTTTTTACCGTGGAACAGCAAAACCACAGTTATAATTTACTGGTGTATACCAGACTTTTTAAAATATATATATTTGCGGCTGAACAGTGAGCGACACACTCAAACTGTTTTTTTTTACATACAAAAGGCCCAAAACTGGATACTACAGAGATTTGACCCGTGGAAATGCAAAACCACACTTGGATTTGTCGGGCCTACAACAGACTATTTTCAACAGATATATTTGTGTCTGAAAAATCAGAGACACACTGTTTTTTTTTGGGTGGGGGGGAGGGGACACCAAAAGGTTAATAAGACGGGTATTTGTACAGTGTGAAGGAGGAAAAAAAAAAGAGGATTTAGATGAAAAAAAAAAAGGATTTTTCCTGCCCCCCTGAGACCTGGAGCTAAGTCCAGAAATTTCAGCAACAGGAGCAGCACACAGGACTGTAATGCAGCATTTACTGGTATAACTCCACTGCGTCTCCTATACAGCCTGCCTGCCTGCCTGATATCTGGGATAGATATTAGTCCTGAGAAGGTCTATTTGTTTGATCTGGCAGCCTTTACAGACCCTACACTAACTATTTTGCACTATAAATCTCTCCCTAGCTCAGCAGCGCTTTCCCTACACTGTCTGATCCCGTGCGTCTGCACCCGGTTTTAAATACTCGAGATGACGCTGTGCGGCCAGCCAATCAATGTAATGCCCACAACCAACATGGCTGAGGCATTACAGTGACTGGCTGGCAATCCCTGTATGTTCATTGGCTCTGTAAAGAGCGCCAAAACATGTAGGGTGGAGACCCGAGCTCCCGCCCGAGTAACCCGGAAAATCTCGGTGCTCGCCGAACATCCCAAGCAGCGTGATGCTCGGGCGAGGACCGATCAGTGTCGAGCATGTTCGCTCAACACTAGTCACCTCTGATTGTTGAGCAGAGCTGCGCTTTTTCTCTGCTGCCAACCTTGAAAAGGTTGACCGAAGTATTAATCACATTATACAGTTATATGAAAAAGTTTGGGCACCCCTATTAATCTTAAGCTTAATGTTTTATAAAAATTGGTGCTTTTGCAACAGCTATTTCAGTTTGATATATGTAATAACTGTTGGACACAGTAATGTTTCTGCCTTGAAATGAGGTTTATTGTACTAACAGAAAATGTGCAATCTGCATTCAAGCAAAATTTGACAGGTGCATAAGTATGGGCACCCTTATCATTTTCTTGTTTTAAATACTCCTACCTACTTTTTACTGACTTACTAAAGCACTTTTTTTGGTTTTGTAACATCATTGAGCTTTGAACTTCAGAGCCAGGTGTATGCAATCATGAGAAAAGCTACTTAAAGTGGCCACTTGCAAGTTGTTCTCCTGTTTGAATCTCCTCTGAAGAGTCGCATCATGGGCTCCTCAAAACAACTGTCAAATGATCTGAAAACAAAGATTATTCAACATAGTTGTTCAGGGGAAGGATACAAAAAGCTGTCTCAGAGATTTAACCTGTCAGTTTCCACTGTGAGGAACATAGTAAGGAAATGGAAGAACACAGGGACAGTTCTTGTTAAGGCTAGAAGTGACAGGTCAAGAAAAACATCAGAAAGGCAGAGAAGAAGAATGGTGAGATCAGTCAAGGACAATCTTCAGACCACCTCCAGAGAGCTGCAGCATCAACTTGCTGCAGATGGTGTCACTGTGCATCGGTCAACTATACAACGCACTTTGCACAAAGAGAAGCTGTATGGGAGAATGATGCGAAAGAAGCCGTTTCTGCAAGCACGCCACAAACAGAGTCGGCTGAGGTATGCAAAAGCACATTTGGAGAAGCCAATTTCTTTTTGGAAGAAGGTCCTGTGGACTGATGAAACCAAGATTGAGTTGTTTGGTCATACAAAAAGGCATTATGCATGGTGGCAAAAAAACACAGCATTCCAAGAAAAACACTTGCTACCCACAGTAAAATTTGGTGGAGGTTCCATCATGCTTTGGGGCTGTGTGGCCAATGCCGGCACCGGGAATCTTGTTAAAGTTGAGGGACGCATGGATTCCACTCAGTATCAGCAGATTCTTGACAATAATGTTCAAGAATCAGTGATAAAGTTGAAGTTACGCAGGGGATGGATCTTTCAGCAAGACAATGATCCAAAACACCGCTCCATATCTACTCAGGCATTCATGCAGAGGAACAATTACAATGTTCTGGAATGGCCATCCCAGTCCCCAGACCTGAATATCATTGAACATCTGTGGGATCATTTGAAGAGGGCTGTCCATGCTCGGCGACCATCAAACTTAACTGAACTGGAATTGTTTTGTAAAGAGGAATGGTCAAAAATACCTTCATCCAGGATCCAGGAACTCATTAAAAGCTACAGGAAGCGACTAGATGCTGTTATTTTTGCAAAAGGAGGATCTACTAAATATTAATGTCACTTTTCTGGTGAGGTGCCCATACTTATGCACCTGTCAAATTTTGTTTGAATGCAGATTGAACAATTTCTGTTAGTACAATAAACCTCATTTCAAGGCAGAAACATTCCTGTGTCCAACAGTTATTACATATATCAAACTGAAATAGCTGTTGCAAAAACACCAATTTTTATAAACCAATAAGCTTAAGATTAATAGGGGTGCTCAAACTTTTTCATATAACTGTAAAACAACAAATAAAACTAATTTAATGTGTAAATTTTACTTTCCACTTTATGACGCAAAGAATGAGGTTAAGGTTTGTTTGTGTCATATATTCACCCATTGAATAAGCTATCGCCACAGGCTACATTTACTTACATGACCCTGCAAATAATCAAGTGGGAATTCCTTTGTGCAACAGACCCATACTTTTCATTCTATGATGGATGATTGCAGCCGCTTACATGAGTCCAGCATCAGCAGAAAATAATCTTCTTCAGACCCCTATATTTTGTGCGCCTAATTTATTTTTGTGTAGTTAGACTGTAGGGCTATATTATCGTAGAACAGTAATTTCTGGGAAGGTATAAAAATACTTATTAATAAAATATGCATGGAATATTTGATCTCAAGGTCAAAATATTTAGTTTTTGGATCCCTTAGGCAAACAGGGATCCTATACAAGTGTTAGTCATTCCTGAATGAAATATAGAGCCACCCTTGGAGTTTAGCTTGTGCGCATGATGTTACCTATCTATCTATCTAATGAACTAACTATGTTTATATAGAATATATGAGATAAACGTATATTTATTTGAAGTAGAAAAGTGGAAAATTTGAATTTGGAAATGTGGGTGCTCAACCTACACAATAACTTATAATATGTACATACAGTTCTATACAATAAAAATGAATATGTTAACTGGATTGATCATCATATTTTCATTGGCAACTCGATTTGTGTTTGATATATTAAATTTGGATCAGATTTGAAATGTGATAACTAGCCGATTAGTGGGTGTCTGACCATTGGGACCTGCACCGATTGCATCGTCTTCAATGAGGATGTTGTTCCATTTTTTCTTTCCGAGGTTACAAGAAAAAACCAAGCACAATGCTTGGCAGCCCCTTAGAGAATGAATGGAGAGCAGATGGAGTATGTGCACTACCACTCCATTTTAATGGGGATAAAAGTGCTCTGTTTTGTTAACCAGTGCAAGTGCCAGCTGTCAAATGCCCACCAATCAACAAGTTGTCACATATTCTATGGATACATGATAACTTGTTTACACCAGACAACCCCTTTTAACTAAATTCCCCAATAGTACACACAACTTTTACCATTTGTAAATCAGTAATGTCTTATGCACAGGGGTATGAACCCATACATACATATACAGATAATTATTTTCTCAGATTCCAATTAAAATTGAGGAGAAAAAAATGTTACCTGCTAGTGTACTTGGAATGGAGACTAGAGGGTTCCAGCTGCCGTATATTATGCCACACCATAGACCCACGAATAGGACTAGTGTGATGTTCCCTCATTTGTTTCTTCTGGAGAACACTATGTGAAATTTCTGCTTTGCAGTCCTGCTGGGTATTTCTTCAGAGACTTCTCTGGGTGCGTGGGCTTTCAGACTTCCCTCACAAATGCTGCCAATCACAGCTCTATAGCATTTGAGACTGATAGACTGCTAGATCAGCTGATGAGCTGTGACTGGCAACAACTGGAAGAGAAGGGTGAAAGCGCACAGCCCCAGAGAAGACTGTAAAGTAATGACCAATTCATCTACAAAGCAAGGTGTATGTAGTATATAGTGTGCTCCAGAAGGGACAAATGTGAATATCTCTGCAATAAAGTGATGCAGTACAAAATGGAAAAGAGTAGCAGAATCAGGGAAGCTCAGGGATTTTTGCAAGGTGTATAACTCTAATTTTTTGAGTAACTGTTCAATATTATTTCACTTAGAGTAAATTTAAAACTTAATTGCTGTCAGAATTCAGGGAGATAAAAATGAAATAAAATGCTGTGTTAGGCTATGTGCCCACGATGCAGAAATGAAACAGAAAATTTCTGGAGCATTTCTGCATCTCCCTGGCAGAAAAAACGCATGCGGATTGTACATACGTTTTTCCTGCGTAATACATGCGGATTCACAAGCGTTTCTGCATGCGGATTAACAAGCGCTTTCAAGGCGATTTTAGCATCACTTTGAAAGTGCTTGACAACTAGGTCACACTATATAAATCCATGCAAACAGCATGGTTTTATATAGTGTGCCCTTTAGAATGGTTAAAAATAAAAAAATAAACCTTGATACTTACCTTCCGATGGCCCGGGGTGTGCTGCTGCGCTCCTTCCTGGCTGCCGGGATATCGCGATGCCCTGTACTGAAGGATCTACCGTCACATGACTGTGACGTCACCGCAGGTCCTACAGTCCAACGCGATGTGCCGACAAAGGAGAAGGAGCGCTGCGCGGGCCACCAGAAGGTGAATATAATCTTTATTTTTTATTTTATTCTTTTTTTCACAGTTTCTATGGTACCTGGGTGTGGATGAGAGTCTTCTCTTCTCCACACTCAGGTACCATCCGCACATTAGAACGCGCCAATTACGCAAGTACAGATGAAGTCTTGCGGAATTGGCGCGTTCTAATGCAAATCAATGGCGGCGAAAACGCAGCACTTCCGCAAAATGAATGGACATGCTGCGGATTTTTGAGCGCAGCATAAACGCTGCAGAAAAATCCGCAGCATGGGCATTGACAGTGCGGAATCGCATAGGGGACCATGGCAGAAGGCTTACTATGCGTTTCCCAAGCTTCCCTGACCTCAACCCCATTGAGAACCTCTGGAGCATCATCAAAAGGAGTGTCTATGATGGCGGGAGGCAGTTCACATCTAAGCAACAGCTCTTGGAGGGTATTCTTTACTCATGCAAAACAATTGAAGCAGAAACCATCCAAAACCTGACAAATTCAATGGACGAGAGAGTTCAGAAGCTCCTTTCGAACAAGCGGTCCTATGTGCAAATGTAACATCACCTAGAATAAAGTTTTGAGTTGAAAACTGTTTGATTTCAGTTTCTAATAACCTGCTAATGCTTATAATTTCAAAAATGACCATTTTTTTGTTCTTTATTAAAATGAAAAGGTTGAAAACTCTGCTGTGCATAATAATTTGGAACATGCATTTTGAGTGCAGTTTGTGTTTTTTATTTTTTTTAAAAATATACTGTTATCATAGGCAGTTTGTACAAAAACCTTTCAATTGTACTCTAATAGTTATTTGACTGGAAAATTACAATGACTGCAATTCATATAGGTAATTTGAGAAAATCTGAGAAAATATTATTTGCATAATAATTTGGAACACAGTGTATTACCCTCAATGATAGAAAGTTGTACTAGCCCAGATACAGCAAAAACAACCCAAGCCATAATACTACCACTACCTTGTTTCACAGATAGTATGAGGTTTTTATGCTGTAATGCAGTGTTCTTCTTTATCCAAACATAATGTTTCTAATTTAATCAAACTAAAAAAACTGTAGCATCGGCGTCTCTGCCTCCTACCGGGCAGAGACGCCGTTCCCCTCACCGCCGCGGTCCAGGTCCGCCATCTTCCCGCTCCGCCGCTGCTGTCGCGAGCACCATGAGCAGCTTCACGGGCACCGTTCTTAGTGCGCGCACGCTCCCTCACTCTTAAAGGGGCCGCACGCACCATCCTATAGAGTCCCCGGCCAATGGCCTGAGGACTTCCCCTATGTAAGGCATCTCCTCCAAAATGGAGGTGCCTGTGCAAGGTTGTTGTTCCGTGTGCTTAACACTTGCTCCAGCCCTCAGGTCCCACTGCCTGTCAGTCCTGCTTGCCAGTCTTTCTGTCAGCCACACAGCAATGTTCTTTTGGGAGAGTAGTGGCTTTCTTCCTGCAGCCAATGTTGTCTGGTGTCCACCTGATGGTGGACTCATAAACATTGATATTAGCTAATGTGAGAGGGGCTTTTAGTTCCTTAGAGATTATCTTGGGTTCCTTTTTGACCTTGTGGACTATCGTACAATTTGCTCCTTGAGAGATCTTTGCAGGTTGACCACTGAAGAAGGACGAGTTTCCCACCAAAAATACCAGTTATTAATGGGGGAACTCTCCTACACCTCTATTGATGTCCGATATTAATTATTACTGTCGAACTTGACTATTAATAATTAATATCCACTTAGTTATGCCTTAACGTTATCTGTGCCTTATACTATATACTGAGACAAAACAGTGAATCAATAAAGAATATTTATTACACACGTGTCTGTTACATACATATACATTTATACCCAAGCTGGCGACTATAAAAAAAAATATACTGTACATAGCAAACAACAAGTACAATAATTTGAACAAAAACGAGTCACCAACTAGTACAGGAGGAGAAAGGATCCTGTCCGCGAGGGCTCATAATCTACAAGGAATGGGTGAGGATGCAGTAGGAGAGGGCAGTGCTAGTCATGCGGTGGTATTTTGGAGTGAGAGTTACTGCAGGATTTAGGCTTGTTGGAAGAGGTGGGTCTTCAGGTTCCTTTTGAAGGTTTCCACAGTAGGCGAGAATCTGATATGTTGGGGTAGAGAGTTCCAGAGTAGGGGAGATGCATGGGAGAAAAACTTGGACTTTTAGAAAAACAAAGACTTATTTGAAATCAACAGACACCCAACTGTATACAGTTTTTTCAGGGTTCTTGCCCTTCATATTTCAAGTCATGTTTCAAAACATCTTTGTGGTCTACCTAAATAAATACCAATTAGTTTCTACCTAACTAAAATTTCTCCTTCTACTACTTGGATAATGTTGAAGAGACCTTTTTATTAGTCACATGCCTGCAATTAGTGATGGCATCCAGATCATTCTCTGCAGTGAGACAATAACAGACTGCAGACACTAGCCAATAAAGACTTCATGAACTTTAAGAGAGTTGTAGTGGATCCCACGAGCCTCATGGTCTTCCTCCTTAAACTCTGTTCAGGGATCTGGCCTTAATTGAAGGGAATCCTCAGGTCATAAATCTCAGAGTAGTCATTGGCTGCAAGGGAGTAGCTGGATTGACTAGTCAATCATAATCAAAAGCCGAACTAGGTCAAGCCCAAAAGTCAGACTGGAGGGTATCAAGAGCGAGGCTAAGGGAAGCCGGGGGTTCAAATATCAGCAGGGCCAGAGTGTAAGAAATACCAATATGAAATATTTGTATAAACCATTTTGTATTATGCCAAAATTGAGTTTTCTGTAGCTAAAAGTTCCCTAATCAGTAGTCCTTTTGTCAGTTTTTACAAGTGCCTTAAAAGTGGTAATAAGGACGCGCAAATCAATGTTTATGGTATCTTAACCCCTTCATGACACATGACATACAGTACAGACCAAATGTTTGGACACACCTTCTCATTTAAAGATTTTTCTGTATTTTCATGACTTTGAAAATTGTACATTCACACTGAAGGCATCAAAACTATGAATTAACACATGTGGAATTATATACTTAACAAAAAAGTGTGAAACAACTGAAAATATGTCTTATATTCTAGGTTCTTCAAAGTAGCCACCTTTTCCTTTGATGTGTGTCCAAACTTTTGGTCTGTACTGTACATTTACATCATATGTTGTGTTCCTACCTTTGATGCAGGCTCGCACACCAAGCCCGCATCTTTCCAAGCACATGACAGCTGATTTAATTAGTCATCATGTGCCTTTAACAGCTAAGAGACAATAAACAAGAAGCTTCGTGAGAAGGCAACAACTGTTGGCACAATTATAAGAAAATGGAAGAAACACAAGATGATTGTCAATCTTCCTCAGTCTGGGTCTCCATGCAAGATCTCGCCTCGTGGGGTAAGGATGATTCTGAGAAAGGTCAAGAATCAGCCAAGAACTACACAGGAGGACCTGGTCAACGGCCTGAAGAGAGCTGGGTCCACAGTCTCAAACATTAGCATTAGTTACACACTACACCGTCATGGATTAAAATCCTGCAGGGCATGCAAGGTCCCCCTACTCATACCACCACATGCCCCGACCCATTTGAAGTTCTCTAATGACAATCTGGATGATCCAGAGGAGGCATAGGAGAAGGTCATGTGGTCAGATGAGATAAAAATAGAACTTTTTGGTATCAACTCCATTTGCCATGTTTGGAGGAAGAATAAGGATAAGTACAACCCCAAGAACACCATCCCAACAATGAATGGTGGGGGAAACATCATACTTTGGGGGTGATTTTCTGCAAAGGGGACAGGATGACAATACCGTATTGAAGGGAGGATGGATGGGGTCATGTATCAAAGTTGCTCAGCAGTGCCCCGAAACCTGAAAGATCTGGAGAAGATCTGTATGTAAAAATCATTCAGTGTGATTTTCTGGATTTTTTTTAAGATTCAGTCTCTCACAGTTGAAGTGTACCTACGATAAAAGTGACAGACCTCTCCATTCTTTGTAAGTGGGAAAACCTGCAAAATCGGAAGTTTATCAAATACTCATTTTCCCAACTGTATAGCAGTGCTATTGAACTGTTATGGTTAGCACAAGTGATTGGATGATCGCAGCTTCGAGTATATTAAATACAGTGAAAAGTAAACAAAAAAGTTTTTAATAATATGAAAAAAAAAAAATAACCCCCCTTTTGTCCCATTGAAAAAAATACACATGTTTGGCATCACTGAATTCAGAAATATCTGATGTACAAATTCAACATTGCAGTAAAATGCAATAAGAGGTGATCAAAACATTGTATCTACCACAAAATGTTATCAATAAAAGCATCAGCAAATGGCAAAAAAAATAAGCCCTCACAGCCCCATATCCCCAAAAAATTAAAACATTATGGGACTCTAATTTTTTTTATACATTTTCTAATTTTTTTTCACTATTTAATAAAAACATCTTTACACCTTTGGTATCTGCGTAATCATACTGACCTTGAGAATCATTGTGTCAGGTCAGTTTTACCATATCGTGAACATGGTAAATAAAAAAAAAATAAAAAACCTGTTGTGGAATTGCACTTCACCATTACTAACCTGGTCTTGCTGTCAGCTGGCATTATAACCTGACATCAACGCCAGCCCTATATCCCCACTTGCCACCACCACAGGTCAATGGGCAGAGCCAGGCTAAGTGCCAGAATTGGCACATCCTGATGAATTGCCGGCTTTTAAAGAGACGGTGCATGAAAATCCCATAGAACTCGCATGACACTCGTACGTTATTTTGGTCCTGAAAACTGAACTTTTTTTTCACACATGACATGAGAAATTCATATTAAATTAATAATACAAGTAGCAATTTAAAGGTGACTTTTCCCACTTCATTTAAAAAAACATAAACAAAACCTTTCAACATGTTAAGTGTAGTTGTACATCATAGTTTGTGAAACTTTTAGAATTTATTTAATTTCTGTATAAATTTGACCTAAAAGTACATCAGATTTTCACCCAAGTCCTAAATGTAGATATGTAGATAAAGAGAACCATGGAAAGTTACCAGTGTAATATGTAATGGCCGCTCTCCGCTCTCCTGATCTCACTGCAGAGCTGTGTGTGATTATACCTGACACATCTGCAGGTTCCTCTCAGCTTCAGCTTCCATCTCACAGGCAGACAGGGTTGTTATAGTGCTATGGCAGAGCTGTGAGAGCTGCAGCAAATGTGTTTGTAAGAAGAAAAAGTTCAGTTGTGCTGAACTGTGTTAGTTACATGTCTCACACTGGTAACTCCCACTGTTATTTAAAATAAGCTTTGGACTCAGATTCTCATGCAAATCTATGTTCGGCCCATGGTCCTGGACGAATCATTTACACATATGAAAAATATGGATTTTTCTGGAATAAGACATTGGATTGCAGACATCAAGGTATCATTTTATTCAGCTTCCTATGACCTACGTGCCCATATAGACTGCTTAGGAGGATTGATCCTACTGACAGATTCCTTTAAAAGAACAGTTATCCATCAAAGTCTGATTTCCAGAATGTGCTTGTGGAAGTTTATCATGGCACAAACAAATGAGATATCTGAGGACCTCAGAAAAAAAGAGATTTTTATGCTCAGCACGCTCGAAAAAGTTACAAACCATCTCTAAAGAGTTTGGACTCCACCAATCCAAAGTCAGACAGCTTTTGTATAAATAGAGAAAATTCAAAACCATTATTACCCTCCCAAGAGTGGTTGTAGAAGGGAAGTGCCCCAAAATATACAAATGTAGCACCCCGAGGACTCGGCTGCTACAGGAGTATTGCACCTCAAACCAGAGGTGTGGTATTCCACTCCCGGGTAAGGATGGAGTGTGGGACAGAGCTCAGATAGCTGCATGCACTATACTCACCCCATTTCCGGGGGACAGAACAACGGTACTCCCACCAGATAGATGTGCAGGTACGACAGCGTCTGTCCCTGGCTGGAGTGGGGGGGGAGGAACATCCCAGTAGTGTAGGAGCAGATAGGGGAGGGACTCTGGGCATAGGTAGGAGCCCATTGGGTGCTAGTCACCTGGGCTCGGGTGTCAGAGGGAGTATATAAGGTGGGCACCATCTTTAGACAGGGTCTGTTCAGCCTGGAGGAGTGGAGACAGGAGCTCAGCCAGAGAGGGCTGAGGGGGAGCTGTGGCTCCATCTGGGCCCAGCTCCAGAGCCAGGCCTGAAGCATAGAGAGGGAAGGAAGAAGAGGAACACAAGGAAAGGCCCAGAGACGCAAGCAGAAGGAACCCTGAGATCCCACGAGTGAACTAAAACGGGTGAAGGGTTGGCAGAGAAGGGTACCGGATCCCAAACTGGTGGAGGTCAATCATCCTTAGCCAGGAACCGGAGGTCGTGGTCAAGCTTTGGCACGACCCCTCGCCACATCCACCAGGAAGGCACGCCACATAGAGTCAGGAAAGCCGGAGAGAGGTTTTGCCCCATAAGGCCCGAGGAAGCCGGACATAGGTGGGTCCCTGGTGAGGACGACCAGTAGGAAGGAAGAGAGGGGAGCTCTGGACCACGCTCTGGAATCGCCTGGGAGTTGGCCGAGTCCCTGACCTGGTGGACGCAGCACGGCTCGGGTGGTCCTACTGTGCACAAGGATCTGATATGTGAGTAAAGCTTTTGAAACTGCACTTCCCACCTCTGTGTTCCTGCCGTCACACCTGCACCCTCAGCACTGGGACACCCGCACCATCACTCCCATCATCATCTCTAACAGATCTGCCCTGAGGCCATACTCCTCCCGTGGGGAGTCATCTCATTCTCATCTGCACAAACAACACCGGCCTCGGCGGACTGCCGTGCAGCGGCGGTCCCGTGACCGCAATCCACGGGTGGCGTAGTCGAACATTCTAACAGCTACTGCTAAATACTGCCGCTCAGTTTGACTCCCTGGGCACGGACCGGGTCACCGCCACAAGACTACTACCCCCATCTGATCCGGCTCCGGGTAAGCCCCCGTGCGCGCGATACCGCACGACACAGCAGGCCCAGGGGCGCGTCAACTTTGGCGTAGTCGGCAGGATTTCGTGCCCGCAACCGACGGGTACTGCGTGCCTGAAGAAAAGTTCACATTTACCGTAAAAAGGAGTCTCCCGCCAATTCCAGAGGGTTCCCGCCATCGGACGCCATCTCGGGTCATTTCCCGCCATTTGCCCGCCATCTGCAGCCTTTTCCCGCCATCCACAGAGTTTCCCGCCATAAGGAGACGATTCCCGCCATCTGAGACGATTTCCCGCCCTGGCAGAGCGGACTCCATTATGGGCGTGCCAGAGGGTGGCAAGAGGCCACCTCCCATCGTGGGCCAGGTCCAAGAATGGCGCCAAAAGCGGAAACCGCCCCCACCAGCAGAGACTGCAATGATAGAGATGTCCATCAGCGTGAGGGGGCTGCCCCTGGAACTGACTGTCACCAAGTTGCCCCGGGACCACCCTCAAGGGGGGCGGATAGAGAACAAAACAGAGAAGATGGGTGCAGCCTGGAGGAGTCTGGACAGATCGCACCCGGAGATGGAGGAAGAGTCGAGCAGCACTGACCCTGTGGTCCGGAACCTGTTGCAGGCTGCCACCCCAGAAGGCCTGGTGGAGATCCTGGCACAGCTCCCCAGAGATCGGGAGCGTGCACAGACCGCGCTGGAAGCCCTGGCCCGGAAGATGGCCCAGGTACAGCAGGAAGCACTGGCCGAGTGGAGAAGGGAGATGGTCCAGCAGGCTGGAACCCGCCAGCAGAGGACGCCACCCGCATCGTGGAGCATGTCTGCCCCTGAGGATGGTGCAGCAGGGACGAAGGCCGGAGACGACGCCGCGGAGGGAGCCGCAGGGATGGAAGCAGGTAATGGGGACGTCATCACCCCGAGCCCAGTAGCCGTAAGCCTGCCCCAGCTCCCCGTCGCAGAGCCCGAAGTTCCACTCAACGCGCCCGTTGCCGCACCGCCGCTGCTACCAACTAGGCCTCAAGCGGCAGGAGCCTCGGTCGCGCCCTCTGTTACGCCACGCCCCTGGACCCTGAGCGTGGCAAAAGAGGAAGTGCCCCCGGCCTGGTCGCAAGGCCGAGCGCCCCCGGGCGCCGCGGTCCCCACAGCGCCCTCCTCCCGGAAGGCGCCATACCTGAATCCAGACAGGATGCCTACGGCCTGGACGCAAGGCCGAGCGCCCCCGGGCGCCGCTGCCCCTACAGCGCCCTCTACCTCCACCGTGCCACCCCTGGGTGAAGATCTGTTCGCACAGCATACTAGCCCGGACGGGCTGCCTTTCGTTTGGCCACCGGAGTACGTCAACCCCCGACTCCGGAAGGAATGGCCTCTGTGTGAGCCTCTGATCCCGGCTCCGGCACCCGCCAAAATTGTTCCGCTCCCGCTGGAGGAGGCCCAATTTGCATGGGACCCCACCGGTGAAAACCTCATGGGGTTCACCCAGGAGACCCGGGCGGACGCAGCCCGGCGTGAGGAATGCTGCCGTCAACAGTTAGAGGTCTTCGGGAGAGAACGGCGAGAGAGGCGGATCCGCGAGGAACGGCTGCAGGTCCAAAGCGCGGAGCAGAAACGCCGGGCCCGACGAAACCCCCGTACGGTCCACGGTCCCCGCGCCACTGGGATTGTGATAAAGTTTCAGCTGGAGAATGGCTGGGGCTTTATCCGGGATCACCGAACCCCCGGCGACGTCTTTGTCACCCACAGGGATGTCGAGTCTCACCTGCCGGAGGGACACCGAGGACGTGACCTTTACTCAGGTGATGAGGTCACCTTCACCCGGCACCAGTGTGCCAAAGGACCATACGCCCTTCACGTGCACCGGTTGACGGAGGAGGAGATACAGGATGAGGAAGATCAAGAGGACCCGGACGGGTCTGAAGACTACCCTCAGGAGGGGACAAGGGGAGGACATCGCTACTAAAGGGGAGTAGCATAAGCAAAGTACTGTAAATAAGTTACCCGTATGGATATTCGATATGCTAAGTGAAGTGTGGTCCCCGTTGGGACTAGTGTGGAACTGTTTAAAGGAACTGTTTCCTGTGTGCCCCTATCCCCAATCAGGCTGAGGACTGTGAGCAGCCGTTCTCCTATTCCCACTGGCCGAGGACTGAGAGCGGACATACCCTGTAAATAGTTGCGCTTCTTCAGGTGCCCCCTACTGGTTTTATAAGGAACTGTTTTTTTTCTATTAGTGACTGTTGCACTTTACCCGGTCACAAGTTGCACCGTGGCCGGAAGAACAAGAACGTTTTATATGAAGGAGTTTTATATTGAAAGTTTATGCTGCTAAGATTATAATATAAGAAGTTACCTGTAATGTTATATTTTCTGATAATGTTTTTTATAATGTTTTATATGTTAGTGTGTACTTTAAAAAAAAAAAATTTTGTATGTTTTATAATGTTATGCTCTTTTCCAGCCCGAGGACGTGCTGTGGTTTACCAGGGGGGAATGTAGCACCCCGAGGACTCGGCTGCTACAGGAGTATTGCACCTCAAACCAGAGGTGTGGTATTCCACTCCCGGGTAAGGATGGAGTGTGGGACAGAACTCAGATAGCTGCATGCACTACACTCACCCCATTTCCGGGGGACAGAACAACGGTACTCCCACCAGATAGATGTGCAGGTACGACAGCGTCTGTCCCTGGCTGGAGTAGGGGGGGGAGGAACATCCCAGTAGTGTAGGAGCAGATAGGGGAGGGACTCTGGGCATAGGTAGGAGCCCATTGGGTGCTAGTCACCTGGGCTCGGGTGTCAGAGGGAGTATATAAGGTGGGCACCATCTTTAGACAGGGTCTGTTCAGCCTGGAGGAGTGGAGAAAGGAGCTCAGCCAGAGAGGGCTGAGGGGGAGCTGTGGCTCCGTCTGGGCCCAGCTCCAGAGCCAGGCCTGAAGCATAGAGAGGGAAGGAAGAAGAGGAACACAAGGAAAGGCCCAGAGACGCAAGCAGAAGGAACCCTGAGATCCCACGAGTGAACTAAAACGGGTGAAGGGTTGGCAGAGAAGGGTACCGGATCCCAAACTGGTGGAGGTCAATCATCCTTAGCCAGGAACCGGAGGTCGTGGTCAAGCTTTGGCACGACCCCTCGCCACATCCACCAGGAAGGCACGCCACATAGGGTCAGGAAAGCCGGAGAGAGGTTTTGCCCCATAAGGCCCGAGGAAGCCGGACATAGGTGGGTCCCTGGTGAGGACGGCCAGTAGGAAGGAAGAGAGGGGAGCTCTGGACCACGCTCTGGAATCGCCTGGGAGTTGGCCGAGTCCCTGACCTGGTGGACGCAGCACGGCTCGGGTGGTCCTACTGTGCACAAGGATCTGATATGTGAGTAAAGCTTTTGAAACTGCACTTCCCGCCTCTGTGTTCCTGCCGTCACACCTGCACCCTCAGCACTGGGACACCCGCACCATCACTCCCATCATCATCTCTAACAGATCTGCCCTGAGGCCATACTCCTCCCGTGGGGAGTCATCTCATTCTCAGCTGCACAAACAACACCGGCCTCGGCGGACTGCCGTGCAGCGGCGGTCCCGTGACCGCAATCCACGGGTGGCGTAGTCGAACATTCTAACATCTACTGCTAAATACTGCCGCTCAGTTTGACTCCCTGGGCACGGACCGGGTCACCGCCACAAGACTACTACCCCCATCTGATCCGGCTCCGGGTAAGCCCCCGTGCGCGCGATACCGCACGACACAGCAGGCCCAGGGGCGCGTCACATATATAGATATATACAGTTGAAACCAGAATGTTTCAACTGTACCACAGTTGTGTCTGTAATTAACTCAGATGTTGCCGAAAAAGCAGTAAGTAATAAAAATGCCTTAAAACATTTTCTCTCTCATTATTCTGGCATTCGTCAAATATTAAAAATTATAGTAATCCTAATTGACCTAAAACGGGAAAGGTTTATTCTGATTTCATGTCAGATATTGAGAAAAACATGCATATGTGTCTTTTTATATAGTGTATGTAAACTTCTGGTTTCAACTGTATATATTGCGCGTTAGCCCATAGATGAAAGTATATACACTGCTCAAAAAAATAAAGGGAACACTTAAACAACACAATGTAACTCCAAGTCAATAACACTTCTGTGAAATCTACCTGTCCAGTTATGAAGCAACACTGATTGTGAATCAATTTCTCCCGCTGTTGTGCAAATGGAACAGACAACTGGTAGAAATGAATATACAGACACATAGGATATAGCCACATGTATTGGAGTTTCATCAGAGACCAGTTTGGTCAATATAAAACATCCAGATGATGAAGGAATGTGTGCTATATGGACAACGAATGGCAGACCATTCGGCTAAACATGCAACAACCAAGAGAAATTGCCGAATGTTATGTCCAAAGAAATATATCATATGACACATAAGGTATAATAAAAAACCTTTATTCGACTATGGTTACAGTGGTAAGAAAAGCACAAGAGTGTCCGCATTCATAAAAAGATATATATATATATATACATATAAGAAGCATCTCACCTACATAGGCATATATGCACACATCAGTCATATATAATAAATGGAAGCCTCAACAATTGATTTACATATATCTATAAGGCACTTAGTGTAGTATAAAATGTCCATGCATAATAATGGTTAAGAGCAAATATAGATCATTGCATAAATATAATATCTAAGGATAACTACCAAAATAAGCACCATCAATGTAATTCATAAACAAATACCCCGAAAAGGAGGGAAGGGAGAGGGAAGAGGGAAGGGGTAGTAAGAGCACAAGGATGTGACCACCTGTAATATAATAAATGTTGTAGCAGGGAAAGGTATGGAAATGCCGTATGTTACCTGATAATGGTGATGAGGTAGAATGCGGAGCACACCCCGACGCGCGTTTCGGACGCTGAGGACCTTCGTCAGGGGGTACGAATCCTTTGAACTGGAAGGTTTAAATAGGGGTGACTAGCCAGTCATAGTGAGCGGTATTAACCGTAAACACTGAGACACGGGAACCGGAAGTCCGGAATTGACTGGTAGAAATGATAGGCAATTAGCAAGATACCCGCTATACAGGAGTGATTCTGCAGGTGGTGACCACAAACCATTTCTCTGTTCTCATCCTTTTTGGCTATTGTTTTGGTCACTTTTTCATTTTGCCATTGCTCTCACCCCTAGAGGTACAGTAGCATGAGGCGGTCTCTTCAATACAACCCACAGAAGTTGCTCAGGTAGCGCAGTTCATCCAGGATGGCACATCAGTGCGAGCTGTGGCAAGAAGGGTAGCTGTGCCTGTCAGCACAGTGTCCAGAGCATGGAGCAGATACCAGGAGATGTGGAGGGAGCCATAGGAGGGCAACAACCCAGCAGCAGGACCATTACCTCCTCCTTTGTGCAAGGAGGAACAGGAGGAGCACTGCCAGAGCCCTGCAAAATTACCTCCAGCAGGCCATAAATGTGCATGTGTCTGCACAAATGGTTAGAAACCAACTCCATGAGGGTGGTATGAGGGCCCGACGTCCACAGATGGGGGTTGTGCTCACAGCCCAACACTGTGCAGGACACTTGGCATTAGCCACAGAACACCAGGATTGGCAAAGTCGCCACTGGTGTCCTGTGCTCTTTACAGATGAAAGCAGGTTCACACTGAGCACATGTGACAGATGTGACGGAGTCTGGAGACGCCGTGGAGAGTGATCTGCTGCCTGCAACATTCTTCAGCATGACCGGTGTGGCAGTAGGTCAGTAATGGTGTGGGGTGGCATTTCTTTGGAGGGCCGCACAGCCGTCCATGTGCTCGCCAGAGGTAGCCTGACTGCCATTAGGTACCGAGATGAGATCCTCAGGCCCCTTGTGAGACCATATGCTGGTGCGGTGGCCCTGGGTTCCTCCTAATGCAGGACAATGCCAAATCTCATGTGGCTGGAGTGTGTCAGCAGTTCCTGCAAGATGAAGGCATTGAAGCTATGGACTGGCCCGCCCATTCCCCAGACCTGAATCTGATTGAGCACATCTGGAACATCACGTCTCGCTCCATCCACCAACGTCACGTTGCACCACTGACTGTCCTGGAGTTGGTGGATGCTTTAGTCCAGGTCTGGGAGGAGATCCCACAGGAGGAGACCATCCGCAACCTCATCAGGAGCATGCCCAGGCATTGTAGGGAGGTCATACAGGCACACACAATACTGAGCCTCATTTTGACTTGTTTTAAGGACATTACATCAAAGTTGGATCAGCCTGTAGTGTGTTTTTCCACTTTAATTTTGGGGTGACTCCAAATCCAGGCCTCCATTGGTTAATAAATTTGATTTCCATTGATGATTTTTGTGTGATTTTGTTGTCAGCACATTCAACTTTGTACAGAACAAAGTATTCAATGAGAATATTTCATTCATTCAGATCTAGGATGTGTTATTTGAGTGTTCCCTTTATTTTTTTGAGCAGTGTATATCCCTTTTTCACATGTAAAGCACCATGGAATAAATGGAGCTATAATAATAAATAATAATAAATTATTATTATTTAGTATTTAAATAATGATAATAATAAAATCATGTTTCAAGACTTGATTATGGGATTAACAATGATTTAAAGGGTAGCCGCATATAGGTAGCACTAGAAAGATTTCTTTTTGTGTGGAGTGGGGTTAGATAAAACTAATCTGCATGCGTTTTTACATGCAGCATAGATCATAAGCCTCACCATGCTAGATGGACATCCATATGGAGTTACCATACCTAAAATACATGCCTACTAACACTGTCGCAGCCCAGCAGAAGATGGAAAGTAAGCTCTACACAACTGTAATGTGTAGCGCTGGCGTCCCTGCCCTCTGCTAGGCAGGGACGCTGCTCCCCTCACCGCTCTGCTCCGTGCCCGGCGTCCTCTCCCCGCTCTGCTGTCAGCGCGCGCTCCTTCCCGGCGTCCTCCTCCCGCTCTGCTCTCAGCGCGCGCTCCTTCCCGGCCCCTGTGCTTAGGGCGCGCGCGCGCGCGCTCCCCTCCTCTTAAAGGGGCCGCGCGCGCCGTCCTAAGGAGTCCCCGGCCAATGGCCGGAGGACTTCATCATATATAAGGCACCTCCTCCAAAATGGAGGTGCCCGAGCAATGTTGTTTGCACCTGTGTCTCACCTGTGCTTCAGCCCTCAGGTCCCGTTGCCAGTTTCCTGTCAGTTACCTGCCAGTTTCCTGCCTGATTCCTGCCTGAATACTTGTTACCTGTCTGCCAGTCTGAGGTCCGACGGTCTGCCTTACTACTCCTGTCAGTCTGTCTAAAGGACCAGCCTGCCCGCTCACCTGGGAGCGCACATCAGCTACCTGCCTGCTTTCCTGAGGTCCGACGGTCTGCCTTACAACTCCGGTCAGTCTGTCTATGGACCAGCTTGCCCGCTCACCTGGGAGCGCTTCTCCGTTACCTGCCTGCTTGCCAGCCCGGAGGCTCCGTTGTCACGTGCTGTGACCACCAGCTATTCCAGACTCTTGCCCGCTCACCTGGGAGCGCTTCTCCGTTACCTGCCTGCTTGCCTACCTGGAGGCTCCGCCGTCACGTGCTGTGACCACCAGCTACTTCAGACTCTTGTCCGCTCACCTGGGAGCGCTTCTCCGTTACCTGCCTGCTTGCCAGCCCGGAGGTTCCGCCGTCACGTGCCGTGACCACCTGCTATTCCAGAGACTCTCGCTTGCTCACCTGGGAGCACACATCTACCATCTGCCTGCTAGCCTACCCGGAGGCTCTGCCATCACAGGTCGTACCTACCCTTTACCCAGAGACTGCCCTGATCACTTGCCGTATCTCCCTGTCCGTTCATCCAGAGACTGCCACCCGCTCCCTTACAAGGGCCGCCCCCTTGTATAGTAGCTCAGAGGTTCCGCCTCCCAGACCCGTTACATAATGTTGGTCTACTGTGTATGCTACAAAAGCGATATTCCAGAATATTTTTCAATTTTTTTAATGAATAGTCTTTCTTTATTGCAGACCTGCAAAGATAGTGAAATGTTGATGCTCTAATATTTAAGTCATCCACAGGACACTTTAGGGATCAGTGATATTTAACAAAATTACTCATTTTTAGTAGTCAAATTACTGGACTTTGTGCTCCATTTATTTTCATTCCAAATCAAATGTTCACTGAACTGTAATATCTAATGTGATAACTGACATGTTGCTGACCCATTCACCGTGACCCTCTGTCACACAACATTTTGGGGGACACACCCCTTCCGCATGCATGAGTACAGTATAGTTATGCAAACTAAAGAAAACGTGTTAAATAAATATCACCCAGCCATTTCTCACTAATTGGGACTTATTATCATACAGTACATACAATATCTGCTAAGTAATTCCCAGAATAGTTTCTTCATTGTCTGTTTCTTAATAGGAGGGGCTGACATTAACTTCCTAAAAACATTGTGATGCTCATTAGCTCTTTGTTACTGACACATAGTCTCTTGATCCCATAATAACTTCCAGTTGAAAATATTAACAGCAGAGAATCATCAGGTATTTGCAAATTAATCCTCCATTCTTTAATTAATTTTCATTTAGAAAAAGAGTAAACTGGTTCTTATTGTTCTTTTAGTATCCCATGTTTAAAATTAACTAGTTTTCCAAATTATTAAAAATGTTGTTCTTTAGCAATTCTTCAAAATTTTCAAACATGGAGCATTAAGTTGAACATTTCCACTAATACCAGGCTTTATTGAGAATTAGAGGCCCAAGTGGTAAGGAGGGCACTACTACCTCCAAAGCAGGTGGAATTATGCATTATGAAAAGATATTAGTCTGAAAAGGCCCATATACTGTTCTTTCACAGGGGCCCTTTTCTGTCTTTGTCCACCCTTGTACCCTACGTATTAGTCTAGTTGAGCGAGCGGAGAGAAGCTAGCTGGGACAAACCTCATAGACTAGTCACCTCATCCCCAGACACTTTTTAACTATGATTTCTTTGCAATGATGCAGCGTTTCAGAGTAAAACATAGAAGTTTAGAGTGCAGGAGCCACTCTATGAGTGATGAAGCCTGTGGTTTGGTAGCATTAATTAGCTGACAGGTTCCCTTTAAATATCTATATAGCACTGGAAGCCAGTATACATAGTATCACTGCAGTTTAGCAAACTTTTTACTGGTTGTTATCCTACTCAAATTTCTGTAACAATTCTTATATGCATGAACATAAAATACCCATAATGCAATACAAGTTATTGTATCAAACTTTTGTAAATAATCATGAATGGACTTGACATACAAAGTACCACTAGTAAAGCAATATGTATTGCACCTCTATGCTGTCGCCACTTGTAAATATTCTATCTTAACCCCTTAAGGATCTAGCCACTTTGTATGTTAATGACTGAGCCTCATTTTTAAATCTGACATGAGTGACTTTATGAGACAATAACTCTGAAATGCTTCAACGGATCCCAGTGATTCTTCCATTATTTTTATGTGACAAATTGTACGTCATGTTAGTGGTAAATTTTGGTCAAAATGACTTGAGTTTATTTTTGAAAACATCGAAAAATTTTCAAAAAATGTGAACATTTTTACATTTTCAAACTTTAATAATAATAATAATTTTTATTTATAGAGTTCCAACATATTCCGCAGCACTTTACAATTAAGCGGGGACATGTACATACAGTAAATTCAATACAAGATAAGACAGTTTAAACCAGGGGTCCTCAAACTTTTTAAACAGGGGGCGAGTTCACTGTCCCTCAGACTATTGGAGGGCCGGAATATAGTTTTAAAAAGAACTATGAGCAAATTCCTATGCACACTGCAGATATCTTATTTTGAAGTAAAAAAACAAAACGGGAACAAATACAATATTTAAAATGAAGAAGTAAAGTTAAATCAACAACTTACTGGTATTTCAATGGGAACTATGGGCCTGCTTTTGGCTAATGAGATGGTCAATGTCCGGTTCCATATTTGTCACTGCTAGTCGTAACAAGTGATGCAAGTGTGCATCAGTTAGTCTGGATCTGGTTGGAGATTTCAGATGTTTCATTCTGGAAAAAGTATGTTCACAGATATAAGTGCTGCCAAAGATGGTTGCCATTTTGAGTGCATGGTTCCTGAGCTTAGGATATGTCTCAGAGGGGAGAGATGCATAGAAATTAGGAAGGCTGCTTGACTTGAATGCATCTTTCAGAGAGTCACAATTCTGCAATTCAGCCAGTTCCATTTGGTAAATTGTATCCACATTTTCAATGTCAATAGAAAATGGGTTACGGAAAAGCTGTATGTCCTGTTCATGGAGATGAAGCTCTTTAAATCTACGTTGGAACTCCTTTTGTAACTTTTCCAGTGAATCCACACATGTTTTGTTTGGGAATGCAACCAATGGTTTTTCCGCTAACAGATTTTGAGTTGTGGGGAGATGGCAGAAATTTTCCTCCTTCACTTGTTTGATGAGGAGGCCTAATTTTACTTCAAATGCTTTCACATGTGATTGCATATCACAGATGAGCTTCCCCTTTCCTTGAAGTTGCACATTGAAACTGTTAAGTAACTCTGTTACATCTGTCAGAAAGGCAAGGTGCCATTTCCATTCCACATCATTGAGCTCCGGTACTTCTTTGTTTTTTGAAAGCAGAAAAGCTGTAATCTGTGGAAGTAAGTCATAGAAATGTTTCAAAACTCTCCCTCTACTCAGCCAACGCACTTCTGTGTGGTATAGAACATCTTCATAGGCAACATTTAGCTCAGACAGAAATTCCTGAAATTGTCTGTGGTTTAATGCATTAACTCTAATGAAATTAACACAAGATACCACAATTTTCATAACAGAGTCCCACTTCAGTGATTTACTACACAGCGCCTGTTGGTGGATGAGGCAGTGTATGGCTATTGGATGAGAATGGTTATTTTTGTCCATCTCTTGCTTAATGCGAGCAATTACTCTTTTCTTAGACCCCACCATGCTAGGAGCACCATCAGTTGTCACACTGGCTAGTTTAGCCCAGTCCAGCTCCAAACCATTCACAGTTTGGCAAACCTTTTCATAGATATCCTCTCCTGTAGTTGTTCCTTTCATGCTTTGCAGTGCAGCAAGCTCTTCTGTGACTTCGAAACAGTCATTCGTCCCACGAATAAAAATTAGAAGTTGTGCAGAATCACGAATATCATCACTTTCGTCGAGTGCCAAAGAAAAATAGGAAAGTTTTTTTGCGGAGTTTTGCAAATGCTGATGCAAATTGTCTCCCATTTCTTCAATCCTTCGAGTAATTGTAGGTCCTGAAAGACTCACTGTACTAAATAAATCGGCTTTCTCTGGACACATCTCTTTGGCAACAGAAAGAAGGCATTCTTTAACAAATTCTCCCTCCACGAATGGTCTGCCAGTGCACGCTATTAGCTTGGCAACTTGAAAACTTGCTCGCAGTGATGAAATATTTAGCTGCTTCTGCTTTACAAAAGTATTTTGCTGAGTTGTCAATGTATTTTTCAGTTTTAATATTTTATCCTTTCTCCTTTCTCCAACCAAACAATCATATTTATCTTCATGTTGAGTTTGATAGTGTCGACGCAAATTGTATTCTTTGAACACAGACACTATATTCTGGCATATCAAACACACAGCTCTTTCCTTGTACTCCATGAAAAAGTAATCATAAGTCCACTGTTCTTTGAATATCCTACACTCCAAGTCAATTTTTCTTTTTCTTGACATCATTGTTTCCTAGGGATTCCAAATTGCTATTAGTAAAATACCAATATATATACAGCGCTACAAAAACAATATACCAGCAATAAAATTGCCCACAGAGACATACAGACTGCACTGCCCATCAATGCAGTCTGATCAGTGCCCATCAATGAAGCCTTGCCAGTCTATATCATTTCAGCCTCATCAGTGCCCATATTGGTGTAACTCCGCTTTTACCTTAGGCTCAGACTGGTGTGGTGCGAGAGTCCCCAATAGGCAAGTAAATGTCCATAATAGGCAGGCAAATATCCCCAATAGGCAGCATAGGTTCCTAATAGGCAAGTAAATGTCCACAATAGGCAGGTAAATGTTCCCAATAGGCAGCATAGGTGCCTAATAGGCAGGTAAATGTCCCAAATAGGCAGGTAAATGTCCCAAATAGGCAGCATAGGTCCCCAATAGGCAGGTAAATGTCCCAAATAGGCAGCATAGGTCCTCAATAGGCAGGCTGTTTCCCCCTTATAATGTCCTATGCAGGCTGTTCCCCCCTTATTATGCCCCATGCAGGATTTCCCTTTCTCCCACCATATAATGCGCCTTGCAAGATATTACTCCCCTGTCTTTATAATGCCCCATTCAGGATGTCACCCCCCCATATAATGCCCCATGCTGGATGTCACCCCCCTATATAATGCCCCATGCAGCATGTCACCCCCCCATATAATGCCCCATTCAGGATGTCACCCCCCCCATATAATGACCAATGCAGGATATCACTCCCCTGTCTTTATAATGCCCCAATCAGGATGTCACCGCCCCATATAATGCCCCATGCTGGATGTCACCCCCCATATAATGCCCCATGCAGCATGTCACCTCCCCATATAATGCCCCATTCAGGATGTCACCCCCCCATATAATGACCCATGCAGGATATCACTCCCCTGTCTTTATAATGCCCCATTCAGGATGTCACCCCCCCATATAATGCCCCATGCTGGATGTCACCCCCATATAATGCCCAATGCAGCATGTCACCCCCCCATATAATGCCCCATTCAGGATGTCACCCCCCCCCCCATATAATGCCACATGCAGGATGTCACCCCTAATATTATGTCCCATGCCTCCATACATTTAAAAAAAAAAAAAATCCAATACTCACCTCCCTCCTTGCCTGCTGTCGCTGCTCAGGTTCGGACTCCAGCGTCTCCGGCGTTTTCCCACTCTGCGCTGCCTGTGACGGCTCAGGGGAGGGCGCAGTGTAAAGACGTCACCGCACCCTCTGACCTGAGATGTCACTGGGAGCGCAGACCAGGAAGACAGCGGATCTGCGAAGGCACGGGGAGAGGTAAGTATCCGGTTGCCAGGGCTCTGAGAAAGCGGGGGGAAGGGCGGGCGCTAACACCACTCCCCTCTGCCCACAGCCCAGCGGGCTGGATAAAAATCCTCCGCGGGCTGCATGTGGCCCGCGGGCCGTCGTTTGAGGACCCCTGGTTTAAACAGTTACATTAGGAGTGAGGTCGCTGCTCGCAAGCTTACAATCTACAAGGAAATGGGGGGACACAATAGGTGAAAAGTGCTTGTTATTTCAGGTCTAGCAATTATGATAGGGTTTTCATATAAGGCTGCATAATCCGGTCATCAGCCCATATGTTTAATCAAGTATCGAGTGCAGTTATCGTGTGCATGGAGGGTGTGGAGACAGATGAATAGTAGGGAACAGATTCTGAATAATATTTAGAAGGAGGGAACAGGGGAAAGTTAGTTTGCTGAGTTGAGGTGGTAGGCTTGTTTAAAGAGATAGTTTTTTAAAGCGCACTTGAAGACGTTGTGGCTAGGCATCATTTGGATCGTCTGGGGTAGAGCATCCCAGAGAACTGGCACAGCACAAGAGAAGTCTTAGAGACGGAGGTGCAATGTTCGGATCATGGGGGATGTTAGTCTTAGGTGATTTGTAGAATGGAGGGCACATGTAGGACGATAGACATTGATGAGAGAGGAGATATAGGGCGGTGCAGCACTTTGGAGAGCTTTGTGGGTGAGAGTGATGAGTTTATATTGTATTCTGTAGCAAATGGGTAACCAGTGTAATGACTGGCACAAGATGGAGGCATCGATGAAGCGGCTGGAGAGAAATACGACCCTGGCTGCCGCATTCAGGACGGATTGGAGATGAGAAAGTTTGGTAAGAGGGAGACTGATCAGAAGAGAGTTGCAGTAGTCCAGACGAGAGTGAATAAGAGTGACAGTAAGAGTTTTAGGAGTTTCAAAGGTGAGAAAAGGTCAGATTCTGGAGATGTTTTTAAGATGCAGGTGACAAGAGCGGGTGAGTGATCGGATATAGGGACTAAAGGAAAATTTAGTGTCGAATATGAACCCAAGACAGCGAGCGTGCTGCTTGGGAGTTATGGTTGAACCCTCCAAGGTAATTTCAATGTTAGGTAGAGTTGGGTTCGTAGAAGGTAGAGTAGAGATCCAGGAGAATCAGCAGGGAGCAATGACCTTTGGATTTAGCTGTTAGTAGATCATTAGAGACTTTAGTGAGGGCAGTTTCAGTGGAGTGTAAAGAGCGGAAACCAGATTGTAGAGGGTCGAGGAGAGAGTTATCTGAGAGATAGCGGATTAGATGGGAGTGGACCAAGCGTTCCAGGAGTTTAGAGATGAAGGGAAGATTAGAGACCGGTCTGTAGTTAGCAGCGTAGTTCTTGTCCAGGGATAGTTTTTTAAGTAAAGGGCGTGATGGCATGTTTAAATGAGGAGGGAAAGATACCTGAAGAAAGAGAGAGGTTAAATATTTTAGTCAGGTGAGTGGTGACCACCGGTGAAAGAGACTGCAGGAGATGTGCGGGAATGGGGTCACTGTTGCAGGTTGTAGGCCGAGAAGAAGCGAGGAGCTGGGTAACTTCTTCTTCTGTGACAGGCTCAAAAAAGGCAAGTGAGCTTGAAGTGGGGCAGGGAAGGGGATCCAGGCACTGAGGAGATTTGGCTGAGATGTGGTTAATTTTTTCTAGGAAATAAGTGGCCAGATCCTCACTGCTGAGGATGGTTATGGGGGCCTGTGCTTTAGGTTTCAGGAGGGAGTTTAAGGTTTCAAAAAGTCGTTTTGGATTGTTGGATAGTGAAGTGATGAGGGTGGTGAAGTAGGATTGTTTGGCCATATGTCGCTACTGACACTCGGCACACCTTGAGCAACGCTGAAGAAGCCGTGTTTGCATTGTGTGCCGGGGCTGACGTTGTCTGTGTCTGGTCTTTCTGCATGTAGAAGGTGCTGCTTCATCTAGGGCACTCTTCAGTGTATTAGGCTATGTGCACACGAAGCGATTTTAATGCGTTTATGCGGCGTATTTTCGCTTGACAAACGTTTGTCCCTGGCAGAAAAAACGCATGTAAAATGCGCATGCGTTTTTTCTGCCAGGGAGATGCCAGGGAGATGCAGAAACGCTCAGGAAAAATCCAGAGCATTTCTGCATCGGGGCACATAGACTTATTGTAGTGTGACAATGCTAAGTCTGGACAGGAGAGTGAGGAGATGGGAGCTAAAGATGTGTGTAGATTGTCCATAAGCTGCTGGGTATTAATGGTACATGTATTCCTATAAGTATGGTAAGTGGGGGTGTCCCGGGTGAGGAGACAGTTCTTGACAGAGAAAGAAAGAAGGCTGTGGTCTGAGAGTGGGAGAGGGGAGTTAGTAAAGTCATGCAGTGAGCGGAGACTAGAGAAAACCAGGTTCAGAGTATTCCTGTCTTCATGCATAGGAGAGTTAGTAAATTGTGAGAGGCTGAATGAGGAGTTTAGAGAAAGTAGATGAGAGGCAGATTGGGAGAGGAGTTCATCGATGGGGATGTTAAAGTCTCCCATGATGAGGGTGGGGATGTCACAGGATAGAAAGTGAGGAAGCCAGGTGGCAATGTGGCGCCCCTGAGGGTTCAGTCACCACAGAGGTACTGCAACTCACCCAGAGGTGTGGTGTCTCCTTCTCTCAGGTAAGGAGGGAGTGCTGCCTGGAACCCCAACACGCGCATTCAACACTACACTGCTCCAGGCCGGCTGGAAGGGCAAGATGCACTGTGTTTCTGCTGAGCCCTGTCCCTAGCTGGAGTGGGGGGAACCAAAGAGAGGGGGAACCAGTAGTGGGTGTGGGAGGAGGATGTAGAATAGGGGAGCACCATTATAGGAGATATATAAAGGGAAGCCATCTTAGGGTGGCAGGTTAGTCAGTGTGGATTGAGTAAGGAGAGGAGGGGAGCAGAGTCTCTTCAGGAGCTCTGCTCCACAAGTGGGGCCTAGTGATAGAGGCCCAGGAGGGGAGCAGAGGAGAAAGGCTCCATTTTACAGAAGGGATCCCAGGGGGTACGGTGAGTGCAGGACAGCAAACGTACGCCCCCAATCTGTCAGGTGTCAGAGGGATCAGGCCGCAAGAATTGGACCAGCCCCTGGACCAGCCGTGTTACTCCAGGTCTCGGCTGGAAAAATCGGAGGCTTCTGCACTTCCATGGTGCAGTCGCCACAGTCT
This sequence comes from Phyllobates terribilis, assembly GCF_046119375.1. Taxonomy (NCBI): domain Eukaryota; kingdom Metazoa; phylum Chordata; class Amphibia; order Anura; family Dendrobatidae; genus Phyllobates; species Phyllobates terribilis. Next base: position 406,961,822 of record NW_027362764.1, read on the forward strand.
CACCCAAGTCACCGTGAGGGTCAAGTAGGTCCGGGAACTCCAGGTTTCCCAGAGGGACTTCAGAGCACCCGATCGGGACTGTGTGTGGGGAAGCGCAGGGCAGGAGGGAGAAGACCCAGCGTGAGAAGTCAGTCTAGTAAGGAACATAAAGAAAGTGGGGTTCCGTCAAGCACTCCTGATATATCTGAGAAAGCGCTGAACCCCTGGTCTGGTAGACTCAGTGCGACACGGAGGCAGACACCCGTACAGTGTACCTGAGAAACTTGAACAAGAACTGTGAGTAAAACTTGGATGACTGCACTCCACTGCCTCCATCAGTTATTTCAGCTGCGCCTGACGCGCCCCCTGGGACATATTCCTTTTTGAGGGGAATACCCGGCACCGGATCAGATGGGGGGGGGTTGTAGTCTCCGAGCGGCTGTGACCCGGTCCCGTGCCCAGGGCGTCAAGCTAAGTGTTATGTGGCAGTCCTACAGATGTTATTAAAGTTCTTTTATGTCGACTACGCCACCCGTTGTGATGCGGTCACTGTGGCCGCCGCTGCAGCAGGGTCCGCTGAGGCTGATGGTGGATGTGCAGCTTGGTGGGATAACCCCCAACGGGAGGGGTATAGCCTCAGAGGGGACAGGCGCAGAGGATGGGGGTTGTGGTGGTGCAGTGCAGCCGGCAATGAAGACAGACTCGGGTTGTGCAGTTAAGGGTGTTTACTTACTGCTGATGTTGTACTGGTCACTCCAGCTGCTAGTGACCACCCGAGCCGTGCTGCGTCCACCAGGTCCTGGATCCGGCCAACCCCCAAACAAGTCCAGAGCGTGGCCCTGAGCTCTCCCTCTGTCCTTTCTTCAGCCGTCCCCACCAGTGATTCACCTAGGTCCAGCTCCCTCGGGCCTTCTTTTGGGACACCCTTGGCCCTGGGTTCCCTGACCCTTCATGTGGTGTGCCTTCGGGGTGAATGTGGTGGGTGACCGTGACAGACACTGCCCACGGTCTCCGGTCTCTGGCTGGGGAATGTCTTTGCCCCCACCAGCTTGGGTTCCGGTACCCTCTTGCTGACTCCTCACCCGGTGCTCTAATTTGGGTTCTTGGGTCCCTTCAGTCTTCCCCCTCTGGGTCTTTCTCTTTCTTTCTCCTCTCTCTCTCTCCAGGGCTGCTGTTTCCTTCTCTCTCTCCAACTGACTTGTTCTCAGCGTCTGACCCTGATCTAAGCTGGTGCCCTCCTTATATATCCCTCTATGTGTGAGCTCAGGTGACCAGCACCCAATGAGCTCCTATCACTACCCAGACTGCTCCCCCTATCTGCCCCTACACTACATGGGATGTACCACCCCCCTCCCACTCCAGCCAGGAACAGGCTCGGTTGTACCTGCACATTTCTAAGTGGGAGTACCGTCGGCCTGCTCCTCTGGAATGGGATGTATGTAGTGCATGCAGTCTATCTGAGCTCAGTTCCACACTCCTTCCTTACCCGGGAGTGGAATATCACACCTCTGGGTTGAGGTGCAATACCCCTGTAGCAGCCGAATCCTCAGGGTGCTACATTCCCCCCTGGTAAATCACAGCACGTCCTCGGGCTGTAAAGACAAAAACACCAAAACATACAAAATTTTTATATAAACATATAAAACATATAAGACATTATATATATAACATATCTTATCAGATAAAACTTTCTCGTAGACTTCTCTTGTCTCTGGTTCCTCCTCCGGACACTGTGCAACGTGTGTCCAGGAAAAGTGCGACAGTCTCTTAGAAAATCTGGTTTTCTTATAAAACCGGTAGGGGGCGCTTTAGGACGCGCAACTATATACAGGGAAGTTGGAAGTTGGCCGCTCTCAGTCCTCGGCCAGGTAGAGGGAAGGGAATGGCTGCTCACAGTCCTCAGCCTGCAGGATGAAGGGGTTAACGGGTAAAACAGTTCACTGGTCCCAACGGGGACTATTTTAGCAGCAACAACAGTTCCAGTTCCTTTATACCCTGATTGGGTAACTATTTACAACACCTGCTCTGCCGCACTCAACGGCGTCTTCCTCCTGCTCTTTGCTTATAGCTGGTTGTTACTTCAGACCCGTCCGGGTCCTCTTGCTCCTCCTCCTCGCACCGCAACTCCTCCTCCGTCAGGCGGTGTACGTGGAGGGCGTAAGGTCCTTTGGCACACTTGTGCCGGGTGAAAGTGACCTCGTCTCCGACGTAGAGGTCACGGCCTTTGTGACCTTCCGGCAGGTGGGACTCGACGTCTCTGCGAGTCACAAAAACGTCACCGCGGTTGTTACGGTCCCGAATAAAGCCCCACCCATGCTGCGGGTTGAACTTTATCACTGTCCCGATGGTGCGGGGACAATGCGCTGCACGGGGGTTCCTCCTAGTCCGGCTCTTCTGCTCCGCGCTCTGGATTTGGGCCTGTTGTTCTCTGACCCGCCTCTCCTCCCGTTCTCTCTTAAACTCTGCCAGCTGTTGACGGCAACACTCTGTACGTTCAGCTGCGGCTGCCCGAGTTTCTCCGGTGAACCCCATCAAATCTTCTCCCGTGGGGTCCCACACGAATTGGGCTTCTGCTAGAGGAGGCGAGACCCGAGCCACGGGCTTCGGAGCCGGGATTAGGGGCTCACACAAGGGCCCTAGTCTTTGCTGCCGCTCCAGCTCAGGGTACCCTTCGGGCCAGATGAAGGGCCGCCCGTCCGGCCATGTGAGCTGGCCGAAGAGGTCCTCCCCCAGGTGTGGCACCCTAGGTATTGCGGGCGCGGGCGCGGTGGTGGTGGCGCCCGGGTTGCCCAGGCCTTGCGGCCAGGCCTGGGGCACCTGGAAGGTGAAGGGCACCGTTAGGACGGCGGCGCCCTGGGCTACCTGGCCTTGCGGCCAGGCCGGAGGCTCCGCGGAGGTAGGGGGCGCTGTTGGTGGTGCGGCGCCCGGAGGTACTAGGCCTTGCGACCAGGCTGGTGGTACTTCCTGCTTTGTCACGCTCCGGGTCGGGGCGCGTGACGTCACAGGGGTCGCTGCGGCGGCTTCCGGTCGGGGCCTAGTCCATGGCGGTGACCTGGCGGTTACGGGCACAGCAGGGGGACTTTCGGGCTCTGCGACGGGGAGCTGGGGCAGGTGAGCGGTGTCACGGCTTGGGGTATAGGCGTCCCCTTTACCTGCCTCCATGCGTTCGGCTCCCTCCTCGGCGCCGTCTCCGGCCTTGGGTCCTCCTGCGCCATCCTCAGAGGCGGTCTGCTTCCTCTTCCAGGGTAGCGTGCTCCGCTGACTGGTCTCTGCGTGCTGAGCCATCTCCCGGCTCCACTCCGCCAGTATCTCGCGCTGTACCCGGGCCATCCTCCTTGCGAGGCCCTCCAGGGCAGTTTGTGCACACTCCCGGTCTCGGGGGAGCTGCGCTAGGATCTCCGCTAGACCTAGCGGGGTTGTGGACTCTAGCAGGCTCCTGACCATCGGGTCGGTGCTGCTCTGCTCGGCTTCCGGCAGGCTCCTGGCCAGCGGGCCGGTGCTGCTCTGCCCTCCTTCCTCGGTCTCTAGCAGACTCCTGGCCAGCGGGCCGGTGCTGTTCTGCTCTCTTTCCATCTCCGGGTGAGCTTTTCTGCTGCTCTTTTCCAGGCTTCCTGCCTCCGGGTGCGCTCGCTCCAGACTCCTCCAAGCGACACCCATCTTTGTTCTTCTCTTTCGTCTCCTCCCACCTCGAGGGCTCGAGGGCGGTCCCGGGGCAACTCGGTGACTGTCAGCTCCAGGGGGAGTTCTTTCACGCTGACAGACACCTCCAGCATCACAGTCTCTGTTGGTGGGGGCGGTTTCCACTTTTGGCGCCATTTTCTGTCCTGGCCCACGATGGGAGGTGGCCTCCTGCCCTCCTTTGGCACGCCCATAATGGCGTCCGCTGCTCTTCCAAGGCGGGAAATCTGCGGTTTTGGCGGGAAGCGTTGCCCAGTGGCGGGAAACTCTGCAGATGGCGGGAACAAGTTGGAAATGGCGGACAATCGGCGGGAAACGACTGGTGATGGAGTCCGATGGCGTGGACCCTCCGGAACCGGCGGGAGACTTCTTTCTGAGGTAAACTTGCACTTTTCTTCAGGCACGCAGTACCCGGGTGTTGCGGGCACGTAATCCTGCCGACTACGCCAAAGTTGACGCGCCCCCTGGGACATATTCCTTTTTGAGGGGAATACCCGGCACCGGATCAGATGGGGGGGGGGTTGTAGTCTCCGAGCGGCTGTGACCCGGTCCCGTGCCCAGGGCGTCAAGCTAAGTGTTATGTGGCAGTCCTACAGATGTTATTAAAGTTCTTTTATGTCGACTACGCCACCCGTTGTGATGCGGTCACTGTGGCCGCCGCTGCAGCAGGGTCCGCTGAGGCTGATGGTGGATGTGCAGCTTGGTGGGATAACCCCCAACGGGAGGGGTATAGCCTCAGAGGGGACAGGCGCAGAGGATGGGGGTTGTGGTGGTGCAGTGCAGCCGGCAATGAAGACAGACTCGGGTTGTGCAGTTAAGGGTGTTTACTTACTGCTGATGTTGTACTGGTCACTCCAGCTGCTAGTGACCACCCGAGCCGTGCTGCGTCCACCAGGTCCTGGATCCGGCCAACCCCCAAACAAGTCCAGAGCGTGGCCCTGAGCTCTCCCTCTGTCCTTTCTTCAGCCGTCCCCACCAGTGATTCACCTAGGTCCAGCTCCCTCGGGCCTTCTTTTGGGACACCCTTGGCCCTGGGTTCCCTGACCCTTCATGTGGTGTGCCTTCGGGGTGAATGTGGTGGGTGACCGTGACAGACACTGCCCACGGTCTCCGGTCTCTGGCTGGGGAATGTCTTTGCCCCCACCAGCTTGGGTTCCGGTACCCTCTTGCTGACTCCTCACCCGGTGCTCTAATTTGGGTTCTTGGGTCCCTTCAGTCTTCCCCCTCTGGGTCTTTCTCTTTCTTTCTCCTCTCTCTCTCTCCAGGGCTGCTGTTTCCTTCTCTCTCTCCAACTGACTTGTTCTCAGCGTCTGACCCTGATCTAAGCTGGTGCCCTCCTTATATATCCCTCTATGTGTGAGCTCAGGTGACCAGCACCCAATGAGCTCCTATCACTACCCAGACTGCTCCCCCTATCTGCCCCTACACTACATGGGATGTACCACCCCCCTCCCACTCCAGCCAGGAACAGGCTCGGTTGTACCTGCACATTTCTAAGTGGGAGTACCGTCGGCCTGCTCCTCTGGAATGGGATGTATGTAGTGCATGCAGTCTATCTGAGCTCAGTTCCACACTCCTTCCTTACCCGGGAGTGGAATATCACACCTCTGGGTTGAGGTGCAATACCCCTGTAGCAGCCGAATCCTCAGGGTGCTACACGCCATCTCTCTCTTCTGCACTACAAGTCCTATCACCACCCACCATCAAACTCTACTCTGCCCTGAGGCCCGCTCCACCTGTGGGGAGCTGTTCCATCCTAGCTGCCCTATCAACTGCCTCAGAGGTCTGCAGCAGCGCTGGTACAAATTACCAGAAACCACAGGTGGCGTCACGATCAAACTACAAATCCCATATAAACTATCCCCTTTTTGTTGACCGCCCTGGGCCACGGACCGGGCCAGCCACTGTGACATATTCCCCCCCAGCATCCATAGGCCTGGACACCAAGTACCCCACTGCCCTGGGGGGGGCGCGTCAGCAAAGTGATCCAGGAACTGGCGGGAGGAGCCTGGAGGGCGATAGACAACCGTCACTTGCATGGAGAAGGGTTTGAAGAGTCTGATGTGTGAACTTCAAAAGAAGGATATATAAGTGAGGGAAATAGGGGGGATGACCTGGAAAGCACATTGTGATGAAAGGAGCAAACCAACACCTCCACCCTGTCTGTTCTTAGGTCTGGCGGTATGTGCAAGTTTCAGCCCACCAAACGAGAGAGCAGCATTGGCAGTGGTGTCTGACTGTTGGATCCAGGTTTCTGTAAAAGCCAGAAGGTTAAGGTAATTAGAGAGGAAAAAATCGTGAATGTAAGTTAGTTTGTTACACACAGACTGTGCGTTCCAGAGAGCACAATGGAAAGCGATAGGAGAGGGCATGCACTGAATGTTAATAAGATTAGCAAGGTTTCTATATGCAGCTGGAGGAGAGTAATGTATGCTAGTGGAGGGAGGACCAGGGTTGGGGGAGATGTCGCCAGCGACTAGGAGAAGGAGAAAAAAGAGAAAGAGCCTGTGTGTTGCAATGATTTGTATGAACATTTCGAGTGCTGTATGGAGGAAGTGGATAGTTTGGAGTGGATGAGAAATGTCAGTAGAGCCTCAGAGTTATTCATGGGAGAGGGGAGAAGGGAGGGGTGGAAATGGAGAGAGTGCACAGAATGTGTTAAAGGGGGGGGAGAGTTGTGAGAAAGCAGAAGTTAAAACATATAAGAAGCAAAGTGATATGACCAATGTATAATGCAGTACAACTGACCAAGAAGCATGTTTGTTTGAATGTTTTATGCACCTTACCTGTCTCCTGCCCTGTCCAACTGACATGTATAACTGCATTAAAAACACTTTAAACTATTGCACTTAAAATCTTTTGCACGCGTGCTACCCCTAGCCAGAACTGAAGACATATGAAATAAAATATCTGCTAGAGACTCCAGCACAAATTGGCCACATTGAGTAATTATCCAATTAGCACAAGGCCAGGGCAGGCATTACTATGCAGGAAAAACACACCAATGTAGAACAGAGAGTCCATAAAACAGTGAGGAGATAGCTTTGAACACTTTAAAATAGAAAAAAAAGAGAAAAAGAATAAAAGACCCAGAGACCAAAAAAAGCAACAGGAGCAATGAATAAATACCATGTAAAAAATCTTGCTAGATAATATGGGTCTGTTCACACTGGTCAGATAGCACACAAACGGAAGGATGAATAAATACCATGTAAAAAATCTTGCTAGATAATATGGGTCTGTTCACACTTGTCAGATAGCACACAAATGGAAGGATGAATAAATACTTGTGTGAAGAAGAGAGGAGAGGAGTATCAGCTTCATTTCAGGTATAACTGCATTAAAAGCACTTTAAACTATTGCACTTAAAATCTTTTGCACGCGTGCTACACCTAGCCAGGACTGAAGATTTTGAATTTTTTAATTTTTATGCTCTTAAACCAAATAAAACGCAAAAGCAATGAAATGGGATATAAGTTGGTGTTCATGCAGCGTGTAGGTGCATGTTCACACTGGCCACCACATACACAAAACCTAACATACAAACAAAATGAGCAAATACCCTGCAATAAAAAAATAAATATCAATAGTAGATGATAATGATAATAATATAGGGTACTTGGTTAACATAATTTTGATAAAAAAAATGTAAAAGCCATCCTACCACATCACCATGACCCTATTCGGGACAGTCCTAATCTCTAGTATTAAAACCTTATCATGTGTCTAATGTCAGAAACGTGAATAAGGGCTGAGAAGGACCAAGACCCCAACTATTGGACACCCAATAGTAAAGAGCTATATAAACGCAATGTCCAGCTCAAAGAAAAGGGAGACCACACCCTTATTTGCACAGAGTGCAAAAAGCCTGAAACAAAAACCTAAAGAGATGAACTGGAATATAAGTTGGTGTGCATGTAGCGTGTAGGCACATGTTCACACTGGAAGGTAAAAACAAAATCAGCAAAATAACCTACAGTAAAAAAATAAAGTTAATTTCCCCTTGGCCATGGGGCTCTAAGTGTGGGCGCCAGGCAAGTTCAGAATGCTATTAACATCCAAATTAGCCACATATCTGCAGGTTAATAGCAATTTTTCTCGTGACAGGTTCCCATTAAAGTAAATGGCCAGTAGACATAATATGGTTGAACTGAAAATCTGTCATAAGAAATCTGATTTGCATAAGGAAATGTCTTTGCATTGAGGTGGTCCCATGTTTAGTTGGCAACACACGTAATAGCATTATTTGACATGCTACCAGTTCTGGACTTTGGATAAATATTAAATGTCCAGATGGTCTGCACTTTACTGTGCACTGATGTTTTAAAATATTTATTCAGAGTAAGCTGCTTGCATAAGATTGTGCATCTTTTTCAAATGTGGGCTGGCTGTTAGACACAGTTGAATTCCACATAGGGAAGGCTGAGATTATTACTAGTGATGAACGAGTGTGCTTGTCACTACTCATAACTCACCCAAGCATCACTGTGCTCGAGATGCTCGTTACTCGGCGAGTATTTTTTTAAATCTCGGCTGGTATCTTGAGTCCCTGCCCCATGTTTGGTGCTTTTTAGATAGCCAATAAACATGCGGGGATTGCCTGCCAGTTACTATAATGCTGTAGCCATGTTGGTAGTGGCATTACTGTGATTGGCTGGCCACATAGCGTCATCGGGTCTATATAAGACCCAAGACTCTATGCTCGTCACAGTCTACTTTGGAAACAGGCATAGTAGGGAGTAGAGATGAGCCAACATTTCAATGTTCGGTTTGATGCCCAATCGCCGAATTTGAAGTATTCGCCAAATTATTCGCTGAACATTCGCTGAACATATCTGAACCCCATTGGATTCAATGGGAGGCAACACCAAATGCATACACAACACCTTCAAACAGGCCCAAAAGCAGATCAAATTAGGGGCAGACACCAGGAAAGTGGAATCAATTGACCCACAGTACAAGTAGTATAATTATTATCATTATTTATTATTATAGCGCCATTTATTCCATGGCGCTTTACATGTGTAAAGGGGTCACCGACTGGTACAGGAGGAGAGAGGACCCTGCCCGTGAGGGCTCACAAACAATCTACAAGGGATGGGTGAGGTTACAGTAGGTGAGGGTACAGCTGGTCGTGCAGTGGTATGGTGAAGCGAGGGTTACTGCAGGTTGTACGCTGGTCGGAAGACTTGGGTCTTCAGTTTCCTTTTGAAGGTTTCCATGGTAGGTGAGAGTCTGATGTGTTAGGGTAAAGACTGTGTTTCACAGTAGGGGAGATGCATGAGACAAATCTTGTATGCGATTGTGGCAAGAAGAGATAAGAGAGAAGTAGAGAAGGAGATCTTGTGAGGATGAAAGCCAAAGCAGTGTGAAAAGGTTGTTGGTTGGATAGCAGATAATGCTTACAGGCAGTTTGCCAGTACCACCTTGTCTTCCACACCCTCCAGTCTCAGTAGCCATGAGTCTGGACCACATAATCCTCACCCTGATCCTCCTTCTTCCCACCAAGCCGAGTGCCCCGAGACAGTGATCCCACACTTGGACACTCGGAAGAGCTCTACACTTTTCCATTTATAGATTCTGGCCTCTCATCCTGCCTGCTTCAAGCGGGACATGAGGAGATCGCATATAGCGATGCCCAAATATTTGAGCAGCCGCAGTTGCAAGAAGACGACGGTGAGAAAGTGCGATTACTGTCGCAAGAGGTGAATGATGATGAGATACAATTGCCAGCAAGTCAGGAGGAGGACAATAGAGTGGAAGAGGAAGATGAAGGGTGGACGAGGAAGTCACTGACTCAACCTGGCAAGGTGACATGCAGAGCGAGGACAGCAGCGCAGAAGGGGAGGGTTCCACAACACCACAACAGGCATGAAGAGGCAGTGGGGTGGCCAGAGACACAAGGCGGGCAACTGTTCCCCAGAACACCAGCACTAGGGAAGTTGCCAGTCCAAGGGTTAGGTGTTCCTGAGTCTGGCACTTTTTTTAAAGACATTCCCCTGTGCTACGTGCTGGGCTGACTGCAAGGACTACAAGTGCAGAACTAACTAGCAAGGCTGCTGAGCGTGCAGAGACTGCATTGAGCGTCCCAGAGGAGGCATAAGTACAGAGGAAGCAGATAAGTAGATAGTTAAACGCAATAACATAGTTTAACGCAAGAGCATAGTTTGGTGTTTTCCTTACTAGTCTTCTATTAGTTTTTCTGCTCTTACCTGTATTGTTTATACCCATTTAATATGTTCTCCATGGGCAATGGTACCAGGTGTGCATCTTGTGAAATGTATGCATTCCTTGAACAGTCATTTGAGGGTGAATATGTCTGCTCTCAATGTCAGTGAGTTACATGTTTGGAAGCCCAGATACTGGATCTAAATGTGCAGCTAACAACACTCAGGAGCATTGCAAACCTAGAGAGGAGTTTGGAGCTCACTGAGCTGGCGCTGGCTGGGGCCATTGATCTGGAGGAGGGCGGAGGTGAGGAAGATCAGGATAGGGAAGTATGTAACTGGGTAAATGTTACAAGAAGGGGTAGGGGGAAAAGTGCCAGGGAGCCCAGTCCTGATCTGGCACAACATAGTAAATATGCCTGTTTGGCTGATATTAGGATTGCAAGGCCAGGGCTGGGATCACTGCAGCAGGACGTTGCTCCTAGTGTGTCACCCCAGGCCTGGATGCCACAAACTTGTAAGGCTGTGTCTGAGAGCAGGAGGGAGGTTCTCTGGTCATGCACCATTTGCATGCAGCATCTCCTGTCCCAGGCCAGTAGGGGGAGCAGGCTGCCCCTATAAAAACTGGTACTGAGGGCAGGGTTAGGGAGACCAGGACCCACTTCTGAAGCATCCAGAAGGGTTCCCAGAAGAGAGGGACAGGTCAGCCGCAGCTGAGGAGTCCAGGAGGCAAAGGAGGAACAGAAACCTGGGACAGAGGCGACGAGAGCCGGTCCTGGCAGAGAGAGACCACACAACCGGACACTGGGGTCCGAAGCTGTCAGGGTTGCAAGCCCTGCAGCAGATAACCAACCCGCAAGGGATTTCAGGTCCCTTGGCCAAGAAGCCTGGAGGCTCCGCCACACAGAGGGACCGGTACAGCACGGAGAAGCTACAGGTACCTAAGGCCCGAGTCGCAAGCCATACAGGCGTAATTCACGGCAAGCTCAGGGACGTGGGCTATCATACCACTAAAGGGGGAGATAGTCAGCAAGGGCAGAGAGAGAACGGTAGGCCTACATACTCACCCTGACCAGCGGAGCTCGCCCGAATGCCCTCAGACACCCAGGTCCATTCCTACCCTGTACTCCTGGTGGGTCTGTGATAAGATCTGCAGTAAAAGACCCTGGACTGCATTATTGGACTCTGTGTGGTTACTGCTGCGCCTGCACCATCACCCCCAGCATCCTATTACACTGCCCTGAGGCAACACTCCTCCCGTGGGGAGTTGTACTATTCCCTGCTGCATCCCCAACACCAGCCTGAGCGGTCTGCCTTGCAGCGGCGGTCCTCCCTGACCGCAATCCACGGGTGGTGTAGTCGGACATTACCTAAAACATATAAAAGGCTGCCACTGGTCTGACCACCCTGAGCCACGGGACCGGGTCACCACTACTACTCCCAGCATTGCCCTGAAGCCCGGTCCCGAGTGCCCCACGGCCCAGGGGGCGAGTCACTAGCAACAAGGAAGACGACTGCTGTAGAAAGGAGGGAAATAGGAGTGCAGTAAAGGCCAGACAAATGTTGGTGGTAGGGGACTCTCTAATTAGGAGGACAGACAGGGTCATCTGCCACGGAGACTGTGAATGCCGAACAGTGTGTTGTCTGCTGAGTGCTTGGGTTCAACATTTTGTGGATCGGATAGACAGATTGCTGGGTGGGGCTGGAGAAAACCCAGCGGTCAAGGTACACATCGGTGCCAATGACAAAGTTAGGGGGAGGTGGAAGGTCCTTAAAAATGAATACAGAGAATTAGGAGAGAAGCTGAAGGCCAGGACCTCCAAGGTGGTGTTTTCAGAAATACTGCTGGTGCCACGTGCTTCACTAGAAAGACAGCGGGAGCTTAGGAAGATAAAAAAGTGGTTTAGAAATTGGTGCAGGAAGGAAGGGTTTGGATTAATGGAGAACTGGGCTGACTTCGCTGTCAGATACAGGCTCTATGGTAGGGACGGGCTGCATCTCAATGGGGAAGGTGCAGCTATGCTGGGGGAAAAATTGGTCAGATGGATGAAGGAGATTTTAAACTAGGATCTGGGGGAAGAGAGGGTATTTGTGCTAATAAAGGGATAGATAGATTAGACAGAGAGAGTGGGACAGCAGGGGTTAATGAGGATTTGTGGGGGCTGGGATATGCAAGGAAAGTAGGAAGCTGAGTAGGAGTAACAAATGGGCTAATAGCATTAAATGTCTGCTGGTAAATGCAAGAAGTCTAGCAAACAAAATTAATGAACTGGAGACTCTCATGTTGGTCGCAGATTATGATGTGGTGGGTATTACGGAAACCTGGCTGGATGAAAGTCATGACTGGCTGACAAACATGGAAGGATATACTAAATTTAGAAAGGACAAGAAAGACAAAAAAGTTGGAGGGCTGTGTATTTTCGTAAGATCCAACTTAAAACCTGTGCTCAATGACAACATTGGGGGAAGCCGCGACAATGTAGAGTCACTCTGGGTTAATATACACAGGGATGACCATAATGGAAATCTACTATTTGGAGTTTGTTACAAGCCTCCTAATATAGGTGAACAGTTAGAGGATGGAATGTTGCAACAAATTAAAAAGGCAGCAAATAATAATAGTGTCCTTATTATAGGGGATTTTAACTATCCAGATATTCAATGGGACATAGAATCTTCCAGTTGTGCTAAAAGCTGCAAGTTCTTATCCACAATTAAGAACAATTACCTCTCTCAGCTGATAGATGAACCAACCAGGGGAGGTAATCTGCTGGATCTGGCTCTATAAAATAAACCAGATACAATTTCAGATCTACAGGTCCGGGAGCATTTGGGAAACAGTGACCATAATATGGTAAGTTTCAATGTAATATTCAATTAAACATTTCAAAAAGGAAATGCAAAACCTAGAACTTTAGGAAAGCTTATTTCAACAAATTAAAGGAAGAGCTTAATCGTGTAGACTAGGACCATGTCATGGTAACTGGGGATACCGAATGTAAATGGGGCATGTTTAAGGAAATACAACTAAAATCCTGTAGAAAATATATACCCTCTGGTAATAAGACTGTACAAAATTTAATAAGACAAAAACAAAGGGCATTCAAAATCTTGAAGCCCAATAACACAGAAATAGCATTTCAGGAGTATAAAGACCTAAATAAGAAATGTAAAAAAGAAATCAAGCTAGCAAAATTATCTACAGAGAAGCAAATTGCCAACGACATTAAAATAAATACATCAATGCAAAAAAGAAAAAAACAGATGGTATCGGCCCCTTAAAAAGATATTTATAGAGGACAAAGAAAAGGCTGAGATATTAAACAGGCACTTTTCATCCATGTTCACCAGCAAACAGTCTGTTCCAGGGATCTTTCAACAGGGCACAAATCAAAGTTCACCACTTGATATAACTAGTTTAACTCAAAAAGAATTATGCATGCATCTGAGCAAATTAAACATTGACAAATCCCCCAGCCCAGATGGTATTCATTCATGGATACTGAGGGAATTGTGCTCAGTAATTGACAAACCGCTGAATCTCATTTTCTTAAACGCTCTGGTAACAGGGGTGGTGCCACAGAATTGGAGGATAGCCGATGTGGTACCGATATTTAAGAAAGGTAAGAAGGTGGATCCAGGTAACTACCGTCTAGTAAGTCTGACATCAGTAGTGTGCATAGTTTTTGAGGGCATCATAAGAGATGACCTGCAGAGTTATATAATAGAGAATAATATAATAAATGATAATTATCACGGATTAATGAAAAATAGGTTATGTCTAACAAAAATGTTGGGGTTCTATGAGGAGGTAAGTGCAAATCTGAATGTTGGTAATGTGGCGGAAATGATTTATCTGTACCACATGCATTTGATACTGTACCACATAACAGCCTTATACAGAAGCTATAGAAGCAAGGACTTGGGGGAACTAATGTAGATGGGTAAGGAATTGGCTAAATGATAGGAAACAAAGAGTCATCATAAATGATACATTCTCTAAATGGGATATAGTCAGCAGTGGGGTGCCGCAGTGATCTGTGTTAGGACCGATTCTTTCTAACCTTTTTATTAATGACCTTGGGGATGGGATTGAGAGTAAAGTGTCAGTCTTTGCTGATGACATCAAACTATGTAGGATATTAAAATCTGATCTTGACATTACGATATTGCAGAAGGATCTAGATAAGATGACTGAATGGGCAAACACTTGGTAGATGAGGTTTAATGTAGATAAATGCAAAGTAATGCACCTATGCTGCATATACATTAAATGGGAGTATACTCAGTACCACAGAACAGGAGAAGGACTCAGGTATTCTGGTTACAAGTAAGCTGAGCAGCAGTACTCAATGTCAAGGAGCAGCCCCAAAAGCAAACAACATTTTAGGATGTATAAAAGGAGAAATAAAATCCCGCGATCCCAACGTACTGTTACCCCTTTATAAATCACTGGTGAGGCCACATCTGGAATATGGGCTCCAGTTTTGGGTTCCACATTTTAAAAAGGATATTCAGAAGTTAGTCAGTTTAAAGGCGGGAAACTGGATTATTACTAGGAATGGAAGGCCTCTCATATGATGAGAGGTTGAAAAAATTGAGCTTGTTTAGCTTGGAAAAATGGCGTCTCAGAGGGGATCTTATTTACATGTATAAATATATGTGGGGTCTGAACAAAGGACTGGCACATGACTTATTCCTTCCAAAGACCATACCAAGGACCAGGGGGCACTCATTACGAGTGGAAGAAAGGCTATTCCGGCACCTAAACAGTAAAGGGTTCTTTACAGTCAGTGCAGTCGGACTGTGGAATGCCCTACCACAAGAGGTAGTGATGGCAGACAGCTTTCAAAAAAGGGTTGGATGATTTCCTCTATACATATAATATTGTGGGTTACAGTTAAAATAAAAAAAATGTTAAACCTATAGTAGTATATTTAGTACAGTAATAGTAATTACTTAACTAGTATCATAATTAGGTTTGATCCAGGGTTCTAGGACCGATCGCCTTTTCTCAGGGTCAAGTAGGAATTTTTCCCCGTAACGGAAATAGGCTGAAGGTGTCCTGGGGTTTTTGCCTTCTTCTGGATCAACAAATTTAGGTATATGGATTTTAGTAATACCTTTATTAGAATCACAAGAGTAATACAAAATATAAAACTAATTAAAAATTATAAACGGGTTCATTTTTAATTGTAAGAGTGCAGCAATAATAAAAATGGTAACAATAATACAATTGTGAGGCCTAGTTCCAGTTGGTTAGTAAGTTGGTTAGTGTTAGTCTAGGGAGTACAATTGGGGGAGGAAGGTTGTACTTGATGGACCTTGGTCTTTATTCAACCTATGTGTCACGGGTGTCAGATATACCAGACAGTTGTTCTGCAGCTGGTTGTAGCAGGTCACTTTGTCTGGCATTACATAGGCTTTCTTAAATCTGTCTTACTTTAGGACCCAGCGGCTACCTCTCTCCTGCTCTGATTGACACCCTGGCCTGGGTGTTTAAATACTTTCTGTTTGCTGAAGGGAGGTGCCGGTGATATTCATATGTTCTTTTGTGAAGGCTTGGAACTGTTGCAGTCTGTGTACTTTCTCTCTGGTGCTTGGAGGACGTTTGGTGTAATCTCTCTGAAGTTGGCTCAAGGTAAGTTTCTTCCCCCTGTGTTTGTCTTTAGGTTATAGTGGGGACTGACGAGTGCTCACCCCCTCTCTTCTCTATCCAGAGCCTAGCTCTAGGGATTTACAGGGCTTAGATTTCCTGTTTGGCAATTGGTGAGGAACCAATATAGGGACGGTAGGGAAAACATGGTGATAGTTCAGCTTAGGAGGTCTCCACTCCCCCTTTCTCTAGTGTCTGGGCTCCCTTCCCTTCATCCCTTCTTGTTGCACTTGGTCTTTCCTATACTGTGCATGACACTATATTACTATGTTACGTGAATACCAATCCCCTGTCTATGATGCAGGCAAAGATGCCTCCCTCCCTACACCTGTCGTTGCACACTTGCAACCACCGTCAGCAACCACATCCACGTCTTTGTTCCAGTGCAGCATTTAGTTGTCCCTGCCCCAGTCCTTGGAACGCAAAATACACAGCCACCAACTCACTGACCACAATACTAACTGGCCACATTTTTAGACTGCTTGCACTGGAAATGTTGTCAATTAGGCTTGTAGAGATGGGAGCTTTCCGCAACCTCATGGTGGCAGTCGACACTGTTTCTCCCGGTGTGCCAACCCGGCCTTACACAAGCATGTGTCCCATAACATCAACCGTGCCTTGAACAACGCTGTTACTGGGAAGGTCCACTTAACCACAGACACGTGGACAAGTGCTTGTGACCATGGATGCTACATTTCACTGACGGCACACTGGGTGAATAATGTGAAAGCCGGGACCCAGTTGGACCCTGGGAGGGAACGCGTGCTACTGATGTCGAGGATTGCAGGCACTGGATTAATCAGGGTTTCCCCCTCCTTCCACAGCAGTTCCTGCACCTCCTCCTCACCCTCCATCTCTGGAATGTCAACATCAGTGGCAAGTTGGAAGCAGTGCAGCACTGTCTCGGCCAAGCGGCAACAGGCTCTGCTGAAGCTAATCTGCTTAGGTGACAAACCACACACCACCGCAGAGTTCTTGAAAGGTCTAACTGACCAGACTGATCAGCGCCTCTTGCCACAAACCTACAGCCAGGCATAGTCGTGTGTGACAATGGCCGTAACCTGGTGGTGGCTCTGAAGCTTGGCAACCTCAAAAAAGTATCATGCCTGACCAACGTGCTCAACTTAGTGGTTCAGCGGTTTCCCAAAACCTACCTTGATCTGCCTGAGCTGCTTATCAAAGTACGCCACATGTGTGCCCATTTCCGCAAGTCAGCTACAGCTTCCGCTGCCATGGCAGTACTTCAGCAGCGTTTGCAACTTCCAGCTCACCGACTGATGTGCGATGTCACCATGGGTTGGAACTCAATGTTACATATGTTGGCAAGGCTTTGTGAGCAGCAGAGAGCAGTAGTTGAATATCAGCTCCAGTATGCCCATCGGTATTCCGGTCAGCCTCTGCAAATAAGAGCTGATGAGTGGGCATAGATGTCTGAAATCTGTGCCATCTGTGCCACTCTCCAAAACTTTTTGTACTCAACCAAGATGGTGAGCAACAGTGATGCCATAATGAGCGTAACCATCCCCCTTCTCTGTCTATTGAAACGCTTGCTGCTCACAATTAGAGGAGGCTTTGCAGGAGGAACAAGTTGAGATATAGCAAGAAACTATACAGCTTGATGCTACACAGACCAGCCTCATCTCATCTTCTCAATGCGGATTGGGTGATAATGAGGAAGAGGAGGAGGAACAGGAGCTTGTTGCCTGAGCTACAGACCGTACTACCCACACCACTTTCATTCCGTTTGTTCAGCGTGGATGGCCTGAAGATGAGGAGGTTGAGGGAGGACAAGCAGGAGGAGATGGACAGTCATCCTCTTGGGGGGACAGGGAAATCTTGGCTGTTGGCAGTCTGGCTCACATAGCTGAGTTTATGTTCTGCTGCCTTTCTCGTTACCCTCACGTTGTGCGCATTTTGGCTGACAGTAATTACTGATTGGCCATCCTTCTAGACCCACACTACAAGGAGAACTTTCCATCTCTCCTTCCTGTGGTGGAGAGGTCTATGAAAGTGTTGCAGTACATGGTCACATGACATATTATTTAAAATGTTACACAAGAAAACACAAAACAAGAAAAAAATATAATCAAAATACACAGCAAAAAAACTATTAGATTTAATAGCAAAATCACATGGGGAAATACAAGTCCATAAATCAATATTGAAACATTAGTTCACTGCATATATTCAATCCGTCTGGATGACATGTGTTCAAATTAAGTATCCAGAATGCTTCTGGATATAAAAGTCGTCTTCTGGGGTGGAACACCTTACGTTCCTCCACAGTTTGGTACTGCCACATGCAAAAAAACCCCTCTTTTCAGGGCTGATTCAAATCTATTCTATTTTCTACAATATTACTATATTACATCTCTTATCTGAAATTCATGTACTATCGCACAAGGGATAGCATATTGCAGGCATCTAGTCAGGGATTATTGCCTTATGAGCCATGCTGCTGCAACAAAAAAAAATTCTATTCTACTCCCTATGAATACCGCTGTTAGCTGCATTTAGTATAGGGACAGGTGCTCGATATAATCTGCTGGAAATGAGTCTTCATTCTGGTCACATACATCTCTTTCACTGTCTATAACTTGATTGCTTTTTTCAAAAAACTCATTGACAGAGTTGTGTTTTTTTACAGTGATCTGTACTCAGAAATTACTCAAAGCAGGCAAAATTAACTGATTTAATGTGTCCATTCACAGTTTCTCCGTAACTTCTGTATGTAAGAGGTAGTGGTGGGAGACTTTACGCTACTGGAGCTGGAATTACCACTTCAGAACTCTTGGGTGCTTCGTTTTTATCCATTTCTGGGTGCTTCTTGAAGTATGTTTGGGGTCATTGTCCTGCTGGAAGACCCATGACCTAAGATGTAAACCCAACTGGGCACTACATTGTGACCAACACTTCACATTACATTATGTCTTGCACATAGTCAAGGCACCCAGTGACTTTATTTGTAGGCCTCATTCCATTTACATTAATCAGTTGAATTATGTGCTTTAACAAAAAGCTCTTTCTTTGTCTCATCTGTCCACAAGATGCCTGCTGGCCATCAAAAAATAGTGGAGGCTGCCTGCTGTTTTAAACTTTACAGAATATATACGAAAAAGAAAATTTGACCACCTCAGATGGATACATTATATTTCAGTAGCAATATATGGCTATGCAAAGCATAGATGGCTGTTGGCACTCCAAAAATGCTTGGTAAGGGATGGCTGCTGGCCCTTTAAAAATGTTGAGTGAGGACTGGCCGCTGGAACTCTAAAATTTGAGTGAGAGCCGCCGAATGGCCCTCTGACAATAGTGTAGGTCACCTGCTGGCCTTCTAACAATAGTAAGGGCCTCCTGATGGCCCTCTACAAATAGTGAGGGCTACATGATGGCCCTGAAAAAAACAAATGGGACTTTTACAGTCCTTTCTTCATAAACTAAACAGGATGTGTCTGATCATGTCTCATACACCACATGGCCCGATAAGGTATTAACATGTTAAAATTACATTTACTGGTGAATGTTTGTTTCATAGTTGAAAGCAATGTGAATGTGCAACAATGCAGCAAAAACACTACTCATGAACATAGCCCAAGATGTAGCGGAGCATTTTTTTTTCTCTTTTTTTATTTCACTTTATATACATGTCATTATCCTGGAAAGAATGTTTCTTAACATTCTTTCCAGTAAAATTGATTTTAGCTTAAAACTTCTGTATGTTTTATTGTCAGTCCGTAAAAGTGATGTAATACTCTGATAACATTGTTCCCAGCAGCAACACGGGATTCAGAGATGCTTCCAGGCATCTCCCCATGCTGTTCTCATGCCATTTCAGTAATGTTTCCATCGATGTAAGCAATTTTTAGACCTCCAGGGGGCGCCGCTGGAAAATTGCTCGAGGTTCCCATTGACTTCCATTATACTCATTTCTTTGATTGAGCAAACTGTAATGCTCGGGTGCTTGACCCAAGTATTACAATTTGTTTGACCCGAGTAACGAGTACCCGATCATTTTAGGGTTTGCTTATCAATATTTATTACCATATCTGCCTTCCTGATCACAGCATACACAGTTTTCATGTGACTACTGGGTGTAGAGAAAAAGAGAATGCAGGAGCTACTGGAACCTATAATACCTAGTCACCTCTGCTACATAGGCAGGAGGCTGAATTTCAGCTGTAACTGGGGTTAATATACAAGCCCCAGTTACAGTAGTAATCAGAAATAAAAATAATATAGTAATATGTTATAATGCTTCCCCCATCCCATCCAAGGTCTTTTAAAGCCTTGTGAAGGATAAAGTTTGTGAAATTAATGGAAAATGAAATAAAAGGAAGAAAAAAATTTAAATAAGCAAGCAAAAAAGATATGGGTAGTAAAAATATGTCACATTTGCAAAAATTATTTCTATGGAAAGAGGAATGCCATTTTTTAAACAACGACAAAAGACCAATTGTTTCTAGAGCCACAGGGAAGACTGTCGTAGGCTTCAATGTATAATATATGCCTCAACCAATCAAAAGTAATATTTGCATTATATCCTGTCTTTGTCACATATGCTAGTATGATGTGTTTGAAATGCACGCTGTGCCTGTGTGTTGTGTCTGATATTTCTGATGTGCTTGTGTGAGGTGTCTGATGAGTGCTGTGCTTGCGTGATGTGTGCAGTGCTTGAAGCATGTGCCTTTTGTGTACGATATGCTTGTGTGATGTGTTTGAAGTGTGTTCACTAAGCTTGTGTTATGTGTCTTTAACATGTTTTTGTTTTATGAAATGTTACTTAAGTGAGGGGATCCATACAGAATTTTCACACAAAGGCCTTTTGCTCTCAGTGTCCATCCCTGGCATAGACAACCACTGTAAATGGTAGCACATGTTCTGTTCATACAGGAAGATAAAACCCAAGAAAAAAATAGATTTTGTTTCATTTTGTTCTTTTCTCATATTTTTTTTTTCATAAGTTTAGACTGTTAAATGGTAACAATACGAACATGCTCCTAAACATTGCATGTATGCCAACTTTTATTCCTGCCCATTTCTTTGGTTTTATACAGGAATATGTCCTGCCGAGAATGATGATTTTTAAGCAAGCTTGGAATCGTTTTACAAGACGATTGAGCAGTTTGATTGTTCATAATTGGCAGCCTTTTGACACATGCCGATTGAAATGAAACAAAATTGGTTAGTGTAAATGCACCATAGTGTTTCATCAGATAAGATAAGGTGAAGTAACTTTCTAGACTACACATATCTATTGGTAAAGTGAAGAAATCTGCCCTGTCAACAATTAGCAATTACTTAAAAATTGTTTTCATAACTCTTGGCAAACGTCCTTGGAAACTCATAAAAGTGCATGTAAAAATCAATTCCGTTACTTAAAAACAATGGGATTTTTAAAAGGTTTTTATATTTTGTTACCTCGGAATTATTTACAAAAGTCCAAAGACACAATGACTAATTTTAATAGATTATTTTGCAGTTTTACAATGTGTGTCCATGGTTGATTATTTTTTAATAGTTTATAATACAATGTGAGCACAGTTGAGGTTTCATATTGGATAAATAATAAACTATTATGTCAATGCAACATCCAAACACTCTTGGGAAGCAACATCTCTCATTCAAGTTACAAACACTTAACCATTAACACCTTCGATAAACTAGAAGTAAACAATGATCACATTAACTCCTTCCCACACTATGTATTACATTTACAGCAAAGACACCTGTATAATACAGATGTATGGCACAGTAGGTCATGCCATCATTCACGGAAGTCAGATTTAATTTCCAGATACAGTACTGTGCAAAAATTTTAGCCAGTTGTATAAAAAATGTTATAAAGTAAGAATGCTTTAAATGATAAAAGAGTTAATAGCTTATTTTTATAAATTGGCAAAATGTAAAGTGAATGACTAAAAGAAAAATCTAAAATCAAATCTTCAAAACAATATCAATTATTAAAGGTACACATACTGTACATACAGTTTTTGAAGGAACTTGGGAGGCTGTTCTAGACATCTTGGAGAACTGACCACAGATCTTCTGTGGATGTAAGCTTCTGCAAATACTCTTGTCTTTTCATTTAATCCCAGACAGACTCTGTGATGTTGAGGTCAGGGCTCTGTGGTGGCCATATCATTTCTTCATTGTTCTACTTTAAACTTTGGATAGTTCTTAATGTGGTGTTTCCCCAGAGATACTTGCTGTTCAGCTGTTTGTTTTTCAGAACTTAGAAAATAAGTTGTGAATTTGTTATCTGCTAGATGTATTATCTTGCTTCTTCGCCATCTGCTGGCCAATATTTGTTTACTGTTCTCTCTTGTTCGTTCCAATTAAGTTGGTTCAAGCTGGGCGTGGCTTTGTATTGCAGTTGGTGGGTCTCTTGCTTTTGGCAGCCATTTTATGGCCAGAGTTGCTGTGAGACAGGAACCACTTACTGGGCTAGTGAAGTTATCAATTTCTGACCAGCAGCAACCGACGACAGTGGCTACAGAGAAAATTACAGTATTGTACCATCAAGTATTATTTCTGTATCCGGTTTTAAAAAAACTAAGTTTTGAATTGCACCCCACTGTGGTTCTATATTCAAGTCTGCGGACACTGAATCTGCACTGATCCTGTCTGCCCCACATCTTGGACAAGGAGATAATGGAAAAAAATCTCACAGCACTTTATTAGTCAGCTATACCTCCAATTGCCTTATGTGGAGACAGAACAGTCAGAAATTGTCTTCGAGTCCAGTCATCTTGCCTGCCTTATGTCTGCACACCAGAGTGCATCTGCATCTCACACAAGAATCTCCCTAACAACAGGCAAGTCAGAGAGAAGAACAGAGTGTCTGCAATAATCTACACTAGCCTAGAAGTCGTTTTCACATTTAAATGAATCCTTTGCTTGCACAATTAGAAAGTTTATGTATGCGCAGTTTCATATCAGATCACACCTTTTACAGAGACTTTGTGTATTTTACCTCAGACTGTTGTAACAATTTTCCACAAAGAAACAATCACCCAGACTAGAAACCCTGCAATTCACTCAAATATGTTTGGGGGAATCTTATTGGAGTGAACCATAGGAGCTGTGCAGTTATTTTTGCACCCCAAAATCATAATGGCCAAAAACATCCCATACAATCTCCCAGCACTGAAATACAGCAAGTGCAACCTGATTCTGGACATTATGAAGAGCAGGAAGCAGAGCTCACACTTGCAGTAGACACAATCGCACAACCAATACGCTGTCTCAAACCGACTCTTAAAGCCATTGAAAACTACCATACCACAGAAGGCGAGCTCTGCAATAACCTGGAAGGTCTATGGGAATGAGTCGCTTTCCTCATATCAGGTTTTCAAAAGCGATGCAGTGAGTTTACAAGACGTTATTAGACAGCTGAACACAGCTCACGAGTGAAACAAGAGATCGTCTGCAAGGTATGCGACCTTTCTAAAAGACTAATATCGATGAAGCCTTGTTGGAGATAAGCAAAGCAGAAATAATAGACAGAAAAAAAACACAATGGTGCAGGGGGTTAAGGATAAAGCAGAACTCTTATCACTCATTTGCAAAAAAACAGATCGCATAGATCAAATTCATCTAAACATTCTGCTCAGTCATACAGATTATCTTGCTCAAGAAGTTCAGTCCTGAGTGATAGAATACTAGAGGCCCATATAACTGCAGGGGAATCCAAAATAAGATGTTCCTTCACAAAAAAGGAGGCAGACGCAGAAGCTTAAGCCAAGAAAGCAGAGACAGATGCAGAACCCAATAAAGCAGATGCAGAAGCTGAAGCCAAGAAAGCAGAGGCAAACACAGAAGCCAATAAAGCAGATGCAGAAGCTCAAGCCAAGAAATCAGAGGCTCAGGCAAAAGAGAGAAAGCGGAAGCAGAGGCTTGGACAAGTCAGGTCTACCTGCTGTGCCGGTATTGCCCATAGTACCCGCACAAGCCCAAAATCAACACCCCAACATGCCCTATCAATGACAGCTAATACAGCAGGATGACCACAAGGTGCTTTCTGGCCTGTTTCCACAGCTTAGGCAGCAGCCATCAGAATCACCAGAGCCTAAACTACAGCTCAACCCTGCAACAACATCATTCTACCTGGGAACACCTCACCTCTTCACGCCAAATATCTTATTCGCCCAAGGGACACCACAAGTTGACACGGCAACAAGGAGTGAAAAATCAGTCTCTCGAAATTTGATGACTGTGTTGAGAACTGCAGAGCCTGGAAAGCAATCTTTAAGGCTGCCATTGCCGACCTCAATCTATGTGCAGAGCAGGAGCTCGATTTCATGATCAAATGGTTGGGCCCAGGCTCTACAAATCATATCAAGAGCCTTAGGACTGTCTATGTGGCACAATTAGGAGCAGGCCTCACTGCTGCCTGGCAGAGACTTGAATGAACCTTTGGCAGTGCTGAAGACATTGAAAGGGCCATATTCAAGAGACAGGAGATTATCCCAAGGATCAGTCTTAAGGAAGTCCACAAGCTTCTGGCCTTATGTGATCTGCTCATGGAACTTGCAAAAGAGACCCTCATCTATCTGTACTGTGTTATAAGGACACTGCCCATGGACGCTGCCATGGGCAACGTGGGTCTCAAGATACAAAAGAGTACACAATGTGACTTTTCCTCCCTTTATTCATTTCTGCAGGTTCATCGATGCACAGCACCAGAGGAGGAATGACCCCAGCCTCGATTTCCTGAAGTTTAACACTTCAGCTCCAGCAGCATCATCATCAAGGTATGAAAGCGTCACACCTAAACACAGAGACTTTAACTACAGTGTGAGCATTAGAAAGACTAACCAAAACCACTTGCAGAACCTACCAGTAAACATTACACTACCTCATCAGGAGACAAGTCTTTTAATCATGAATGTCCCATTCATAAAAAACACTCACTGAACAAGTGTACAGGATTTAGGTCCAAAGCCATGCATGAGTGCAAGAATATCCTCAGTGAACTTGGATTCTGTTTCAAATGCTGTGCCTCATTGAAACATATGGTCAATGACTGTAAATCTGCCATTAAGTGTGAGGAGTGTTGTAGTGACAGACACGCCTCAGCTATGCATCCAACCCCCACCTACCACCAATGCACTGGCCACAATCACCACTAGTCCCACTCCAAGCCATGGCGGGGAGTCCACAGAATCACTCTTTCAACTGTTTCCTGCTCATGCTTGGAGGTATGTGGGGTGGACCAGAGCATCAAATGCTGTACCGAGATATGCCTAATCAGGGTTTCCCCAGAAGGACAACCAGAAAAGGCAGTGAAAATGTATGCTCTCATTGATGATCCGAGCAACCAATCTTTAGCTGGACCTAAGTTCTTTGAAACCTTTGGGATCAAGGGACCAGAAAAACCCTACACTCTGAACTCTTGCTCAGGCGGCATAGAGACTAGTGGTAGAAGGGCAGAAGGATTCATCAATTCTCCTATCAATGGAGATGAGAAAATACCCTTACCAATGATGATCAAATGTGATCAATACCTGACCATAGGGATGAGATCCCTACCCCAAAAGCTGCATTTCACCAACCACACACTTCAGGCACCTAGCCAGCATTTTCCCACCTATGGATATGGACACTGAGAGTCTACTCCTGCTTGACAGAGACAATTTCAAAGTACACAAGGTGCGTCAAAAGTGTAAAGGTCCTGACTACGCCCCATACGCTCAGAGACTGGACTTGGGGTGGATAATCATAGGGAATATTGGATCAACCAGAAGTTGAGTCCTTTAAGACTTATGTGCGCTGGGACGGATGTCGTAATGCGACGTCTGCGCAGTCATGGAGTCACAAGCCTGAGACCAGTGACCTGATTCGGGAATTAATCGTGTCCTTCGATTACCCCTCCACCCTGTCCCTGATCATGACCAACTAGGACTTCTGTCAAATTAAGGACCGTGCGCAAGTCCTGACTAGTGTTGAGCGAATTTGTTCCCATTTCATGTGTGACAGCATGGCAAATCAGGGATGTTCATGGGCGGAGATGATTTTTTGGCGCTAACATGCCGGAAACCCGAACATGAACCCGAATTTGAAATGCAGAACAAATTCGCTCAACAATAGTCCTGACCAAAGCGGAGAGGGAAAAGACAATGCAGGCTATGAAAGAAGAGAAAGAGATGGCCATTGATCGTAAGAACCTCATGAAACATAAGGAGATGCTCCGAAAGGAGAACATGAAGCAGAATACGAAGCGGAAGAGAAAAAATGGCAAATAAGACGATATGTTTACGTTTTTATTGTTGCATGCTAACATTCCTTTATCATTACAGATTTTTGGACTATATCCAAAGGACATTAAATAAATAGTGAAATCCCTGATGGAATTTCAGATGGGAAGTGTGCTGTTCCCTCAGAGATACTTGCTGTTCAGCTGTTTGTTTTTCATAACTTAGAAAAGTAGTTCTGAATTTGTTATCTACTAGATGTATTATCTTGCTACGTTGTCATCTGCTGGCCAGTATTTGTTTACTGCTCTCTCTCGTTCGTTTCAGTTAAGATGGTTCAAACTGGATGTAGCTTCACATGGCAGTTGGTGGGCCTCTTGCTTTTGGCAGCCATTTTATAGTCAGAGTTGCTGTGAGACAGGAACCACTTACTGGACTAGCGAAGTTATCAATTTCTAACCAGCAGCAACCAACGTCAGCGACTATAGAGAAAGTTACAGTATTGTACAATCAAGTATTATTTCTGTATCCAGTTTTAAATAAACTAAGTCTTGAATTGCACCCCTGCTGTGGGTCTACATTCAAGTCTGCGGACACTGAGTATGCGCTGGTCCTGTCTGCTCAACAACTTAGATACAGAGGTAAGGGAAAAAATCTCACAGCAGCTTATTTATCAGCTACTCCTTCAATTGACTTATGTTGAGACAGAACACGTAATGACATTGTTTATATGTTTGGGATCATACTGCTGCAGAATAAATTTAGAGCCAATCAGATGCCTCCCTGATGGTATTGTATGATGGATAAGCAACTGACTGTATTTCTCAGCATTGAAGACACCAAGAAATGGTCAACATTGAGGACTATAAATGCAGTGGTCAACCAAGGAAATCGGCATTTAGTGTAGTATATGAAAGACACATCATGCTAACTTCACTTTGTAATCAGAATATGTGCAGAGGTACCATCAGATCAAAACAGGCAGCAACCAGTTAGATCCATCTATACTTATCTATTGTTCATTATAGTCTGGCAAGAAGCAATCTTCATGGAGAAATTGCAGCCAAAAACATATTTTTGACATGGAAACAAGGTCAAGCAACTCAACTTTGCATGAAAACACAGGAACTTGGGGTACAGAGAAATTCCAGAAAGTGCTCTAGGCTGATGAGTTAATATGTGAAATATTTGATGGTAACAGGCAGTTTGTTCAGTGAAAAACTGGAGAGCGGTAATAATGAGTGTCAGCAGGCAACAGTGAAGCATGGTGGAGGTTCTTTGCAAGTTTGGTGTTGTATTTAGGCAAATGGATTTGGGAATTTGGTCAACATTAATGTTGTCCTGAACACTGAGAAGTACAGTTAGATACTTATAGATCATGCAGTTCCATGTCTAATTAACTTTATTCTGTAACAGGACAACGACCTCACACACGCAGCCAATGTTCTTATGAACTATCTTCAGCATAAAGAAGAAAAAGGAGTCCTTGAATTAATTATATGGCCCCACACAACCCTGATCTCAGCACTATCGACTCTGTCTGTAATTACATAAAAAGACAGAAGCATTTTCACAATCCTATATTCACGAAAGATCTGTCGTAATTTCTCCAAGATGTTTGGAACAACCTCCTTGTCAAGTACCTTTCTTTCATTCACTTTGCATTTTTTAACAGATAAAAACAAAATAAAAACTTTTTTTAAAGCATTCTTATTTGGCAGCATTATTTCCTTATCTGCCTAAATCTTTGGCACAGTGCTATATATTTCATGGTAGGAATACATAATCCAGCACATTCAAAATACAATCTAAAATTTATTATAAATTAAATAATTTAATTAAACATGTCTAAAGCTGTTGGTGATCTGCTTCCGAATTTTGAAATGAAAAGTATTAGTGCCAGATGGGCAAATCGGGCAAAAATGTAACTTAATTCCACATACCCTTGTAATGGTCAGACAATATCATTAGTTATAACTTAAGTGTTGTCCTAAAGATAATTTACCATATATTATATTAAACAAAACCATACAATGTGAATGTAAAAATGTGTAAAACTAGTGGGTATACAAAATACTGCTGTGTCAGTTCATCTCTACAGGAAGCTTAGCATGCACACCTCTCGAATGAGTAAATGTCGCTTCAAGACATCTGTGTGGTATCAGTCAGGATTTGATAAGATCCTCAACTGGTGCTTTAGAAAGCTACAAATCATCCATCATAGAGTTAGTTGAATAACAAATAAAATAATTTATGGCTCTCACAATGCAAAAATGAAAAGCTTAATGCCCAATATAGACCCAACTTTATGGGGTTAAAATATTGGGTAGTGTTATGAAAAACATATTTTTTTTTCTATATTGAAACTGCTATATTGATTCTGCATTGTATTATGAAGGTCCATAAGCACATCTACTGTAACATTGGAAAATCTAGCAAAAAATATTTAGAAATGGTTTAAAATCTTTCAGTCTTGCATACTTATTTTAATATTATGGGAATGAAACAAGGCCCTTAAAAAGGGTATTTTGCTTACATACATATACAGTACAGACCAAAAGTTTGGACACACCTTCTCATTTAAAGATTTTTCTGTATTTTCATGACTTTGAAAATTGTACATTCACACTGAAGGCATCAAGACTCTGAATTAACACATGTGGAATTATATACTTAACAAAAAAGTGTGAAACAACTGAAAATATGTCTTATATTCTAGGTTCTTCAAAGTAGCCACCTTTTGCTTTGATGACTGCTTTGCACACTCTTGGCATTCTCTTGATGAGCTTCAAGAGGTAGTCACCTGAAATGGTTTTCACTTCACAGGTGTGCCCTGTCAGGTTTAATAAGTGGGATTTCTTGCCTTATAAATGGGGTTGGGACCATCAGTTGTGTTGTGCAGAAGTCAGGTGGATACACAGCTGATAGTCCTATTGAATAGACTGTTAGAATTTGTATTATGGCAAGAAAAAAGCAGCTAAGTAAAGAAAAATGAGTGGCCATCGTTACTTTAAGAAATGAAGGTCAGTCAGTCCGAAAAATTGGGAAAACTTTGAAAGTGTCCCCAAGTGCAGTTGCAAAAACCATCAAGCGCTACAAAGAAACTGGCTCACATGAGGACCGCCCCGGGAAAGGAAGACCAAGAGTCACCTCTGCTTCTGAGGATAAGTTTATCTGCATCACCAGCCTCAGAAATCGCAGGTTAACAGCAGCTCAGATTAGAGACCAGGTCAATGCCACACAGAGTTCTAGCAGCAGACACATCTCTACAACAACTGTTAAGAGGAGACTTTGTGCAGCAGGCCTTCATGGTAAAATAGCTGCTAGGAAACCACTGCTAAGGACAGGCAACAAGCAGAAGAGACTTGTTTGGGCTAAAGAACACAAGGAATGGACATTAGACGAGTGGAAATCTGTGCTTTGGTCTGATGAGTCCAAATTTCAGATCTTTGGTTCCAACCACTGTCTTTGTGCGACGCAGAAAAGGTGAACGGATGGACTCTACATGCCTGGTTCCCACCATGAAGCATGGAGGAGGAGGTGTGATGGTGTGGGGGTGCTTTGCTGGTGACACTGTTGGGGATTTATTCAAAATTGAAGGCATACTAAACAAGCATGGCTACCACAGCATCTTGCAGCGGCCTGCTATTCCATCCGGTTTGCGTTTAGTTGGACCATCATTTATTTTTCTAAAGGACAATGACCCCAAACACACCTCCAGGTTGTGTAAGGGTTATTTGACCAAGATGGAGAGTGATGGGGTGCTACGCCAGATGACCTGGCCTCCACAGTCACCAGAGATGAACCCAATCGAGATGGTTTGGGGTGAGCTGGACAGCAGAGTGAAGGCAAAAGGGCCAACAAGTGCTAAGCATCTCTGGGAACTCCTTCAACATTGTTAGAAGACCATTTCCGGTGACTACCTCTTGAAGCTCCTCAAGAGAATGCCAAGAGTGTGCAAAGCAGTCATCAAAGCAAAAGGTGGCTACTTTGAAGAACCTAGAATATAAGACATATTTTCAGTTGTTTCACACGTTTTTGTTAAGTATATAATTCCACATGTGTTATTTCATAGTTTGATGCCTTCAATGTGAATGTACAATTTTCATAGTCATGAAAATACAGAAAAATCTTTAAATGAGAAGGTGTGTCCAAACTTTTGGTCTGTACTGTATAACTAATCTACAGAAGATGCCATAAATGTCTGACCTGCACCTGTGTCATAAACTTGTGTCCCTGGCCCCCTGTCCAGAATAGTGAGGTGACTAATATCAGCAGCCTCCAGGTAACTTCTATGGCATTTATGAAGAATGCTGAGTAAGCGTGATCATAACCATTGAGTGTTTGCCAAAATCCATATCTGATGTACTGATACAACAAGTAAAAAGGTTACTATGGTATGAAAATGATCTCTTCTGCTTGTTCTATAAGTCTTT
The DNA here is from genome assembly GCF_046119375.1 of Phyllobates terribilis. Classification (NCBI taxonomy): domain Eukaryota; kingdom Metazoa; phylum Chordata; class Amphibia; order Anura; family Dendrobatidae; genus Phyllobates; species Phyllobates terribilis. The sequence continues at coordinate 406,991,931 of NW_027362764.1, forward strand.
ATTGTCTGTTTCATTAGTTACATTGAGACGCTCTTAGCAAATGACAATAAAATAATCAAACTTTGTGTCAAATTCTTGGATTAAGCAAAGAATTACGGTCTAATATGCAATTCTTTCTTTTTTAATTATTTAATTTGCAGTATGTTGATGTTTATGACAAATACAAAATGCATGATGCCATTTTGAATACATTGGCACCGAGCAGTGCCTGCACCATGTGGCAGCACACGGGGGGTTTGATGCCTGTGCACATAACTCTTTCATGTGCATGATATCCTTTCTGTGCCAAACCACTTTGCCAACTGTTATGAATTTCTATCCTGCTGATAATAATTGCAAACATACATATTCCTTTCTCTAGTAGTTATACAGGTTAGACCTGGTTTAGGCTTAGACCTGTAAATACATTTCAGATCCATAAAATATACTGTTTAAAAGAAACAGAACTTGGAAGTAACACTTTTAAGCAAGATAGGAGAACTAAATATCTAAATACTACAGTGCCTACAAGTAGTATTCAACCCCCTGCAGATTTAGCTGGTTTGATAAGATGCAAATAAGTTAGAGCCTTCAAACTGCAAACGAGAGTAGGTTTTATGAACAGAAGCATAAATCTTACAAACCAAAAAGTTATGTTGCTTAGTTGAATTTTATTAAATTTTAAACTTAAAAGTGTAGGTCAATTATTATACAACCCCTATGTTTAATATTTTGTGGAATAACCCTTGTTTGCAAGTACAGCTAATAATCATCTTTTATAAGACCTGATCAGGCCGGCACAGGTCTGTGGAGTTATCTTGGCCCACTCCTCCATGCAGATCTTCTCCAAGTTATCTATGTTCTTTGGGTGTCTCATGTGGACTTTATTCTTGAGCTCCTTCCACAAGTTTTCAATTGGGTTAAGGTCAGGAGACTGACTAGGCCACTCCAACACCTTGACTTTTTCCCTCTTGAACCAGGCCTTGGTTTTCTTGGCTGTGTGCTTTGGGTCGTTGTCTTGTTGGAAGATGAAATTACGACCCATCTTAAGATCCTTGATGAGGAGCGGAGGTTCTTGGTCAAAATCTCCAGGTAGGCCGTGCTATCCATCTTCCCATGGATGCGGACCAGATGGCCAGGCCCCTTGGCTGAGAAACAGCCCCACAGCATGATGCTGCCACCACCATGCTTGACTGTAGGGATGGTATTCTTGGGGTCGTATGCAGTGCCATCCAGTCTCCAAACGTCACGTGTGTGGTTGGCACCAAAGATCTCGATCTTGGTCTCATCAGACCATAGAACCTTGAACCAGTCTGTCTCAGAGTCCTCCAAGTGATCATGAGCAAACTGTAGACGAGCCTTGACATGACGCTTTGAAAGTAAATGTACCTTACGGGCTCGTCTGAAACGGAGACCATTGCGGTGGAGTACGTTACTTATGGTATTGACTGAAACCAATGTCCCCACTGCCATGAGATCTTCCCGGAGCTCCTTCCTTGTTGTCCTTGGGTTAGCCTTGACTCTTCGGACAAGCCTGGCCTCGGCACGGGAGGACACTTTCAAAGGCTGTCCAGGCCGTGGAAGGCTAACAGTAGTTCCATAAGCCTTCCACTTACGGATGATGCTCCCAACAGTGGAGACAGGTAGGCCCAACTCCTTGGAAAGAGTTTTGTACCCCTTGCCAGCCTTGTGACCCTCCACGATCTTGTCTCTGATGGCCTTGGAATGCTCCTTTGTCTTTCCCATGTTGACCATGTCTGAGTGCTGTTCACAAGTTTGGGGAGGGTCTTAAATAGTCAGAAAAGGCTGGCAAAAGAGATCTTTAATCCACACATGTGAAGCTCATTATTCTTGGTGCCTGAACTACTTCTTAATACTTTAGGGGGACCAAACAGAATTCTTGTGGTTTGAGGGGTTGAATAATAAATGACACTCTGAATTAACTTTTAACGTTTAAAAAAAAAAAAAAAAAAAAAAAACTAAAACAAAATTTGCTGCAGTGCATTTCCCACTTCCAGGCTGATCTACAGTACAAATGTCACAATGCCAAGTTAATTCCGCATGTGTCAACCAGCTAAATCTGCAGGGGGTTGAATACAACTTGTAGGCACTGTAAATGTTATATACTATATAAAACAAAAGCAGAGAATATTAAAAAAACAATTATTAATACATCTTAAATTCCAAGAGACACATTCAAATATTGAGACTTAAAGTTAAAGTTTAACCCCTTAACACCATGACCATTTTCCGTTTTTTGTTTACATTTTTCCTCCCCTTCTTCATAACATCATAACCCATAACTTTTTCATATTACCGTCAATATAGCCGTATGAGGGCTTGTTTTATAGCCGGATGAGTTTTACTTTTGAATGGCACCACTGATTTTACCCAAGAGTGTACTGGAAAACAGGAAAAAAAATTCAAGTGCGGTGAAATTGCAAAAAAAAGTGCAATACCACAATTGCTTTTTGGGTTTTTTATTTACCTTGTTCACTATATGGTAAAACTGACCTGCCAAAATGATTCCCCAAGTCAGTACTTGTTCTCAAATACCAAGCATATATGGGTTCTTTTTAATTCAACTGGTGAAAAAAAAATCTGAAATTTGTATGAAAAAAGTTTAAGCATTTGTTGCCATTTTCCGAAACCCGTAACATTTCCATTTTTCGGGATCTGGGGCCGTGTCATGGCTTATTTTTTGTGCCCTGAGTTGACGTTTTTTATTTATACCATTTTGGGGTAGATACAATATTTTATTGTGGCAGCCAAAAAACGAAATTCTGGCATTTAGATTTTTTTTCTTGTTACGCTGTTTACTTATCTGATTAATTTATGTTATATTTTGATAGATTGCACATTTCTGAACGCAATGATACCAAATATGTGTATTTTTTTTAATTGTTTTATTTTCAATGGGGCAAAGGGGGGGTTGAACTTTTGTGTTTTCTGAATTTTTTCATATTTTTACACATATATTTTTCACTTTTTACTTTATTTAATAGTCCCCTTAGGAGACTTAAAGTTGTGATTGTCCAATCGCCTGTGCTATATATACATAGCAGTCCTAGACGAAAAAAGAAGTAAATGCACAACCAGATATAACAGCAACAAGTATATGAGGGGACAGTACAAAGACCTTTCTACTGATCTTTTTACTCTGAGGCCTGAGACAGGGACAAGTTGGCATCTTCTATATCTGGAGGAAAGAAGGTTTAATCATAATCACAGACACGGATTCTTTACTGTAAGAGCAGTGAGACTATGGAACTCTCTGCCGCATGATGTTGTAATGAGTGATTCACTGCTAAAATTTAAGAAGGGCATGTGTGGCACCCAGCTGTGCACAGGTACCACAGGACCAAGGCTGCATGGACGGACTTCTCCAGAAGAGGCCCTCATTACATACAAACACCTCCACCCTTCCACCTCATACCACCAGAGGGAGCCCGTTAGGGATATATATATGGAGGGTGGAGCCTGGCAGTCAGTGAGTTTAGCATTTTAGTCAGACTGAGAGGGAGTCTGAGAGCGTGCTGATGCTGAGAGCAGCAAAGACGCAGCGCACCTGCTGCTGACGCATTGAGGGCCCTGAGTGTGGCCGACGGCAAGGAGGAGAGGAGAGAGGAGTTAAGGGGGCAGAGGAGCATCATAAGCTCACCCTGATATACAAACCGGACACCGGGTCTGCGCCTACAGGGTCCTTTATACCCAGTAGGGATCACCGGCATTCCAGGAGGACTACAAGTCCCTGGCAGACCTGAAGCTAGACCCATTACAGGACCAGGAACCACGAAGGCCCCAGCGTTACCAGGGATAGTGGTTGCCAGCAGAAGGTCCTACTACCAAGCGACAGGTGAAGGAACAGCATGACACATGAGCTAGGCCCAGTTGCAGGCTGGCCAGGAGCATACAGAGAGGCAGACACGGACCAGGAGGCCTTATACCCGCTCACTGGGGAGAAGTCCTGAAGTGCACCCATCCTACTGAGTACTCTGGACCGTACCTGACATCCACACCAGTAAAGGTATTGAAGCGAATCCCCTGTCTCTGTCAGTTACTCCTGCTGCGCCATCCGCCTGCACTACAAGTCCCAGCATCACCACCATCAAACTCTACACTGCCCTGGGGGCCCGCTCCACCAGTGGGGAGCAGAAACACCTCATCTGCCATCCCATCACCCCCCGGAGGTCTGCAGCAGCGCTGGTAAACCTTACTAGGTACCACAGGTGGCGTCACAAACTATTTATTTTATTTTTACTTTATCCAAGTTCCAATCCCCTTTTTGGTTGACCGCCCTGGGCCACGGACCGGGCCAGCCACTGTGACATATCCCCCACCAGCATCCATAGGCCCGGCTGCCGAGTACCCCATTGCCCCGGGGGCGCGTCACATGGATGGCTTTCTTGAAAAGTATAATATTACAGGTTATATGTACTAGATTCCTTGATAGGGCGTTGATCCAGGGAACTAGTCTGATTGCCGTATGGAGTCAGGAAGGAATTTTTTTCCCCAACGTGGAGCTTAGTGTTTGCCAGATGAGTTTTTTCTGCCTTCCTCTGGATCAACATGTTAGGCTATGGGTTGAACTAGATGGACTTAGTCTTCCTTCAACCTTAAAAAACTATGTTACTATGTTACTATGTTACTGCTGACACAGGGACATAAAAAAATCTAGACTACAGTTTGCCAAAATGTACATGAGTAAGCTAAAATCCTTCTGGGAAAGCATCTTGTGGACAGATGAGACCAAGATAGAGCTTTTTGGTAAAGCACATCATTCTACTGATTACTGAAAACAGAATGTGGACAAAGAAAACAACACAGTACATACAGTCAAATATGGTGGAGGTTCAAAGATGTTTTGGTACTGGGTGCCTTGACTGTGTGCAAGGCATCATGAAATCTTAAGATTATCAAATGATTTTTGCAATGTAGTGCCCAGTGTAAGAAAGCTCGGTTTGCTTTCTTACACTGGGCACTACATGGGTCTTCCGGCAGGACAGTGACCTCAAACATATTTCAAGAAGCACCCAGAAATGGATGGAAACAAAGCACTGGAGAGTTCTGAAGTGGCCAGCAACGAGTCTGGATCTAAACCCCATTGAACACCTGTGGAGAGAGCTTTAAATTGCTTTTGGGAGAAGGCACCCTTCAAATATGAGAGACCTGGAGCAGTTTGCAAAAGAAGAGCGGTCTAAAATTCCAGTTGAGGGGTGTAAGAAGCTTGTTGATGGTTACAGGAAGGGATTGATTTTAGTTATTTATTCTGAAGGGTATGCAACCAAATATTAAGTTAAGTGTGCCAACAATTTTCTCCGGCCCATTTTGGGGGTTTTATGTGAAATTATGTGCAATTTGCCTTTTTTCTCTGTTTTGTTCCAATACACACAAAGGAAATAAACATGTGTATAACAAAACATGTGTAATTGCATTAATTTTCTGGAAGAATAATTTCATTTTCTGGAACAATTTCAACAAAGTCAACATTTTCAGGCATGACTATGTCATTCACATAAAATCTAATTAATAAAAAGCACATGTTACAAGATCCATAGTGCCAAGGGAGAGATCAATGGTGGAACCCCACACATATCGCTGCAAGACAGACCAGCTTTCTCAGGGGAAAAGAAAATGAGGAGTAAGGAGAAAATGCTGTTTTATAAATTGCCAGTGATTATTTAGTAAAAGTACGAGCAGGTGTATGATGATACTCAGGATTGGAACTCACGTAGTTTGATGAACGTCAGCATAATCAAATATTAAGGGTATCCTCACACCTGACAGAGCGGCTGCAAGTGAACGCTAGATATAAGAGTATTGATATTAGTGATGAGTGAGCACCAAAATGCTCGAGTACTCATTTCTTGGGTCGAGTAAATCGTAATGCTCGGGTGCTTGACCCTAGTAACGAGCCCAAAGTAAGTTAATGGGAAACCCGAGCATTTTTCCGGCAGCCCCTCTAGAGGTCTGGAGGTGGCTTAAAAATTGGCCAAATCGATTGAAACAGTGCTCAAATTATATGGGAACAGCATGGGGAAGACCCCTGGAAGCATCTCTGACTCCCAGGTCACTGTTGTGAACAATGTTGTCAGAGTATTACGCCACTTTTCCGGATTGACAATAAAACATACAAAAACTAAGCTAAAATGGATTTTCATGGAAAGTATGTTAAGAAACATTCTTTCCAGGGTAAGGACTTATATATATGGCAAAATAAATAGCCAAAACCAAAAATGCTCCTCCACACCTTGGGCTATATTCACACGTAGTGTTTTTGATGTGTTTTTGCACTTTTGCATTTCTTTCAACGGTGAAAAATACATTCACCAGTAAATGTAATTTTAACATTTTACTACCTTATCTGGCCATGTGGTGTGTGAGACATGATCAGACACATCCAGAATGAACACTCATTTCCAGCTGATAATACCATCTAGCTCCTTCTAACAGCTTTATCAATTGGGAATATAATTTTTATTTTCAGCATGGAGTATAACACAATAATCCCTGACTAGATGCCTGTAGGATGCTATCCCTATTGCAATATGTAGCATCGGCGTCTCTGCTCCCTGCCAGGCAGAGACGCCATCCTTCTCACCTCCCCGCTCCTCGCGCGGCGTCCTCCCGCGCTCCTCTTCCTGCTGCTGTCGGCGCGCGCAGCTTCCCGGGCACTGTGCTTAGGGTGCACGCGCGCGCTCCCTCTCTCTTAAAGGGGCCGTGCGCGACGTCCTAAGGAGTCCCCGGCCAATTGCCGGAGGACCTCCCATATATAAGGCACCTCCTCCAAAATGGAGGTGCCCGAGCAAAAGTTGTTGCACAGTATATTACCTCTGCTTCAGCCCTCAGGTCCCATTGCCAGCCTGACTACTGTTCCAGTCCGCCAGCCTGACTTCTCTCCAGCCCGACAGTCTGCCTTCCGCTCTACCCGCCAGTCTGTCTATGGGCAAGCCTGCCTGCTTACCAGGAAGCACCTGCCAGTTAACTGCCTGCTAGCCTGCTCACCTGGGAGCACTCGCCAGTTACCTGCCTGCTACCTGCCGTGCCTGCTAGCCTGCTCACCTGGGAGCACTCGCCTGTTACCTGCCTGTTACCAGCTAGCCTACCTGGAGGCTCCTGCTGTCACTTGCCATGACCACCCGTCTGCTAACCCTGAGACTTCAGCCTGCTCTGCCGTCACGTGCCGTGACCACCCGTCGGCTAAGCCTAGAGACTCCTGCCAGCTTGGCCGTCACTTGCCGTGACCACCTGATAGGCTACCTGGAGGCTCCTGCTGTCACTTGCTGTGACCTCCTGTCTGCTAACCCAGAGACTTCTACCTGCTTGTCGTGCCTACCCGCTATACGGGTCAGTCGCAGTCATCTGACCCGTGGGAGATACCTGCTCTCTTACAAGGTCGTCCCCAGAGTAGCACCTGGTCCCTCGGCTCGGTCCCTCCCTGGTCACGGAGTTGTTAGCCGCCGTACGACCAGGGTCGGTCTGAGTTGATACTTAGTCACGCCTCTCTGGGTCCCTCCTTGCACCACGGCACAGAGGTTCCACCACCCGGAGCCGTAACACAATAGGTCACCCGTACACGGATTGCAGATAAGAGAGGTAATATAGTAGAACAAAAAATAGAATTTAACCGACTCCGAAGAGGTTTTTTGGTATGCTGCACTACCAACCTGTGAAGGAATGCAAGCAACCCTGTCTGCTTTCATCAATTTCTAATTACAGATCACCGTTAAAAATTATGAATTGGTCAACGAATGCATGGAAAACATCAATCAAGATATGCACTGTGGAAGATATGTATGTGACCAGAGTATGAACACTCATTTCCAGCTGATGATACGTAGCACCTGTTCCTATTCCAAAAACAGCTAACAGCAGTATCAATAAGGAATAGATTTATTTTTTGTTTGTTTGCAGCAGAAAGAGTATAAGGCAATAATCCATGTCTGGGTGTGTGTAATACGCTATCCATAGTGCGATAGCTCACCCCTACACAAATTTCAGATAAGAGGTAATATTGGAGAATATAGAATCAATTTGAATTGACCTTCCCAATTATTTAGGAGTAGGTCTCCTATACTGTCATTGCATATGCAGTAAGTGCAAAGGCTGCCAAAAATTAGGACGAGCTCCAATACCAATTTGAAGAGACGTAGCGAAGGGCCTCAGTAAAAAAAATATTTTCCATTATTAACCCCTTTACCCCCGAGGGTGGTTTGCGCGTTAATGACCGGGCCAATTTTTACAAATCTGTCACTTTATGAGGTAATTACTCTGGAATGCTTCAACGGATCCCATTGATTCTGAGATTGTTTTTTGTGACATATTGTACTTCATGATAGTGGTAAAATTTCTTCAATATAGTTTATTTTTGAAAAAACGGAAATTTGGTGAAAATTTTGAAAATTTTGCAATTTTCAAAATTTGAATTATGCCCTTAAATTAGAGAGATATGTCGCACAAAAAAGTTAATAAATAACATTTCCCACATGTCTACTTTACATCAGCACAATTTTGGAACCAACATTTTTTTTATTATCGAAGCTTTAAGGGTTAAAAGTTGACCAGCAATTTCTCATTTTTACAATAAAATTTACAAAACCATTTTTTTTAGGGACCACATTACATTTGAAGTCACTTTGAGGGGTCTATATGACAGAAAATACCCCAAAGTGACACTATTCTAAAAACTGCACCCCTCAAGGTGCCAAAACCATATTCAAGAAGTTTACTAACCCTTCACGTTCTTCACACTAATTAATTGAACGTGAAAGTAAAAAAAGGAACATTTAACTTTTTTTCAATAAAATTTTATTTTAGACCCCAATTTTTTTATTTTCTCAAGGGTAACAGGAGAAATTTGACCCCAAAAGTTGTTGTGCAATTTCTCCTGAGCATACTGATACCCCATATGTGGGGAAATCCATTGTTTGGGCGCAGGTCAGGGTTCAGAAGGGAAGGAGCACCATTTGACGTTTTCAAAGCAAAACTCACTGGAATTGACAGCGGACGCCATATTGCGTTGGGAAAGTCCCTGATGTGCCTAAACAGTGGAAAGCCCCCACAAGTGACACCATTTTGGAAACTAGACCCCTTAAGGAACTTATTTAGATGTGTGGTGAGCACTTTGAACCCCCAAGTGTTTCGCAAAAGTTTATAACGTAGAGCCGTGAAAAAAAAATAATTTTTTTCCACAAAAACGATCTTTAGATAGATGTGTTGTGAGCACCTTGAACCCCCAGGTGCTTCACAGAAAATTATAATGTTGACTTGTGAAAATAAAAAATAAACATTTTTTCCACAAAAATGTTAAAAAAAATATTTTCACGAGGGTAACAGGAGAAAGTGTACCTGAAATCTGTTGTCCAATTTCTCCTGAGTATGCTGATACCCCAAGTGTTAGAGAAAACTGCTGTTTGGGCACATGTCAGGGCTCAGAAGGGAAGGAGTAACGCTTTGGAATGCAGACTTTGATGGAATGGTCTGTGGGCGTCATCTCACGTTCTCATAGCCCCTGATGTGCCTAAACAGTGAAAATGCCCAACAAGTGCCCCCCCCTTTTTTGGAACTGATACCTGATTTGTGAATTTTATACGTCAATTGTGTAGGACAAACTGGAGAAAACTACAGAACTGACGTATGACAACCTGACAAACACTACGTCACTTGTGTAGTGTTCATCAGGTTGTCATACGTCAGAAATTAATTTAGTAGCGCAGGGAAGTATGGTACCTTATGAATAGTGTTGAGCCACCCCCGTAGTGTTCGGGTTCGGTTCGGTTCGTCGAACACCGGGATGTTCGAGGAACTGTTCGTCGAACTGTTCGTCGAACACCTTAGAACACCGTCGAACACCGTTAAAACCAATGGCAGGCAAACAAAAACACATAGAAACACATAGAAAACACCTGCAAAGGTGTCCAAAAGCTGACAAACTGCTCAGAAGACACTCTGTTTAAAAAAGCCGGCCGGCAAATTCAGCAGCGGCATACACCGGTACCCGACAATTTAGACAAGAAGGAATAGAGCATCACACATAGATTAGATAGATAGAAACATGTCAGTCACACATATAAGAAGCACAGTGACAGTGTTGGTTACTGCATTTGTCATTTAGTGTAAAGGATTTATTAAAAAAAATATTAGTGTTTTCATGCACCGTCTCTTTAAAAAAGCCGGCCGGCAATTCAGCATCTGTACCCGACAATTTAGAACAGAAAGAATAGAGCTTCACACATAGATTAGATAGATAGAAACATGTCAGTCACATATATATGAAGTACAGTGACAGTGTTGCTTACTGTACTTGTCATTTAGTGTAAAGGATTTATTTAAAAAAATAATAGTGTTTTCATGCACTGTCTCTTTAAAAAAGCCGGCCGGCAATTCAGCAGCGGTACCCGACAATTTAGAACAGAAAGATAGAGCATCACACATAGATTAGATAGATAGAAACATGTCAGTCACATATATATGAAGTACAGTGATAGTGTTGGTTACTGTACTTGTCATTTAGTATTAAAATAAAGGATTTATTATTAAAAAAATTGGCGTGGGGTTCCCCTTAATTTTAGGCTCTAGCGGAGGTTAAGCAGACGGCTGGGGCAGATGTTTGAAGCCTGGGAAGGGGCTAATACCCACGGAGCTTCCCAGGCTACTAATATCAGCCCCCAGCTGAATACCTAGCCTTTACTAGCTATTAAAATGGGGGACCCCCCAAAAAAAATGACGTGGGGTCCCCCCTAATTTAATAGCTAGCAAAGGCTAGGCAGACAGCTGGGGGCTGATATTAATAGCCCAGGAAGGGAGCCATGAATATTGGCCCCCTCCCAGGCTAGAAACACCAGCCGTCAGCCGCCCCAGAAATGGCGCATTCATAGGATGCGCCAATTCTGGCACTTAGCCTCGCTCTTCCACGCTGCCCTGGTGCGGTGGCAGGGGGTAATAGGGTTGGGGTTGATGTCAGCTTATAATGCCAGCTGACATCAAGCCCAGGTTAGTAATGGAGAGGCGTCTATAAGACACCCCCATTACTAACCCCATAGTCAAAGTTAAAAAAAAACAAACACCCAGAATAAAGTCCTTTAATTGAAATAAAGACACAATCCTTTATTGTTCTAAATTAAACCATACCTACCATTACGCCCATTCCAGCTGAAGCCAACGATCTCCTGAAATAAAAGAAAAATAATAAAGCAACCTCATCCTTACCTTTCCATGGTTCCCACGACAGCTTCAGCTCTGCTACATCGAGATGACAGGCTGGACCGCAGCAGAACGCTGCCATCCAGCCTGTCATCCCGCAGACACTGAGAAGCGCAGGCTTGCTTGCGCTGCTCAGCGTCTCTCTGTGACGACATCCAGATGAGCCGAGTTCATGTCCAATGAACTCGGCTCACCTCATGCACGTCACTGACAGCGTGGGAAAATTCTCACGCTGAAGCGCTGATTGCAGGAGAATTTTCCCACGCTGTCAGTGACGTGCAGGAGGTGAGCTGAGTTCATTGGACATGAGCTCACCTCATGCACATCACTGACAGCGTGGGAGAATTCTCCTGCACTCAGCACTTCAGCGTGAGAATTTTCCCACGCTGTCAGTAACGTGCATGAGGTGAGCCGAGTTCATTGGACATGACCTCGGCTCATCTGGATGCCGTCACAGCGAGACAGTGAGGAGCGCAAGCATGCCTGCGCTTCTCAGTGTCTGCGGGATGACAGACTGGATGGCAGCGTTCTGCTGCGGTCCAGCCAGTCATCTCGATGTAGCAGAGCTGAAGCTGTCGTGGGAACCATGGAAAGGTAAGGATGAGGTTGCTTTATTATTTTTCTTTTATTGCAGGAGATCGTTGGCTTCAGCTGGAATGGGCGTGACAGTAAGTATGGTTTAATTTAGAACAATAAAGGATTGTGTCTTTATTTCAATTAAAGGACTTTATTCTGGGTGTTTGTGTTTTTTTTAACTTTGACTATGGGGTTAGTAATGGGGGTGTCTTATAGACGCCTCTCCATTACTAACCTGGGCTTGATGTCAGCTGGCATTATAAGCTGACATCAACCCCAACCCTATTACCCCCTGCCACCGCACCAGGGCAGCGTGGAAGAGCGAGGCTAAGTGCCAGAATTGGCGCATCCTATGAATGCGCCATTTCTGGGGCGGCTGACGGCTGGTGTTTCTAGCCTGGGAGGGGGCCAATATTCATGGCTCCCTTCCTGGGCTATTAATATCAGCCCCCAGCTGTCTGCCTAGCCTTTGCTAGCTATTAAATTAGGGGGGACCCCACGTCATTTTTTTTGGGGTGTCCCCCATTTTAATAGCTAGTAAAGGCTATGTATTCAGCTGGGGGCTGATATTAGTAGCCTGGGAAGCTCCGTGGGTATTACCCCCTTCCCAGGCTTCAAACATCTGCCCCAGCCATCTGCTTAACCTCCGCTAGAGCCTAAAATTAAGGGGAACCCCACGCCAATTTTTTTAATAATAAATCCTTTATTTTAATACTAAATGACAAGTACAGTAACCAACACTATCACTGTACTTCATATATATGTGACTGACATGTTTCTATCTATCTAATCTATGTGTGAAGCTCTATTCTGTCTGTTATAAATTGTCGGGTACAGATGCTGAATTGCCGGCCGGCTTTTTTAAAGAGACAGTGCATGAAAACACTATTATTTTTTTTGATAAATCCTTTACGCTAAATGACAAGTACAGTAAGCAACACTTTCACTGTACTTCGTATATATGTGGCTGACATGTTTCTATCTATCTAATCTATGTGTGAAGCTCTATTCTTTCGGTTCTAAATTGTCGGGTACCGGTGTATGCCGCTGCTGAATTGCCGGCTTTTCATGTTTCACTGTTGGCACTGTTCCCATCGATTTGGGCAACCACTGTAATGCCACAACCACCATGGCTGTGGCATTACAGTGAGTGGCAGACAATCCCTGCATGATTGGTGCTCTAAATAGCGCCAGACATGCAGGACACGCTTTTGGTGCACGAACAGTTATCGAACATAACCTCGAACAGCCGAATTTTTTGCAAATCGTTCGGGTTCGTGGAACAACTCGAACACCGCCCAAAACAGCTCGAATTTGAGATTGGCGAACAGTTCTAGTCGAACACCGCTCATCTCTACTTATGAAGCATTCTTTCATGCACTTGCCAGGTTTGTCGGGGCAGGTGTCGCAATGGTAAGTGGTGTCCTTGCGTATTCCCCTTTTGGAACACACTCTTCACCTCTTTTGTGACTTACCTTTTTTTCCTGTTTGAGGGAAATGCTGGTCTGGTACAATTCTATGTCCTTCAGTTCCAGAAGTACTTGGGCACACTCTGTCACCACTGCCTAATATCAGGGCCTTGATAACTACCTCCTGGAAGTGAAGATATGACGTAGAAGTCTGGCCTGCACATTGTGACAGAAAGAAAGCGTTGTGCATTGCCATCTGAACGATGTGCATGGCCAGCTTATTCTACCATACCTTGGCCTTTCTCAAAGCACTGTACGGCTGGAGGAATTGATCAGAGAGATAAACTCCCCCATGTACTTTTTGTACCCCACTACACAGTCTGGTTTGACAACCTGTGTAGTAGAACCTTTTACAGTGATGAGGGTACTGCCATCAGTATGTAGGGTGGTCAAAAGAAGGACATCATTCTTGTCCTTGTACTTGACCACCAGCAGGTATTCGCTACATTGGGCTCTGCTCTCACCCCTTCTGAGCAGCTGCCCAATTAGCGTCTTTGGGAGGCCTCTCTGATTTTTGCGGACAGTACTGCAGGCTGCGGTACCTCTCGCAGAGAGGGACTTAAGGAGAGGAACTCTAGTATAAAAGTTATCCACGTACAGGTGATAACCTTTATCCAGCAGTGGGTGCACCAAATCCCACACAATTTTCCCACTCACTCCCAGAACAGGGGGGCATTCAGGTGGTTCAATCTGGGAGTCCTTCCCTTCGTAAACTCTAAACTTGTGAGTGTACCCTGAGGTACTCTCACAAAGTTTATACAGCTTGATTCTGTACCTGGCCCTCTTACTGGGCAGGTACTGCCAGAATCCAAGCCGCCCCTTAAAAGCGATTAAGGACTCATCCACACAGATGTCCCTTTGGGGCACGTACACTTCAGCAAACTTGTTGTTGAAGTGTTCGATGACCGGCCGAGCTTTGAAAAGACGATCAAAGTTCCGGTCATCGCATGCAGGACACCTTGCATTATCATTGTAATGCAAGAACTTGTGGATGGCCTTAAAAAGTGTCCGGGACATGACTATTCAGAACACTGGGGTGCTATACAAAACGTCAACACTTCAGTATTGCCGAACTTCTAGCTTCTTCAGGATCCCCATATGAAGGACCAGGCCCCAAAACTTCATCATTTCTTCTGCGTCTACTGGAGACCAGTTAGAAAATGATGAAGAGGGGTTTTGTTCCAAAAATTGATGAGCATAGAAATTAGTTTGGCCCACCATGAGGTTTATGAAATCCTCAGAGAAAAAGACTTTGAAAAAGTCTATTTCTATGAGGCCGGTAGTGTCAAACTTGATTCCTGTTTCCGCTACGAAATCAGTAATCATTGGCTCATAATTTTCGGGGGGAGAGGTCCATATGGGGTCAGTATTGGGGGGTGCTGGTTCATCTTCTCTCCTGGGGCGACTGCGTAGCAGCCCAGCAGCACCTGAGGAAGAAGAGGAAGAGTAAGAGGAGGGCGACGAGGAGAAATGTGGGATTCTCGCCCTCGCTGTCAGTATCGGAGGCAAGGAAAGCATATGCCTCCTCCGCTGAATAGTGAGTTTGGGATGAGCGGGAATTTTTTTTGTTATGTATGTGGTGCGTGTGTGTCAGTACTTTATTTAGAGTGTGTGTGTGTGTGTGTGTCAATGTGCTTGGGTGTAAACTTTTTTTTCTGAAAAAAAAATAGAAAAAAAAAAGAAGGAAAAACTGTAGGTGGTGCAAACAGCGAGCACGAGTGCAGATCGGTAAACTATGTCACTGATCAATGCTCGGCGGCTGCTGGATGTGCGCGTGGATGTATTGTAAAGGACGAGGCTGTGTAAAACAGGGAGCACGAGTGCGGATCAGTGATCTGTGGTCACTGATCAGCGCTCGACCGCTGCAGGAAGCACTAAAAAAAACGGACAACAGTCGAGCGATCAAGTACTGATAAAGTAATGATCAGCACTTGGTGGCTGAAAGGGGGATGGGAAGGGGGGGAAAGGGGAGAGGGGGATTGGGGTGGATGAGGAGGGATCAAAAAATCCTACTTACAGTTGTCGTCTTTCAAATGTCGTCTTTCAGTTGTCTTCGGTAAGATGTCTTCTGTCAGATGTCTTCTGTAAGATGTCTTCTGTAGTAGGAGCGGCGATTGTGGAGTCACAGGCTTCTATGGCACCGCAAGGCCTAGCACGGTGCACAATCGGACAGCGCGACTGCCCTCTAGAAAAGTAAAAAGGTTAGTGGAAAAAAAATTGGTGAGGACTGATCGGTGATTTGCGTCATCGATCAATGCTTGGCGGCTGTTGGATGCATGCACGGAGGTGGTGCAAAGTGGGGGGGAGAAATAATTGAAAAGCAGTGAGCATGGACGTTGATCAGTGGCGTAGTCACTGGTCAGCGCTTGGCCGCTGCAGGATGCACACAAAAAAAAAACTGGGGGGAGGGGGATTGGGGTGGACTTACCAAAGTCTTCTCTGTTCTTCTTTCAGCAGCAGCAGGATCAGCAGCAGGAGCAGGCTCTGGAGCAGCTGCAGACTTGAGTAGGAGCTGGAGACCCAAGCAGGAGATTGGAGCCTGGAGACCGGAGCCTGGAGACCCGAGCAGGAGCCTGGAGCCTGGAGACCAGAGCCTGGAGACCGGAGCAGGAGCCTGGAGACCGGAGCCTGGAGATCAGAGCCTGGAGACCGGAGCCTGGAAAACCGACAAGGAGCCTGGAGACCGGAGCCTGGAGACTGGAGCAAGAGCCTGGAGACTGGAGCCTGGAGAACGGAGCCTGGAGACTGGAGCAGGAGCCTGGAGACCAGAGCTTGGAGACCGGAGCCTGGAGACCGAAGCCTGGAGACCGAGGCAGGAGCCTGGAGACCGAAGCAGGAGCCTGGAGCCTGGAGACCGGAGCCTGGAGACCGGAGGAGGAGGCTGGAGACTGGAGCAGGAGCCTGGAGACCGGAGCAGGAGCCTGGAGACCAGAGCTGGAGCCTGGGGACCGAAGCAGGAGCCTGGAGACTGGAGCAGGAGCCTGAAGACCAGAACAGGAGCCTGGAGACCGGAGCCTGGAGCAGGAAGGAGATGGTCTTGTGGTATAACAAATGCCGTGGCACTACAAGGCCCAACAGAGAGATCAGCAGTGTGACCACTCTGTAGAAATCCTCACCAAGTGTGAGGATCTGCAGGGCGGTCACAGGGTGTGATAGGGTAGTGTCAGGCAGGTCACAGGCCGGTCACCACCCGGTCAGGTACTCTGATTGGTGCGATCGATGATGACATCGATCGCACCACTCAGAGGTGGCTGGGGCCTGGGCACCATCACAGGGGGTCACAGGGAGGTGACACTGCCCTGTGACCGCCCTGTCACCTGTGTTCAAGTACTCTGATTGGAGCAATCGATGTCATCATCGATCACTACAATCAGAGCTGTCTGGGGACTCTGATCACATCACAGGTTGTCACTGGGAGGTGACCGGCAGGTCACAAGCCGGTCATCGCCCCGTGACCGCCCTGTCACTGTGCGGTCCCGCTATGATCGGTGCGATCGATGTGATCGGGAATCGCACTAATCATAGTGGGTTGGGGCCAGGGCTGGAGTTCCTAGGCAACAGCCTTTTATCGCTGCTCCAGACTGGAGCCTGGAGACCGGAGCAGGAGCCTGTAGGCCAGAGCCTGGAGACCGGAGCCTGGAGACCGAAGCCTGAAGACCAAAGCTGGAGCCTGGGGACCAGAGCAGGAGGCAGGAGTCTGGAGACCGGAGCCTGGAGACCGGAGCAGGAGCCTGGAGCCTGGAGCAGGAGCTGGAGACTGATCGTGGAAGCGGGGGTGGCGGCGCCACCCCCCGGGATGACGGCGCCATCTACCCGGAGGTAAGATGGCACCGGAAACTTAATGTGATCACCCCGACTTCGGTCGCGGTGCTGCATTAAAGACGGCGCGTAACAGTACGTAGCTGGTCCATAAAGCCCAGAACGCAGCTACACACTATTACTGATGTCGTCTTAAAGAGGTTAAGGAGTGGGTCTTCTAGACTGGTAATGGCTATGCATTAAGTGCATGGGCTGAAAAACATTTACCCCTGGGGGATATACATACTGTATATATTATATATAAAGTTAGAGGTAGGCCTCTAAAAATAGTTCCTATGGGCATCATAAACACCCTTAAAAAAATTATGTGGGCGTTGCATGATGGTCATCCTGGTGATATGGTGGTGGAGGATGAGGAGAAGGATAAGGAGGAGGATGACATACAATAGACGAAATCCTGAAGCGTATACACATGTCTGTGTGTGAAGGGGTGCATGGGAATAGAATCTCCTGCCCAAAAAAACACAGGATTTGAGCTTATGTTCCGTTGCTATCATCTGGTGGTGTCAAGAAGTCTGGCCTAATCCAGCCCTTGTTAACTTTTGTAAGAGTCAGCCTATCAGCATTTTCAGTTGACAGGCACATGCGCCTATCAATTCTAACATCCCCGGCGGCACTAAAAATTCGCACTGACAAAATGCTAGCGGCAGGGCTGGTCAGGGCTTCCAAGGCATAGAGAGACAGTTCATGCCACATGTCCAGCTTGGATACCCAATAGTTGAAAGGCACAGAGGAATCATGGATGATGCTAGTACGGTCAGCAAGTTACTCCTTCAGCATCTTCCAAAATGTTTCCCTCTTTTTCAGAGTACCTCGTGCATCAGGGCCTGGGCACTGAGAGGGTCTGAGAAAATTGTCCCAGACCTTTGACAGAGTTCTCCTGCCTCTACTGCATCTGGTTTGTGTCTCTCTTGCCTGTACTCCTTCCTTGTTGTCCAAGGAACTGTGATCTCTGCCGCCAGCGTTGTCAACTGGGAATTTTTTTAATAGAAGGAGAAATAGAAAGTTCTCCTTCTGGTGCGGATCTAGAAGTGTGACCAACCAGTAATTACTGTTGCCCAAAATGCGTACAATGTGAGGGTCGTGGGAAAGCAGTGGAGCATAAACTCAGCCATGTGTGCCAGACTGCCAATAGCAAAGACTTGCGTGACCAAGAGGATAACTGTCCATGTTCTCCTCCTCATCCTCCTCCTAGACCTCCTCCTCGTCCTCCCCCTCTTCAGGCCATCCACACTGAACAGGCGGTATGAATGTGGTGTGGATAGTACCGTCTGCAGCACAGGAAACCAGCTCCTGTTCCTCCTCCTCATCCTCTTGCTCCTCCTCCTGCTCATCCTCATGCTTCTCCTCCTCATTATCACCCAATCCGCATTGAGATGAGATGAGGCTGGGTTGTGTAGCATCACCCTGCATAGCTCCTTGCTCCATCTCATCATGCTCCGCCAGCAATGCCTCCTCTTTAATTGTGAGAAGCAAGCATGGCGTCATCACCGCTCACATCTTGGTCAAGTCCTCAAAGTTTTGGAGGACGGCACACATGTCAGACATCCATGCCCACTCATCAACTGCTGGTACTCAACAACTGCTCTCTGCTGCTCACAAATTCTTCCCAACAATGCAACGTTCAATTCCAATGTGTGGTGACATCACACACCAGTCGGTGAGCTGGAAGCTGCAAGCAATGCTGAAGCACTGTCAGGGCGGCGGTAACTATAGCTGACTTTCTGAAATGGGCACACACGCGGTATACTTTCACAAGCAGCTCAGCTTCAGAGCCGCCACCAGGTTCCAGCCATTGTCACACACGACCATGCCTGACTGTAGGTTAAGTGGTGAGAGCCACAGATCTGCTTGCTCTGTTACAGCTTTCAGCAACTCTGAAGCGGTGTGTGGTTTGTCGCCTAAGCAGATAAGCTTCAGCAGAGCCTGTTGCCGCTTGGCCGAAGCAGTGCTTCCATCTTGCGACTGATGTGGTCATTTTAGAGATGGAGGTTGAAGAAGAAGAGGAAGACGAGGTGCAGGAGCTATAGAATGTGGGGGCAACCCTGATTGACCCAGGGCCCGCAATTCTCGGCGTCGGGAGGATGTGTTCTGGCCCAGGGTCCGACTGGGTGCCAACTTCCACATTATTCAACCAGGGTGCCATCAGTGAAATGTACCATCCCTGGCAACAAACACTTGTCCACGTATCCGTGGTTAGGTGGACCTTCCCAGTTACTGTATTGGTGAGGGCAGTGTTCTGGGACACGTGCTTGTGTTAGGCGGGGATGGCACACCGCAAGAAATAGTGGCAGCTGGGGACTGATGACTGAGGGAAAGCCGCCACCATGAGATTTCTGAAAGCTTCTGTCTCCACGAGCCTAAAAGGCAACATTGCTAGTGCAAGCAGTCGAGAAATGTGGCAGTTTAGTATTGTGGCCTATGGGTTGGAGGCTGTATATTTGCGCTTGCATTCCAAGGACTGGGGCAGGTACAACTGAACGCTGTTCTGGGACCAAGACGTGGACGTGGTTGCTGATGGTGATGGTTGTAAGTGTGCAATGACAAATGCAGGGTGGAAAGCATCTTCATCTGCATCATGGACAGAGGCTCGGCATGCACGTACAACAGAGGAAGAGGCAGTGGTGTCACACGTTATTGTGCTATGCCTCACTCCCCCTCTCTGCTGCTGTCCTCGCTATGCATGTCACCTTGCCAGGTTGGGTCAGTGACTTCATCGTCCACCACCTCGTCTTCCACATATGCACCCTGGGCCTCCTCCTGATTTTCTGGCAATTGTGCTTCATCATAATCATCCACCTCTTGCAACAGTAATTGCATTTTCCCACCATCGCCTTTGTGTGACTGTGGCTGCTCAAATATTTGAGCATCGCTACATGCAATCTCCTGTTGAAGTGGACCGAGCGAGAGGCCAAAATCCATAAATGGAAATGCGAACAGCTCTTCAGAGTGTCCAAGTGTGGGATCACTTGTCTCCGGGCGCTCGGCATGGTGATAGGATGGAGGATCAGGGTAATGAATATGTGGTCCAGACTCACGGCTACTGAGACTGGACCATGTGGAAGACAGGGTGGTGATGGTGGTGGCAAATTGACTGAAAGCATTATCTGCTATCCAACCAACAACCTTTTCACACGACTGTGGCTTCAAGATTGGTGTTTCATGGCCCCCCTAGAAAGTGGGATAGGAAGGTAGGTTGACATGATATGGGTGTTTGTTGTGCTCCCTTTGCAGGCACAGTTTCATCTTGCCAACGACCTCGGACTCTGTGTGCAGCATCAGCATTACGTCCACTTCCCTGTCCCATACCGCGCACCTTGCCCTTTTAAATGGAGTATAATACTTTGCAGCTTGCAAAAAAGTCAGGATTAATACCATAGTATTTGATCATGTCTGATGACCAATTCTTTTGCCCAGTGATGGTATTCTGATGCTATTGGTCAGCGAACAAGTGTGAATATATTTTGGACACAAAAATAGCAGGCTTTAAATGGAGTATAATCTTTTGCAGCTTGCAAAAAAATGTCAGGATTAATACCGCAGTATTTGATCACGTCTGATGACCAATTCTTTTGCCCAGTGACCGTATACCGATGCTACTGGTCAGCGAACAAGTGTGAATATATTTTGGACACACAAGTAGCAGACTTTAAATGGAATTCAATCTTTTGCAGCTTGCAAAAAAAATTAGGATTAATACTGCAGTAATATTTGACCACCTGAGATGATGGACAATTTTCTCTGCTTCCACAATACAGCAATGCTATTCAAATCAACCAAATCTGGCTGTATGCTGCTGACAAGCAAATGGAGCAGTAAAAATGTCGTATTATCTAGCTTTTCACCAAAATTAGCAGGATTAAGAGCAAAAAGAATGTTATTAGCCCTGATATCTAGGGCTATTGATAGGAGTTCCAGCAATACAAAGACCGTGCAAAGGACCCTATTCTGTACTATACTAGCTCTCCACAAACTCTGCCTTACAAGTGCTATCAGCAGGGTTAATATTTTCTACAGAATGAGCCCTTACAAGGACTGTTAGAGTAGATATATAATAGTGGTGTGGAATCTCAGTTTAAAATAACCGCCAATTCTCTCCCACGCTCAGCGGCAGCTCTCTCTACTCTGTGTCTTTGACTGGTAGACTGTGACGAGCATAGGGTCCCGGGTCTCATATAGACCCGATGATGCTATGCGGCCAGCCAATCACTGTAATGCAACAACTAACTTGGCTAGGTATTACAGTGACTGTCACACAATCCCTGTATTTTAATTAGCTGCCTAATATGCGACAAGCATGCGGGGCGGAGACTCAAGCTCCCGCCCAAACATTCAAAAAATACTTGCCGAGTAACCAGCATCTCGAGCACTGTGATGCTCGGGCGAGTAATGAATAGTGGCTAGCATGCTCGCTCATCACTAATCGATATACAAAGGCGCATTAAATGATTGATATCGGCGAAATCACGCTGGAACATAAGGTCAGTCTCACATGTAACAGTACGTAATGGCATATGCTTATCAATCACCAGCAAACAGGAACAATGCGTGCATGTCTGGTGAAAGAGCGGAGCACACGTTTATAATCCAATTGGCATTTCAACGTATAAACAAAATAAAACAACAATGTGATATATTAGCACATACGCATAATAGCACAATATGAGGTAACATGTCCATTAAACGATAATGAAGTAAATCTGTCCTCGGCCAGCACCACATATAAGAGTATATCATAGATGTAGAGGAATAATGGCACCATATGATAAATAAAAATTAAAGCATTGAAGATCTAGTATGTATGTAGAGAGCAATATGATAAATAAAAATTAAAGCATTGAAGATCTAGTATGTATGTAGAGAGCAATATGAACAACACCTAGATGCACAAATACATATATAAAAAGGCATCCAAAACGGGCACCGATGTTAAGCCACAAAGGTGCATATGCCAGGATACTAGATTGATCCAATGATATTTAACCTTGAATATAGATATGAAAAAGGAGAAAAAACAGCTCACCTTTCCATAGGATCAATCAGCACGGAAGCTCGAGATCAACATTGCCAAGCATTTGGTGAATGCAGGAGAAGGAAGAAAGATCCAGCTTCTGATCCACGTATGTATAAAACAAATTCCTTTATTGGTAAGCAGTTAAAATACATGACAGAAAAAACAGCAAATAAAGTATACACCAACAATATACAGTGTGGGGGGGTTGGACTTGGTCATCTCATAAGCAGACGCAATTTGAGCGCTACCTGCGCTTTTAAAGAGAATTTGTCACCACTTTGGAGTTATCAGACCTCTACTATGGGGCATACAGGATATAGAAAAGTAAATCTATGCATACCTGTATGGCCCATAATAGAGGTCTGATTGCACAGAAATCTGTCTTTATAAACTCCGTTTTTAACAGGTTTGGCATCTGGGGGACGCCAAGCAATCCCCGCCTATGTGCTTATTATTCCCCCAAATCCTCGCCTATATGCTTAATTATCATATTCCCCCCTCCCCTGCACGTCACAGGGCCCTGTGACGTGCACTGTGGTCCCTGACTTACCGGGCATGCGCAAAGCGCCGCTCACATAGAGTGCGCTTTGCTTTATCCCGGCCCTGTCTCTCCATGCACTGCGCCGCAGGATTCTATTGCGCAGGTGCCGGGGAGTCACTGTCACTTCCCGGCGCCCGCGCAACAGAACCCAGCAGCGCAGGGCACAGGCAGCCGGGGACGGGATGAAGCAAAGCGCGCTCTATGTGAGCGGCGCTTTGCACATGCCCAGCACAAGAGGGAGCACAGTGCAAGTCACAGGGCCCTGTGACGTGCAGGGGAGGGGGACATATGATAATTAAGCATATAGGCGGGGATTTGAGGGAATAATAAGCACATAGGCTCCAAGCCTGTGAAAAATTGAATTTATAAAAATAGATTTCTCTGTAATCAAACCTCTGCTATGGGCCATACAGGTATGTATAGATTTACTTTTCTATACTCTGTATGGCCATAGTCGAGGTATGATAACTACAAAGTGGTGACAGATTCCCTTTAAACTTGGTTTGAATGAGTGTCAGGGACAGGAAGGAACCTTAATACATGATGAGTTAATTAATCATGCTACAGGTATGTAAGACGAGAGCTGAAAACATGTCCAAGACTTTTTAAGGAAATGCTTGAATGTAAAACAAGCAAATGGCGTGTATACACAATAATGTACAAAATGGAAAATAAAGGACAAACAACCAAATATATATATACTATATTGTACAAGATGGTCCTGAAAACAATACCATATATAAAAATAATGCAAAAATCTATATGTAAAAGAGTGCCAAAAAATATTCACTTAATGCTAAAACTGACCTGCTGTTGTGATTCTCCGGGTCATTATGAGTCCATAGATACCAGACATGTATAGGTTATTTTTTATTTATGTGGTGAAAAACATAACCAAAGTTTGTAAACAAAAAGATGGCGCCATTTTACGAGACCCGCAGCATCTTCATTTTTTCGGAATATGGGGCTGGGTAAGGGCTTATTTTTTGCATGACGAGTCGGCATTGTTATTGATACCATTTTGGCGTTGATACGATGTTTTGATTGCCAGTTATTGAATTTTATTGTAATGTAGCGGTGACAAAAAACCTAATTCTGGCGTTTTTTATTTTTCGTATTACGTCGTTTACCAATCAGATTAATTATTTTTGTAGATTGATTGATCGGGCGATTCTGAACGTGTCGATACCAAATATGTATATTTTTTATATTTTTTTATTGTTTTATTTTGAATGGGGCAGAAGGGGGGTGATTTGAACAATTTTAAAAACTTTTTTTCTTACTTTTTACTGACTTCAATAGTCTCCGTATACCATTGGATTCAATGGGAGGCAAAACCAAACGCATGCAAAGCACCTTCAAAGGGGCCCAAAAGATGACAAAACAGCACAAATTAGGGCCAGACACAAAGAAAAGTGGCATCAATTGACCCACACTGCTAATTTTATAATGGCACAGCAGCAGTCAGCCATGGGTTATGCATGAGGTATCAGGTACTGGACCAGCATTTACAACTTAGAATTTAACTTCAAATTAAGACGAGGTGGGTAAGGGATAGGTGTAGACCTGCTCTGCTGGGAGCCCTGATACCACATGCAACAGCTCAAGCAGCTTTTCTGCTTAGACACACTCTGGTGGCACAAATATCAGCTTTGTAGACTACTATTGCTAGAAAAATGTAAGGATAGTAACAAAGGTAGTTTACTTAAAGTAAGTGTAGGCCTACCAGTCTGGGAGAGCTACTGCTACAGGCAACATAGATGAAGGAAACCCAATAAGGAGTCTTCAAATTTCCAAAAAATAGGGGCAGACACCAGCAAAGTGGCATCAATTTCACCAGAGTAGAAATAGTATAATGGGGCACTGACACCCCTTCCACTACAGCCAACCAAGCAGATTGAGACCCATTCATGAGTCTCCACATTTCAAAAAATTAGGGGCAGACACCACCAAAGTGGCATCAATTTCACCAGAGTAGAAATAGTATAATGGGGACCGACACCTCTTCCACTACAGCCAACCCAGCAGATGAAGATCTAATCAGGAGTCTAGAACATTTCCAAAAATTAGGGGCAGACACCACCAAAGTGACATCAATTTCACCACAGTAGAACTAGTATAATGGGGCACTGACACCCCTTGCACTACAGCCAATCCACCAGATGGAGATCCAATCAGAAGTCTCCATATTTTCAAAAATTATTGGCAACATCAGGAGCAGCAGCAACAGCAAGTACAGAAGCTACACACGTGGTTAAAATTGTTGGTACCTCTCGTTTAATGAAAGAAAAACCCACAATGGTCACAGAAATAACTGTAATCTGACAAATGTAATAATAAAATAAAAATTTATGAAAATGAACAAATGAAAGTCAGACATTGCTTTTCAACCCTGCTTCCACAGAATTTAAAAACAAATTAAACTCATGAAATAGGCCTGGACAGAAATGATGGTACTCTTAACTTAATATTTTGTTGAACAACCTTTTGAGGCAATCAGTGCAATCAAGCTATTCCTGTAACTATCAATGAGACTTCTGCACCTCTCGACAGGTATTTTAGCCCACTCCTCATGAGCAAACTGCTCCTGTTGTCTCGTGTTTGAAGGTTGCATGTTTCAGCTCTTTCCAAAGATGCTCAATAGGATTTAGGTCAGGGCTCATAGAAGGCCACTTCACAATAGTCCAATGCTTTCTTCTTAGCCATTCTTGAGTGTTTTTAGCTGTGTGTTTTCTGTCATTATCCTGTTGCAAGACCCATGACCTGCAACTGAGACGAAGCTTTCTGACACTGGGCAGCACATTTCTCTCTAGAATCCCTTGATAGTCTTGAGATTTCATTGCACCCTGCACAGATTCAAGACACCCTGTGCCAGATGCAGCAAAGCAGCCCCAGAACATAACAAAGCCTCCTCCATGTTTCACAGTAGGGACAGTGTTCTTTTCTTGATATGCTTCATTTTTCCGTCTGTGATCATAGAGCTCATGTGCCTTTCCAAAAACTTCTATTTTTGTCTCATCTGTCCATAGGGCATTCTCCCAGAAGCTTTGTGGCTTGTCAACATGTAGTTTGGCAAATTCCAGTCTGGCTTTTTTATGATTTTTTTCAACAATGGTGTTCCCCTTGGTCCTCTCCCACGAAGTCCACTTTGGATAAAACAACGACGGATGGTGCGATCTGACACTGATGTTCATTGAGCTTGAAATTTACCTTTAATCTCTTTAGAAGTTATCCTGGGCTCTTTTGCTGCCATTTGTATTATCCGTCTCTTTGATTTGACATCAATTTTTCTCCTGCGACCACATCCAGGTAGGTTGGCTACAGTCCCATGGATCTTAAATTTCTGAGTAATATGTGCAACTGTAGTCACAGGAACATCAAGCTGCTTGGAGATGGTCTTATAACCTTTACCTTTAACATGCTTGTCTATAATTTTCTTTCTAATCTCCTGAGACAACTCTTTCCTTTGCTTCCTCTGGTCCATGTTGAGTGTGGTATACACCATGTCACCAAACAGCACAGTGAGTATCTGTAGCCCTATACACAGGCCCACTGACTGATTACAAGATTGTAGACACCTGTGATGTTAATTAGTGGACACAACTTGATTTAACATGTCCCTTTTGTCACATTATTTTCAGGGCTACCATCATTTCTTTCCAGGCCAATTTCATGAGTTTAATTTTTTTTTAATTCTGTGGAAGCAGGGTTGAAAAGCAATGTCTGACTTTCATTTGTTCATTTTCATAGATTTTTAATTTATTATTACTTTTGTCAGATTCAAGTTATTTCTGTGACTATTGTGGGTTTTTCTTTCATTAAACAAGGGGTACCAACAATTTTGGCCACGTGTGTATGACAAAGATGTCACAGACTGCAATAACGCAAGATCAATACAGCACACTAAAAACTACACCATCACCTAGTCTGTACAGTCTGCAATCGGGGTGCAAAAGTCCTTGGATATCCATGACTTGTTCATCTTTTTGAAAGTTAGGTGGTCTACACTTTCAGGGGACAGCCGGATGTGCTTATCCATCAGGACACCACCAGCAGCGCTGAAGACACGTTCTGAGAGAATGCTGGCTGCCGGGCATGATAAAACCTCCAAGGCAAGACAGGCGAGCTCAGGCCACTCTTCCATTTTTGAAGATCAAAATGTAAAAGTGGCAAACCCTCCCTGATAGCATTGATATTGAGCTAAAGATACTCCTGCACCAGCCTCTCCAGTCGTTCACCACGTGTCAGACTTGTACTCTGTTGTGTGTGCTGGTGGAGCTGGTCTTAAAAATGTGTGAAAGTACTCACAGAAATTGCTTCTGCCACTTACACTGCTGCTGCTGCTAATGATTTTGCATTGACGAATTGATGTTCTTGAGGTTGGAAGTCTAGAGCTGTGACTGTGTGTCTCACTGCTGTCTTGGGGCAAACCTCTCTTAAGGTTACCTAAAAGCGTGTTTCAATACTCCAGCATGTGGAAGTCCCTTTCCAGGGCGGGAAGCATCTGGCAAAATTTACTCTTGTAAAGTGGATCTAACAAAGTGGCAACCCAGTTGTCAGCACTAATTTGAATCCTAACTATACGGGGATCATGTTGCAGATAGTGCAGCAAGAAGTCACTCATGTGTCGGGCTCTTCCATCCATTCCAAGCCCATGGTGTGTTGGTGGCAGGGTAACACTGAAGCTTGTTTCCTCTGTCCCCTCCCGCCAAACATTGACAACAGAGAGGGGATCCTCATCCTCTTCATCTCCTGACTGTTGAGTGCCCATCACCTCTTTCTCCTCGTCCTCCTCCATTTGTTGCTCGTCTCCTTCACCTTCACTAACAGATTGTCTGGTAACATGAGCCCTCCTCGATCGCTGTAATCCATCCTTCCTTGGCACCCGCCTGTGTGATGACAGTGTGGAACTTAGAGACATTGTTATCCCTTCAGCATCCTCTTCTGCTTCATCCTCTTCATTTGGTGACCGCCACCTCCTCTCACAGGCTATTCAAAGTCTTCTCCATCATGTAGATGACCGGAATAGTGATGCTGATTATGGCATCGTCAGCAATAACCATCTTAGTCAACATTTCAAAATTGTGCAGAAGGGTGCAAACGTGATTTGCACGCATCCGTACTGCACTGGCCAAGGCCATATGACATAAGATACTGCATCAGGGTTCGTCGCTGCTGCCATAGTCGCTGCTACATGTGCAGAGTGGAATTCCACATCGCATAACAACCGGTTAACTGCCATGGTCAAAGCCCTCAGTATTGATGCAAGTTGATGACTAGCGGGGTGCGAACTGTGGAAGTGAGCACACAGCAACCGTGCTTTATGCTGCAGCGCATCCAGGCCGGGATAGTTGTGGAGAAATTGCTGTACCACCAGGTTGAGGACGTGAGTCATGCAAGGCACCTGTGTGAGGTTGCCCCGGTGTAGGGTCGTCACCAGGTTCGCAACATTATCGCACACAGCCTTCCCTGGCTCCAGTTCAGTTGAGAGAGTCATTGCTCAAACTCAGCCTGGATAGCTGTCCACAACTCTTTACCTGTGTAACTGCGATCTCCAAGACATGTTAATTTTAAGACTGCCTGATTGCGATGAGCCCTGGCTACACAGTACGGAGGTGGTGGGAATTCGATCTGCATTGTTGGAACACGTGTCTTATTAAGGCAGTGGTTGAGGCCGCAGGCGGATGCCCTATAGAAGGTGGAGGAGGCAGAAGCAGTGGAGTAAGTGTCAGACACAGAGCTTTGTCCCGCAAGCCTTGGAGATTTCAAGACTTGTGAAGCAGCCCCTTTCCTGCCTGCCACCACAGCCACCAGAGTCACCCAGTGCCCAGTTAGAGAGCTGTAACGCCTCTGGCCATGCTTACTCATCCAGGTGTCTGTGGTAAAATGCACCCTGGCAGACATTGATTTAGTCAAGGAAGGGGAGATGTTGTCTGTGAGATGCTGGCGTAGCACAGGCACAGTTTTCTTAGAGAAGTGATGGCGACTGGGCAAAATGTACTGAAGTACTGCGACGGCTAACAGCTTTCAGAAACCGTCTGTATCCAGCAGGCAGAAATGCAACATTTCTGTGGCCAACAGATAGGAGATGGTGGAGTTCAACCTCTTAGCTTTGTCACATGTAGGATGAAACAATTTACATGACCACAACAGGTGGACCGAGGAAAGGCTGATGTGCTGAGAGAGGTCGGAGTAGGGTGAACACAACAAACTGTTGAACTGTGAGTGAGGTGCAGGCAGAGATGTTACAGTGGATTGAGAAAGATGTGATGTGCTCGGTGAAGCAAAAACAGCAGGCATACCCACTTCAGTTACATATGACGGGCTTCTTTCACACAGCCTGAATGCAGTGAGTAAACAAGTGGAGGTTCTGCGGCCGGAAACCTGTGTGACCATACCTGGCACGGTGACGGAGCAGGAAGAAGCAGCAGATGCGGTTGATAGGGCGGCCGATGGTTGATGAGCCCGCTGGTTCTCATTTTATCACAGTGAGATTGCCAGATTAATGCATGTTGATCACACATGTGATGGCTCATGCATGTAGTAGTCAAATTATTGCAAATTTTCGCTCTACTGAGTCTTTTTTCCAAAGTTAGCAGATTACGTGAGTTGGCTCATCCTTTGCGGTCTCAAAAAGGGGCCCAGGCTAGGCAACCCTTGCTGCCCCTGCTAGCTGCAGACCTGCAACTGCTGCTGGCCACAGCTACAGTTGTGGCTGAGAATGCAGTGCTTGTTGTGGTTGCATCACTCCGTGTCTGTGCGGTAGGCCGCAATGTAACCTCCTTGTCTTCCTTCTCTTTCACCTCCTCAGATGAGCAACTCAGCTGCTTGCTTGCCTCTGGGTTCACACCAAATGGGATCTACAACCTCATCATCATCCTCTCTGTTCTCTCATTGCTCGCCTTGAAAGTCACCCTCCTCCTCTTCCTCCCCTGACAACACAGTACAGTCTGCATATGCATCAGGTATCTGAGTCTCATCAGGATCAACTCCCCCACGGGGGTTAACATCTAGTGATGAGGGTCAGGATTCTGCTTAAACCCTACTTTGTCCTGCCCCAGATCCAACCAAAAAAAGGTTTGGTCATCGGTGCAGATACTTTCCTCCTCTTGAGTCTGTGAATCTTTGAAGCAGACCTCTGATGCCCATGGCATAGAATGTGTGAACATCTCTACATACTCGCCCATCTGTGGTTCCCTACAGTCAGTTGGGCAGTTGGAGAGTTGTGATGCAGGGGGAAACAAGGGTAACTGGGGTGCCACCTCCGAAGACTGTACTGTGTGTGATGTTGAGGTGGAGGAAGAGGAGGAGAGGCCACCTGATGCGCCACTTGCAATCCACTGGAGCACATGCTCTTTCTGGCCCTCATCTACAAGGCATACCGCTGTGCGGCTGCCAAAGAAAGGGAGTGCAGTAACAGAAGTTGTCACTTGTCTTTGGATAGGATGTGATGGTGTTGGTTCACTAGAGCTTTCACTAACATTACCACCTACCCCACGTACACCTTGAACACCAAGCCTATTTCACCTTCCACCACGACCTTGCTTTTCCCACTCATGTTTCTCAAATAGTGTGATTGGAGCACACTATTAGCAACTAAAAATTAGATTTCTTACTGTGGACAAGCTCTGGATACAGCTGAATTTCACCACCAGAAAATGTCAAGCTGAGATGTGGCCTGCTGTGTCACATTGGTAACAGAAAAAATTAGATGCTGTTACTATGGACGAGCTCTGCATACAGCTGAATTTCATTGACAGAAAATTACAAGCTGAGATGTGGCCTGCTGTATCTCGGTAGTAACAGAAAAAAAAAGATTTTTTTTATTGTGGACGAGCTATGCATACAGATGAATTTCACTGGCAGAAAATTACAAGCTGAGATGTGGCCTGCTGTATCACATTAGTAACAGAAAAAAATAGATTTTTTTTACTGTGGACGAGGTCTGCATACAGCTGAATTTTACTTCCAGAAAATTATAAGCTGAGATGTGGCCTGCTGTATGTATCCAAAGTTAATGATGAGCAAGCACTAAAATGCTCAGGTACTCGTTGCTTGGGTCGAGCAAATTGGAATGCTCGAGTGCTCGGTCTGAGTAACAAGCCCAATGTAAGTCTATGGGAAACGCAAGCATTTTTACGGCACCCCCCTCTCCCCCGGTGGTCTGCAGAGGGCCTAAAAATTGCCCAAATCAATGGGAACAGTGCTCTGACTCCCAGGTCATTGCTGTCAACAATATTGTCAGAGGTATTGCGCCACTTTTACGCACTCACAATAAAACATACAAAAACATAACCAAAATGGATTTTTCTGGGAAAAATGTTAAGGAACATTCTCTACAGGGTAATGATTATACCAATCATTACCCTGGATAGAATGTTCCTTAACATTTTTCCCAGAAAAATCCATTTTGGTTTCGGCAAAATAAATAGCCAGAAACAAAAATGCTCCTCCACACCTTGGACTATTGACGCGCCCCCTAGGACTGTGGGGTACGCACCACCGGTTCGGTCTGTTCCTTGGGATAGTCACGGGGGCTTGACCCGGTCCGGGGCCCTAGGTGGTCATTAAAAAGCAAGGACAGTTTGTTTAGGGGAAAAGTTTCGTGACGCCACCAGTGGTATGCGGCTATAGGTGGCTGCTGCTGCTGAAAGAGACCGCTGGGGCCGTTGGTGACGCAGCTCTGATGGATTTGCTACCCACTGGTAGAGCGGGGCCCAAGGGCTACCGTTACGGTTTATGTAGAGGGCTGTGGATGTTGGGGTGCAGGACTGAGGGTGCAGATAATGACCAGACGACACAAGAATGGCGGTTTCCTCTACCTTTACTTGAGTTTTGATGGTGTAGACCAGGGCACTGGTAACAGAAGGTAATCCAGGCAGCCTAGAAGCAATTTGGGGATCCACCTCACCAGGTGGAGTTGTAGGCCTTCCTTCTGCGCTGTCTTCTTTTGCTCTGCTGCCTAAAGCTATGCTGTGGCCCTCTTTCCTGAGCAATCGTTTAATCCTCGCCCATATGGCAGGCAGCTCGAGCCTTTTTCAGGCGTTGCTCCTTCGTGGCGGCTCCGGGCTCTAATTGCTGCTCAGTCGCCGGGTTTTTTGTGGGGCCAGGAGACCTGCAGTCTCCTGCCCTTCGGATTTAGCTGCCGGGACTTCAGTACCGTAACAACCATGGACTTCGGGGTCCGGTTTCTCGCGCTTTTCTCTGGGACGAGCTTGGTCCCAGCTCCATTCCCCAAGTTCTCTCTCGTTGTTCTCCTGTCTCCAACTGACTTTTCTCACTCCAACTGACTTTTCTAAACCCCGCCTCCAAGCTCCAATTTAAAGGGGAAGCTCCCCTGAAACTGGGTTACAGCTCCCCCTTCTGGTCTGGAGCCAGGAAAATGTGATGGATGCTGGTGTTACCTGATAAGGGGACCTCTCCTTCCATCCAGGCATGGCATCACCCCCTGTGAGGGAGGTAATGCCAATGTGGCAACCAAACTACTGGGGTGCCACATTATGTTCACACGTAGCGTTTTTGATGCATTTTTGCACTTTTGCATTGCTTTCAACGGTGAAAACTACATTCACCGGTAAATGTAATTTTAACATTTTACTACCTTATCTTGCCATGTGGTGTGTGAGACATGATCAGACACATGCTGTTTCATTTATGAGGGAGGGACTCTGAAAGTCACAAACACTATGTTTATAGGGCTATCAGGCGGCCCTTACTATTCTTAAAGGACCAGCAGTTGGCTATGCTTTGTTGTTCCCATTATTAAAGAGTGGGTCTCCTATACTGTTATTGCGTATGCAGTGACTGCAAGGGCTGCCAAAAATGTGGACTCACCCCAATACCCCTTTGAAGAGACATAGAGGAGGGCCCCAGTAAAAAAAATGTTCCCATTTTAAAGGAGTGTGTCTTCTATAGTGGTAATGCCCATGCACTGACTGCAAGGGCTGCCAAAATTTGGGAAAAACCTCAATAACAATTTAAAGACACATAGAGGTGGGCCTCATAAATGACATGTTCCCATTAGAAAGGAGAGGGTCTGCTATACAGTTATAGGGTATGCAGTGAGTCCAACGGCTGCCAAAATTTAGGAAAAACCCGATACCAATTTAAAGACACATAGAGCTGGGCCACAGTAACGACATGTTCCATTAGAAAAGAGCGGGTCTGTTATACAGTTATAGGGTATGCAGTGAGTCCAAAGGTTGCCTAAATTTATGAAGTTAACCATTAATAATTTAAAGACATATAGAGCTGGGCCACAGTAACGACATGTTCCCATTAAAAAGGAGTGGATCTCACATAATGTATTGCTTATGCAGTGGCTGCAACGGTTGCCAAAAATTTGGAGGAACTCCAATGCCCTTGCAAGAGACATAGAGGTAGGAGGGCCTCCTGAAAACAATGTTCCCAATATTAGGAAGTGTGTCTCTCATACTGTTTGCCTATGTAGTGAATGCAATGGCTGCCAAAAATTTGGAGGAACTCCAATGCCCCTTGCAAGAGACGTAGAGGTCAGAGGGCCTCCTGAAAACAATGTCCCCATTATTAGAAAGTGTGTCCCACATACTGATTTCCTATGCAGTGAATGTAACAGCAGAAAAAAATTTGGAGGAACTCCAATGCCCCTTGCAAGAGATGTAGAGGTAGGAGGGCCTCCTGAAAACAAAGTTCCCATTATTTGAAAGTGTGTCCCCCCATACTGATTTCCTATGCAGTGAATGCAACAGCTTCAAAAAATTTGGAGTAACTCCAATGCCCCTTGCAAGAGATGTAGAGGTTGGAAGGCCTCCTGAAAACAATGTTCCCATTATTTGGAAGTGGGTCTCCCATACTGTTTCCTTTGTAGTGAATGCAACGGCTGCCAAAAATTTGGAAGAACTCAAATGCCCCTTGCAAGAGACGTAGAGGTTGGAGGGTCTCCTAAAAACAATGTTCCCATTATTAGGATGTGGGTCTCCCATACTGTTAGCTTATGCAGTGAATGCAACAGCTGCCAAAAATTTGGAGGAGATCTAATGCCCCTTGCAAGAGACGTAGAGGTCGGAGGGCCTCCTGAAAACAATGTTACAATTATTTGGAAGTGGGTCTCCCATACTTTTTGCCTATGCAGTGAATGCAACGGCTGCCAAAAATTTGAGGGAACTCCAATGCCCCTTGTAAGAGACGTAGAGGTTGGAGAGCCTCCTGAAAACAATGATGCCATTATTAGAAAGTCGGTCTCCAATACTGTTTGCCTATGCAGTGAATGCAACAGCTGCCAAAAATGTGGAGGAACTCCAATGCCCTTGCAAGAGACTTAAAGGTCGGAGGGCCTCCTGAAAACAATGCTCTCAATATTAGGAAGTGGTCTCCCATACTGTTTGCCTATGCAGTGAATGCAACAGCTGCCAAAAATTTGGAGGAACTCCAATGCCCCTTGCAAGAGACGTAGAGGTCAGAGGGCCTCCTGAAAACAATGTTACCATTATTAGAAAGTGGGTCTCCCATAATAGTTGCCTTTGCAGTGAATGCAACGGCTGCCAAAAATTTGGAAGAACTCAAATGCCCCTTGCATGAGACGTAGAGATAGGAGGGTCTCCTGAAAACAATGTTCCCATTATTAGGAAGTGGGTCTCCCATGCGGTTTGCCTATGCAGTGAATCCACTGATGCCAAAAGTTTGGAGGAACTCCAATGCCCCTTGCAAGAGACGTAGAGGTCAGAGGGCCTCCTGAAAACAATGTTACCATTATTAGAAAGTGGGTCTCCCATAATAGTTGCCTTTGCAGTGAATGCAACGGCTGCCAAAAATTTGGAAGAACTCAAATGCCCCTTGCATGAGACGTAGAGATAGGAGGGTCTCCTGAAAACAATGTTCCCATTATTAGGAAGTGGGTCTCCCATGCGGTTTGCCTATGCAGTGAATCCACAGATGCCAAAAGTTTGGAGGAACTCCAATGCCCCTTGCAAGAGACCTAGAGGTCGGAGGGCATCCTGAAAACAATGTTACCATTATTAGAAAGTGGGTCTCCCATAATAGTTGCCTTTACAGTGAATGCAACGGCTGCCAAAAATTTGGAAGAACTCAAATGTCTCTTGCATGAGACGTAGAGATCGGAGGGTCTCCTGAAAACAATGTTCCCATTATTAGGAAGTGGGTCTCCCATGTGGTTTGCCTATGCAGTGAATCCACTGATGCCAAAAGTTTGGAGGAACTCCAATATCCCATGCAAGAGATGTAGAGGTTGGAGGGCCTCCTGAAAACAATGTTCCCATTATTAGGAAGTGGGTCTCCCATACGGTTTGCCTATGCAGTGAATGCAACAGCTGCCAAAAATTTGGAGGAACTCCAATGCCCCTTGAAAGAGACGTAGAGGTCAGAGGGCCTCCCATTATTAGAAAGTGGGTTCCCCCATACTGTTTCCTATGCAGTGAATGCAATAGCTGCCAAAAATTGGGAGGAACTCCAATGCCCCTTGCTAGAGATGTAGAGGTTCGAGAGCCTCCTGAAAACAATGATCCCATAATTAGGAAGTCGGTCTCCCATACTAGTTGCCTTTGCAGTGAATGCAACAGCTGCCAAAAATTTGGAAGAACTCAAATGCCCCCTGCAAGAGACGTAGAGGTCGGAGGCAGGGGCGTACATAGGAATCATGGGGCCCCATAGCAGAAGCTCTAATTGGGCCCCCCCCAAAAGAAAATGTAAATAATAGTCGGGGTCACCAAAGATCAGAGCTCACAACTTTCCATCATTTACATAGTAATTTTCCTGCTGCTGAAGTCCTAGATCTCTCTTTCATTGCCCCATAAAGTGTGATGCCAATAAAAGGGCCCCACAAACACAGTATGATACCCCCATGGTGAATTCCTCCACATACACAGTATAATGACCCTACTATACCCCACCTCAACTCCCAGGGCAAAGTATGCTGACCCCAACACAGTATGATCCCCCAACTGTGAGCCCCTAGAGCTAGAGAGGATGGTACATAATAAGGGAGGGTGTTATACATGATAAAAGAGGAAACTATATAACTAAGGATGGCGCTATACATAATAAGTGAGTACACTATATACTAAGGGACTGTGCTGTACATAATAAGGCTACATTCCTGCATCTGTGTGCAGTGTCGGTGTGCTGTCCTGTTTTACCGACGCATTGAGCATGTCCTATTCTAATCCTCAAAATCGGATCAGAACAGGACATTCTCTGACCCTCTTAGATCTCATTCTCAGATCCGTGATTTTCATGGATGTGTGAATGGATCTATAAAACTCTACGAGTTCGTAGACCATCCTATAAAAAAATCTGGCAGCACACGGACATTTCACACAAATGTGAGAATGCAGCCTAAGGGATTTTATAGCTAACATTATCACTCCAAGTCACACAGTGCAGATACAGAATAATATTTACATCTAGGCACTTACCGCTTACGTGTCATACGATCAGAGTCGGTTTCTGCTGCTTCTTCTCCATCTGGCCAGACCTTCATGTCCACATCTCCCAGCCACGACTTGTCTTGTAACGATGATCTCCAGCCTAGAAAATAAGAAGGTCACATATATTGTATGCATACATGTGTCTCCCCCGCTCTGCGTCCTCGAATACACATATGTACCCCCCCATTAATATACTTTCAGCCACTTATTAATCAAAATATAAAGTGATAAGCATCACTGTGCCCCCCCATTAACTATAATCTCCACCAGCCAATAATATAAATTATTCAGTCTCTGTGACTCTCCCCAATTAACTGTAAGGCTATGTGCACACGGAAAACATACAAGGCTTCACAGTACAAGCAAAGTGAAACCCCCATAATTGCTCTCTCCCAGTACCCCCATCATTGCTCTCTCCCACCACCTCCATCATTGCTCTCTCTCAGCACCCCCATCATTGCTCTCTCCCAGCACCCCCTGTCATTGCTCTGTCCCAACACCCCCATCATTGCTCTGTCCCAGCACCCCCGTCATTGCTCTGTCCCAGCACCCCCTTCATTGCTCTGTCCCAGCACCCCCGTCATTGCTCTGTCCCAGCACCCCCATCATTGCTCTCTCTCAGCACCCCATCATTGCTCTCTCTCAGCACTGCCATCATTGCTCTGTCCCAGCACCGCCATCATTGCTCTGTCCCAGCACCGCTATCATTGCTCTGTTCCAGCACCGCCATCATTGTTCTGTCCCAGCACCTCCATCATTGCTCTGTCCCAGCACCTCCATCATTGCTCTCTCCCAACACCCCCATCATTGCTCTCTCCCAGCACCCATATCATTGCTCTCTCCCAGCACCCCCATCATTGCTCTCTCCCAGCATCCTCATCATTGCTCTCTCCCAGCACCCCATCATTGCTCTCTCCCAGCACCCCGGTCATTGCTCTCTCCCAGCAACACGTCATTGCTCTCTCCTTCCCCACCATCCCCATCATTGCTCTCCCCAGCCCTATCAGCCCCATTATTGCTCTTCCCAGCACCGTTATTTCTCTCCCCAGCCCCATCATTGCTCTTACCAGCCCCATCATTCCTCTCCCCAGCCCCATCATTGCTCTTCCCAGACCCATCAACCCCATCATTCCTCTCCCCAGCCCCATCATTGCTCTCCCAAGCTCCATCAGCCCCATCATTGCTCTCCCCAGCACCATTATTTCTCTCCCCAGCCCCATCAGCCCCATCATTTCTCTCCCCAGCCCCATCATTGCTCTTCCCAGACCCATCAACCCCATCATTCCTCTCTCCAGCCCCATCATTGCTCTCCCAAGCTCCATCAGCCCCATCATTGCTCTCCCCAGCACCATCATTTCTCTCCCCAGCCCCATCAGCCCCATTATTGCTCTCCCTAGCCCCATCAGCCCCATTATTGCTCTCCCCGACCCCATCCACCCCATCATTCCTCTTCCCGGCCCCATCAGCCCCATTATTGCTCTCCTCAGCCCCATCATTCCTCTCCCCAGCCCCATCAGCCCCATTATTGCTCGCCCCAGCCCCATCATTGCTCTCCCCAACCCTATCAGCCCCATCATTCCTCTCCCCAGCCCCATCATTCCTCTCCCCAGCCCCATCAACTCCATTATTCCTTTCCCCAGCCCCATTATTGCTCACCCCAGCCCCACCATCCCATCATTGTTCTCCCCAGCCCCACTATCCCCATCATTGCTCTCCCCAGCCCCCGTCATTCCTCTCCCCAGCCCCATCATTGCTCTCCCCAGCCCCACCATCCCATTATTCCTCTCCCCAGCCCCATCAACCCCATTATTCCTCTCTCCAGCCCCATCATTCCTCTTCCCAGCCCCATTATTGCTCTTCCAAGCCCCATTATTGCTCTTCCCAGCCCCATTATTACTTTTCCCAGCCCCATCATTCCTCTCCCCAACCCCATCAGCTCCAATATTGCTCTCCCCAGACCAACAACCCCATTATTTTTCTCCCCAGCCCCATCATTCCTCTCCCCAGCCCCATCATTGCTCTCCCCAGCCCCACCATCCCATTATTGCTCTCCCCAGCCCCATCAACCCCATTATTCCTCTCTCCAGCCCCATCATTCCTCTTCCCAGCCCCATTATTGCTCTTCCAAGCCCCAATATTGCTCTTCCCAGCCCCATTATTACTTTTCCCAGCCCCATCATTCCTCTCCCCAACCCAAACAGCCCCAATATTGCTCTCCCCAGCCCAACAACCCCATTATTTCTCTCCCCAGCCCCATCATTCCTCTCCCCAGCCCCATTATTGCTCTCCCCAGCCCCATCAGCTCCATTATTGCTCTTCCCAGCCCATCACTCCTCTCCCCAGCCCCATCACTCCTCTCCTTAGGCCCATCAGCCCCTTTATTGCTCTTCCCAGCCCCATCATTCCTCTCCCCAGCCCCATCAGCCCCATTATTGCTCTTCCCAGCCCCACCATCCCACCATTGCTCTCCCCGACCTCCCCCCCCCCAGCGTTTCAGTAAAAAAAAAAAACAACTTACCTCAGCTCGCTCCTCTGCAGCATCCTCCTGGTTTCCGGCAGCTTTCTTCCTGACCCAGGCGCGCGCTGCATGATGACGTCATCAAGCTGCGTGCGCCTGGGGCATAGAGGAAGCAGAGGACGAACCCTCCAGCTCTGCTGCTATTCTCCTCCTGACAGCAGCAGAGCTCCAGGGATTGCTCACTGACCGCCACGTGCAGGGAGCAGCTGCACCTTGCGGGCCCCTTGGTGAAGCTGCATGGTGGGGATCCGGTGCAGCTGCACCGGCGGCGGTATGTTCACCCCTGAACTGCTATGGGGCCCCCCGACTCACGGGCCCCATAGCAGTCGCATGCTCTGCCGCCATTTGCGGTACGCCACTGGTCAGAGGGTGTCTTGAAAATAATGTTCCCATTATTAGGAAGTGGGTCTCCCATACGGTTTGCCTTAGCAGTGAATGCACGGCTGCCAAAAATTTGGAGGAACTCCAATGCCCCTTGCAAGAGACATAAAAGTCACAGAGCCTCCTGAAAACAATGTTCCCATTATTAGGAAGTGGGTCTCCCATACTGTTTGCCTATGCAGTGAATGCAACAGCTGCCAAAAATGTGGAGGAACTCCAATGCCCCTTGCAAGAGATGTAAAGGTCGGAGGGCCTCCTGAAAACAACGTTCCCAATATTAGGAAGTGGGCTCCCATACTGATTGCCTATGCAGTGAATGCAACAGCTGCCAAAAATTTGGAGGAACCCAATGCCCCTTGAAAGAGACATAGAGGTCGGAGGGCCTCCTGAAAACAATGTTACCATTATTAGAAAGTGGGTCTCCCATAATAGTTGCTTTTGCAGTGAATGCAAGGGCTGCCAAAAATTTGGAAGAACTCAAATGCCCCTTGCAAGAGACGTAGAGATCGGAGAGTCTCCTGA
The DNA here is from genome assembly GCF_046119375.1 of Phyllobates terribilis. Taxonomy (NCBI): domain Eukaryota; kingdom Metazoa; phylum Chordata; class Amphibia; order Anura; family Dendrobatidae; genus Phyllobates; species Phyllobates terribilis. The sequence continues at coordinate 407,031,373 of NW_027362764.1, forward strand.
AAACAATGTTCCCATTATTAGGAAGTGGGTCTCCCATGCGGTTTGCCTATGCAGTGAATCCACTGCTGCCAAAAGTTTGGAGGAACTCCAATGCCCCATGCAAGAGACGTAGAGGTCGGAGGGCCTCCTGAAAACAAAGTTCCCATTATTAGGAAGTGGGTCTCCCATACTGTTTGCCTATGCAGTGAATGCAACAGCTGCCAAAATTTGGAGGAACTCCAATGTCCCTTGCAAGACACGTAGAGGTCGGAGAGCCTGTTGAAAATAATGTTCCCATTATTAGGAAGTGAGTCTCCCATACTGTTTGCCTATGCAGTGAATGCACGGCTGCCAAATATTTGGAGGACTCCAATGCCCCTTGCAAGAGACATAAAAGTTGGAGAACCTCCTGAAAACAATGTTCCCATTATTTGGAAGTGGGTCTCCCATGCTGTTTGCCTATGCAGTGAATGCAACAGCTGCCAAAAATGTGGAGGAACTCCTATGCGCTTGCAAGAGACGTAAAGGTCGGAGAGCCTCCTGAAAACAATGTTCCCAATATTAGGAAGTGGTCTCCAAAACTGTTTACCTATGCAGTGAATGCAACGGCTGCCAAAAATGTGGAGGAACTCCAATGCCCCTTGCAAGAGATGTAGAGGTCGGAGGGCCTCCTGAAAACAATGTTCTCATTATTAGAAAGTGGGTCTCCCATACTGTTTGCCTATGCAGTGAATGCAACAGCTGCCAAAAATTTGGAGGAACCCAATGCCCCTTGCAAGAGATGTAGAGGTCGGAGGGCCTCCTGAAAACAATGTTCTCATTATTAGAAAGTGGGTCTCCCATACTGTTTGCCTATGCAGTGAATGCAACAGCTGCCAAAAATTTGGAGGAACCCAATGCCCCTTGCAAGAGACGTAGAGGTCGGAGGGCCTCCTGAAAACAATGTTACCATTATTAGAAAGTGGGTCTCCCATAATAGTTGCCTTTGCAGTGAATGCAACTTCTGCCAAAAATGTGGAGTAACCCAATGCCCCTTGCAAGAGACGTAGAGGTCGGAGGGCCTCCTGAAAACAATGTTACCATTATTAGAATGTGGGTCTCCCATAATAGTTGCCTTTGCAGTGAATGCAAGGGCTGCCAAAAAATTTGGAAAAACTCAAATACCCCTTGCAAGAGACGTAGAGATTGGAGGGTCTCCTGAAAACAATGTTCCCATTATTAGGAAGTGGGTCTCCCATGCGGTTTGCCTATGCAGTGATTCCACTGCTGCCAAAAGTTTGGAGGAACTCCAATGCCCCTTGCAAGAGACGTAGAGGTCGGAGAGCCTCCTGAAAACCATGTTCCCATTATTAGAAAGTGGGTCCCCCATACTGGTTGCCTATGCAGTGAATGCAACAGCTGCCAAAAATTTAGAGGAACCCCATGCCCCTTGCAAGAGACGTAGAGGTCGGAGTGCCTCCTGAAAACAATGTTACCATTATTAGAAAGTGGGTCTCCCATAATAGTTGCCTTTGCAGTGAATGCAACGGCTGCCAAAAATTTGGAAGAACTCCAATGCCCCTTGCAAAAGACGTAGAGGTCGGAGGGCCTCCTGAAAACAATGTTCCCATTATTAGGAAGTAGGTCTCCCATACGGTTTGCCTATGCAGTGAATGCAACAGCTGGAAAAAATTTGGAGGAACTCCAATGCCCACTTGCAAGAGATGTAGGGGTTGGAAAGCCTCCTGAAAACAATGCTGTCATTATTAGGAAATGGGTCTCCCATACTGTTTGCCTATGCAGTGAATGCAACAGCTGCCAAAAATGTGGAGGAACTCCAATGCCCCTTGCAGTGTGTCATCTCACTGACGACACACTGGGTTAACATAGTAGAAGCCGGGACCCAGTCGGACCTTGGGACGGAACACGTCCTCCCGACGCCAAGCATTGCGGGCCCTAGGTCAATCAGGGTTGCCCCAGCGGTCTACAGTTTCTGCACCTCATCCTCCTCAGCCTCCTCCTCCTCTTCAGCCTCCATCTACGAAATGACCACATCAGTCACAAGCTGGAAGCACTGCAGCACTGCCTCGGCCAAGTGGCAACAGGCTGTGCTGAAGCTAATATGCTTAGGTGACAAACCGCACAATGCTGAAGAGTTGTGGACAGCTCTAATAGCGCAGGCAGATCTGTGGCTTACACTGTTGAACCTACAGCCAGGCATGGTCGTGTGTGACAATGGCCGGAACCTGATGGTGGCTCTGAGGAGAGGCGAGCTCACACACGTACCATGCCTGGCCCATGTGCTTAACCTCATGGTTCAGCGGTTTCTAAAATCCTACCCAGAGCTGCCAGATCTGCTTGTTAAAGTACGCCGCCTGTGTGCCCATTTTAGAAAGTCAGCTACAGCTTCTGCCGCCCTTGCCGTGTTTCAGCAGCGTGTGCAGCTTCCGGCTCACAGACTGGTGTGTGATGTCCCCACGCGTTGGAACTCTACACTTCAGATTTTGGGAAGGATTTGGGAGCAGAAGAGCGCAGTTGTTGAGTACCAGCATCAACAAGACTGTCGGTATTCAGTTCAGACTCCACACATAAGACTTCAGGAGTGGACATGGATGTGAGACATATGTACCATCCTCTAAAACTTTGAGGACTCCACCAAGATGGTGAGCGGCGATGACGTCATAATTAGCGTCACCATCCCGCTTCTCTGTCTTCTGAAATGCTCTCTGCTCTCAATCGAAGAGGATGCATTGCAGGCGGAGCACGATGAGATGGAGCAAGGAACCATACAGAGTGATTACACACAGCCAAGCCTCATCTCATCCCAACGTGGATTGGGTGACAATGAGGAACAGGAGGAGGAGGAAGGACAGGAGCTAGTTTCATGCACTATAGACTGTACTACTTGCACAGCTGTCATAACGTCGGTTCAGCGTGGATGACCAGAGGACAGAGAGGAGGAGGAGGAGAAGGAGGAGGAGAGCATGGTCAGTCATCCTCTTGGTGAGGACACGGAAGCTTTGCCTGTTAGTAGTCTGGCACGCATGGCTGAGTTTACGTTACGCTGTCTTTCACATGACCTTCGCGTTCTCAAAATTTTGGGTGGCAGTCATTACTGGTTGGTGACACTTCTAGACCCACGCAAAAAGGAGAACTTTATATCTCTTATTCCCGAGGCGGATAGGTCTACAAAAATGGGTCTGTTCCAGAAGCCCTTGTTGCGGAACTATTTGTTGGACAACCAAGGAGTACAGCGAGAGAGACACAACTTCAATCCAGCAGAGGCAGGGGAGCACTGTCAAAGTTCTGGGAGAGTTTTCTCACACCCTCCCATCGCACAAGCTATGAGGCGTGGGGTACTCTCACAAGGAGAGCAAAGTTTTGGAAGATGCTGTGGGAGTACCTTGCCGACCGTACCAACGTCCTCCGTGATTCCTCTGTGCCTTATAATTATTGGGTATCCAAGCTGTATACGTGGAATGAACTGGCTCTCTATGCCTTGGAGGTCCTGGCCTGCCCTGCTGCCAGCGTTTTATCAGAGCGGGTTTTTAGTACCGCTGGTGGAATTATAACTGATAAGCGCATCCGCCTGTCAACTGAAAACGCAGACAGGCTGACTCATAAAAATGAGCAAGGGCTGGATTGGGCCAGACTTCTCAACACCACCGAATGATAGCAGCATAACATAAACTCAAATCCAGTGTCTTTTCTTGGGAGGTATATTACTATGCACCTTTTCACACCCACACATGGGTATACGCTTCCTGATTTTGGCTATTTGCTCTTGTCCACCTTCTTCTCCTCATCCTCCACTACCACATCACCAGGGTGACCGTGGTCCGTGATGTAACACCCACATAATTTTTTTAAAGGGTGCTTATGATGCCCGTAAAAAATTTTTTTTAGACATTATGTTCATACATACCCCCCAGGGGTAAATGTTTGTCAGCCTATACACTTGTGCATGGGCATTACAAGTATAGGAGGCCCGCTCCTTTCTAATGGGAACATTTTTTTATGAGGCCCTCTTCCACTTCTCTTCCAAGGGGCATTGAAATGCCTCCAAATTTTTGGCAGCACTTGCATTCACTGCATAGGCAAACACTTTGGGAGACTCTCTCCTTTCTAATGGGAATTTGTCGTTACTATGGCCCTGCTCTATGTGTCTTTAAATTCTTAGTGGGGTTTTTCCTAAAATTGGTCAGCCGTTGGACTCACAACATACCCTATAACTGTGTAGCAGACTTTTTCCTTTCTAATGGGAATTTTTCGAAACTGTGGCCCTGCTCTATGTGTCTTTAAATTCTTAGTGGGGTTTTTCCTAAAATAGGTCAGCCGTTGGACTCACTGCATACCCTATAACTGTATAACAGACCCTCTCCTTTCTAATGGGAACATGTCGTACTTGTTACTGTGGCCCTGCTCTATGTGTCTTTAAATTCTTAGTGGGGCTTTTCCTAAAATTGTTCAGCCATTGGACTCACTGCATACCCTATAACTGTATAGCAGAGCCTCTCCTTTCTAATGGGAACATGTCATACTTGTTACTGTGGCCCTGCTCTATGTGTCTTTAAATTCTTAGTGGGGTTTTTCCTAAAATTGGTCAGCCGTTGGACTCACTGCATACCCTATAACTGTATAGAAGACTCTCTCCTTTCTAATGGGAATTTGTCATTACTGTGGCCCTGCTCTGTGTGTCTTTAAATTCTTAGTGGGGTTTTTCCTAAAATTGTGCAGCCATTGGACTCACTGCATACCCTATAACTGTATAGAAGACGCTCTCCTTTCTAATGGGAATTTGTCGTTACTGTGGCCCTGCTCTATGTGTCTTTAAATTCTTAGTGGGGTTTTTCCTAAAACTGGTCAGCCGTTGGACTCACTGCATACCCTATAACTGTATAGCAGACTCTCTCCTTTCTAATGGGAATTTGTCGTTACTGTGGCCCTGCTCTATGTGTCTTTAAATTCTTAGTGGGGTTTTTCCCAAATTTTGGCAGCCCTTGCAGTCACAGCATGGGCATTACCACTATAGGAGACACACTCCTTTACAATGGGAACATTTTTTTTTACTGAGACCCTCCTTCATGTCTCTTCAAAGGGGTATTGGGTTGCTTCCAAATTTTTGGCAGCCCTTGCAGTCACTGGATACGCAATAACAGCATAGGAGACCCACTTGTTAATAATGGGAACAACAAAGCATAGCGGGCTGATGGCTCTCTAACAATAGCTAGGGCCAACTGCTGGCCTTTTAATAATAGTAAGGGCCGTCTGATGGCCCTATAAAAATAGGCTGAATGAATTTCAGAGTCCCTCCATCATAAATAAAACAGGATGTGTCTGATGATGTGTCACACACCACATTTCCAGATAAGGTTGTAAAATGTTAAAATGACATTTCCCAGTGAATGCATTTGTCTTAAAAAATAACGTAAAAAACAAAACAATAGGATTAGTGTTGAGCGAGCATGCTCGACACTGCTCGGTACTCGCCCGAGCATCTCACTACTCGGGATGTTCGGCGAGCACAGAGCATTTTCGGGTTACTCGGGCGGGAGCTCAGGTCTCCGCCCTGCATGTTTGGCGCTCTTTACAGAGCCAATGAACATGCAGGGATTGCCAGCCAGTCACTGTAATGCCGCAGCCATGTTGGATGTGGGCATTACAGTGATTGGCTGGCCGCACAGCGTCACCTCGAGTATTTAAAACCGGGCGCCGCCATCTTGGACACAGCCGCTGCGGATCAGACAGTGTAGGGAGAGTGCTGCTGAGCTAGGGAGAGATTTATACTGCAAAATAGGCAGTGTAGGGTCTCTAAAGCCTGCAAAATAAAACAAACAATCCTTTTGAGGACTAATATCCATCCCAGATATCAGGCAGGCAGGCTGTATAGGAGACGTAGTGGTTATACCAACAAACACTGCATTACAGTCCTGTGTGCTGCTGCTGCTCAAATTGCTAGACTTAGCTCCAGGTCTCAGGGGCCAGGGAAAATCCTTTTTTTTTCATCTAAATCCTCTTTTTTTTTTTTTTTTTCCTCAGTCAGACTGTACAATTACCCGTCTTATTTACCGATTGGTATCCCCCACCTCCCCCCCAAAAAAATTGAGTGTGTCTGTGAGTGTTCAGACACCAATATATCTGTTTAAAAGAGTCTGGTGTAGGCCAGAGAACTAGAACTGTGGTTTTGCAGTTCCACGGTTCAAATCTCTGTATTATCCACCTTTTTGCCTTTTTTTACATAAAAAAAAAACATTTTGAGTGTCTCGCTGACTGTTCAGACACAAATATATCTGTTTAAAAGAGTCTGGTGTATGCCAGAGAACTAGAACTGTGGTTTTCCTCTTCCACGGTTCAAATCTCCTTTTTATTACCCTTTTGCCATTGACAGTGCGAGTGTAAGCTATTTTACTTCATTTACAATGGGCAAGGTGTGTGGCAAGGGACGTGGAACTGGACGTTCTGGTGATGGTGCGTGCAGAGGACGGGGCCGTGGCCAAGGTGAAAATGTGCCACAACCAACAGCCACATCTTCTCGCTCCCAGTTCTTGACCGAATTACTAGGGAAGCACACAACAGCACCACTATTGCGAACTGATCAGTGTGAACAGGTTATTAATTGGATAGAAGATAATACTTCCAGTCACCTGGGCACCACCACCTCCGGTCTGTCTTCCACACGATCAAGTGTTAGTAGCCCTGAGTCTCGACTGCATATTCCTCCTCACCCTGATGCTCCTTCCTCCCACCATGCCGAGTGTCGTCAGACAGCAACTGATCCCACACTTGGACACTCTGAAGAGCTGTTCACTGGTCCATTTCCATATTTGGGCCCCTCGCCTGCTCCGCTTGAAGTGGTGGAAGAGGAGATCCCATGTAGCGATGGTCAAATATTTGAACAGCCACGGCCACAGGAAGGCGATGCTGGCAATTTGTCACAAGAGGTGGACGATGACGAGACACATTTGCCACGAAGTGAGGAGGAGGACCGTGGTGCTGAAGTGGAAGAGGGGGAGGTGGTGGATGATTTAGTAACTGACCCAACGTGGCAGGAGGACATGCAGAGCGAGGCCAGCAGCACATGGAGGGAGGGAGGGAGAGTACCCCAACAGGCAGGAAGAAGCAGTGTGGTTGTCGCAGACAGAAGGCGGGCAACCGTTCCCCGTAACACCAACACGAGGGATGTTGCCAGTACAACCTGTAGGTCTTCCAGAGTCTGGAATTTTTTTAAAGACTCGGCTGATAACCCCAAAAAGGCCATTTGTACCACCTGCCAGGCCAGCATCAGCAGGGGTGACAAAACTACCAGCCTGACCACCACCAGCATGATCAGGCACATGGCAGCAAAGCACCCGACTTTGTGGGGCGAACCCCAGGGACCACGACCAGTGTCAGCGGGTGTCACCACTGCTTCTTCCGCTGTTGTGCGTGTAAGAGAACTCCCTGTTGTGAGTGCAAGGCAATCTTCTGTCCATACTGCATGCAAAGATGCCCCCTCCTCTCAGTCTTCACTTGTTATGGCAGTTTCTCAAGAAACAGCATCAACGTCCACGTCCACATCCCACGGCAGCGTTAAATTGTCCATATCGCTAACCTTTGAACGAAAGCGCAAATTCGCAGCCAACGCCCCACAGGCAACAGTCCTAAATTCACACATTTCACGACTGCTTGAGTTGGAAATGCTGCATTTTAGGCTGATGGAGACGGAATCCTTCCGCAACCTTATGGCGGTGGCCGTCCCTCGGTACTCGGTCCCCAGCCGACACTATTTTGCCCGGTGTGCCATCCCCTCACTACACAAGCACGTGTCCCAAAACATCTGCCGTGCCCTCAACAACGCAGTTACTGGGAGAGTCCACCTGACAACAGACACGTGGACAACTGCTTGTGGCCAGGGACGGTACATCTCCCTGACGGCACACTGGGTAAACATAGTGGAAGCCGGGACCCAGTCGGACCTTGGGACGGAACACATCCACCCCACACCGAGGATTGCGGGCCCTGTGTCTGTCAGAGTTGCCCCCACAGTGTACAGCTCCTGCGCATCATCCTCCTCCTCCTCCTCATGTTCAGCCTCCATCTCAGATATCACCACATCAGTTACAAGCTGGAAACACTGCAGTACTGCCTCAGCCAAGCGGCAACAGGCTGTGCTGAAACTCATAAGCTTAGGTGATAAACCTCACACTGCTTGTGAGTTGTGGACAGCTGTGAAAGAGCAGGCAGATCTGTGGCTGAAACCGCTGAACCTACATCCAGGCATGGTCGTGTGTGACAATGGCAGTAACCTGGTGGCGGCTCTGAGGCGAGGCGAGATCACACACGTACCATGCCTGGCTCATGTGCTTAACCTCGTGGTTCAGCAGTTTCTTAAATCGTACCCCGAGTTGCCAGCTTCCGCAGCCCTTGCTGTGTTGCAGCAGCATTTGCTGCTTCTGGCACACCGACTGGTGTGTGAATTCCCCACATGTTGGAACTCTACCCTCCACATGTTGCAAAGGATTTGTGAGCAGAAGAGAGCAGTTGTGGAGTACCAGCTGCTACAAGGCCATCGATATTCAGGTCAGACTCCACACATAAGACCTCAGGAGTGGACCTGGATGTCTGACATATGTATCATCCTGACAAACTTTGAGGAGTCCACCAAAATGGTGAGTGGCGATGGCGCCATCATTAGCGTCAGCATCCCACTTGTCTGTCTTTTGCAACGCGCTCTGCAGGGAATTAAAGAGGAGGCATTGCAGCCAGAGTATGATGAGATGGATCAAGAAGCCTTAGCGGGTGATTACACACAGCCCAGCCTCATCTCATCACAACGTGCATTGGGGGACAATGAGGGAGAGGAGGAGGAGAGCATGGTCAGTCGTCATCTTGGTGAGGACACGGAAGTCTTGCCCGTTACCAGTCTGGCACGCATGGCTGACTTTATGTTAGGCTGCCTTAACCGTGACCCTCGCGTTGTCAAAATGTTGGGTGACAGTCATTACTGGTTGGTGAGACTTTTAGACCCCCGCTACAAGGAGAACTTTCACTCTCTTATTCCTGAGGTGGAGAGGTCTACAAAAATGGGGCAGTACCAGAAGGCCCTTGCTGCAGAACTGTTAAAAAAATTCCCATCTGAACACGCTAGCGGCAGAGGTCACAGTTCGTTGCCCAACCAAGGCGTACAGGCGACAGAGACGCAACTCCAATCCAGCAGAGGCAGGGGAACACTGTCAATGTTCTGGGACAGTTTTCTGAGACCCGCCCAGCTTACAGGCCCTGAGGCGCGGGGTACTCTCACAAGGAGTGGAAAGTTTCAAAAGGTGGTGAGGGAGTACCTTGCCGACCATACCAGCATCCTCTGTGATTCCTCTGTGCCTTTTAATTATTGGGTATCCAAGTTGGACACTTGGAATGAACTCGCTCTGTACGACTTGGAGGTCCTGGCCTGCCCTGCCGCTAGCATGTTATCGGAGTGTGTTTTTAGTGCCGCTGGGGGAATTATAGCTGATAAGCACACTCGCCTGTCAACTGACAATGCTGACAAGCTGACCCTTATCAAAATGAACAAGGGCTGGATTGGGCCAGACTTCTCATCACCACCAAATGACAGCAGAGTAACATAAAGTCAAATCCACTGTGTTATTTCGGGAGGTGTATTCCCATGCACCACTTCACACCCACACATGGGTATACGCTTCCTCATTTCGGCTGTTTTTTGCTCTTCTCCTTATCCTCAGCCTCCACCACCACTATACCACCAGGGTAACTGTGGTCCGTGTTGCCAGCATTGCAAGTTCCTCCGTCCTAATTTTTGGCAGCTTTTGCTTGGAAGGCATATGTAAAGGCTATGGGAGACCGACTTCCCAATAATGGGAATAATGTTTTTATTATGCTGTACTGCATGGCTCTTGTAAGGGGCATTAAAATCGTCTTGTGAAGCTACTGTGACCTCCACGTCTCTTCCAAGGGGCATTAAAACCGTCTTGTTAAACCACTCTGAACTCCACGTCTCTTCCAAGGGGCATTAAAATCGTCTTATTAAGCTACTGTGACCTCCACGTCTCTTCCACGGGGCATTGATATTGTCTTTTTATTCCACTGTAACCTCCACCACTCTTCCAAGGGGCATTGATATTGTCTTTTTATTCCACTGCAACCTCCACCACTCTTCCAAGGGTCATTGAAATGTTGTTTTTAATTACCTCTAACCTCCTCGACTCTTCCAACGGGCATTGCATTTCCTCCTAATTTTAGTCAGCTTTTGCTTTTCACTGCATAGGCGAACACTAAGGGAGACCCACTCCCAATAAGGGGTAGACGGTTTTTAGTATGCTGTAATCCACGTCTGTTTCAAGGGGCATTGCAGTTCCTCATAATTTTTGGAAAGCCTTCCATTCACTGCTTAGGCCAACAGTGTACAGGAGACCCAGTTGCTATAAATGGAAAAAACGGTTTAGTTAAGGCCCTCTGACCTCCATGTCACTTCCAAGTGGCATTGGAGTGCCTCGAAATTTTTGGTAGGCATTGCACTCACTGTATGCCCTATAACTGTGTAGCCCAACCGCTCCTTTTGGTACAGAAACATATCCTACAAGACATGTGTGGTTGACTGGCCTGATATTGATGTGAATGGTCCCTGTTCCTCCTGCTCTTTCTCCTTTGCCACGACCTCATCCATCATTCATCACCTGAAGCTTTTTTTTAACAGGAGTCATAGAACTGGGATAGTAGCAGGAAAACATCCAGCAATCCTCGGAGGAGGTAGGATATGCGCCAAAACGCTGACCACCTCAGGCCTAGCCGCTACTACATACATGCACTTGCATATCAAGGAACAGAAAGCTAAGGAGATAGATGGCCTCATGATCATGAATAATTTACTCGTTGTATAGGAGGCCGACCACTGCTGCTGTCTACCTTCTGAACTTTGTGTTGAAGCCTGATTGACCCAGGACCTGCAATCCTCTATGTCTGGAGGACGTGTTGCATCCCAGTGTCCAACTGTGTCCCAGCTTCCACAATATTAACCCAGTGTGAAGGCGTCAGTGAAATGGACCATCCCTGACCACATTCACTTGTCCACGTGTTTGTGGTTAGGCTGTCCTTCCCACTAAATGCACTGGGGTGGGCACAGGTAATGTTTTGGTATGCGTGCTTGTGTATAAGGCACACCGGGACAAATAGGGACGGCTGGGGACCGAGTGTGGACACCCGGCCGCCCGGCGGCTGGGGACTGAGTATGGATGCCAGGCCGCCGATGCAGCCATGACATGGTGGCCGGCGTCTGCCTCCACAAGCCTAAAAGGCCTCATTTCAAGTGAAAGCAAGCTAGCATTATGGTATTGAAGCCTGGGGGTGGGTGGGTGGCAGGCTGCTCACTTACGCTTGAATTCCAAGAAAACAAAGCAGATGCTAACTTCTATCATCATCATGCTCTTCACCTTGGCACTCTCAACTCCTCAGAGGGAGAAGCCAGGGCCCAACGGAGGAGTCTGGTTGTCTGGTGGGCTCGTCCAATGCTGCCCTAAAGCAGGCCAGGCTAAGAAAAGTGGGGGAAGGTTACCGTGACAAATAGTGGTGGCTGGGGACTGAGTATGGAGACCTTGCTGCCGAAGCAGCCATGAGGTAGTGGCCAGCTTCGGCCTCCTCCAAACTAAAAGGCCCCATTTCAAGTGCAAGCTAGCAGTATAGTATTGCAGCCTGCAGGTGGGTGGGTGGTTGGCTGCATATTTGCGCTTGCATTGCAAGGAATGGGGGAGGTACAATTGAACACTGCCCTGGGACAAGGACTTGCACGGGGATAGTTGCAAGACTGCATCTTCTGATGCGGCAAGGATCACTTCTGATGGGCACACTTTTAGGCAGTGACCTGGGTATCAGAGATGCTTCCAGGGGTCTTCCCCATGCTGTTCCCATGTCTTTTCAGCACTGTATGCATGAGTCACACAGCACATGGCCAGATATGGTTGTAAAATGTTAAAATGACATTTCCCAGTGAATGCATTTGTCACGGTTGAAAGCAATACAAAAGTGCAAAAACGCATAAAAAATGCTACTTGTGAACATAGCCCAATGTGTGGAGGAGTATTTTTGTTATTGGTTATTTATTTTACCTTATACACAAGTCTTTACCCTGGAAAGAATGTTCCTTAACATATTTCACAGGAAACCAGTTTCAGTTTCGTTTTTGAACGTTTTATTGTGAGCCCGTAAAAGTGGCTTAATACCTATGACCACGTTGTTGAGAGCAGTGACCTGGGGGTCAGAAATGCTTTCTGGGGCGATCCCCATGCTGTCCCTATGTCATTTGAGCACTGTTACTATCGTTTTGGGCACTTTTTAGGCTTTCTACAGACTGCCGGGGGTGCAGCCGCAAAAATGCTCGGGTCTCCCATAGACTAACATTGGGCTCGTTGCTCGGGTCGAGCACCCGAGTATCACGGTGAGCTCGGCCCGAGGAGGGCGTTAAACTAGAAGAAGAGGGGATGGGAAGAAAAACGCCGGACACGAACATGCAACCAGAGAACATACAAATGAAAGATATGAAGTGCGACAAAGAAGGTCCAAGACAAGATGCTTGGAAGGGAGGTAAGAAAATTTCAAATACAATCCACAGGGAGAAGATTGGAACAAAACAAAATTGTGTAAACTGAGTGCTAGCAAATGCCAGGAGCCTGACAAACAAGATGGATGAACTGGAAGCAGAAATATCTACAGGTAACTATGACATAGTGGGAATAACCGAGACACGGTTAGATGAAAGCTATGACTGGGCATTTAACTTACAGGGTTACAGTCTGTTTAGAAGGGATCGAAGAATTCGGAAAGGGGGTGGAGTCTGTCTATATGTAAAGACGTGTCTAAAGCCTACAATACGGGAGGATGTATGGGAGGGAAATGAGGAGGACGAGTCCTTATGAGTGGAGATACATGAGGCAAAAAACAATAATAAAATTATCATAGGAGTCTGTTATAAACCACCAAATATAGCAGAAGCCACGGAAAGTCTATTAATGAGACAAATAGACGAAGTAGCAAAAAATAACGAGGTGATTATTATGGGGGACTTCAACTACCCCGATATAGACTGGGAAACCGAAAGCTGTAGATCTCAGAAAGGAAACAGGTTTCTGTCAATTATCAAAGACAATTATTTGTCACAACTTGTGCAGGAACCAACTAGAGGGACGGCCCTTTTAGACTTAATATTAACTAACAGGCCAGACAGAATAACTGAGGTGCAGGTCGGGGGGCACCTGGGAAATAGTGACCACAACATTATACAATTCCACATGTGCTTCAGTAAGGAGCCCAGCAAGGGAGTCACAAAAACACTGAACTTCAGGAGGGCAAAGTTTGATCAGCTAAGAGATGCCCTTCACCTTAAAGACTGGGATATTATCTTCAGTAATAGGAGCACGGATAGAAAATGGGAAATTTTCAAAACAGTCCTACATAGTCACTGTAGAAGGTACATACCTTATGGGAATAAAAGGGCTAGGAATAGGAGGAAGCCAATGTGGCTAAATAAGGAAGTCAAGAGGGCAATGAAAAACAAAAAAAGGGCTTTCGGTAAACTTAAACAAGAAGGCAGCGAGGAAGCGCTAATATCTTATAGGGAAAAAAACAAAATCTGTAAGAAACAAATAAGAATAGCAAAAGAGGAGACAGAGAGACTAATTGCCAAGGAAAGTAAAACGAATCCCAAACTGTTCTTTAACTATATAAACAGTAAAAGGATTAAAACTGATGGAGTTGGCCCATTGAAAAATAACCTGGGTAAAATCATAGAGGGCGATGAGGGTAAAGCAAACCTACTCAATAGCTTCTTCTCCACTGTTTTCACAAAAGAAAACAATTTATCGGAGGAAATGCAGAGTGATAAAGTAAACCCTCCACTAAATATCACCCACCTAACCCAGGAGGAAGTTCAGAAACGCCTAAATAATATCAAAATAGACAAGTCACCAGGCCCAGATGGCATACACCCCCGGGTACTAAAAGAATTAAGTAATGTGATAGACAGGCCGCTGTATCTTATATTCAAGCACTCTTTATGGACAGGGACTGTCCCACTTGACTGGCGCCAAGCAAATGTGGTACCAATATTCAAAAAGGGGTTTAAAAGTGACCCTGGGAACTATAGACCAGTCAGCTTAACGTCTGTTGTGGGTAAATTGTTTGAAGGATTTCTTAGAGATGCTATTGTAGAATATCTTAATAATAATTACTGTCTAACTCCATATCAACATGGATTCATGAGGGATCGCTCCTGCCAAACAAACCTGATCGCCTTCTACGAGGAGGTGAGCTCACAGCTGGACCGGGGAGAGTCAGTGGATGTTGTATACCTTGACTTCTCCAAAGCGTTTGATACCATGCCACACAAAAGGTTGGTATATAAAATGAGAATGCTTGGTCTGGGGGATAATGTGTGCAAGTGGGTAAATAGCTGGCTGAGTGATAGAAAGCAGAGGGTGGTTATCAATGGAGTAAGCTCAGGGTGTGTCAGGGTTACTAGCGGGGTGCCTCAAGGGTCTGTCTTGGGCCCTATATTATTTAATATATTTATTAATGATCTATTGAAAGGGTTGCATAGTAAAATAGCAATATTTGCAGATGATACTAAACTTTGTAAAGTAGTTAATACAGATGAGGATAGGGCACAGCTACAGGAGGATTTAGATAAATTGGGGAGTTGGGCCAAAAAATGGCAAATGGGGTTCAATGCCGATAAATGTAAGGTCATGCACATGGGAAAGAAAAACAGCAGTCACCCATACATATTAAATGGGAAACCGTTGGGGAAATCTGACATGGAGAAGGACCTGGGCGTCTTGGTTAATAGCAAATTAAATTGGAGTGCCCAGTGTCAGGCAGCAGCTGCGAAGGCAAATAGAGTCATGGCATGCATCAGAAGAGGAATAGGGGCATAGATGAGAACATTGTTCTTCCTCTGTATAAAGCGCTGGTAAGGCCGCACTTAGAATATTGTGCACAGTTCTGGGCTCCGGTGCTCAGGAAAGACATATTGGAGCTAGAGAGGGTACAAAGGAGGGCGACTAAGGTAATAAAGGGAATGGAGGGACAAGAATACCCAGAGATGTTGTCAAAATTAGGCCTATTTACGTTGGAAAAGAGAAGGCTTAGGGGAGACCTCATAAACATGTATAAATACATCAGGGGGCAGTACAGAGATCTCTCCCATGACCTGTTTATACCAAGGATGGTGACAAAGACGAGGGGGCACACTATGCGCCTGGAGGAAAGGAGGTTCCTGCACCAGCATAGAAGGGGATTCTTTACGGTCAGAGCCGTGAGACTCTGGAACTCTCTGGGAGAGGAAGTGGTGATGTCCAACTCACTTAATGAGTTCAAGAGAGGCCTGGACGCCTTTCTTGAGAACAATAAAATTACATGATATGCTTAGTGATAGTTAATTAATCCAGGGATTTAATCTGACTGCCAGATTGGAGTCGGGAAGTGAATTTTTCCTCAATGATGTAAATTGGCCTATACCGCATGGTTTTTTTTTGCCTTCCCCTGGATCAACGCTGCGGAATAACTGCAGTGCACAAGAAATAGGCTGAACTCAATGGACGCTTGTCTTTTTTCGGCCTTATAAACTATGTAACCCGAGCATTTTAGTGCTCGCTCAAAACTAAATAGGATATTTCTTTAGTATAAAAAACAGCGTCACCAATTTAACCTCAATGTAATCACATTGTTCAGCTCCTGCACCTCCTCCTCCATCTTCGAAATGACCACATCAGTCACAAGCTGACAGCACTGCAGCACTGCCTTGGCCAAGCAGCAACAGGCTGTGCTGAAGATAACATGCTTAATGCTTAATTGACAAACCGCCCAGCACTGCAGAGTTTTTGAAAGCTGTAACACAGCAGCCTGATCTGTGGCTCTCACCACTGAACATACAGCCAGGCATGGTCGTGTGTGACAATGGGCGGAACCTAGCGACAGAGAAATGACACCCAGAGTAGATACGGTTTCCCTCTATGCCAGTCCTTTCACCGAGCTAAAGAATATGGCAGTGGTGAAATACAACTCAGCAATTAAAGCTGTGGAGCTGCCCAGAAATCTGGCAGTTTAGTGTTGCGGCCTGTGGTGGGTGGGTGGCTGGCTGCATACTTGCGCTTGCATTCCAAGTAACAGAAAACTAAGCAGATGGTGGCCTCTATCATCACCATGGCCTCACCTCGGCACTATGAACTCTCTTGAAGGAGAAGCCAGGGCCCACTGGAGTAATCTCCGGTTCTCTGGTTGATCCGTCCAACCCTGCCGAGAAGCAGCCCTGGTTAAGAAAAGTGTGGGGGAAGGTTCCCGGACACTCTATGGCTGCTTTTTTAATGCGGATCGGACATGCTTATGAATGTTATTTCTTAAACCGCATTGCAGATCAGGCCATTGTCCAATTCTGTATTCATGAAATTAAATGCGCAAAGAAAGATGTTTGCGTGTCAAAGCACCACCGACAAATGCGAGTTGATGTTTTGGTTGGGCTGCCATTGCTTCTGCAACAAGCTGCATTAGAGGACTTCCTGGGAGAAATGACACCCAGGGTAGATACGGTTTCCCTCTATACCAGTCCTTTCACCGAGCTAAATACAACTCTCAGCAAAAAAAGCTGTGGACTGGCTCTGTACCGTCCCTGGCCACATTCACCTGTCCTAGTGTTTGTGGTTAGGCGGTCCTTCCCAGTAAGTGCACTGGGAAGAGCACGGGTAATGTTGTGGGACCTGTGCTTGTTGAAGGCGGAGACGATACCGGGAGAAATAGTGGCGGCTGGGGACCGAGTATGGACACCCGGCCGCCGCCGGCATGAGGTTGTGAAAAGCTTCCGCCTCCACGAGCCTAAAAGGCCACATTTCAAGTGAAAGCAGTTTTAGAGGACTTCCTGGGAGAAATGACAGCTGGGTAGATATGGTTTCAAAAATCCTTTCACCAAGCTAAAGAATATGGCTGTGGTGAAATACAACTCAGCAAAAAAAGCTGTGGACTGTCTCCGTACTGTCCCTGGCCACATTTACCTGTCCACGTGTTTGTGGTTAGGCGGTCCTTCCCAGTAAGTGCACTGGGGAGGGCAAGGGTAATGTTGTGAGACCTGTGCTTGTGGAAAGCGGAGACGACACCGGGAGATATAGTGGCGGCTGGGGACCGAGTATGAACACCTGGCCGCCGCCGGCTTGAGGTTATGAAAACCTTCCGCCTCCACGAGCCTAAAAGGCCACATTTCAAGTGCAAGCAGCTGTCAAAAAATTGGCAGTATATTATTGCAGCCTCTGGGTGGGTGGCTGACTGCATACTTGCACTTGCATTCCAAGGAATGGGGTAGGGACAACTGAATGCTGCACTGGGACAAGGACGTGGACGGTGATTGTTGCAAGTCTGCAACGACAGGAGCATGGCGGGAGGCATCTTCGCATGCGCCAAGGATCACTTATGATGGGCACACTTTTTGGCAGTGACCTGGGAGTCAGAAATGCTTGGGTCTTCCCCATGCTGTTCCCGTGTCTTTTCACCACTGTATGCATGTGTCTGATGATGTGTCACACACCACATGGCCAAATAAGGTTGTAAAATGTTAAAATGACATTTCCCAGTGAACGCATTTGGTTGAAAGCAATGCAAAAGTGCAAAAACGCATCAAAAACGCTACGTGTGAACATAGCCCAATGTGTGGAGGAGTATTTTTGGTTTTGGTTATTTATTTTGCCTTATATACAAGTCATTACCCTGGAAAGGATGTTCTTTAATATATTTCCCAGGAAAATCCATTTTGGTATTGTTTTTGTATGTTTTATTGTGAGTCCGTAAAAGTGGAGCAATACTCTGACAACATTGTTGACAGCAGTGACCTGGGAGACAGAAATGCTTCCAGGGGTCTTCCCCATGCTGTTCCCATGTTATTTGAGCACTGTTCTCATCAATTTGGGCAATTTTTAGGCCCTCTGCAGACCACCGGGGGGGGGAGGCACCTAAAAAATGCTCGAGTTTCCCATAGACTTACATTGGGCTCGTTGCTCGGGTCGAGCACCCGAGTATTCCAATTTGCTCGACCCGAGCAACGAGTACCCAAGCAATTTAGTCCTCGCTCATCACTACTCTTGGATACTGCCAAGGAAACCTGGGAAGCTGAGGTTACGCCTCACTAGAGTATCATAGAACATGTTGCCCAGACACAGGAAAGAATAGCAAAAGTGATGCGTATCGTGAAGGCGCATCTCCTTCAGGCACAAGAGGCCCAGACAAGGGTCTATAACCAATCAGTGAGGCTGAGACAGTTCAAGCCTGGGGCCCGTGTTCTGGTACTAATCCCCACAGTCGAGAGCAAGTTCCTGGCCAAGTGGCAAGGCGCGTATGAGGTGGTGGAGAAACTCAGCGAAGTTAATTATAAAGTTCACCAGCCAGGCCGAAGAAAGCCACACTAGATATATCATGTAAACGTACTCAAGCCGTGGCGAGATTGTGAACCCGTGGGAGCTCCTTGCCTGGGAGCCAGTCCCGAAGCCAGGTGGAAGATGTCACAATAGCTCAGAAGAAAGAGTGTCGAGAACTGCTGCAGGGAAATCGCGACCTGTTCTCAGAGTTGCCAGGGCATATGCAGGTGGTAGAGCATGATGTGTTAGCAGAGCCACATGTAAGAGTGAACCTGAAGCCCTATAGGATTCCTGAAGCACGCCGGGAGGTGGTCTCAACCGAGGTGAAAAGGATGTTAGACCGCGATGTCATAGAGGAGTCAAAGAGTGTATGGTCGAGTCCCATCATTCTCATGCTAAAACCAAACGGGGAGTGAAGGTCTTGCAATGACTACTACCGGCTGAGGTATCCAAGTGTGACGCATACCAGATGCCCAGCGTCGATGAACTCATCGAGAGACTTGGACCTGGGAGGTATATTACCACCCTCAACCTGACGAAGGGCTACTGGCAGATCTCCATGTCCCAGAGGGCCAAGGAGAAGACGGCTTTTTCAACACCTGATGTATGTTTCCAATACACTTGAATACCTTTCAGACTGCAGGGGGCCCCAGGCACCTACCAGAGGGTCATGGATCAGATCCTAGCCCCATATAAGAAGTATGCCGCAGCCTACCTAGATGACATTGTAGTCTTTAGCCCAGACTGGGCTAGTCATCTTCTACCAAAGGTACAGGCAATTCTGGATGCTCTGAGGAAGGCGGGATTTACTATAAATCAGAAAAAAATTGCCATTGTGAAGGAGGAGGCCAAGTACTTAGGCTATGTCATCGGGAAAGGCAAAATTAGGCCGCAAGTCAATAAAGTCGAGGCAATCCAGAACGGGCCGCAACCGCTCTTAAAGAAGCAGGTGAGAGCGTTTCTTGGAATTGTGGGATATTACCGGTGGTTTATTCCAAATTTTGCCATGATGGCCGTGCCACTTAAAGATCTTCTCAAAGGCACCAAATCAACGATGGCAAAATGGACAGTTGAAACGGAAAAGGCTGAAGCTGGCACTGTGTAAGCAGCCAGTCCTGGTCGCACCAGACCTTTATAAAGAATTTGTGGTCCAGACAGTTGCTTCAGAATTTGGCCTAGGAGCCGTGTTGTCCCAAGAGATAAATGGGGAGGAAGATCCCATCCTGTATATGAGCCGGAAGCTCTCTTCCTGTGAAAAAAAATGCTCTATTGAGAAGCTCTGGAGAGGGACAAAAGCGCACACAAAATAGGGCAATACCGTCTGGCAAAGGGTAGGTATAATCAATGGTAGCACTCACCTAAAGGTGTTGTGTGCAGGCACAACACCTATAAATGCATCAAAAGCTGCTGCTGCCCCATGGCTGGGGGGAATGGTTCTTCCAGAGGTAATGGCAAAAATTGGAAGCTGGCACGTTTAGGCGGGCTGCGCTGCGGGAATGGAGAGGCTTGGGATTTCAAGACGGTTTTTATTAATACCAACGCGTTTCTGCACCGGACCGCAACCTTTCTCAAGGTATAAAAACCAAATGAACAGGACACAACAACTGAAGGCTTTAAGTAGGAGAAAATGGCTCCTAAAAAGCATAAGGAATGCCCCTAAAAGGGGAGGGGAAGGAAGCGAGGAGAAAGAAAAAAAAAAATGGGAAAGGAGAAAAAGAGTGTTGACACAAGGCACAAGGAAGGTAAAGTGGTTAATAAAGTAGAGAAGAAATAAATAAATACATAAATAAATAGAGAAGGGGTGCAGGGAACAAGGTTAACCCTTGATCGAGCAGATTCATATGTAAAATAAAAAAATAAATAATAAAAAAAAGGTGATAAAAAGATATGAATTGTGAGGAGGGAAGATAAACATAAAGAATACAAGAAAGTGAGACAACCGAGATTAGATCTTGTCTCACAGTGGGATAGATTTAACCAAAGTCAGGAGATTTAGGTATGTGGCTATATGAGAATCCAGGGTTAAACTAAGAAGAGAAAAGGAAAAGAGAAAAAAAAAAAAAAGAAAAAAAAAACACAAAAAAACCCCACAAAAAACAACAACAAACAAACACAACTTGGCTTGGAAGTGGAGGAAGAAACTAAGGAAAGTGCTGCAAAATCATTGGCACATTTTACAAAAAGACCCTATACTGGGCCCTCTTATCTCTGACCAACCACGGGTTACTTTCAGACAGGCGCCCACTTTGAGAAATCTAATAGCTCCAAGTTGCCTGAAGACCCTTGGAAGTACCTTGACGCAGCAGACCTTGAGCATGCAGCCCCCTGGCAGCTTTAAATGCAAAGCAAAAAATGTTTGTGCTGCAAATGCATTTTGCACAATACACAATTTTTCAGGTCAAGTAAAACAGGAGAAACCTTCCCTTTAAAAACTTACATGACCTGTCACACTCAAATCATAATCTACCTTATTGAGTGTTAATGTGGCCTGCAGTACGTTGGTAGGACAAAGCAAACTTTACATAAAAGGCTCAATTCACACAGAGCTAACATAGCCAAAGGCTTTATGTATCATGGTCTCTCCAGACATTGGCTGGTGGACTACTCCTATTTAAAGGACCTCCTCCAAAATGGAAGTGCCTGCGCAAGGTTGTTGTTTGTGTGCTAACACTCTCCTCAGGCCTCAGGTTCCAGTGCCTGCCAGTCTGTCTATCAGCCGTGCCCTCCTGCCTGTCTATCAGCCGTGCCCACCTGCCTGTCTATCAGCTGTGCCTGCCAGCCTGTCTTTCAGCTGTGCCCGCCTACCTATCAGCCGTACCCACCAGCCTGTCTATCAGCCATGCCCGCCAGGCTGTCCACCTGCCGTGCCCACTGGCTTGCCTACCCAAATCACTTGTCAGGTTACCTGCTGTGCCCGCCTGCTTGTCTACCGAGATCACCCGTCAGGCTACTTTCTGTGCTCATCCGCTGGACCTGTTAGCCTCAGCCACCTGACCCGTGGGAGTCGCCTGCTCTCACACAAGGTCGGTCCCAGAGTGGCACCTGGTTCTCCTGCCTGGTCCCTCCTTGGTTCACGGAGTCGACTAAGCTGCCGTGTGGCCAGGGTCGGTCTGAGTTGGCACTTAGTTATGCCCCTCTGGTCCCTCCTTGCATCCCAGCACAGAGGTTCCACCACCCGGATCCGTAACAGTTTGCACAGGCCATGGAACCCGGTGGCTCCCAGGCTCCTTCGATCTCAGACTTGTACCAAGAGGTTTATCGCCAGAGATCCCAACAGGATACTATCCTGTCTTATCTGCGGACAGTCACTCCAGCTTGGACGCGCTGTCCACCCCGACTGTGTCCGCCTCTAACCAAGCGGAACCGGCTCCAGCGGCACCTTAACCCAGTGGCGCTGTGGCACCCAGCTTTGGACCCTGCCTTTCTGCGCCTCCACGTTTTGGTGGTGACCCAGTCCTATGTCGGGGCTTCATAAATCAGTGCACGCTGCACTTTGAAATCGTGGCACACTAGTTCACCTCCGACCGGGCCATGGTGGCATTCATCATGTCTCACCTCACCGGAGAGGCATTGGCATGGCTTAACCCTCTGTGGGAGAGAGGGGATCCTCTGGTGTCCAATCTCCAGGCTTTCCTCGCGGCTTGCCAGAAGGTGTTCGATGAGCCCGGACGAAAATATTCTACTGCCTCCTCACTTCTCCGACTCCATCAAGGGAGTCTCTCTGTGGGTCGGTATGCTGTGCATTTCCGAACACTCGCATCTGAACTTGCCTGGAACAATGAAGCCTTGGTGTCCACCTTTTGGGAGGGCCTTTCCAGAGGGATCAAGGATGAACTAGCTGGACGTGACATACCTCCCTCCCTGGACGACCTTATGTCTTTAGCTAGCCGGATTGACATCCGTTTTCTCTAACGCGCTAAGGAGATGACCCGTGAGAGGAAACCTCCAAAGTCCAGTCTCGCAACCTGCACTCCCTCGGGTGTCTTCTCCAGAGTCTACACAAATTAATCAAGATAAGATGGTCAAGTCTTGCCAGGAGACCCGTCGTGCCGAGGGGAGTTGCTTCTATTGTGGCAATATAGAGCATCAGATCCGCTCTTGCCCGGTGAGACCGGGAAACTCCTATGTCTAGGACCGTTCGGAGAGGTCGTCCTAGGCAAGAGTTCTTCCTCTGCTCTTGATTCTGTCCGTTTCCGTTACCAGTGATGACCCGCTTCTTCAAGACTACCCATCTGGATTCTGGAGCCGCTGGGAATCCCATCCAACAGGCCGTTGTGGAGCGTTTTCAGATTCCTACCATATGTCTTGCGGATCCTTTAGCGGTTTCCCCTGTGGATGGAAAGCTTCTCCCTGAGACCATCTTGTTGGTCACTAAGCCGGTAACTCTTCAGGTGGGAATGCTGCACTAGGAAAAGATCTCCTTTCACATGCTGTCTGGTCTCTCTCATCCCCTCTTACTTGGCCTGCCTTGGTTGCAGAGACATGAGCCCGTCCTGAATTGGAGCTTGGGTGAGGTGCTCCGTTGGACGCAGGAATGCCATAAGACCTGTCTGGTTCCGGTTCGTCCTGCTCGACCACCGTCTACTCCGGCTAACTTACCTGGCCTGCCAGCACCCTACTGGTCCTATGCGGATGTCTTTGATAAAAAGGAGGCAGAGACACTACCACCTCATGATTGCCCCATCGACCTAATACCTGGTGCTTCACCTCCTCGCGGGTGAATCTACCCCTTGTCGCTGGCCGAGACCCGTGCCATGTCTGAATACATTGAAGAAAATCTTGCTAGAGGATTTATCCAGAAATCCACCTCTCCGACTGGAGAAGGATTCTTCTTCGTCAAAAAGAAAGACAGCTCTCTTCGTCCTTGTATCGACTATAGGGGCCTAAACCAGATTACCATCAAGAATAAGTACCCCCTGCCTCTCATCTTGGATATGTTTGACCACCTAAAAGGCGCAAAGATCTTCACTAAGCTGGACCTGCGTGGGGCGTACAATCTGGTCTGGATTCGCCAGGGAGACGAGTGGAAGACAGCATTCAACACTCGGGATGGTCACTACGAGTACCGCGTGATGCCCTTCGGTCTCTGTAATGCTCCAGCCGTCTTCCAGGAGTTAGTAAATGATATCTTTCGAGATCTCCTGTATTCCTGCATGGTGGTGTACCTGGACGATATCTTGGTGTTCTCCTTTGATCTGCTCTCTCACCGGAGGGATGTTCGTCAGGTCCTGCTGAGGCTCCGGAAGAATCGCCTGTATGCTAAGTTCGAGAAATGCCTCTTTGAGCAGACCTCCCTGCCGTTTCTGGGGTATATCATCTCTGAGACCGGACTGCGGATGGATCCTGAGAAGGTGTCTGCCGTCTTAAAGTGGCCCCGACCGGAGGGCTTGAAGGCTATTCAGCGGTTTCTGAAATTCGCAAACTATTACCGCCTCTTCATTCCTCATTTCTCCTCCTGGACAACTCCCATCTCTGCTCTTACCCGTAAGAGAGCAAATCCCAGGGCGTGGTCTTCCGAGGCAGAGAATGCCTTTATCTCTCTTAAACAAGCCTTCTCCTCCGCTCCTGTGCTACACTGTCTGGATTGCAATAAACAGTTCTTCCTGGAGGTTGATGCCTCTTCCTCCAGAGTCGGAGTAGTGCTTACCCAGAAATCCTCGTCCGGGCGAATGGTGACCTGCGGCTTCTTTTCCAAACTCTTCTCTCCGTCCGAGCGCAATTACTCCATAGGGGATTGAGAACTGCTGGCCATTAAATTAGGGCTGGAGGAGTGGCGCTACTTGCTTGAGGGGGTTCTGCACCCGGTGGTCATCTACACTGACCATAAAAACCTCGCTTAATTTCAGACCGCCCAAAGACTAAACCCACGTCAGGCCAGATGGTCTTTGTTCTTTGCTCGATTCTGCTTCACTCTCCATTACCGCCCGGCAGACAAGAACGTTAAAGCCGACGCTCTATCCCGCTCTTTTCTGTCTTCCGACCTAGAGGAGGAGCCTCTATACATCATTGACCCCTCCAGAATTATGACTGCTGCTCCATTTGACCTGTCTCATCTACCTCCTGGTAAGACCTTTGTAGCAGCTCAGGATCGGAAAAGGGTTTTACTCTGGGGCCATTCGTCCAAACTGTCTGGCCATGCCGGCCAAAGGAAGACACTTCTGCTCATTGCCAGGCATTATTGGTGGCCCACCCTGTGCAAGGATGTTGCGGATTTTGTCGCGGCTTGTTCCTCTTGTGCCCGTATCAAGATACCTAAACACCTTCCAGCCGGTCGTCTCCTTCCTCTTCCCGTGCCTTCCGCTCCGTGGCAACATATTGCAATGGATTTCATCGCGGATCTTTCTGTATCGGCTGGTTGTACTGTCATTTGGGTGGTCGCCGACCGCTTCTCCAATATGGCTCACTTCCTCCCTCTGCCTGGTATTCCGTCTGCACCTGTACTGGCTAAGGACTTCATCCGTCACATCTTCCGTCTCCACGGCTTACTGCTCCACATTGTCTTGGACCGTGGAGTTCAGTTCACTTCTCGCTTTTGGAGAGCCACGTGCAAGCTGCTGGATGTCTCTTTGGATTTTTCTTCGGCCTATCATCCTCAGTCCAATGGTCAAGTGGAATGTATCAATCAGCTCCTTACCAGTTTTCTTCGGCACTTTGTCAATGCTCACCATAGCGATTGGGTTGAGCTCCTGCCCTGGGCTGAGTTTTCCTATAACAATAATGTGAGTGAGTCTTCTGCTAAGTCTCCGTTTTTTGTGGTCTACGGTCGACACCCCCAGATTCCGTTTCCTGTCTCCTCTTCAGTGGACAATCCTGCCGCGGAGTCTATCGTCAGTGAATTTTCTGCGATTTGGGAAGACACTAGATCTGCGCTTCTTCAGTCCCAGGTTCCAGTGCCCACCAGTCTGTCTGTCAGCCGTGCCTGCCTGCCTGTCTATCAGCCGTGCCCGCCTGCCTGTCTATCAGCCGTGCCCGCCAGCCTGTTTTTCAGCTGTGCCTGCCTGTCTATCAGCCGTGCCCACCAGCCTGTCTATCAGCCATGCCCGCCAGCCTGTCCACCTGCCGTGGCCGATGGCTTGCCTACCCGGATCACCTGTCTGGCTACCTGCTGTGCCCGCCTGCTTGCCTACCCGGATCACCCTTCAGGCTACCTGCCCTGCTCATCCGCTGTACCTGTCAGCCTCAGCCACCTGACACGTGGGAGTTGCCTGCTCTCACACAAGGTTGATCCCAGACTGGCACCTGGTTCTCCTGCCTGGTCCTGCCTTGGTTCACAGAGTCGACTAAGCCGCCGTGTGGCCAGGGTTGGTCCAAGATGGCACTTAGTTACGCCCCTCTGGTCCCTCCTTGAATCCCAGCACAGAGGTTCCACCACCCGGATCCGTAACACTCTGCACATGTTGCAGCGACTGTGCCAGCAGCAACGAGTTCTGATGCAGTATGTCATGACGTATAGGTTGGGACAACGCAGTACGGACTTGGGGCATATCACGTTTGTGGAGTGGGAACAGATTAAGGACCTCTGCACCTTTTGAAATGGCTACTAAACAGGTTAGCGCTGATGATACCATCATCAGCATCTCTATTCCAGTCATATACATGCTGGAGCAAACTTTGAATAACCTGCGGCAGGAAGTGGTGGCCCCAGAAGAAGAGGAGGATGCGGAAGAGATACCAATGTCTCAAATTTCCAGACTGTTGTCACACAGGCGGATGCCAAGTGATGGTGGATTACAGCGATCGAGGGGGTTTGGTGATACCAGGCAAACTGTTAGTGAGAGAACTGAGGAACTAACAGAGGAGGAAGAGGTGATGGGCGAGCAGCTGTCAGAGGATGAAGAGGATAATCATCCCCCCTTGTTTGAATGTGGTTAGCAGGAGGGGACGGAGGAAACAAGCATCAGTGTTACGCAGCCCACAATACAGCCTGGCTTTGAACCTTCTGGAAGAGTCCGACATATGAGTGCCTTCTTGATGCACTATCTGCAACATGATCCCCGTATAGTTAGGATTCGAAATAATGCTGACTACTGGGTTGCCACTCTGTTGGATCCATGGAAAGGGACCCACTTATGTTGGAGTATCGAAACAAGCTTTTAAGCAACCTAAATAGAGGTTTTCCCCAAGATAACAGTGAGGCACATAGTGTGCATCACAGCTGTAGTCTTTCAACCTCCGGCACGTCAGTTCGTCAAAGCCAAAACATTAGCAGCAGCAGGAAAGTAAGTGGCAGAAGCAATTTCTGGGAGTCCTTTCACACATTTTTTGCACCAGCACAACAGAGTACAAGTCTGACACGTGGTGAACGACTGGAGAGGATGGTGCAGGAGTATCTAGAGTTCAATATCAATACCATCAGGGAGGGTTTGGACCCTTTTACATTTTGGTCTTCAAAAATGGATGAATGGCCTGAGCTCGCCTCTCATGACTTGGAGGTTTTATTATGCCCGGCAGCCAGCATTCTCTCTGAACGTGTCTTCAGCGCTGCTGGTAGTGTCTTGACGGATAAGCGCACCCGGTTGTCTCCTGAAAGTGTAGAGCGCCTAACTTTCTTCAAGATGAACAAGTCATGGATCTCCAAGGACTTTTGCACCCCAACTGAAGACTGTACAGAGTAGGCAATGTTGTTGTTTTGAGTGTGCTGCATTGATCTCTTGAAATTGCAGTCTGTGATATGGCTTCTGTGCCTGCTCTTGCTGCTGCTGCTGCCGCAGGTTTTAGGCCCTAATTTTGGGAAATGTGGAGAATTCTGATTGTGTCTCCATCTATTGGGTTGGCTGTAGTGGGACAGGTTTGGGTCTGCGTTAAACTACTTGTAGTCTGATGACATTGATGCCACTTCGGTGGTGTTAGGCCCCATTTAGAGCAATGTGAACACTCCTGGTTAGGTCTCCATCTCCTGGGTTGGCTGTACTGGAAGAGATGTGGGTCTCATTTACACTATTTCTACTGTTGGCTGTACTGGAACAGGTGTAGGTCTTATTTACACTATTTCTACAGTAGTGAAATTGATTAGACATTGCTAGTGTCAGCCACTAATTTTTTGAAAGGTGGAGAATCATGATTGAGTCTCCATCTATTGGGTTGGCTGTAGAGGATCTGGTTTTGGCCTCCTTTGCAATACTTATACTCTGGTGAAATTGATGCCACTTCGGTGATGTTTGTATAGGCCCTCATTTAGGGCAATGTGAACACTCCTGGTTAAGTCTCCATCTCTTGGGTTGTCTGTACTGGGAGAGATGTGGGTCTCATTTACACAATTTCTACTGTACTGAAATTGATTACACTTTGCTGGCGTCTGCCGCTAATTTTTGGAAATGTGGGGAATCCTGAATGGGTCTCCATTAGTGATGAGCGAGTATGTTCGGTTAACCCTTTTGCCGAGTATACTCGGCCGAGCACCGAGTATTTATAGAATGCCTGCTTTTCCAGCATTCCTCACATATATTAAATCTGTCAAACAGTTGCAAATCATGTTCACGGAGCGACAAAGACTTAAAACCCGATCATTCTATAAATACTCGGTGCTCGGCCGAGTATACTCGGTGAAAGGATTAACCGAACATACTCGCTCATCATTAGTCTCCATTAGTGTTGAGCGATACCTTCCGATATCGGGAAATATCGGATCGGATTGGATTGGACCGATACTCAAAAAATATCGGATATCGCCGATTCCGATACAGGAAACCAATGCAAGTCAATGGGACACAAATATCGGAATGAAAATAAACCCTTTTTTACCTTGTAGGTTAATTCTACTTGAAGGAAAACAACTAAGAATAATGTAGAATGTATTACATGAAAAGCCGGGAATTCAGCAGCGGCATACACCGGTACCCGACAATTTATAACAGAAAGAATGGAGCATCACACATACATTAGATAGATAGAAACATGTCAGTCACATATATAAGAAGTACAGTGACAGTGTTGCTTACTGTACTTGTCATTTAGTGTTAAAGGATTTATTAAAAAAATAATAGTGTTTTCATGCACCGTCTCTTTAAAAAAGCAGGCCGGCAATTCAGCATCGGTACCCGACAATTTAGAATAGAAAGAATAGAGGATCACACATAGATTAGATACATAGAAACATGTCAGTCACATATATAAGAAGTACAGTGATAGTGTTGATTTCTGTACTTGTCATTTAATGTTAAAATAAAGGATTTATTAAAAAAAAAATTGGCGTGGAGTTCCCCGTAATTTTAGTCTCTAGCGGAGGTTAAGCAGACGGCTGGGGCAGATGTTTGAAGCCTGGGAAGGGGGTAATACCCACGGAGCTTCCCAGGCTACTAATATCAGCCCCCAGCTGAATACCTACAACACCGACAAAAAGTTCAGTTAGGGAAAAGAAAATGAAACGGACAGGGAGAAAATCCCTGTACTATAAGTAATTACTTCTATTGTTCTATAGATAATCCCAGACTGACACAAAAGGGGTTTGAATCAAAAAGTATATAAATTTTATTGCACAATATTACATTTAATTACACAATAACGATAAAAAGGTGTAAAAGTGGATGGGGAGGAGAGAGGACAGCTAAAGGAAGCAGGGTAAAGCCGAAATACCCCGTTCAGAGACTAACATCCCCAAAAGAGCAGCTTACAAAGTATACCAGATTAAAATATAGGCTGTCTACTAGATAGTGTGATTATATAAAGTCCTGGCAAAAAGTCATGCCAGGTAATATCAGGTCTACCAATGGAAGTGCAACATGGAACATATATACATGACTCTAGTGGGTTATAAGTTAAGGGATGACTTTTTAATAAAGTCCATGTTATCAGATCAATGAGATTATATGTTTTCCGTTACCTTGAGTCATTATTGGTAGATACTAGGACAGCGTGGAGTAAGATGCTGGGGATGCCTGGCAGCCTCGACGCGCGTTTCGCCCGGAAATGGCTTCGTCAGCGCTTGAGCAGGAGAATTCTCCCACGCTGGGATGGCATTGAGATGACAGGCTGGATCGCAGCTGAATGCTGCCATCCAGCTTGTCATCCTTCAGAGACACTGCAGAGCGCAAGCATGCCTGCGCTCTGCAGTGTCTATGAAGGATGGCATGTAAATAGGTAGCTGGTGGTTGGGGGCAGCCCGTTCCTGCCTGCTGTACCTGGCTGGACACAAAAATGGGGCGAAGCCCCACGTATTTTTTTTTATTATTTCATGAAATTCATGAAATAATAATAAAAAAAAAAGGGTTACCTATATTGTTGTATCCGGCCAGGTACAAATAGGCATCTGGTGGTTGGGGGCAGCCCGTTCCTGGATGCTGTACCTGGCTGGCATACAAAAATATGGCGAAGCCCACGTCAAAATTTTTGGGAAAAATTAATTAAAAAATAATAAAAAAATAATAATTTGGGGACTGCATCTTTATTAGCCCCTCACGTGGAGGGGTTAATAAAGATGCAGTCCCTAAATGTGTTTTTTCTTTTACATTTTATTGAATTTTTCACCAAAAATTTGACGTGGCCTTCGCCATATTTTTGGGTCCAGCCAGGTACAGCAGGCAGGAACGGACTGCCCCCAACCCCCAGATGCCTATTTGTACCTGGCTGGAAACAAAAATACAGGGAAGCCCTTTTTTTAATTATTTCATGAATTTCATGAGATAATTAGAAAAAAAATGCCGTGGGGCTTCGCCCTATTTTTGTGTCCAGCCAGGTACAGCAGGCAGGAACGGGCTGCCCCCAACCACCAGCTACCTATTTGTACCTGGCCGGACACAACAATTTAGGGAAGCCCTTTTTTTTTTAAATTATTTCATGAATTTCATGAAATAATTTTAAAAAAAAATACGTGGGGCTTCGCCCTATTTTTGTGTCCAGCCAGGTAGAACTAGGCAGCTGGGGGCTGGAATCCGCAGCGCAGGGAGGCCCAAGCTTTTTGGGCCCCCCCCCGCTGCAAATTGCAGTCCGCAGCCACCCCAGAAAATGGGGCGTTTATAGAAGCGCCATGTTCTGGCGCTGTACCCAACCCATGGCATTATCAGCTGGCCCTAAGCCCGAAATTCATGGGGTCACGCCAATATTAGACATGACCGACATGAATTTCTAGTAAAGTATTTAAAAAAACACAACACCCAGAATAAAGTCCTTTAATTGAAATAAACACACAATTTTTTAATGTTCTAAATTAAACCATACTTACCATCACGCCCATTCCAGCTGAAGCCAACGATTTCCTGCAATAAAAGTAAAATAATAAAGCAACCTCATCCTTACCTTTCCATGGTTCCCACGATGGCTCCAGCTCTGCTACATTCACATGACAGGCTGGATCGCAGCCGAAAGCTGCCATCCAGCTTGCCATGCCGCAGACACTGAGAAGCGCAGGCATGCTTGCGCTCAGCAGTGTCTGGCTGTGACGGCATAAAGATGAGCCGAGGTCATGTCCAATGAACTCAGCTCACTTCATGCACGTCACTGACAGCGTGGGAAAATTCTCCTGCACTCAGCGCTTCAACAGGAGAATTCTCCCAAGCTGGGATGGCATTGAGATGACAGACTGGATCGCAGCTGAGCGCTGCCATCCAGCATGCCATCCTTCATAGACACTGCAGAGCGCAGGCATGCTTGCGCTCTGCAGTGTCTCTGAAGGATGACAAGCTGGGTGGCAGCGTTCAGCTGCGATCCAGCCTGTCATCTCAATGCCAACCCAGCGTGGGAGAATTCTCCTGCTCAAGCGCTGAGCGCAGGCGAATTCTCCCACGCTGTCAGTGACGTGCATGAGGTGAGCTGAGTTCATTGGACATGATCTCACCTCATGCACGTCACTGACAGCGTGGGAAAATTCTCCTGCGCTCACCGCTTCAGCAGGAGAATTCTCTCACGCTCACTGCAAGCGCAGGAGAATTTTCCCACGCTGTCAGTGACATGCATGAGGTGAGCTGAGTTCCTTGGACATGACCTCGGCTCATCTTTATGCCGTCACAGCCAGACACTGAGGAGCGCAACCATGCCTGCGCTTCTCAGTGTCTGAGGCATGGCAAGCTGGATGGCAGCTTTCGCGATCCAGCCTGTCATGTGAATGTAGCAGTGCTGGAGCCATAGTAGGAACCATGGAAAGGTAAGGATGATGTTGCTTTATTATTTTACTTTTATTGCAGAAGACATTGGCTTCAGCTGGAATGGGCGTGATGGTAAGTATGGTTTAATTTAGAACAATAAAGAATTGTGTATTTATTTCAATTAAAGGACTTTATTCTGGGTGTTTGTGTTTTTTTTTAACTTTGACTATGGGGTTAGTAATGGGGGTGTCTTATAGATGCCTCTCCATTACTAACCTGGGCTTAATGTCAGCTGGCTTTATAAGCTGACATCAACCCCAGCCGCATTACCCCACTGGCACCGCTACAGGGCAGTGGGAAGAGCGAGGCTAAGTGCCAGAATTGGCGCATCCTACGGATGCGCCATTTCTGGGGCGGCTGATGGCTGGTGTTTCTAGCCAGGGAGGGGGCCAATATTCATGGCACCCTTCCTGGGCTATTAATATCAGCCCCCAGCTGTCTGCCTAGCATTTGCTAGCTATTAAAATAGGGGGGACCCCACGTCATTTTTTTGGGGTCCCCCATTTTAATAGCTAGTAAAGGCTAGGTATTCAGCTGGGGGCTGATATTAGTAGCCTGGGAAGCTCCGTGGGTATTACCCCCTTCCCAGGCTTCAAACATCTGCCCCAGCCATCTGCTTAACCTCCGCTAGAGACTAAAATTACGGGGAACCCCACGCCAATTTTTTTTTTAATAAATCCTTTATTTTAACACTAAATGACAAGTACAGTAATCAACACTATCACTGTACTTATTATATATGTGACTGACATGTTTCTATCTATCTAATCTATGTGTGATGCTCTATTCTTTCTATTCCAAATTGACGGGTACGATGCTGAATTGCCAGCCGGCTTTTTTAAAGAGACAGTGCATGAAAACACTATTATTTTGTTTAATAAATCCTTTAACACTAAATGACAAGTACAGTAAGCTGAGTGCTGCCATCCAGCTTGTCATCCTTCAGAGACACTGCAGAGCGCAGGCATTATGGGAACTTCCGATTCCGGTATTCAATATTCTAAAAGTATCGGAACTCAGTATCGGAACTCCGATACAGCGAATATCGGTCGATACCCGATATTTCAGCATCGGAATGCTGAACACTAGTCTCCATCCATTGGGTTGACTGTAGTGGAAGAGGTTTTGGTCTACATGCATTTCTATAGTCATACTGTAATGAAATTGAGCATTTGGTGCAGATATTATTCTCCTCAAACGGGTACACAAACATGATAAACTCTAAATTGATTTGCAATAAACAACCATCAGCCGCCCCATCAAACACCTCGGATGCTTCTTCCTCTTCTTCTGTTACCATGGCAAGTTGTGTCACATAGGTGTCCGACAGTGCCAGCTGTATACCCGCTGCAGTTAGGCTGAGTGACAGCCAATCAGCTGTAAGTGAAGCAGACCTGCCTGCTGTGTTTGTTCCTCTGAGCACACCACACATTTCTCAATCCACCATAGCATCTCCGCCTGCACCTTACTCACAGTCTATCAGTTTGTACTCTGCCCTCTCTCAGCACTGCAGCCAGCTCTCTATCCTGCTGTTGTGGTCATGTAAAAGATTGTTTCATCCTACACATGACAAAGCTAAGAGGTTGAACTCCACCATCTCCATTCTGTTGGCTATGGAAATGGTAGTCTTAGGCCCTTCCGATTGAGTCTGCATCTCCTGGGTTGGTTGTAGTGGGATAGGTATGGGTCTGTCTTAAACTACTTGTAGTCTGATGACATTGATGCCCCTTTGGTGGTGTTAGGCCCTCATTTAGGGCAATGTGAACACTCCTGGTTAGGTCTCCATCTCCTGAGTTGGCTGCACTGGAAGAGGTGTGGGTCTTATTTACACTATTTCTACAGTAGTGAAATTGATGCCACTTTGCTGGCGACGGCCACTAATTTTTTTAAATGTGGGGAATCCTGATTGGGTCTCCATCTATTGGGTTGGCTGTAGTGGAACCTTCCTGTTCTGCAGTCTAAGTTGTGTAAGGTTGCGTACCAGTCCTTGCTGCACTCCTGATACAGACTCAGCCTGCTGCACCCCTGATACAGACTCTGCCTGCTGTACTCCTGATACAGACTCTGCCTGCTGCACTCCTGATACACACTCTGCCTACTACACTCCTGATACAGACTCTGCCTGCTGCACTCCTGATACAGACTCTGCCTTCTGCACTCTGATACAGACTCTGCCTGCTGTACTCCTGATACAGACTCTGCCTGCTGCACTCCTTATACACACTCTGCCTGCTGCACTCCTGATACAGACTCTGCCTGCTGCACTCCTGATACAGACTCTGCCTGCTCCACTCCTGATACAGACTCTGCCTGCTGTACTCCTGATACAGACTCTGCCTGTTTCACTCTGATACAGACTCTGTCTGTTGTACTCCTGATATAGACTCGGCCTACTGCACACCTGATACAGACTCTGCCTGCTGCACTGTAATACAGACTCTGCCTGCTGCACTCGGATACAGACTCTGCCTGCTGCACTCCTGATACAGACTCTGCCTGTTACACTCCTGATACAGGCTCTGCCTGCTGCACTCTGATTCAGACTCTGCTTGCTGCACTCCTGATACAGACTCTGCCTGCTGCACTCCTGATACAGACTCTGCCTGCTTCACTCTGATACAGACTCTGCCTGTTGCACTCCTGATACAGACTCTGCCGGCTGCACTCCTGATGCAGACTCTGCCTGCTGCACTCTGATACAGATTCTGCCTGCTGTACTCCGGATACAGACTCTGCCTGCTGCACTCCTGATACAGACTTTGCCTGCTGCACTCCTGATATAGACTCTGCCTGCTGCAGTCCTGATATACACTCTGGCTGCTGCACTCTGATACAGACTCTGCCTGCTGCACTCCTGATATAGACTCTGCCTGCTGCACTCCTGATACAGATTCTGCCTGCTGCACTCTGATACAGACTCTGCCTGCTGTACTCCTGATACAGACTTTGCCTGCTGCGCTCCTGATACAGACTCCGCCTGCTGCACTCCTGATACAGACTCTGCCCGCTGCACTCTGATACAGACTCTGCCTGCTGCACTCCTGATATAGACTCTGCCTGCTGCACTCCTGATACAGACTCTGTCTTCTGCACTCTGATACAGACTCTGCCTGCTGTACTCCTGATACAGACTTTGCCTGCTGCACTCCTGATACAGACTCCGCCTGCTGCACTCCTGATACACACTCTGCCTACTGCACTCCTGATACAGACTCTGCCTGCTGCACTCCTGATAGACTCTGTCTGCTTCACTCTGATACAGACTCTGCCTTCTGCACTCTGATACAGACTCTGCCTGCTGCACTCCTGATACAGACTCTGCCTGCTGCACTCTGACACATACTCTGCCTGCTTCACTCTGATACAGACTCTGCCTGCTGCACTTCTGATACAGACTCTGCCTGCTGCACTCTGACACATACTTTGCCTGCTGCACTCTGATACAGACTCTGCCTGCTTCACTCTGATACAGACTCTGCCTGCTGCACCATCTAGTCTGTCCTACTGGGTCCAGCTGCTGCGTGTCCATTGGTCTGTCCTGGAGTGGCACCTGGCATTCATCGGGAGCCAAGTCTAACTTCACCATCAGAGGCTTTAGTGAACAGTCCGGTGCTCGCTTAGTCACGCCCCTCCAGCCTCTCTGGGGTCCGTGGCACAGTGGTTCCACAAACCACGTCCGTGACAGTGCACCCTCGCTGGCAGGGTCCTCTCTCCTGTTGTAC
Organism: Phyllobates terribilis; assembly: GCF_046119375.1. Taxonomy (NCBI): domain Eukaryota; kingdom Metazoa; phylum Chordata; class Amphibia; order Anura; family Dendrobatidae; genus Phyllobates; species Phyllobates terribilis. Next base: position 407,066,506 of record NW_027362764.1, read on the forward strand.
CAGTCAGTGACCCCTTTTGACATGTAAAGCGAAACTGAATAAATGTCGCTGTCACAGTAATAATAATTATAGTACTTGTACTCTGGGTCAATTGATGGCACTTCCCTGGTGTCTACACCTAATTTGATGTGTATTGGTAGCCTTTGATCCCGCTTCTAGGCGTTGTATATGCATTTTTTTGGTCCCCCCATTGACTCCTATGGGATTCGGAAATGTTCGATGAACATTCGGCGAATAAATTTGGTGAATATCAATTTGTTCGGCGAACTTTTCCGAACCCAACATTGAAATGTTCGCTCATGCGGAGCTACTAGCTTCAGTGAACTGAACCTGCAAGTTTTCTCCAGCATTTTATGTGTTGGGGGTTAAACCACCATTTTAAAATGGAGTGGATTTTTGTGAAGGACCATTGTGAAGGGTGGGAGGTCATTCGCCATTTCTCCCCCTCAAGGGTGTGGCTGGGGAAGTTAAATGCTCAGTCACTGTTTTTTTTTCTTTTGTGAGTTTGGAGAAGGAAGTCTCCAGACTGTGTGGAACTTTGTCTCAGGAGGAGCTGAAGTGTTTTGCAACTTAAGCGGTCGAATCCCACATGCATATGGACTGTGCTATCATTTATATTTTGTTTTACCATTATGCTAGCAAGGCCATGTTTAGTTTGTGGAACCTACAGTGCTTTATGCCGTTTTAAATAAACCTGCAGACAAAAATGTTCCTGTGTCTACTTCTGGAAGCAACCGAGTAAGTCATCTTACCACAATGTCCAAACTTTTAAAACATTGTTATTTATCCCTGTGATGAACACCCTACAAGAAAAAATGAATAAATGTGAGAATAACTTTTTCTTGTCATAATGCCTCCACATACAAATGGAAACAAACAGCAATCAAAAAGTTGTATGTACTCTATAATGGTAAACTATTTGTGGGCCTCACAAAAAAACAAGTCCTCTAACAGCTCCATAGAGCAAAACATTAAGAAAGTATGCGCCTTAAAACATGGCAACATAAACCTAATTTTCTTTTAGCTTTTCTTTTTTTTAAGTAGTAAAACATTAAAAAAAAATGTAAATTTGGTTTCACTATACTTATACTGACCAGCAGAATAAAGTGGATTTTTTACTAGAACAACAATAACAACAATGTACTTTTAAATTCACCACAGTGCCAAGTTCATTAAACACTACTCACAGTACTCAGAATGTTTCTAGCCTCCCTCAGTCCTTTAAAAAACAGTATTGTGTAAATCATTTTGAAAGGCTAGTTCAGCCTTGTGCCTCTTTTACCCTTTAAAGTCCGCTGATATGGTGGTTAATAAGTGGCCTTATTATTTAGAGTTGCTTTTTTACAGCACTGAAAAATAAGTAAATAGTGGCCCCTAATGGGTGAAAATGCTGTGGGTGTTAGCTGTATATTAGTAGTCGCGAGTGGTTTTAGCACTGATTGGGGCTATTTAACCCCTTAGATGCTGCTATAAGGATAGCAGCATCTAGATGGTTAAAAGATGGAGAGGGGTCCATCTTAAACCCTATTGGCAACCTATGATGTCACAACCTACGGGTAAGATGATCTGTTAGACCAGTGTTTCCCAAACCCCATCCTCACGGCCCCCCACAGGTCCTGTTTTCATGATCTCCTTAGTATTACACAGGTGATTGAAGTATCATCAAGGCATTAGGAATTCTCTCACCTGTGCAACACTAAGGAGATCCTGGAAACGTGACCTGTGAGGGGCCGTGAGGATGGGGTTTGGGAAACACTGTGTTAGACCATGGCATTAAAAAAAATCAAAGTGTGAAAAAAATAATGGAAAGATGTTTCTCCAATAAAAACGCAGTTTTTATGTAAACATAAATGAAAAATAAGCTAAAAACCATAAACATAATTGTTATTGCTGCATTCAAAACACGAACTGTCACTTTATTTATCCATACAGGATAAGAAAAAAACACAGGGCTAAAAACGTTATCCTTTTCTTCATACTGACACAACAAATTAAATAAAAACCGATCAAAAAGTCACATGTAAAAATAGAATATCAATGAAAACATCAACTTGTTTCACAAGAAACAAGCCCTAATACAGCTCTGCCTGAAAAAAAATTTAAAAAATTACAGCTCTCAGAATATGGCAATGCAAAAGCTAATTATTTTTTGGAAAATATTGTTTTTAGTGTACAAAAGTAGCAGCAATAGTACTAATTGAAAGAATAAAGCTGATTTATCACTTTTTTTCCACATGATTAATGGCATAAATAAAGAAAAATGAAACAATAACTGAACTTCTGTTTTTTGTTTATTCTGCGCCCGTAAAATCTGAATAAAAAAAAACTTCAACTCATTCTGCAAAAAATAAGCTCTCAGACAGCTCCGTTGGCCAAAAAGTAAAAAGCTATTGATCTCAGAATAAGGTTATAAAAACATTTTTTAAAATAAAAAAAGGCTTTTTAGGTATGTAAAAGCAGCAAAGCATCAAAAAATATAAATCTGGTATCACTGTAAGCACAGACACGAAGAATAAAGCTTTCTTACACTGCAATGTGTTGAGTTGTTAATCCTATGCCCCAAAAAACTTCTATGTCCCCAAAAATCAGTCTAAGGGTATGTCCACACGACATCTTTTTCAGATGATTATGCTCTGTAACCACCCAGAAAAAGCGCTAAGTAAACATAAAAATTTAATGAACATATGAACTTCAATGTGAAAACGACTTACTGTGCATATATATGTTCAATCTTTTCAACTTCTTAGAACTGCTTCAGATTTCCAAAGATGGGAAATGGTTAAATGAAGTGACCTGTCCATTTTTCAGGGGACATCCGCTTGGACGCCGCTCACAAGTTTATATATACAAAAAATGACTGACAAGATGACAAAAAAGATGATTCTGGAACAATGCCGGTGTTTTCCTGTAGTGTCTTCTTGTAGCAAAACTCAGCGGGTACGCCCGCATCAAAAGACGTCATGTGCAAATAACCTTAGGCTAGGCTCAAATTTATCTTGTGCTCTTCTCTGAGCACTTACATTGGGTTTACCGTGTAAATACCTAACAAATATTATTCAGATGAAACCCCCGATAGAACCATTCACTATAATGAGGCAGATGGAGTCATTCTATGGAACGCAAATTTGTCTGGAATAGACTGTTGACTTCATGTAGTTGTCCTCTCACAGTGCTTCAGCTTCCATCTCACAGGCAGCCAGTGTACCGTGTTTCCATTGATGTGTCACTTACTAGGCTGTGTGGTGTAGTTTCAATACAATTAGTGTTTTATCAGTAGGAGACTATCACTAGAGAACTAGGTCTTGTGCATGCCAGCCGATACGTTTTGCAAGACAAGCTTTATTTTTCAATACTGCCATTTTGAGTACATATTACTTTTTGATCACTTTTTACTTGGATTTTTGTATGGGGAAATTTGGGCATTGATGTTTGAATTATTATATATTTTTTTGCATGCGACAGAAAGAGATATAGCTTGGTAGTACGGATTGATCCGATTACAGTGATGCCCAATTTATACCATTTCTACTTACAGTATGTTATAGTACTCAAGTGCACAAGAAAATAACTTTAAAAGTGTTTTTTTCTGCATCATTTTCAGAGAGCCATATTTTTTTTTTCATTTTCAAGTACAGAGTTCAATAGAGGCTTGTTCTTTTGCATAAAAAGCTGTAGTTTTTATTGGAAACATTTTGGGGTACATATGTCTTTGCAATCATTGTTTTATTTCATTTTATGTAAGGCGGAATGCCACATTCCACAAGTCTTCTATCTCTTATCAGCCTATAGTTAGAAATATGTTGTACAGACCTGAACGTAACTGGATAAGCCAAATTCCTCATTAGCCACTATATAAATGGGGCAGACGGGGGGTGGCTCACCTATTATGGAAGCTGTGAAGATTCATGAATCAGGAGATCTTCTATAAACCTTGTTATTGACAATTATAAACAGTAGTTGCTATCCACAAAGGCTAACGGCACTACTACTGTTTATAATTGGAGACAGTGTGTGGTGGCCTCTTAACATGAATGTGTTCCCCATCCAAAGCACCCAAGCAGTTTGGAAATCTTGAACTGGTGTAGAAACCCTCCATTATCTGCAACCACTACTGTTCATGCTAAGGCATGATGATGTTCTTCAGCCGGGCCTAGATTTGTTGATATGTAGAATAGATAAAGGACGAAAATGTGCTTGTCCCCATCAACAAATGGAAATGCAGGGCCGTAAACAACATTCTTGTTGCCAGAAATATGCAAGTAAAATGCATAATATATGAAAACATTACAATTGAACTTACACTGATGAGCAAAAGGGTAACAAAGTTTTGAACTTTTGACTTTTAGGCTCCATATCTCACCATCCATTACTGCGTTGAACGTGAGACTACCATCATTTTATGGACAATCATCTTGGCTATCTCATACATAAATTTGACTTACAACTATTTTGCATATGATTAGTTATGCAGATTATTGTCATGTCACTGCATTGTTACTGTTTTGCTCCTAAAAATCAAAATTTAAATTTTTATTATTTATTTAGTATTTTGTAAATCCACCTTTGACTTTAAACACTGTCTGAATCCTTCTGGGCATGCACTTGATCAGATTCACCAAGTGTTTTTTTGTCTGCCTTCCCAGCATCCTTATTTCCTCCTCAGTTTTGTTGGTGGGAGATTATACTTAAATACAATATCAGATAGAATTAGACGTTCTTATGTCTACCACAATGAATTAAACCTACATATACGACAAAAGAACTAGGGTACCATAAAATATAACATTTATTAATGATATAAAATCAGATAAGATCAAGGGAAATGTATCACAAAAAAGAGACAGTAATACAAAATCATATACATGCTGCAATATACAGGGTGGTCCAAAAGTAGGTGGACAAAAAGTGTAATAAGGTTATGAAGGGGGAGATTTATCAAACATGGTGTAAAGTGAAACTGGCTCAGTTGCCCTTAGCAACCAATCAGATTCCACTTTTCATTCCTCACAAAGTTTATAGTCGAAAACCAAAAAGTGTCAGTGATTTGAAAAATTACATAAGAGATGCATTTCAAGAAATTAATACCCAAAGAGACTTGTGCAAAAAAGTTTATCGAAGTGTAAGAGGCAGACTTCAAAGCTGTGCAAATTGTAATGGAAAACAGTTTGAGCACCTGCGCTGATAAAATGTAAGGGCTTTTGTATTATTGTTCAGAATAAAATGTAATTGTCAATGTTATGCTTGTGTTAGTAAATCTAATTTTATATATAAATCAAAATAAATGTTATTATTTTCTGGCCACCTACTTTTGGACCACCCAGTATATCATCTACTATATAATTGTCTTATCCCCTCTGTCTGTCTGTCTGTCTGTCCTGGAAATCCCACGTCGCTCATTGGTCCGGCAGCGGCCAATCAGCGCCGTGGGATTTCTGAAAAAAGATGGCGGCTGTTAGCGGCTCATCTACGGGACAGAGCTCAGCGGCGATGCAGCCGGGAGATGAGCGCCACGAGGCGCTCATCTCCCGGCCGGTTACAGCAGAAGGACCTCGACCGCCGGACCCATCTGCGGGACGGAGAAGCAGCGGAAGGATCGCTGGCGTCACTGACCTCCATGCGGAAGGGAGGACCGCGGAGCGGCGCTGCCGGTCGGGATACTTCTGCTGCGAGCGCCCGCTCATGTCCCGGGTTCTCGCAGCGGAAGTATCCGCACAGGCAGCGCCGCTGACATCCATGAGGCTAGGGTGTGAAGGGAGGACCGGGGAGCGGTGCTGACATCCAATTGGTCGCGGCCGCTATTTAAATGTGCCGCACAAATCGGTGATTGGTCGCGGTCTTGGCCCGCGACCAATCACTGATCTTGCCGCAAAAGTTAAACACTACTGTGCTGATTGGTCGCGGACGCTGCCCGCGACCAATCACCGATTTGGGAGCCAAATTTAAATATCGGCCGCGACCAATCACCGATCTTGGCTCCACATTTAAACACCGCTGTACTGATTGGTCGAGGACGCTATTTAAATGTGGCGCCAAAATCGGTGATTGGTCGCGCCCAGCGTCGGCGACCAATCAGCACAGCGGTGTTTAAATGTGGAGCCAAGATCGGTGATTGGTCGGGGCCGATATTTAAATTTGGCGCCCAAATCGGTGATTGGTCACGGCCAGCACCAGCGACCAATCAGCGATTTTTAACACAAATGTCCGGACCTTTGTAACACCATGCGGATACTGTGGGGACATCAGCAGCTAGGATGTCAAGGGAGGAGCGGGGAGCGGCGCTGCGGGTCGGGATACTTCTGCTGCGAGCGCCCGCTCATGTCCCGGGTTCTCGCAGCGGAAGTAGCTGCACAGGCAGCGCCCCTCCCCGGTCCTCACCAATACGATTCCGCTCCCCGGTCCTCACCAATACGATTCGCTGATTGGTCACGCTCTCCGCATGCGACCAATCAGTGATCTTGGCGCTAAAGTTAAACACCGCTCTGCTGATTGGTCGCGGCCGCTGCCCGCGACCAATCACCGATTTGGATGCCACATTTAAATAGCGGTCGCGACCAATCACCCATCTTGCCGCCACATTTAAACACTGCTGTGCTGACTGGTCGCGGTCGCCAGACGCGACCTATCAGCAAGCTTGGCTCCAAATTGAAACAACGCTCTGCTGATTGGTCACGGACTCCAGCCGCGACCAAGCAGCGAGATTGGCGCCAAATTTAAACAACGCTCTGCTAATTGGTCGCGGAAGCCGGCCGCGACTAATCAGCATTATTGGTGCCAAATTTAAACACCGCTCTGCTGATTGGTCGCGGTCGCTGGCCGAGATCAATCAGCAGTATTGGCGCCAAATTTAAACCCCGCTCTGCTCATTGGTCGCGGTTGCTGGCCGCGACCAATCAGCAGTATTGGCGCCAAATTTAAACACCGCTCTGCTGATTGGTCGCAGCCGGCGATTGCGACCAATCAGCATTATTGGCTCCAAATTTAAACCCCGCTCTGTTGATTGGTCGCGACCGCCGGCCCCCACCAATCAGCGATTTTGGCGCCAAATTTAAACCATACTCTGCTGATTGGTCGGGGTTGCCAGCCGCGACTAATCAGCATTGTTGGCGCCAAATTGCCGGCCGCGACTAATCAGCATTATTGCCGCCTAATTTAAACACCGCTTTGCTGATTTGTCGCGACCGCCGGCCGCAACCAATCAGCATTATTGGCGCAAAATTTAAACCCCACTCTGCTGATTGGTCGCGGCCAGCGAACGTGACCAATCAGCATTATTGGCGCAAAATTTAAACCCCGCTCTGCTGATTAGTCGCGACCGCCGGCTGTGACCAATCAGCGATATAGTCACCAAATTTCAAGACCGCTTTGCTGATTGGTCGCGGTTTTTGGCCGCGACCAATCAGCGATTTTGGCGCCAAATTTAAACACCGCTCTGCTGATTGCGCCCGGTCTGCCGCATACATATTCTAGACTACCCGATGCGTTAGAATCGGGCCACCATCTAGTAGAATATAATAGTTCATAGATCTGAAATAAACCATCAATGAAGGTAAGGGCATTAATACATAATAGGGTATATAGAGTTAATAAAGTGCGCAGTGTAGTGTAAACATAAAAATATAAAAATCTACATGTATATATTATGATCAAAGTTGCAGTAGTAGCTTAAACAGTTGTGCCCATTTTACCCAAAATAAATGGAGTAAATCAGTATGTAAATCAGTATAGTTTAGACAGATATATGCGCATGAGTATGTAGCTAAAACACGTAACAGGAATGAATGTTACTGACCCCCAAGAGACTGGCCAGTCTCTTGGGGGTCAGTAACATTCATTCCTGTTACATGTTTTAGCTAACACTGTGATGTTTTACATGCACCCATAGACTTGTATAGGTGTGTGCGATCGGATTCTAGGAGCCATTCACAGCATGCTGCGATTGTTTTTGCATGCCCAATTGTGACAGTGACAGAAAGCGGTTAAATCAGGATTTTGTGTTAAATATATTTTTTACAATTTTTGGCAACATTTTTTTTTCCATATTATAATCCGTTTTAAAAAGAAAAAATTAAAATCTTGCTATTTTCACACTGACCACTGGGGCTTTTTCAGACACTAACTTGGTATTAATAGGGTCTTAGGCTGCGTTCACACATTGCGTATTTTCGCGCGCTTTTTTGCGCGCGCTTTTTGTAAATACGCAATGTGCTTTGTGTCTGTCAGCAAAGTGAATGGGAAATTCACTTTGTCGTTCAGACACTGTGTAATTTTACGCAGCGGGAAAGCGCAGCTGCGTAAAGAATTGGCATGTCAATTCTTTACGCAGCTGCGTCCTGCGCTTTCTCTCTATTGTGCCCATTATAAGCGATGGAATTACGCAGCGGTGTTCACACACTGCGTAATTCCATCGCTTTTTTACGGAGGCGCAGGGTGGATACTCACCTACCCGATGTCAGGGGAGAGGCGTCCGGTCCGGTCCGCTCCAATCCCGCGCTTACAGCATCTGCCGGTGAGCCGATCAGCTGTTAGCTAACCAGCTTGTAACCGGCTTCCGGTCAGCTGATTACAAGCCGGTCAGCTGACAGTCTGATGATCGCTTCACGGCAGATGCTGCAAGCGCGGGACGGAGCAGACACGTCTCTCATCCATGGGGTAGGTGAGTATCCATAGTCTGTACATACACTGCTAGGGACACACACGACACATAGACACACAGGACACATAGACACAGACAGTACACACACGACACACAGACATAGACAGTACACATGTCACACTGAAATGAAGTGTGACATTACACATGTCACCCTTCATTTTCACACCGCGTTTTTTGCTGCGCTTTTTTACGCAGTGTGTGAATGGAGGTGCTTTTTTACCTGCTTAAGAAAACGCAGGTAAAAAAAGCAGGAAAATACGCAGCGTAAAAAAACGCAGGGAAATACACAATGTGTGAACGCAGCCTTAGTCAGTCTATCTTTTGTTTTGAAGCTTCTAATGAGCGAGTGCAAAGATCATTGTGAAGAGAGGGGAGCAAAGAGATGTCTCTTGTGACTGGTGGACCCTGTGTTATCAGCTGTGTATAGGTCAATCATTGTAATCTGGCTTCTGATGATAGTGCGCCCTTGAAAATCTCTTACTGAAAGGAAGTGTGAGTCTAAAATAGACCAAGTGGACAGTATGAAAATCGCAAGATTGTTCATTTGTTTTGTAATACAGATTGCGATACAAAAGAAATTGCCAAAATATTTTAGAAAAATCATATAACACAAAAACTTGTTTTAAACAATTGGTTATTTTTGGATGACAGATTCCCTTTCAAAATAAAAACTTTTCTTGTATTTTTTAGGTCAACGTAATCTCATTAGTAACCATACTTTACACATACACAATATAGTTGCAAAAGTACATGCAGGGTATGTTGTGTCATGAGTGATACTTATCCAGTTATTTTAATTGCAGAATACATGAACCACTTTATAGATACAAGGAAGAATTGGGTGAATGTAGTTGATTAAGGAGCATAGTTCTCATGTTGAATATCTCCTCACAGACTTTACGAAAACTTAAATGTTTTTGTGATGACAGTGATAAACTTTTGTAAAAATCTTTCAACTACTACCTATATTGTAGAATTAAAATTCTTTCAGTCGTGCCATATGAGCTACATTTCACTTTAAGTTCCTCTCCCCACACAAAAATCTATTTCTGTTTTGTGTTATTCATCCTCCCTTGTAAAAGTAGACGCAAGAAACACATTGTAATTTTCTAGAGCCTGTTGGCTTGCTGCTGAGATAAATTACATTTTGCGTATATCTTATTTTCTTGTGTCCTTTACAGCCTCTTGTTTTCTTGCACTTGATAAATGTTTGTTACATAATACTCTTGTAGAGTTTTCTTTTTACCTTGTACAACGTGATGTTTAATATATACTGTACTCCCTTTACCTGATGTTTTATGTGTTTTACAAGCCATTTCCTAATTCTTTTGATTACTTTTTACACTTGTCTTTTTCGCTTTCATCATATACTGCTGCTTTCCCTCCCTGCAAATAGATAGCCTGGTTTCTTTATGTGCTTGTAATTGTATCCAAAATCATTATATTTAGAAAGGGAGTAAAAGAGCAATTAACATGATGAAATTGTGTTCAAATACGATTGTTCTGAAAAAATTTTCAACAAAATATTGTAATTAACGTCATCACAGCTAGTTGAAATTGGTCAGACAGAGGTTTACATCTGTTTATCTCACCTCAATGGGCTGTTTAAGCATTGATAAAATCAGAAGTTTAACAGAAATAGAGAAATTACTCTATTTACATCTCAGGAGCCAGAAGACTTAAAATATTTGGAATTTTAGCACTCTCTAATAAAGTATGGTTTACACAAACTCATTTAGAAATTGATGCCAGTAACAAATCTCATAAAAGTTGGGACAGGGTCTACCATTGTGAAGAACACTCTCTTTTTTGTACAATAGTTTTTAACTTGTTCCCAACATGGCCAGTTTCTGTTTTTGCATTTTTGTTTTTTTCCAAGAGCCATAGCTTTTTTATTTCTCTGTCCCCATAGACGTATGTGGGCTTGTTTTTCATTGGAAGAGTTGTACTTTTGAATGACATTATTTATTTTACCACATAGTGTACTGGAAAACAAATAAAATTCCAAGTATGGTGAAATTGCGAAAAAAAAAGCAATTCTGACATTGTTTTTTGGCAATTGTTTTTACAGTATACATTTTGTGGTAAAATTAACCTACAATATAATTCTACTCATCAGTACGATTATGGCGATACCAAACTTTTCCAATTTTTTTTATTATTTTAGTGGTGAAAAAAATCAGAAATATGTACAGTACAGACCAAAAGTTTGGACACACCTTCTCATTTAAAGATTTTTCTGTATTTTCATGACTATGAAAATTGTACATTCACACTGAAGACATCAAAACTATGAATTAACACTTGTGGAATTATATACTTAACAAAAAAGTGTGAAACAACTGAAAATATGTCTTATATTCTAGGTTCTTCAAAGTAGCCACCTTTTGCTTTGATGACTGCTTTGCACACTCTTGGCATTCTCTTGATGAGGTAGTCACCGGAAATGGTTTTCGCTTCACAGGTGTGCCCTGTCAGGTTTAATAAGTGGGATTTCTTGCCATATAAATGGGGTTGGGACCATCAGTTGTGTTGTGCAGAAGTCAGGTGGATACACAGCTGATAGTCCTACTGAATAGACTGTTAGAATTTGTATTATGGCAAGAAAAAAGCAGCTAAGTAAAGAAAAACGAGTGGCCATCATTACTTTAAGAAATGAAGGTCAGTCAGTGCTAAAAATTGGGCAAACTTTGAAAGTGTCCCCAAGTGCAGTTGCAAAAACCATTAAGCGCTACAAAGAAACTGGCTCACATGAGGACCGCCCCAGGAAAGGAAGACCAAGAGTCACCTCTGCTTCTGAGGATAAGTTTATCCGAGTCACCAGCCTCAGAAATCGCAGTTAACAGCAGCTCAGATTATAGACCAGATCAATGCCACACAGAGTTCTAGCAGCAGACACATCTCTACAACAACTGTTAAGAGGAGACTTTGTGCAACAGGCCTTCATGGTAAAATAGCTTCTAGGAAACCACTGCTAAGGACAGGCAACAAGCAGAAGAGACTTGTTTGGGCTAAAGAACACAAGGAATGGACATTAGACCAGTGGAAATCTGTGCTTTGGTCTGATGAGTCCAAATTTGAGATCTTTGGTTCCAACCACTGTGTCTTTGTGAGACGCAGAAAAGGTGAACGGATGGACTCTACATGCCTGGCTCCCACCGTGAAGCATGGAGGAGGAGGTGTGATGGTGTGGGGGTGCTTTGCTGGTGACACTGTTGGGGATTTATTCAAAATTGAAGGCATACTGAACCAGCATGGCTACCACAGCATCTTGCAGCGGCATGCTATTCCATCCAGTTTGCATTTAGTTGGACCATCATTTATTTTTCAACAGGACAATGACCCCAAACACACCTCCAGGCTGTGAAGGGCTATTTGACCAAGAAGGAGAGTGATGGAGTGCTACGCCAGATGACCTGGCCTCCACAGTCACCAGACCTGAACCCAATCGAGATGGTTTGGGGTGAGCTGGACCGCAGAGTGAAGGCAAAAGGGCCAACAAGTGCTAAGCATCTCTGGGAACTCCTTCAAGATTGTTGGAAGACCATTTCCGGTGACTACCTCTTGAAGCTCATCAAGAGAATGCCAAGAGTGTGAAAAGCAGTCATCAAAGCAAAAGGTGGCTACTTTGAAGAACCTAGAATATAAGACATATTTTCAGTTGTTTCACACTTTTTTGTTAAGTATATAATTACACATGTGTTAATTCATAGTTTTGATACCTTCAGTGTGAATGTTCAATTTTCATAGTCATGAAAATACAGAAAAATCTTTAAATGAGTAGACGTGTCCAAACTTTTGGTCTGTACTGTATAAAAAAAAAATTTTAATTGTGCCATAATGTTTTTATTTTTTGGGCTTATTTTTTGTTGGGCGAGATAATGTTTTTATTAATACCATTTTGGAATAGATATGTCCTTTTTATTGCTTCTTCCAGCATTTTTTTGCAATTTTGCAGCAACTTTGGGGTTTTGAATTTATTTTTAACTATTTTTAATTTTAGACAGGAAAAGGGGTGTTATTCAAACTTTTATGTGTTTTCAATTTTTTTTTTCATTCTTTTAAAAACCTTTTTTTTTTACCATTATCTGTATTTGTTAGTCCCTTTAGGGGACATGAACCTGTGATCATCTAGTCGCTTGTACAATAAATAGCTATACCTCAGCATTGCAGCATATAGCAAAAATCATGGTCTCATTTGGAACCCAGTCACAGGCTGGGTTTCAAAGAAGCTCCGTGATGACCAGCACAGAGGTCTTCAACAGACTTCTGGCTGCCATAGCAACCCATCGGCGGATCGACAGATCTTAGAGGCCGGTCTAGGCAGTGTGTCACAGCCATAATCTGAAGGGTATGAGGAGGGCTCACCCTGAGTGAGCCTGCTCGATACACTCGATACCAACTTGCACTGTACATGTACTGCGAATGTTAGTAAGAGATAAATGTCCGGAAAAGGAGGAGATCAATTGCTGGAGTTTTGAGAGAGGAATGTTGTCACATTTTTGTCTGATGCAGGATTCTGCTCAATATCCCTGGGTCTTCTTTGACTTATTTTTCATAACGTGCCAAATCTTTTCTATTCATGAAAGATCTGGCAGCAGGTGGGTCAATTTATCACTGTTGTGATGGATGCAGTATGTGGTTTATCATTGTCTTGCTGAACTGTGTAAGGTCTTCCCTGAAAGAGACATGGTGGACACTTATAGGGTTAAATTCTGTGTCCCAGACTGTGGAGCAAGCATCCTTGACAGCCATCAAGTTCTGCCCCATACTCCTGGATTGGCTTTCTCTGTTTCAAAGAGGGGTTGTTCCTCCCCCCTCCTCATCCCCATAGCCAATAGAATCCTGTGGCCTTCCCATATATATACAGTATGTTGGTCCATCCCTCATCCCCCATTACCTTGGGATCTGGTTGCATCTCTGCAGACTGGTGAAGGAAGGATGGATCCTCAGCTGGTGGAAGCCCTGCATTTACATGCGCAGCAGGATGATGAAGGATGGCTGGCACACTTGTTTGATGAGCTCAGCTCTCCTCCTGTGTCGGCATCCACACAAAGTATTTCTGCTGGAGGGCGGCAGTCAGCACACAGTGTCCACCCTCCAGTCAGGCTGAGTCCCAGTGATTTCCCCAGGCCTGCAACCAGAGGCCAAGGAAAGAAAACCCTGTCCACTGTCACACCCCCTGCACGTCTACTCTTTAGACTGGGCTTTTTCAGTAGTTAGCACTGACCTGGCAGGTCGCCATTTTAAGGCTATGTTCACACACGCTGTGTTTTGCTGCGCATTTTAATGCAAATTTTTAGCTGCTTCTAGCAGTACCAGCAACGTCTATGAGAAACCAGTTTGCTATGTATTTTCTGCCTTGGTTGTGTTTTCGGAAAATAGAGCATGCCACTTCTTTCAGAATTTTTTCAGTGTTTTTGCAGCGTTTTTTCACCCATAGGAGGTAATGGGTGGTGAAAAAACACTGCAAAAACTCACCAAAAAGCTCACCTGCGTTTTTGGTGCGTTTTTGCAACATTTTTTATGGCAAAATAGAATGAGATTCTTTTTTTTCACAGAACTTTATTTACATGCCTAAATAGAGACAGAAGGACAGTGTAAAAAACGCTACAAAAATGCATAAAAAACGCAGGAAACCTGCACATTTTTGATGCAGCTGTTTTCCTGCTAGAGAAAAGTTGTCAGCAGATTTGCAACAGATTTAGCTGCATAAAAAAACACAACATGTGTGAACATAGCAGTGTAATCCCTCAGTCCAGCGTATCCCAGCAGGGTTTCATGGGAGCTAATAATGTTTCTGCTGCTTTTTCTGAGGACAGCAATCACAGTGAAGTTTTACAACCTGTGCAGCAGCATGAGCATTTAGTAAATGTTCCTCAAGCTGCTCTCTCCACTCAGGCTGCTGTCTACATGCCTCTTATAGCACAGGGAAATCCCCCTCAACCACCTCCTCCCACTTTCACTGCAATTCCTCTGCCTGTGTTGAATCAAAGTGCTGATGTGGAAGCTGTATCAAGCACTTTGATTCAGCTTCTTCCTAACCAACACCAAATTAGCCAAATTAACCCTTCATTAAGTAATGTGGACACCCGATTGTTATTAGATCCTAGGGGTCCCGCATATGTTCTACGCCATAATCGGTCACACTCCCCTTCTGTTTCCGCTCTTTCCGACCAATGTAGCCAGCGTAGTTCAACAGACCAGTACTGAAGGCGATATAGGCGCGATTCTAGGAGGTCAACATCCAAGCGTAGTCATTGACGCCCACGATCCTCTGACAGAAGTCACCGTTCCAGGTCATCCAGATGGCGCTCTCCTTCTTCATCATCAGAGGGATCAAGTGCTTTTGGGACGTCTGGTGAACATGTAAGCCGGCATAAAGAAAGAATCCATGATTCCAGGGCTGTAAGTCAGTCTCCTTTCCATGCCGTTGGTGGTGGAGAAACAATTTCCTCTCCTGCGGCCTCCGTTCCTGCGGCGTCTGCTCCACCGGTAGTCCCATCAACGTCGTCTACTGGTGAGTCTCAATTTACCGGGGCTTGGGGGGCAGTAGAAGGCTTACCACTAGTTCCAGCACTTAAGGCCCTGACAGACCACCTAGCACTGCAAGGTAATTTACCAACTTCTCAGGTTCCTGCTGATCATACCAGCATTTATAAAGATGCCCTTTCTGCGGGGTTACACCGCTGGGTTCTCACTTAGACGAAACAACTAAACAAAAAATATGGGACAATGCTTATATACATACAGTACAGACCAAAATTTTGGACACACCTTCTCATTTAAAGATTTTTCTGTATTTTCAAGAGACCTGAACCCAATCGAGATGGTTTGGGGTGAGCTGGACCGCAGAGTGAAGGCAAAAGGGCCAACAAGAGCTAAGCATCTCTGGGAGCTCCTTCAAGATTGTTGGAGGACCATTTCCGGTGACTACCTCTTGTAGCTCATCAAGAGAATGCCAAGAGTATGCAAAGCAATCATCAAAGCAAAAGGTGGCTACTTTGAAGAACCTAGAATATAAGACATATTTTCAGTTGTTTCACACTTTTTTGTTAAGTATATAATTCCACATGTGTTAATTCATAGTTTTGATGCCTTCAGTGTGAATGTACAATTTTCAAAGTCACGAAAATACAGAAAAATCTTTAAATGAGACAGTGTGTCCAAACTTTTGGTGTGTACTGTACATGGTCATTAATATCGATCGATCAGCATACCGTAGATAAAGAACACCGGATACTGTCAGAACGAGTTTATGATAGGAAACCGAATGTTGCTAGAACATTAGATAATTGGTTACCAGTAGTTTTGAGCATTCCGAAACTGAAATATTGGGTATCGGCCGATATTCGCGGTATCGGAATTCCGATACTTAGTTCCGATACTTTTAGAATATCGGATACCGGAATCGGAAGTTCCCATAATGCAATGAGCCAGTTTCATTTTATTCAGCCAATGAGGCATGTTAACTAATGGCATGGCTGTGATTGGCTGCTGAAATGATGTCATGATGCACTATAAAAGCCGCCGCCGCCATTTTGAGCTCACTCTGCTGTGAATTCAGTTAGGGATAGGACGCTGCTGTTCTGAGGGACAGTTTTAGCTACCTATTTGCTCTATTCTGCTTTACCCAAGCTACTTTATAAACCGCTGTGCCGCTAGTGCACAGTTCTCTGTGCTGTTCACGGCTGTCTGCAAGGTCTCTGTGTGTGAGTGCAGCTCACGCTGTAGTGTGTGCTTCAGCCACGACTGGTTGTAGTGCGCTCAGTGCGTCACTGCCTCATACATTGTCCTTTTTTGCTAATTGATCATTTTTCCTGATTTCTCCTATTAGTGTGGTGGTTCCATCCGTATCCAGCTAGATTGGTTCCAAACACACTATATAGGAGTAGATAGAGGAGCCTTTCTGCAGCCTTGTGCCCTGCAGCCCCAGCCAGATTAGTATTAGCCTATTTTTTGTAGCCTCATCTATTGCATTGTAGGTTACCTTCCTGCATTGTAATAGCTACAAAAAGTTTGTGATACTATCGGTATTACATCTTTGGGCACATCCAGTGTCTTTTTGTGACAAAAAAAACCTAAATAAAGTTCACCAAACACTCCACTTTACAGTTCTGTAGGCCACATTAGCTCATATTAAAGTCTAGTCCACACTTTATAAAATTAGTGTTTCTTATACCTATTAGCAGGTTGTTCAGGAATAAGCACACTAAGCCCTTAGTACTTTTCTGCCTATCTTTATCAGTCTACCAAGATGAAGAACGCAGGGAGTAAGGCATGTGGTCGTGGTCGTGGGCGTGGAGTTTCTGCAGGGAGAGGACGTGAGGATTCTGTACCTGCAGGGAGAGGACGTGGGGATTCTGTGCCTGCTGCAGGCACCAGTGACTCAGCATCCCCCAGTTTTACCAGGGAACAGTCCTTTATGCGCAGCTTTGTAGGAGCTAGCCCTACCCCACTGCTGCGGGAGGACCAAATTGAAGCCATTGTCGGATGGATGGCAGCTTCAATTAGTTCAAGATCCTCTCAGGTCCTGAGCACTGAAGAGCACCCATCTGTCTCTTCACCACCTGCCAAATTGCCCAGGCAGTCAGAGAGCCCTGGACAGGAGCCATCTCTACTTTTGTTCTCTGAATCTCTTGGCTTGGAAAGAGGGGGCCAGCCAAGCAGAATTCGAGAATTTGAAGAAGAGGTAGTATGCAGTGATGCGCAACCGTTTTGTCTCTCTGAATCTGAAGAGGCGGGTGGGCCAGTGCCTATGGTCAGCAGCACACCTCAGTACGCATCTGATGATGAGACTCAGGTGCCACTTTCTGGTGCATACTGTGCTGTCGAGACTACCCAGAAGAAGCACTCGTTTGAAGAGGGTGGTGTAGATGATGAGGTCCTTGACCCATCATGGCATGAGGGACAGGAAGGTGGTGGGAGCAGCTCTGAGGAAGAGATTCCCCGAACGGCCCAAAAAGGAGGGAGAGGGAGGGGGCAGACTTGGTAGCCTGTAGCCTCCACTTCGGCACCCATTAGGAGCATGGCTCTTCCAAAATCCAAAGCGGGCGCTCCCAAGACTTGCAGTGCCTGGTCCTTTTTTGACACAGTTGCAGATGACATTTGCTTTGTCAAATGCAAGCTGTGTAATCAGAAGGTGAAAAGAGGGAAAAGTGTCAGCAACCTCAATGCCACAAATATGTGGAAACATGTGCAGACCAAGCACGTGGTGGAGTTACAAAGACACACTGAAGACCTACGCCAACCTACAGCGCCACCTACCACCTCTTCAGCTCGTGTTGTAGCCTCTTCCTCCAGCTCACACACAGCTGGTACCGCTTCCTCACAGGATCGCCATGGAAGAACCTCTGGCACTGTTGTACAGAGACACAGTGTCATTCCACCCACAGCACCACGTTCCCTGTAATCCTCACACTCCCAGGCCAGTCTACAGCCATCGTTAGCATAGGCATGGGAGAAAAGGCGCCCATACTCGGCAAACCACCCCCGAGCACAGGCTCTGAATGCTTGCATTGCAAAACTACTGGCCCTTGAAATGCTATCATTCAGGCTGGTGGAGACTGACACCTTCTGTAACTTGATGGCATTGGCAGTTCCACAATACAACGTGCCCAGCCGCTTTTATTTCAGCAGGCAAGCCGTCCCTGCCCTGCCCTGCAACAGCATGTGGAGGGAAAAATTAAACATGCACTACAAAACGCCGTCAGTAGCTAGGTCCACCTGACCACCGATGCGTGGACCAGTAAGCATGGACAGGGACGATACCTTTCCCTCACTGCCCATTGGGTAAATGTTGTGGAGCCGGGTACAGATCTTGAGAGTGGCGCTGTATGTGTTCTGCCAACTCCAAGGATTGCAGGAATCCATTCTGTACACATTGACTCCTCCTCATACTCCAGTTCCTCTGAATCAGCGCTGCATGAGCCTTCACGGTCTACCTCCACATCGACCCGTGAACGGTTGGTTACCTGTTATGGTGACCAATATGAGCACAGCCGAGGCCAAACTTCAACAGGCCATATTAAAATTAATTTCTTTGGGGAATCGAAGCCACACAGCGCAGGAGCTCTGGAATGCCATCAAGCAGCAGAGCGACGTTTGGTTTGTGCCAGCGAATCTCCAGCCAGGCATGGTAGTGTGTGACAATGGCCGAAATCTGGTGGCAGCTCTGGGCCTAGGCAACCTCACTCACATCCCATGTCTGGCACATGTGTTCAACTTGGCTGTGCAGAGTTTTTTGAGGGACTATCGGGATCTAGATGCACTGCTGCACAAGGTCCGCATAGAGTGCGCTCACTTGTGGCTTTCCAGCAACGCAAGATCGCACATTGCAGCTCTGCAGCGCCGATTACGTCTTCCAGAACATCGCATCATATGTGACCTACCCACCAGGTGGAATTCAACGTTACATATGTTGGAGAGGTTGTGTGAGCAGCAGGCAGCAGTAATGGAGTACCAGCTGCAGCAGGCGCAAACAAGTCGCAGTGCGCGCCGTTCACACTTCACCACCACTGAGTGGGCCTCTATGAAGGACATTTGCCACGTTTTGTGTGCCTTCGATTATTCCACGCGGATGGCGAGTGCAGATGATGCACTAGTCAGCATGACTATCCCCCTTATCTGCCTGCTTGAAAAAACACTGCAAGCACTAAGGGAGGAGGTTTTGGAAGAGGTGGAGGATGAGGAGTCACAAATGCCATCTGCTTCTGTACAGTCTGCGCAACGTGGTTCCTCACAAAGGTCTAGGCAGGGGACACTTTGTGAGGAGGATGAGGAGGAGTCAATGGAGGAGGAAGACATCTGTCCAGAGGAGGGAGGTACACAATGCTCTAGTAGTCAGTATCTAGAGCAAGGGTGGGGTGATGCAGAGCAGGCAGACATCACGCCTCAAGCAGGGGACAGCGTTTCTTGGCCAGGTGGCAGTCTGCAGCACATCGTTGATTTAATGCTGCAGTGCCTGAGAAACGACCGCCGCATCACCCACATTCTCAACACGGCTGATTATTGGGTGTCCACCCTCCTAGATCCTCGCTACCCGAGAGCAGTGTTGCTAGTTCTTTACAAAGCATCTCAGTGCGTCGAGGCAGTGGAGGAAGCTCTGCACAAAGAGGGAGCAGAAGCATGGCCTCAGCACAAGGCAAGACCAGTATGGCCCAAATGTGGCAAAGTTTGTGTCCCCGCCACAAATGTCTACACCATCACAGATGGCTCCAGTCAGCAGGAGGCAACGTTTCCGTCAGATGGTGACAGACTACATGTCTTGCCTTCTCAGTGTACTCCCAGACGGCTCTTCCTCTTTCAAGTTTTGGGTCTCTAAGCTGGATACATGGCCAGAGCTTAGCCAGTATGCATTGGAGGTGCTGGCTTGCCCTGCTGCTAGTGTATTATCGGAACATGTCTTTAGTGCCGCAGGTGGTGTACTAACAGACCGTCGCATGCGACTATCCTCCGATAACATTGACCGGCTTACTTTTCTGAAAATGAACAAGGCCTGGATCTCGCATGAATTTGCCAGTCCTCTTCCAGAATAAATAATTGGTTGGCAGCAGTATCCAGGTCTCCTGTTGTGTTCATGTTTTTACCACCTGAACTGTAATCCCTGGGCTCCAATACCGCCAGTTGCTGCTCAGAAGTGCTGTCTGCACAGTCAACACTTGGTCCAGTGTTATTGGGGTTCAGTAACGTCAGCTGATCCCCTGCTGTGTGTCCGTCAAATTCTCCTGCTCTCTCCACATCTACTCTACTACAGATTTAAAACTTGCTCCAATTACACCTCTGGCTCCTCTTGTTAGAACCTTGCTGTTAGGTTTTTTTTCCTTTGCTGGTCACATGACTTTGTTGGCCTATTTAATCCTGCTCCGCCCTTCTGGCTTTGCTGGACTTCATTGTATATCTACTTTCTAGCTAGCCTGTGCTCTGTATCTAACTCTGTTAGTTTGCTTGGTCTACGGACCTCTATGTTCTATCTATTTTGTTTGTTCGTCTGTCTGCTACTATTTCTGTTAGGAGGTGTCCCATATTCCTCCCAGTCCTTAGTACTTGTAGGGATTCCCTCCCCACATCTATAGGTCTTCGTACAGACTAGATTAGGACTTTAGCAGGTCTGATCGCAGGATCAGGTTCCCTGTTACATCGTAGGGATTCAGCTGAGTCTTATAGTAGGGACAGATCTCCTCTCTTTCCTTAGCTTTGGTAGCAGAACATAACAGTAAGTCCAGCCTGCAAATTCTCTAAGGAAAGATTTTTCTGTTCCATCATGGTGTCGGTTCAGGATTTGGCTCATCGCCTGCAGGGACTCTCTCTGGAGGTGGCCGAACTCCGTCAGCACGTGAGTAACTGTCCTGGAGCACATTTCTTGGAGCCTAAGGTATGTTTGCCGGATTTATTTTTTGGTGAACACCGAGAATTTTTTTCATTTAAAAATGCTTGCTTATTGTATTTTCGTTTGAGACCTAAGTCCTCTGGGGATGAATCCCAGCGCGTAGGGTTCATAATGTCACTTTTGCGCAAAGAGCCTCAGGAGTGGGCCTTTTCTTTGCAACCTAGTGATTCATGCTTCAGATCAGTGGATAGTTTTTTTTCTGCTTTGGGACTATTATATGATGATCCTGACCGTGTCGCATCAGCTGAGACTGAGTTGAGACGTCTAAAACAAGGATCGGGTAATGTGGAAAAATATTGTACACATTTTCGTCGTTGGTCCACTCAAACAGGGTGGAACGATTCTGCTCTGAAAAGTCTATTTCTTGCTGGGCTCAGTGAAAGGGTTAAAGACCTGCTAATTGCTTATCCTACACCTGAGGATTTGCAACAGGCTATGCAATTAGCTATACGGGTGGATAGAAGACTGCGTGCTAGGGTTAATGAGAGCAAATCCTCTGCTATGTCAGTTTCTGGTTATGATAATGTGTGTACTAACAGTGGTGAACCGATGGAGATTGGATCGGTGGCACCTCGCTCTCAAGAAAAAGACCATCGTTTTTCGGAAGGCTTGTGCTTCTATTGTGGAAAATCTGGTCATTTGATTAAAGGCTGTGAGCTTCGGATGAAGAAAGAAAAAAAAATGGTCAGTCACGCCCGTATTGCCTGTTTAAATTCCAAGGGTATATTTTTAGCTGCTTCCACGATTGCTCAGAAAAAATTAATGGAATTTCGGGTGTTTGTTGATTGCGGGTCTACACTGAATGTAATTGATGGGGGATTCGTGGAAAAACTCAATTTAAAACCTGAACCTTTATCATCCCCCATTGCTGTGGTTTCTGTGGATGGCTCCCCTTTGAAGAATATTACTCTCAAGGTCAGTGAATTTCCTCTCACTATTAATGGTGTTCACCATGAGAAATTGGATTTGGTAGTTTTGAATAACTTGCCTTCTCCAGTAATATTGGGTTTGCCCTGGTTAAAATTTCACAATCCTGTACTGGATTGGTCTACCAGTGAAATTAAATCCTGGAGCCATAAATGTTATGACAAGTGTTGTAATGGGCGTATTGCAGCTTTGGATAGGGGAGAATTGCCTGTTCCTATTCAGGATTTTTGGAGAGTTTTTTCTGAGAAGGAATCGCAGGTTTTGCCTCCCCATAGAGACTATGATTGTTCTATTGAATTTGTCCCTGGAGCGACTCTTCCTAAAAGTCGTTTATTTAACCTTACTATTCCTGAGAGGAAGGCTTTGGAGGAATACATACAGACAAGTTTGGCCGCCGGTCACATTAGGCCCTCTAAGTCTCCTGTGGCGGTTGGATTTTTTTTTGTAAAAAAAAAGGACGGCGGTTTACGTCCTTGTCTGGATTTTCGTGAGATTAACAAAATTACGGTACGCAATCCTTACCCACTGCCATTGATTCCTGATCTGTTTAACCAGTTATTGGGGGCCAAGTGGTTCTCTAAAATTGACCTTAAGGGGGCATACAATCTGTTGCGCATGAAGGAGGGTGATGAATGGAAGACTGCTTTTAACACTCCTGTGGGTCATTTTGAGAATCTGGTTATGCCTTTTGGTCTTACTAATGCTCCTGCATTTTTTCAGAATCTGATTAATGACATCCTTAGACCTTTGATCGGTAAAAATGTGGTTGTGTATTTGGATGACATTTTGATTTATTCGCCAGATCTGGAGTCTCATTGGCGGAGCGTGCGTGAGGTATTACAGTTATTAATGGACAATTCGCTTTTTGCTAAGCTGGAGAAATGTGAGTTCGCTGTACAGAGAATTAGTTTTTTGGGCTACATTATCTCCAGCAAAGGTTTTGAGATGGATCCGGTTAAGGTTCAGGCTGTGCAGGAATGGCCTAGGCCTATTGGTTTGAAATCGATACAGAGGTTTTTGGGTTTCGCCAATTACTACAGAAAATTCATAAAAAATTTTTCTAGTATTGTCAAACCTCTGACTGATCTCACCAGGAAAGGTGCTGATGCGGTTCAGTGGTCTTCTGAGGCCATTGAAGCTTTTGTGTATCTCAAGGAGAGGTCCACCTCTGCTCCCATCCTTATGCAGCCTGATGTTACTAGGCCGTTTTTGGTTGAGGTTGATGCTTCCTCTGTGGGGGTTGGCGCAGTATTGTCTCAGGATAACGGGGATGGATTACATCCCTGTGCCTTTTTTTCAAAAAAATTTTCGGAGACTGAACTGAATTACGATATTGGTAATCGGGAATTATTGGCTATTAAACTCGCATTTGAACACTGGCGCCACTTCTTGGAAGGTGCGGAATTTCCCGTTCAGGTTCTTACGGATCATAAAAATCTGATATATCTTGATGCTGCCAAGCGCCTGAATGCCCGTCAGGCTAGGTGGGCACTGTTTTTCTCGCGGTTTAATTTCTCCGTTACTTACATCCCTGGTACTAAGAATGTTAAGGCGGATGCATTATCTCGCAGTTTTTCTCCCATAGTCGGTGCTGAGAAAGAGGAAAACATTTTACAAGAAGGTGTTGTGATAGCTGCTTTAGACTCCGTTTTGGAAGATGAGATTCTTAAAGCTCAGGAGAATGCCCCATCTAACACTCCTCATGGGAGGTTGTTTGTGCCTGGGACCTTTAGGAGAGATTTGTTTGTTGAGTGTCACGAATCTCGGTTGGCAGGTCATCCCGGAATCTCTGAGACCAAGAGACTGGTGGGTCGCAGTTTTTGGTGGCCTGGATGGCAGAAGGAAGTCATTAAGTGGGTGCGCCAATGTACTATATGTGCTAGATCTAAGTCCTCACATACTCCTGCTGCGGGGTTGCTTTGTCCTTTGGAGGTCCCCAGTGCTCCTTGGACACATTTGGCTATGGACTTTATAACTGACCTTCCCCCCTCTGAGGGCTTTACTGTCATCTGGGTGGTCGTGGACCGTTTTAGCAAGATGTGTCACTTGGTTCCCTTCGTCAAACTGCCCTGCGCTAAAACTCTCGCTAAGGCCTTTGTCAAGGAAATTGTCAGACTTCATGGCGTTCCTACTGACATTGTTTCTGATAGGGGTCCTCAGTTCGTGGCTCGTTTTTGGCGTGCCTTTTGTGACAGGTTGGGAATTCATTTGTCGTTTTCGTCCGGATATCATCCTGAATCTAATGGCCAGACAGAAAGGAAAAACCAGGATGTTGAGCAGTTCTTGCGTTGTTTTGTGGCAGACAATCAAGAGGGGTGGTCTGAGTTTCTGCCACTTGCCGAATTTGCTCTGAACAATCATACATCTTCTTCTGCTGGTTGTTCGCCTTTTTTTTGTTGTTCTGGGAGACATCCGTCGTTTGGGTCGTTCTCCAAGTTGGGATCTGCCGTGCCTGAGGAGGAGAATTTTTCCGGTGATTTGGAAAGAGTTTGGACGGATGTGCGTGGTAATCTTCAGGAGGCCAACAGAAAATCTAAAGACTACTTTGATAGGAAACGACAGGAGGTTTTGTTCGCTGTTGGTGACATGGTTTGGTTGTCCTCTAGGAATCTGCGGTTGAGGATTCCTTCTAAGAAATTGGGTCCCAAGTTTGTAGGGCCCTTTAAGGTGCTTCAGGTTGTCAACCAATCTGCTGTTAGGTTGGAGGTTCCTACCTCCTGGAGAATTAATCCGGTCTTTCATGTCTCTCTGTTAAAAAAAGCTGTTGTGTCGGATGGTGACGCCTCTGCCTCTGTTCCTCCGGTGGTGGAGGACGGGGAATATGAAATTTCTCGCATCCTTGACTCTAGACGGTATAGAGGTAGTTTGCAGTATCTTGTGGCCTGGAAAGGTTTCGGACCCGAGGATAACTCTTGGGTGAGGTCAGATGATGTTTCCGCGTCCAGACTTATCAGAGCGTTTCACAGGAGATTTCCTGATAAGCCTGGTCCTAGGGGATCCGGAGGATCCTCTTAGAAGGGGGGGTACTGTTAGAACCTTGCTGTTAGGTTTTTTTTCCTTTGCTGGTCACATGACTTTGTTGGCCTATTTAATCCTGCTCCGCCCTTCTGGCTTTGCTGGACTTCATTGTATATCTACTTTCTAGCTAGCCTGTGCTCTGTATCTAACTCTGTTAGTTTGCTTGGTCTACGGACCTCTATGTTCTATCTATTTTGTTTGTTCGTCTGTCTGCTACTATTTCTGTTAGGAGGTGTCCCATATTCCTCCCAGTCCTTAGTACTTGTAGGGATTCCCTCCCCACATCTATAGGTCTTCGTACAGACTAGATTAGGACTTTAGCAGGTCTGATCGCAGGATCAGGTTCCCTGTTACATCGTAGGGATTCAGCTGAGTCTTATAGTAGGGACAGATCTCCTCTCTTTCCTTAGCTTTGGTAGCAGAACATAACACCTCTCTGTTTTCAGTATTATCCCTGAGCTCCAAAACCGCCAGTTGCCGCTCAGAAGTGCAGTCTGCACAGTTAACGCTTGCTCCAGTGTTATTGGGGTTCAGTAACATCAGCTGATCCCCAGCTGTGTGTCCGGCAATATCTCCTGCTCTGTCCACATTCTTACTACTACTACAGATTTAAAACTTGCTCCAATTACACCTCTGGCTCTTCTCTGTTTTCAGTATTATCCCTGAGCTCCAACACCGCCAGTTGCTGCTCAGAAGTGCTGTCTGCACAGTCAACACTTGGTCCAGTGTTATTGGGGTTCAGTAACGTCAGCTGATCCCCTGCTGTGTGTCCGGCAAATTTTCCTGCTCTGTCCACATCCACTCTACTACAGATTTAAAACTTGCTCCAATTACACCTCTGGCTCCTCTCTGTTTTCATTATTATCCCTGAGCTCCAACACCGCCAGTTGCCGCTCAGAAGTGCCGTCTGCACAGTCAACGCTTGCTCCAGTGTTATTGGGGTTCAGTAACGTCAGCTGATCCCCAGCTGTGTGTCTGGCAATATCTCCTGCTCTGTCCACATTCTCACTACTACTACAGATTTAAAACTTGCTCCAATTACACCTCTGGCTCTTCTCTGTTTTCAGTATTATCCCTGAGCTCCAACACCGCCAGTTGCTGCTCAAAAGTGCTGTCTGCACAGTCAACACTTGGTCCAGTGTTATTGGGGTTCAGTAACGTCAGCTGATCCCCTGCTGTGTGTCCGGCAAATTTTCCTGCTCTGTCCACATCCACTCTACTACAGATTTGAAACTTGCTCCATTTACACCTCTGGCTCCTCTCTGTTTTCAGTATTATCCCTGAGCTCCAAAACCACCAGTTGCCGCTCAGAAGTGCCGTCTGCACAGTCAACGCTTGCTCCAGTGTTATTGGGGTTCAGTAACATCAGCTGATCCGCAGCTGTGTGTCCGGCAATATCTCCTGCTCTGTCCACATTCTCACTACTACTACAGATTTAAAACTTGCTCCAATTACTCCTCTGGCTCTTCTCTGTTTTCAGTATTATCCCTGAGCTCCAACACCGCCAGTTGCTGCTCAGAAGTGCTGTCTGTACAGACAACATTTGCTGCCGTGTTATTGGGGTTCAGTAACGTCAACTGATCCCCAGCTGTGTGTCCGGCATGATCTCCTACTCTGTCCACATTCTCACTACTACTACAGATTTAAAACTTGCTCCAATTACACCTCTGGCTCCTCTTTGTTTTCAGTATTTACCCTGGGCTCCAACACCGCCAGCTGCTGCTCAGAAGTGCTGTCTGCACAGTCAACACTTGCTGCCGTGTTATTGGGGTTCAGTAACGTCAGCTGATCCCCAGCTGTGTGTCCGGCAAATTCTCCTGCTCTGTCCACATTCTCACTACTACTACAGATTTAAAACTTGCTCTAATTAAACCTCTGGCTCTTCTCTGTTTTCAGTATTATCCCTGAGCTCCAACAACGCCATTTCCTGCTCAGAAGTGCTGTCTTCACAGTCAAAACTTGGTTCAGTGTTATTGGGGTTCAGTAATGTCAGCTGATCCCCTGCTGTGTGTCCGGCAAATTCTCCTGCTCTGTCCACATCCACTCTACTACAGATTTAAAACTTGCTCCAATTACACCTCTGGCTCCTCTCTGTTTTCAGTATTATCCCTGAGCTCCAACACCGCCAGTTGCTGCTCAGAAGTGCCGTCTGCACAGTCAACGCTTGCTCCAGTGTTATTGGGGTTCAGTAACATCAGCTGATCCCCAGCTGTGTGTCCGGCAATATCTCCTGCTCTGTCCACATTCTCACTACTACTACAGATTTAAAACTTGCTCCAATTAATCCTCTGGCTCCTCTCTGTTTTCAGTATTTACCCTGGGTTCCAACACCACCAGTTGCTGCTCAGAAGTGCCATCTGCCCAGTCAACACTTGGTACAGAGTTATCGGGGTTCAGTAACGTCAGCTGATCCCCAGCTGTGTGTCCGGCAAATTCTCCTGCTCTGTCCACATTCTCAGTACTACTACAGATTTAAAACTTGCTCCATTTACACCTCTGGCTCTTCTCTGTTTTCAGTAATATCCCTGAGCTCCAACACCGCCAGTTGCTGCTCAGAAGTGCTGTCTGCACAGTCAACACTTGCTGCCGTGTTATTGGGGTTCAGTAACGTCAGCTGATCCCCAGCTGTGTGTCCGGCATGATCTCCTACTCTGTCCACATTCTCACTACTACTACAGATTTAAAATTTGCTCCAATTACACCTCTGGCTTCTCTTTGTTTTCAGTATTTACCCTGGGCTCCAACACCGCCAGTTGCTGCTCAGAAGTGCTGTCTGCACAGTCGACACTTGCTGCCGTGTTATTGGGGTTCAGTAACGTCAGCTCATCCGCAGCTGTGTGTCCAGCAAATTCTCCTGCTCTGTCCACATTCTCACTACTACTACAGATTTAAAACTTGCTCCAATTACACCTCTGGCTCTTCTCTGTTTTCAGTATTATCCCTGAGCTCCAACACCGCCAGTTGCTACTCAAAAGGCGATTTTTGGTGATGAGTGGTGTCAGGGTGTCTGGCCATTGCCGCGGAGAGAGACTGGCCTTTGCAAAAACTTAACGCTCTTGGAATTATTTCCAATTGTGGCAGCAGTTGAACTTTTGTTCAGATGAATTTGGTAACCAGAAGATTTGTTTTTGGACTGATAACTTAAGCATTGTTCATTGTATCAACCACTTGTCATCTTCTTCCCTTTCGGTGTTGGGGCTGTTGTGATATTTAGTTTTACAATGTCTTCAACACAACATCTGGTTTAGGGCTCGGCATGTTCCTGGTTTCAAAAATATCATTGCTGATGCATTGTCTCGTTTTCTTTGGCAGGATTTCCCGTCAATGCTCCTCAATGCCAGTCCATACCCTCCGGTTATGTGGGACCTAGTGGAGATCGGTTAAAGGAATTGATCAGGAGTTCAGTGTCTCTTCTGACATGGCAGCTTTACAGTAAGGCGTGGCACCATTGGAAAGATTTTGTGGGTAGCAGAAATGTAGGCAATGATGAGGTACTACATTTAGAGGTTACACTTCAGTACTTATTACACCTTTGTGACATTGGCTTATCTGTCTCTGTAGCTCAGAGGCGTTTGGAGGGCATTTCCTTCCATTTCAAAATATTAGGTTGAGGTGATGTTACAAAGCACTTTATGATCTGTCAAGCCCTTAAAGGCTGGCTCAAGGATAGGGTTTCGACGGACAGCAGGAGGCCCATCTCATATGCATTACTACTGAAATGAATAGCAGCTTGTAGTAATGTTTGTTTTTCTCCCTGGGAAGCTGCCCTGTTGTCTACTTCTTTTAGCTTTTCCTTTTTTGGTGCCCTTCGCATCAGTGAACTTGTTCCTCTGTTTAAAACGAAACCTAGGGGTTTACAATTCGACAACATCTGCATATCAGAATCGTCATTGCATATTCGGATCAGTCTGGTGTAGGGACATGGATCCTTCTATTTCCCACTTCATGTCCTGCCTGCCCCATTAAGTCTGCACTTAATTATGTCATTCCAACAGCAAGGTCCTTCATTTTTCGTACATGAGGACCAAATCCCACTTACTAAATTTCAATTTCACTCTACTACGAGGTTGTCTCTTGGCCACGGTTTATGATTCAAAAAATGTTGCCACCCATTCATTTCGTTTCGAGGCTGTTACTGAAGCTGCTAGAATGGGTCTTTCTGATGCTGATATTCAGTGAATTGGTCGGTGGAAGTCTGCCTGTTTTGCCAGATATGTTCGTCCTG
The DNA here is from genome assembly GCF_046119375.1 of Phyllobates terribilis. Taxonomy (NCBI): domain Eukaryota; kingdom Metazoa; phylum Chordata; class Amphibia; order Anura; family Dendrobatidae; genus Phyllobates; species Phyllobates terribilis. The sequence goes on from NW_027362764.1 coordinate 407,095,717, forward strand.
ATTTGTTGCAATATTAGGCTACAAGTTTGTTTCTATCTAGATCACACAAAGCCAAAGATTTGGATCATCGGTCACTCCTACGTGTTTTGGACTGCCCAAAGGGCAGTTGGGAGGCAGAAATTTGGGCTTTTTAAATATCAACATCTCCTGTAGGGGTATTTGGGGTTTGAGATGGTGGAAGGTTTTGCCAGAAGTGGTCAATATAAGTAGGCAGTATTCATTCCCTACGATTTTGCTAATTCACGCGGACGGTAATGATGTTTGTAATCTAAAGCTGGCCGAACTGCTTACCATTATGAGATCTGATTTGAATCGTGTTCCTTTGTTTTTTCCAGAATTAAGAATTGTGTGGGCCGAAATCATCCCAAGGGTTGTGTGGCAGGGTTCCAAGGATGTGGAATCCATCGAGAGGATCCGTAGAACAATCAATACCAGAATGGTGCGTTTAATTCTATACCGTACGGCTTTGGTAGTCCGACACCAACAACTGGAGGGTGATAATAGGCGTCTAATGTTACAGGATGGGTACACCTTACAGATATTGGGTTGGACATATTTTTGACTGGTCTCCAGGACGGCCTGGAGCATGCTATTTTTTTGATGGGTGGGAGTCAGAACCCAGTCTAAAGTCTAAAGTCTGGGCTCCTCCTTGGCGTATATGATGGCGAAAACTCATGACTTTGTGTATTTGCATACCGGTTTGTTGTTTTGCACATCCGTTGGATCCGTGTGTCAAGTTAGTTGTTGGTTTTTGTAAAAGAAAAAGGAGTAAAGCTGTGACGACTTCCATCCATCTTGGTGTTTAGTGTTTTATTTCATATATGTGTGGGGACTTAGTTATGTTTGTTTTGTCTCTACAGTCTGGTGGACACTGATAGGGTTAAATTGTGTGTCTCAGACTATGGAGCAAGCATCCTTGATAGCCATTAATTTCTGCCCCATATTCCTTGATTGGCTTTCTCTGTTTCAAAGAGGGGTTGTTCTTCCCCCCTTCCTCATCCCCGTAGCCAATAGAATCCTGTGGCCTTCCCATATATATGTTATGCTGTAGGGTCCATCCCTCTTCCCCCAGTATGTTGGGATCCGGTTGCATCTCCCACCCTCCCTTCCTAAGTTATGTTTCTAAACTAGCACTTTATAATATTTGTTTACTGTTTCTCAACAGTTTTCTTAATGAATCAAGTCACAGCACATATATAATGGCGAAAATTGGTGACCTCGTGGATTTGCATACTGGTTTGGTGCTTTACACATCCCTTGGATCCGTGTGTCAAGTTTGTTGCTGCTTTTTATAAAAGAAAAAAAGTAAAGCTGTGACCAACTTCCACCCATCTCGGCGTTTTGTGTTTTATTTCATATGTGTATGGGGCCTTAGTATGTTTGCTTTGTCTCTACAGTCTTCTATGGACGGGAGTATATATTGTTTTAAAACCTCTATATAACACTCAGCCAGGGCCGGCGTCAGCACCCGGCGCACCCGGGCAAATGCCGGGGCCCTGAGCAGGCAGAGGGGCCCACTGGCGGTCGCGCACCCCGCTGGGCTATGGGCGGAGGAGAGCGGTGTCAGCGCCCCCTCCCCTCTCCCCTCCGCTTGCTCAGGGCCCCGGCAGCTGGATACTTACCTCTCCCCGTGCCTCCGCAGATCAGCTGTCTTCCTGCTCTGCGCTCCCTGTGACGTGTGAGGTCAGAGGGCGCGGTGACGTCTTTACACCGCGCCCTCCCCTGAGCCGTCACAGGGAGCGCTGAGCGGGAAGATGCCGACAATGCTGGAGTTCGGACCCGAGCAGCGGGCAGCAGGCAGCAGGCAGCGGGCAGCAGGCAGCAGGTAGCAGGCAGCAGGTGAGGAGAAGGGAGGTGAGTATTTGATTTTTTTTTTTAATGTATGGAGGCATGGGGCATTATAAGGAGAGGGGGGGCCATCCTGCATGGGGCATTATAAAGAGAGGGGGGGGGGACATCCTGCATGGGGCATTATAAAGAGAGGGGGGGGGACATCCTGCATGGGGCATTATAAAGAGAGGGGGGGGACATCCTGCATGGGGCATTATAAAGAGAGGGGGGGGGCATCCTGCATGGGGCATTATAAAGAGGAGGGGTGACAGCCTGCATGGGGCATTATAAAGAGAGGAGGGGGGGACATCCTGCATGGGGCATTATAAGGTGGGGAACAGCCTGCATGGGGCATTATAAGGAGAGGGGGGACATCCTGCATGGGGCATTATAAAGAGAGGGGGGGACATCCTGCATGGGGCATTATAAAGAGGAGGGGTGACAGCCTGCATGGGGCATTATAAAGAGAGGAGGGGGGGACATCCTGCATGGGGCATTATAAAGAGGGGGGGTGACATCCTGCATGGGGCATTATAAGGTGGGGAACAGCCTGCATGGGGCATTATAAAGGGGGGGGCAGACTGCATAGTGCATTATGTGGGGGGGAACAGCCTGCATGGAGCATTATAAGGGGGGGGCTGTATGGGGCATTATGTGGGGGGGTAACAGCCTGCATGGAGCATTATAAGGGGGGGACAGCCTGTATGGGGCATTATGTGGGGGGTAACAGCCTGCATGGAGCATTATAAGGGGGGGATAGCCTGTATGGGGCATTATGTGGGGGGTAACAGCCTGCATGCAGCATTATATGGGGACCAGTATCCTGTATGGAGCGTTATAAGGGGACCAGTATCCTGTATGGAGCGTTATATGGGGGCCAGTATCCTGTATGGAGCTTTATATGGGGGCCAGTATTCCGTATGGAGCCTTATATGGGGGCCAGTATTCCGTATGGAGCCTTATATGGGGGCCAGTATTCCGTATGGAGCCTTATATGGGGGCCAGTATTCCATATGGAGCCTTATATGGGGGCCAGTATTCCGTATGGAGCCTTATATGGGGGCCAGTATTCTGTATGGAGCCTTATATGGGGGCCAGTATTCCGTATGGAGCCTTATATGGGGGCCAGTATTCCGTATGGAGCCTTATATGGGGGCCAGTATTCCATATGGAGCCTTATATGGGGGCCAGTATTCCGTATGGAGCCTTATATGGGGGCCAGTATTCCGTATGGAGCCTTATATGGGGGCCAGTATTCCGTATGGAGCCTTATATGGGGGCCAGTATTCCGTATGGAGCCTTATATGGGGGCCAGTATTCCGTATGGAGCCTTATATGGGGGCCAGTATTCCGTATGGAGCCTTATATGGGGGCCAGTATTCCGTATGGAGCCTTATATGGGGGCCAGTATTCTGTATGGAGCCTTATATGGGGGCCAGTATTCTGTATGGAGCCTTATATGGGGGCCAGTATTCTGTATGGAGCCTTATATGGGGGCCAGTATTCCGTATGGGGCCTTATATGGGGGCCAGTATTCCTTATATGGGGGCCAGTATTCCGTATGGGGCCTTATATGGGGGCCAGTATTCCGTATGGAGCCTTATATGGGGGCCAGTATTCCTTATATGGGGGCCAGTATTCCGTATGGGGCCTTATATGGGGGCCAGTATTCCATATGGAGCCTTATATGGGGGCCAGTATTCTGTGTGGAGCGATTCACCGGTTTCTGAGCTATTGTGGAATTTACAATAGATATCACTCATGTAATGTAAGAAGTGAAATCTTTGCATTGTACTATATATATATATATATATATATATATATATATATATATATATATATATTTATTTATTTATTTCTCCGCCGTATCTCTGCATCATGAATCGTGGTATGTGTTAAAGGGGCCACTGAGACTCTTTCGCCCGGGGCCCAGAAAAACCTGGAGCCGGCCCTGCACTCAGCATTGATAGTGCTTTTCAAGATGTGTAAGCTGCCCATGCCATAGACAGTAATGCAACCCCATACCATCAGTGATACCAGCTTTTGAACTGTGCACTGTAATAAGCTGGATCAACAGTGTCCATTTTAGGACATGATCAGACATCAAAGTCAAACATCAGAATAATGCCAGTTTGAGACTAAATACCCTGTCTGAGAAATGACTTTGATATGTGACTTTGATAAGTGACTTTGACATGTGACTTTGATAAGTGATTTTGACATCTGACTTTGGTATGTGACTTTGATATCTGACTTTGACAAGTGACTTGAATATGTGACTTTGACATGTGACTTTTACAACTTATAATAAAAAAAAGTCATGGTTCTGAAACTCATTGGGACTTTTACACATATCTCCTCCAAGGCAAATTGAAATGATGTGTCACTTTGATATGTGAGTCTGACTTTCTTCAAACATCAGCATCAGAATCACAATGACTTTTAGACACCCTGAGTATTTTCATGGTTGATCTCATAAGCCAAGAAAAACTGCTTTCATCAACTGAGTGTATAGCTCAATGGTAAGTGCACTGGCTTATAGACTTAGAGCTTTGGATTCAAGTCCCAGCGAACAGTGAATCTTTTTTATTATCAGTTGTAAAAGTCAAATGTCAATGTCACTTATCAAAGTCACATATCGAAGTCAAATATCGAAGTCAAATATCAAAGTCAGATGTCAAAATCACTTATCAAAGTAACATGTCAAAGTCAGATATCAAAGTCCCATATCAAAGTCACTTATCAAAGTCCCATATCAAATTCACTTATCAAAGTCACATATCAAAGTCACATATTAAAGTCACATATCAAAGTCAGATGTCAAAGTCACATATCAAAGTCAGTTGTCAGACAGGGTATTTAGCCTTAAACTGGCATTATTCTGATGTTTGACTTTGATATCTGATCATGTCCTAATATGGACACTCTATGGATGGCCCCTCTCCTCTTGAGTTAATTGGAAATGGTATTCATGGTTTTGGCTCAGTCCATTTTAAATGAGCTTTAGCCCTGAGAAGATGGCAGCATTTCTGAATTGTGTTGATAAGGCTTCTTTTTTGCGTGAAAGAGCTTTACCTTGCATTAGTGAATTGGACAGCCAACTGTGTTCACAGACAATGATTTCAGGATGTATTCTGATGCTGATGAAGTAATTTAGATGACCAAATCATGCCTGTTTTTATTTTTGTGCTGCCTGAGGGCCTATAGTTCAAGATGATCCAATACTAACCATCAAACTTGTCACTTGTACAAAGAGATTTCTCCAGAATTTCTGGACCTTTTGATGATATTATGTACTACATTCTCCCAAACCCTTTATACCCAAGATACCATTAATACCTATAGGTACCAGTGTATATTAATAACACAACACCAATTGTGACAAAAAGCAGAAATGAAATGTTAGAAATAACAGATCATAATCAGAAGGAAAAATCCCCTAAAGAAAAATGTATACCACTTTTGAGTAAACCAATCTGATGGAGAGAAATACAAACTAATTCATATAAAAGTAAAAAAAACATCCATATACAAGAAGGAAGTACATCAATAACCACAACAAAAAACAACAACAAAACATAATTTTTTTAAATTAGAAGTGGGAAACTCACCTAAAAGAAAAGAATAAAATATCGTAAAGTAGATATGGGGCAAAAAATCTTTAACCTCAGCTAATATATTCTAACTAATGATGAATTATGTCTATTAGAGGTCCCTCACATCTGCATATAAAATCAGCGAGTGCAATGTGTGATAAAAATCAGTGTTCATCTGTGAGTTTTATCTCACCTGGAATTAGGGTGAGGAAAAAATCGCAGCATGCTGTGTATGGCTGCGTAAAATGGGCGAGACTCACCAATGCAAGTCAATGGGTGCGAGAAAAAATCGCACAGCACACGGACCATGCGTGTGCTCTCTGATTTTTACGCACTCATCTCATATGAATCCCAACATGTCACCAGTAAATTCACAATGTGAACCATCAGAATAGAATAGCTAGAATATATATATACATAGAATAGATAGAAAAACGTCATTGAGATATATAATTAGTGCAGTGTGTGTAGTTTACTGTGTAGCTTACTGTACATGTATTTAGATAATAATTATAAAATTATATAAAAAAAATGCCATGGGGTCTCCCTTATTTTTGTTAACCAGCTGAGGGTAAGCAGACAGCTGTGGACTGATATTAATAGGCTGGGAAGGGGCCATGGATATTGGCCCCCTCCCAGACTAATAACACCAGCCCCCAGCCGCCCCAGAAATGGTGCATCCATTAGATGCGCGAATTCAGGCTCTTAACCTTGGCTCTTCCCACTTTCCAATGTGCGTTGGCAAGCAGGGTAGGGGTTTTGGTGTTGATGTCAGCTTTGTAATGTCCGCTGACATCAAGCCGAGGGATTAGTAATGGAGAGGCGTCTATGAGACACTCCCATAGTCAAAAGCAATAAACACACACACAGAGAAAAGTCCTTTAATTGTAAGAAGCACTCCCCGACTCTCTTTTACCCATTTATTACCTTTAAAAAATAAAATAATGCAAAGTGGTCCACCATAAATCCAACCCACATCCCACAACGATCCCCGACTCTGCTACATCCGGATGCAGTGCTAAGCAATGACATCACTAATGTGACCGGTCAGCACGAACACAATGACACTATAGAATTTTAATCCGGCTGCTGCGACGAGCGCTGACGTCAGTAAGGTTATCGCAGTTCTTAGCCGATAAACTACGGTAACCTTACTGACGTCACTGCTCACAGCGTGAGAATTTTCTGTAGAAATACCTACACAACTGAACCAAAATTCATTCAAACTACTTTGAAAGACAGTTGAAAATTTAACCCTATCAATGAATACTCCAAAGCTTTTATTACCTTCCAGAATTTAGTAATAAGGGATATTTGGTATAAATGAAAAAAAAAACACTGCAGTAATTTAACAAGAGCAGAACAAATAGCAATAAAAAAGATGAAAAAATGTGAAAACATTATGTGTCCAGCCAACAAAGATTTGATACATTAATCCATGATATTAATGGATTATGAAGCATACCATAAGGAGTCACTGCTATTAAAAGGTGAAGAAAATATACTGTAACTACAGAACCTTCTGTACTTTGTGTGACATTACCAACCAGGAGTGGTTGTTCAAGCCGGGAAAAGTCCAGTTTTACGCTACTGGCCAAAGAGTCTGGACTGTTATTCCTTTTAAATATTCTGGACCAACAATATTTTTATGGGCAATGCTACACTCAACTGGCGAAGGTAAGAAGATTCCATTTGCTTAGTACTTCAACCTCCATTCATTCCTACCCATTGTAAAAACAAAGATAGCATCACTATTTATTCAACCTTGTTATTCACTGGTTTATGTAATTAATCGTACATGATCCCTTAAGTTAAAGTAATTGATCGTTTATGTGCCCTCTATTTCTCTCTGCTTCTTTAAATGTACTACATGTACGAATGCATTCAGTATACTTTATTTATATTTTTCGGATGTTGTTCCACAATTTTTAGATACGTGAACATCTGACCATCTTTGCTTCTGAAAGACTCTCTTACATGCTCTTTTCATATAGTCATGTGAAAATTGACCCTGTAGCTGTTTTTCATTAGTACCACTTACTTTTGCCTTTTTTCCTATCCCAACTATTTTGAGATGTGTTGTTGCAATCAATTTCTAAATGAGTTCATTTTTTCAAGTTAACGTCCAACTTCTCATATGTGTTATATGTCCTGAATAAAGTATGGCTATAAGAGATTTCCAAATCATTGCATTCTTGTTTTTTTTTTGCATTTTACAGAGCATCCCAATTTTTTTATAATTGGGGTTGTACATTGTTCTATTACTTAGGAAAACAGATACAGTGTTCTGAAAAAGTGTTTGCCCCCTTCCTGATTTCTTATTCTTTTTCATCTTTGTCACACTTAAATGTTAAATTTAACCCCTTTATGACAGGGTACATAATAGTACGCACCACGTCATCACCCCCTGTTCAGTGAGTGATCCGGCGCTGAGCCCACGCTAAACCGGGCACATGTCAGCTGATCTATACAGCTGACATATGCCCGCAACAGCCACGGGTGGAATCGCGATCTACCCAAGGCTGTTAACTAGTAGTGATGAGCGAGCACTAAAATGCTCGGGTACTCATTGCTCGAGTCGAGCAAATTGGAATGCTCGAGTGCTCAACCCGACCAATGAGCCCAATGTTAGTCTAGGGGAAACTCGAGCATTTTTCTGGTGCCCCCCGGCGGCCTGCAGAGGGCCTAAAAATTGCCAAAATCAATGGGAATAGTCCTTAAATGACATGGGAACAGCATGGAGAAGACCCCTGGAAGCATCTCTGACTCCCAGGTCACTGCTGTCAACAATGTTGTCAGAGTATTGCGCCACTTTTACGGACTAACAATGAAACATACAAAAACAAAAACAAAATGGATTTTCCTGGGAAAAATGTTAAGAAACATCCTTTCCAGGGTAATGACTTGTATATAAAGCAAAATAAATAGGCAAAAACAAAAATGCTCCTCCACACCTTGGACTATGTACACACGTACCGTTTTTGATGCATTTTTGCACTTTTGCATTAGTTTTAACGGTGAAAAATATATTCACCGGTAAATGTCATTTTAACATTTTACTACCTTATCTGGCCATGTGGTGTGTGAGACATGATCAGACACATCCTGTTTCAATTATGAAGGAGGAACTCTGAAAGTCACAAAGACTATTTTTATAGGGCCATCAGGCGGCCATTACTATTCTTAAATTACTAACAGTAGGCCCTCACTATTGTTAGAGAGCCATCAGCCGGCTATTCTTTGTTGTTCCCAATATTACTGAGTGGGTCTCCCATACTGTTATTGCATATGCAGTGACTGCAAGGGCTGCCAAAAATTTGGATGCACCCCAATACCCCTTTGAAGAGACATAGAGGAAGGCCTCAGTAAAAAAAATGTTCCCTTTATAAAGGAGTGGGTCTCCTATAGTAGTAATGCCCATGCAGTGACTGCAAGGGCTGCCAAAATTTGGGAAAAACCCCAATAACAATTTAAAGACACATAGAGGTGGGCCTCAGTAATGAGTACGACATGTTCCTATTAGAAAAGAGCAGATATGCTATACAGTTATAGGGTAAGCAGTGAGTACAACGGCTGCCAAAATTTAGGAAAAACCCCAATAACAATTTAAAGACACATAGAGGTGGGCCACAGTAATGAGTACGACATGTTCCTATTAGAAAAGAGCGGATATGCTATACAGTTATAGGGTAAGCAGTGAGAACAATGGCTGCCAAAATTTAGGAAAAGCCCCAATAACAATTTAAAGACACATAGAGGTGTGCCTCAGTAATGACATGTTCCCATTAGAAAGGAGCCGGTATGTTATACAGTCATGGCCAAAAGTTTTGAGAATAGCACCAAAATTATATTTTCACATGATCTGCTGGCCTCTGGTTTTTATTAGTGTTTGTCTGATGTTTATATCACATACAGAAATATAATTGCAATCATATTATGAGTACCAATAGGTTATATTGACAGTTAGAATGAGTTAATGCAGCAAGTCAATATTTGCAGTGTTGCCCCTTCTTCTTCAAGACCTCTGTAATTCTCCCTGGCATGCTCTCAATCAACTTTTGGACCAAATTCTAACTGATAGCAGTCCATTCTTGCATAATCAATGCTTGCATTTTGCCAGAATTTGTTGGTTTTTGTTTGTCCACCCGTCTCTTGATGATTGACCACAAGTTCTCAATGGGATTAAGATCTGGGGAGTTTCCAGGCCATGGACCCAAAATCTCTATGTTTTGTTCCATGAGCCATTTTGTTATCACCTTTGCTTTATGGCAAGGTGCTCCATCATGCTGGAAAAGGCATTTTTGGGCGCCAAACTGCTCTTGGACGGTTGGGAGAAGTTGCTCTTGGAGGACATTCTGGTACCATTCTTTATTCATGGCTGTGTTTTTAGGCAAGACTGTGAGTGAGCCGATTCCCTTGGCTGAGAAGCAACCCCACACATGAATGGTTTCAGGATGCTTTACAGTTGGCATGAGACAAGACTGGTGGTAGCGCTCACCTCTTCTTCTCCGAATAAGCAGTTTTCCAGATGTCCCAAACAATCGAAAAGGGGATTCATCAGAGAAAATGACTTTGCCCCAGTCCTCAGCAGTCCACTCCCTGTACCTTTTGCAGAATATCAGTCGGTCCCTGATGTTTTTTCTGGAGAGAAGTGGCTTCTTTGCTGCCCTCCTTGAAACCAGCCCTTGCTCAAAGAGTCTCTGCCTCACAGTGCGTGCAGAAGCACTCACACCAGCCTGCTTCCATTCCTGAGCAAGCTCTGCACTGCTGGTAGTCCGATCCTGCAGCTGAAACAGTTTTAAGATACGGTCCTGGCGCTTGCTGGTCTTTCTTGGGCGCCCTGGAGCCTTTTTGACAACAATGGAAGCTCTCTCCTTGAAGTTCTTGATGATGCGATAGATTGTTGACTGAGGTGCAATCTTTGTAGCTGCGATACTCTTCCCTGTTAGGCCATTTTTGTGCAGTGCAATGATGGCTGCACGTGTTTATTTAGAGATAACCATGGTTAACTGAAGAGAAACAATGATACCAAGAACCAGCCTCCTTTTAAAGTGTCCAGTGATGTCATTCTTACTTAATCATGACTGGTTGATCGTCAGCCCTGTCCTCATCAACACCCACACCTGTGTTAATGGATCAATCACTAAAACGATGTTAGCTGCTCCTTTTAAAGCAGGACTGCAATGATGTTGAAATGTGTTTTGGGGGTTAAAGTTCATTTTCTGGGCAAATATTGACTTTGCAAGTACAGTAATTGCTGTTAAGCTGATCACTCTTTGACATTCAGGAGTATATGCAAATTGCCATTACAAAAAATGAAGCAGTAAACTTTGGAAAAATTACTATTTGTCTCATTCTCAATACTTTTGGCCATGACTGTACAGTTACAGTGTAAGCAGTGAGAACAATGGCTGCCAAAATTTAGGAAAAACCCCAATAACAATTTAAAGACACATAGTGGTGGGCCTCAGTAAAAAGTATGACATGTTCCCAATAGAAAGGAGCGGGTCTGCTATACAGTTATAGGGTATGCAGTAAGTACAACGGCTGCCAAAATTTAGGAAAAACCCCCAAAACAATTTAAAGACACATAGAGGTGGGCCTTAGTAACAACGTGCTCCCTTTAGAAAGGAGCGGGTATGCTACACAGTTATAGGGTATGCAATGAATACAACAGCTGTCAAAATTTAGGAAAAACCCCAATAACAATTTAAAGACACATAGAGGTGGGTCTCAGTAATGATGTGTTCCCATTAGAAAGGAGGGGGTCTCCCATACTGTTCTTGCATATGTAGTGACAGAAATGGCTGCCAAAAATTTGGAGGCACTCCAATGCCCCTTGCAAGAGACGTAGATGTCGGAGGGTCTCTTGGAAAAAATGTTCCCATTATTAGGAAGTGGGTCTCCCATACTGTTTACCTATGCAGTTAATGCAACAGCTGCCAAAAATTTGGAGTTATTCCAATGCCCCTTGCAAGAGACATAGAGGTCGGAGAGCCTCCTGGAAAAAATGTTCCCATTATTAGGAAGTGGGTCTCCCATACTGTTTGCCTACGCAGTTAATGCAATGGCTGCCAAAAAATTGGAGGCACTCCAATGCCCTTTGCAAGAGACGTAGATATAGTGATATGGTAGATATGGTGGCGATGTGATGGAGGATGAGAATGAGGAGAAGGAGGAGGACAAGAGCAAATAGACAAAATCAGGAAGCATATACCCATGTCTGCATGTGAAGATAGAAGTGCATGGGAATACAGTTAGACCACCCCAAAAAAAGACACTGTATTTGCGTTTAGGTTGCGCTCCTATCATTTGGTGGTGTTGAGAAGTCTGGCCCAATCCAGCCCTTGTTCATTTTTAGAAGAGTCAGCCTGTCAGCATTTTCAGTTGACAGTTGGATGCGCCTATCGGTAATAATTCCACTAGCAGCACTAAAAACCCGCTCTGACAAAACTCTAGCGGCAGGGCAGGCCAGGGCCTCCAAAGCGTAGAGAGACAGTTCATGCCACGTGTCCTGCTTGGATACCCAATAATTATAAGGCACAGAGGAATCACGGAGGACGTTGGTACGGTCAGCAAGGTACTCTTTCAGCATCTTCCCAAACTTTTCCCTCCTTATGAGAGTACCCCGCGCATCAGGGCCTGTGCGATGGGAGGGTATGAGAAAACTGTCCCAGAACTTTGACAGTGTTCCCCTGCCTCTGCTGGATTAGATTTGTGTCTCTCTCGCCTGTACTCCTTGGTTGTCCAATGAACTGTGACCTCTGCCGCCAGCGTTTTCAGATGGGAATTTTTTTAATAATTCCGCAACAAGGGCCTACTGATACTGTCCCATTTTATTAGGCGTGTTCGCTGCAGGAATAGGAGATAGAAAGTTCTCCTTGTAGCATGGGTCTAGAAGTGTCACCAACCAGTAATGACTGTCACCCAAAATTTGGACAACGCGAGGGTCACGGAAAAGGCAGTGTAACATAAACTAAGCCATGTGTGCCAGACTGCTAACAGGCAAGACTTCCGTGTCCTCACCAAGAGGACGACTGACCATGCTCTCCTCATCCTTCTCCTCCCTGTCCTCAGGCCATCCACGCTGAACAGACAGTATGACAATTGTGCAGGTAGTACCATCTATAGCTCAAGAAGCTCCTGTTCTTCCTCCTCCTTCTCTTTCTCATTGTCACCCAATCCACGTTGGGATGAGATGAGGCTGGGCTGTGTGAAATTACCCTGTATGGTTCCTTGCTCCATCTCATCATTCTCCGCCTGCAATGCATCCTCTTTAATTGTGAGCAGAGAGCATTTCAGAAGACAGAGAAGCGAGATGGTGATGCTAATTATGGCATCATTGCCACTCACCATCTTGGTGGAGTCCTGAAAGTTTTGGAGGACGGTACATATGTCTGACATCCATGTCCACTCCTGAGGTCTTATGTGTGGAGTCTGACCTGAATACCGACGGCGGTGTTGATGCTGATAGTCAACAACTGTCCTCTTCTGCTCAAAAATTGTTCCCAACATCTGCAATGTAGAGTTCCAACGCGTGGGGACATCACACACCAGTCGGTGAGCTGGAATCTGCAAATGCTGCTGAAGCATGGCAAGGGCGGCAGAAGCTGTAGCTAACTTTCTAAAATGGGCACACACGCAGATCTGGGTAGGTTTTGAGAAACCGCTGAACCACGAGGTTAAGCACATGGGCCAGGCTTGGTACGAGTGTGAGGTCACCTCACTTCAGAGCCGCCACCAGGTTCCGGCCATTGTCGCACATGACCATGCCTGGCTGTAGGTTCAGCGGTGTCAGCCACAGATCTGCCTGCTCTGTCAGAGCTGTCCACAACTCTTCAACATTGTGCGGTTTGTCACCTAAGCATATTAGCTTCAGCACAGCCTGTTGCCGCTTGGCTGAGGCAGTGCTGCAGTGCTTTCAGCTTGTGACTGATGTGGTCATTTTGGAGATAGAGGCTGAAGAGGAGGAGGAGGTGCAGGAGCTGTAGAATGTGGGTGCAACTCTGTTTGACCCAGGACCCACAATCCTCGGCGTCGGGAGGACGTGTTCTGTCCAAAGTTCGGACTAGGTCCCAGCTTCCACTATATTAACCCAGTGTGCCGTCAGCGAGATGTACCATCCCTGCTCACAAGCACTTTTCCACGTGTCCGTGGTTTAGTGGACTTTCACAGTAACTGCGTTGTTGAGGGCAGGGCTAATGTTGTGGGACACGTGCTTGTGTAATACAAGGACGGCACACTGGTAGAAATACTAGCGGCTGGGGACCGAGTACCAAGGGACGGCCACCGCCATCAGGTTGCGGAAAGCTTCCGTCTCCACGAGCCTAAAAGGCATGTCTCTGGGCACTTGGCATGGTGGGAGGAATGAGAATCAGGGTGAGGAATAAGCGGTCCAGACTCACGGCTTATGAGACTTGACCGCGTAAAAGACAGGGTGGTGGTGGTGGCAAAATGATTGGAAGCATTATCTGTAGTGATGGGCGAGCATACTCGCAAGTACTCGGTACTCGCCCAAGCATCTCAATACTCGAGATGCTCGGGCGGATGCTCGGGTCCCCTACCTGCATGTTTGGTGCTCTTTAGAGTGCCAATCAACATGCAGGGATTGCCTGCCACTCATTGTAATGCCGCAGCCATGTTGGTTGTGGCATTACAGTGATTAGCTGGCCGCACAGCGTCATCAGGTCTATATCAGACGTGGCACCACTGTGCTCATCAGTCTACTCCGCAATCAGACAGTGTAGGGAGAGGTGCTGCTGAGCTAGGGAGAGATTTGCTTGTTTCTAGTTAGTGTAGGTGTACCAAACTATATTAGAGACACATACCCATCTCAACAAACTGTCCTTCTGAGGACTAATCCATCTGCAGAGAAATCAGGCAGGCAGTGTATATAGGCAGGCAGGCAGTGTATATAGCAGACTGCAGTGCACATAGCACAAGAGACTCCATTTCAGTTCTGCCTTCTGCTGCTGTTAGATATTTCTAGACAAAGACCCAGGTCTCAGGGGCCAGGAATATTTTTTTTTGGATCTTAATCCTCATTATTTGCTTAAAAAGCAGTCCAGAAAACACAGTTTTTCTGCGCCATTTGCTTGTTGGCACTGCAGAATACAGCCAGGTCCTTTCCATATTACAGTGCTAAAAATCCAGCAATTTAAAACTGTGGTTTGTCCGTCACACGGATCACATATAATTGCGCTGAATATACTGCCATTTTTGGCCTCCATTCAAATTTTTTTTCAGTGTGTCAGCAAAGTTTTTGACACCGGTTTGCTGTTCAAAATAGTTACCTACAGGCCAGGTATTTAAAACTGTGATTTGTCAGTCACACGGATCATATATACATTTTCTGAACATTCTGCCACTTTGGCCTCCATTCTAATTTCTTTTCATTGTGTCAGCAAAGTTTTTGGCACCGATCTGCTGTTCAAAATAGTTACCAACAGGCCAGGTATTTAAAACTGTGGTTTCTACGCCACACAGATCACATTCACATATAATTGCACTGAAAATACTTTCATCTTTGGCCTCCATTCTAATTTCTTTTCATTGTGTCAGCAACGTTTTTCGCACCGGTTTGCTGTTCAAAATAGTTACCTACAGGCCAGTTATTTAAAACTGTGGTTTCTCCATCACACGGATTACATATAACTTAGCTCCAAATTCAGCCATTTGTAGTGAGCGTGGAAGATATTGTTCTTCATTTAAAATGGGCAAGGCTTGTGGCAAGGGACATGGAACTGGACATGATGGTGATGGTGATGGTGCATGCAGAGGCCGAGGCCGAGGCCGTGGGCAAGCTGAAATTCTGCCACAACAAACACCCACATCTTCTCGCCCGACCTTCCTGTCCCAATTCCTAGGGGACCGCAGCACACCACTATTGAACCCAGAGAAGTGGCAAAAGGTTGTTGATTGGATAGCGGATAATGATTCCAGTCACTTAGCCACCACCACCACCACCCTGTCTTCCTACACAGTCAAGTCTCAGTAGCCGTGAGTCTGGACCGCATATTCCTCACTCTGATCCTCCTTCCTCCAACCATGCCGAGTGCCCAGAGACAAATGACCCCACACTTGGACACTCTGAAGAGATGTTCACTTTTCCTTTTATAGATTCGGTCCTCTCGCCCGGTCCACTTGAAGCGGGGCAAGAGGAGATTGCATGTAGCGATGCCCAAATATTTGAGCAGCCACGGTCACACGAAGGTGACGGTGGGAAAGTGTCACATGAGGTGAACGGTGATGAGACACAATTGCCAGAAAGTCAGGAGAGGACCAGGGTGTGGAAGTGGAAGATGAGGTGGTGGATGATATAGTAACTGACCCAACCTGGCAGGAGGACATGCAGAGCGAGGACAGCAGCACACAGGGGGAGGGAGGCAGAGCACCCCAACAGGCAGGAAGAAGCAGTGTGGTGGCCGCAGACAGAAGGCAGGCAACTGTTCCCCGTAACACCAACACGAAGGAATGTGCCAGTACAACTGTTAGGTCTTCCCGAGTCTGGTTGTTTTTCAAAGACTCTGCCGATAACCCCAAAAAGGCCATTTGCACCACCTGCCAGGCCCGCATCAGCAGGGGTGGCAAAACTAGCAGCCTGACCACCACCAACATGATCAGGCACATGGCAGCAAAGCACCTGACTTTGTGGGCCGAACCCCAGTGTCCAGGAACAGTGTCTGCAGGTGGCACCATTGCTTCTTCTGCTGTTGTGCATGCAAGCCAATCCCCTGTCCCTGTCGAAGATGCCTCCTGCCCTGCACCTGTCATTGCACACTCTCAAGTAACAGCATCAGGAAGCACGTTCAGGTCCTTGTCCCAGCGCAGCGTTCAGTAGTCCATACCCCAGTCCTTGGAACGCAAGCGCAAATACGCAGCCAACGCCCCACAGGCCACACTACTAAATTTCCACATTTCACGACTGCTTGCGCTCGAAATGTTGCCTTTTAGGCTCGTGGAGACGGAAGCATTCCGCAACCTGATGGTGGCGGCCATCCCTCGGTACTGGGTCCCCAGCCACCACTATTTCTCCTGGTGTGCTATCCCCGCATTACACAAGCACGTGTCCCAAAACATTAGCCGTGCCCTCAACAATGCAGTTACCGGGAAAGTCCACCTAACCACGGACACGTGGACAAGTGCTTGTGGGTAGGGACGGTACATCTCACTGACGACACACTGGGTTAACATGGTGGAAGCCGGGACCCAGTCGGACCTTGGGACGGAACACCTCCTCCCGACGCCAAGGATTGCGGGCCCTAGGTCAATCAGCGTTGCCTCCACAGTCTACAGCTCCTGCACCTCATCCTCCACAGCCTCCTCCTCCTCTTCAGCCTCCATCTCCGAAATGACCACCTGAGTCACAAGCTGGAAGCACTGCAGCACTGCCTCGGCCAAGCAGCAACAGGCTGTGCTGAAGCTAATATGCTTAGGTGACAAACCACACAATGCTGAAGAGTTGTGGACAGCGCTGAAAGAACAGGCAGATCTGTGTCTCACACCACTGAACCTACAGGCAGGCATGGTCATGTGTGACAATGGCCGGAACCTGGTGGCGGCTCTTAGGCGAGGCAAGCTCACACACGTACCATGCCGGGCCCATGTGCTTAACCTCGTGGTTCAGCGGTTTCTCAAATCCTACCCGGAGCTGCCGGATCTGCTTGTTAAAGTACGCCGCCTGTGTGCCATGTAATGCACACGCCCGGGCTGAGTGGCATGTGCGTGTATATGTAGTGATTCCACTGGACCATGCCGGAGAGTGAATGCCTGGAGGGGCGTAACTAAGTATCCACCCGATCCGACCAGGGTTGCACGACGGCATATGATGCCAGTGCACCAAGGAGGAACCGAGCAGAGGGACCAGGTGCTACTCCAGGACAGACCCCGGACACGTCTGTTGACCCACACAGGGGAATACAGGAACAGGCAGGTTAGGCGGGCACACAGACTGCTGGGTATAGGCAGACACGGCTGGTATGCAGACTGGCGGATGCTGGTAAGCACGACTGGTATGCAGGCAGGGAGGTACTGGCAGGTACGACAGGTTGGAGCACCGAGTGGATAGGACCCAGTACAGACTGGGACTCAGAAACAGAACTGCAGATGCGGTGGACAAACACAGCAGAGTGAGGCCACCCAGAGCGGCGAGCAAGAGCAGAACAAGATGAGACCGCCTGGAGCGGTGAGCGAGAGAAGAGCAGGACGAGACTGCCGAAGCGGTGAGCGAGAGGAGCAGGACGAGACCGCCTGGAGCGGTGAGCGAGAGTAGAGCAGGACGAGACTGCCAAAGCGGTGAGCGAGAGAAGAGCAGGACGAGACTGCCGAAGCAGCGAGCAAAGGGTCAGAGCAGAGCGAGACTGCCGGAGCAGCGAGCAAAGAGTCAGAGCAGAGCGAGACGGCCGGAGCAGCAAGCAAAGGGTCAGAGCAGAGCGAGACTGCCGGAGCAGCGAGCAAAGGGTCAGAGCAGAGCGAGACTGACGGAGCAGCGAGCAAAGGGTCAGAGCAGAGCGAGACTGCCAGAGCAGCGAGCAAAGGGTCAGAGCAGAGCGAGACTGCCGGAGCAGTGAGCAAAGGGTCAGAGCAGAGCGAGACTGTCAGAGCAGCGAGCAAAGGGTCAGAGCAGAGCGAGACTGCCAGAGCAGCGAGCAAAGGGTCAGAGCAGAGCGAGACTGCCGGAGCAGTGAGCAAAGGGTCAGAGCAGAGCGAGACTGTCAGAGCAGCGAGCAAAGGGTCAGAGCAGAGCGAGACTGCCGGAGCAGCGAGAAAAGGGTCAGAGCAGAGCGAGACTGCCGGAGCAGCGAGCAAAGGGTCAGAGCAGAGCGAGACTGCCGGAGCAGCGAGCAAAGGGTCTGAGCAGAGCGAGACTGCTGGAGCAGCGAGCAAAGGGTTAGAGCAGAGTGAGACTGCCGGAGCAGCGAGCAAAGGGTCAGAGCAGAGTGAGACTGCCAGAGCAGAGAGCAAAGGGTCAGAGCAGAGTGAGACTGCCGGAGCAGCGAGCAAAGGGTCAGAGCAGAGTGAGACTGCCGGAGCAGCGAGCAAGGCAGAGCAGAGCGGAAACCGCAGGAGCGGTGAGCAAGGCAGAGCAGAGCGGAAACCGCAGGAGCGGTGAGCAAGGCAGCGCAGGCAAGAACCGCCGGAGCGGTGAGCAAGGCAGAGCAGAGGGGACAGGGCTCTGTTCACACGGAACAGACTGGAAGGGAGAGGCAGAACCAGGTACACACAAGATACTTGCAATGAAGTAGCGAGTGGACTCTAAACTCACAAACGGGAGTACAGGGACAACGAGTAGGAGTTAGGTACGGGATCAGATTCTGCAGGAAAAGGGAAGGTACGGACATAGAGAAAAACAGGTAACAGGCTAGGAGAGTATTCAGACAAGAACAGACACAGCAGCAAGATACAGGAGCAGGTCTAGGTATGCGGCCCCTAGAAGGCGGAACGAACAGGCTAGGAGCATGTTCAGACAGGAACAGGCAAGATACAGGAAGGGGTCTAGGTATGCGGCCCCGAGAAGGCGGAAAGAACAGGCTAGGCGCGTGTTCACACTGGCCTGGAAATACAGCCTCCAGGATAGGCAGAAGACAACAGGCTAGAAGATAGTTCAGACAGGACACAGTTCAGACATGGGAACTGATACCACAAGGCAGGAAACATAGACAGGACCTGGCACATCAGTGACTAGAAGCCAACTGACAGAACAATGCTCAGGCAAGGATTCCAGGAAAGAGCTGGGTTAAATACCAGGTGACAGACTGCAATAGGCTGAGGACGCACAAGGGGTGTGCCCGCAGCAGCTACAAGAAGCAGGAAGTGATCGGGTGCCGCCCTTAAGCAGAAGAAACAGAGGCAAGCAGACAGCATTGAAGAAAGCCAGAGTGATAGTCTGGACTGGAAATCAAGTGCGCGCTCTTGCACAGTGGGAGATGGACCACTATGCAAGGACGCCGCCAGGTATGTTACATGCCCATTTTAGAAAGTCACCTACAGCTTCCGCCCTTGTCGTGTTTCAGCAGCATTTGCAGCTTCCGGCTCACAGACTGGTGTGTGGTGTCCCCACGCGTTGGAACTCTACACTGCAGATGTTGGGAAGGATTTGTGAGCAGAAGAGGGCAGTTGTTAAATACCAGCATCAACAAGGCTGTCGGTATTCAGTTCAGACTCCACACATAAGACCTCAGGAGTGCACATGGATGTCAGACATATGTTCCATCCTCCAAAACTTTGAGGACTCCACAAAGATGGTGAGCGGCCATGACGCCATAATTAGCGTCAGCATCCCGTTTCTCTGTCTTCTTAAGGCTGCGTGCCCACTATGCGTTTTTCAGGCGTTTTGCCGCAGAATTACTGCAGCGAAAACACAGTGGTCCATGATTCAGACCCACATAATTTTTTTTGAAGGATGTTTATGATGTCCGCAAAAAATTTTTTTTATACAGTATGTTCATGTATACCCCCCAGGGGTAAATGTTTGTCAGCCCATACACTTAGTGCGTGGGCATTACAAGTATAGGAGGCCCGCTCCTTTCTAATGGGAACATTTTTTTATGAGGCCCTCCTCCACGTCTCTTCCAAGGGGCATTGGAGTGCCTCCAAATTTTTGGCAACCCTTGCATTCACTACATAGGCAAACACAATGGGAGACCCACTTCCAAATAATGGGAACATTGTTTTCAGGAGGCCCTCTGAGCTCCACGTCTCTTCCAAGGGGCATTGGAGTCCCTCCAAATTTTTCTCAACCCTTGCATTCACTGCATAGGCAAACAAAATGGGAGACCTACTTCCTAATAATGGGAACATTGTTTTCAGGAGGCCCGCCTCTAAGTCTCTTCAAAGGGGTATTTAGGTGCGTCCAAATTTTCAAAGTGGTATTGGGGTGTGTCCAAATTTTGGGAAGCCCTGCCACTCACTGCATATGCAATAACAGTATAGGAGACCCAATCTTTAGCAATGGGAACAATAAAACATAGCTGGCTGATGGCTCTCTAAGAATAGTGGGGGCCGACTGCTGGCCCTTTGAGAATAGTAAAGGCCGCCTGATGGACCTTTAAAAATAGGCTTTGTGACTTTCAGAGTCCCTCCATAAATGAAACACAATGCGTCTGTTGATATCTCACACACCACATGGCCAGATAAGGTTGTAAAATGTTAAAATGACATTTCCTGGTAATGCATTTGTCACGGTTGAAAGCAATGCAAAAGTGAAAAAACGCATCAAAAACGCTATGTGTGAACATAGCCTAAGGTGTGGAGAAGCATTTTTGTTTTTGGTTATTTATTTTGCTTTATATACAAGTCATTACCCTGGAAAGGATGTTCCTTAACATATTTCCTAGGAAAATCCATTTTGGTTTCGTTTTTGTATGTTTTATTGTGAGTCCATAAATGTGGCGTAATACCTCTGACAACATTGTTGACAGAAGTGACCTGGGAGTCAGAGTGCTTCCAGGGGTCTTCCCCATGCTGTCCCCATGTCATTTGAGCGCTGTTCCCATAGATTTGGGCAATTTTACTTACATTGCGGTTGTTGCTCGGGTCGAGCACCCGAGCATTCCAATGTGCTCGACCCGAGCATCAAGCACCCAAGCATTTTAGTGCTCGCCCATCACTAATTATCTGCTATCCAACCAACAACCTTTTGACACTGCTCTGTGTTCAATAATGGTGTTCTGCAGTCCCCTAGTAATTGGGACAGGAAGGTCGAGCGACAATATGTGAGTGTTTGTTGTGGCACAATTTCAACTTGCCCACGGTCTCGTCCTCTGCATGCATCATCATCATCACGTCCACTTCCCTGTCCCTTGCCCATTTTAAATGGAGGACAATATTTTCCACGTTCACTACAAATGGCTGTATTTGAGCCACAGTTATATGTGATACATCTGACGGACAACCACGATTTTAAATAGCGGGCCTGTAGTTTACTAATACTATTCTTCACGGCTACCTCATGTGAATAGCTTCACTGACACACTGCAACAAAATGTAAATGGAGGCCAGAAATGGCTGAATTTGGACCGCAGTTATATGTGATACATCTGATGGAAAACGGTTTTAAATAGCGGGCCTGTAATTTACTAATACTATTATTTACAGCGACCTCGTGTGAATAGCTTCACTGACACACTGCAACAAAATGTAAATGGAGGCCAGAATTGGCTGATTTTGGAAAGCAGTTGTATGTGATACGTCTGACGGACAACCACGATTTTAAATAGCGGGCCTGTAGTTTACTAATACTGTTCTTCACGGCGACCTCATGTGAATAGCTTCACTGACACACTGCAACAAAATGAAAATGGAGGCCAATATTTTCCGCGTTCACTACAAATTTTTATCGCTGTAATATGGAAAATATCTGGCTGTATTCTGCAGTGCTAACAAGCAAATGGAGCAGAAAAATTGTGTACTCTGGGTTGCTTTTTAAGCAAATAATCAGGATTAAGATAAAAAAAAAATTAACCCTGGCCCCTGATATCTGAGGCTATGTCTACAAATATCTGTAATAGCAGGATCAGTCAGAACGTGCAATGGACCCTCTTGTGCTGTATTCACTGTCTGCCACAAACCCTGCCTTACTTTTTAAGCAAATAACCAGGATTAAGATAAAAAAAAATTAGCTCTGGCCCCTGATATATGGGGCTATGTCTACAAATATCTGTAACAACAGCAGCAGCAGACAGAACGTGCAATGGACCCTCATGTGCTGTATGCACTGCAGTCTGCCACAAACCCTGCCTGCCTAACTCCTGCTATCACCACTGAATATATGCAGCTAGATTAGTCCTCAGAAGGACAGTTAGTTTAGATGGATATATAGATATGCTGTGGAATACTTTTACTAACTATAAACAAGCAAATCTCTCCCTGACTCAGCAGCAACTCTCCCTACTCTGCCTGTTTCCGGGGTAGACTGTGACGAGCCTAGCATCACCGGGTCTTAAATAGACCCGATGACGCTATGCGGCCAGCCAATCACTGTAATGCCACAGCCAACATGGCTACGGCATTACAGTGTATGGCAAGCTATCCCTGCATGTTCATGGGCTCTCTAAATAGCGCCAAACATGCAGGGCGGGGACCCGAGCTCCCGCCTGAGCAACCCGGAAATACTCACCGAGCTTGACGAGCACCGTCATGCTCGTGCGAGTACCAAGTAGTGGCAAGCACGTTCGCTCATCACTATAAACTAGTTAAATGCTGCTGTCAATCTTTGACAGCGGCATTTAACATTGGCGCGCCGGATACGCGTCACTTACCCTGCCCATCGGTGACCCCGTCACATGATCGTGGGTCACCAATGGGGTGGCATGACAACCCAGGTTCTGCAGGAGACGCCTGTGGTTGTCATGTCCAGATTGCTATGAGCGCCACCCGGTGGTCGGCGGTAGTGTTGAGCAAGCACTAAAATGCTCGAGTGCTCGAAGCTCGGGCCGAGCTCACCGTGATACTCGGGTGCTCGACCCGAGCAACAAGCCCAATGTTAGTCTATGGGAGACCCGAGCATTTTTGCACCCCCGGCAGTCTGTAGAAAGCCTAAAAAGTGCCCAAAACGATTGTGACAGTGCTCAAATGACATGGGGACAGCATTGGCATCGCCCCAGGAAGCATTTCTGACCCCCAGGTCGCTGCTGTCAACAACGTGGTCAGAGGTATTAAGCCAATTTTACGGGCTCAC
Organism: Phyllobates terribilis; assembly: GCF_046119375.1. Taxonomy (NCBI): domain Eukaryota; kingdom Metazoa; phylum Chordata; class Amphibia; order Anura; family Dendrobatidae; genus Phyllobates; species Phyllobates terribilis. The sequence goes on from NW_027362764.1 coordinate 407,118,820, forward strand.
AATAAAATGTTCAAAAACGAAACTGAAACTGTTTTCCTGTGAAATATGTTAACCCCTTAACGACCTTGGGTCTTTCTGTTTTTGTGCTTTCATTTTTTGCTCCTCTTCTTCCCAGAGCCAGAACTTTTTTAATTTTCCTTCAATATGGCCGTGTGAAAGCTTATTTATTGCGGGACGAGTTGTACTTTTAAACGCCATCACTGGTTTTACCATATCGTGTGCTGGAAAACGGGAAAAAAAATCCAAGTGCGGTGAAACTGCAAAAAAAATGCAATTCCACAGTTGTTTTTTGAGTCCTTTTTTACCATGTTCATTGATTGCTAAAACTGACCTGCCATCATTATTTTCCAGGTCATTACGAGTTCGTAGACACCAAACATGTATAGGTTCTTTTTTATTTAAGTGGTGAAAAAAAAATCCAAAGTTTGCTAAAAAAAAAAAAAAAATGACGCTATTTTCCGAGACCCATAGCGTCTCCATTTTTTGGGATCTGAGGGGCTGGGTGAGGGCTTATTTTTTGCGCGCCGGACTGAAGTTTTTACTGATACCATTTGGGGTAGATCCGATGTTTTGATCGCCCGTTATTGCATTTTATTGCTATGTTGCAGCGACCAAAAAAACGTAATTCTGGCGTTTAGAATTTGTTTATCGTTACGCCGTCTACTGATCAGATTAATTATTCTTTTATATTCATAGATCGGGCGATTCTGAATGCGGCGATACAAATATGTGTATGTGGGGTTTTTTTATATAGATTTTATTTTGAATGGGGCGAAAGGGGGGTGATTTAAACTTTTATTTTTTTTAATATTTTTTAAAAACTTTTCTGCTTGCTTCTATAATCTCTATAGGAGACTAGAAGCAGCAGTTGTCTGATTGCTTCTACTGCATACAAGCGATGAGCAGATCAGGGTCACTGATGGGCAGGGCTTAGGACGCGCTTCCCGGAAGCGCGAGTTAAATGCCGCTGTCAGAGATTGACAGCGGCATTTAACATGTTAACAGCCGCGGGTGGATTGCGATTCCACCCGCGGCTGTTGCGGGCACATGTTGCTGACATGTGCTCGGTTCAGTGCGGGCTCACCGCCGGAGCCCTCACTGAACCGGCCTTCCCGACCTGGTGCGTACTATTACTGACCAGGTCGGAAAGGGGTTAAGGAACATCCTTTCCAGGGTAAAGACTTGTGTATAAGGTAAAATAAATAACCAAAAACAAATATACTCCTCCACACCTTGGGCTATGTTCACAAGTAGCATTTTTTATGTGTTTTTGAACTTTTCTATTGCTTTCAACCGTGACAAATGCATTCACCGGTAAATGACATTTTAACATTTTACAACCTTATCTGGCCATGTGCTGTGTGACACATGCATACAGTGCTGAAAAAACATGGGAGCAGCATGGGGAAGACCCCTGGAAGCATCTCTGACACCCAGGTCACTGCCAAAAAGTGTGCCCATCAGAAGTGATCATTGCAGCATCAGAAGATGCAGACTTGCAACTATCCCCGTTCAAGTCCTTGTCCCAGGGCAGTGTTCAATTGGTCCTCCCCCATTCCTTGCAATGCAAGCGCAAATATGCAGCCAACCACCCACCCACCCGCAGGCTGCAATACTATACTGCTAGATTGCACTTGAAATGGGGCCTTTTAGCATGGAGGAGGTCGAAGCTGGCCACTACCTCATGGCTGCTTCAGCGTCGAGGTCTCCATACTCAGTCCCCAGCCGCCACTATTTGTCCTGGTAACCTTCCCCACACTTTTCTTAGCCTGGCCTGCTTTAGGGCAGCATTGCACGAGCCCACCAGACAACCAGACTCCTCCGGTGGGCCCTGGCTTCTCCATCAGGGGAGTTAAGAGTGCCAAGGTGAAGAGCATGATGATGATGGAAGTTAGCATCTGCTTTGTTTTCTTGGAATGCAAGCGTAAGTGTGCAGCCTGCCACCCACCCACCCCTAGGCTGCAAGACCATGGTGCTAGCTTGCTTGCACTTGAAATGAGGCCTTTTAGGCTTGAGGAGGCAGATGCTGGCCACCATGTCATGGCTGCGTCGGCGGCCTGGTATCCATACTCAGTCCCCAGCCACCCGGCGGCCGGGTGTCCACACTCGGTCCCCTGCTGCCAGGGGGCGACTGGGTGTCCATACTCGGTCCCCAGCCGCCCCTATTGGTCCCGGTGCACCTTATACACAAGCGCGCATACCAAAACATTACCTGTGCCCTCCCCAGTGCATTTAGTGGGAAGGACAGCCTATTCCGCTGTAGTGTGTGCACGCCAACCCCCTGTTCATGGCACATGCGAAGATGCCTCCTGCCCTGCACCTGTCATTGCAGACTTGCAACTATCCCCGTTCAAGTCCTTGTTCCAGGGCAGTGTTCAATTGTACCTCCCCTATTCCTTGCAATGCAAGCGCAAGTATGCAGCCTGCTACCCACCCACCCCCAGGTTGCAATACCATACTGCTTGCTTTCACTTGAAATTGGGCCTTTTAGGTATGTGGAGGCGGAATCTGGCCACCACGTCATGACTGCGTCGGCGGCCTGGTCTCCATACTCAGTCCCCAGCCACCACTATTGGTCCCGGTAAACTTCCCCACACTTTTCTTAGCCTGGCCTGCTTTAGGGCAGCATTGGACGAGCCCACCAGACAACCAGACTCCTCCGGTGGGCCCTGGCTTCTCCTTCAGGGGAGTTGAGAGTGCCAAGGTGAGGAGCATGATGATGATGATAAAAGTTAGCATCTGCTTTGCTTTCTTGGAATGCAAGCGTAAGTGTGCAGCCTGCCACCCACCCACCCCCAGGCTGCAATACCATACTGCTAGCTTGCTTGCACTTGAAATGAGGCCTTTTAGGCTTGTGGAGGCGGACTCCGGCCACCATGTCATGGCTGCGTCGGCGGCCTGGTATCCATACTCAGTCCCCAGGCGCCCAGGGGCCGGGTGTCCATGCTTGGCCCCAGCCGACGGGGCGGCCGGGTGTCAATACTCGGTCCCCAGCCGCCCCGCGGCCGGGTGCCCACACTCCGTCCCCAGCCGCCTGGGGGTGGCCGGGTGTCCATAAGCGGTCTCCAGCCGCCCCTATTTGTCCCGGTGCGCCTTATACGCAAGCGCGCATACCAAAACATTACCTGTGCCCTCCTTGGTGCATTTACACTGTGTTCCAAATTATTATGCAAATAATATTTTCTCAGATTTTCCCAAATTACCTATATGAATTGCAGTCATTGTAATTTTCCAGTCAAATAACTATTAGAGTACAATTGAAAGTTTTTTGTACAAACTGCCTATGATAACAGTATATTTTTAAAAAAATAAAAAACTCAAACTGCACTCAAAATGCATGTTCCAAATTATTATGCACAGCAGAGTTTTCAACCTTTTCATTTTAATAAAGAACAAAAAATGGTCATTTTTGAAATTATAAGCATTAGCACGTTATTACAAACTGAAATCAAACAGTTTTCAACTCAAAATTTTATTCTAGGTGATGTTACATTTGCAGATAGGACCGCTTGTTCGAAAGGAGCTTCTGAACTCTCTCATCCATTGAATTTGTCAGGGTTTGGATGGTTTCTGATTCAATTGATTTGTATGAGGACAGAATACCCTCCCAGAGCTGTTGCTTAGATGTGAACTGCCTCCCGCCATCATAGACACTCCTTTTGATGATGCTCCAGAGGTTCTCAATAGGGTTTAGGTCAGGGGAGCATGGGTGCCACACCATAAGTTTGTCCCTTTTTATGCCCATAGCAGCCAGAGATGCAGATGTGTTATGTGCTGCATGAGACGGGGCATTATCATGCATGAAAATGATCTTGCTGCGGAATGCACGGTTCTTCTTCTTGAACCATGGAAGGAAGTGCTGTTTGAGAAACTCAACATACATTATGGAGTTCATCTTTACCCCTTCAGGGATCCTAAAAGGGCCAACAATCTCTCTCCCCATGATTCCAGCCCAAAACATTACTCCACCTCCTCCTTGTTAGCACCGTAGCCGTGTTTGCATGGGGTGTCCATCAACCAGCCATCCTCCACTCCATCCATCTGGACCATCGAGATCATTTCATGCAATCGTGGTTTGCGATGTTGCAGTTGGGATATCATTATATATGACATGATTTAAATATTGGTACTCTTTTAAAGATTGGTGTCAATATGTTGGGGCTACTAATTACTGTATATAGAGTGAGCATTATAAAATTAACAATAAAAATCACAAAATCTATAAAAATAACAATAAAAAATAGAAAATTGTATAGAAAGTTTTTTATATATAAAAACTATAATAAGTGATGCATAAAAAATATTCTATAAAATTATATTATTTGTAATAATTGTGGATGGTTCATTCATACATTCTAATTAGGTGGATTTGATAATTTAAAAATGAGATATTTGGGTTTCTGTTTTTGTATTAGTATGGAGATATTATTTGCTTTCCATAATATTTCATTATTATTTTGTACATGTTGTATTTTGTGTTATAGTCTGTTGTAGTTTTTGTATATTTCTTTGCAACATTTTTTTGTAAATTTTATATGATGTCATTTCCTTTGAATTCCTTTATATATGTGTGAAAGTTGTTTTGTTATCCACAATTGAAAAATGCCTGTGAGGGGCTGAAACGTCTTGTTGTAGTTTTCCTACATGTGGAATAAATGAACTGACCGAATACACGTGAGTGCCGGGATTTCTTCATTCTGCTTTAGAAAAATTCCAGATTCTGGAAGACCTACCGGTTATACTGGCAAAGTCCCTCGTGTTGGTGTTACGGGGAACAGTTGCCCGCCTTCTGTCTGCGGCCACCACACTGCTTCTTCCTGCCTGTTGGGGTACTCTGCCTCCCTCCCCCTGTGTGCTGCTGGCCTCACTCTGCGTGTCCTCCTGCTACGTTGGGTCAGTTACTAGATCATCCTCCACCTCCTCCTCTTCCACTTCCGCACCACGGTCCTCCTCCTCACTTCATGGCAATTGTGTCTCGTCATCGTCCACCTCTTGTGAGAAATTGCCAGCGTCGCCTTCCTGTGGCCATGGCTGTTCAAATATTTGGCCATCGCAACATGGGATCTCCTCTTCCACCACTTCAAGCGGAACAGGCGAGGGGCCCAAATATGGAAATGGACCAGTGAATAGCTTTCAGAGTGTCCAACTGTGGGATCAGTTGCTGTTTGACGACACTCAGCATGGTGGGAGGAAGGAGCATCAGGGTGAGGAGGAGTATGTGGTCGAGACTCACGGCTATTAACACTTGACGGTGTGGAAGACAGACCGGAGGTGGTGGTGCCCAGATGACTGGAAGTATTATCTGCTATCCAATTAATAACCTGTTCACACTGATCAGTTCGCAATAGTGGTGTTGTTGTGTGCTTCCCTAGTAATTCGGTTTTGAACTGGGAGCGATAAGATGTGGCTGTTGGTTGTGGCACATTTTCACCTTGACCACGGCCCCGTCCTCTGCACGCACCATCACCAGAACGTCCAGTTCCATGTCCCTTGCCACGCGCCTTGCCCATTGTAAATGAAGTAAAATAGCTTACGCTGGCACGATCAATGGCAAAAGGGTAATAAAAAGGAGATTAGAACCGTGGAAGAGGAAAACCACAGTTATAGTTCTCTGGCCTATACCAGAATCTTTTAAACAGATATATTTGTATATTTATGTCTGAACAGTCACCGAGACACTCAAACTGTTTTTTTTATGTAATAAAGGCAAAAAGATGGATTACACCCAGATTTGAACCGTGGAAGAGGACAACCACAGTTCTAGTTCTCTGGCCTACACCAGAATCTTTTAAACAGATATATTTGTGTCTGAACAGTCAGCGAGACACTCAAACTGTTTTTTTATGTAAAAAAGGCAGATTACACCCAGATTTGAACCGTGCAAGAGGAAAACCACAGTTCTAGTTCTCTGGCCTACACTAGAATCTTTTAAACAGATATATTTGTGTCTGAACAGTCAGCGAGACACTCAAACTGTTTTTTTTATGTAAAAAATGCAAAAAGGTGGATAACACCCAGATTTGAACCGTGGAAGAGGAAAACCACAGTTCTAGTTCTCTGGCCTACACCAAAATCTTTTAAATAGATATATTTGTGTCTGAATAGTCAGCGAGACACTCAAACTGTTTTTTTTATGTAAAAAAGGCAAAAAGGTGGATTATACCCAGATTTGAACCGTGGAAGAGGACAACCACTGTTCTAGTTCTTTGGCCTACACCAGAAGCTTTTAAACAGATATATTTGTGTCTGAACAGTCAGCAAGACACTCAAACTGTTTTTTTTTATGTAAAAAAAGCAAAAAGGTGGATTACACCCAGATTTGAACGGTGGAAAAGGAAAACCACAGTTCTAGTTCTCTGGCCTACACCAGAATCTTTTAAACAGATTTATTTGTGTCTAAACAGTCAGCGAGACACTCAAACTGTTTTTTTTATGGAAAAAAGGCAAAAAGGTGGATAACAACCAGATTTGAACCGTGGAAGAGGAAAACCACAGTTCTAGTTCTCTGGCCTACACCAGAATCTTTTAAACAGATATATTTGTATATTTATGTCTGAACAGTCACCGAGACACTCAAACTGTTTTTTTTTTATGTAAAAAAGGCAAAAAGATGGATTACACCCAGATTTGAACCATTGAAGAGGAAAACCACAGTTCTAGTTCTCTGGCCTACACCACAATCTTTTAAACAGATATATTTGTGTCTGAACAGTCAGCGAGACACTCAAACAGTTTTTTTTATGTCAAAAAGGCGGATTACACCCAGATTTGAACCGTGCAAGAGGAAAACCACAGTTCTAGTTCTATGGCCTACACCAGAATCTTTTAAACAGATATATTTGTGTCTGAACAGTCAGCGAGACACTCAAACTGTTTTTTTTATGTAAAAAAGGCAAAAAGGTGGATTAAACCTAGATTTGAACCGTGGAAGAGGAAAACCACAGTTCTAGTTCTCTGGCCTACACCAGAATCTTTTAAATAGATATATTTGTGTCTGAATAGTCAGCGAGACACTCAAACTGTTTTTTTTATGTAAAAAAGGCAAAAAGGTGGATTAAACCTAGATTTGAACCGTGGAAGAGGAAAACCACAGTTCTAGTTCTCTGGCATACACCAGAATCTTTTAAACAGATATATTTGTGTCTGAACAGTCAGCGAGACACTCAAACTGTTTTTTTTATGTAAAAAAGGCGGATTACACCCAGATTTGAACCGTGGAAGAGGAAAACCACAGTTCTAGTTCTCTGGCCTACACCAGAATCTTTTAAACAGATATATTTGTGTCTGAACAGTCAGCGAGACACTCAAACTGTTTTTTTTATGTAAAAAAGGCAAAAAGGTGGATAACACCCAGATTTGAACCGTTGAAGAGGAAAACCACAGTTCTAGTTCTCTGGCCTACCCCAGAATCTTTTAAATAGATATATTTGTGTCTGAATAGTCAGCGAGACACTCAAACTATTTTTTTTTATGTAAAAAAGGCAAAAAGGTGGATTATACCCAGATTTGAACTGTGGAAGAGGACAACCACAGTTCTAGTTCTCTGGCCTACACCAGAAGCTTTTAAACAGATATATTTGTTTCTGATCAGTCAGCAAGACGCTCAAACTGTTTTTTTTATGTAAAAAAAGCAAAAAGGTGGATTACACCCAGATTTGAACCGTGGAAGAGGAAAACCACAGTTCTAGTTCCCTGGCCTACACCAGAATCTTTTAAACAGATATATTTGTGTCTAAACAGTCAGCGAGATACTCAAACTGTTTTTTTGATGGAAGAAAGGCAAAAAGGTGGATAACACCCAGATTTGAACCATGGAAGAGGAAAACCACAGTTCTAGTTCTCTGGCCTACACCAGAATCTTTTAAACAGATATATTTGTGTCTGAACAGTCAGCGAGACACTCAAACTGTTTTTATTATGTAAAAAAGGCAAAAAGGTGGATTACACCCAGATTTGAACCGTGGAAGAGGAAAACCACAGTTCTAGTTCTCTGGCCTACACCAGAATCTTTTAAACAGATATATTTGTGTCTGAACAGTCAGCGAGGCACTCAAACTGTTTTTTTTATGTAAAAAAGGCAAAAAGGTGTATTACACCTAGATTTGAACCGTGGAAGAGGAAAACCACAGTTCTAGTTCTCTGGCCTACACCAGAATCTTTCAAACAGATATATTTGTGTCTGAACAGTCAGCGAGACACTCAAACTGTTTTTTTATGTAAAAAAGGCAAAAAGGTGGATTATACCCAGATTTGAACCATGGAAGAGGACAACCACAGTTCTAGTTCTCTGGCCTACACCAGAAGCTTTTAAACAGATATATTTGTGTCTGAACAGTCAGCGAGACACTCAAACTGTTTTTTTTATGTAAAAAAGGCGGATTACACCCAGATTTGAACTGTGGAAGAGGAAAACCACAGTTCTAGTTCTCTGGCCTACTGCAGAATCTTTTAAACAGATATATTTGTGTCTGAACCGTCAGCGAGACACTCAAACTGTTTTTTTTTATGGAAAAAAGGCAAAAAGGTGGATTACACCCAGATTTGAACCGTGGAAGAGGAAAACCACAGTTCTAATTTCCTGGCATATACCAGACTTTTTTAAATAGATATATTTGTGTCTGAACAGTCAGCGAGACACTCAAACTGTTTTTTTTTTATGGAAAAAAGGCAAAAGAGTGGATAATGCAGAGATGAGATTTGAACCGTGGAACTGTAAAATCACAGTTCTAGTTATCTGGCCAAAACCAGAATCTTTTAAACTGATATATTTGTGTCTGAACACTCACAGACACACTCAATTTTTTTTTTTTTGGGGGGGAATATCATAAGGTTAATAAGACGGGTATTTGGACAGTCTGCGGAAAAAAAAAAAAAAAGAGAATTTAGATGAAAAAAAAGGATTTTCCTGGCCCCTGAGACCTGGTGCTAAGTCTAGCAATTTGAGCAGCAGCAGCACACAGGACTGTAATGCAGTGTTTGTTGGTATAACCACTGTGTCTCCTATACAGCCTGCCTGATATCTGGGATGGATATTAGTCCTCAGAAGGACTGTTTGTTTGATTTTGCAGGCTTTAGAGACCCTACACTACCTATTTCGCAGTATAAATCTCTCCCTAGCTCAGCAGCACTTTCCCTACACTGTTTGATCCAGAGTGACTGTGTCCAAGATGGCGGCGCCCGGTTTTAAATACTCGAGGTGACGCTGTGCGGCCAGCCAATCACTGTAATGCCCACAACCAACATGGCTGCGGCATTACAGTGACTGGCTGGCAATCCCTGCTTGTTCATTGGCTCTGTAAAGAGCGCCAAACATGCAGGGCGGAGACCCGAGCTCCCACCCGAGTAACCCGGAAATGCTCGGTGCTCGCCGAACATCCCGAGTAGTGAGATGCTCGGGCGAGTACCGAGCAGTGTCGAACATGCTCACTCAACACTAGTCGGCGCTCATGGCAAGTGAGCAAATCTGCTACACACAGGCAATCTGCTCATCGCCTGTATGTAGCAGAGCCGATCAGGAAAGTGCTGCTTCTAGTCTCCCATGAAGACTATTGAAGTAAGCAAAAAGTAAAAAAAAAATGTTTTTAAAAATATTAAAAAATTTAAAAAATATAAAAGTTTAAATCACCCCCCTTTCGCCCCATTCGAAATAAAACAATAAAAAAAAAGCTCACATACACTTATTTGGTATCGTCGCATTCAGAATTGCCAGATCTATCAATATGAAAAAATAATTCATCCGATCGGTAAGCGGCGTGATGAAAAAAAAATTCTAAACGCCAAAATTACATTTTCTTGGTCGCCACAACGGGTGATCAAAACATCAGATCTACCCAAAAATGGTATCTATGAAAACATCAGCTCGGCGCGCAAAAATAAGCCCTCACCCAGCCCCAGATCACGAAAAACGCTACGGGTCTCAGAAAATGGCGCCATTTTATTTTTTTTAGCAAACTTTGGATTTTTTTTCACCACTTAAATAAAAAAGAACCTATACATGCTGGGTGTCTGCGAACTTGTAATAACCTGGAAAATAATAATGGCAGGTCAGTTTTAGCATTCAGTGAACGTTGTAAAAAAAACCTCAAAAAACAACTGTGTAATTGCACTATTTTTGCAATTTCACCGCATTTGGAATTTTTTCCCGTTTTACAGTACATGATATGGTAAAACCAGTGATGTCGTTCAAAAGTACAACTCGTCCCGCAAAAAATAAGCCCTCACACAGCCATATTGACGAAAAAATAAAAAAGTTATGGCTCTGGGAATAAGGGGAGCAAAAAATGAAAACGCAAAAACGGAAAATGCTCCAGTCATGACGGGGTTAAATATTAGACAAAGATAACATAAGTAAACATAAAATACAGTTATTAAATGAAGGTCGTCATTATTAAGGGAAAAAGAAATCCAAACCTACAGGGCCCTGTGTGAAAAAGTGATTGCCCCTAAACCTAATAACTGGTTGGGCCACCCTTAGCAGCAACAACTGCAATCAAGCATTTGTGATAACTAGCAATGAGCCTTTTACAATGCTCTGGAGGAATTTTGGCCTACTCATCTTTGAAAAATTGTTATAATTCAGCCACATTGGAGGCTTTCCAAGCATGAATCGCCTTTTTAAGGTCATGCCACAGCATCTCAATTGGATTAAGGTCAGGAATTTGACTTGGCCACTCCAAAGTCTTAATTTTGTTTTTCTTAAGTCATTCAGAGGTGGACTTGCTGGTGTGTTTTGGATCATTATCCTGCTAGATAACCCAAGTGCGCTACAGCTTGAGGTCATGAACAGATGGCCAGACATTCTCCTTCAGGATTTTTTGGTAGACAGCAGAATTCATGGTCCCATTTACCACAGCAAGTCTTCCAGGTCCTGAAGCAGCAAAACAACCCCAGACCACCACAATACCACCACCATCTTTTTCTGTTGCTATGATATTCATTTTCTGAAATGCTGTGTTACTTCTATGCCAGATGTAATGGGACATACACCTTCCAAAAAGTTCAACTTTTGTCTCCTCAGTCCACAGAGTATTCTCTCAAAGGTCTTGGAGATCAAGATCTTTTCTGGAAAAACTGAGATGAGCCTTTATGTTCTTCTTGCTCAGCAGTGGTTTTTGTCTTGGAACTCTGCCATGCATGCTAATTTTGCCCAGTCTTTCGTATGGTGGAGTCATGAACACTAACCTTAACTGAGGCAAGTGAGGCCTGCAGTTGTTTGTATGTTGTGTGGGGTCTTTTGTGACCCCTTGTTGTTGTGCTCTTGGGGTAATTTTGATTGGCCGGTCACTCCTGGGAAGATTCACCACTGTTCCATGTTTTCGCCATTTGTGGAAAATGGCTCTCATCAGGGTCGGACTGGCCTGGTGGGATATCGCGGAAATCCCCAGTGGGCCATCTGGGAAATCCACGGCGGGCCCTTGCTGTGGACGAGAGAGGGTGAATAAGAATAAAAAAAAATAAAAAGCCTATGATTTTTAGGGGCATGGGCCCTTTAAAAATGCAGGTAGAATATATGCAGGGTTGCGCGCACGCAGCATTCCATACCTGAACCGCCGTGTCACATGTCTCGATAAAGCTGACGATTGTGCATCCAGCGTATGACGTTACTGTCAGGCACCAGCTGCGACGGGTGCACTCATGTCAGCCACCGACCTCTGCTAGGTCGCCGACCAATTAAACACGAGCGCGCTGGATCTAAGTAGAAGTCACCACACAACACTGGGATGGAAGGAAAGAAGAATTTTTTTTTTGTGTGTGGATACGGTATGGGATGGGGGCCAGGATTGTAAATAGGACGAGAGCCAGAATGGATAAATGGGATGGGGGCCAGGATGGATATATGGGGGGCAGTATGCACATATGGGGGCCAGGACAAGGGACATTTTGGGGGCCAAGATAGATATATGGGGGGCAAGATGCACATATGGGGACCAGGGCAAGGGACATATGGGGGCTAGGATGGAAATATGGGGAGTGTCAGATGCACATATGGGGGCCAGGACAAGGGACATAGGGGGCCAGGATGGATATTTGAGGAGGAAGAATTCACATATGGGGGCCAGGACAAGGGATATATGGGGGCCAGGATTCATATATGCGGGCCAAGACAAGGGACATATGGGTGCCAGGATGGATATATGGGGAGGCCAGGGTGGATATATTGGGGGGCAGGCTGGACACATGGGGGCCAGGCTGGACAGATGGGACCCAGGCTGGATGCATGGGGGCCAGAACAGACAAATGGGGACCAGGACAAGGGATATATGGGGGCCAGGATGAATATATGGGGGGCAGGATGCATATATGGGGGCCAGGACAAGAGACATATGGGGGCCAGAATGGATATATGGGGGGGGTGGCAGGATGCACACATGGGGGCCAGGATGGATATATGGGGGTGCCAGGATTGATATATGGGGGGGGCAGGCTGGACACATGGGGGCCAGACTGGACACTTGAGAACCAGTACAAGGGATATATGGGGGCAGGATGGATATATGAGGACCAGGAATATGAGGACCAGGGTGGATATATGGGGGGGAGGCTAGACACATGGGGGCCTGGCTGGACACATGGGCGCCAGGCTGGACACATGGGGGCCAGGACGGACACATGGGGCCAGGACAAGGGATATATGGGGGCCAGGATGGATATAAGGTGGTCAGGGCAAGGGAAATATGGGGGCCAGAATGGATATATGCTGGGGGGGCAGACTGGACACATGGGGTGATGCTGGACATATGTGGGCCAGTCTGGATACAGGGGGCCAGGCTGGGCAAGGAATACGGGGGCCAGGCTGGGGACTTAATTACTGTTTGGGGACAAGAATGAGGAATATACATTATTAGTTTATGGTAGCAAGTGAATATAATTACTTTAGGGTCCAATTAGGGACATTATTACTTCTGTAATATAATTTACTTTTTAGGAAACTTTTCCATGGGTGTTACTGTTTCCATGTTCCTGATACTGTGCAGGGTGGCATTATGTCACTTTTTTCTTCATCTGGCGCAGTGTAGAAGTCAGGGAAAAAGTGGAGAATGTGATCCAGAAGAGATCAGCTATTGAAAACAGTGTGTTATTTTCTGCAGAGATGAGTTCTGGCTGGAAGAAGTGATGGTGGTCTGTGGCAGTTGAAGAAGAAAAGCGAAGATGAAGGACTCCACCTAGATACATCACTGGTGAGTCAGTGTACTACATGTACACTTACACTATACACTATATAGTATATACTGAGCTCCTGTGTATGTTACTGGTGACCACTCTATTACCTGTAATTTATATACAAAGCTCCTGTGTATAATGTCACTGTTTATCAATCTATTACCTGTACACTGACACTATATTCAGGGCTTCTGTATATAATGTCATGTCACTGGTGATCCCTGTATTACCTGTACACTGACACTATATACAAAGCTCCTGTGTATAATGTCTCTAGTGATCACTGTATTACCTGTACACTATACACCATATACAGAGCTCTTGTGTATAATGTCACTGGTGATCACTGTATTACCTGTACACTGACACTATATAGAGAGCTCCGGTGTATAATCTCACTGTATTACCTGTACACTGGCACTATATTCAGGGCTCCTGTGTATAATGTCGCTGGTGATCACTGTATTACCTGTACACTTATACCATACACTGTATACTATATACAGAGCTCTTGTGTATAATGTCACGGGTGGTAATAACAGTGTTGTTAGTATTGTGGATTGTATTCATAATCAGTATTTGGTCACTATGTGGTGGTAATATGTAATTTGGTCATGGGGTGGCGGTATTTGTTCCTTCTATGTGGTGTTATTCTGTCACTGTGGTGGTAATGTGTGGTCTGGTCATGGTGTGGCGGTATTTGTTCCTTGTATGTGGTATTATTCCGTCTCTATGTGGTGGTAATATGTGGTCTGGTCATGGTGTGGTGGTATTTGTTTCTTGTATGTGGTGTTATTCGGTCACTGTGGTGGTAATGTGTGGTCTGGTCATGGTGTGGCGGTATTTGTTCCTTGTATGTGGTATTATTAGGTTACTATGTGGTGGGAAAAAAATGTGGTCTGGTCACGGTGTGGCGGTATCTCTCCCTTGTATGTGGTATTATTGGTCTTGGTATAATGGATTGTGTTGTGTATAGCGGTCATTTGTTCTCTCTAATATTAATTAGGAGAATATTCTTTATTTCCATTAGAGATTAAATACTTGGAACACAGCGGCAGAGATGCACTTACCGGGGTTCTCCAGTGAAAAAAAGTAATCACCTCTCCACAGGATAAGTGATAACTTATTGATTGGTCGGGGTCTGACTGCTGGGGACCCAATCAGCAGAATGTGGAGCTTTTATCCCCATTAGACTGGAGCAGCATGTACGACTCGACCACTGATCCCTTCATTTCCTCAGCGGCTGAGAGCACTGTTCTTGTTTTTTTCTGGACGCCCCCAAGAGAATGAATGAGGCTGCAATCAGACTTTCCACCTGCCGCTGCATTTTAAAATGGGGATAAGTGTCCTGTCAGGGAAAAAAATTCCCCATTCTTCCAATCGGACCGGTTTCCAAAGGTTGGACCTAAGTGATCAATAAGTTATCACCTATAATATACTCTGGAGCCCATGGATCGGTGATAACTTGTTTTACCAAAGAATCCCTTTAATGCAACCTACCGTAATTGTGCATCTCAGTTATAGTAGCGAACAGTAGATGTGCAGGAACCATCTGTGTTTTACAGTCGATGCTCCACTATAGTCCCAAAGCTTTAGAAATGGCTTTATAACCTATTACTGACTGATAGATCTCAATTACTTTGTTTCTAATTTGTTCCTGAATTTCTTTGGATTGCAGCATGATGTCTAGCTTTTTTGGTATACTTCACTTGTCAGGCAGGTCCCATTTAAGTGATTTCTTGATTGGGAACAGGTGTGGCAGTAATCAGGCCTGTATGTAGCTAGGGAGATTGAACTCTGCTTCCCAAAGATGTGATAAACCAGTTAATTCATGTTTTAAGGGGGATATCACATTTTCCCATAGGGCCCTGTAGGTTTGGATTTTTTTTCCCTTAATAATAAAGACCTTCATTTAAAAATTGCATGTTGTATTTACTTGTGCTATCTTTGTCTAATACTTAAATTTGTTTTGTGATCTGAAACATTTAAATGTGACAAACATACAAAAGAATAAGAAATCAGTAAGGGGGCAAACACGTTTTCACATCACTGTATACAGAATATGTCTTTATATTAATAACATATAGGTACCATCAAACCAGTAAACTATATGGACCAGAAAAGCATTGCTCCATTCTAATTAGTCTTCATGTACTGCATTGTGACTATAGTGGTTTGAGACAAAGATTTAAAATGATTTATAGATGTGGGGAAAAGGAGCATGGGTTATAAAGATCAAATACAAATGAAGGTCAGACTGTGACAGGAGCAGATGAAAGATCTCCAGTTCTCTTTACAGAAGCACATATCTTGTTGAGTGAAAAGGATATCAATCTCAAAGAGACTTATCTGTAGGGACCCAGGATGGTGCATTACATGACATTTTAATGATTCAAAATCTGTTATTTAGAATGAGAGCCTGGATAGAACCTGAGGATAGAACCAACATTAAAAGTAAGTATACTGCTAATAATAGTTTACTATAGATCTAGAAGCATGAGTTTGTAATTGCAAAATACGTTAGACTACATAGATACTTCTATTGCATAATATGATATCAGGTACTGTATGCCCACTTTGCATATTAAATTATATTACTGCTTGTAACATCCCTGGCGGCGTACTGGCATGGCTTACCATCTCCCACCATGCAAGACAGCCAGCTTACCTACCAGTCCAGGTTGTGCACTGTGCTTCTCTGCTTGCTGTGTGCATGTCTCTTGTTTGCTGGCTTAGGGCGGCGGTGCTGGCACTTCCTGATTCTTAAAGTTACAGTGTGCGCAGTCCTAATGCGTCCCCAGCCTATTGCTGTGAGTCACTGGATACTTAAACCCCCTCCACCCAGTAGGAGGTGCCTGAGCAACACTTTCTTTCAGTGTGTTCTGTGCAACTGAGTTGCGAGGTCCTGTCCTGTATCTTGTCTGTTTCCTCAACCCTTGGGGCTGAGTACCCAGGCCCGTTACCTGTATCTGTGACTTCTAGTCTTTTCCGCCACCCTGGGGGCTGCCCAGGCTCGTTCCTGTATCTAGTTCCAGTGTCAGTTCCTGTCTGAACTGTGTCCTAGCCCGTTACCTGTTTGTCTCTATGTCCGATCCTTCCCTTTTCCTGCAGTGTCTGAACCAGTACCTAACTCCCACTCGTTGTCTCTGTACTTCTGTTTGTGAGTTTTGTGTCCACTCGCTACTTCATAGCAAGTACCCTGTGTGTATCTGGTTCTACTTGTCCTGTTTCCCTGCCTCCGTATCTACCTCCAGTGTTCTAGCTATCTTCCTGTGTTACCCAGTCTGTTCCATGTGAGCAGGGCTCTGCTCTGCTCCGCCTGCCCTCCATACCTGTGGCTCTACTCTGCTCCGCCTGCCCTCCGCACCTGCGGCTCTACTCTGCTCCGCCTGCCCTCCGCACCTGCGGCTCTGCTCTGCTCTGCCTGCCCTCCGAACCTGCGGCTTTGCTCTGCTCTGCTCTGCCTGCCCTCCGTACCTGTGGCTTTGCTCTGCTCTGCTCCACCTACCTTCTGCACCTGCGGCTTTGCTCTGCTTTGCGCCACCTGCCCTCCGCACCTGCAGCTTTGCTCTGCTCTGCTCCGCCTGCCCTCTGCACCTGCGGCTTTGCTCTACTCTGCTCTGCCTGCCCTCCGCACCTGCGGCTTCGCTCTGCTCTGCCTGCCCTCCGCACCTGCGGCTTTGCTTTGCTCTGCTCCGCCTGCCCTCCGCACCTGCGGCTTTGCTCTGCTCTGCTCCGCCTGCCCTCCGCATCTGCGGATTTGCTCTGCTCTGCTCCGCCTGCCCACCGCACCTGCGGCTTTGCTCTGCTCCGCCTGCCCTCCTCACCTGCGGCTTTTCTCTGCTCTGCTCCGCCTGCCCTCCGCACCTGCGGCTCTACTCTGCTCTGCTCCGCCTGCCCTCCACACCTGCGGCTCTGTTCCTGTATCCCAGTCTGTACTGGTCCCTAACCAGCCTGTTTACCTACTTGCCAGTACCCGCCCGTCTGCATACCCGCCATGTCTACCAGTACCCACCCGCCTGCATACCATCCGTGCCTGTCAGTACCCGCCCGTCTGCATACCAGCCAAACCAGCCCATTCCTGCATTCACCGGTGTGGGTCAACAGCTGTGTGACCAGGGTCTGACCTGGAGTAGCACCTGGGCTACCTCTCATGTCCCTCCTCAGACCACGGAGTCGATTAAGCCGCCGTGCGTCCGTGGTTGGATCTGGTGAGGCCCATAGTCACGCCCCTCTAGGCATTCCTCTGTTTGTGGACCAGTGGGACCACTAACCACGCTCACGCCAAACAGTCCAGGCGTGTCGGAACACTGCTGCTGCTTTATTTCTGTCTCTAATTGTTTGTGCACTTCTCCCTGGGGATACATGTAGTGTATTTAATCATGACTAAGAGGTGAATGGTTTTCCAGTTTATTTTTTTTAATTTCTTTTACTCCATTGTTTTCTTATACATAAAAATAGCAGATACAGCCACTTCAGTGCCATGTTCCCACTGATGCCTACAGTCTTTATTGGCGTTGATGCCACTTGCCATCAGGTGACCACTGCAGCCAATCACTGGGCTCAAAGGTCTGGTGCCATATTCATCAGCATCACCGCTGAGCTGAGTACTAGACTCCAACGATCATATGATGTTGACGTAACGTCACTTCTGCAGCCATATCACCAAAGACTAGAAGCAGCAGTGGAAAGCCTGCACTGAAACTGCAGTGGATAAGTAAAGCTGCATTTGTTACTTTAATGTACAAAAAGCCAATCAAATAAAAAAAATAAGCTGAAAACCTGTTTAATTTATTTAGAAGAGGTTAAGTTATTCAGAAGGTTTTTTTGTCTTCCTCAATTGGTATTCATACACATTAGAAACAGTTAGCATCAAAGTTACATACGCATTTTGTAGGATAAAAATAAGAATCAGAATAATCCTTCATTCTATAACATAACTATAACATATTCTATAGCATTATACAGTTGGGAAATAACACACGACTAATTAACACTAGTAACCAAAACAAGTGAAAAAAAAACAGAATAAAAGGAGAGAGCTCCCTGCTCTAGAAGCTTATAAATTACAGTGGGTACGGGAAGTATTCAGACCCCTTTAAATTTTTCACTCTTTGTTTCATTGCAGCCATTTGGTAAATTCTAAAAAGTTCATTTTTTCTCATTAAAGTACACTCTACATCCCATCTTGACTGAAAAAAACAGAAATGTAGAAATTTTTGCAAATTTATTAAAAAAGAAAAACTGAAATATCACATGGTCATAAGTATTCAGACCCTTTGCTCAGACTCTCATATTTAAGTCACATACTGTCCATTTCCTTCTGATCCTCCTTGAGATGGTTCTACTCCTTCATTGGAGTCCAGCTGTGTTTAATGCAATAATTTTCTTGGAGAAATACTTAATTTACTGAAACTATTTCAATGGTGCCAACACTTTCAGCCATGATTTTATAAGTGTGACCACGGGGATTACTGTGAAAGAGAGACGCTGCACCTGGAGAAAAGCACTACTCCTCCTCTTTTCACTAATGGTCTATATCCAACTTTCTAATGTATTTCCCTTCTAGTACATTGAGGGTCGTTAGGGGAATTATATCTCTGAGTCTCTGAAAAACTCATCATGTTACCTGGCTCCTCTGAAGCTGGATATTTATCAAACGAAATTTCAGTAAGCAGATCTTTGAATTAATTCCTACTATGAACCCGGATGTACTAGAGGGCAAAAGTGTTGGCGAGTTAGGCTGAGTTCACACGATGCGTATTTCATGCGTTTCCGCGGCGTTTTTGCAGTTGCGTAAACGCCGCGGAAACGCATGAAAAACGCATGGTAGAAGGGAAGCAATGTTCCCCAATGGAAATCCGCATGTGCTGTGCCCATGATGCGGATTTTTCCGCAGCGTTAACGCTGCGGTCAAAAATCCGCAGCATGTCAATTAATTTTGCGGAAACGCGGCGATTTCGCCGCCATTGACTTGCATTAGAACGCGCCAATTCCGCAAGACAGCATTTGTACTTGCGTTATTGGCGCGTTCTAATATGCGGATGGTACCCGGGTGTGGAGGAGAGGAGAGTCTCATCCACACCCAGGTACCATTAAAAAAGCTGTAAAAAAAGAATAAAATAAAAAATAAATGTATTCTTACCTTCTGTCGGCCCGCGCAGCGCTCCCGCTTGGTTCCCGGCACTTGCAGTGAGTTGTAGGACCTGCGGTGACGTCAGAGTCATGTGACGGGTCACGTGACGCTGACGTCGGCAGGTCTTTCAATTCAAAGTTGCCGGCAGCCGGGAACTTTGTAAAGCAGGACAGCGCGGGCCATCAGAGGTAAGTATATACACTCTCTCGGGTCACACTATATAAATCCATGCTGTTTGCATGGATTTATATAGTGTGACCTAGTTGTCAAGCACTTTCCAGGTGATGCTAAAATCGCCTGGAAAGCGCTTGTCAATCTGCATGCGGAAACGCATGTCAATCTGCATGTGGATCCGCATGTATTCTGCAGGAAAAACGCATGCACAATCTGCATGCGTTTTTTCTGCCAGGGAGATGCAGAAATGATGCAGAAATTTTCTGCTTCATTTCTGCATCGTGTGCACATACCCTTAGAGTTGGATCATCAGTGAATTCAGATGAGTACTCTAGGTAATTTTATACAATATCACTATTTTGTTTACATTGAGTATATAATTATCTGTGAATATGATCTGGTTATCGGGATTGCTACTATATTTTCCTAGGATCATTTCTATGTAGGTCTATTATAACAATATATGTTTCTCTATATTAGCAATACGGATATTAGATGGAGTTCACAGGGCACAGACTCCATTGAGTGGGGATGCCATTCACGTTTACTGTATACGGCGTCAACATCTGCGCCTAAGTAGGATTTTACATTAGGGATTTGTAGGATGAAATGTTGCAGTATTGTTCACAAATTTCATTCTATCTTTCCCTTTCCTACATTGATTTTTATTATACAATTCAATTTAGTTGTCCCAAATCTATATGCTTGATTGTGTAGCATACATATCAGTCAAGTAAATTGCCAGAATTATTGTGAATAATTTTTGTCTCTGGTATTAACCAAATCAAATAAAATGTATAGTTTAGCTGGAATTGTTTCTTGTCCTGGTATATTTTATCTCAAGTTCCCCTGACGTATTTGTAACGGGTCTGGGAGGCGGAACCTCTGAGCTACTATACAAGGGGGCGGTCCTTGTAAGGGAGCGGGTGGCGACCAGGCAGGCAGTCACAGCAGGTGACCGGGACAGTCTCTAGAAGAACGGGCAGGAGGTCACGGTAAGTGACCGGGGCAGTCTCTGGATGAACGGGCAGATGGTCACGGCAAGTGACCGGGGCAGTCTCTGGGTGAACGGGCAGATGGTCACGGCAAATGACCGGGGCAGTCTCTGGGTGAACGGGCAGATGGTCACGGCAAGTGACCGGGGCAGTCTCTGGGTGAACGGGCAGATGGTCACGGCAAGTGACCGGGGCAGTCTCTGGGTGAACGGGCAGATGGTCACGGCAAGTGACCGGGGCAGTCTCTGGGTGAACGGGCAGATGGTCACGGCAAGTGACCGGGGCAGTCTCTGGGTGAACGGGCAGATGGTCACGGCAAGTGACCGGGGCAGTCTCTGGGTGAACGGGCAGATGGTCACGGCAAGTGACCGGGGCAGTCTCTGGGTAAAGGGTTGGTACGACCTGTGGCGGCTGATGGTAGACGTGAGCTCCCAGGTGAGCAGGCGAGAGTCTCTGGATAAACGGGTGGTCACAGCATGTGACGGCGGAGCCTCCAGGAAGACCAACAGACAGGCGGCAGATGAGCGCTCCCAGGTGAGCGGGCAGAAGTCTCTGGACAGGCGGGTGGTCACAGCACGTGACGGCAGAGCCTCCAGGTAGGCTAGCAGACAGGCAGCAGATGAGCGCTCCCAGGTGAGCGGGCAGGAGTCACTGGACAGGCAGGTGGTCACAGCACGTGACGGCAGAGCCTCCAGGTAGGCTAGCAGGCAGGTAGCAGGAGTGCGCTCCCAGGTGAGCGGGCAAGCTGGTCCATAGACAGACTGACAGGAGTAGTAAGGCAGACCGTCGGACCTCAGGCTAGCAGGCAGGTAGCAGGATATCAGGCAGGAATTAGACAGCAGACTGGCAGGAATCTGGCAGGTATCTGGCCGGTAACTGGCAACGGGACCTGAGGGCTGAAGCAGAGTAGTGAACAGTGCAACAACATTGCTCGGGCACCTCCATTTTGGAGGAGGTGCCTTTTATATGGGAGGTCCTCCGGCAATTGGCCGGGGACTCCTTAGGACGGCGCGCACGGTCCCTTTAAGAGAGGGGGAGCGCGCGCGCGCCCTAAGCACACGGCCGGGGAAGGAGCGCATGCCGGAAGCAGCGGGGAGAGCAGCGCTGGAGGACGCCGCGCCAGGAGCGGGGAGGTGAGAGGGACGGCGTCTCTGCCTAGAACGGGGCAGAGACGCCGATGCTACAGTATTTAATGAAGTCCTTGATTAGTTGCATCAGCTGTGCAGGTGTCGTTAATTGCAAATATGTGCTCATATGAAGGATTCCATTCAGGGGCTTGAATAATTCTGAGACTACTATAGTTATTGAAAGTGGTATTGTTTGATGAATTCTGAGAAACATTTTGTTATATTTGATGTATTGAGCTATTTAAATTGTTCTTGTTTCATTCGTTTATGGAAAACAGCAGAATGTTTGTAAATATTGCCAATATACCTAACTTGCAATAGAGCATGAACAATTTTGATTGAATCTGTATGCAGAAAAATAATAATAAACTACAAAGAGAAGCATAATCACAACCTTTTAGAGAAGACATATATACTGTACATATATTTGAGTAATCAGAAAGCAATCCTGCCACTTAGTGAAAAATAATATCAGCTGGTTCAACTGATGGCCTATAAGGCTGTGTGCCCACGATGCGTATTTCATGCGTTTTTGATGCGGAAATTTCCGCAGCGTAAACGCATGATAAACGCATGGTAAGCCTTCTGCCATGGTCCCCTATGCAATTCCGCACTTTCAATGCCCATGCTGTGGATTTTTCCGCAGCGTTTATGCTGCGCTCAAAAATCCGCAGCATGTCCATTAATTTTGCGGAAGCACAGCATTTTCGCCGCCATTGACTTGCATTAGAACGCGCCAATTGCGCAAGACTGCATCTGTACTTGCGTAATTGGCGCGTTCTAATGTGCGGATGGTACCCGGGTGTAGCGGAGAGGAGAGTCTCATCCATACCCAGGTACCATTAAAAAATCTGTAAAAAAAGAATAAAATAAAATATTAAATGTATATTTACCTTCCGGCGGCCCGCGCTGCGCTCCTGCTTGCTTCCCGGCACTTCACGGTGGATTGAAGGACCTGCGCTGACGTCAGAGTCATGTGAGGGGTCACGGGACGCTGACGTCAGCAGGTCTTTCAATCCACCACTGTCGGCAAGGGAGAACGGAGTGTAAAGCAGGACACCGGGGGCCATCGGAGGGTAAGAATACATTTATTTTTTTATTTTTAATCACTCTCTCGGGTCATACTATATAAATCCATGCTGTTTGCATGGATTTATATTGTGTGACCTAGTTGTCACAAGCACTTTCCAAGTGCTAATCGCTTGGAAAGCGCTTGTCAATCCGCATGCGGAAATGTCAGTGAATAACGCTCCATTTCCGCATGTCCCTGGCAGGAAAACGCATGTACAATCTGCATGTGTTTTTTTCTGCCAGGGAGATGCAGAAATGCTCAGGAAAAAATCCTGAGCATTTCTACATCGTGGGCACATAGCCTAAAAAGGTGTCTCATTACCAAGGTGCCACACAAGAAAAATCTCATGATGCGTAAAACCAGTAAGTTGTCTCAAGACCATCACAACTTAGTGTTGCAAAACATACTGATGGCATTGGTTACAAAACAATTTCCAAACTGCTGAAGGCACTGTTGGGACCATAATCCAAAATTGGAAAGAACGTCATTTCACCATAAACCAGCCACGACCAGGTGCTCCCTGAAAGATTTCAGACAGAGGAGTGAACAAAATTATCAGAAGAGTTTTTCAAGAGCCAAGGACCACCTGTGGATAGGTATAAAAAGAACTGGAATCAGCAGGTACTATTGTTTAAAAAAAATTATAAGTAATGCATTCAGTCTCCATGGATTCTATGCATGCTTACTACACAAGACTACTGATGAGCGAGCACTAAAATGCTCGGGTACTCGTTGCTCGGGTCGAGCATACTGGAATACTCGGGTGCTCGACCCGAGCAACGAGCCCAATGTAAGTCTATGGGAAACTCGAGCATTTTTCAGGCGGCTCCCCCCAACGGTCTGCAGAGGGCCTAAAAATTGCCCAAATCGATGGGAACAGTGCTCAAATGACATGGGAACAGCATGGGGAAGACCCCTGGAAGCATCTCTGACTCCCAGATCACTGCTGTCAACAATGTTTCAGAGTATTACGCCACTTTTATGGACCCACAATAAAACATACAAAAACGAAACCAAAATGGATTTTCCTGGGAAATATGTTAAGGAACATCCTTTCCAGGGTAATGACTTGTATATTAGGCAAAATAAATAACCAAAAACAAAAATACTCCTCCACACCTTGGGCTATGTTCACACGTAGCGTTTTTGATGCGTTTTTGCACTTTTGCATTGCTTTCAACCAAGACAAATGCATTCACCAGGAAATGTCATTTTAATATTTTACAACCTTATCTGGCCATGTGGTGTGTGACACCTCATCAGACACATGCATATAGTGCTGAAAAGACATGGGAACAGCATGGGGAAGACCTCTGGAAGCATCTCTGACTTCCAGGTCACTGCCTAAAAGTGTGCCCATCATAAGGGATCCTTGGCACATGCGAAGATGCCTTTTATCCTTGTGGAGGTGGAAGCTTTTCATAAACTCATGCCGGCGGCGGCCGGGTGTCCATACTCGGTCCCCAGTCACCACTGTTTCTCCCGGTGTCGTCTCCACCTTCCACAAGCACGGGTCCTACAACATTACCCGTGCCCTCCCCAGTGCCCTTACTGGAAAGGACCGCCTAACCGCAAACACGTGGACAGGTGAATGTGGCCAGGGACGGTACGGAGCCAGTCCACAGCTTTTTTTGCTCAGTTGTATTTCACCACAGCCATATTCTTTAGCTTGGTGAAAGAACTTGGGAAACCATATCTACCCAGCTGTCATTTCTCCCAGGATGTCATCTAAAGCTGCTTTCACTTGAAATGTGGCCTTTTAGGCTCGTGGAGGCGGAAGCTTTTCATAACCTCATGCCGGCGGCGGCCGGGTGTCCATACTCGGTCCCCACCCGCCACTGTTTCTCCCGGTGTCGTCTCCGCCTTCCACAGGCGCGGCGGGTCCCACAACATTACCCGTGCCCTCCCCAGTGCACTTACTGGGAAGGACCGCCTAACCACAAACACGTGGACAGGTGAATGCGGCCAGGGACGGTACGGAGCCAGACTGGCATAGAGGCAAACAGTATCTATTCTGGGTGTCATTTCTCCCAGGAAGTCCTCTAAACCAGCTTTTGCAGAAGCAATGGCAGCCCGTCCAACATCAACTCGCACTTCTCGGTGATGCTTTGACACACAAACATCTTTCTTTGCGCATTTAATTTCATGACTACAGAGTTGGGCAATGGCCTGATCTGCATTCCGGTTTGAGAAATAACATGCATAAGCATGTCCGATCAACATTAAAAAGCAGCCATAGTGTGTCCGCGAACCTTCCCCCACACTTTTCTTAGCCAGGGCTGCTTCTCGGCAGGGTTGGACGGACCCACCAGAAAACCGGAGACTCCTCCGGTGGGCCCTGTCTTCTCCTTCAGGAGAGTTCATAGTGCCGTGGTGAGGCCATGATGATGATAGAGGACACCATCTGCTTAGTTTTCTGTTACTTGGAATGCAAGCGCAAGTATGCAGCCAGCCACCCACCCACAGGCTGCAATATTAAACTGCCAGATTTCTGGGCAGTTGCTTGCACTTGAAATGTGGCCTTTTATGCTCGTGGAGGCGGAAGCTTTTCACAACCTCATGCCTCATGCCTCGAGTCCATACTCGGTCCCCAGCCGTCAATATTTCTCCCGGTGTTGTCTCCGCCTTCTACAAGCGCGGGTCCCTGAACATTACTGCTAGTACTTTTCTGTGGGAATTTGCTTGCCTCCTACCTGCCTGGAATATTTCCAGTAAACTATGGTACGACCCCATGGTATTAGCACTGCCCCCAGTAACAGTAGCGAAGCCATCCCCAATTTCCTTCTCAGGAATTTTATTTGGTAGACTGAGTGGCTGCCCAAATACATTCGTTTCTCACAAAGAAGCTGAAGATAGAGTGGCAGTAGGTGCAAGTTTCTCCAGACTGTTAGATATTAGAGGGTGAACGGCAGCACATTGGATCAGTGGTTAGCACTGAAGCCTTGCAGCGCTTGGAACCTGGGTTCAAATCCCAGCAAGGGAAACATCTGCAAGGACTTTGTATGTTCTCCCCATGCTTGCATGAGTTTCCACCTCAGTAAAAAAGCAGCCATAGAGTGTCCGGGAACCTTCCCACATGCTTTTCTTAGCCAGGACTGCTTCTTGGCAGGGTTGGACGGTCCCACCAGAGAATCCTCTGGTGTGCCCTGGCTTCTACCTCAGGAGAGTTCATGATAGCACTAACTTTGCAGCTGCTATGGGGCTTTTGAGCGGGGGAGAAAGCTGAGCCCTCAGAATCAAATCCTCTGGGGGGCACAATGTTTTTCAATCTGAAATAGCTTCTCAGTGGGAGTTGAATTTCACCACAGCCATATTCTTTAGCTCGGTGAAAGGACTGGCATAGAGGGAAACCGTACTCCGGTGGTCATTTCTCCGTCACCAGATTCCGCGCATTGTCACACACGACCATGCCTGGCTGTATGTTCAGCGGTGAGAGCCACAGATCAAGCTGCTGTGTTACAGCTTTCAACAACTCTGCAGCGCTGGGCTGTTTGTCACCTAAGCTTTAAGCATGTTATCTTCAGCACAGCCTGTTGCCACTTGGCCAAGGCAGTGCTGCAGTGCTTTCAGCTTGTGACTGATGTGGTCATTTCGGAGATGGAGGAGGTGCAGGAGCTGAACAATGTGATTACATTGAGGTTACATTGGCGACTCTGTTTTTATACTAAAGAAAGATCCTACTGTTTGTTTGTTTTTACATTACTTTTTAAGGCAAATACATTCAGCGGGAAATGTCATTTTAACATTTTACAACCTTATCTGGCAATGTGACACATCATCAGACACATCCCGTTTCATTGATGATAGAGGGACCCTGAAAGACACATAGCGCAGATCCACAGTAACGAGTACGACATGTTCCCATTAGAAAGGAGAGAGTCTGCTATACAGTTATAGGGTATGGAGTGAGTCCAACGGCTGACCAAATTTAGGAAAAACCCCACTAAGAATTTAAAGACACATAGAGCAGGGCCACAGTAACAAGTACGACATGTTCCCATTAGAAAGGAGAGGGTCTGCTATACAGTTATAGGGTATGCAGTGAGTCCAACGGCTGACCAAATTTAAGAAAAACTCCACTAAGAAATTAAAGACACATAGAGCAAGGCAACAGTAACGACAAATTCCCATTAGAAAGGAGAGAGTCTGCTATACATTTATAGGGTATGCAGTGAGTCTAACGGCTAATCCAATTTAGGAAAAACCCCACTAAGAATTTAAAGACACATAGAGCAGGGCCACAGTAACAAGTACGACATGTTCCCATTAGAAAGGAGAGGGTCTTCTATACAGTTATAGGGAATGCAGTGAGTCCAACGGCTGACCAAATTTAGGAAAAACACCATTAAGAAATTAAAGACACATAGAGCAAGGCCACAGTAATGACAAATTCCCATTAGAAAGGAGAGAGTCTGCTATACAGTTATAGGGTATGCAGTGAGTCCAATGGCTAATCCAATTTAGGAAAAACCCCACTAAGAATTTAAAGACACATAGAGCAAGGCCACAGTATAAAGCCATGGTGGTTGTGGCATTACAGTGGTTGCCCAAATCGATGGGAACAGTGCTCACAGTGAAACATGAAAAGCGGCAATTCAGCAGCGGCATACACCGGTACCCGACAATTTAGAACAGAAAGAATAGAGTATCACACATAGATTAGATAGATAGAAACATTTCAGTCACATATATAAGAAGAACAGTGACAGTGTTGGTTACTGTACTTGTCATTTAGTGTTAAAGGATTTATTTAAAAAAATATTAGTGTTTTCATGCACCGTCTCTTTAAAAAAGCCGGCCGGCAATTCAGCATTGGTACCCGACAATTTATAACAGAAAGAATAGAGCATCACACATAGATTAGATAGATAGAAACATGTCAGTCACATATATAAGAAGTACAGTGATAGTGTTGATTACTGTACTTGTCATTTAGTGTTAAAATAAAGGATTTATTAAAAAAAAAATTGGCGTGGGGTTCCCCGTAATTTTAGTCTCTAGCAGAGGTTAAGCAGAAGGCTGGGGCAGATGTTTGAAGCCTGGGAAGGGGGAAATACCCACGGAGCTTCCCAGGCTACTAATATCAGCCCCCAGCTGAATACCTAGCCTTTACTAGCTATTAAAATGGGGGACCCCCAAAAAAATGATGTGGGGTCCCCCCTATTTTAATAGCTAGCAAATGCTAGGCAGACAGCTGGGGGCTGATACACAGCAATGGGAAGCAAAATGGCACCACAATATGCAAATCTTTTCATGGCCAAGCTTGAAGGTGACTTTTTATCCTCTTGTCCTATCAGACCTCAGGCCTACTACCGCTATATCGATGACATTTTAATTATCTGGACGGAGTCTGAGCAGCTGCTGAAGACGTTCCATGAACACTTTAATCAGTTTCATCCCACCATCACCTTAACACTCAACTACTTACGCACTGAAATCAGCTTTATGGATACCATCATCAAGCTACGAAGCAATGACATAGAGACATCTCTGTACCGGAAACCAATTGACCGTCCAACATACCGCCGATGGGACAGTTTTCATCCAAAGCACATAAAAAACTCTATTGTGTATAGCCAGGCTATCAGATACAATCGGATATGTTCCAACCCTACAGATAGAGACAATCACCTTGAGGACCTCAGAAAGACTTTTTGGAACCAGGGCTACCACCCAAGAGCAATTGAGAACCAGATTACAAGAGCCACCAGAATATCAAGGAATCATCTCCTACTTTACAAAACTAGAGAAGACAACAACCGGTTTCCTCTCGTAGTCACCTGCAACCCTAGTCTGGAGGTGCTAAGAGGAGCTGCATGGAAACTGCAACCACTCCTACAAAAAGATGCCCGACTAAAATCAATATTTCCGGATCCCCCACTCTTGTGTTTTAGACAACCTCCGAATCTAAAAAGCATCATTGTCAGAAGCGCCCTGTCCTCTCCAGCAGTTACAGGAGCCTTTCCCTGCAACCAGAACAGGTGCAAAACCTGTCCATCTATAATGACAACGGACAAGATAAAGATTCCTGGGACAGATCAGGACTACAAGATCCCAGGTAACTTCAGTTGCATCACAAGCAATGTGGTGTATTTAATTATATGTACCAAATGTCCAACAGGTGGCATGTACATAGGGGAGACTGGGCAGAAATTCAGAGCAAGAATGAATTCTCATTGCCACACAATAAAAGAAAAGTGTATACACCTACCTGTAGCAAAGCACTTTTCCAGCCCTGACCACAGTTTAACAGATATGAATCTGCTCATCTTAAAAAGCAACTTCAAATCTCGGAGAGAGAGAAGAATTTGGGAATACAAACTGATAACAACCTTTGATGCATTCAAAACAGGATTAAATGTATCACATGGATTCATGAGCTTTTATACAAAATAAATGGGCATTTGGGGATATCATATATTCATGTGTAGTTATACAAATTTAAAGGACAACTGGGGATATCACATCTCCAAGAGACTCCATTTTGAGGACAATGAACTTTTGATATGTAAGTGAACTCTCTTGCTTTGATTTATCACTTTCCACAACTCACTTAAGTATTTTCAGATCTCCACAGGTTACTAACCATATACCAATAGTACAATTTGTTCCGCCTATCTTAGAATCTTGCTTTAACTTTCCCAGCTCCTCTCCCCCTCCCTAGCCTGACTCTGCTTTACGTCACCTGTCGTATTTACGACATCACATAGCACTGATTTTTTTTCCTTTTTTTTTTTTTCTTTCTTTTGCCTATGTACATATGTATGTGTTTTCAGATTTGGTGTCATTATTAGCCTGAAGAAGAGACCTGAGTTGTCTCGAAAGCTTACTATGTTTACCATCTTTTCAGTTAGCCATTAAAAGGTATCAACCACTGAGGACTCTCAGATTCCAATATTGTTCATTAGAAAGGAGAGAGTCTGCTCTTCAGTTATAGGGTATGCAGTGAGTCTAACGGCTGACCAAGTTTAGGAAAAACCCCACTAAGAATTTAAAGACACATAGAGCAGGGCCACAGTAACAAGTACGACATGTTCCCATTAGAAAGGAGAGGGTCTGCTATATAGTTATAGGGTATCCAGTGAGCCCAATGGCTGACCAAATTTAGGAAAAACCCCACTAAGAATTTAAAGACACATAGAGCAGGGCCACAGTAACAAGTACGACATGTTCCCATTAGAAAGGAGAGGGTCTGCTATACAGTTATAGGGTATGCAGTGAGTCCAATGGCTGACCAAATTTAGGAAAAAGCCCACTAAGAATTTAAAGACACATAGAGCAGGGCCACAGTAACAACAAATTCCCATTAGAAAGGAGAGGGTCTGATATACAGTTATAGGGTACGCATTGAGTCCAACGGCTGACCAAATTTAGGAAAAACCCCACTAACAATTTAAAGAGACATAGAGCAGGGCCACAGTAATGAAAAATTCCCTTTAGAAAGGAGAGAGTCTCCCATAGTGTTGGCCTATGCCGTGAATGCAAGGGCTGCCAAATATTTGGAGGCACTTCAATGCCCCTTGGAATAGACATGGAGGACAGAGGGACTCTTCAAAACAAGGTTCCCATTATTAGGAAGGGGGTCTCCCATAGTGTTGGCCTATACAGTGAATGCAAGGGTTGGCAAAATATTGGAGGCACTTCAATGCCCCTTGGAAGAGACGGTGGAGGAGGGCCTCATAAAAAAATGTTCCCATTAGAAAGGAGCGGGCCTCCTATACTTGTAATGCCCATGCACTAAGGGTATGGGCTGACAAACATTTACCCCTGGGGGTATACATGAACATACTGTAGAAAAAAGGGCATCATAAACACCCTTTAAAAAATTATGTGGGTGTTGCATCACGGACCACGGTCACCCCAGTGATATGGTGGTGGAGGATGAGGAGAAGGAGGAGGACAAGAGCAAATAGCCAAAATCAGGAAGCGTATACCTATGTCTCTGTGTGAAAAGGTGCGTGGGAATACACCTCCCAAGAAAGACACTGGATTGGAGTTTATGTTACGCTGCTATCTTTCGGTGGTGTTGAGAAGTCTAGCCCAATCCAGCCCTTGTTCATTTTTATAAGAGTCAGCCTGTCAGCATTTTCAGTTGACAGGCGGATGCACTTATCAGTTATAATTCCACCATTTGCACTAAAAACCTGCTCTGATAAAACGCTGGCGGCAGTGCAGGCTAGGACCTCCAAGGCATAGAGAACCAGTTCATTCCACGTGTCCAGCTTGGATACTCAATAATTATAAGGCACAGAGGAATCATGGAGGATGTTGGTATGGTCAGCAAGGTACTCCCTCAGCATCTTCCCTAACTTTGCACTCCTTGTGAGAGTACCCCGCGCCTCAGGGCCTGTGCGATGGGAGGGTCTGAGAAAACTCTCCCAGAACTTTGACATTGTTCACCTGCCTTTGCTGGATTGAAGTTGTGTCTCTCTCGCCTGTACACCTTGGTTGTCCAACGAAGTGTGCACTCTGCCGCCAGCATTTTCAGATGGGAATTTTTTTAATAGTTCCGCAATAAGGGCCTTCTGGTACAGCCCCATTTTTGTAGACCTGTCCGCCTCAGGAATAAGAGATATAAAGTTCTCCTTGTAGTGTGGGTCTAGAAGTGTCACCAACCAGTAATGACTGTCACCCAAAATTTTGAGAACACGAGGGTCATGGGAAAGGCATCGTAACATAAACTCAGCCATGCGTGCCAGACTACTAATAGGAAAGACTTCCGTGTCCTCACCAAGAGGATGACTGACCATGCTCTCCTCCTCCTCCACTCTGTCCTCTGGTCATCCACCCTGAACAGACGGTATGACAGCTGTGCAGGTACTACCACCTATAGTGCATGAAACTAGCTCGGGTCCTTCCTCATCCTCCTCTTCCTCATTGTCACCCAATCCACATTGGGATGAGATGAGGCTGGGCTGTGTGTAATCACCCTGTATGATTCCTTGCTCCATCTCATCGTGCTCTGCCTGCAATGCATCCTTTTTGATTGTGAGCAGAGAGCGTTTCAGAAGACAGAGAACCGGGATGGTGATGCTAATTATGGCGTCATCGTCACTCACCATCTTGGTGGAGTCGTCAAAGTTTTGGAGGATGGTACATATGTCTGACATCCATGTCCACTCCTGAGGTCTTATGTGTGGAGTCTGAACTGAATACCGACGGCCTTGTTGATGCTGGTACTCAACAACTGCCCTCTTCTGCTCACAAATCCTTCCCAACATCTGCAGTGTAGAGTTCCAACACGTGGGGACATCACACACCAGTTTGTGAGCCGGAAGCTGCAAACGCTGTTGAAACATGACAAGGGCGGCGGAAGCTGTAGCTGACTTTCTAAAATGGAAACACAGGCGGCGTACTTTAACAAGCAGATCCGGCAGCTCCAGGTAGGATTTGAGAAACCGCTGAACCACGAGGTTAAGCACATGGGCCAGGCATGGTACGTGTGTGAGCTTGCCTCGCCTCAGAGCCGCCACCAGGTTCTGGCCATTGTCACACATGACCATGCCTGGCTGTAGGTTCAGTGGTGTGAGCCACAGATCTGCCTGCTCTTTCAGAGCTGTCCACAACTCTTCAGCATTGTCCGGTTTGTCACCTAAGCATATTAGCTTCAGCACAGCCTGTTGCCGCTTGACCAAGGCAGTGCTGCAGTGCTTCCAGCTTGTGACTGATGTGGTCATTTCGGAGATGGAGGCTGAAGAGGAGGAGGAGGCTGAGGAGGATGAGGTGCAGGAACTGTAGACCGCTGGGGCAACCCTGATTGACCTAGGGCCCGCAATCCTTGGCGTCGGGAGGTTGTGTTCCGTCCCAAGGTCCGACTGGGTCCTGGCTTCCACTATGTTAACCCATTGTGCCGTCAGCAAGATGCACCGTCCATGCCCACAAGCACTTGTCCACGTGTCCGTGGTTAGGTGGACTTCCCTGGTAACTGCATTGTTGAGGGCACGGCTAATGTTTTAGGACACGAGCTTGTGTAATGCGGGGACGGCACACCGGGAGAAATAGTGGTGGCTGGTGACTGAGTACCGAGGGATGGCCGCTGGCATCAGGTTGCGGAATGCTTCCGTCTCCACAAGCCTAAAAGGCAACATTTCGAGCGCAAGCAGTTGTGAAATGTGAGAATTTAGTAGTGTGGCCTGTGGGGCTTTGGCTGCATATTTGCGCTTGCGTTCCAAGGACTGGGGTATGGACAACTGAATGCTGCGCTGGGACAAGGACATGGATGTGATTCCTGATGCTGCTACTTGAGAGTGTGCAATGACAGGTGCAGTGCAGGAGGTATTTTCGCATGCACCATGGACAGGGGATTGGCTTGCATGCACTACAGCGGAAGAAGCAATGGTGCCACCCGCAGACACTGTTCCTGGACCCTGGGGTTCAGCCCACAAAGTCGGGTGCTTTGCTGCTATGTGCCTGATCATGCTGGTGGTGGTCAGGCTGGCCGTTTTGCTACCCCTGCTGATGCTGGCCTGGCAGGTGTTGCAAATGGCCTTTTTGGGGTTATCGGCATAGTCTTTAAAAAACCAGACTCGGAAAGACCTAACAGTGGTACTGGCAACTTCCTTCGTGTTGGTGTTACGGGGAACGGTTGCCTGCCTTCTATCTGCGGCCACCATACTTCTTCTTCCTGCCTGTTGGGGTGCTCTGCCTCCCTCCCCCTGTGTGCTGCTATCCTCACTCTGCATGTCCTCCTGCCAGGTTGGGTCAGTTACTATATCATCCACCACCTCATCTTCCACTTCCGTACCCTGGTCCTCCTCCTGAGTTTTTGGCAATTGTGTCTCATCATCGTCCACCTCTTGTGACACTTTCCCACTGACGCCTTCGTGTGACCGTGACTGCTCAAATATTTGGGCATCGCTACACGCGATCTCCTCTTGCCCCGCTTCAAGTGGACCGGGCGAGAGGCCCGAATTTATAAATGGAAAACTGAACAGCTCTTCAGAGTGTCCAAGTGTGGGATCAGTTGTCTCTGGGCACTCGGCATTGTGGGAGGAAGGAGGATCAGGGTGAGGAATATGCGGTCCAGACTCATGGCTACTGAGACTTGACAGTGTGGAAGACAGGGTGGTGGTGGTGGTGGCTAAGTGACTGGAAGCATTATCCGCTATCCAACCAACAACCTTTTGACACTGCTCTGGGTTCAATAGTGGCGTTCTGCGGTCCCATAGGAATTGGCACAGGAGGGTCGGGCGAGAAGATGTGGGTGTTTGTTGTGGCACAATTTCAGCTTGCCCACGGCCTTGTCCCCGGCCTCTGCATGCACCATCACCATTACGTCCAGTTCCCTGTCCCTTGCCAAGTGCCTTGCCCATTTTAAATGGAGGACAGTATCTTCCACGCTCACTAAAAATGACTGAGTTTGGAGCGAACTTATATGTGATCCGTGTGACGGAGAAAACAGAGTTTTTAATACCTGGCCTGTAGGTTACTAGTTTGAACAGCAAACTGGTGTGAATTGCTTCACTGACACACTGAATGAAATTTTGAATGGAGGCCAGAAATGGCAGTATTTTCTGACAATGTATATGTGATCCGTGTGACGGAGAAAACAGAGTTTAAATACCTGGCCTGTGGATAACTAGTTTGAACAGAAAACTGGTGTGAATTGCTTCACTGACACACTGAAAGAAATTTTTAATGGAGGCCAGAAATGACAGCATTTTCTGACAATGTATATGTGATCCGTGCGACGGAGAAAACAGAGCTTAAATACCTGGCCTGTGGATAACTAGTTTGAACAGCAAACTGGTGTGAATTGCTTCACTGATACACTGAAAGAAATTTTTAATGGAGGCCAGAAATGGCAGTATTTTCTGACAATGTATATGTGATCCGTGTGAAGGAGAAAACACAGTTTTAAATAGCTGGATTTCTAGTGCTGTAATATGGAAAGGACCTGGCTGTATTCTGCAGTGCCAACAAGTAAATGGCGCAGAAAAACGGTGTTCTCTG
The DNA here is from genome assembly GCF_046119375.1 of Phyllobates terribilis. Lineage (NCBI taxonomy): Eukaryota > Metazoa > Chordata > Amphibia > Anura > Dendrobatidae > Phyllobates > Phyllobates terribilis. The sequence goes on from NW_027362764.1 coordinate 407,153,437, forward strand.
GACTGTTTTTTAAGCAAATAACGAGGATTAAGATACAAAAAAAGTATTCCTGGCCCCTGAGACCTGGGCCTTTGTATAGAAATATCTAACAGTAGCAGAAGGCAGAATTGGAATGGAGCCTCTTGTGCTATATGCACTGCAGTCTGCTATATGCATTACCTTCCTATGTATCCTGCCTGCCTGATATCTCTGCAGATGGATTAGTTAGTCCTCAAAAGGACTGTTTGTTAAGATGGATATGTGTAATGTGTGGTTTTTCTCCCTACACTACCTAATACACAAGCAAATCTCTCCCTGATGCAGCAGCACCTCTCCCTACTCTGCCTGATTCCGGAGTGACTGTGACGAGCACAGCGGCGCCAGGTCTGATGTAGACCTGATGCCATCCAATCACTGTAATGCCACAACCACCATGGCTATGACATTACAATGAGTGGCAGGCAATCCCTGCATGTAGATTGGCGCTCTAAAGAGCACCAAACAAGCAGGGAGGGGACCCGAGCTCCCGCCGAGCAACCCCGGAAATACTCGGCGAGCGCCGAGCATCTCGAGCAGTGAGATGCTTGGGCGACCACCGAGCAGTAGCGAGCATGCTCGCTCATCACTACACAAGACTCCACTGCTGAAAAAAAAGTATGTTCAAGCGCTTTTAAAGTTTGCTCAGCAATATTTAGATAAGCCTATGAAATACTGAGAGGGTATAGTCATAGTACACATCATGTCAAAATGGTATATAGTGGAGCTAATGGGTCTTCCTGATGTTTCCTGCTACAAGTAAAGACTCCTACCACGGGTTCTCAAGTAAATATAAAATTAATAAAATAAGCAACTTGCGCTGGAGACGTAGGGAGAAAAGGGGTGATATCAACGGGGTAGTTAAAGGGGTGATGTCAATGGGGTAGTTAAAAAACCAAGGTAATGGTAATAATAATTAGAATGGTACAGTAATGAGTAAAAACAAACAATTTTATTGGTTCAGCTAAAACAATTATTAGAGATAAAAGATGGCGTGTGGATAAGATCAGGGGACTTAAAAGATGAAAACAGTTGTAGGAGGGGAGTAAAAGATTTCTTTGTAGCTTTTGGTTTAGTATATAGAATGGTCCTTAGTTTATCCAATGGGTATAACATGACTTAGAAAGCGGTCATCCGCTGGAGGAGAAAAGAGAAGAGAAAAAAACAAATAAAAACTTCAGGTGCACTAGTTATTGCCTGTGGAACTGTGGAAGTTACTTCTGAGTGGGAGTCAATGCAGCCCTTGTGGGTGGTACGTAGACGGACTCTCAGAGGCTGAGAATAAGATGGCACAGTGTGACAGAGGTAATAAGACTAAATAAATTGCCAATATGATGAAGTGGCAGGTAGGACAGTAAGGTTACCTGCTGAATCAATGGACGTGGTGTGACCTGAAGTGACTAGAGTCTTTTTGTGATAAGTGGCTGGATTTTCCGGCAGATTTCCTTGGAAGTGACGGCTACTGGACATAAAAACAAACTTTTGAAGATGGAAGCAATAGAAGAATGCCAGCCCACGTTCTCTGTCAAAGGTGGTTAGGGGAGGAGACTTCACTGCTGATTCAGCAATCCAGTATCCTCTTTGTGGAGTCTCTATCTGCAGCTTATAGCCCCTGTGGTAGAGGAAGATAGGTACTGCAGAGTAGGGTGGATATTGTGCTTGAGATTCCACTCAGGTAGCTGAATCCATATGCACACTTGCAGTTTTCTGCAGAAGCGTTGGTGTTGTGGTGAGCGGCTGTGTGTATAAGCGCTTAACAGAAGAGGTGATGAGACCACAGGTAAGGTCTTCACTTATGGTACCGGCGTCCAGGTCCTCGGGAATCCAGAGTGCAGGTGGTCGGTGATGCTTGGAAGGCCAGCGAGACCGCGCGGTAAAGCGGGCGTTCCGACGAGTGGATGAAATAGCAAGGGGAGGAAGTAGGAGCAGAGTCCCGACCGATGAGTCAATGCTTCCGGCGTTCTCCCAGCATCGGCGTGGATGTGAAGGTCTGAAGGACCAGCGTGACGCTGTGTCACGTGGTACGTACGAAGTACGGGAGTCTGTAGGGACTTAAAAGACCTATGCATATCAGAAACAACGGTTTCCTTCCTCAGGGTTGGTTGGACAGAGGAGTGAAAAGAATTATCAGAAGAGTTTTCCAAGAGCCAAGGACCACCTGTGGATAGCTATAGAAAGACCTGGAATCAGCAGGTGCAATTGTTTAAAAAAAGTTATAAGTAATGCACTCAGTCTCCATGGATTCTATGCATGCTTACTACACAAGACTCGACTGCTGAACAAGAAGCATGTTTAAGCGCTTTTAAAGTTTGCTCAACAATATCTAGACAAGCCTATGAAATACTGGGAGTGTATAGTCTAGTCAGATGAGACCAAAATTGAACTCTTTGGATGGCATAATACACTTCATGTTTGGAGGCCAAAAGGCACTGCATATTTGGCGCCCCTGCGGGTCCAGTTGCCACAGAGGTACTGCATCTTACCCAGAGGTGTGGTACCCCACTCTCAGGTAAGGAGGGAGTACTACCCGGGACCCACACATCCACATCCAATACACTCCACTTCAGTATGGAAGGGCGAGATTGCTCCTAAGGGAGAGTACAGTCCCTGGTCCCTAGCTAGAGGGTGGAACTAGGTAGAGGAGGTGGGTGGAGGAAGAAGTTCAGTGGAGCACCGACAGAAGCATATATAAGGAAGGTAGAAAGTTCAAGAAGGGGTCAGTCTCCTGTTCCAGTGTTCCGAATTCACGCTGACGTGGAGGGATCAGGCCGCAGTAGGGGACCGGCCCCAGCCTAGTGGAGTACTTTTAGTCTCAGCTAGCCAACCAGGCGCTGTAGCCACACTCCACACCTAATCGCCGAAAAGGTGGCCATAGGGGACCCAGGGGACAAAGAGGACGTCACCCGGCAAGCCCGCGGCCACTGGCTTGGGACACTGGGTGTGAGACGCAGGGCAGGAGGGAGAGCCAGCGCAGTGACACGACCTGGGAAGTTACACAGAACGGGGTCCCATCTGAGTGCTCCTGAGATACCTGAGAGTTTACTGGATCACTACCCCGGAGGACACAGGACGACGTGAGCAGTTAGACACAGGTAACTGTAACCTAGAGAATTGAACAACTGTGAGTAAAACCTGAAGACTGCATCCCACTGAGTCCTTGAATAATTGCTGTGCCATCACCAGCCCTGCACTACACCGCACCAACAAATTCTACCTCTTAAAATCATCTACACTGCCCTGTAGCTTAGCTCTGCCGGTGGAGAGCTGAACCAACTCTGCTGCGTCACCATCAGCTCCAGTGGCTCTGCACCGCAGTGGCGGCCCCATATAGCCGCATACCATGGGTGGCGTCACAAACATTATTCCCAAAAACTTTATTCCCCTTTTCTTTAATCTTTAATTGACCGTCCTGGGTCACGGACCAGGTCACTTCCACCGTTACATTCCCAGCACCGACCAGCCCGACTACCGAGTACCCCACGGCCCAGGAGGCGCATCACATAGCATCCCAAAAACACCATACTAACAGTGAAGTTTGGAGGTGGCAACCTCATGGTGTGAGGCTGTTTTTCAGCATACGGCACTGACAAATTTCATATGATTGAATGAAGGATATATGGACAAATATACCGAGACATTCTTGATAAAAATGTGCTGCCATCTACCAGGATGATGAAGATAAAACGAGGGTGGACATTTTAGCAAGACAATGATTCCAAACACAAAGACAAGGAAACTCTCAATTGGTTTCAGAGAAAAAATTAAAAAAAAGAGACCGGCAGAGGGCGAAAGCGACTCTCCACTGACTGGGATGACTGTCATCTTATTCGAATGTCACTCAGCAACCACAGGATGACATCAAGTGACCTACAAAAGGAATGGCAAATGGCAGCTGGGGTGAAGTACGCGGCAAGAACAGTTGGTAACAGGCTCCTAGAGGCAGGCCTCAAGTCATGTAAAGCTAGAAAAAAGCCTTCCATCAATAAGAAGCAAAGGAGAGCCAGGCTGAAGTTTTGGACCACTGGAGTAAGGTAATCTTCTCTGATGAGTCTAATTTTCAGCTTTGCCCAACACCTGGTCGTCTAATGGTTAGACGGAGACCTGGAGAGGCGTACAAGCCACAGTGTTTTGCACCCACTGTGAAATTTGGTGGAGGATCGGTGATGATCTGGGGATGCTTCAGCAAGGCTGGAATTGGGCAGGTTAATCTTTGCGAAGGACGTATGAATCAAGCCGCATACAAAATTATCCTTGAAAAACACTTGCTTCCTTCTGCTCAGGCAATGTTCGCCAACTCTGAGGACTGGTTTTTCCAGCAGGACCGTGCCCCATGCCACACAGCTAGGTCAATCAATGTGTGGATGAAGGAGTACCACATCAAGACCCTGTCATGGCCAGCTCAATCTCAAGACCTGAACCCCATTGAAAACCTCTGGCATGTAATCAAGAGGGAGATGGATAGTCACAAGCCATCAAACAAAGAAGAACTGCTTAAATTTTTGAGCCAGGAGTGGCATAAGGTCTCCCAAAAGCAGTGTGAAAAACTGGTGGAAAGCATGCCAAGACACATGAAAGCTGTGATTAAAAAACATGGTTATTCCACCAAATATTGATTTCAGAACTCTTCCTGAGTTAAAACATGAGTATTGTTTCTAAATGAATAAGAACTTGTTTTCTTTGCATTATTTGAGGTCTGAAAGCACTGTTTCTTTTTTATTATTTTGACGATTTCACATTTGCTGCAAATAAATACAAAAATTTTAGCTTTGAATTTTGGAGACATGTTGTCAGTAGTTTACAGAATAAAACAACAATGTACATTTTACTCAAAAATATACCTATAAAGAGAAAAATCAGAGAAAATGAAAATTTTGCAGTGTTCTCTTAATTTTTATCAGAGCTGTATAAACTGGCTAACCTAAATTATGTTATATCATGTTATATTTATGCTGTGCCATTTGTTATTGGTACTACTTCTTTAACTAGAGTAATGAGATCAAAATTCCTTTAAACGAGCACGCTTGGGTACTCGCCGAGTAGTTTCGGCGTGCTCGGCATTTCAGTAACAGTCGCCATGGTTGTGATGGGATGTGATGCGTTATAATGTTTGCCTGTTTAATGTTATACATTGTCATGTGATGAAGCTCTGTTCTGCCCAGCAACAGCTAGTGAGTAGTCACCGATAGAGTTAAGAATTGGGACTAGACCAGAGAGAGAGGGACTATACAGTAAGATCAGAGAGGACTTCCTGCTAGTGAGTGAGATAGGGCCTGGAGTGCATAGAAAGAAGACCTAAGGTCCATTGTAAGCAGTGCCGCATTCTGGAATGTCTCCAAAGTGAGAGGAGACCGAAGGAAGAGACTGCATGATCCAGAGCAGAAGTGACAAAGAGATAGAGTGATCCACTGGAGGAGGCCTAGCAGAAAAGCCCAGAGTTTATAACTCTTGAAGGTAACGGGCCCGGACAGGACTGGGTATGTGAGATGAATAGTAAGCCCCAGGCAGAAGTTCCAGAGCATCACCATTAGAGTAGATAAGTACTGGCCATACTGATAAAGTAGCTCCCCTAAGGGGAGAGAAGAGGCGGAACCGTGGGTCCAGTAAAGGATTCTTGCTAAACATGACTGTATTACTGAGCTAGGTTGTAGTGAAGTAGTGAGAAACAGTGGATGCAGAGGACAAGTAGAGAAAGTAAAGAGGAAAGGTCAAAATAGAAGAAAGAAGGAAGGAAACTATTTGGAAAATGCTTCATTGTAAAGGAAACGTTCAAAAGACTGTGTACCTGCTATCTCTTGTATATACAGTATTCCCTGCCAAGTTCCCGTTCAGTAAAAAGTTTATTTTTGAATGGTGGTTTTCCTCATTGAACTGTAAAACATCTTGTCCTGGCAAACCAGCAACATCAGCCACATGTAGTCTGCACAGGCATAGTGCCCTCACTGCACAAGTCCACACACCCAGCCAGGACCCCCATTTTCATGTAACATGCCAGGTACCTCGCCCCATGCTAAGTTACAAACACACAGGTGTTCTGGTGCATATTTGCAGATATAAAATGACAGAGACAAATTATTTTCTTTTATGTGCAGCGCTATAAATAATATAGCGCCATACATGATAGAGGATACTAAGCAATAAGAAATGGCGCTATATATAACAAAAGGACGTCAAATATTACAGGATGGTGCTATAAGTCACAGGGAATGCAATATAATATGGGAAGTGACGTGCCCCCTGGGCCGTGGGGTAGCCAGAGCCGGGCCTGTAGATGCTGGGGGCTGTAGTCACCGTGGCGGTGACCCGGTCCGTGACCCAGGTGGTCAATCTAAGGGTAGTTTATGTCTAGGTTTATATATAGGGGTTTTAAAATGTCTGACTACGCCACCTATGGAGTGCGGCTAATGAGGCCGCCGCTGCGGAGCAGTCCTCTAAAGCTGATGGTTTTGCAGCAATGATGGTACAACTCCCCACAGGAAGAGTTAGCTTCAGGGCAGTGTGCGTGGATGATGGTGGTTGTGCAGGGCGTCGCAGTGCAGAAGTAACCACAGAGTCTGTGCAGTGCAGTCCCAGAGTCTTTTCTCACAGTTATTGCAGTTCAAGTTACAGACGTCCAAGCAACTTCCCACGTCGTGCTTCGCGTACTCAGTGAGGGGCTCAGTCCACCCTCAGGTATCTCTGGAGTATTTAGCAGGACCCCCTTCTGTGTGTCCTCTCCCTGGCCTGCTCCCTGCACCTAAAACCTAGCGACACTTCTATCCGGTACCCTCGGGCCTTGGCGGGCAACGTATGTTCCGTCCCCTGGGTCCTATGTGGCTACCTTCTTAGTGAAGCTGGCGTGGACTTCTGACTTACAGTACATAAAGTGCTGCAGCCTCCGGTTTCTAGTTGAGCCTTAGTAATTTTCTCCACTAGTTGAGGGACCGGTTTCCCTTATCTGGCCTGACCCCTCTACCTCCTGGTAGCAGCGGGCGTACGGGTGGCTTGCTGCACGGCCCGTACCCCTAGGGTCCCTTCACTCCTCATTCCTGGAGCCGTCCTGCTACTCTCTTCCCTCAGACTTGGGCCTCAGTGCTAGGCCCACCTCCGGAGCAGAGCTCGTGCAGAGCCTCTGCTCCTGTCACTTCTCCTCCTCTGACTGTCTGACTGAGCTAAGATGGTGTCTCTATTTTATATCTCCTTGTCATGTGCTCCCAGGATCTACGTCCTCCACCCCATCCACTACATGGTTCCCCCTCTCTAGGTGGTTCCCCCCCCACTCCAGCCAGGGATCAGGGACTGTGCTCTCCCGTAGGAGCAATCTTGCCCTGTCCACCGGAAATGTGGTGTAGTGAATGCAGGTGTTAGGGTCCCGAGCCATACTCCTTCCTTACCTGAGAGTGAGATACCACACCTCTGGGTGAGATGCAGTACCTCTGTGGCGACTGAACCCTCAGGGGCGCCACAGAAGCATTGCTCAGTGCTCATTGTTTAACTCTTTCCCGACCTTGGATGTATCCCCACGTCCTAGTTGGGAAGGACTACCCGACCTTGGGCGTATGGATAAGTCCTAGTTTTAATGCGTCACTTCGACTGGAATTGCGGTGATTGCATTAAGTTGCCTGCTGAATCTTGCAGCAGGGCAATGGGACTCGTCGTCACAGGGGTTGGCACCCCTCCCCCCCACACACACAGTGATCTCTGCTCCTGTAAGAAGAAAGAAGACATTCCTGATCCTTTCCTGACGTGTTCCTGTTCCCTGATTTTTTCCTAATCCACCCCAATCGCCCTCTCATCCTTCCCCCTGATCAGTACTTGATCGCTTGATTTTTGCCAGTTTTTTCTTGTTCATACATCTTGCACCTGTTGAGTGCTGATCAGTGACACAAATCACTGATTGGCACTCATGCTTGCTTTTTTCCAGGATTTTTTTTCCCAGTCCATTTTTTCTCCTCCCCTTCCTTCACACAACCTCTGTGCATGCGTCCTGCGGCCACCAAATGCTGATCAGTAACGCAATCACTGATCGACACCCGTGCTTGCTTTTTTTAAGGATTTTTTTTTCCCAGTCTATTCCCCTTCCCCTTTGCACCACCTCCCTGCGTAAGTCCTATAGCTGCTGAGCCGCTGATCAGTAATGCAAACCACTGATCAGTGTCTTTCATGTGAACACAGGCCTGGGAAGCTGCAGGGTAACACAGATGACAGTTTAGACTCCCCTGTTTGGTGACTGAAGGTGCCAAAACCTACAGCTTTGGGCAGAGGTGGGGATATGTGACAAAGTCACTGGCAAAGTACTGGAGGGGAAATATGTTGCACTGAGGTTGTTAGCTCCAGCAATTAAAAATAGGAAAAAGGTTCCAGCACATGAGTGGGTTAAACAGCCATCTTGGGTGCTAGGGTGATTGAACACCTGTAGAGAGGGAGGAGGTCAGAGGCTAAATTCCCAGCCTTGAAAGCATTTGAGAGCACCACATACCGTGAAAAAATGTCCCCCTTCTACCAATCACAGTATTCAGCGGAGGAGGCATGCGTCTTCCTTGCCTCCGACGCTGATAGTGAGAGAGAGGATGCCACCTTCCTTTATTTTTCATCCTCCTCCTTCTCTTCTTCCTCAAGTGATACCGATATCTGCCACGCAGATGCCCCAGGACATAAAATTAACCAGCACTCACCGTTACTGACCCCGTATGGACCTCACTCCTGAAAGATTATGAGTCATAGATTCCTGATTTTGTGGCACAATCAGCCTCGCAGAAATCGACTTTTTGAAAGCCTTTTTCTCTGAGGTGGCCTCATAGTGGCCGAGACAAATTTGTATGCCCAACAGTTTTTGGCCCAAAACCGCCCTTCATCATTTTCTAACTGGACCCCTGTGGACATAGTACAAATATTGATATTTTGGGGTCTTGTCCTTCACATGGGGTTAGTGAAGATGCCTGAACTTTGACAATATTGGAGTGTTGATGTTTTATACAACACTCCACTGTTCCGCATGGCTGTGACCTGTAAATGATTTAAGGCCATCCACAAATTTTACATTACAATAATGCATGTTGTCCTCCCCGAGATGATCCCAACTTTGACAGACTTTTGAAAATTCGGCTGGTCATTGATCACTTCAGCAACAAGTTTGTTGAGGTCTACGTTCCCCGAAGGGACAATAGAGTTTATGAAGGGTAGGACACCCGAATTCAAACCCCTGAATGTTCCCCTGTCCTGGGAGTGAGTGGGAGATTTGGGGGGGATTTGGTGCCCCCACTGCTGAATCAAGGTTTTCACCTCTACATAGACAACTTTTATGCCAGTATCCAACTCTTCAAGACTCTCTCTGAGCGAGCTACCACAGCATGCGGTACTGTAAACAAAAATCAAAGAGGCCTCCCTAAGATGCTAATTGGGCAGCTGCTCAGAAAGGGAGAGAGCAGAGCCCAATGTAATGACAACATGCTGGTGGTCAAGTACAAGGACAAAAGGGATGTCCATTCATTTCTTGATCCCCACCTCTGTGCGAGGTTCCTCTACACATGGTCACCAAACCACACTGTGTCCTGAGGTACAACAAGAATATGGGGAGAGTTGATGTCTCTAATCAAGTCCTCCAGTCATTAAAGTGCCATGAGATAAGCCAAGGTGTGGTACAAGAAACTGGTCTTGCATATTGTACAGATGACAATGTAAAACGCTTTAGTGCTATCCCAATGTGCAGGCAAGATCGGGACTATTTGGAAGTCAGGAAGGGGAAGGGCCCAGTATTTCTGGAACTGAAGGTGCCCATATCATACCAGGGCAACATTTCCCAGGTGAGGTCCCTCAAACCGCAAAGAAAGGAAGGTCATAAAAGAGGTGCTGAGTGTTACAAAAGGTGGATAAGAAAGGACACCACTTATCAATGCGACACCTACCTCGACAAACTGTACCACACTTCCATGGACTACTAAATTCATTTCTGACTTACACAACTCATGTATGTCAACCTGATGCACTCTACACAACTGACGTCTGCCAACCTGATGCAATCTACACAACTCACATATGCCAACCTGATGCACTCTACACAACTTGCATATGCCGAACTGGTGCACTCTACACAACTGACGTATGCCAACATGATGCCCTCTACACAACTTAAGTATGCCACTACATTATAAAATTCACATACCAGGAAACAATACATCAATTACAATCGATATGAAGAAATATGAAAAGCAGCACTCACCAGATCTTTCTTGTCTTAAAAGTCCTTTTTTCCATCATGTGTGGACAATCTAGGAAAACATGTGGCAAAAAGGTAAAAACAGGGAGTAGGTGCAGGGGAGGAAGAGAGGATGAAGGCCGTTTCTCCAAACGTGACATGACGCTCGCAGACCATTCATCAAAGTCTGCGTTTCAAAACATCACTCCTTCCTTTTCGAGCCCTGCTGTGCCCCCAAACAGTAGTTTTCCCCCACATATGGGGTATTAGTATACTCTGGAGAAATTGCACAACAAATTTGGGGATTTTGGGGTCTATATTCTCCTGCTATCCTTGTGAGAATTAAAAAATTTGGAGCTAAAACAACATTTTTGTGGGAAAAATCAATTGTTTTCATTTTTACAGTTCAATGTGGTAAAATTCTGGGACGCAACTGTAGGTTCAAGATGCTCACCACACATCTAGATAAATTCCTTGAGGGGTCTAGTTTCTAAAATGGGGCAGTTTCCACTGTTCAGGCACATCAGGGGCTCTCTAAACATGACATGGCGTCCGCTCTCAATTCCAGACATTTTTTCTTTCAAAAAGTCAAATGGTACGCCTTCCCTTCTGAGCACTGCCGTGCACCAAGACAGTAGTCTTCCCCCACAAATGAGGTATCAATGTACTCAAGATAAATTGCACAACTCATTTTGAGGTTTATTTTCTCCTGCTACCCTTGTGGAAATAAAAAAATTGGGGGCTAAAATAAAATTTTTGTGAAAAAAAGTAAAAGTTCATTTTTTCCTTCCACATTGCTTTAATTCCTGTGAAGCACTTGAAGGGTTAATGAACTTCTTGAATGTGGTTTTGAGCACCTTGATGGGTTCAGTTTTTAGAATGGTGTCAATTTTGGGTATTTTCTGTCATAAAGGCCCCTCAAACTCACTTCAAATTCGATGTGGTCCGTAAAGAAAATGGTTTTGTAAATTTTGTTGAAAAAATGAGAAATTGCTGATCAACTTTTAACTCTTCTAACTTCCTAACGAAAAAAAATTATGTTTCAAAAATTGTGCTGATGTAAAGTAGACATGAGGGAAATGTTATTTAATAACTATTTTCTGTGACATAGAGGTCTGGTTTAAGGGCATAAAAATTAAGCTTGAAAATTTTGAAATGTCTAAATTTTTGCCAAATTTCTGATTTCTGCACAAATAAACGTAAGTCATATCGAATAAATTTTACCACTATAATGAAGTACAAAATTGCATGAAAAAGCAATCTCAGTATCAGTGGGATCCATTGAAGTGTTCCAAAGTTATTACCACAAAGTTATACTGGTCAGAATTGTAAAATTTGGCCTGTCATGAAGGTGAAAACAGGCTTGGGAGGGTTAAAGCAGTGGTCCGAAACTAAATATTATTTTCATCCTAAACTCTATTTAATGTCATAATCTAATCTTTTTTCTAACATAGTTTCATTAAAAATTCACTATTCTTCCCTAACTGTTTTATTGTTTGTTTTACTATTTTCTCTTTGATGATGCTTCATTTGAGAATCCCCAGTGCATGCTCAAACGAGTCATCATCAGGGGCTTGGCTAGTCCCTGCTCCACTGCGCATGTGTTGGTTTTCAATTCCAAAGGATGCTCAGTAGATTCCTGAGCATCGCGCCAGCGCCGTACCTTCAGGACAGCTCTCTGCCTAGAGATCTGCGCCACTCAACATAATAATGAGAGCAATCTGGCCATGGGCCCCGCCAGATGTGTATGGCCTCGAGTGGTAGCTCAGATTGCCCTCTTTATAATCCCCTATGATAGGGGGACATTTACTTATAATGAATTGGTGGTTATATGTAATTAATTGGGGAGAAGACATGTAATTACAATGAATTACAGGGAAGGCACGTACCGTATTTTTCGGACTATAAGACGCACTTTTTTCCTTCAAAACTTTGGAGGAAAGTGGGGGGTGCGTCTTATAGTCCGAACTGTGCCCCGTACTCTATACCTATGGCTGTGGATGGTGTGGTGTGGGGGGAGCGACAGCAGGGGATGAGCAGGGCACAGCCTACACTGTGCCCGCTGCTAAAGAAAATTAATATTCGCTGCGCCCCACGCTCATGGGCGTGGAGAGCAGTGAATATTCATTTTTTTTAATAGCGCGCACACTGTACTCGCAGTGCGGCTCCTGCTGCCGCTCTGCGGTCTGTGTGACCACTATTAAAGACCATGAATATTCACTACACTACACTCCCATGGGTTGTAGTGAATATTCATGGTCTTTAATAGCGGGCACACAGACTGCCGGCTGCAGCAGGAGCAGCGCTGCGTGTACAGTATGCGTGCTATTAAGGAGAGTGAATGGTCACTGCTCCCCACGCACACAGTTCTGGCGCGGGGAGCAGTGACTATTTCGGCACAGCATCTCACAGTGTGTGAGGGCGCATGGCAGTAATGCTATGCACGGGTCACACAGTGAGAGTGTCGGCAGCAGAGCAGGACGCAGCATTGGAGGAGAGAAGAAGTGAGTATAATTGTTTATTTTTGTGTGTGCAGCGTGATGGGGATTGTCACGGTTTCACCCCTTATTGTGTCTGGGATGCAGTTACTGACAGCTCAGCCATCCAATCTTGTACAGGGGAATTCTGGAGCTGTCAGTACTGTGATTGACAGCTCGACCATCCAATCTGGTACAGGAGTGTGCAATAGCTGTCAGTGTGGCGATTGACAGCTCGGCTGTCCAACCTGAGACTGGAAGGCACTGGCTATCTTCAGGTGTTCATTATCCCAGTTGAATGTCTGGCTACTTAACTGAGCTGTTTCCCCCAGATGTCTGCCAGACGTACATTCAGCTAGTGTGTGGTTTGTTCTATGTGCCTTGAGTTCTGTTTATTGATCTTCTGCTGACTGACCTTGGACCTTGTTCTGACCATCGGTCTGTTTAACCCCTTCTGCTCTGATCTGCTTTCCTCCTGGTATTCTGATCTACAGAACGTTACCTGACTACGCCTTTGCCTCTTCTCTTTGTTTATGACATGCCCTCCTGGCTTTGACTTTGGGCTCCTTGACCATCCCGTCTCACGGCCTGGCAGTGAGAAGAGACTCAGCATCACAGGGATCAGGGGGTGCCAAGCATACCAGGAAGGGGATCAGGGGGTGCCTTGCATACCAGGATGGGGATCAGGGGGTGCCATGCATACCATGATGGGGATCAGGGGTGCCATGCATACCAGGATGGGGATCAGAATAGTGTGCAGTTTGTTCTATGTGCCTTGAGTTCTGTTTATTGATCTTCTGTTGCCTGACCTTGGACCTTGTTCTGACCATCGGTCTGTTTAACCCCTTCTGCTCTGATCTGCTTTCCTCTTGGTATTCTGATCTACAGAACGTTACCTGACTACGTCTTTGCCTCTTCCCTCTTTTTATGACATGCCTTCCTGGCTTGACTTTGGGCTCCTTGACTATCCCGTCTCACAGCCTGGCCGTGAAAAGTGACTCAGCGTCACAGGGATCAGGGGGTGCCAAGCAAACCAGGAAGGTGATCAGGGGGTGCCTTGCATACCAGAATGGGGCTCAGGGGGTGCCATGAATACCAGGATGGGGATCAGGGGTGCCATGCATACCAGGATGAGGGGAGTCATGCATACCAAGATGAGGAGTGCCATGCATACCAGGATAAGGGGGCATGCATACTTGGATGAGGGGTGCCATGCATACCAGGATGAGGGGTGCCATGCATACCAGGATGAGGGGGGCCATGCATACCAAGATGAGGAGTGCCATGCATACAAGTATAAGGGGGGCATGCATACTTGGACGAGGGGTGCCATGCATGCCAGGATGAGGGGTGCCATGCATACCAGGATGAGGGGTTCCTAGCATATCAGAATGGTGATCAAGGGGTGCCATGCATACCAGGATGGGGCTCAAGGGGTGCCATGCATATCAGGATGGGGGATTGGAGTGCCATGCATACCAGGATAAGGGGGCATGCATACTTGGATGAGGGGTGCCATGCATACCAGGATGAGGGGTGCCATGCATACCAGGATGAGGGGGGCCATGCATACCAAGATGAGGAGTGCCATGCATACAAGTATAAGGGGGGCATGCATACTTGGACGAGGGGTGCCATGCATGCCAGGATGAGGGGTGCCATGCATACCAGGATGAGGGGTTCCTAGCATATCAGAATGGTGATCAAGGGGTGCCATGCATACCAGGATGGGGCTCAAGGGGTGCCATGCATATCAGGATGGGGGATTGGAGTGCCATGCATACCAGGATGGGGGATTTGGGTGCCAGGCATACCAGGATGGGGGATTGGGGTGCCATGCATACCAGAATGGGGATGAGGTGTGCCATGCTTATCAGGATGGGGATGAGGGGTGCCATGCATATCAGGATGGGGGATTAGGGTGCCATGCATACCAGGATGGGGGATTGGGGTGTCATGCATACCAGGATGGGGATGAGGGGTGCCATACATATCAGGATGGGGATGAGGGGTGCCATGCATATTAGGATGGGGATGAGGGGTTCCATACATATCAGGATGGGGATGAGGGGTGCCATGCATGTCAGGATTGGGATGAGGGGTGCCATGCATATCAGGATGGGGATGAGGCGTGCCATGCATATCAGGATTGGGATGGAGGCCACATATAACAGGAAGGAGGGGGCCATATATAGCAGGATGGGGGATATTAACAGAATTGGGGGACATTGTCCCTCTAACAGTGTCAGCAGCAGACCCCTTCCCCCTTAACAGTGCATCATGACCACATTTTTTGTTTAATTTTTTTCTATTTTCCTCCCCTAAAACCTAGGTGTGTCTTATGGTCCGGTGCATCTTATAGTCCAAAAAATACAGTAATTATAATGAATTGGGAGGGCATGTAATTATAATGAATTGGGAAAAGGACATCTAATTATAATGAATTTGGGGAGGGCATATAATTATAGTGAATTGGGGGCATGTACTCCTAATGAATTGGGAGGGCATGTAATTATAATGAATTTGGTAGAGGACATGTAATTATAATGAATTGGGAGTGATGTATCTAATTATAAGGAATTGGATAGTGGGCATGTAATTACAATGAATTTGGGGCATGTACTTATAATGAATTTGGAGGGCATTTAATTATAACGAATTTCGGGGTACATGTAATTATGATGAATTGGGGGGAGGACATGTAATAATAAATTTGGGGGAGAATATATAATTATAGTGAATTGGAGGGAGGAGATGTAATTATATTGAATTTGAGGAGAGGAATGTAATTGTATTGAATATTTGGGGAGAGAAATGTAATTAAAATGAATTGGATAAAGGACATTTAATAATAATGAATTGGGGGGGTATGTAATTATAAAAAGTGGCAGAGCACTTCTTTATCAGGAAATTGAATTGTGTTGGCGTCATGTTGTTGCCAAAACTGTTCAAAGTGGCAGTCACCATGCAAGAAGTTGGGGGCTGGATCCTCAGATCGTTGACACTAGCAACACCCCTATTTACAAACAATGATGCACTGCCGAGAACAATGATCTTTTGCGCTGAACAAAAGATCATTTCACCCAATGAACAAGTGCTTTGCTCGTTCTTTGGGTGTTCAGCAGCCTGCTTATATTGCATAAGTGTAAATGCAGCTTTACTTACAGAGAGATCTTGTTTCTAAAAGATACTCTGTTACTATGTACCATCCCTCAAAATATAGGGTCTTCTCTTGTTATGTATAGAACTGTCCCTTTTTACATCACTTTCTCTCTTGTTATTGTAAGGTTGCTAATGGACACATAGTTGATGGGTGGTATGTATCACAGAGATGGCTGTCCTCTGTGATGTAACCAGGAGTGTTGCTCTAGTGCACATAAGTATTTAGAGGACTGTTTGGTGCAACTGGGACCGGGTTACGGATAGTTTGAGTGATGGGCGGGTCTTGCTACCAACATACCTCACCTCTGGATGTGGTTAAGATATAAAATAGAGGCCGTTGTTTGGCACATGGTCTGTGTGTTTGAAGGGAGAAGGCCTCCTGTGTGTTGTGGTCTCCCGACTGAGCCAGTGGACTGCAAGCTACCCTGCCTGTGTGCCCACAGGACTGGTTAACCAGAGACTTTGCCTTAAGGACTCTTTACTTTGTTTTTGCCTGAACTATAGGCTGTTTGTATTTCTTTTTGCTTTTGCTGGGTTTATGACGAAATAAACCGACACTGTAGACAGTAAAATGAGCTGGTGATAACAAGCACTGATTTGGCCTGAAACTATAAGTGAATTGTGTTCAGAATAGTGAGCATTCTATGGCTTTACACTGTGTTCCAAATTATTATGCAAATAATATTTTCTCAGATTTTCCCAAATTACCTATATGAATTGCAGTCATTGTAATTTTCCAGTCAAATAACTATTAGAGTACAATTGAAAGGTTTTTGTACAAACTGCCTATGATAACAGTATATTTTTTAAAAAATAAAAAACTCAAACTGCACTCAAAATGCATGTTCCAAATTATTATGCACAGCAGAGTTTTCAACCTTTTCATTTTAATAAAGAACAAAAAAATGGTCATTTTTGAAATTATAAGCATTAGCAGGTTATTACAAACTGAAATCAAACAGTTTTCAACTCAAAACTTTATTCTAGGTGATGTTACATTTGCACATAGGACTCCTTGTTCGAAAGGAGTTTCTGAACTCTCTCGTCCATTGAATTTGTCAGGTTTTGGATGGTTTCTGCTTTAATTGTTTTGCATGAGGACAGAATACCCTCCCAGAGCTGTTGCTTAGATGTGAACTGCCTCCCGCCATCATAGACACTCCTTTTGATGATGCACCAGAGGTTCTCAATGGGGTTGAGGTCAGGGGAGCATGGGTGCCACACCATAAGTTTGTCCCCTTTTATGCCCATAGCAGCCAGAGATGCAGATGTGTTATGTGCAGCATGAGACGGGGCATTATCATGCATAAAATGATCTCGATGTTCCAGATGGATGGAGTGGAGGATGGCTGGTTGATGGACACCCCATGCAAACATGGCTACGGCGCCAACAAGGAGGAGGTGGAGTAATGTTTTGGGCTGGAATCATGGGGAGAGAGATTGTCAGCCCTTTTAGGATCCCTGAAGGGGTAAAGATGAACTCCATAATGTATGTTGAGTTTCTCAAACAGCACTTCCTTCCATGGTTCAAGAAGAAGAACCGTGCATTCCGCAGCAAGATCATTTTCATGCATGATAATGCCCCGTCTCATGCTGCACATAACACATCTGCATCTCTGGCTGCTATGGGCATAAAAGGGGACAAACTTATGGTGTGGCACCCATGCTCCCCTGACCTCAACCCCATTGAGAACCTCTGGAGCATCATCAAAAGGAGTGTCTATGATGGCGGGAGGCAGTTCACATCTAAGCAACAGCTCTGGGAGGGTATTCTGTCCTCATGCAAAACAATTGAAGCAGAAACCATCCAAAACCTAACAAATTCAATGGATGAGAGAGTTCAGAAGCTCCTTTCGAACAAGCGGTCCTATGTGCAAATGTAACATCACCAAGAATAAAGTTTTGAGTTGAAAACTGTTTGATTTCAGTTTGTAATAACCTGCTAATGCTTATAATTTCAAAAATGACAATTTTTTTGTTCTTTATTAAAATGAAAAGGTTGAAAACTCTGCTGTGCATAATAATTTGGAACATGCATTTTCAGTGCAATTTGAGTTTTTTTTTTTTTTTTAAATATACTGTTATCATAGGCAGTTTGTACAAAAACCTTTCAATTGTACTCTAACAGTTATTTGACTGGAAAATTACAATGACTGCAATTCATATAGGTAATTTGGGAAAATCTGAGAAAATATTATTTGCATAATAATTTGGAACACAGTGTAGACTGCATGGAGAGATGATGCCACGGAGAGAGAGTATGTGTCTCTGGAACCTGTGATAACCTTCTTCAGTGAGGCAGTGCAAGGTGTAACATGATAGTTGGCTGGTATCCCTGAGTGGCTGGGGGCTTGGTTATTGGTGAAAGCCTCCTGCTTTTATAGTGAGTTAGGTTATTTCTTTATTTGTATCCAAACATGGCCTAGTGGTTAGTCCAACTGAAGGAGGTTTAATGTTCTTCTTGATTTTGTATGGGTTATTTTTATCTTTGTGTCATTTTGCTCACACGCTCAAGAGCGAAACTGTGAGGGAATTTAAAATGTGACACCCTAAAGACAGAGAAGTATAAGTGTCTTTCTTTAATATATAGAACTGATGTTTTATATATTAATTTTTTATTATCTCTTATTTGTAGCCTGAAGAGTATCTGTTGATTATAAACCATTACATAACTATGCCCTGAATCAATTTGAGACCCTGATGACTTAATCTGCTTAAATAATGTTAACGTACATCTTGAGGTCTGGGTGTTAGTTCCTCCTTACTGGTTTATATGAATTTAATTGATGGTCATTACGCAGTGAGAGCAACATGCAAATGGAATAATGTAAGTCAGCCTGCTTACTGGAGTGTGTGTGTAAAAAGAAGATTGCAGAGGTAGTTATCTAAAAAGTAACTGGAGAAGGAATGGCAGATATACCCAAGCATGGCCAGAAGATCCTTGACATTGAGAATCTAGCCTGACAAAAGGGAGTCCAGCTATAGTGAATATGACCTGTAGACAGAAGTAGAGCTGTTGGTTGTGGGGACCATGATGGCTAGAGAGAGGAGGGCTGAACAAGGCAATGTATAAGCTATTCCTCGAAGTACAGATAATGCTGCAGAAGTTGGTTATAGACAGAAAGAAAGAACCTAACATAAAGATTGAGAGTTGAAGCTATATCTGCTGTATTTGAAACCTTTCTTGCCGCCACTTGTAACTGCCAAGCTCATGCCTCTGCTGTATACAGAAGATTTGCTGAAAGAACTGAATACCTGCTACCACTTGTACAGTATATATAGTAGGGAAAATATGTATTTGATACACTGTCGATTTTGCAAGTTTCCCTCCCTACAAAGAATGGAGAGGTCTGTAATTTTTATCACAGGTACACTTCAACTGTGAGAGGCAGAATCTAAAAAAAATCCAGAAAATCACATTGTATGATTTTTACATAACTAAATTGAATTTTATTGCATGAAATAAGTATTTGATACAACAGAAAACAAAACTTAATATTTGATACAGAAACCTTTGTTTGCAATTACAGAGGTCAGACGTTTCCTGCAGTTCTTGACCAAGTTTGCACACATTACAGCAAAGATTTTGGCCCACTCCACCTTACAGATCTTCTCCAGATCTTTGAGGCTTCGGGGCTGTTGCTTGTCAACACTGAGTTTCAGCTCCATCCAAAGATTTTCTATTGGGTTCAGGCCTTGAGACTTTGCTTAACCACTCCAGGACCTTGAAATGCTTCTTACTGAGCCACTCCTTAGTTGCCCTGACTATGTGTTTCGGGTCATTGTTATGCTGGAAAACGCAGCCACTACCCATCCTCAATGCTCTTACTGAGGGAAGGAAGTTGTTGGCCAAAATCTCGTGATACATTACCCCATCCATCCTCCCTTCAATACGGTGCAGTCGTCCTGCCCCCTTTATCAGAAAAGCACCCCCAAAGTATGATATTTACCCTACCATGCTTCACAGTTGGGATGGTGTTCTTGGGGTGGTACTCATCCTACTTCTTCCTCTATACACGACGAGTGGAGTTGATACCAAAAAGTCCTATTTTGGTCTCATTTGACCACATGACCTTCTCCTATGCCTCCTCTGGATCATCCAGATGGTCATTGGTGAACTTCAAACGGGCCTGGTCATTTGCTGGTGTGAGCAGGGGGACCTTGTGTGCCCTGCAGGATTTTAATCCATGACGGCATAGTGTGTTACTAATGGTAATGTTTGAGACTGTGGTCCCAGCTCTCTTCAGGTCATTGAGCTAGTCCTCCCATGTAGCTATGGCCTGAATCATGAGCTTTCTCAGAATCATTCTTACCCCACGAGGCGAGATCTTTTCTCAACATCTGACATGAAATCAGATAAACCTTTCCCGTTTTAGGTCAGTTAGAATTACCATAATTTTTAATATTTGCCAAATGCCAGAATAATGAGAGAGAGAGAGAGAGAATGTTTTAAATGATTTTTATTACTTACTGCAAAGTCAAAAGTTTACATACATTTCATTAGTATTTGGTACCATTGCCCTTAAACTGAATGACTTGGGTCAAACGTTTGGGAAATCCTTCCACAAGCTTCTCACAATAGTTGGTGGGAATTTGGGCCCATTCCTCCAGACAAAACCAGTGTAACTGATCCAGGTTTGTAGGTCGCCATGCTCCAGGGCCGGCGTCAGCACCCGGCGTACCCGGGCAAGTGCCGGGGCCCTGGAAAATCAGAGGGGCCCACCGCCCACTCACTGTCGGGGCCCACCGCCCACTCATTATCAGGGCCCACCGCCCACTCACTGTCGGGGCCCACCGCCCACTCACTTTCGGGGCCCACCGCCCACTCACTGTCGGGGCCCTGGCCACTTCCTCGGCACCTGTTCAGTGACGCAGGCGCTGCTTGATTGCCGGCACTCCCCCAGACATGGCCGCGCGCAGTGCAGCTGTGTCTGCTAGTAATGACACGGCAGGGTCGACGGCACTGCACCTTTAATTGTGCTTGTGTGTCGCCCCTGCCGCGTCATTACTAGCAGACACAGCTGCACAGTGCGCGGCCATGACTGGTGAAGTGACGGCAATCAAACACCGTCGGAGGTCCTGCACAGATGGGAGGGGGGGAGCGGCCCGGACCCGACCGCAAGTGGGCCCCTCTGATGGTCCAGGGCCATGATGTCTGTGACACGCCGGGGGCCCTGCACTGTCCCATACCTGAGGAGCTGCTGGACAGGACACTGGACCGGGGACAGGTGAGTGAGGCTTCCCCAATCCCTATATTAAAAATATTTGTAATGGGTCTGTGTGAGTGCATGTATGTGAATGTCAGTGTGTATGACTGTGTTTATATATTTGTCTGTTTTATATATGTTTTTAAGAATTTGTGTAAAAATGTCTGTATGTGTACATATCTGTGTACCATGTGTGCGTGCGTGTGTCTGCGTACCGCGTGTGTGTGCGCGTGCGCATGTCTGCGTACCGCGTGTGCGTGCGCATGTCTGCGTACCGCGTGTGCGTGCGCATGTCTGCGTACTGTGTGTGCGTGCGCATGTCTGCGTACCACGTGTGCGTGCGCATGTCTGCGTACCGTGTGTGCGTGCGCATGTCTGCGTACCACGCGCACGTGCGCATGTCTGCCTACCACGTGCACGTGCGCATGTCTGCGTACCGCGTGCGCATGTCTGCATACCGCGTGCGTGTGCGCATGTCTGCGTACCGCGTGTGCGTGTGCATGTCTGCATATGTGAAGGATGAGGTGGCAGGCTGGGCCCTGTGTACTATATATATATATATATATATATATTTCTCTGTGGTATCTGTTCATCATGAATCGTGTATGTGTTAAAAGGGCCCACTGAGACTCTTTCGCCCGGGGCCCAGAAAAACCTGGAGCCGGCCCTGCCTTGCTTGCACCTGCCTTTTCAGCTTTGCCCATCATTTTCAATAGGATTGAGAACAGAGCTTTATGATGGCCACTCCAAAACATTGACTTTGTTATCCTTAAGCCATTTTGTTACCATTTTGGCAGTATGCTTCAGGTCATGTCCATTTGGAAGACTCATTTCCGCCCTGGGGTTAACTTCCTGGCTGATGTCTTGAGATGTTGCTTCAGTATTGCCACATAATCTTCTTTTCTCAAGATGCAAAAGGGGGATCTACAAATTACTGACTTTAGAGGGGTGAATAGTCATGCACACTGATGTTTTCAGTTATTTTGTCCTATTTGTTGTTTGCTTCACAATAAAAAGAAAATCAAATGTTCACAGTTGTAGGCATGTTCTTTATCTGCACAACCTACAAAAGGTTGTATATTTAGTTCGGATGAAAGACCAGTAATATGAATTACAAAAATCATGACACCGATTGGTTGTCACAACTATTATCTATTTTCAAGGATACAGGGCACAACAGTACGAGTAACCTGTCTGATAATGTAAGCAAGGACAAGCAATTGTTAAAAGAATTACTTAAAAAAAGGACAAAAATCTGGTGGAACATGATATCATTGGAGCAATGTCAGGGCCGGCGTCAGCACCCGGCGCACCCGGGCAAATGCCGGGGCCCTGAGTAGGCAGAGGGCCTCACTGGCGGTCGCGCACCCCGCTGGGCTATGGGCGGAGGAGAGCGGTGTCAGCGCCCGCCCTTCCCCCCGCTTGCTCAGGGCCCCGGCAGCCCGATACTTACCTCTCCCCGTGCCTCCGCAGATCAGCTGTCTTCCCGCTCTGCGCTCCCTGTGACGTCTCAGGTCAGAGGGCGCGGTGACGTCTTTACACCGCGCCTTCCCCTGAGCCGTCACAGGGAGCGCTGAGCGGGAAGACACCGACAACGCTGGAGTTCGGAGCCGAGCGGCGGGCAGCGGGCAGCGGGCAGCAGGTAGCAGGTGAGGAGAAGGGAGGTGAGTATTTGATTTTTTTTTTTTAATGTATGGAGGCATGGGGCATTATAAAGAGGGGGGGGGGCATCCTGCATGGGGCATTATATAGAGGGGGGGGGACAGCCTGCATGGGGCATTATAAAGAGAAGGGGGGGGTGGCATCCTGCATGGGGCATTATAAAGGGGGGGGACATCCTGCATGGGGCATTATAAAGGGGGGGGGACATCCTGCATGGGGCATTATATAGAGGGGGGGGGACATCCTGCATGGGGCATTATAAAGAGAAGGGGGGGGGACATCCTGCATGGGGCATTATAAAGAGGGTGGGGACATCCTGCATGGGGCATTATATAGAGGGGGGGGGACAGCCTGCATGGGGCATTATAAAGAGAAGGGGGGGGGCATCCTGCATGGGGCATTATAAAGGGGGGGGGACATCCTGCATGGGGCATTATATAGAGGGGGGGGACATCCTGCATGGGGCATTATATAGAGGGGGGGGACAGCCTGCATGGGGCATTATAAAGAGAAGGGGGGGACATCCTGCATGGGGCATTATATAGAGGGGGGGGACAGCCTGCATGGGGCATTATAAAGAGAAGGGGGGGGGCATCCTGCATGGGGCATTATAAAGGGGGGGACATCCTGCATGGGGCATTATATAGAGGGGGGGGACAGCCTGCATGGGGCTTTATAAAGAGAAGGGGGGGGCATCCTGCATGGGGCATTATAAAGGGTGGGGGACATCCTGCAAGGAGCATTATATAGAGGGGGGGGGACAGCCTGCATGGGGCATTATAAAGATAAGGGGGGGGCATCCTGCATGGGGCATTATAAAGGGGGGGGGACATCCTGCATGGGGCATTATATAGAGGGGGGGGACAGCCTGCATGGGGCATTATAAAGAGAAGGGGGGGCATCCTGCATGGGGCATTATAAAGTGGGGGGACATCCTGCATGGGGCATTATAAAGGGGGGGGGGCAGCCTGCATAGTGCATTATGTGGGGGGGGACAGCCTGCATGGAGCATTATAAGGGGGGGCAGCCTGTATGGGGCATTATGTGGGGGGTAACAGCCTGCATGGAGCATTAAAAGGAGGGGGCTGTATGGGGCATTATGTGGGGGGTAACAGCCTGCATGGAGCATTATAAGGGGGGGACAGCCTGTATGGGGCATTATGTGGGGGGTAACAGCCTGCATGCAGCATTATATGGGGGCCAGTATCCTGTATGGAGAGTTATATGGGGGCCAGTATCCTGTATGGAGAGTTATAAGGGGACCGGTATCCTGTATGGAGCGTTATAAGGGGACCGGTATCCTGTATGGAGCGTTATATGGGGGCCAGTATCCTGTATGGAGTTTTATAAGGGGACCAGTATCCTGTATGGACCGTTATATGGGGGCCAGTATCCTGTATGGAGCTTTATAAGGGGACCAGTATCCTGAATGGAGCGTTATATGGGGGCCGGTATTCTGTATGGAGCCTTATATGGGGGCCAGTATTCCATATGGAGCCTTATATGGAGGCCAGTATTCCGTATGGAGCCTTATATGGGAGCCAGTATTCCGTATGAAGCGTTATATGGGGGCCAGTATTCCGTATGGAGCCTTATATGGGGGCCAGTATTCTGTGTGGAGCGTTATATGGGGGCCAGTATCCTGTATGGAGCGTTATATGGGGGCCAGTATTCTGTGTGGAGCGTTATATGGGGGCCAGTATCCTGTATGAAGCGTTATATGGGGGCCAGTATTCCGTATGGAGCCTTGTATGGGGGCCAGTATTCTGTGTGGAGCGATTCACCGGTTTCTGAGCTATTGTGGAATTTACAATAGATATCACTCATGTAATGTAAGAAGTGAAATCTTTGCATTGTACTATATATATATTTCTCCGCTGTATCTCTGCATCATGAATCGTGGTATGTGTTAAAGGGGCCCACTGAGACTCTTTCGCCCGGGGCCCAGAAAAACCTGGAGCCGGCCCTGAGCAATGTGTACAGTGTCAATTGATCCACCATGGCCTCCGTATTCAGGTCTCACCCTCTTTTCAGATGAAAGATGAAGTCTTTTTGAGGAGATGGGAGGATGCTTGTGGCACATGTTCGCAGGCGTTTTTGAACATTTTGATTGAGGTTGATAAAAAGAATTTAGACATCATTGAGGAAGAAATTAAAACCTTACAAGTAAAAATTACAGCAAAATCTTGAGACTGTACAATTGTTCAATCTTGATCAAGATTTAAATTCGTCACTCAATAAATGAGAAGCTGTTATTCAGAAGTTGAAATTGGGAAAATTCTTACAAGACTTGCAAGACTACTAGTCGAATAGAATTTATAAATGGAGGACGAGATTTCTTGGGAGGAAATCAGAATCCTCTAGTTCCATTATGTGTGACAACTCTACAGGGTGGGCCATTTATATGGATACACCTAAATTAAACGGGAATGGTTGGTGATATCAACTTCCTGTTTGTGGCACATTAGTATATGGGAGGGGGAAAACTTTTCCGGATGGGTGGTGACCATGGTGGCCATTTTGAAGTCAGCCATTTTGGATCCAACTTTATTTTTTCAATGGGAAGAGGATCATGTGACAAATCAAACTTATTGAGAATTTCATAAGAAAAACAATGGTGTGCTTGATTTTAACGTAACTTTATTCTTTCATGAGTTTTTTGCAAGTTTATGACCACTTATAAAATGTGTTCAAAGTGCTGCCCATTGTGTTGGATTGTCAATACAACCCTCTTCTCCCACTCTTGACACACTGCTAGCAACACCGCAGAAGAAATGCTAGCACAGGCTTCCAGTATCCGTTGTTTTAGATGCTGCACATCTCGTATCTTGATGGTATGGTGTGGTATATGGGGTACAAAGATAGTGGGGCCATTCTTCATCAATGGAAACCTCAATGCCACTGGATATCTGAAATTGCTACATGATGTTGTGTTGCCCTCTTTATGCACTGAAGATGGCACGTTCCCTGAGTTTTTCCAACAAGATGGTGCACCATCACATTGTGGGTGCCAGGTCCGAGCATTCCTACATGAACAGTTTCCTGGAAAGTGGATTGGTTCATTGTGGGCCAGTTGAATGGCCACCAAGGTCTCCCGATCTGACCACCTTAGACTTTTATCTTTGGGGTCATCTGAAGGCAATTGTCTATGCTGTGAAGATATGAGATGTGCAGCATCTGAAACACGGATACTGGAAGCCTGTGCTAGCATTTCTTCTGCTGTGTTGCTAGCAGTGTGTCAAGAGTGGGAGAAGAGGGTTGCATTGACAATCCAACACAATGGGCAGCACTTTGAACACATTTTATAAGTGGTCATAAACATGTAAAAAACTAATGAAAGGATAAAGTCATGTTAAAACCAAGCACACCTTTGTTTTTCTTATGAAATTCTCAATAAGTTTGATTTGTCACATGACCCTCTTCCCATTGAAAAAAATAAAGTTGGAACCAAAATGGCCGACTTCAAAATGGCCGCCATGGTTACCACCCATCTGGAAAAGTTTTCCCCCTCCCATATACTAATGTGCCACAAACAGGAAGTTGATATCACCAACCATTCCCATTTAATTTAGGTGTATCCATATAAATGGCCCACCCTGTAGAAGCTCAAACAGTTCGATTCTCAACAAACCCCCAGATTCATTTACCCATTACAATACTTGTTATGCAACATTTAGGAATAAATTTATTCCACCTAGAGAACAAGGACCTTCGGGAAGACAATACACTGAAGGTAATTGATCTATCAGATATTAATTTTACTTGTGATCAAATTTTTGTGTTATCATTAGGTTTGGGTCTTAGTCCCACAGTTAATTTTGATCAGTTTGCTGCTATTAAAGACACATTTCTATTTGCTAGGAAACTGCTTTTGAAAAAACTTCATTACAAGAGTTCCACCATTCTCTCTCCACAGAAGAGGACCTGGAAGCACTGCAGGCACTAGAGGATCTCTTGGCAGAACAATTCACAGCACCACCAGATAAATTTTCAGATTATATCAAGAAAAAGTTTGCCTCATTTCCTCCCTTGTCACTGAGCTCATCAATTGAAATTTTAGTCAGGATGGTTTATAGAATTTATAAATGGAGAGCGAGATTTCTTGGGAGGAAATGGTAACAATAAAAATGTCAACTTGACCTGTAAAAAACAAGTCCTCACATGACAGCTGAAATATGGAAAAATTATAACTCTCAAAACATGGCGATGCAAATATTAGCTTTTGCAAAAAAAAAGCGTCTTTTAGTGTGTGACAACTGCCAAACATAAAAACATGATATAAATCTGGAATTGCTGCAATCATACCGACCCGAAGAATAAAGTCGTCGAATCACTTAGACCGCACGAGGAACGGCGTAAAAAATAAATGAAACCAATTCTTCACCTGCTGTTGATTTGTTCATTCTGTCTCCCAAAGATCGCAGTAAGGCTCAGCTCACATTTATCCTGCACTCTACGCTGAGCGCTTACAACGGGGTTTTCTTATAAATCTCTGAAATATGTGACTCAGATTGAACCCCCAGAGGAAGATTCCCTATAATGAGGCAGTTGGAGGCATTGTGGACACTGTCTGGCCTTTGATCCGGCGGTGTCCATCTTTGTAGGCATACATAAAAGTGCCGTTGGCCACAGTTTTATGCACCTATGAAAAAAAGAACACCACTGAACAGAGGCGATACGGAGTCCAGAGTAACGCTGCTGCATCATAATAGTAAATTAATCCCTCGGGGGTTTCATCTGAATCACGTCACTCGGCGATTTAGATGGAAACCCAATGTAAGTGCTCAGCTAAGTGCGCAGGATAAATGTGATCCAAAATGTTATGTAAAATATTACCAATAAAAGCTTCTACTCAATCCACCAAAAAAGACCCCACTCAGGTCCATCATCTGTTATCGGAAATATAGGTACTAACACGTTAGTGGTAGGACAAAGGCTCTGGAGAAGCAAAATGGCTCATCAGCAAATTCTCCGCTCCCATATCCAAATGTCCCCCTCCCTTCTGAGCCACTCAGTGTGCCTAAACTGCAGTTAGCATCTACATGTTTGGCATTTCTGTAGCGATAAGAGCCTGCCTAATTTACAGGTGCTTGCTCCAGAAGCATCAGCTGGGCAAAATGTACTGGTCACTATAATGTACTATTCACTACAATGTCACTTCAATGCCAGTTTGCAATTTTCCCCCATGAATATCTGCAGCTTCTTGTTTTTGGAAAACACCCATGGAGTCAGTGTAAGGTGCCTCAGCGAGGTAGTTGTGGATGAGCTGTAGCCCCTGCTCGCTCTGGCACCATACAGACAATACTTGTCCTCCCTCTGATTTGTGGCTGTGTATGTAGTGCTCTCCACTTACTTCAGACCATCCGATCGCGGCTGTCTCCAGGCATTTCTCTTCTGGGACCAGGGCAGCAATAAATTCAGAGGACACGAGGTTCTTAACCATAACTTAGACTTTACTTGGGGAAGAGGAATATATACAGTATTTACAGACAGATATAATGGATAAGACCAAAAAGGTTATCAACTCCCTCAAAGGTGCTGGCAACATCTTCAGCCCTGGTTCCCTCTTTAAGTGAAGCATCTCTGTGACTCTAATCTCTAGCCCAAGAGAATCTTCCTCACTTTCGACAGTGTATCCAGATCCTATATCTCCCTCACGTCTTAGCCTGGAGTCCTATCTTCCTCTGCTGCCTGCAGACTGAAAGTGCCCCGGGTCCACAATACCTCCGTTGAGTTTCTCCAGCCGGCTAACAGTACTCTTGCTTAGGGAGATCTTCACAATGGTGGTCCTTCTGTCTGGGGTACAGAGCTCACGTCTACCCTAGCAGCCACCATATAATTAGGCTGCCCGTACAGTTCTCTGTCCAAACTCTCATTAAGTTCTTTCTGGAAACACCCCAGGTTTTCCTAGAGTGTCCACCCTCTAAGGGCTTTCCTTTTACTCAATTAACTCCTCACTATCACCCTGCTAGCAGACTCTTACTAACAGTGGCATCTTGTGGCTGGTTACAAGTACTGCAGCCCACAAGGAAATATGTTAAACTGCGCTCTAGACATACTCAATGTCTGACCTTGGCACCAAGTTCCCCCTCTACTCTATGGACTGAACCACTGAAGCTAACCCATTAGCTTGGCTTAACAACAGTTCAGAGAGATCTAACTACAGGAACATTTTCTTTAACTACTTTAGTGCCAAAGGAAGGTTACATCCTTCCTCACTATTACATCAGAATCATCACTAAACCTGTAGATAAATTCCCAAATGGGTATAATTTCCAAAATAGGGTCAATTGAGGGGAGATTGTGCTCTTCTGTATATGGAGTCTGAAAACTATTCTAGACAAATCTGCGCTTCAGGAGGCAAATAGCACTCCCGAGTCTCACCGTGTGGCTAAGCAGTACTGCATGGGGGTCTTTCTACATTCAGCAGAAATTGTGTGACACATTTTGGTGTCATTTTTACTCATTGTCCAGTGTGAAAATGTAAAATCTGGGGCCAAAACAAAATTTTGGTGGTAGAAATGTAATTATTTTTTTCTTCACTGGCCAATGGTTTCAAATTCTGTGACCCAACTGTGTTGTCAATATGATCAATGCACTCCCAGATGAATCCATTGAGAGGTGTAGTTTGCAAAATTGGGTCTCTTATGGGGGGGGTTCTGCTGTTCTGAAACCTCAGGGGCTCTGCCAATATGACATGGCACCCTAAAACCAGTCCAGCAGAATCTGAACTCCAATATGGCCCTTCTTCCCTTCTGAACTTTACAATATGCCTCAAAAGTAGTGTTTGACCACATATGGGATATCAGAGTACTCAGGAGAAATTTTACAACAAACTTTGGGACCTATTTTCTCCTGCTATCATCGTAAAAATGAAAAAATGGGCTAAAACAACATTTTTGTGGGAAAAATATATATTTTTTCATTTTTGCAGATCAATGTTGTAAAAATCTATAAAGTACCTGTGGGTTAAAGGTGCTCACCACATGTCTAGATACATTTCTTGAGGGGTTTAGTTTCCAAAATGGTGTCACTTGTTGAGAATTTCCACTGTTTAGGCATATCAGGGGCTCTCCAAACGCGACATGGAGTCCACTAATTATTCCAGCAAATTTTACATTCAAAAGGTCAAATGATGCTCCTTCACTTCCCAGCCCTGCCGTGCACCCAAATACTGGTTTTCCTCCACATACAGTACAGACCAAAAGTTTGGACACACCTTATTTAAAGATTTTTCTGTATTTTCATGACTATGAAAATTGTACATTTACACTGAAGGCTTCAAAACTATGAATTAACACATGTGGAATTATATAGTTAACAAAAAAGTGTGAAACAACTGAAAATATGTCTTATATTCTAGGTTCTTCAAAATAGCCACCTTTTGCTTTGATGACTGCTTTGCACACTCTTGGCATTCTCTTGATGAGCTTCAAGAGTTAGTCATCGGAAATGGTCTTCCAACAATCTTGAAGGAGTTCCCAGAGATGCTTAGCACTTGTTGACCCTTTTGCCTTCACTCTGTGGTCCAGCTCACCCCAAACCATCTCGATTGGGTTCAGGTCTGGTGACTGTGGAGGCCAGGTCATCTGGCATAGCACCCCATCACTCTCCTTCTTTGTCAAATAGCCCTTACACAGCCTGGAGGTGTGTTTGGGGTCATTGTCCTGTTGAAAAATAAATGATGGTCCAACTAAACGCAAACAGGATGGAATAGCATGCCGATGCAAGATGCTGTGGTAGCCATGCTAGTTCAGTATGCTTTCAATTTTGAATAAATCCCCAACAGTGTCACCAGCAAAGCACCCCCACACCATCACACCTCCTCCTCCATGCTTCACGGTGGGAACCAGGCGTGTAGGGTCCATCCGTTCACCTTTTCTGCGTCGCACAAAGACACGGTGGTTGGAACCAAAGATCTCAAATTTGGACTCATCAGACCAAAGCACAGATTTCCACTGGTCTAATGTGCATTCCTTGTGTTCTTTAGCCCAAACAAGTCTCTTCTGCTTGTTGCCTGTCCTTAGCAGTGGTTTCCTAGCAGCTATTTTACGATGAAGGCCTGCTGCACAAAGTCTCCTCTTAACAGTTGTTGAAGAGATGTGTCTGCTGCTAGAACTCTGTGTGGCATTGACCTCTAATCTGAGCTGCTGTTAACCTGCAATTTCTGTGGCTGGTGACTCGGATAAACTTATCCTCAGAAGCAGAGGTGACTCTTGGTCTTATTTTCCTGGGGTGGTCCTCATGTGAGCCAGTTTCTTTGTAGCGCTTCAAGGTTTTTGCAACTGCACTTGTGGACACTTTCAAAGTTTTCCCAATTTTTCGCACTGACTGACCTTCATTTCTTAAAGTAATGATGGCCACTCGTTTTTCTTTACTTAGCTGCTTTTTTCTTGCTATAATACAAATTCTAACAGTCTATTCAGTAGGACTATCAGCTGTGTATCCACCAGACTTCTGCACAACACAACTGATAGTCCCAACCCCATTTATAAGGCAAGAAATCCCACTTATTAAACCTGACAGGGGACACCTGTGAAGTGAAAACCATTTCCGGTGACTACCTCTTGAAGCTCATCAAGAGAATACCAAGAGTGTGCAAAGCAGTCATCAAAGCAAAAGCTTTGAAGAACCTAGAATATAAGACAT
Organism: Phyllobates terribilis; assembly: GCF_046119375.1. Lineage (NCBI taxonomy): Eukaryota > Metazoa > Chordata > Amphibia > Anura > Dendrobatidae > Phyllobates > Phyllobates terribilis. The sequence continues at coordinate 407,184,780 of NW_027362764.1, forward strand.
ATTTTCAGTTGTTTCACACTTTTTTGTTAAGTATATAATTCCACATGTGTTAATTCATAGTTTTTATGCCTTCAGTGTGAATGTACAATTTTCATAGTCATGAAAATACAGAAAAATCTTTAAATGAGAAGGTGTGTCCAAACTTTCGGTCTGTACTGTATAGGGTTTCGGCGTGCTCAGGAGAATTTTCACAGCAAATTTTTGGTCCTTTTTCTCCTGTTTCCCTTGTGAAAGTAAATAAATAAGTAAATAAGTAACATTTTTGTGAAAAAAGTTAAATGTTCATTTTTTTCACATTTCAAAAATTCCTGTGAAGCACCTGAAGGGTTAATAAAGTTCTTAAATATTGTTTTGAGCACTTTGAGGGGTGCAGTTTTTAGAATGGTGTCACTTTTGGGTATTTTTTGTCATATAGACTAATGATGAGCGAGCACTTAAATGCTCGGGTACTTGTTCGAGTCGAGCAAATTGGAATGCTCGAGTGCTCGGTCTGAGTAACGAGCCCAATGTAAGTCTATAGGAAACCCGAGCATTTTTCCGGTGGCTCCCCTGCAGAGGGCCTAAAAATTGCCCAAATTGATGGGAACATTGTTCAAATGACATGGGAACAGCATGGGGAAGACCCCTGGAAGCATTTCTGACTCCCAGGTCACTGCTGTCAACAATGTTGTCAGAGAAATTACGCCACTTTTACAGGCTCACAATAAAACATACAAAAACAAAACCAAAATGGATTTTCCTGGGAAATATGTTAACCCTCCGTCACATACAATAGGCCTGACAGGCACATCTCTTTTACTTTCATTTCTCCTTCCTCACCAGATTGTGAGGAAATCCCCTCCCTCCAGGTAGTCTCCTGTCTCTAGCAGCTCTGTGAAACCTCATACCACAGTTGGATTGCAGAGCTTCAGGAGGACAGATATAACTGCGCTAATCTCTCAGGCTCATTGTATGTGAACACGTCACACTCAATAAGGTTGGTATTTTATGTTTTTATTCATCACAATTGTTTATTTAGCTTGTTTTATGAATGTATAGCACAAAGTGTGAGGATATTTCATAGAAATAAGGCAGATTAAAAAAGAAAGTGTGCTGCTCAGGCATATACAGTAGTTCCCTAACACATATTCCTTCTCTTGCTTCAGATTATCTGCTGAAATGGAGAGAAAAATGTACAATTTATCAAAAAACCTTGATGTTGAGGAAGTAACAAACATGCTGTTAGATGATGCAGACCCCACACTGAATGAGGATTTAGGAGAGGAAAGTGAGATTGAGTCTCATGATGAGGTGGAAGTATGTGAAGTGGATTCTGAAACAGAGCAAGATGGTGACAGTGATGAGGATGAAGATGTAGAATCTTATTATATGGGAAAAGATAAAAAAACCCAATGGAACAAGAAGCCACTCCAGAAAAAACGTAGGGAACATCAAAACATTATTACTCACCTTCCTGCAGTTATAGGAACTGCAAGTAATGCAAAAACTGCAGTTGAATGCTGGAATAGTTTATTCACAGATGACATTCTGGACTCTATTGTCACATATACCAACCAATATATAGACATTATAAAGGACAAGTTCATCTGCAACAGAACCATCAAGGCCACAGATGAAATAGAACTGCGTGCTTTTTTTGGATTATTATACCTTGCAGGAGCTTATAGGGCAAATAGACAAAGTTTGGAGGAACTTTGGAGTAAAGATGGGGATGGAGTTGAAAAATTTGGCCTTGTTATGTCCATAAACAGATTCAAGCTTCTAATTCGTTGCCTTCGGTTTGACGACAGAACTACCCGAACCGAACGTAAAACACATGACCGACTTGCTCCAATTCGTGATATATTCCAAAAATTTGTTGAAAACTGTAAAAAAAGCTATTGCCCTGGGGAGAATCTCACTATTGACAAAATGATCCCTGGTTTTCGTGGTAAATGTGCCTTTCGTCAATATATTCCATCAAAGCCTAACAAATATGGAATAAAAATGTATGCCCTTGTTGATGCCAGTAAGACCTACACTTACAACCTGGAAGTTTATGCAGGAAAACAACCAGAAGGTCCTTACTGTGTCAGCAACAAACCCAGTGATGTTGTAAAAAGACTGGCTGAGCCCTTATTTGGATCGGGTCGCAATATTACAGCTGACAATTGGTTTTCAAATTGTGATCTGATTGACTATCTGAAAATGCAGAAGCTTTCATATGTCGGAACTGTAAGAAAAAATAAAAAAGAATTGCCTACACAGTTTGTAAGTGTGAAAGGGAGACAACAGTACAGCAGTATGTTTGCATTCCATAATGGAAAGGTTTTGGTTTCCTATGTACCACAAGCAAAAAAAATTGTACTTCTTCTATCAACACTTCATGATGATGATGCCATCGATCCTGGGACTGAGGCACAAAAAAAACCGGAGATAATTACATTTTATAATGCAACCAAAGGGGGTGTTGATACAGCTGATCAGATGTGCTCAACTTTCAACGTCAGCAGAAACACCAAACGCTTTCCAATGGTCATATTTTTTGCTATGTTGAATTTGGGTGGTATAAATTCACAAGTCATTTACCTTGAAAACAAGCTTGAACCACTCCGTAGACGATTCTATCTGAAAAAATTGGCCCATGAACTAGTGCTTGGAGAGCTACGCAGGAGAAGTATGAAAACAATCGGTATCCCCTCTCGCCTTCAAGTTCAGCTCAAAAGATTCCGCCCAGAAGATGATAGTGAAAATTCACCACCTGCACCACCTCCCAAAAGAAGGAGATGCACCACCTGCACCACGGAAAGCGGAATCAAAAGGCTTTCTAATTATGAATGTCACAAATGTCATAATGCAATCTGCCTGACACATGCAAAAATGATGTGTAATTCTTGCTCTTTGCTCTGCAAGTATATTTTTCCTGGGGAAACTTCAGGATCTAATTCTGATTGAATATGGGTTTAATAGTACTTAAGGTACCTTAAAATTAAGTTTGTTTCCATAAATTTTCTTTGTAGAGTTTTTTGACAGAGTCGAACTGGGGACTATTTGGCGGGAGTTTTGAAATGTTTGTATTTCAGAATTATTAGTTTTATGTTAAGTAAATGGGTTTTTTTTGCACCTGATTATGTGTAGTCTCTTTTATTACATCCCTATGAAGGTCACTGATCACTTTTAGAGCACTGAAATTGCAAACATTAGATATTATAGGTATTTTTCTAGCCTGCGCCTGACAGTCACATTGTATGTGAACTCGTTAGAACCGATATTGTATGTGACGGAGGGTTAAGGAACATCTTTTCCAGGGTAATGACTTGTATTTAAGGCAAAATAAAGAACCAAAACCAAAACCAAAAATGCTCCTCCACACCGTGGGCTATGCTCACACGTAGCGTTTTTGATGCGTTTTTGCACTTTTGCATTGCTTTCAACCAAGACAAATGCATTCACCGGGAAATATCATTTTACCATTTTACAACCTTATCTTGCCATGTGGTGTGTGACATGGGAACAGCATGGGGAAGACCCCTGGAAGCATCTCTGACACGCAGGGCACTGCCTAAAACTGTGGTCATCTCATCAAACATGATCCTATATTACTGCGGTAATAATAGACATTTTTGGCAATGTGACATCTTAAACTCGATTTAAAATGGGCAAGGTGTGTGTCAAGGGGTCGGGAAGGGGACGTTATGGTGATGGTGATAGTGCACGCAGAGACCATGGGCAAGATGAAACTGTGCTTGCTGAGGGAGCACAACAAACACCCACGTCATGTCGAACTACCTTCCTGTCCCAATTTCTAGAGGGCCTCAGAACACCACTATTGAAGCCAGAGCAGTGTGAAAAGGTTGGGTGGATAGCCGATAAAGTTTCAAGTCAGCTTGCCACCACCACCACCCTGTGTTCCACATGGTCCTGTCTCAGTAGATGTGAGTCTGGATCATATTAATGAATAAATGGTGATAAAGTAATAATAATAATGTTATTACTTTACATGTGAAAAATGGGTTTACATTGCAAAAACAATTACAATAATCTTGAACAAAAATGTGACTGCGACTGGTACAGGAGAGGAGAGGACCCTGCCCGCGAGGGCTCACAGTCTTCAAGGCATGGGTGAGGATACAGTAGGTGAGGATAGAGCGGGTCTTGCAGCAGTATGGTGGAGCGAGGGTTACAGCAGGTTGTACGCATGTCGCAAGAGGTGGGTCTTCAGCTTCCTTTTAAAGGTTTCAACAGTAGGCGAGAGTTAGAAATGGTGGGGTAGAGAGTCCCAGAGAAGGGGGTATGCACGGGAGAAATCTTGCATGCGATTGTGGGAAGAATAGATAAGAGGGGAGTAGAGAGGGATATCTTATGAGGATCGGAGGTTGCGTGCAGGTAAGTACCGGGAGCCTAGGTCACAGATGTATGGAAGAGACAGGTTGTGGATAGCTTTGCATGCCAAGGTTAGGGTTTTGACCTAGAGCCAGTGAAGGGATTAACAGAGAGGAGAGGCCAGGGAATAGCGAGGTGACAGGTGGATTAGTCGGGCAACAGAGTTTAGGATAGATTGGAGGAATGCAACAGTGTTAGAAGGGAGGCCACAGAGCAGGAGGTTGCAGTCGTCGAGAAGGGAGAGGATGAGTGTGTGCACTAGTGTTTTTGTAGATTCATGGTTGAGGAATGTGCGGATCAGGGAGATTTTTTTTACTTGGAGTCGGCATCTTCTTCACCCTGATCTTCCTTCCTCCCATCATTCCGAGTGCCTTGAGACAACTGATCCCACACTTGGACACTCCGAAGAGCTGTTTTGTTCATCTTTCCATTTATAGATTCTGGCCTCTCGCCCGGTCCGCTCGGAAATGGAAAGAGCTTGGATATGTGGTTTGAAGGAGAAATTAGAGTCCAGGGATACCACAAGAGCTGTTCACTTTTCCATTGATAAATTTGGGCCTCTCGACCTGCCAGCTTTGAGTAGGGCAACAGAAAATCACATGTAGCGATTTGAGCAGCCATGGTCACCCAAAGATGACGGTGGGAAAGTGCAAATACTGTCACAAGAGATGAATAATGATGAGACACAATGGACAGAAAGTCAGGAGGAGGACCAGGGTGCGGAAGTGAAAAACAAAGCGGTGGACGATGAAGTCACTAACCCAACCTGGCAAGGGGACATGTAGAGTGAGGACAGCAGCACACAGGGGGAGGGAGGCATAGCACCACAACAGGCAGGAACAAGCAGTGTGCTGGCTACAGATACAAGGTGGGCAAGTGCTCCCCGGAACACCAACACGACAGAAGTTGCCAGTACAACTGTTAGGTCTTCCCGAGTCTGGTTATTTTTAAAGACTGATGTGATAACCCCAAAAAGGCCATTTGCAGCACGTGCCTGGCCAGCATCATCTCACCAAGCGCACCAAAATTATCAGCCTGACCACCACCAGCATGCTCAGGCACATGACAGCAAAGCAAGACTAGCTGGGCCAAACACCAAGGTCCAGAAACAGTGTCTGCTGGTGACATCACTGCCTCTTCTGCTGTTGTGCATGCACGCTAATCCCCTGTCCATGGCTCATGTGAAGATGCCTCCCACTCTGCACCTGTATTGCGGACTTTCAACCATCACCGTCCACATCCTTGTCCCTTTGCAGTGTTCAGTTGTCCCTACCACAGTTCTTGGAATGCAAGCACAAGTATGCAGCCAGCCACCCACCCATCCACAGGACACAATACTAAACTGCCACATTTCTGGACTGCTTGCCTTTGAAATGTTGCTTTTTAGGCTAGTGGAGGCGGAAGCTTTTCACAACCTCATGTTGGCGGCGGCCGGGTGTCCATACTCGGTCCTCAGCCACCAGTATTTCTCCCAGTATAGTCTCCACCTTCCACAAGTGTGGGTCCCCGAACATTACTCGTGCCCTCCCCAGTGCACTTACTGGGAAGGACCGCCTAACCACAAACACGTGGACAGGTGAATGTGGCCATGGACGGTACAGAGCCAGTCCACAGTAAAAAAAAAACAGCTATACATTGTCCGGGAACTTTCCTACACACTTTTCTCAGCCTGGGCTGCTTCTCGGCAGGGTTGGACGGCCCCACCAGAGAATCCTCGGGTGGGCCCTGGCTTATCCATCAGGAGAGTTCATGATAGCGCAAACTTTGCAGCTGCTATGGGGCTCTTGAGCGGGGGAGAAAAGAGGGCTCTCAGAATCAAATCCTCTGGTAGGCCCAATATTTTTCAGTCTGACTCTGCTTCTCAGTGAGAGTTGTATTTCACCACGGCCATATTCTTTTGCTCGGTGAAAGGACTGGCATAGAGGGAAACCGTATCTACTCTGGCTGTAATTTCTCCGCCACCAGGTTCCGCCCATTGTCACACACGACCATGCCTGGCTGTATGTTCAGCAGTGAGAACCACAGATCAGGCTGCTGTGTTACAGCTTTCAACAACTCTGCAGCGGTGGCCAGTTTGTCACCTAAGCATTAAGCATGTTATCTTCAGCACAGCCTGTTGCCGCTTGGCCAAGGCAGTGCTGCAGTGCTTTCAGCTTGTGTCTGATGTGGTCATTTCGGAGATAGAGGCCGAACTGGAGGAGGAGGTGCAGGAGCTGAACAATGTGATTACATTGAGGTTACATTGGCGAGTCTGGTTTTTAGACTAAAGAAAGATCCTACTGTGTTTTTATTTTATTTTTTTACGTCTCTTCAAATGTTTATTGGAGTGTGTCCTAATTTTTGGCATCCCTTGAAATTGTTGCCTATGCAATAACAGTATAGGAGACACACTCCTTAATAATGGGAAGGACAATTCAAATAGATTCTTTATTCTAGAATATTAACTGTCTTATCTGAAATTCTTTTACGGGTGAGGTATCGCAGTATGAGTAGCGTATTACACCAATCCAGCCACGTATTATTTCCTTATACTACGTGCTGCTGGTGCTGCCCAAAAAAATGTAAAATCTATTCTATTCCCTATCAATAAATGTCTTCCACAGTCCATAATTTTATTTTTTTTTATTTCTTTTCCTTATATACAAGTCATTACCCTGGAAAGAATGTTTCTTAACATTTTTTCCATTTTAGCTTGTTTTTTGTATGTTTTTTTTTTTGTTAGTCCGCAAAAGTGGCGTAATACTCTGACAACATTGTTCACAGATATGCTATTTGTCAGCAGCCAACTGAGAATAGGTGTGAACCCTCAGCTGAAATACTTTAAATGGAGTGTAATATTTGACACGCTCAGATTATTAGGGCAGTCATATGGGATAACGTCTGATTGCCACGGCTTCAGGCAATCGCCTAATAGTATGGTATTTGTCAGCGACCAAGTATCAATTGCTTCAACAAAACACAGGTGGCTAACTTTAAAAGGAGTGGAATATTTGGCACGCTCCACAAAATTTCTGTATTATTACAGCAGTCATAGGGATCACGTGCGTCTGATTATTGAAAAAAGCTCCTCTGCTTCCACAATACAGTAATATGACTGTATTCTGCAAACAAGCAAATGGAGCCATAAAATGGTGTACACTGACAAACTGCTACAATCTATAAGTGGAGGACAATATTTTTCATGTCCACTACAAATGGCTGGATTTGAACCTCAGTTATATGTCATACGTCTGACAGAGAACCACGGTTTTAAATAGCAGGCCTGTAATTTACTAATATTATTCTACACAGACACCTAGTGTGAATAGCTTGACTGACACACTGCAACAGAATGGAAATGGAAGAAATGGCTGATTTTGGAACAGTCTTATAGGTGATATGTCTGACAGAAAACAACGGTTTTAAACAGCAGGCCTGTAATTTACTAATATTATTCTACACAGAGACCTAATGTGAATAGCTTGACCGACACACTGCAACAGAATGGAAAAGGAGGCCAATATTTTCCATGTTCAGTTCAAATTTCTGGATTTTTATCGCTGAAATATGGAACAGATCTGGCTGTATTCGGCAGTGCTAACAAGCAAATGGAACAGAAAAATGGTGTACTCTGGATTGTTTTTAAGCAAATAACCAAGATTAAGATTAAAAAAAATTTGCCCTGGCCCCTGATATCTGGGGTAATGTCTACAAATATCTGTAATTATTACAGCAGCAGCAGACAGGACGTTCAATGGACCCTCTTGTGCTGTATCATACACTCCAGTCTGCCACATACACTACCTGTTTACCTAGCACTGATTATATGCAGCTGGATTAGTCCTCAGAAGGACTGCTAGTTCAGATGGATATATACAGTCATATGAAAAAGTTTGGGCACCCCTATTAATCTTAAGCTTAATGTTCTATAAAAATTTGTGTTTTTGCAACAGCTATTTCAGTTTGATATATGTAATAACTGTTGGATACAGTAATGTTTCTGCCTTGAAATGAGGTTCATTGTACTAACAGAAAATGTGCAATCTGCATTCAAACAAAATTTGACAGGTGCATAAGTATGGGCACCTCACCAGAAAAGTGACATTAATAGTTAGTAGATCCTCCTTTTGCAAAAATAACAGCCTCTAGTCGCTTCCTGTAGCTTTTAATGAGTTCCTGGATCCTGGATGAAGGTATTTTTGACCATTCCTCTTTACAAAACAATTCCAGTTCAGTTAAGTTTGATGGTCGCCGAGCATGGACAGCCCTCTTCAAATGATCCCACAGATGTTCAATGATATTCAGGTCTGGGGACTGGGATGGCCATTCCAGAACATTGTAGTTGTTCCTCTGCATGAATGCCTGAGTAGATTTGGAGCGGTGTTTTGGATCATTGTCTTGCTGAAAGATCCATCCACTTTGTAACTTCATATTTATCACTGATTCTTGAACACTATTGTCAAGAATCTGCTGATACTGAGTGGAATCCATGCGTCCCTCAACTTTAACAAGATTCCCAGTGCCAGCATTGACCACACAGCCCCAAAGCATGATGGAACCTCCACCAAATTTTACTGTGGGTAGCAAGTGTTTTTCTTGGAATGCTGTGTTTTTTTGCCACCATGCATAACGCCTTTTTGTATGACCAAATAACTCAATCTTGATTTCATCAGTCCACAGGACCTTCTTCCAAAAAGAAATTGGCTTCTCCAAATGTGCTTTTGCATACCTCAGCCAACTCTGTTTGTGGCGTGCTTGCAGAAACGGCTTCTTTCGCATCACTCTCCCATACAGCTTCTCCTTGTGCAAAGTGCCTTGTATAGTTGACCGATGCACAGTGACACCAACTGCAGCAAGTTGATGCTGCAGCTCTCTGGAGGTGGTCTGAGGATTGTCCTTGACTTATCTCACCATTCTTCTTCTCTGCCTTTCTGATGTTTTTCTTGGCCTGCCACTTCTGGCCTTAACAAGAACTGTCCCTGTGTTCTTCCATTTCCTTACTATGTTCCTCACAGTGGAAACTGACAGGTTAAATCTCTGAGACAGCTTTTTGTATGCTTCCCCTGAACAACTATGTTGAATAATCTTTGTTTTCAGATCATTTGACAGTTGTTTTGAGGAGCACATGATGCCACTCTTCAGAGGAGATTCAAACAGGAGAACAACTTGCAAGTGGCCACTTTAAGTAGCTTTTCTCATGATTGCATACACCTGGCTATAAAGTTCAAAGCTCCATGAGGTTACAAAACCAAAAAAAGTGCTTTAGTAAGTCAGTAAAAAGTAGGTAGGAGTATTTAAAACAAGAAAATGATAAGGGTGCCCATACTTATGCACCTTTCAAATTTTGTTTGAATGCAGATTGCACATTTACTGTTAGTACAATAAACCTCATTTCAAGGCAGAAACATTACTGTGTCCAACAGTTATTACATATATCAAACTGAAATAGCTGTTGCAAAAACACCAATTTTTATAAAACATTAAGCTTAAGATTAATAGGGGTGCCCAAACTTTTTCATATGACTGTATATATATATATATATGTTGTAGAATACCTATACTAACTATAAACAAGCAAATCTGTCACTGACTCAGCAGCACCTCTCCCTACTCTGCCTGTATATTGTAGAGTGGCTGTGTTCACACAGTACAATTTAACAGGCAGTGACCCAAGAATGTCCAACTTAAAGTTTTTATTGTCAAAAAATTCACACAGTGAAGACAGCTTTATCCTCTGTATCGCAGACAGGTTGTCCAAAATAGTCCATACAACATAACACTGTTGCTGTGGCCGTAACACTCTGAGGTGCGTCAGAAGCTTTGCCTTCTTGGGCTCTGTGTTCACGTCACACAGGCCTGTATAGCACAGAGCATCCTGTCTGCAGCTTGCAAACCAAAGACTGACACACCCAAACCTTTGCTGCAGGTTTTTAAATAGAATCTGTGGCCATGAGCCACTTGTAAGACCTGGCTGGAGGGAGTGACCCGCCCCACTGCCACCTGTAGATCACTCCCAAAATAAAAGCCCATGCTGGATTTTCTTAAATCCAACTTGGTCAAATAGTTTGACCAAGTCCAAACTTTACTTTTATTTTGCACTGCAACCACAGCTGTGTCTGATTGCAATGTACTCCAGCATGTACATTATGCCTCTATACGCATCCTGGGGGATACATACTGTCCCTCGTATATGATCCCCCTCACTGCCTCACATACACCCCCCTCTGTTGTGGGGTTCAACACCTGTCAAAATACAAGGTGCCCATGACAGGGCATCCGCATTTCCCTGCGACTTCCCAGCTCGATGTTCTACCGAAAAACTAAGATTTTGTAGTGACAAGAACTATCTAGTGACTCGAGCATTCCTCTCTTTGGCATTTCTCATCCATACCAAGGGTGAATGGTCTGTCATCAAGCAAAACTGTTGCCCGAGCAAATAATAGCGTAGGGACTCCAAGGCCCATTTAATAGCCAAGCACTCCTTCTCCACTACGCTATCATTTTTCTCTGCCGGGGTAAGTTTCCTACTCAAGTAGGTGACCGGATGTTACTCTCCATTCACCTCTTGCTACAGTACCGCTCCTAGGCCTACCTCAGAGGCATCTGTTTGCACGATGAAGCCTTTCTTGAAGTTGGGGCTGATGAGGGCAGGCTGTCCGCACAATGCCAAGTTCATGGATTGGAACGCTTTCTCCACCTGAGGAATCCACCAAACCATGACCGACTTCTTCCCCTTTAGGAAATCGGTCAGGGGTGCGATCTACCAGCAAAATTGGGTATAAACCAGCTGGAGTACCCAATAATGCCAAGAAACACTCTCACATGTTTAGTACTCAAAGGCCTGGGCCAATTTTGAATGGCCTCAATCTTGTTTATTTGGGGTTAAAATTTTGACACCTCATTCAATTTCCGCAAATCATTACAGAATCGTAATGATCCATCTGACTTTGGAATAAGCACAATGGGGCTAGCCACTCACTCCTGGATTCCTCGATGACTCCTAACTGGAGCATTTGTTTCACTTCGGCCGCTATGGCTTGCATCCGCGCCTCTGGCACATGGTACGGTTTCCTTCACACCCTTACCCGAGGCACGGTAACAATATCATGTTGAATGACAGAGGTGCGACCGGGCAGTTCGGAGAATACGTCTGTATTCTGCCGCATCAAATTCCGAGCCTCCCGTCGCTGCTGTTTAGAGAGAGCGTTGCTTATCTTAACCTCACCCCCGGCCTCATCCCTGGACTGTGTCAGAGGGTTTCCAGATGGTACGACCGGAGATGCATTCGTAATCATACACTCACGGTCTTTCCAGTCTTTTAGCAGGTTCACATGATACAGTTGTTCCAGTTTTCTCTTTCTGGGCTGGTACAATCTGAAATTCACCTCCCCCACCTTTTCCCATACTTCATAGGGCTCTTGTCTCTTGGCCATGAGTTTACTCTCTGCGGTGGGCACTAACACTAACACCCAATGCCCTTCTTTAAAAGACCTGAACTTGGCTTTTTTATTATACGTTCGGCTATGCGCTGCCTGGGCATCCTTTAGATGTTCTTTTACTATAGGCATGACCGATGCGATCTGATCCTGCATACTTGCTACGTGCTCAATTATACTCTTACGTAGAGTAGGCTCCTGTTCCCACTTCTCTTTGGCTACGTCCAGCAGCCCCCTAGGATGCCTGCCATACAAAAGCTCAAAGGGTGAGAACCCAGGGGAAGTCTATGGTACCTCGCGGACAGTGAACATTAAATAGGTCAGTAACATGTCCCAATCCCTCCCATCCTTGGAGAACACTTTTTTTTTTAACATAGATTTAAGAGTCTTGTTAAATCTCTCTACTAACACATCGGTCTGCGGGTGGTACACCGATGTGCATAACTGTTTTATCCAGAGCAGCTTACACAGTTCCCTTGTCACCTTGAATATAAAAGGAGTCGCCTGATCTGTAAGGATCTCCTTAGGCAGTCCAAGGCAGCAGAACATGGCAAACAGCTGGTGGGCGATAAGTTTTGCCGAAGTGTGGCAAAGTGGTATTGCCTCCGGGTAATGGGTGGCAAAATCTACTACCACCAAAATATGTTGGTGGCCACGAGTGGATTTTACTATAGTCCCCACCAGATCATTCGCAATCCGCTCAAAAGGTACCTCTATAATGGGTAGAGGTATTAATGGACTCCGGAAATTTGCAGTGGGTAAGTTGACACTCGAGACACGATTCACAATACTTCTGCACCTCAGCATAAATCCCGGGCCAAAATAACCGCTGCTAAATACGTTCTTGTGTTTTTTTCACCCCTAGGTACCCACTCAGCAGGTGTGTGTGGGCCATCTCAAGTACAGCCCAACGGTATGACTGAGGCATTTCTAGCTGTTCCATGACCTTGTCCCGGATCTTGTCAACCCTATAGAGTAAATCTTGGTTGACCGCCATGCGCGGAAAAACCATCTCTGCACCCGGTTGCTGAGCCACCCCATTTACCTCTATTACTCTTTCCCGTGCCCGGGTCAGGGTAGGATCCTGCAGCTCAGCTGTCCCAAACGTTTCCCGGGACACTTCCAGCTCTTGGCTTGCAGGGGGGCAGAGTCCCGTACAAAGTCCTGAGTGGTTGTATACGGCTTGATCAGGCTAACCACCTGGTCTAGGTTACCCGGGTCCCTTTGCCCCACCCAACGCTGTATGGCTGTTGGCAGAGTTCACACCAGCCGGTCAACCACTACCCTTTCTACCATTTGGCCTGGGCTCAAGGTCTCAGGATGGAGCCACTTTTTGACTAACTGTAACAAGTCATATGCCTGAGACCTAGCGGGTCGGGACTCCGCAAAGGACCACTGGTACACACGTTGTGCCCGCACATAAGTGTTAACCCCCAGTCGGGCAAGGATCTCACCTTTCAGCTTCCCGTAGTTCAGGGCATCCTCCCGGGTGAGGTCAAAGTACACCTTCTGGGCATCTCCCATCAGGAACAGGGCCACCACCTCAGCCCACTGAGAAATTGTCAAGTTCTCTCGCTCCGCTGTGCATTCAAACACCATGAGGAAAGCTTCCATGTCGTCCTCAGGACTTATCTTCCTCAGTGCTGACATGACTTTGTTCCGGGCCTCAGAACGAATCAGGGTCGGTGTTGGGGGCGTCTCTGGCAGGGCCGCAATCTGTTGCAAAATCAGTTCGTTGGTTTTCTGCTGCTGTGGATACAGTAGCTGCTGCTGCTGATTGTGGTATAGTTGCAGCTGCTGCTGCTGGGTGAGTACCAACTGCTTTAGTAACTCCTCCATGTTGTCAACAGGCGTAAGCTGTAGCTTTGCCGGCTTGATGACGGACATGCAGCTTTTGGGGTATGCCTCAGTTCACACTGCCCGCATTCACCACCATATTGTAGTACGGCGGTGTTTACACAGTGCGATTTAACAGGCAGTGACCCAAGAATGTCCAACTTAAAGTTTTTATTGTCAAAAAACTCACACAGTGAAGACAGCTTTATCCTCTGGATTGCAGACGGGTTGTCCAAAATTGTCCGTAAAACAAAACACAGTTGCCGTGGGCAACTTCACTGCTTTAACACTCTGAGGTGCATCAGAAGTTTTGCCTTCTTGGGCTCTGTGTTCTTGTCCCACAGGCCTGTATAGCACAGAGCCTCCTGCTCTGCAGCTTGCAGACCAAAGACTGACACACCCAAACCTCTGCTGCAGATTTTTAAAGCGCACCTGTCAGCAGGATTGTGCTCAGTAAACTACTTACACTGTCAGGTGGGCGACATTACACTGATTAAATTAATACCTTGGTTGATGAAATCAGTCCTGTACTTCTTGTGTAATCTTTACTTTCAGGTTGGATATAATGATATGCTAATGCCTCGGGGAGGGCCTGTGGGGGGCTCTACCTGGTGCTCTGCTAACCTATTCATCTGTATGTCTTCTGACAGCTCACTGATCGTTCACTGACCTGCCTCCTATTTCACATAATGCATCTAGTAGTGCGGGACTAGGTAAAATAGGAGGCAGGTCACTGAACGATCAGTGAGCGGTCATAAGAGCATACAGATGAATATGTAAGCAGAGCACCAGATAGAGCCCACCCCACAGGCTGTCCCGGAGGATGGGCATATCATTATTATATCTGAAAGTAAGGATTGCACAAGAACCACAGGACGGATTATTTCATCAACCAAGGTATCATTTTAATCAGTGTAATGTCGTCCACCTGACAGTGTATGTAGTTTACTGAGCACAATCCTGCGCTTTAAATGGAATCTGTGGCCATGAGCCACTTGTAAGACCCAGCTGGAGGGAGTGACCCGCCCCACTGACACCTGTAGATCAGTCCCAAAATAAGAGCCCATGTCGGGTTTTCTTAAATCCAACTTGGCCAAATAGTTTGACCAAGTCCAAACTTTACTTTTATTTTGTACTGCAACTACAGCTGTGTCTGTAATTGCAATGCACTCCAGCGGGTTCAATACCCTGGGGGATATATACCGTCCCTCGCATATGATCCCCCTCACTGCCTCACAATAGATCTCCGGCACCACAGTCCTTCATCCTCGTCCTCCTCCCTCTCACCTATAACGGCTGATATTTTCTTCTGTCTCTGGCCAGACTGCGCAGGCGCATCGCCTTGTGCAGTCTATAAAGGCTTCGGACATACGGACACATCTACCGTTATATGATAGATATACTGTATGTATATATATACAGTACAGACCAAAAGTTTGGACACACCTTCTCATTTAAAGATTTTTCTGTATTTTCATGACTATGAAAATTGTACATTCACACTGAAGGCATCAAAACTATGAATTAAAACATGTGGAATTATATACTTAACAAAAAAGTGTGAAACAACTGAAAATATGTCTTGTATTTTAGGTTCAAAGTAGCCACCTTTTGCTTTGATGACTGCTTTGCACACTCTTGGCATTCTCTTGATGAGCTTCAGAGGTAGTCACCGGAAATGGTCATCCAACAATCTTGAAGGAGTTCCCAGAGATGCTTAGCACTTGTTGGCCCTTTTGCCTTCACTCTGCGGTCCAGCTCACCCCAAACCATCTCGATTGGGTTCAGGTCTGGTGACTGTGGAGGCCAGGTCATCCGGCGTAGCACCCCATCACTCTCCTTCTTGGTCAAATAGCCTTAAATGAGAAGGTGTGTCCAAACTTTTGGTCTATACTGTATATCTATATATGGGGGACCAGGATGGGGGAGCACAAATGCCAGGATGGGGGGGCACAAATACCAGGATGGGGAGCACAAATACCAGGATGGGGAGCACAAATACCAGGATGGGGGAGCAGTATGGGGCAGCACAAAACAGGATGGGGGTGTAAGATGGGGGCTGCAAAAAACAGGATGGGGGACCAGGATGGGGGAGCAGGATGGGGGCAGCACAAAAGAGGATGGGGAGCAGGATGGGGGCAGCATAAAACAGGATGGGAACTGCACAAAAAAGGATGGGGCAGCACAAAAGAAGATGGGGGGGAGCACATAACCGGATGGGGACGCAGGATGGGGGCAGCATATAACAGGATAAGAGCAGATGCAGAGAATTACATCCAGCATACAGGACTCGAGTAGTCGTCCTTTCCAGTGCCCACAAATATGGAATAGGAGCAGATATTGTAAATTACAATCAGCATACAGGACATGAGAAACGGCACTGTGCAAAATTCATATAAACAAAATAAGAGCATATACTGAGAATTGCACCCAGCATCATGACAGGAAAAGTGGTAAAGTTAGTTTATATATTAACTTTTTAATATATTTGCATTTAATTTGTTAGTACTGTTAAACCCATTTTTAAATCTTAAACTATCACCCTCTATGAATTATCTATAAGGTGTTCAGAATTAACATGACTCAAGAATGATTTCAATACATTAATAGAACTTTCTCAAATTTGGTATGTGGTATGTGGTGTCAATAAAACATCTAAAAATATGAGATTGGGACTACCCACTAAGGATCTAGAATCAATTAAATATAGATTGACAAAAAAGTGTGCATTCTCTTCCATTCTCCATAAATATAATATGAAAACAAAATCTAGAGTCCAGTATAAACCACTGTTGTAATTGGGAGCATTAATGATTCCTTTCTCAAAAAATATTGCTACAGCAGAGACCCCAAAGTCATAAGGAATTTTGTTAAATGTTGTCTTATCATGCATACACTGGTTTTTATACCACAGAGTCATGGTAATATTGGGTGTTACATTTTATAGGGCTAGTTTCATATTGAGCAGCCCACAAATACTGCTAAAGATGAAACGGAAATGCAATGAGTACTTTATATGAAAATAGCCTGCTCCTATTTTTTGTTCTCAAGCACAATGTATTGATGATGAATTGCACGTCTTGATGCAGCATATTGAATACTGAACACTAACAGCAGAGATCAGTTGTTTTGTCACCCAGATGGCTGCCAGGAAAAAATAGGCTGCTGTCTTGCAGGCTTGGCAGTTCAATAGCAGCAGATGCACAGATTTTAAGCAAGTATACATTTTGTTCTTGTCAGTACTTGACAACAGGTCATTTGTCCTAATGACTTTGTGCCTCCAGATGACATTTGCCAGAGTAGATGTTGATTATAAACTCTTGAAAATGAGCTATAAAGATAATGAAGATGGTGACTGTTTCCTCATTGCTCTAGATCAGCATACGATATTGCTGATTATATACAGGATTGCCATCAAAAGTATACGGACCCCAAACAGATGATTGGTTATGACCCTTGTTTTATCTTGTGCATCTTCCATCTTTAATACTGTTGTACACTTCTTTAACCCTCCGTCAGGGGCAACTGATCTGACAGGCGCAGCTCACTTAGTTTCATTTCTCTATTTTCAGTGGTTTGTCTGGGAAACGCCCTCCTCCCAGTACCTTCCTAACTTTAACCGGTTCCCGACCGCCCACTGTACATAAACGTCGGCGCTACCTGGGCTCTGTGCAGCGCCGACGTTTAAAAACGGTGGGTGGTCCCGCAGCGCTCAGGACCCCCAGGGTCCTGCTAGCGCTGCGGTACCGGTTCAGAGCGATAGCTCTGACATGTGGCATCATGGGGACCTGATTGGATCAGGTCCCCATGATGTTAACCTGTTCCTATCTTCTAGATGCCGCGATCCATAGCGATTGGCTCAGGTCTCGATGATGTCAGCGTCACACAAGCCAATCAGAGAGATCACCAGGGAAGTTTGTTTTAGCAACAAACTTTCCCGGGCGATCTGCCTGATAAATACATTGTTTCTCCTCCGATCTCAGTGAGAGAGCAGAGGAGAAACACTGTGACAAGAGCTGTCAGCCTTGCCACTGTGAATGTGAAAAATAAAAATCAAAAAAGAAAGTAAGGTTAGGGTTAGTCAGTCCTGTCAGATCAGTCAGTCCTGTCAGTCAGTCAGTCCTGTCAGTCAGTCAGTCCTGTCAGATCAGTCAGTCCTGTAAGTCAGTCAGTCCTGTCAGATCAGTCAGTCCTGTCAGTCAGTCAGTCCTGTCAGATCAGTCAGTCCTGTCAGTCAGCCAGTCCTGTCAGATCAGTCAGTCCTGTCAGTCAGTCAGTCCTGTCAGTCAGTCCTGTCAGTCAGTCAGTCCTGTCAGATCAGTCAGTCCGGTCAGATCAGTCAGTCCGGTCAGTCCAGTCCGGTCAGTCCAGTCCGGTCCCGTCCGTTCAGTCCGGTCCGTTCAGTCCGGTCCGTTCAGTCCAGTCAAAAAATATAAAAATAAAATGGCCCGTCAGACTTATACCGCAGAGGAGGTGTATGCCCTGCTGTGTTCTGATAGTGATGACAGTGCAATCTCAGATGGAGATGTGGATTTTGAGGGCTTTAGTAGCGGTGACACTGAGAGCTCAGAAATGAGCAGTGATTCTGGTCCATCCTCAAGCCCAAGGACCAGTACAGCAATAGGGGCAAATAGCGCTACTGGAGAAACGTCTCCAAATCAGGGAACACTGCCCAGTACAAGCGCTGTCCCTGCTACTAGTGAATTGGCGCACGCCAGTGTACAAGGGGCTTTGCCACATGATCTAGCATTTCCCAGATGGGAGGCTTCAGATTCAGCTGCTCCATTCAGCCCTGATTTCAACGCCATTCCTGGTATAAATGTGGAGGTGGAAGATTTTGGACCAATTCATTTTTTTAATTTGTTTTTTACAGACAGCTTGCTAGAGCATATTGTCGTGCAAACAAATTTATATGCATCCCAATTCATAAGCCAGAATCCCCGATGTTACTATGCTAGGGCAAATTTATGGACACCAACTAATGTCCAGGAAATAAAAAAAATTTTAGGACTTACATTTGCCATGGGGCTTGTTAAAAAACCGAGCATTCGATCCTACTGGTCCAACCACCCTGTTCAAGCCACCCCTATGTTTTCAGTCGTTCTGCCTAGGACCCGTTATGAAATGCTCATGCGGTTTTGGCATTTTAACGACAATAGTCAATGCCTGCCCAGAAATGCCCCAGAACATGACAGGTTATATAAAATTAGACCCATCATTGAAAATTTGTCAGAAAAATTCTTAAGGCTCTACACCCCAACACAAAATATTTCTATAGATGAGTCCCTTGTAAAATTCAAAGGAAGACTGCACCTCAAGCAATTTATCCCATCTAAAAGGGTAAGGTTTGGAATAAACATCTATAAAATGTGCGAAAGTTCAACCAGATACACATCCGCTTTTCGCATATATGAGGGGAAAGATAGCAAACTAAACCCACCAGGATGCCCTACTTATCTGGGGACATCTGGAAAAATTGTTTGGGAGCTGATAAGTCCATTTTTTCAAAAAGGCTACAATCTATATGTGGACAATTATTACACCAGCATACTCCTATTTAAAAGTCTGGTTGAACACAACATCGGGGCTTGTGGGACCATCCGTAAAAACCATCAGGGGTTTCCACAACCATTGGTCAACCAAAAGTTTCAAAAGGGGCAGTCAGGGGCTGTACGCAACGGAGAGCTGCTTGCCCTGAAATATAGGGATAAGAGGGATATTTTTGTCCTCAGCTCGATCCACACAGATGCCACAAGGGCCACTGTAGAACTAGGATCCACCACTCTGAAGCAAAAACCTGTGTCAGTCATTGACTACAACAAACACATGGGGGGTGTGGACTAGTGTTGAGCCACCCCCGTAGTGTTCGAGTTCGGTTCGGTTCGTCGAACACCCGTGTGTTCGCCGAACTGTTCGTCGAACTGTTTGTCGAACACCTGCGAACACCGTTAAAACCAATGGCAGGCAAACAAAAACACATAGAAACACATAGAAAACACCTTCAAAGGTGTCCAAAAGCTGACAAACTGCTCAGAAGACACAACTAACACATGGAAAAGTGACAAGTACATATAGTCATGCGAAAATAAAAGAGGTGGAGGAGTAAAAGGAGGGGGAGACACAGATATAGGCATGTCATGCCCTTCTAAAATCCAAAAAGTGAGAAGCCGACACGGCCAGTCCGCTCCTGCCCGTGCCACCTCCGTGTCGCCGGGTTTGTGCCAGAGCCGCGGTGAACCCTGATGGCCAGCCCCCCTCTCCCAATACTGGTGCCTGTCCGCTGGTGGGTCGAGCGAGCCCCCCTGTGGTGGAGGCAGCTCTAAGCTTTTTAATTTAAATTGTCTCTCTAATTTGAATGAATACACTTTAAATCCATTTACAAGGATCTATTGGAGGGCAAGTCTCATGCCAGCAGCCGCGTAATTCCAGCTCCAGTAGCGTCCACTAAAGCTGCTGCAGTTAAAAAGCTTTTATAAGGATCGAGCTCGGCTGTCCACCGCAAGGCATCCTACTGCCAGTCCCAGCCCCTATGCCTTGGGGTGCCTCCTGATGCTCTTCACTGAGTATCCCATGGTCCCGAAGCATTTCCTTTGAAAAAATTAAGTGTCTAAACTACAGGTGGTGTAGCTTGCTTAACAGCCGGGATAATCCGCTGACTAGCAGACACTGCTACTAGGCACAAAGTATTTCCTGGGCTAGATGCAGTTAAAAATTTGTAATTAGATACTCTCGTTGGAGGCTGAGAAAGCATTCCATAGAGTCTCCTGGCACGCCATATATGATTCTCTTAAAAAGCTTGGGGTAGGGGTCTAGGGGACCCTTTTATAGCCAAAATCACGGCCCTGTATCGCAATACGTCACCTAGGCTGAAGATGAATGGAACTGTAGCACCCTGAGGGCTCGGTTGCTACAGACGTATTGCACCTCACCCAGAGGTGTGATATCTCACTCTCAGGTAAGGATGGAGTGTGGATCAGGACCCGACACCTGCATGCATTACACCACATTGCCGTGGGGCAGGGCGACCAATATGCCCCTGAGATGGGCACGACAGTCCCTGTCCCTGGCTGGAGTGGGGGGAGGGAACACTGAGGAAGGGGAACCCTGTAGTGCAGGAGCAGGGAGGAAGCAGTTCCTGGGTGCATTGAGAAGGGAGTATAAAAGGTGGGCACCATCTTAGTTCAGTGCAGAGAAGTCTGAGCAGAAGTGGCAGGGAGCAGGGGCTCTGCATGAGCTCTGCTCCGGAGGCGGGCCTAGTAACAGAGGCCCAGGCCTGGAAGAGGGAGAAGGAAGGAAGAGGAGCGGAGAAGGCTCCAGGAACGAGGAATGAAGGGATCCCAGGGGTGCGGACGGGCGAGTCGCCACCGCACGCCCGAATCCACCTGCGTGGATGGGTCAGGCCAAAGGGGGAGACCGGTCCCCGAACTAGTGGAGGCAGGAAACGACCCTCAGCTAGAAACCGGAGGCTCTGACATTTTATGTGGCGCAGCCCCTCGCTACACCCGCTAGGAAGGCACCACATAGGGTCAGGGAAACTGGCGCCAAGTTTACCAAGAGGAGGCCCGAGGCAGCCGGACAGAAGTGTTGGTAAGAAAGGCCAGACAAAGGACACACAAAGGGGGTCCTGTGAAGTGCTCCAAAGTTATCTGGGAGTTGTCTGAGCCCCTCACCTGGTGAGCACAGTACGACGTGGGCAGCCGTTACCTGCAGACCTGGTCTGGATAATAAGAACTGTGAGTAAAGGCCCTGGACTGCATCACTGACTCCGTGTCGTTACTGCTGCTGCCCTGCACCATCACTCCCATCCTCCGCATACACTGCCCTGAGGCTATACTCCTCCCGTGGGGAGTTATGCTACGCTCTGCTGCACCCACAACACCAGCCTCAGCGGTCTGCCCTGTAGCGGCGGTTCACTCTGACCGCAATCCACGGGTGGCGTAGTCGGACATTTAAACATCAAAACCACATAAATAGTTCCGCCACTGGTTTGACCGCCCTGAGCCACGGAACCGGGTCGCCGCCACGAAGACTACAACCACCAGCATCCACCAAAAAGGGTCCGGCTCCGGGTGTCCCAAGGCCCAGGGGGTGCGTCAGAACATTTTCATCACCTTTCACAATCACCAATGGGACAAGGCAGGGATGTCCTCTGTCCCCTCTCTTATACATCCTAGTGACGGAGCACCTGCTCTCATCAATTCGCCATAACCCCAATATTAGGTGGATTGAGGTAGGAGGCACCGAGTACAAGTGCTCTCTATTTGCTGATGATGTCCTAGTATATATCACTCAATCACATATATCCATCCATGCTGTTATGGCTGAAATAGATCACTTTGTTACATGGTAAAATTTTAAAATCAATGCAGCGAAGTCTGAGGCCCTCGATGTCTCCCTCCCCAAATCCATATAGGATTCCATCCAGTCCAACTTTCCCTTTGCCTGGCCCTCACAGGGTATCAAATACTTAGGAATTCCTATTCATAGAGACCTCTCCCATCTATGTTATCTTAATTTTGGGCCCTTTATTGAACAATTCCATACAGACCACGGTTGGCAAGTTAGAACTGTAAGATTCACTACGTGAACCGCTGGTGTTTTGTGGAAAAGCACATGTACACCGCGTTCCAAATTATTATGCAAAAAGTGTTTAGGAGTGATAAGGGAAGAATTTGTTTGTTTGTCAGTTAAACTCATTGATGGTGATGTGTGTCAGGGCTCTTTATATCACTGTAAGCAATTGCAGACACCTGTGCTAATTAGTTTGGCAGGTGTGTCCAATGAAAGGCAAGACTACTTAAGAAGGCTCTCTCACATTATTAAGCAGCCTACATTTTCTGCCAAAATGGGAAAGAAAAAGGATGTGTCGGCTGCTGAGAAGCAACAAATTGTGGAGTGTTTAGGTCAAGAAATGACTACAATCAACATTGTGCGATGATCAGGATGAAGTGTCTTGGCAATCAAGAAGTATGTAGCTGATTCACAGTACACACGTGTGCGTGCTGATAAGGGCAAAATGAGGACTCTTTCCTACAGGCAATTACGTCAGGTTGAAAGAGCAGCGGCAAAAAAGCCTTGTCATAGCAGCAGACAAGTTTTTGAAGCTGCTTGTGCCTCCAACGTCCCCCGAACAACAAGATGCAGGGTCCTTCAGAGGTTTGCAGCTGTGCATACGCCATCCTGTTGACCTCCTCTATCCACTTCACACAAGCAGAAACGGCTCCAGTGGGCCAAACATTACATGAAGACTGATTTCAAAACTGTTTTGTTCACGGATGAGTGCCGTGCAGCGCTCGATGGTCCAGATGGATGGAGTGGAGGATGGCTGGTTGATGGACACCCCACGCAAACACGGCTACAGCGCCAACAAGGAGGAGGTGGAGTAATGTTTTGGGCTGGAATCATGGGGAGAGAGATTGTCGGCCCCTTTAGGATCCCTGAAGGCGCTAAAGATGAACTCCATAATGTATGTGGATTTTCTCAAACAGCACTTCCTGCCATGGTTCAAGAAGAAGAACCGTGTATTTCACAGCAAGATCATTTTTCTGCATGATAATGCACCATCTCATGCTGCACATAAAACTTCTGCATCTCTGGCTGATATGGGCATAAAAGGGGACAAACTTATGGTGTGACCCCCATGCTCCCCTGACCTCTACCCCATTCAGAACCTTTGGAGCATCATTAAAAGGAGTGTCTATGATGGCGGGAGGCAGTTCACATCTAAGCAACAGCTCTGGGAGGGTATTCTGTCCTCATGCAAAACAATTGAAGCAGAAACCATCCAAAACCTGACAAATTCAATGGACGAGAGAGTTCAGAAGCTCCTTTCGAACAAGGGGTCCTATGAGAAAATGTAACATCACCTAGAATAAAGTTTTGAGTTGAAAACTGTTTGATTTCAGTTTCTAACAACCTGCTAATGCTTATAATTTCAAAAATGACCATTTTTTTGGTCTTTATTAAAATGAAAAGGTTGATCGAAAAGTTTGGGGGATCTAAGAGTGTGGCAACCCAGTAGTCATGATTACTTCGAATTCTGACAATATGAGGGTCATGCTGCAGGTAGTGCAGCAAGAAGGCACTTATGTGTCTTGCGCATCTCGGAGCCCCAAAATTATTTTCCGGGCTAGATGCAGCTAAAAATTATTTTTAATTTTAAATCTGGTGGAGCTTATTATAGATGGCCTAATAGGATCAGTGCTGCACACTGCTACAAAGCCCAAATTATTTTCCAGTCAAGATACAGATAAACATGATTAGTAATTTGAAAGCTTAAAACGTTTGGTAGGGTGATTTTATCCAATCATCAAGCTTTTACTCTCCCCAGGATGACACAGGGGTAGAAAAGTCGTTTCGGATCCATGATTTGTTCATCTTTATGAACGTGAGTCTGTCTACATTATCAGTGGAGAGCCGCGTGCGCTTATCTGTCAGCACACCACCAGCAGCGCTGAACACACGTTCAGACAGAACGCTGGCTGCGGGGCATGACAAGATCTCCAAGGCGTAAGTGGCTAGCTCCGGCCATTTATCCAGATTGGAAGCCCAAAAAGAGCAAGGGTCCAGTGACACAGTCGTGGCTTCAATGTTTACTTGGAGATACTCCTGTACCATCGTCTCTAGGCGTTGACTATGTGTCAGACTTCTTGTCTCCTGTGGCCTTGCAAAGGATGGGCTAAAAAAGTGGTGAAATGATTCCGCAAAATTGATGTTACCAGCAGATACTGTGGTTCTGTTACGGTTTGAGTGCTGAACACTTGACGGTCCCACGGTTGGCAAGTTGGAACTGTGAGATTCACTACGTGCACCACTGGTATTTTGTGGAAAAGCACATGTAAGATTCTGCAACAGTCTCTGCTGATACTCCTGCATGCGTGCATCCCTTTCTATGGCAGGAATAATTTCTGCAAATTTACTTTTGTACCGGGGATCTAACAGTGTGGCAACCAAGTAGTCAGGATTATTTCTAATTCTCACAATTCGAGGGTCATGTTGCAGGTAGTGCAGCAAGAAGGCACTCATGTGTGTTGCGCATCCAGGAGCACCAAGTCCCTGTTGTGTTGGTGGCGAGGTAACAATCATGCTTCCTTCCTCTGTCCTCTCCCCCCAACCTCGCACAACAGAAATGTGATCAAGGTCTCCCTCATCTGATGAGTCTTCCATCAGTTCGTCCTCCACTTCTTCCTGGGCTCCTGCACCTTCCTCACTAGTTTGGCTGCTACCATGCGCCCTGGTAAAACCATCTCCCCCACCCTCACATGCCTGCCGCCTTGGTGCTGCCGACCTTCTGGACCTTGCAGATGTTAGCCCTTCCGCATACAACTCCTCCTCCTCTACTTCCTCCACCTCCTCTTGTGCCACCACCTGACTCCGAATTCTGTTTAACATGTGCTCCAGCATGTAAATCACTGGAATAGTCATGCTGATAATGGCATCGTCAGCACTAAACATCTTCGTCGCCATTTCAAAACTGTGCAGAAGGGTGCATAGGTCCCTGATCTGAGACCACTCCTCCAGCGTGATTTGCCCCACCTCTGAATCTCGTTGGCCCAGGCTATACGTCAGAACGTATTGCACCAGGGCTTGTCGGTGCTGCCACAGTCGCTGCAACATGTGCAGAGTTGAATTCCACCGGGTAGGCACATCGCATTTTAGCCGGTGAAGTGGCAGGCCCAACGACTTCTGTAGAGATGTAAGTCGCTGAGCTGCGGGATGCGAACGGCGGAAGTGAGCACACAGCGACCGTGCCCTCTGCAGAAGGCCATCTAGTCTGACCACAACTCCAGAGCTGACCACAACTCCTCAGCTGTGTGACTCACATTTCCCAGACATTTCAATGTAAAAACCGCCTGATGACGTTGAGCCCTACTGCCAGCATAGTAAGGAGGTGTGCAGGATCCCTTCTGCGCAGTTAGAAAGCTTGTGGCATGACCAGACAGGCTTTGGGTGCAGGTGGAAGACCGAGAGGAGGTTGAGGAGGCAGATGCAGTGGAGGAACTTTGACATAAAGAGGATTGACGCACAACTCGTGGGGACGGCAAGACTTGGACAGCAGCCCCTTGTCCTGCTGTCAACATAGTTACCCAGTGCCCAGTCAGCGACATGTAACGCCCCTGTCCATGCCTACTCGTCCAAGTGTCTGTGGTGAAATGCACCCTGTCACACACAGAGTTTCTCAAAGAAGCGGTGATGTTGTGTGCGACATGCTGGTGGAGCGCAGGCACACCTTTCTTTGAGAAGTAGTGCCGACTGGGCATCTGGTACTGGGGCACTGCGACGGACATAAGGTCTCGAAAATCCTCTGTGTCCACCAGGCGGAAAGGCAGCATTTCTGTAGCCAAGAGCTTGCAGATGGTGAAATTCAACCTCTTAGCTTTCTCATGGCTAGGAGGAAATGGTCTTTTACTTGTCCACATCTGAGGGACCGAGGGCTGGCTATTGTGCTTAGACGGGGTTGATAAGGGTGTCCCCGGCAAACTGCCGGTCTGTGAGGAAGATGCAGGCGGACATGTTAGGTTGCCTTCATCCAAAGGTGGTGCTATCGATGTCGGACAGCGCTCAACACCAGCTGGTGTTACCACCTCCAAAGAAAATGATGACCTGCCAATCACGCTGGCTGTTGCGGGTAAAGAGGTGGCAGGTCTGCGCCCCAAAACAGGTGTGACTGCTGTCCCCCCAGTCACAGAGGATGAAGAGGCCGCGGATGCACAAGATATGGCAGACGGTGGTTGGCCCGGCCGGCTAGGCCGCATTGTAGCACACTGAGCTTCCCACTGCAACTTATGCTTCATGTCCATGTGCCGGTTCATGCATGAAGTACTCAAACTATGTATTTTTTGGCCTCTACTTAGCTTTTGCTGACAAATGTTACAGATAACACGAGTTGGGTCATCTTTATCGATCTGAAAAAATGCCCAGGCTATGCAAGGCTTAGCACCCATGCGACCTGAAGAGCCACCACGACTTGTGGTGAGAGGCAGAGTTATGTTTGAGGATGCAGTTGTTGACGTGCTTCCAGTACTACGTCTCTGTCCAGGAAGGCGCAACCTGACCTCGTCGTCACTAGCATCTTCCTCCACCTCCTCTGCTGACCTCATCTCTTGGCTGACTGTGGGTTGACAGTAAGTGGGATCTCCGACCTCATCATCATCACCCTGTGCGTTATCACACCCGTCGTCCTCAGAGCCAACCTGTTCCTGCCCTGACAAAAAACTAAAGTTGTCGCTCCAATCAGGTATTTGAGTCTTATCATCGTCTTCCTCATTGTCTCCACCAACAGGAGTTACAGTTTGGGAATGAGGGTCTACATTATGGTCAGAACCTTCTGCGTCTGGTCCTGGATCCGACTCATAAAGATTCTGGGCATCAGTGCAGATCATTTCCTCGTCTGGATTCACAGAAGCGCTGGAGTCGACCTCTGATTCCCAGGCTATAGTATGAGTAAACAGCTCTGCAGACTCAACCATCTGTTCTACCTCATACTCAGACGGGCAGCTGGAGATTTGGGAGCTGTGAGGAAGCAAGTGCGATTTGGGTGACACCTTTGAGGACTGGAGTATTTGTGATGTTGAAGTTGATGTGGAGGAGAGCCCACTTAAAGGAGCACTTGATATCCGTTGAAGCACCTGCTGTTTTTGTGCCTCATCTGGAATTTGTAGCGATTGGCGTGGCCGTAAGAAAGGGATCTTATCACATTGTCCGCTAAAAGAAGTAGACATTTTAGTTTGGCTGGAAGATGGTCTTTCTTCTGCAGATGTTACTGTTGCTTTAACACCTACCCCACGGACACAACCTTTTTTCCCCTTCCCAACACGCCTATTCCCCTTTCCACCAGCAGCAGGCCTTTTTCCACTCATTTTGGTGGTTAACTAATTCACAACTCTGGAGTTGTTTGCACAAAAAAACAATGGATGGTAACCGAGCAGAGCTGAGTGGCCAAACTGTGGTATTAGGCCAAAACTATTGGCTGGGTTAGATGCAGAAAAAAATTATTTTTAATTTGCAACCTGATGGAGGTCAGTATAGATGGACTAATAGAGAAAGTCCGACACACTACTAGAAGGCCAAATATTTTTTCAGAGGTAGATGCAGAAAAAAATATATTCAGTTTGCAACCTGATGGAGGTCAGTATAGATGGACTAATACAACAAGTCCCACACACAGCTAGAAGCCCAAATATTTTTTCAGAGGTACTGTAGATGCAGATAAAAATTTGTTTTAATTTGCAACCTGATGGAGGTCAGTATAGATGGACTAATAGAGAAAGTCCGACACACTACTAGAAGGCCAAATATTTTTTCAGAGCTAGATGCAGAAAAAAATTATATTCAGTTTGCAACCTGATGGAGGTCAGTATAGATGGATTAATAGAACAAGACCCACACACAGCTAGAAGCCCAATATTTTTTAAGAGGTAGATGCAGAAAAAAATATATTCAGTTTGCAACCTGATGGAGGTCAGTATAGATGGACTAATAGAACAAGTCCCACACACTGCTAGAAGCCTAAATATTTTTTCAGAGGTACTGTAGATGCAGATAAAAATTAGTTTTAATTTGCAACCTGATGGAGGTCAGTATAGATGGACTAATAGAGAAAGTCCGACACACTACTAGAAGGCCAAATATTTTTTCAGAGCTAGATGCAGAAAAAAATTATATTCAGTTTGCAACCTGATGGAGGTCAGTATAGATGGACTAATAGAGAAAGTCCGACACACTACTAGAAGGCCAAATATTTTTTCAGAGGTAGATGCAGAAAAAAATATATTCAGTTTGCAACCTGATGGAGGTCAGTATAGATGGATTAATAGAACAAGACCCACACACAGCTAGAAGCCCAATATTTTTTCAGAGGTAGATGCAGAAAAAACTATATTCAGTTTGCAAGCTGATGGAGGTCAGTATAGATGGACTAATAGAACAAGTCCCACACACTGCTAGAAGCCCAAATATTTTTTCAGAGGTACTGTAGATGCAGATAAAAATTAGTTTTAATTTGCAACCTGATGGAGGTCAGTATAGATGGACTAATAGAGAAAGTCCGACACACTACTAGAAGGCCAAATATTTTTTCAGAGCTAGATGCAGAAAAAAATTATATTCAGTTTGCAACCTGATGGAGGTCAGTATAGATGGACTAATAGAGAAAGTCCGACACACTACTAGAAGGCCAAATATTTTTTCAGAGGTAGATGCAGAAAAAAATATATTCAGTTTGCAACCTGATGGAGGTCAGTATAGATGGATTAATAGAACAAGACCCACACACAGCTAGAAGCCCAATATTTTTTCAGAGGTAGATGCAGAAAAAACTATATTCAGTTTGCAACCTGATGGAGGTCAGTATAGATGGACTAATAGAACAAGTCCCACACACTGCTAGAAGCCCAAATATTTTTTCAGAGGTACTGTAGATGCAGATAAAAATTAGTTTTAATTTGCAACCTGATGGAGGTCAGTATAGATGGACTAATAGAGAAAGTCCGACACACTACTAGAAGGCCAAATATTTTTTCAGAGGTAGATGCAGAAAAAAATATATTCAGTTTGCAACCTGATGGAGGTCAGTATAGATGGACTAATACAACAAGTCCCGCACACAGCTAGAAGCCCAAATATTTTTTCAGAGGTACTGTAGATGCAGATAAAAATTATTTTTAATTTGCAACCTGATGGAGGTCAGTATAGATGGACTAATAGAGAAAGTCCGACACACTACTAGAAGGCCAAATATTTTTTCAGAGGTAGATGCAGAAAAAAATATATTCAGTTTGCAACCTGATGGAGGTCAGTATAGATGGACTAATACAACAAGTCCCACACACAGCTAGAAGCCCAAATATTTTTTCAGAGGTACTGTAGATGCAGATAAAAATTAGTTTTAATTTGCAACCTGATGGAGGTCAGTATAGATGGACTAATAGAATGATGCTATGCCCAAAAGATTTTACTTCACTAGGTGCAGTAAAAAAATTGGTATTCTATACACAGGTGGTATATCTTGCAACACAGATAGGCTACTCCACTGACTAACACACTCTGCAATAGGCCAAAAAGGATTAGCTTTGCTAGATTCAGCCAAATGCTGTGAAAAAAACTTGCACAGCACTGGCACAGACCTGCCTGGCAAAAACTGATAGGAACTCATGTAACCTAGTCCTGAAAAGGACTCCAATTACAATTAGTCTTTACTCCCACAACCTATCTATTTAAGAGCACAGACCTCCCTGATAAAAGTCGTAGGAAATGCTGTAACCTAGTCCTTAAAAGGACTGCAATCACAACTATTCCCTACTCCCAAGCTATCTGTATATTTGTGCGAAAATTGGCTTGAAATTAACAAGGTATAGCGCACACAGCAACAGCGGTGCCGTCTAACACGCAGCTGCAGCAGTGAGAAAATGGTGGCGACGGGGAAAATGGCTTGGTCTTATAGGGCAAGGACATGTGACATACACTGCCAATGACACATGCCCTTGCTTGTGTGAAAAAAAGCACTTCGCTCCGTGTGTGCGCTGCTGATAGGCTGACAGATTGCACCTCCCCACTGTAAATGCGGGAAAGAGAAAAAAAAATGGAGATCTTCATTGTTCCTGCAGAGATCCATCCCCTGCCCCTCCCCCCACCCCGCTGTCCACTCAAACTGCGTATTAACATTAATTTTCATCATTACTGAGAAAAAATCCAGTTATGATTTTGGTGCACGAACAGTTATCGAACATAACCTCGAACAGCCGAATTTTTCTCAAATTGTTCGTGTTCGCCGAACGGCTCGAACACCGACCAAAACAGCTCGAATTTGAGATTGGCGAACAGTTTGAGTAGAACAACGCTCATCTCTAGTGTGGACCTTGCAGACCAGGTTCTACAGCCATACCAGGTATCAAGAAAGTCCTATACCTGGTATAAAAAGTTGGTTATTTATTTGTTTCAGGTGGCCACATACAATTCTTTTGTGTTGTACAAAAAAGCAGGAAATTCAGATCCTTTTCTTGATTATCAGGAAAAGGTAATTGAAAATCTTGTCTTTCAAAGTGTTAGCCCCGCTCATCCATTAGAATCTGAGGTTGTGAAAAGACTCACTGAGCGACATTTTATTGCACTTATTCCAGCAACGGAAACAAGAAGGAACCCCCAGAAAAGATGTCGTGTATGTACTAAGAGAGGAATGAGGCGTAATACCCGCTACTATTGCCCACAATGCCCATCATTGCCAGCCTTATGCGTCACTGACTGCTTTAAAATGTTCCACACAGAACCACGTTTTTAAACTGTAAAAATGTATCCCAATTTGTCATTCAAACATTTGGTTCATTTAATGAATGACACATTCGAGTAGAGCTCACTTAATTTCCTGGGGGGGTTCTCCAGAATCTAAACCTTCCATTGCGTGCTTGTTTCTGGAAATCATCCATTGAGTTAAAATGGTCACTAAACCCATAGATGAATTCCCAGAGGGGTGTCATTTCCAAAATGGGGTCACTTCAGGGGGGATTCTTTAGATCTGGTACTTAGCGCCTCTGAAAAGTGCCAGAACAGCAGAATCCCCCCTGAAGTGACCCCATTTTGGAAATGACACCTCTCTGGGAATTCATCTATGCGTTTAGTGACCATTTACCTATCTACTTATTTTCCCACCACTAGATTAATTTATACAGAGGAGTAGATTGTAAAATTCGGTCACTTGTTGGGGGTTTCCTCTGTTTAGGCACCTCAGGGGCTCTCCAAATGCAACATGGCGTCCGCTATCCATTCCAGTCAAATTTCCATTCCAAAAGTCAAATGGCTCTCCTTACCTTCCAAGCCATGCCGTGCGCCCAAACAGTGGCTTTGCACCACATATGGGGTATCAGCGTGCTCAGGAGAAATTGCACAACACATTTTGGGGTCCATTTTTTCTGGCTGCCCTTGTGAAAATTAAAAATTTGAGGCTAAAGTAGCAGTTTTGTGTTAAAAATGTGTTTTTTTATTTTCACCCTTCAACATTATAAAATTCTGTGAAGCCCCTGGGGGTTCAAGGTGCTCAACACACATCTAGATAAGTTCCTTGAGGGGTCTAGTTTCCAAAATGGGGTCACTTGTTGGGGGTTTCCTCTGTTTAGGCACCTCAGGGGCTCTCCAAATGCAACATGGCGTCCGCTATCGATTCCAGTCAAATTTCCTTTCCAAAAGTCAAATGGCGCTCTTTACCTTCCAAGCCATGCCGTGCGCCCAAACAGTGGCTTTGCACCACATATGGGGTATCAGCGTGCTCAGGAGAAATTGCACAACACATTTTGGGGTCCATTTTTTCTGGCTGCCCTTGTGAAAATTAAAAATTTGAGGTTAAAGTAGCAGTTTTGTGAAAAAAAGTTAAATGTTCATTGTTTTCTTCCACATTCCAAAAATTCCTGTGAAGCACCTGAAGGGTTAATAAACTTCTTGAATGTGGTTTTGAGCACCTTGAGGGGTGCAGTTTTTAGAATGGTATCACTTTTGGGTATTTTCTGTCATAAAGGCCCCTCAAAGTCACTTCAAATAAGATGTGGTCCCTAAAAAAATGTTTTTGTAAATTTTGTTGTAAAAATGAGAAATCACTGGTCAATTTTAACCCTTATAGCTTC
This sequence comes from Phyllobates terribilis, assembly GCF_046119375.1. Classification (NCBI taxonomy): domain Eukaryota; kingdom Metazoa; phylum Chordata; class Amphibia; order Anura; family Dendrobatidae; genus Phyllobates; species Phyllobates terribilis. The sequence goes on from NW_027362764.1 coordinate 407,217,001, forward strand.
CTAACAAAAAAAAATTTTGGTTCCAAAATTGTGCCGATGTGAAGTAGACATGTGGGAAATGTTATTTATTAACTATTTTGTGTGACATATCTCTCTGATTTAAGGACATGAAAATTCAAAGTTTGAAAATTGCAAAATTTTCAAAATTTTCACCAAATTTCCGATTTTTTTCACAAATAAACGCAAGTGATATCGAAGGAATTTTACCACTATCATGAAGTACAATATGTCACGAAAAAATAATCTCAGAATCAGGGGAATCCGTTGAAGCGTTCCAGAGTAATTACCTGATAAAGTGACAGTGGTCAGAATTGAAAAAATTGGCCCTGTCACGAAGGCAAAAACAGGCTCTGGTGCGAAGTGGTTAAGGCTGTGTGATTATGTGTATTCTCATTTATTACATTCCTATTAAGGTAACTGATCACTTTTAGAGCATTGACATTTTAAAAAAAGGAAAATATAGCCAATTTTCTAGCCTGTGCCTGACAGGCGCAATGCCCCTAAACTCGTTATGAAACATATTGCCTCTGACAGAGGGTTAACTGTTTTTTTGGCTTGATAACATAATTTAATTCCAGCAAATAGATTATCTCCTTTAACACCTAGGGGACTATGGATCTTTCAATCTTTGGGGCCCATACAACATGATTGGTCCATCACTGGAAAGGAGAAAAGTTGGACCCACTTGGAGTTATATTCTGTTGTTTAAGTGTTCCCTTTATTTTTTTGAGCAGTGTATATATACAGGTGCATCTCACAAAATTAGAATATCATCAAAAAGTTAATTTCAGTTCTTCAATACAAAAAGTGAAACTCCTATATTATATAGAGTCGTTACAAACAGAGTGATCTATTTCAAGTGTTTATTTCCATTAATGTTGATAAATATGGCTTACAGCAAATTGTGGGCTTGCACAAGTCTGGCTCATCCTTGGGTACAATTTCAAGATACCTGAAGGTGCCTCGTTTATCTGTACAAACAATTATACGCAAGTACAAACAAGATGGCAATGTCCAGCTATCATACCGCTCAGGAAGGAGACGGGTTCTGTGTCTCAGAGATGAACGTACTTTGGTCTGACATGTGCATATCAACCCAAGGACAAAAACAAAAGACCTTGTGAAGATGATGGCAGAATCTGGTAAGATTCTGTCAATATCCACAGTGAAACCAGTACTGTATCAACGTGGGCTGAAAGGCCACTCTGCCAGGAAGAAGCCATTGCTCCAAAAGAAACATAAAAAAGCCAAATTTTGCCACATCTGATGGTGTGAGAAGCCAGATCTTCAGCCATTTTTACACACACATGTAATTAGTATAAGGGCTATTGTGAAGTCTGATGGGTAGCAGCCCCCGCAGGAGAACTACTAAGCCCAGGAGAAGCAACTCTGCACCCATGTGATTGAGTGATGCTAGAGATCAAGTAGGCCAGCGAGTGCCTTTGTTGTGGTCGTTGTTGGGACTACAGCGAAATCTGTGCAGCTGCATGGGACATAGTGTCCTGCGCGGCTCAAGAAGTGCCCAACCACCAGACAAGGTCAGTTAAGGATCAGAAGAGGGATGTCTAGATACGATCCTTAGGTGTCAGGAAGAGAGCTGAGGTACTTCCTGTTAAGCCTGAGGTGCCGTGGATGCCAAGGTCCAGGCTGAGAGGAGAAATTTTAGTACACGTATAGTGCTATATGCAGCAGGAGTGAGGAAAGCTGCTACACATTGCCAGAAAAGAGCCGGGTTCATCACACCATGAGGGGCTATTGGCTCAGTGTACTGAATAACTGTGGAGAGCTGTAATCATCATCAACTGCTCCAATAAATGAGAGTTTTGTTCTCCTGAGTAGTGTTGAGCCACCCCCGTAGTGTTCGAGTTCGGTTCGGTTCGTCGAACACCCGTGTGTTCGCCGAACTGTTCGTCGAACTGTTCGTCGAACACCTTCGAACACCGTTAAAACCAATGGCAGGCAAACAAAAACACATAGAAACACATAGAAAACACCTTCAAAGGTGTCCAAAAGCTGACAAACTGCTCAGAAGGCATAACTAACACATGGAAAAGTGACAAGTACATATAGTCATGCGAAAATAAAAGAGGTGGAGGAGTAAAAGGAGGGGGAGACACAGATATAGGCATGTCATGCCCTTCTAAAATCCAAAAAGTGAGAAGCCGACACGGCCAGTCCGCTCCTGCCCGTGCCACCTCCGTGTCGCCGGGTTTGTGCCAGAGCCGCGGTGAACCCTGACGGCCAGCCCCCCTCTCCCAATACTGGTGCCTGTCCGCTTGTGGGTCGAGCGAGCCCCCCTGTGGTGGAGGCAGCTCTAAGCTTTTTAATTTAAATTGTCTCTCTAATTTGAATGAATACACTTTAAATCCATTTACAAGGATCTATTGGAGGGCAAGTCTCATGCCAGCAGCCGCGGTAATTCCAGCTCCAGTAGCGTCCACTAAAGCTGCTGCAGTTAAAAAGCTTTTATAAGGATCGAGCTCGGCTGTCCACCGCAAGGCATCCTACTGCCAGTCCCAGCCCCTATGCCTTGGGGTGCCTCCTGATGCTCTTCACTAAGTATCCCATGGTCCCGAAGCATTTCCTTTGAAAAAATTAAGTGTCTAAACTACAGGTGGTGCAGCTTGCTTAACAGCCGGGATAATCCGCTTACTAGCAGACACTGCTACTAGGCACAAAGTATTTCCTGGGCTAGATGCAGTTAAAAATTTGTAATTAGATACTCTCGTTGGATGCTGAGAAAGCATTCCATAGAGTCTCCTGGCACGCCATATATGATTCTCTTAAAAAGCTTGGGGTAGGGGTCTAGGGGACCCTTTTATAGCCAAAATCACGGCCCTGTATCGCAATACGTCACCTAGGCTGAAGATAAATGGAACTGTAGCACCCTGAGGGCTCGGTTGCTAAAGACGTATTGCACCTCACCCAGAGGTGTGATATCTCACTCTCAGGTAAGGATGGAGTGTGGATCAGGACCCGACACCTGCATGCATTACACCACATTGCCGTGGGGCAGGGCGACCAATATGCCCCTGAGATGGGCACGACAGTCCCTGTCCCTGGCTGGAGTGGGGGGAGGGAACACTGAGGAAGGGGAACCCTGTAGTGCAGGAGCAGGGAGGAAGCAGTTCCTGGGTGCATTGAGAAGGGAGTATAAAAGGTGGGCACCATCTTAGTTCAGTGCAGAGAAGTCTGAGCAGAAGTGGCAGGGAGCAGGGGCTCTGCATGAGCTCTGCTCCGGAGGCGGGCCTAGTAACAGAGGCCCAGGCCTGGAAGAGGGAGAAGGAAGGAAGAGGAGCGGAGAAGGCTCCAGGAACGAGGAATGAAGGGATCCCAGGGGTGCGGACGGGCGAGTCGCCACCGCACGCCCGAATCCACCTGCGTGGAGGGGTCAGGCCAAAGGGGGAGACCGGTCCCCGAACTAGTGGAGGCAGGAAACGACCCTCAGCTAGAAACCGGAGGCTCTGACATTTTATGTGGCGCAGCCCCTCGCTACACCCGCTAGGAAGGCACCACATAGGGTCAGGGAAACTGGCGCCAAGTTTACCAAGAGGAGGCCCGAGGCAGCCGGACAGAAGTGTTGGTAAGAAAGGCCAGACAAAGGACACACAAAGGGGGTCCTGTGAAGTGCTCCAAAGTTATCTGGGAGTTGTCTGAGCCCCTCACCTGGTGAGCACAGTACGACGTGGGCAGCCGTTACCTGCAGACGTGGTCTGGATAATAAGAACTGTGAGTAAAGGCCCTGAACTGCATCACTGACTCCGTGTCGTTACTGCTGCTGCCCTGCACCATCACCCCCATCCTCCGCATACACTGCCCTGAGGCTATACTCCTCCCGTGGGGAGTTATGCTACGCTCTGCTGCACCCACAACACCAGCCTCAGTGGTCTGCCCTGTAGCGGCGGTTCACTCTGACCGCAATCCACGGGTGGCGTAGTCGGACATTTAAACATCAAAACCACATAAATAGTTCCGCCACTGGTTTGACCGCCCTGAGCCACGGAACTGGGTCGCCGCCACGAAGACTACAACCACCAGCATCCACCAAAAAGGGTCCGGCTCCGGGTGTCCCAAGGCCCAGGGGGTGCGTCAGAACATTTTCATCACCTTTCACAATCACCAATGGGACAAGGCAGTGATGTCCTCTGTCTCCTCTCTTATACATCCTAGTGACGGAGCACCTGCTCTCATCAATTCGCCATAACCCCAATATTAGGTGGATTGAGGTGGGAGGCACCGAGTACAAGTGCTCTCTATTTGCTGATGATGTCCTAGTATATATCACTCAATCACATATATCCATCCATGCTGTTATGGCTGAAATAGATCACTTTGTTACATGGTAAAATTTTAAAATCAATGCAGCGAAGTCTGAGGCCCTCGATGTCTCCCTCCCCAAATCCATATAGGATTCCATCCAGTCCAACTTTCCCTTTGCCTGGCCCTCACAGGGTATCAAATACTTAGGAATTCCTATTCATAGAGACCTCTCCCATCTATGTTATCTTAATTTTGGGCCCTTTATTGAACAACTCCATACAGACCACGGTTGGCAAGTTAGAACTGTAAGATTCACTACGTGAACCACTGGTGTTTTGTGGAAAAGCACATGTACACTGCGTTCCAAATTATTATACAAAAAGTGTTTAGGAGTGATAAGGGAAGAATTTGTTTGTTTGTCAGTTAAACTCATTGATGGTGATGTGTGTCAGGGCTCTTTATATCACTGTAAGCAATTGCAGACACCTGTGCTAATTAGTTTGGCAGGTGTGTCCAATGAAAGGCAAGACTACTTAAGAAGGCTCTCTCACATTATTAAGCAGCCTACATTTTCTGCCAAAATGGGAAAGAAAAAGGATGTGTCGGCTGCTGAGAAGCAACAAATTGTGGAGTGTTTAGGTCAAGGCATGACTACAATCAACATTGTGCGATGATCAGGATGAAGTGTCTTGGCAATCAAGAAGTATGTAGCTGATTCACAGTACACACGTGTGCGTGCTGATAAGGGCAAATTGAGGACTCTTTCCTACAGGCAATTACGTCAGGTTGAAAGAGCAGCGGCAAAAAAGCCTTGTCATAGCAGCAGACAAGTTTTTGAAGCTGCTTGTGCCTCCAACGTCCCCCGAACAACAAGATGCAGGGTCCTTCAGAGGTTTGCAGCTGTGCATGCGCCATCCTGTCGACCTCCTCTATCCACTTCACACAAGCAGAAACGGCTCCAGTGGGCCAAACATTACATGAAGACTGATTTCAAAACTGTTTTGTTCACGGATGAGTGCCGTGCAGCGCTCGATGGTCCAGATGGATGGAGTGGAGGATGGCTGGATGATGGACACCCCACGCAAACATGGCTACAGCGCCAACAAGGAGGAGGTGGAGTAATGTTTTGGGCTGGAATCATGGGGAGAGAGATTGTCGGCCCCTTTAGGATCCCTGAAGGCGCTAAAGATGAACTCCATAATGTATGTGGATTTTTTCAAACAGAACTTCCTGCAATGGTTCAAGAAGAAGAACCGTGTATTTCACAGCAAGATCATTTTTCTGCATGATAATGCACCATCTCATGCTGCACATAAAACATCTGCATCTCTGGCTGATATGGGCATAAAAGGGGACAAACTTATGGTGTGACCCCCATGCTCCCCTGACCTCTACCCCATTCAGAACCTTTGGAGCATCATTAAAAGGAGTGTCTATGATGGCGGGAGGCAGTTCACATCTAAGCAACAGCTCTGGGAGGGTATTCTGTCCTCATGCAAAACAATTGAAGCAGAAACCATCCAAAACCTGACAAATTCAATGGACGAGAGAGTTCAGAAGCTCCTTTCGAACAAGGGGTCCTATGTGAAAATGTAACATCACCTAGAATAAAGTTTTGAGTTGAAAACTGTTTGATTTCAGTTTCTAACAACCTGCTAATGCTTATAATTTCAAAAATGACCATTTTTTTTGTCTTTATTAAAATGAAAAGGTTGATCGAAAAGTTTGGGGGATCTAAGAGTGTGGCAACCCAGTAGTCATGATTACTTCGAATTCTGACAATATGAGGGTCATGCTGCAGGTAGTGCAGCAAGAAGGCACTTATGTGCCTTGCGCATCTCGGAGCCCCAAAATTATTTTCCGGGCTAGATGCAGCTAAAAATTATTTTTAATTTTAAATCTGGTGAAGCTTTAGTATAGATGGCCTAATAGGATCAGTGCTGCACACTGCTACAAAGCCCAAATTATTTTCCAGTCAAGATACAGATAAACATGATTAGTAATTTGAAAGCTTAAAACGGTTGGTAGGGTGATTTTAACCAATCATCAAGCTTTTACTCTCCCCAGGATGACACAGGGGTAGAAAAGTCGTTTCGGATCCATGATTTGTTCATCTTTATGAACGTGAGTCTGTCTACATTATCAGTGGAGAGCCGCGTGCGCTTATCTGTCAGCACACCACCAGCAGCGCTGAACACACGTTCAGACAGAACGCTGGCTGCGGGGCATGACAAGATCTCCAAGGCGTAAGTGGCTAGCTCCGGCCATTTACCCAGATTGGAAGCCCAAAAAGAGCAAGGGTTCAGTGACACAGTCGTGGCTTCAATGTTTACTTGGAGATACTCCTGTACCATCGTCTCTAGGCGTTGACTATGTGTCAGACTTCTTGTCTCCTGTGGCCTTGCAAAGGATGGGCTAAAAAAGTGGTGAAATGATTCCGCAAAATTGATGTTACCAGCAGATACTGTGGTTCTGTCACGGTTTGAGTGCTGAACACTTGACGGTCCCACGGTTGGCAAGTTGGAACTGTGAGATTCACTACGTGCACCACTGGTATTTTGTGGAAAAGCACATGTAAGATTCTGCAACAGTCTCTGCTGATACTCCTGCATGCGTGCATCCCTTTCTATGGCAGGAATAATTTCTGCAAATTTACTTTTGTACCGGGGATCTAACAGTGTGGCAACCCAGTAGTCAGGATTATTTCTAATTCTCACAATTCGAGGGTCATGTTGCAGGTAGTGCAGCAAGAAGGCACTCATGTGTGTTGCGCATCCAGGAGCACCAAGTCCCTGTTGTGTTGGTGGCGAGGTAACAATCATGCTTCCTTCCTCTGTCCTCTCCCCCCAACCTCGCACAACAGAAATGTGATCAAGGTCTCCCTCATCTGATGAGTCTTCCATCAGTTCATCCTCCACTTCTTCCTGGGCTCCTGCACCTTCCTCACTAGTTTGGCTGCTACCATGCGCCCTGGTAAAACCATCTCCCCCACCCTCACATGCCTGCCGCCTTGGTGCTGCCGACCGTCTGGACCTTGCAGATGTTAGCCCTTCCGCATACAACTCCTCCTCCTCTACTTCCTCCACCTCCTCTTGTGCCACCACCTGACTCCGAATTCTGTTTAACATGTGCTCCAGCATGTAAATCACCGGAATAGTCATGCTGATAATGGCATCGTCAGCACTAAACATCTTCGTCGCCATTTCAAAACTGTGCAGAAGGGTGCATAGGTCCCTGATCTGAGACCACTCCTCCAGCGTGATTTGCCCCACCTCTGAATCTCGTTGGCCCAGGCTATACGTCAGAACGTATTGCACCAGGGCTTGTCGGTGCTGCCACAGTCGCTGCAACATGTGCAGAGTTGAATTCCACCGGGTAGGCACATCGCATTTTAGCCGGTGAAGTGGCAGGCCCAACGACTTCTGTAGAGATGTAAGTCGCTGAGCTGCGGGATGCGAACGGCGGAAGTGAGCACACAGCGACCGTGCCCTCTGCAGAAGGCCATCTAGTCTGGGATAGTGGGCTAAAAATTGCTGGACAACCAGGTTCAACACGTGAGCCATACAAGGCACGTGTGTGACATTGCCCCGGCGAAGGGCCGCACCCAGGTTTGCAGCATTGTCGCACACGGCCTTCCCTGGTTTCAGGTCCAGTGGAGACAACCATTCATGAAATTGGTTCTCCAGAGCTGACCACAACTCCTCAGCTGTGTGACTCACATTTCCCAGACATTTCAATGTAAAAACCGCCTGATGACGTTGAGCCCTACTGCCAGCATAGTAAGGAGGTGTGCAGGATCCCTTCTGCGCAGTTAGAAAGCTTGTGGCATGACCAGACAGGCTTTGGGTGCAGGTGGAAGACCGAGAGGAGGTTGAGGAGGCAGAAGCAGTGGTGGAAAAATGACATAAAGAGGATTGACGCACAACTCGTGGGGACGGCAAGACTTGGACAGCAGCCCCTTGTCCTGCTGTCACCATAGTTACCCAGTGCCCAGTCAGCGACATGTAACGCCCCTGTCCATGCCTACTCGTCCAAGTGTCTGTGGTGAAATGCACCCTGTCACACACAGAGTTTCTCAAAGAAGCGGTGATGTTGTGTGCGACATGCTGGTGGAGCGCAGGCACACCTTTCTTTGAGAAGTAGTGCCGACTGGGCATCTGGTACTGGGGCACTGCGACGGACATAAGGTCTCGAAAATCCTCTGTGTCCACCAGGCGGAAAGGCAGCATTTCTGTAGCCAAGAGCTTGCAGATGGTGAAATTCAACCTCTTAGCTTTCTCATGGCTAGGAGGAAATGGTCTTTTACTTGTCCACATCTGAGGGACCGAGGGCTGGCTATTGTGCTTAGACGGGGTTGATAAGGGTGTCCCCGGCAAACTGCCGGTCTGTGAGGAAGATGCAGGCGGACATGTTAGGTTGCCTTGATCCAAAGGTGGTGCTATCGATGTCGGACAGCGCTCAAGACCAGCTGGTGTTACCACCTCCAAAGAAAATGATGACCTGCCAATCACGCTGGCTGTTGCGGGTAAAGAGGTGGCAGGTCTGCGCCCCAAAACAGGTGTGACTGCTGTCCCCCCAGTCACAGAGGATGAAGAGGCCGCGGATGCACAAGATATGGCAGACGGTGGTTGGCCCGGCCGGCTAGACCGCATTGTAGCACACTGAGCTTCCCACTGCAACTTATGCTTCATGTCCATGTGCCGGTTCATGCATGAAGTACTCAAACTATGTATTTTTTGGCCTCTACTTAGCTTTTGCTGACAAATGTTACAGATAACACGAGTTGGGTCATCTTTATCGATCTGAAAAAATGCCCAGGCTATGCAAGGCTTAGCACCCATGCGACCTGAAGAGCCACCACGACTTGTGGTGAGAGGCAGAGTTGTGTTTGAGGATGCAGTTGTTGACGTGCTTCCAGTACTACGTCTCTGTCCAGGAAGGCGCAACCTGACCTCGTCGTCACTAGCATCTTCCTCCACCTCCTCTGCTGACCTCATCTCTTGGCTGACTGTGGGTTGACAGTAAGTGGGATCTCCGACCTCATCATCATCACCCTGTGCGTTATCACACCCGTCGTCCTCAGAGCCAACCTGTTCCTGCCCTGACAAAAAACTAAAGTTGTCGCTCCAATCAGGTATTTGAGTCTTATCATCGTCTTCCTCATTGTCTCCACCAACAGGAGTTACAGTTTGGGAATGAGGGTCTACATTATGGTCAGAACCTTCTGCGTCTGGTCCTGGATCCGACTCATAAAGATTCTGGGCATCAGTGCAGATCATTTCCTCGTCTGGATTCACAGAAGCGCTGGAGTCGACCTCTGATTCCCAGGCTATAGTATGAGTAAACAGCTCTGCAGACTCAACTATCTGTTCTACCTCATACTCAGACGGGCAGCTGGAGATTTGGGAGCTGTGAGGAAGCAAGTGCGATTTGGGTGACACCTTTGAGGACTGGAGTATTTGTGATGTTGAAGTTGATGTGGAGGAGAGCCCACTTAAAGGAGCACTTGATATCCGTTGAAGCACCTGCTGTTTTTGTGCCTCATCTGGAATTTGTAGCGATTGGCGTGGCCGTAAGAAAGGGATCTTATCACATTGTCCGCTAAAAGAAGTAGACATTTTAGTTTGGCTGGAAGATGGTCTTTCTTCTGCACCTACCCCACGGACACAACCTTTTTTCCCCTTCCCAACACGCCTATTCCCCTTTCCACCAGCAGCAGGCCTTTTTCCACTCATTTTGGTGGTTAACTAATTCACAACTCTGGAGTTGTTTGCACAAAAAAACAATGGATGGTAACCGAGCAGAGCTGAGTGGCCAAACTGTGGTATTAGGCCAAAACTATTGGCTGGGTTAGATGCAGAAAAAAATTATTTTTAATTTGCAACCTGATGGAGGTCAGTATAGATGGACTAATAGACCAAGTCCCACACACCGCTAGAAGCCCAAATATTTTTTCAGAGCTAGATGCAGAAAAAAATTATTTTTAATTTGCAACCTGATGGAGGTCAGTATAGATGGACTAATAGACCAAGTCCCACACACCGCTAGAAGCCCAAATATTTTTTCAGAGCTAGATGCAGAAAAAAATTATATTCAATTTGCAACCTGCTGGAGGTCAGTATAGAAGGACTAATAGAACAAGTCCCACACACTGCTAGAAGCCCAAATATTTTTTCAGAGCTAAATGAAGAAAAAAATTATTTTTAATTTGCAACCTGATGGAGGTCAGTATAGATGGACTAATAGACCAAGTCCCACACACCGCTAGAAGCCCAAATATTTTTTCAGAGCTAGATGCAGAAAATTTTTTTATTCAATTTGCAACCTGATGGAGGTCAGTATAGATGGACTAATAGACCAAGTCCCACACACTGCTAGAAGCCCAAATATTTTTTCAGAGCTAGATGCAGAAAAAAATTATTTTTAATTTGCAACCTGATGGAGGTCAGTATAGATGGACTAATAGACCAAGTCCCACACACTGCTAGAAGCCCAAATATTTTTTCAGAGCTAGATGCAGAAAAAAATTATTTTTAATTTGCAACCTGATGGAGGTCAGTATAGATGGACTAATAGAACAAGTCCCACACGCTGCTAGAAGCCCAAATATTTTTTCAGAGATAAATGAAGAAAAAAATTATTTTTAATTTGCAACCTGATGGAGGTCAGTATAGATGGACTAATAGACCAAGTCCCACACACTGCTAGAAGCCCAAATATTTTTTCAGAGCTAGATGCAGAAAAAAATTATTTTTAATTTGCAACCTGATGGAGGTCAGTATAGATGGACTAATAGAACAAGTCCCACACGCTGCTATAAGCCCAAATATTTTTTCAGAGATAAATGAAGAAAAAAATTATTTTTAATTTGCAACCTGATGGAGGTCAGTATAGATGGACTAATAGACCAAGTCCCACACACTGCTAGAAGCCCAAATATTTTTTCAGAGCTAGATGCAGAAAAAAATTATTTTTAATTTGCAACCTGATGGAGGTCAGTATAGATGGACTAATAGACCAAGTCCCACACACCGCTAGAAGCCCAACTATTTTTTCAGAGCTAGATGCAGAAAAAAATTATATTCAATTTGCAACCTGCTGGAGGTCAGTATAGAAGGACTAATAGAACAAGTCCCACACACTGCTAGAAGCCCAAATATTTTTTCAGAGCTAAATGAAGAAAAAAATTATTTTTAATTTGCAACCTGATGGAGGTCAGTATAGATGGACTAATAGACCAAGTCCCACACACTGCTAGAAGCCCAAATATTTTTTCAGAGCTAGATGCAGAAAAAAATTATTTTTAATTTGCAACCTGATGGAGGTCAGTATAGATGGACTAATAGACCAAGTCCCACACACCGCTAGAAGCCCAAATATTTTTTCAGAGCTAGATGCAGAAAAAAATTATTTTTAATTTGCAACCTGATGGAGGTCAGTATAGATGGACTAATAGACCAAGTCCCACACACTGCTAGAAGCCCAAATATTTTTTCAGAGCTAGATGCAGAAAAAAATTATTTTTAATTTGCAACCTGATGGAGGTCAGTATAGATGGACTAATAGACCAAGTCCCACACACCGCTAGAAGCCCAAATATTTTTTCAGAGCTAGATGCAGAAAAAAATTATTTTTAATTTGTTACCTGATGGAGGTCAGTATAGATGGACTAATAGACCAAGTCCCACACACTGCTAGAAGCCCAAATATTTTTTCAGAGCTAGATGCAGAAAAAAATTATTTTTAATTTGCAACCTGATGGAGGTCAGTATAGATGGACTAATAGACCAAGTCCCACACACTGCTAGAAGCCCAAATATTTTTTCAGAGCTAGATGCAGAAAAAAATTATTTTTAATTTGCAACCTGATGGAGGTCAGTATAGATGGACTAATAGACCAAGTCCCACACACCGCTAGAAGCCCAAATATTTTTTCAGAGCTAGATGCAGAAAAAAAATATTTTTAATTTGCAACCTGATGTAGGTCAGTATAGATGGACTAATAGACCAAGTCCCACACACTGCTAGAAGCCCAAATATTTTTTCAGAGCTAGATGCAGAAAAAAATTATTTTTAATTTGCAACCTGATGGAGGTCAGTATAGATGGACTAATAGACCAAGTCCCACACACCGCTAGAAGCCCAAATATTTTTTCAGAGCTAGATGCAGAAAAAAATTATTTTTAATTTGCAACCTGATGGAGGTCAGTATAGATGGACTAATAGACCAAGTCCCACACACCGCTAGAAGCCCAAATATTTTTTCAGAGCTAGATGCAGAAAAAAATTATATTCAGTTTGCAACCTGATGGAGGTCAGTATAGATGGACTAATAGAATGATGCTATGCCCAAAAGATTTTACTTCACTAGGTGCAGTAAAAAAATTGGTATTCTATACACAGGTGTTATATCTTGCAACACAGATAGGCTACTCCACTGACTAACACACTCTGCAATAGGCCAAAAAGGATTAGCTTTGCTAGATTCAGCCAAATGCTGTGAAAAAAACTTGCACAGCACTGGCACAGACCTGCCTGGCAAAAACTGATAGGAACTCATGTAACCTAGTCCTGAAAAGGACTCCAATTACAATTAGTCTTTACTCCCACAACCTATCTATTTAAGAGCACAGACCTCCCTGATAAAAGTCGTAGGAAATGCTGTAACCTAGTCCTTAAAAGGACTGCAATCACAACTATTCCCTACTCCCAAGCTATCTGTAGATTTCAGAGAAAATTGGCTTGAAATTAACAAGGTATAGCACACACAGCAACAGCGGTGCCGTCTAACACGCAGCTGCAGCAGTGAGAAAATGGTGGCGACGGGGAAAATGGCTTGGTCTTATAGGGCAAGGACATGTGACATACACTGCCAATCACACATGCCCTTGCTTGTGTGAAAAAAAGCACTTCGCTCCGTGTGTGCGCTGCTGATAGGCTGACAGATTGCACCTCCCCACTGCAAATGCGGGAAAGAGAAAAAAAAATGGAGATCTTCATTGTTCCTGCAGAGATCCATCCCCTGCCCCTCCCCCCGCCCCGCTGTACACTCAAACTGCGTATTAACATTAATTTTCATCATTACTGAGAAAAAATCCAGTTATGATTTTGGTGCACGAACAGTTATCGAACATAACCTCGAACAGCCGAATTTTTCTCAAATTGTTCGTGTTCGCCGACCGGCTCGAACACCGCCCAAAACAGCTCGAATTTGAGATTGGCGAACAGTTCGAGTAGAACAACGCTCATCTCTACTCCTGAGGACGGTCTGCTGGCCGGCGAGACCATCGTGACAGTTGGCTGCCATTACGCCCCGGCTCAGTGAAGGCTGACCCAGACAGAAAACTGGCGTCACGAACAGGATCGCAGTCTGTTGTGCCATCTACCTGGAGACCTGTCTCAGAATTGTGACAGAGGTTAGTGAGAGACCACAACAACAGGGCAGTGAGTAGTAACCCCTGGTTAGCTGTCAAAGGAGGTGATAGCTATGTCGCATGCTAATAACGTATCTGCAGTGGAGGAAAGAGTGGATTACCGAGCTGGAACTGTTAGTCCATGGCAGTGATAACATCACTTCCATCTTGCCGCTCACCATGCCATATATCCCTGGTGCCCCCTGGCTACCACAGTATAGCGGTGGGCCCCACGCCCTGCAAGAATTTAAGGACGAGCTGCAGAATTTTTTTCAGCTATACCCTATGTCAGAGACATAAAAAGTTCTAGGAAATGATAATATATGGCACTCTTGCAGTAACTGATTCAGGTGCACAAGGAGGGTATCCAACCCATATATCATATAGAGCAGAAAAACTTGGCAATCTTTGAAAATAAGTTCCTTTCATTTGCATTCATATAGCGTTAAACGTTTTTGGTCCTGATACAGACCTTCATCAGAACTGAATGCTTTAGGTAGGGAACTCCCGGAAAAAAACGCGCTTGTGTGCTTCGACTGACGTCGCTTAAGGAGAGCGCTCACATTAAGCGACGTCAGTCGCACACACGAGCGCGTTTTTTTCCGGGAGTTCCCTACCTAAAGCATTCAGTTCTGATGAAGGTCTGTATCAGAACCGAAAATGAATTTTTTCAGCAGCAAATAAAGACCTCAGGAGTCTATAAGGGTCTACCTTTCCTGTATATGTCAGTAAGACACCAAACTGTTATTTGAAATGTAGTTATTTTACTGTTCGCAACTTAATAAGGACCTTCCTGCTCCCTCTATATAGGGTACTAAGGAGTGAGCATGAACTGTACCCATGCATCCCTGTACCTATAGATTTGCCTCTTCAGAGGCCTGCCCCTGCTATACTCAGGAGTAGTGTTGAGCATTCCGATACTGAAATATCGGGTATCGGCCGATATTCGCGGTATCGGAATTCCGATACTTAATTCCGATACTTTTGCAATATCGTATACTGGAATCGGAAGTTCCCATAATGCAATGAGCCAGTTTCATTTTATTCAGCCAATGAGGATCCTAAGAAGTGTGGGCACATCCTGTTAGGCATGTAGGTATCTTAACTAATGGCATGGCTGTGATTGGCTGCTGAAATGATGTCATGATGCACTATAAAAGCCGCCGCCGCCATTTTCAGCTCACTCTGCTGTGAATTCAGTTAGGGATAGGACGCTGTTGTTCTGAGGGACAGTTTTAGCTACCTATTTGGTCTATTCTGCTTTACCCAAGCTACTTTATAAATCGCTGTGCCTTGCAGCGCTAGTGCACAGTTCTCTGTGCTGTTCACCGCTGTCTGCAAGGTCTGTGTGTGTGAGTGCAGCTCACCCTGTAGTGTGTGCTTCAGCCACGTCTGGTTGTAGTGCACTCAGTGTGTGTCACTGCCTCATACATTGTCCTTTTTTGCCAATTCATAATTTTTCCTGATATCTCCTATTAGTGTGGTGGTTCCATCCGTATTCAGCTAAATTGGTTCCAAACACACTATATAGGAGTAGATAGAGAATTTTTTTTGGTCTTGCAGCGCTAGTGCACAGTGCTCTGCATCTGCACTGTTCACAGCTGTCTGCAAGGTCTGTGTGTGTGAGTGCAGCTCACCCTGTAGTGTGTGCTTCAGCCACGTCTGGTTGTAGTGCACTCAGTGTGTGTCACTGCCTCATACATTGTCCTTTTTTGCCAATTCATAATTTTTCCTGATATCTCCTATTAGTGTGGTGGTTCCATCCGTATTCAGCTAAATTGGTTCCAAACACACTATATAGGAGTAGATAGAGAATTTTTTTTGGTCTTGCAGCGCTAGTGCACAGTGCTCTGCATCTGCACTGTTCACCGCTGTCTGCAAGGTCTGTGTGTGTGAGTGCAGCTTACCCTGTAGTGTGTGCTTCAGCCACGTCTGGTTGTAGTGCATTCAGTGTGCGTCACTGCCTCATACATTGTCCTTTTTTGCCAATTCATAATTTTTCCTGATTTCTCCTATTAGTGTGGTGGTTCCATCCGTATTCAGCTAAATTGGTTCCAAACACACTATATAGGAGTAGTTAGATTAGCCTTTCTGCAGCATTGTGCCCTGCAGCCCCAGCCAGATTAGTATTAGCCTATTTTTTGTAGCCTCATCTATTGCATTGTAGGTTACCTTCCTACATTGTAATAGCTACAAAAAGTTTGTAATACTATCGGTATTACATCTTTGGGCACATCCAGTGTCTTTTTGTGACAAAAGAAAACCTAAATAAAGTTCACCAAACACTCCACTTTACAGTTGTGTAGGCCACATTAGCTCATATTAAAGTCTAGTCCACACTTTGTAAAATTAGTGTTTCTTATACCTGTTAGCAGCTGTTCAGGAATAAGCAAACTAAGCCCTTAGTACTTTTCTGCCTATCTTTATCAGTCTACCAAGATGAAGAAGGCAGGGAGTAAGGCATGTGGTCGTGGGCGTTGGCGTGGAGTTTCTGAAGGGAGAGGACGTGAGGATTCTGTGCCTGCAGGGAGAGGATGTGGGGATTCTGTGCCTGCTGTGGGCACCAGTGACTCAGCATCCCCCAGTTTTACCAGGGAACAGTCCTTTATGCGCAGCTTTGTAGGAGCTAGCCATACCCCACTGCTGCTGGAGGACCAAATTTAAGCCGTTGTCGGATGGATGGCAGCTAACGCATCGACTTCAATTAGTTCCAGATCCTCTCAGGTCCTGAGCACTGAAGAGCACCCATCTGTCTCTTCACCACCTGCCAAATTGCCCAGGCAGTCAGAGAGCCCTGGACTGGAGCCATCTCTACTTCTGTTCTCTGAATCTATTGGCTTGGAAAGAGGGGGCCAGCCAAGCAGAATTCGAGAATTTGAAGAAGAGGTAGTATGCAGTGATGCGCAACCGTTTTGTCTCTCTGAATCTGAAGAGGCGGGTGGGCCAGTGCCTATGGTCAGCAGCACACCTCAGTACGCATCTGATGATGAGACTCAGGTGTCACTTTCTGGTGTGTACTGTGCTGTCGAGACTACCCAGGAGAAGCAGTTGTTTGAATAGGGTGGTGTAGATGATGAGGTCCTTGACCCATCATGGCGTGAGGGACAGGAAGGTGGTGGGAGCAGCTCTGAGGAAGAGATTCCCCGAACGGCCCAAAAAGGAGGGAGAGGGAGGGGGCAGACTTGGTTGCCTGTAGCCTCCACTTCGGCACCCATTAGGAGCATGGCTCTTCCAAAATCCAAAGCGGGCGCTCCCAAGACTTGCAGTGCCGTGTCCTTTTTTGACACAGTTGCAGATGACATTTGCTTTGTCAAATGCAAGCTGTGTAATCAGAAGGTGAAAAGAGGGAAAAGTGTCAGCAACTTCAATACCACAAATATGTGGAAACATGTGCGGACCAAGCACGTGGTGGAGTTACAAAAACACACTGAAGACCTAGGCCAACCTACAGCGCCACCTACCACCTATTCAGCTCGTGTTGTAGCCTCTTCCTCCAGCTCACACACAGCTGGTTCGGCTTCCTCACAGGATCGCCATGGAAGAATCTCTGGCACTGTTTTACAGAGAAACAGTGTAATTCCACCCACAGCACCACTTTCCCTGTCATCCTCACACTCCCAGGCCAGTCTACAGCCATCGTTAGCAAAGGCATGGGAGAAAAGGCGCCCATACTCGGCAAACCACCCCCGAGCACAGGCTCTGAATGCTGGCATTGCTAAACTACTGGCCCTTGAAATGCTATCATTCAGGCTGGTGGAGACTGACACCTTCCGTAACTTTATGGCATTGGCACTCCCACAATACAACATGCCCAGCCGCTTTTATTTCAGCAGGCAAGCCGTCCCTGCCCTGCAACAGCATGTGGAGGGAAAAAAAAACATGCGCTACAAAACGCCGTCAGAAGCAAGGTCCACCTGACCACCAATGCGTGGACCAGTAAGCATGGACAGGGACGATACCTTTCCCTCACTGCCCATTGGGTAAATGTTGTGGAGCCGGGTACAGATCTTGAGAGTGGCGCTGTACGTGTTCTGCCAACTCCAAGGATTGCAGGAATCCAGTCTGTACACATTGACTCCTCCTCATACTCCAGTTCCTCTGAATCAGCGCTGCAGGAGCCGTCACGGTCTACTTCCACATCGACCCGTGAACGGTTACCTGTTATGATGACCGATATGAGCACAGCCGTGGCCAAACGTCAACAGGCCGTATTAAAATTAATTTCTTTGGGGAATCGAAGCCACACAGCGCAGGAGCTCTGGAATGCCATCAAGCAGCAGAGCGACGTATGGTTTGTGCCAGCGAATCTCCAGCCAGGCATGGTAGTGTGTGACAATGGCCAAAATCTGGTGGCAGCTCTGGGCCTAGGCAACCTCACTCACATCCCATGTCTGGCACATGTGCTCAACTTGGTCGTGCAGAGTTTTTTGAGGGACTATACGGATCTTGATGCACTGCTTCACAAGGTCCGCATAGAGTGCGCTCACTTGCGGCGTTCCAGCAACGCAAGATCACGCATTGCAGCTCTGCAGCGCCGATTACATCTTCCGGAACATCGCATCATATGTGACCTACCCACCAGGTGGAATTCAACGTTACATATGTTGGAGAGGTTGTGTGAGCAGCAGGCAGCAGTAATGGAGTACCAGCTGCAGCAGGCGCAAACAAGTCGCAGTGCGCGCCGTTCACACTTCACCATCACTGAGTGAGCCTCTATGAAGGACATTTGCCACGTTTTGCGTGCCTTCGATTATTCCACGCGGATGGCGAGTGCAGATGATGCACTAGTCAGCATAACTATCCCCCTTATCTGCTGCTTTAAAAAACACTGCAAGCACTAAGGGACGAGGTTTTGGAAGAGGTGGAGGATGAGTAGTCACAAATGCCATCTGCTTCTCTACAGTTTGCGCAACGTGGTTCCTCACAAAGGCCTAGGCAGGGGACACTTTGTGAGGAGGATGAGGAGGAGTCAATGGATGAGGAAGACATCTGTCCAGAGGAGGGAGGTACACAATGCTCTAGTAGTCAGTATCTAGAGCGATGGTGGGGTGATGCAGAGCAGGCAGAGATCACACCTCAAGCAAGGGACAGCGTTTCTTGGCCAGTTGGCAGTCTGCAGCACATGGTTGATTTCATGCTGCAGTGCCTGAGAAACGACCGCCGCATCGCCGACATTCTCAACACGGCTGATTATTGGGTGTCCACCCTCCTAGATCTTCGCTACCGGGACAACTTACAAAGCCTCATAACACCATTGAACAGGGAGTGTAAAATTCGGGAGTACCAAGACGCAGTGGTGCATTCCATCATATTCTCCATTCCAACCGAGAGCAGTGCTGCTAGTGCTTTACAAAGCAGCTCAGTGCGTCGAGGCAGTGGAGGAAGCTCTTCACAAAGAGGGAGCAGAAGCAGCACCTCAGCACAAGGCAAGACCAGTATGGCCGAAATGTGGCAAAGTTTTGTGTCCCCGACGCCACAAATGTCTACACCATCACAGACGGCTCCAGTCAGCAGGAGGCAACGCTTCCGTCAGATGGTGACAGACTACATGTCTTGCCCTCTCAGTGTACTCCCAGACGGCTCTTCTCCCTTCAAGTTTTGGGTCTGTAAGCTGGATACATGGCCAGAGCTTAGTCAGTATGCATTGGAGGTGCTAGCTTGCCCTGCTGCTAGTGTATTATCGGAACGCGTCTTTAGTGCCGCAGGTGGTGTACTAGCAGACCGTCGCATGCGACTATCCTCCGATAACGTTGACCAGCTTATTTTTCTCAAAATGAACAAGGCCTGGATCTCTCATGAATTTGCCAGTCCTCTTCCAGAATAAATAATTGGTTGGCAACAGTATCCAGGTCTCCTGTTGTGTTCATGTTTCTACCACCTGAACTGTAATCCCTGAGCTCCAACACCGCCAGTTGGCGCTCGGAAGTGCTGTCTGCACAGTCAACACTTGCTGCCGTGTTATTGGGGTTCAGTAACGTCAGCTGTTCCCCTGCTGTGCGGACGGCAATTTCTACTGCTCTGTCCTCATTCACACTACTACAGATTTTAAAGTTGCTCCAATTACACCTCTGGCTCCTCTGTTTTCAGTATTATCCCTGAGCTCCAACACCGCCAGTTGGCGCTCGGAAGTGCTGTCTGCACAGTCAACACTTGCTGCCGTGTTATTGGGGTTCAGTAATGTCAGCTGTTCCCCTGCTGTGCGGACGGCAATTTCTCCTGCTCTGTCCTCATTCACACTACTACAGATTTTAAAGTGGCTCCAATTACACCTCTGGCTCCTCTGTTTTCAGTATTATCCCTGAGCTCCAACACCGCCAGTTGGCGCTCGGAAGTGCCGTTTGCACAGTCAACACTTGCTGCCCTGTTATTGGGGTTCAGTAACATCAGCTGTTCCCCTGCTGTGCGGACGGCAATTTCTCCTGCTCTGTCCTCATTCACACTACTACAGATTTTAAAGTTGCTCCAATTACACCTCTGGCTCCTCTGTTTTCAGTATTATCCCTGAGCTCCAACACCGCCAGTTGGCGCTCAGAAGTGCTGTCTGCACAGTCAACACTTGCTGCCGTGTTATTGGGGTTCAGTAACGTCAGCTGTTCCCCTGCTGTGCGGACGGCAATTTCTCCTGCTCTGTCCACATTCACACTACTACAGATTTTAAAGTTGCTCCAATTACACCTCTGGCTCCTCTGTTTTCAGTATTATCCCTGAGCTCCAACACCGCCAGTTGGCGCTCGGAAGTGCCGTTTGCACAGTCAACACTTGCTGCCATGTTATTGTGGTTCAGTAACGTCAGCTGTTCCCCTGCTGTGCGGACGGCAATTTCTCCTGCTCTGTCCTCATTCACACTACTACAGATTTTAAAGTTGCTCCAATTACACCTCTGGCTCCTCTGTTTTCAGTATTATCCCTGAGCTCCAACACCGCCAGTTGGTGCTCAGAAGTGCTGTCTGCACAGTCAACACTTGCTGCCATGTTATTGGGGTTCAGTAACGTCAGCTGTTCCCCTGCTGTGCGGACGGCAATTTCTCCTGCTCTGTCCTCATTCACACTACTACAGATTTTAAAGTGGCTCCAATTACACCTCTGGCTCCACTGTTTTCAGTATTATCGCTAAGCTCCAACACCGCCAGTTGGCGCTCGGAAGTGCTGTCTGCACAGTCAACACTTGCTGCCGTGTTATTGGGGTTGAGTAACGTCAGCTGTTCCCCTGCTGTGCAGACGGTAATTTCTCCTGCTCTGTCCACATTCTTACTACTACAGATTTTAAAGTTGCTCCAATTACACCTCTGGCTCCTCTGTTTTCAGTATTATTCCTGAGCTCCAACACCGCCAGTTGGCACTCAGAAGTGCTGTCTGCACAGTCAACACTTGCTGCCGTGTTACTGGGGTTCAGTAACGTCAGCTCTTCCCCTGCTGTGCGTACGGCAATTTCTCCTGCTCTGTCCACATTCTCATTACTGCAGATTTTAAAGTTGCTCCAATTACACCTCTGGCTCCTCTGTTTTTAGTATTATCCCTGAGCTCCAACACCACCAGTTGGCGCTCGGAAGTGCTTTCAGCACAGTCAACACTTGCTGCCGTGTTATTGGGGTTCAGTAACGTCAGCTGTTCCCCTGCTGTGCGGACGGCAATTTCTCCTGCTCTGTCCTCATTCACACTACTACTACAGATTTTAAAGTTGCTCCAATTACACCTCTGGCTCCACTGTTTTCAGTATTATCCCTGAGCTCCAACAGCGCCGGTTGGCACTCGGAAGTGCCGTCTGCACAGTCAACACTTGCTCCAGTGTTATTGGGGTTCAGTAACGTCAGCTGTTCCCCTGCTGTGCGGACGGCAATTTCTCCTGCTCTGTCCTCATTCACACTACTACAGATTTTAAAGTGGCTCCAATTACACCTCTGGCTCCTCTGTTTTCAGTATTTACCCTGGGCTCCAATACCGCTAGTTGCTGCTCAGAAGTGCCGTCTGCACAGTCAACGCTTGCTCCAGTGTTATTGGGGTTCAGTAACGTCAGCTGATCCCCAGCTGTGTGTCCGGCAAATTCTCCTGCTTTGTCCACATCCACTGTACTACTGATTTAAAACTTGCTCCAATTACACCTCTGGTTCCTCTGTTTTTAGTATTTACCCTGGGCTCCAATACCGCTAGTTGCTGCTCAGAAGTGCCGTCTGCACAGTCAACGCTTGCTCCAGTGTTATTGGGGTTCAGTAACGTCAGCTGATCCCCAGCTGTGTGTCTGGAAAATTCTCCTGCTTTGTCCACATCCACTGTACTACTGATTTAAAACTTGCTCCAATTACACCTCTGGCTCCTCTGTTTTTAGTATTTACCCTGGGCTCCAATACCGCTAGTTGCTGCTCAGAAGTGCCGTCTGCACAGTCAACGCTTGCTCCAGTGTTATTGGGGTTCAGTAACCTCAGCTGATCCCCAGCTGTGTGTCCGGCAAATTCTCCTGCTTTGTCCACATCCACTGTACTACTGATTTAAAACTTGCTCCAATTACACCTCTGGCTCCTCTGTTTTTAGTATTTACCCTGGGCTCCAATACCGCTAGTTGCTGCTCAGAAGTGCCGTCTGCACAGTCAACGCTTGCTCCAGTGTTATTGGGGTTCAGTAACGTCAGCTGATCCCCAGCTGTGTGTCCGGCAAATTCTCCTGCTTTGTCCACATCCACTGTACTACTGATTTAAAACTTGCTCCAATTACACCTCTGGCTCCTCTGTTTTTAGTATTTACCCTGGGCTCCAATACCGCTAGTTGCTGCTCAGAAGTGCCGTCTGCACAGTCAACGCTTGCTCCAGTGTTATTGGGGTTCAGTAACGTCAGCTGATCCCCAGCTGTGTGTCCGGCAAATTCTCCTGCTTTGTCCACATCCACTGTACTACTGATTTAAAACTTGCTCCAATTACACCTCTGGCTCCTCTGTTTTCAGTATTTACCCTGGGCTCCAATACCGCTAGTTGCTGCTCAGAAGTGCCGTCTGCACAGTCAACGCTTGCTCCAGTGTTATTGGGGTTCAGTAACGTCAGCTGATCCCCAGCTGTGTGTCCGGCAAATTCTCCTGCTTTGTCCACATCCACTGTACTACTGATTTAAAACTTGCTCCAATTACACCTCTGGCTCCTCTGTTTTCAGTATTTACCCTGGACTCCAATACCGCTAGTTGCTGCTCAGAAGTTCCATCTGCACAGTCAACGCTTGCTCCAGTGTTATTGGGGTTAAGTAACGTCAGCTGATCCCCAGCTGTGTGTCCGGCAAATTCTCCAGCTCTGTCCACATTCACACTACTACAAATTTTAAAGTTGCTCCAATTACACCTCTGGCTCCTCTGTTTTTAGTATTATCCCTGAGCTCCAACACCGCCAATAGGCGCTCAGAAGTGCCGTTTGCACAGTCAACACTTGCTGCCGTGTTATTGGGGTTCAGTAACGTCAGCTGTTCCCCTGCTGTGCGGACGGCAATTTCTCCTGCTCTGTCCACATTCACACTACTACAGATTTTAAAGTTGCTCCAATTACGCCTCTGGCTCCACTCTGTTTTTAGTATTTACCCTGGGTTTCAGCACCGCCAGCTGTTTCCCAGCAGTGTCTTTGGCATGGGTACTCCCTCCTGCCCAGCCTGGTTCCAGCACGTCAGCTGTTTCCGGGTAGTGTCAATGTCACTTTGCCTCCAATGCGTTGTCCTGTCATGTTGCGGTCGGATTAGCCGACTCTATGGTACCTGCAGTTTAGGTGACTCCTATGTGGACTGCGGGATCTGGCAATGAAGGCTGGTTCCATAGTGCCAATAAGACAAGCACCCCCTGTGGGTTTCGGTAACTGCGGCCGGCCCGCGGCCTTGCAACTTTTTTTTACATGGGTACCTTCTGCTACCCATCCGGGTTCCAGTACCGTCAGCTGGTTCTCGACAGTGCCTTTGGCTTAGGTGCCTCCTTCTCGGTATCCAAGTTCCACCAACGTCTGCTGGTCCTTGGTAGTGCTTTCTGGTACAGGTACCTCCTGCTTAGTAACCGAGTTCCAGTACCGTCAGCTGGTCTTCGGTAGTTCCATTGGCTCTTGTACCTTCTGCTACCCATCTGGGTTCCAGTACCGTCAGCTGGTCCTCGGTAGTTCCATTTGCTCTTGTACCTTCTACTACCCATCCGGGTTTCAGTACCGTCAGCTGGTTCTCGGGAGTGCCTTTGGCTTAGGTGCCTCCTTCTCGGTATCCAAGTTCCACCAACGTCTGCTGGTCCTTGGTAGTGCTTTCTGGCACAGGTACCTCCTGCTTAGCAACCGAGTTCCAGTACCGTCAGCTGGTCTACGGTAGTTCCATTGGCTCTTGTACCTTCTGCTACCCATCCGGGTTCCAGTACCGTCAGTTGGTTCTCGGTAGTTCCATTTGCTCTTGTACCTTCTGCTACCCATCCGGGTTCCAGTACCGTCAGCTGGTTCTCGGCAGTGTCTTTGGCACGGGTACTCCCTCCTGCCCAGCCTGGTTCCAGCACGCCAGCTGTTTCCGGGTAGTGTCAACGTCACTTTGCCTCCAATGCTTTGTCCTGTCGTGTTGCGGTCGGGTTAGCCGACTCTATGGTGCCTGCAGTTTAGGTGACTCCTATGTGGGCTGCGGGATCTGGCAATGAAGGCTGGTTCCATAGTGCCAATAGGACAAGCACCTCCTGTAGGACTGTGGGTTTTGGTAACTGCAGCCGGCTCGCGGCCTTGCAACTTTTTTTTACATGGGTACCTTCTGCTACCCATCCGGGTTCCAGTACCATCAGCTGGTTCTCGGCAGTGCCTTTAGCTTAGGAGCCTCCTTCTCGGTATCCAAGTTCCACCAACGTCTGCTGGTCCTTGGTAGTGCTTTCTGGCACAGGTACCTCCTGCTTAGTAACCGAGTTCCAGTACCGTCAGCTGGTCCTCGGTAGTTCCATTGGCTCTTGTACCTTCTGCTACTCATCCGGGTTCCAGTACCGTCAGCTGGTTCTCGGCAGTGCCTTTGGCTTAGGTGCCTCCTTCTCGGTATCCAAGTTCCACCAACGTCTGCTGGTCCTTGGTAGTGCTTTCTGGCACAGGTACCACCTGCTTAGTAACCGAGTTCCAGTACCGTCAGCTGGTCCTCGGTAGTTCCATTGGCTCTAGTACCTTCTGCTACCCATCCGGGTTCCAGTACCATCAGCTGGTTCTCGGCAGTTCCTCATCCTTCTTGTACCTTCTGCTACATTTCCAAGTTCAAGCTTTTTGAAATGGTTCTTGGTAATCACTCTAGATTTCCCTGACGAGGACCCTGAAGACGAGGACCCTGAAGACCACCCTGAAGAAGACGAGGACCCCGAAGATGAGGACCCTGAAGATGAGGACCCTTAAGACCAACCCGAAGAAGACGAGGACCCCGAAGAAGAGGACCCTGAAGACGAGGACCCTGAAGACGACCCCGAAGAAGACAAGGACCCCGAAGACGATGACCCTGAACACGAGGACCCTGAAGACCACCCCGAAGAAGACGAGGACCCCGAAGCTGACGACCCTGAAGACGACGACCCTGAAGACCACCCCGAAGAAGACCAAGAAGATGACCCTGAAGAAGTTGACCAAGAGGACAAAGAAGAAGAAGACAACCACCAAGATACAGAAGAACAAGAGACAGAAAACCAAGAAGCAGAAGTACAAGAAGCTGCAGAACAAAAAGCGGAAGGACATTAAGCATAAGACTAAAAATCAGAGCAAAAGATAATATCTAAATTATAAGCAGAAGATAACTAAGTAGTGTATGGGGGTGAATCCGTTCCTCCTCGTGGTGCCCCTAGAAAAAACCTGCTGCTGCAGGCCAAACTGAACGCGGACAAATCCTGTTGTAAATCTTTTGTGATGGGCAGAACAAAAGGTGTAATGTTCAAACTTTTATAGATAACAACTACAGGAATGCCTGTCACAAATAAGAATATGATGAAGAAGAAGAATATGAATAAGATGAAGTAGAATATGAAGAAGAATAATAGTTGAATAAGAAGAATATGAAGAATGTAAAAAAAAAGAATAATACGAAGAAGGTGAAGAAGAAGAAGATCAAAAGAATAGTCTATTCTCATCAGATCTATATCCACAGGTGTACACCACCAAAGTAGTCATATGAGATAGGGAAAGGGGAGAGTTGGAAAAGTGTGGATATAAGAAAATTAAATTAAAATACATAAACTTTATTGATTAGTTAAAATCCTATAAATGTGAAATTACTCATGCATCTATAGATGCATATAAGGTAACCACTTACTAGTTGAAAAAGTGGTACCCACTAATAAATCTGGCTGGATGTAGTGTAGGGCAAATTATAGGACACCTCAGTCGACTGAGGTGTCCTATAATTTGCCCTACACTACATCCAGCCAGATTTATTAGTGGGTACCACTTTTTCAACTAGTAAGTGGTTACCTTATATGCATCTATAGATGCATGAGTAATTTCACATTTATAGGATTTTAACTAATCAATAAAGTTTATGTATTTTAATTTAATTTTCTTATATCCACACTTTTCCAACTCTCCCCTTTCCCTATCTCAGAAGAAGAAGAAGATGAAGAAGGTGAAGAAGAAGTTGATGAAAAAGATGCTGATGCTGAGGATGATGAAGGAGAAAGAGTGGGAGAAGTAAAAAAGAAGGTGAAGAGCATGGAAGTAGTGAAACATAAATATCTGACAAAATATAAAAATACTTAACATAGTCAATATTTCCGTAACTCCGAACGTCTTAAAAAAATATTAATTCCTGCTATTCCATTTGATTGGGCTAAACCTCTATGCCTTTATTGTCTCCCCCACCTCCCCCAATACATTCTACATTATTCTTAGTTGTTTTCCTTCATGTAGAATTAACCTACAAGGAAAGAAAGGGTTTATTTTAATTCCGATATTTCTGTCCCATTGACTTGCATTGGTTTCCGGTATCGGAATCGGCGATATCCGATACTTTTTGGGTATCGGTCCGATCCAATCCGATCCGATATTTCCCGATATCAGAAGGTATCGCTCAACACTACTCAGGAGCCATTGACACTAAGCTGGCCTCTCTCTTCCAAGACTTTCGTTCAAGTGGGTGTTGTGGCTCCCATGACGGCCTTATTGCATTTCTTACTACAAAATTCTAATTAACAAGAATTCAACCACAGGTAAGTTTAATTATTCATTAAACAGGTGTCAAGCAGACAGTTGACTTACTTAACAAAGAAAACGCTAACCTATTTCATGCTGTCAGTATTGACAAAACATGAAAGAGAGATGTCACAAGACCTGAGAAAGAAAATAATTTCTTTACATAAGAAAGGTGTAGGCTACAAAAAGATCAGCAAATCTTTACTTATCAGTCAGAATGCTGTAGGAAAAGTGATACAAAATTGAACAAAGATGGAACTGTAAGTCTGCCACCATCTCACAGAGATGTCCAGGCTGACCACGGAAATTGGCACCTAAACTTAAGCATCTTCTGATGAGGAGGGTTGAATAAAATTCACATGTTACTGCAGTTAGCTAAAGCAGTAGAAAGCAAAACGAGGGTGAGCGTTTCCTGTAACACATTACGGCCTACACTTAAGAGAAACGGCATGTATGGGTGTCTTCCATAAAGGAATCCTCTTCAAAAGCCCATGCACAAAAAGCCCACCTACAATTTTCCAGTGCCCATGCTGAAAATATGAAGATTACTGGGACTCTATACTATGGAATGATGAGATCCAGATAAATGTACAGAAAAATGCATGTTGCCTAGAGTAAAACATGGTGGTGACAGTGTCCATATATGGGGCTGCATGAGTGCTGCTGGAGTCAGGAACTACATTTCATTTATGGTATCATGAATTCAAAGATGTACTGCTATATATTGAAAGTGAAGATGCTATCATCACTCCATTCCCTTGGTAGACATGTACTTTTCCAAAATGACAATGTTCTAAAACACATACAGTACAGACCAAAAGTTTGGACACACCTTCTCATTTAAAGATTTTTCTGTATTTTCATGACTTTGAAAATTGTACATTCACACTGAAGGCATCAAAACTATGAATTAACACATGTGGAATTATATACTTAACAAAAAAGTATGAAACAACTGAAAATATGTCTTATATTCTAGGTTCTTCAAAGTAGCCACCTTTTGCTTTGATGACTGCTTTGCACACTCTTGGCATTCTCTTGATGAGCTTCAAGAGGTAGTCACCGGAAATGGTCTTCCAACAATCTTGAAGGAGTTCCCAGAGATGCTTAGCACTTGTTGGCCTTTTTGCCTTCACTCTGCGGTCCAGTTCACCCCAAACCATCTCGATTGGGTTCAGGTCTGGTGACTGTAGAGGCCAGGTCATCTGGCGTAGCACCCCATCACTCTCCTTCTTGGTCAAATAGCCCTTAAACAGCCTGGAGGTGTGTTTGGGGTCATTGTCCTGTTGAAAAATAAATGATGGTCCAACTAAACGCAAACCGGATGGAATAGCATGCCGCTGCAAGATGCCGTGGTAGCCATGCTGGTTCAGTATGCCTTCAATTTTGAATAAATCCCCAACAGTGTCACCAGCAAAGCACCCCCACACCATCACACCTCCTCCTCCATGCTTCACGGTGGGAACCAGGCATGTAGAGTCCATCCGTTTACCTTTTTCGCGTCGCACAAAGACACGGTGGTTGGAACCAAAGATCTCAAATTTGGACTCATCAGACCAAAGCACAGATTTCCACTGGTCTAATGTCCATTCCTTGTGTTCTTTAGCCCAAACAAGTCTCTTCTGCTTGTTGCCTGTCCTTAGCAGTGGTTTTCTAGCAGCTATTTTACGATGAAGGCCTGCTGCACAAAGTCTCCTCTTAACAGTTGTTGTAGAGATGTGTCTGCTGCTAGAACTGTAACAAGGTTGTGTGGCATTGACCTGGTCTCTAATCTGAGCTGCTGTTAACCTGCGATTTCTGAGACTGGTGACTCGGATAAACTTATCCTCAGAAGCAGAGGTGACTCTTGGTCTTCCTTTCCTGGGGCGGTTCTCATGTGAGCCAGTCTCTTTGTAGCGCTTGATGGTTTTTGCAACTGCACTTGGGGACACTTTCAAAGTTTGCCCAATTTTTCGGACTGACTGACCTTCATTTCTTAAAGTAATGATGGCCACTTGTTTTTCTTTACTTAGCTGCTTTTTTCTTGCCATAATACAAATTCTAACAGTCTATTCAGTAGGACTATCAGCTGTGTATCCACCAGACTTCTGCACAACACAACTGATGGTCTCAACCCCATTTATAAGGCAAGAAATCCCACTTATTAAACTTGACAGGGCACACCTGTGAAGTGAAAACATTTCCGGTGACTACCTCTTGAAGCTCTTCAAGAGAATGGCAAGAGTGTGCAAAGCAGTCATCAAAGCAAAAGGTGGCTACTTTGAAGAACCTAGAATATAAGACATATTTTCAGTTGTTTCACACTTTTTTGTTAAGTATATAATTCCACATGTGTTAATTCATAGTTTTGATGCCTTCAGTGTGAATGTACAATTTTCATAGTCATGAAAATACAGAAAAATCTTTAAATGAGAAGGTGTGTCCAAACTTTTGGTCTGTACTGTATATAAGACCACTGTTTTATTTCTGAAGAAGAACAGAGTGAAAGTGATTCAGTGGCCAAGTATGTCTCCTGATCTGAACACAACCAAACACCTATGCTTAGTTTTTTTTGTAGCTGTTTTTGATGTGGAATGAATTCATTTTTGCATCAATTAATTTGAGTAAAACTAAAACACAACCTTGTTACAGAAGGTATATTTTTATGAAAAATGTTGAATGATCAAATTAAAGGTGTGTTCTGTGCTGCCTGTGTTACTTTGGTTAATTACATGGCAGCTATGATGCTTCTGCTATTGACGCTTACTAGGGTGCCCAGTTGTAGTTGACTAGAAGTTATCCTGTGTGACATTTGATACCACATTATGCTCTATTGTTGGTGGAGATGAGGAGACATCCACTTAGGAGAATGTGGAGAAAGTGCATAAGCGTCACTTGGTATAATAAGTAAACAACGAGCCCGATTTCAGTCATGCATCACCGCCGAGCACAGCATTGCGTCAGAGCGGCAAAAACATATGTAAAGTCCTTGGCTATCACAGCTACTGTCGACGCTGTAGCGCTAATTGCAGCACAATGTTAATTCCAAAGAACGGACCACGGTTACTTTCATGTGAATGTATAAAAAAAATGTAAAGCAGAAATTCAATAAAAGCATCTTCCTCTGAGACTGAGCGCACAAGATTCCTTTGCAGTACAATCTACTAGTGAACTTGTGCATGTGGGAGTTCAGTTTCCACACAAATGACTGAATGCATGTTTCTTAGTCACACACAAAGGATAACTGTCTATGCAATGGAGGGAGAGCAGGAAGAATACGGAAAGTAGTAGATGGGCATGATGATGGGGCTGATGACAATGACCTGTCAGTGGCTCTACTTGCCGATGTGGACTGGCTTTCAGAAAGACAATGACAAGGAGAACAGCTTGAGGTTTGCTCATCTTGCTGTTCAATGTGCTTTCCCCACTTGAGCAGTTGATGCCATTTCATGTGCTAACAGAACAACATAGTTCCTATTCAATATATGACAGGATGTACATTGCTTATTTTCATACAGGATAGACTGAAAACTGCAATAGATTGTTCTTCTGGTAACATGGAAAATAATTCACACACTCAAGATGCCTGCACATAGGAATCGTCACCACGACCACAACCAGACCTTTCAGGAACTGTTGAGCCTTCCATAACAAAATCAGTGACAACATCATCTACTCCCAGTTTACCGCAGAAAAAAAACAGAACTTCCCCAGGGTATCTTTTGGCCAGACATCAGGTCTGCCCTTTAATTCTGGCTCCACCACAATCTGGTAAAGGGGCTTGCTGAAGCTGTCCATGTGTTGATTGACAGCTCAGCTGTCTAATCAGAGACTGGGAGGCGCTGGCTATCTCCAGGTGTTCATTATCCCAGGTGACTGCCAAGTTAGTTAACTGGGCTGTTTCTCCCAGACCTCTGCCAGACGTACATTGTGTTCTGTGAATTGATCTTCTGTAGCCTGACCTTGGACCTTGTTCTGACCATCCGTCTGTTTAAGCCTTTCTGCTCTGATCCGCAATCCTCCTGATATTCTGACCAACGGAACGTTACATGACTACTCCTTTGTCTCTTCCTTCTGTTTATGACGTACCCTCCTGGCTTTTGACTTCGGACTCCCTGACTATTCCATCTCACAGCTTGGCCGTGAAAAGTGACTCTGCGTCACACTGGAAACCTTTATGCCTATTGGCCCCTACCCTGAATATTAACACCAGCCCCCAGCTGTAAGGTTTCCCTCAGCTGGTTAGGAAAGTAGGGAGGACCCCACACCATTTTTAAAAATATATACAGTACAGACCAAAAGTTTGGACACACCTTCTCATTTAAAGATTTTTCTGTATTTTTATGACTATGAAAATTGTACATTCACACTGAAGGCATCAAAACTATGAATTAACACATGTGGAATTATATACTTAACAAAAAAG
The DNA here is from genome assembly GCF_046119375.1 of Phyllobates terribilis. NCBI lineage: Eukaryota > Metazoa > Chordata > Amphibia > Anura > Dendrobatidae > Phyllobates > Phyllobates terribilis. Next base: position 407,248,203 of record NW_027362764.1, read on the forward strand.
TGTGAAACAACTGAAAATATGTCTTATATTCTAGGTTCTTCAAAGGAGCCACCTTTTGCTTTGATGACTGTTTTGCACACTCTTGGCATTCTCTTGATGAACTTCAATAGGTAGTCACCGGAAATGGTCATCCAACAATCTTGAAGGAGTTCCCAGAGTTGCTTAGCACTTGTTGGCCCTTTTACCTTCACTCTGCGGTCCAGCTCACCCCAAACAATCTCGATTGGGTTCAGGTCTGGTGACGGTAAAGGCCAGATCATTTGGCGTAGCACCCCATCACTCTCCTTCTTGGTCAAATAACCCTTACACAGCCTGGAGGTGTGTTTGGGATCATTGTCCTGTTGAAAAATAAATGATGGTCCAACTAAACGCAAACCGGATGGAATAGCATACCGCTGCAAGATGCTGTGGTAGCCATGCTGGTTCAGTATGCCTTCAATTTTGAATAAATCCCAAACAGTGGCACCAGCACAGCACCCCCACACCATCACACCTCCTACTCCATGCTTCACGGTGGGAACCAGGCATGTAGAGTCCATCCGTTCACCTTTTCTGCGTCGCACAAAGACACGGTGGTTGGAACCAAAGATCTCAAATTTGGACTCATCAGACCAAAGCGCAGATTTCCACTGGTCTAATGTCCATTCCTTGTGTTCTTTAGCTCAAACAAGTCTCTTCTGCTTGTTGCCTGTCCTTAGCAGTGGTTTCCTAGAAGCTATTTTACCATGAAGGCCTGCTGCACAAAGTCTCCTCTTAACAGTTGTTGTAGAGATGTGTCTGCTGCTAGAACTCTGTGTGGCATTGACCTGGTCTCTAATCTGAGCTGCTGTTAACCTGCGATTTCTGAGGCTGGTGACTCGGATAAACTTATCCTCAGAAGCAGAGGTGACTCTTGGTCTTCCTTTCCTGGGGCAGTCCTCATGTGAGCCAGTTTCTTTGTAGCGCTTGATGGTTTTTGCAACTGCACTTGGGGACACTTTCAAAGTTTGCCCAATTTTTCGGACTGACTGACCTTCATTTCTTAAAGTAATGATGGCCACTCAATTTTCTTTACTTAGCTGCTTTTTTCTTGCCATAATACAAATTCTAACAGTCTATTCAGTAGGACTATCAGCTGTGTTTCCACCTGACTTCTGCACAACACAACTGATGGTCCCAACCCCATTTATAAGGCAAGAAATCACACTTATTAAACCTGTCAGGGCACATCTGTAAAGTGAGAACCATTTCCATTGACTACCTCTTGAAGCTCATCAAGAGAATGCCAAGAGTGTGCAAAGCAGTCATCAAAGCAAAAGGTGGCTACTTTGAAGAACCTAGAATATAAGACATATTTTCAGTTGTTTCACACTTTTTTGTTAAGTATATAATTCCACAAGTGTTAATTCATAGTTTTGGTGCCTTCAGTGTGAATGTACAATTTTCAAAGTCATGAAAATACAGAAAAATCTTTAAATGAGAAGGTGTGTCCAAACTTTTGGTCTGTACTGTATATTTATTTAATACATGCGATACACAGACGGAGGGTGCTGACTCCAACTCTCAGCAGCGTCACCTGGTTGCGCTGATCGCAGGGAGACCAGGCGACAATGATGACAGTTGAATTCAGCACTTGGCAACTGGGAAGAGTGATAGCTTTACTGCTTTATCCCAGATGCCAGTACGTGTCACATTGATAGTGCACACGGACGGCACATGGATGTTACACATGGGTACAAGGACATAGATAGCACCAGTACTGTTTTTTCCAGTACCGTTAATATCAGGACGTGTGAAAGAGGCCTCTCATGGAGACATCATGGATAGGGAATGGGCGTGCAAACATGCACCTGTTGCGATGCTTTGGGGACATGCCCCATTATCAAGCACACGTAATATAACTTGGGTGTCCCCCTTATAGCAATTGTCACATGACATGCAGTATATCAGGTGTTGGAATCCATACACACATATTACAAAAAAAGAAGAAAAACACACAACAAAACAGGAAAATAAACAATCACCACCATACATTCATACCAGGCTATGGTCACACTATCAGTCAGTATTTCACATCAGTATTTGTAAGCCAAAACCAGGAATGGAACAATCAGAGATAAATTATAATAGAAACACGTCACCACATCTGCATTTTTCACCCACTCCTTGTTTTGACTAACAAATACTGATGTCAAATACTGACCAAATATTGATAATGTGACCATAGCCTAATTACAATATTATAAATAATCAAGCCTAGAAAGATATTACATATTATTCTAAAAACATTGCACAGTATTATAAAGAATTATACTAGAAAAGATTGCCCAGTAGATATAGCATGACACATTTCACAAGAATAATCCTGAAAGCACAAAATTAACCCCTTCACGACATGTGCCGTATATGTACAGCACATGGCGTGTCTCCCCCTTTGATGCTGGTGTAATAGTGGGGAAGGGCGTAGCCTCCCCTTGGCACTGAGATAGTTAAAGGAAGTGTTCCTGAAGTCAGACCTCTCTGAACTGTTGGTAGACCAAGCTAAGGGGTTAGCTTTAGTGGTCCAGTCAGTAGAGTAGAGGGGGAACTTAGTGCCCTGATCAAGCCTTGAGTGATATAGAGCTTGTTCCTGGCATAATTCCTTGTGGGCTGCAGTACCTGTAAACAGCCACAAGATGCCACTGTCCTGGGTGCAGATCTCAGGTTGAGTCTGCTAGCAGTGTTACAGACAGTGATGAGTTAATGCTGTGTGATGACAGCTCACTGAGGGTGGGCACATTAGGAAAATCTCTGTTTAGTTTCCAGAATCAGGAAGTGATTCTTCAGTAAGAGATAGGACAGTGAATTGTACGGGCAGCTAATATATGTGGCTGCTAGGGTAGACGGGAGCTTCATACCCTCAGACAGTGGGATCACCAGTGTGAAAGTCTCCCTACGCAAGAGCAAGAGTACTGTTAGCTGGCCGGAGAAACTCATCAAAGGTAGTGAGGACCCGGGGCACTTCTAGTCTGCAGGAAGCAGAGGAAGATAAATAGGACTCCAGGCTAAGATGTGGGTGAGAGATATCGGATCCAGATCACTGTTGGTATTTCAGAAGAGTCTCTTGGGCCAGAGATTAGAGTCACAGAGATGCTTCACTTAAAGAGGGAACCAGGGCTGAAGGAGTTACCAGCGCCTGTGAGAGAGATGATAACCTGTCGGGCCTTATCCATTATATCTGCCTGTAAATATTGTACATATTCCTCTTCCCCAAGTAAAGTTCAAGTTCTGATTAAGAACCTCGTGTCCTCTGAATTTATTGCTGCCCTGGTCCCAGAAGATAAATGCCTGGAGACAGCCGCGATCGGATGGTTTGAAGTAAGTGGAGAGCCCCACATACACAGCCACACATCAGAGGGAGGACACGTATTGTCTGTAGGGTGCCAGAGTGAGAGGGGGCTACAGCTTGCCCACGACTAACTCGCTGGGGCACCTTACATTTGGCATAGTCGGCAGGATGCGAGCTCCTCGCATGAAGAAAGCGGGGAAGAGCCGACGCAGAACACTGAGGAGAAAGTGTTGGAAGGCATGCGGCCCAAGATGGCGGCCCAAAGCATGGATTCCAAGATGGTGACAATGGCGGTAAAGTCTGGGAGAAGAACCGCCTATCGTGGGAGTGGACAGCGCCGGAGAGCCCGAGAAGATGTCCAGCCCCTACGAGTTCCTGCCCAAATAAGGATGGGCCCAGCAGTGAAGATGCGTCCCAGGATGGAACGTCCAGTGAGGAAGAGGGCGCGGTGTAAAGTGAAGTCCGGCCCCGTGAGTATCGGCGCACACAGAGAAGGGGCGCGGCTGAAGGCGGAGCTGCCGAGAGTGACGAGTGACGCAGCGGTCGGGTGAGAAAGCCGGCCCAGGAAGAGGAGGAGTTGGACGCGCAGGACGCGCATCACTGGTAAGCGACCAGCGCCATTTTCCATCCAGCACACGAGAGGAAGGAGGTGCAGCGGTGGATGCTCTGCGAAGATGGCAACCGGAGGATCGGATGACCTGTCCAGAATGCGCGCCGAGGAAGAGATGCTAGAGCTGAGTACCCCAGGGGCTGCAAGCGAGAGTCGCTCGCTCGCGGATGCCGCCCGTGAGTCTTTACCCACAGTGGCTGTCCAGTGATCCACTAGGCCCGATCCAGAGCTGGGCCTGCTTATCCATGAGTTCCGCATGTGGTGCTGGAGCCGGATGCCGGAAGACCCGTCCCCCTCGGCCAAGGGTGGAGAACATTCTGGTGGGGCCGGAGCAACAGCTGCAGCGGAGCCTGACGGAGGTGAGCAGACTATACCCCAGCGGCCGGTTTCGCCTGCGGCGCCTGCCGCTACAGCTTCCACGGCGACAGGGGCCTCTAGGCCTGAAGGGGGTGGTGCGGAGGCGGAGGCGAGGCCTCACAGGAAGAGGGCCCCACAAGAGAGTTTCTGGCAGCTGGCGGTGGAGGCCATCGACACCCCTTCGGCGAAACGTTACGCCGAGCTCGGGAGTCTGAGGTGGACTACCCGCAACCCCCCGATGATGCCACAAGAGCAGCGGCGATGGACCGACACCTTCCTCAGAGGCTGGCTGGAAGGGTCCAACGCGGCGCGGAGAGAGTCGGTGGAGGACTCCCATACTTGGGGACAAGTCCTTGAGTTTCACATCCGTGAGGGGTACGGATTCCTGGAGGAAGAGTGGACCAGGCACGAGGTGTTCGTTACTCGGTAGGTTATCAAACGCGACTACCTGCCTGACTGTCTCCACAATCTACGTGTAGGGGACATAGTCCACTTCGTAAAATGCGAATGTTCCAGGGGGTGGTATGTGGCTGCGCTCACCCGTCCATATAAGTGGGAGGATGTCCTTGAGAAGGACAGGGAAGTCTTCCAGTGAAGGGCCAAGAGGGAGGCTAAGCAGTGCTGGGCTAGGGAAGCCCCGAAAGGCTTTCTGTCCCCACCTAAGGCCAGCGCTCCGCCAGCAGAGGAGCCTAGGAGGCGGCAGTGGGGAGAAATTGTAAGTGACGGGGAGGAGGATGTCGCAAGCGACAAGGAAGCTGATTTCCTTAGTGAGGTGCCAGAGAAGGAGTTGGCACCACAACACCCAGGAGGGGCTGAGACAGTTGAGCAAGGGACTGCCAGAGAGACTCAGGCTGGTGCCAGTCAGGAGGTCCATCATTTTTCTGTGACCAGCTACGGCCCTACCCAGGTCGGCTGTGGCAGTGCTACGTCCTAGGACGAGGACCCCGGGCCTAGCAGATACCCCGATCAGCCATGGAAATGGAGGAAGCCACCTTCGTCTGCAGCGTGGGCCGCCTCCATGAAGGAGCGACGGGAGACCCGGAAGAAGTGAGTAGGCTAAAAGGTCCATTGACCTTTCACCTCTTCACCTACTAGGACCCACCGAAATGTGGTCCTGTTCCTGGGACTGTTTCCCAATGGGGGCGGAGTGCCCAATGTTGAAATAAGTTAAAAAGAATATATATATGGAGGACTGTTCCCCAACCTCCCAGGCCAGGAAGGCCTTAAGCAGCACCAAAGTTGTGTGCCCAGGAGAGCAGCTCTTTTTGTTTTTACTTTGTATTTTTCTTTTGTTGCACTTGTTGAGCCTTTTTCTGCTGGAATTTAAAATGCTGAGGCACACCTTGAGGATGGATATCCTCCATATCTAAGAGACTTGCGGCATAGCGGGAAGAACCGGTGACCCCCGCTAGGGCCAAGAAGAAAGAGACTCACAGGGTGTTACCTGTGACTGTGTGCCTCAGAATGCAGCCCTTGAAGGAGATTGGGGGCAATTGAGGTGTTGGGCTGTCTAAAAATATGGACATGGACACTGTGTTTCCAGGGTCCTTACCAAGAAGGACTGGCACTCCTGAAAAAGTTTTGAAAAGTTGATAATGGACTGTCCATAGCTGCTGTTCCGGGGCCCTTAACCGAGAAGGGCCGGTCTCCCATTCAAGAAGACGTTTTTCAGGACCAGTCGTATACTAAAATGTTTTAGTAAATTTAGTAATGTGATATAATGTCAAAGCTGCTGATTTGTGTTGATTGTTTAGTGTGGTTTGGGATGACCAACATTAAAGTGTCGGGGAATGTAATAGTGGGGAAGGGCGTAGCCTCCCCTTGGCACTGAGATAGTTAAAGGAAGTGTTCCTGAAGTCAGACCTCTCTGAACTGTTGGTAGACCAAGCTAAGGGCTTAGCTTTAGTGGTCCAGTCAGTAGAGTAGAGGGGGAACTTAGTGCCCTGATCAAACCTTGAGTGATATAGAGCTTGTTCCTGGCATAATTCCTTGTTGGCTGCAGTACCTGTAAACAGCCACAAGATGCCACTGCCCTGGGTGCAGATCTCAGGTTGAGTCTGCTAGCAGTGTTACAGACAGTGATGAGTTAATGCTGAGGGTGGGCACATTAGGAAAATCTCTGTTTAGTTTCCAGAATCAGGAAGTGATTCTTCAGTAAGAGATAGGACAGTGAATTGTACGGGCAGCTAATATATGTGGCTGCTAGGGTAGACGGGAGCTCCATACCCTCAGACAGTGGGATCACCAGTGTGAAAGTCTCCCTACGCAAGAGCAAGAGTCCTGTTAGCCGGCCAGAGAAACTCATCAAAGGTAGTGAGGACCCGGGGCACTTCTAATCTGCAGGAAGCAGAGGAAGATAAATAGGACTCCAGGATAAGACGTGGGTGAGAGATATCGGATCCAGATCATTGTTGGTATTTCAGAAGAGTCAGGGCTGAAGGAGTTACCAGCGCCTGTGAGAGAGATGATAACCTGTCGGGCCTTATCCATTATATCTGCCTGTAAATATTGTACATATTCCTCTTCCCCAAGTAAAGTTCAAGTTCTGGTTAAGAACCTCGTGTCCTCTGAATTTATTGCTGCCCTGGTCCCAGAAGAGAAATGCCTGGAGACAGCCACGATCGGATGGTTTGAAGTAAGTGGAGAGCCCCACATGCACAGCCACAATTCAGAGGGAGGACACGTATTGTCTGTAGGGTGCCAGAGCGAGAGGGGGCTACAGCTCGCCCACGACTACCTCGCTGGGGCACCTTACATTGGCTCTAGTGCTGAGCCCTCATTTTCCCCAGCACATGACAGCTGATCAGATCTGAAAGAACGCCAGATCGTTCAAAACGTGTAGCACTGTCCACCTACCCCCCATACCCTTTCCTCATTGATGTAATTTTTAACATGGACTAATTAAACGCATGCTTTTACTTGGAGCTGGATACCACATTTTCTTTGACATTGGAAGAGCCCCTGAGGTGCCAGTACAGCAGAAGCCATTGGGAACCCATACCCGACCATGATGTATGGGTACATCAAAGGTCATGAAGGGGTTAATGTGCATCATTGAACAAACAATTAACCATCACACTCCCATTTTCCATATTCTTCAGCGATGCAGTAGTACATCGCACTCTGATTTAGGCCTCTTTATTCCTATGTGTAATCATGAGCTGCACATACTGACCGCCAATATCCTAGGCTGTAAAAGCCCAAAATGACCACTGCTTTCCCTGCCCACATCTTTCTTACAAAAAGCAAAAAAACTGACTAGCCCCTCCAAACAGAATAAAGCAAGTATGAGCAGGTGCAAGCTGCCATGACTACATAATGTACGAATTAAAGAGTACATCCTGTTATGTAAGTGCTAAGATGTTTGCAAACATTGAATATATCAAATTAGGACATTATTGCTCCTATATAGAATATACTTTTAAAAATGAAGGTACTTAACACACAAATTGGCCAGTTCAAGAGAGCACATCAGCCCTGACAAGGTAACATAGTTTTAGTTTTTAAGGTTGAAGGAAGACTAAGTCCATCTAGTTCAACCCATAGCCTAACATGTTGATCCAGAGGAAGGCAAAAAAAAAAACATGTGGTAAACACGAAGCTTCACATTGGGGAAAAAAATTCCTTCCTGACTCCATATGACAATCAGACTAGTTCCCTGGATCAACGCCCTATCAAGGAGTCTAGTATATATAACCTGTAATATTATACTTTTCAAGAAAGGCATCCATGCCCTTAAATTTTAGTAGTGAATCACTCATTACAACATCATGCGGCAAAGAGTTCCATAGTCTCACTGCTCTTACAGTAAAGAATCCATCTCTGTGATTATGATTAAACCTTCTTTCCTCCAGACGTAGACGATGCCCCCTTGTCCCCGTGTCAGGCCTCAGAGTAATAAGATCAGTAGAAAGGTCTTTGTACTGTCCTCTTATATACTTGTACATAGTAATAAGATCACCCACGGTGCCATCTATACACAGCGGAAGGCCACATGGCGCCCCCCAGATACAGCGGGAGGCCGCACGTAGCCATCTACACACAGCAGGAGGCCGCAGGGTGCCATCTATACACAGCAGGAGGCCGCACATAGCTATCTATAAACAGTGGGAGGCTGCACAGTGCCCCCCAGATACAGCAGGAGGCAACAAGTAGCCATCTATACACAGCGGGAGGCCACACGGCGCCCCCCAGATACAGCGGGAGGCCTTACAGCGCCCCCCCCAGAGACAGCGGGAGGCCACACGGCCCCCCAGATACAGCGGGAGGCCGCACGGCACCCCCCTAGAGACAGCGGGAGGTCGCACGCAGTCACGCACACACAAATATATACAGACATATACATACACGCATAAACACATTTGAAACACAAAAAATACATATAAACAGACATCACACAATGATATCTGCCTGCACACACACACACACACTCACACACTCACTCATACACACACTCACTCACACACACTCACTCACTCAAACACTCACTCATCATCCCCCGGCTCAGCTCCAGTCATCCAGCTCCTCTTCGGTGCAGCAGTGCAGGGCGCACACTGCGTGACGTCATGCTAGCAGACACGGCCGCGCACAGGGCCGTCTCTCCTAGCTGTGACGCCGTCGGGCCAGCACACAGGGAAGTTAACAGGTGCAGTGCTGGCCCGGCCGAAGAAGAAGCAGCGGCCCTGCGCCGCTGCTGGTGAAGCGGTCCGGGGGCCCCCCCGCCTCTGCCTGCCGGTATGTGCTGCATTGGCGCTGGCACTGCACCTATTATAATGAGAGCAATCTGGCCATGGCCCCCCCAAAGCCCCAGGCGGTAGCCCAGATTGCCTTCATTATAATCCGCCTATGGGCCTGGCCTGTTGGTTAATATTAGGTCTAGCAGTGCCCCCCTTCTTGTTGGGTCCTGAACCAGTTGTGAAAGGTAATTGTCTCTCATAGTTGTCAAAAACCTATTACCTTTGCTTGAACTTCTGTTCCCCAATGTATTTCAGGGTAGTTGAAGTCCCCATAATAATGACTTCTCCTTGAGTCGCTGCTTCATCTATTTGCTTTATGAGGATATTCTCCGCTGCTTCCATTATTTTTGGAGACTTATAACAAACCCCTATCAGTAATTTATTATTTTTTCACCCTCCCCTTATCTCCACCCACAGAGACTCTACATTTTCATTAGATTCACATATATTCTCACGCAAAATGGGTTTTAAGGTTGATTTTACATATAAACACACACCCCCCTCGCTTGTTTGTACAGTCATTTCTGAACAGACTATAGCCCTGTAAATTAACTGCCCAGTCATGGCTCTTGTCCAGCCATCTCTCAGATATCCCCACCATGTCATAATTATTTTCCAACAAAATTAATTCTAATTCCTCCATTTTGTTGGTGAGGCTTCTGGCATTAGTGTACACGCATTTTCTGTATCTCTCCGTACCTCTATTCCTTCTTACTATATTGACTGTTCTAACCCCACCCCCAATTTCTTTATTTGTGCACAGGTCACTAACTCCACTATCTTCCCCACCTATAAAATAAATACCCCCCCCAATCCCTAGTTTAAACACTCGTCGAACTTTCTAACCATTTTCTCTCCCAGCACAATTGTACCCTCCTCATTGAGGTGCAGCCCGTCCTTAGCGTAGAACCTGTAGCCAACTGAGAAGTCGGCCCAGTTCTCCAGGAACCCAAACCCCTCCTTCCTACAGTAATTCCTGAGCCACTTATTTATCTCCCTAATCTCCCATTGCCTCTCTGGCGTGGCACGTGGTACAGGCAGTATTTCAGAGACTACCACCTTGAAGGTCCTTGCTTTAAGCTTGCAGCCTAATTCCCTGAAATCATCTTTAAGGACCTTCCACCTACCTCTAACTTTGTCATTTGTGCCAATGTGCACCATGACCGCTGGATCCTCACCAGCCCCTCCCAGTAATCTGTCAACCTGATCAGCGATGTGCCAGACTTGAGCACCAGGTAGGCAGCACACTTTGACGATCCCTGTCTTTGTGACAGATTGCCCTATCTGTTCCCCTAATAATTGAGTCCCCAACTACCAGCACCTGCCTGGCCTGCCCTGCTCTACTATTTCCCCCCATACTGGAGCTGACACTCCTCTGGCTTTCAGAGGACATGCCTTGCTGCAGCAGTGCTTCACCTGTACCGACACTCCCCTCACCTGCCAACTTTGCAAACTTATTGGGGTGTGCCAGATCAGGACTAGCCTCCCTGGCACTCTTCCCTCTATCCCACCTTCTAACTGTCACCCAGCTAGCTGCCTCACTGTCCTGCAGCTCCCTACAACCACCCTCCCCCACATCTACCCCAGTGAGCAGCTGCTCAGTGAGCAGCAGACTCCTTTCCATATTGTCAATGGATCTCAGTGTTGCCAGCTGCTCATTTAGATCCATTACCTGGGCTTACAAACGCACAACATGCACACATCTCGCACAGCAGTATGCACCCATGACCAGCTGTTCAAGGATTGCATACATGTGGCAAGATGTACACTGGATAGCATTGTCAATAATGGAGCTCATTTTCTAATGGGGATTGCACTAGACAGAAATGTTAAGTGAAAAGAAATGTAAAGAATTAATAAAATACAGACAGCAATTCAGTCCAAATTCCTCCCTTCCAAACTCCCTGAATCCAAAATCACTGAAAAATAAGTCACACACTAACTTCCGTTTGCACTTACGCTCCATTCACACTTGCTAAGGAGCAATCCAACCTACAGCTCAATGCACTCCCAAAGGACAGGTCTTTCTTTGATGGGATCCTAAACCTAATATTTATTAAACATATCTCTTCCAGTCTAAAGGCCTAGAAATTTAAAAGGCAGGTAGGATTAAGCACTAATTGAAAACAACTTTAGGATTAAGGGAGGAGTGCTCAGTCAGAAAAGGAGTAAGTCAAAACCTCCCATAGTTTACTGCAAAATGCAAAAAACTCACTGGCACCTCCAAAATGAGTAAAACAAGTGTGAACAAGTGCAAGCTGCCATGGCTACATAATATACAAACAAAAGAATACAGCGGCACTCTGTAAGCGCTAAGATTTGCTAACATTGAATATATGAAATGTAAGCTACAAAGCTGCTATATAGAGTATACTTATTGGCAATCAGGGTAATGTTTTTTTAGGTTAATGTCACCTGTGTAATGTCCTCTCCATTGCTAACATCAGGGATTGATATCAGCTGCATTTTTGGACACTTCACAGCTGACATCAACCCCCAAAACGATTACCCCATTTGCCACTGCACAAGGGCATTGGGAAGAGCGCAGGCGAACCGCCAGAGTTAGAGAATCTCATGTGATGCACCACTTCTGAGGCAGCTGCGGGCTAGTACTTTTAGGCTGGGAAGGGCCCAATAACCATAGATCTTCCCAGCCTGATTATATTAGCTCACAGCTGTCTGCTTTACATTTGCTGGTTATCAAAATAGGGGAGACCCTAAGTAATTTTTTCATTTAATTATTTATTTATTTGGTGTAATAGAAAGCTCTATAAGCTATCTAACTATCTATATATTATCTGTCTATGCAGTATCTATCTTAATATCTTTTCACATCTTTAAGGCCGCGTGCCCACTATGCATTTTTCAAGCGTTTTTGCCGCGGAATTTCCGCAGCAAAAATGCTTGGTAATACGTGCCCCATGGTCCTCAATTATAATCTACATGTGCTGTGCACATGCTGCGGAAATTTCCGCTGCGGATTATCATTGCGGAAAAATGCGCAGCATGTCCATTAATTTTGCGGACACGCAGAGTAATTGCCGCCATTGACTTGCATTGAAACATATATTATCTGTGTCAGCACATTTGCACACACAGATAATATGCGTCTCTATGTGCGGATGGTACCCGGGTTTGGAGAAGAGGAGACTCTCCTCCAGACTCGGGTGCCATAGAACCTGTTGAAAAAAGAATTTAAAATAAAAAATAAAGATTATACTTACCTTCTGATGGCCCCCGGTCTCCTCAGCGATGCGTCCGGTCTGTTCTATGGATCGCGGTGGTGTGATGACCTGCCATGACGTCATGTAGTCATGTGACAGGTCACGCGACCACTGACGTCGGCGGTCGCGTGACCTGTCACATGACTCAATGACGTCATCGCAGGTCCTTTCACACTACCGCGACCCATACAACAGACCGGACGGAGCAGAGAAAACACCGGGGCTACATCGGAAGGTAAGTAAAATCTTTATTTTTTATTTTTTACCATTCTTATTCTTTTTTTTAACTATTACTTGGTCACACTATATAAATCCATGCCGGTTGCATGGCTTTATATAGTGTGACCAAGTTGTCAAGCATTTTTCCAAGTGATGCTAAAATCGCTTGGAAAAGCGCTTGCTAACCCACATGCAGAAATGCATGCAAAAACACTTGACAAACGCTTCTACCTGGCAGGAAAAACGCATGTAAAATCTGCATGTGACGCGCCCCCTGGGCCGTGGAGTACTCGGTAGCCGGGCCGGTCGTTGCTAGGGGAGATGTCACAGTGGCGGTGACCCGGTTTGTGACCCATGGCAGTCAATGAAAGGGGAATTTGGGAAAGGGGATTATAGTTTTTATATAAAGTTCGTGACGCCACCTGTGGTGTACGGCAAAAGGGAGCCACTGCTGCGGAGCAGGTCCTCTGGAGCTGATGTTAGAGCAGCAGAGTTGGTTCAGTTCTCCACAGTCAGAGCTTAGCTCCAGGGCAGGAAATGGTGATGTTATAGATGTTGCTGTGCAGTGTAGTGCAGGGGATGATGGCGCAGTAATAATTCACAGAGACAGTGGGGTGCAGTCTTCAGGGTTTTACTCACGATTTTTAGACTCCAAGTTACCAGGGCCAGGGTAACTTCCCACGTCGTCCTGTGCTTACTCAGGGAGGGGTTCAGCAAACCCGCAGGTACCTCCGGAGAACATAACAGGACCCCCTTCTGTGTGTTCCTTCTGGCCATCTCCCTGCACTTCACACCCAGTGTCCCAAGCCAGTGACCGCGGACCTTGTCGGGCGAGGTCTTCTCTGTCCCCTGGGTCCTCTATGGCCACCTTTTTGGTGTGTTAGATGTGGCTTTTGGCTGCAGCACCTGAAATGCTGCACCCTCCGGTTACCTAGTTAAGGCTTGAAGAACTCTGCTAGTTTAGGGGAAGGTCCCCCTTCTGCAGCTCAATCCCTCCACCGCCTGGTAGATTCGGGCGTACGGGTGGATTCCAGCACTGCCCGTACCCCTGGGATCCTTTCTGCTTTACTGGAGCCTTCCTTGCTGCTCCTCTCCTCTCTTCTTTCTGTCCTGGGCCTCTCTCACTAGGCCCTCCTCCTGAGCAGAGCTCCTGCTGAGCTCCTGCTCCACTGACTCAATCTCCTCAGACTCTCTCTAGAATGTTCCACCCTCTCTTTTATATCGCTTCTTACTGAGCTCCCCTGAACTACTACCTCCACCCATACCCACTACATGGTTCCCCCTACTTTGGTTCCCCCCCACTCCAGCCAGGGACAGGGCTCAGCAGGGGAGCAGCGCATCTTGCCCCTCCTGCTGGTCTGGAGTAGTGTAGTATTGGATGCAGGTGTTAGGGCCCCGGGCAGTACTCCTTCCTTACCTGATAGTGAGATACCACACCTATGGGTGAGATGCAGTACCTCTGTGGCAACTGAACCCACAGGGTTGCCACACATGCGTTTTTCCTGCCAGGGAGAAGCGGAAAAAATATGCGCCATTTCTGCATCGTGGGGACTTAGCCTCACACTTAAAAATCAGTAATTTCTTGAATGTATTATATTGCGCTACATGTCACACGGATGTCAGATGGATGTCATCCATGTGCAGTATGTGTTTTACACACACCCATACACTTGTTTGGGTCCATGTGATCTGTGCTGCCAGTAAAAAATGGACATGTCTCAGTGTGGTTCACATGGACACACGGTTCTTGTGAAAACATGGGCATGTAAACAGCACCATAGATTATAATGGGTGTGAGTGTGTACATGTCTCCGGTACATGTGAAAACTGACACAACATGTTCCAGAAACACAGATATGTGAAGGGGGCCTAGAGCTGTTTTTAATTAGTGCTGGCACCTACCTGCTCTTTAAATTTATAGGCTTTGAGCCCGGTAGAAACTTGTTTGATAAATATTAAGTTTAGGATCCCTTCAAAGAAAGGTATGCCTTGTTTCAGCTGGTTGGCTCATATAAATTGGCCAATTTGTGTGTTAAGTAACTTCATTTTTATAAGTACATTCTATATCGCAGCAATGCAGTCCAAATTTCATAGATTCAGTGTTTCCTACATCTTAGTGCTCACAGAATGCTGCTGTATTCTTTAGTTTACACGTTTTATAGTGCCTGTGATAGTCTCTGCTGATTGTCTGTGCCAAGCCATGTGATGTGATAATATGCAATATGTCTTGCAGCTAAGTATTTAAAGTATATTTAGTATTTTTTTTTTTTTTAAATATAAATCTTTCAAATTTCTTACTGGCTCCTTAATATTTTAAATGTATATTTCCTGTTCTTTCAGGAAAACTTTTCAGCATTCTCAATAGCATCACAGTCAGGATTATAATTACAGTAACACCATTACTGTATGTGATGTCACAGCTCCCCCTGTATGCCCTGTAGACCTCAGTCCAGAGCCTCTCACTTAGCCAAATCAGTTCTCATACTTTGCACTGACGAGGGCCAAAAGCCTGAAACACTGTCTGAAAATTGAGATTATGATTTAGCTTTTATCCTAAGTCATATTGTAAGACTTGTTAAAGGGTCAATAGTGACTTGCAGGATTGCTGCTTCTAACAGGTGGCGCTATTGAGTTCAAGTCCTCGTCCTCTCTGAAGAAACGATTTGCATATTAAACTCCCTTCACAATGATGTTTGCTCCTTAGACACTTGAATACAAAAGAAAGGGCCTGAGTCAGTCTATTGCTGCTAATGTGCATTTCCTGAAAGAACAGGAAGTAGAATAGTCCCAAGCCCAGAATGAAAATGTATTTATTTATTTTACTCACTTCTATAGTGCCATTGATTCCACAGCACTTTACAGACATCATCATTGCTGTCCCCACTGGGGCTCACAATCTAAATTCCCTATCAGTATGTCTTTGGAGAGTGAGAAGAAACTGGAGAACCCAAAGGAAACCCACGCAAACACAGGGAGAACATATCAAATCCCACATAGTGTCATTGGTGGGATTTGAACCCAGGACCCCAGCGCTGCAAAGCAACAGCGCTAACCACTGAGCCACCGTGCTCAGATTTCTATTTTAATTCTCAGATTTCTATTTTAATTTTGTAAACCAGATAGAGATATGGAAAATAAAATGAAAAAATATTACCACTGTTATTTAAAATCTACATTTAACATAAAAGCCTGTTTAAAACACTGGCTCATTTTCTGGTGGCACATTTCAATTAAAGGTGCAGTGCAAGGTCACAAAAATTGTGACGATAGTGAGCAGGCATTGGAAAAAGTTAAACTTTTGCAAAATGTATCCTCTGCTGTTCGATCTTGTATGTTACTAGTCAGTATCCGGAATACTAAAATATGCATGTCTCTCTGGGAGCCGCATTGTATGCTAATCCCATCTGATATTTTAAAACTCACTTAAAATTCAAAATGAAAAGCAGTGGAACTTGGTGATCTCTTACAACTGAATGTTGGAGGCTTTGATTAGAGTAAATTTCTGCATATAATACAATGGCAAGCACCTTGATTTGCTGAAAGCTTTGCAGATTTGCATTGTAACACTTTGCATATCTTACATCACTTCTGCTATTTGGGCAACACTGAGTATGAAATTACCGGATGATTACAATTAAGATTAAAGGAAACCAATTCAGAAAAGTACTGATTCCTATCATGTTCTGATTGAAAACAAAGCTTGTATTAGTAATACTAATTTTTCTGCTCCTCATATTTCTTTTCTATTTATTTGTTATATTGTACTCTCTGCTTTATGAATTTATAACACAAGTGTGGCCAGCTAACTGCCAGAGAGCCACAATAATCACTAGCTGCTGTGGCATAGAAGCACACGCCACAGCAATACATATATACATATACTGTACACAAAAATGCAAATGTATTATTATATAGCCATAAATACAGTATAGAAAGTATGAGTATATATAACAGTGATACGAAATAAATAATGAAATAATTGTAAATATAATAAATAGACTCCAAGTCATATAGCTATCTAGTAATAAGGATAGTGTTATGATCTGCTACAAGCACTAAGGAAAGAAAGGAGATCTGTCCCTACAATAGAACTAAGCTAGATCCCTACGATGTAACGGGGAACCTGATCCTGCGATCAGACCCGCTAAAGTCCTCGGCTAGTCTGTACGAAGACCTATAGATGCAAGGGAGGGATCCCTACAAGAACTAGGGACTGGGATAAAGTTGGACACCTCCTAGCAGAAATTGTAGCAGTAAAAGACAAACACACAACATAGAACATAAAGGTCCGAAGACCTAGCTAAACTGACTGAGAAAGGTAACTAAGCACCAAGCTAGCTTAAGAGTAGAAATTACAATGAAGTCCAGCAAAGCCAGGAGGGTGGAGCAGGATTAAATAGGCAAAAAAGGTCATGTGACCAGCAAGATAGAAAAAACCTAACAGGAGAGTTCTAACAGTACCCCCTCTTCTATGAGGATCCTCCGGATCCCCTAGGCCCAGGCTTATCAGGAAACCTCTTGTGAAACGCTCTGACAAGTCTGGAAGCAGAAACATCATCCGCCCTCACCCATGAGTTATCCTCGGGTCCGAAACCCTTCCAAGCGACGAGAAACTGCAAACTCCCTCTATACCATCTAGAATTTAGGATGCGGGAAATTTCGTATTCCCCGTCCTCCACCACCGGAGGAACAGTGGCAGAGGCGTCTCCATCCGACACATAAGCTCTTTTCAACAGAGAAATATGAAACACCGGATTAATCTTCCAGGAGGTAGGAACCTCCAGCCTAACAGCAGATTGGTTAACTACCTGAAGCACCTTAAAGGGCCCTACAAACTTGGGACCCAATTTTTTAGAAGGAATCCTCAACCGCAGATTCTTAGAGGACAACCAAACCATGTCACCAATAGCAAACAAAACCTCTTGCCGTTTCCTATCAAAGTACCTCTCAGATTTTTTGTTAGCCTCCTGAAGATTACCACGCACATCCGTCCAAACTCTCTCCAAATCACCGGAAAAACTCTCCTCCTCAGGCACAGCCGATACCAATTTGGAGAATGACCCAAAAGACGGATGTCTCCCAGAACAACAAAAAAAAGGCGAACAACCAGCAGAAGAGGATGTATGGTTGTTAAGAGCAAACTCAGCAAGTGGCAGAAACTCAGACCACCCCTCCTGATTGTCTGCCACAAAACAACGCAAGAACTGCTCAACATCCTGATTCTTCCTTTCTGTCTGGCCATTAGACTCAGGATGATATCCGGATGAAAACGACAAATGAACTCCCAACCTGTCACAAAAAGCACGCCAAAAACGAGCCACGAACTGAGGTCCCCTATCCGAAACAATGTCAGTAGGAACGCCATGTAGTCTGACAATTTCCTTGACAAAGGCCTTAGCGAGTGTCTTAGCGCAGGGCAGTTTGATGAAAGGAACCAAGTGACACATCTTGCTAAAACGGTCAACGACCACCCAGATGACTGTGAAACCCTCAGAGGGGGGAAGATCAGTAATAAAGTCCATAGCCAGATGTGTCCAAGGTGCACTAGGAACCTCCAGAGGGCAAAGCAACCCCGCTGAAGGAGTATGTGAAGACTTAGATCTAGCACACATCGTACATTGACGCACCCACTTAATGACTTCCTTCTGCCATCCA
This sequence comes from Phyllobates terribilis, assembly GCF_046119375.1. NCBI lineage: Eukaryota > Metazoa > Chordata > Amphibia > Anura > Dendrobatidae > Phyllobates > Phyllobates terribilis. The sequence continues at coordinate 407,266,311 of NW_027362764.1, forward strand.
GGCCACCAAAAACTGCGACCCACAAGTCTCTTGGTCTCAGAAATTCCTGGATGACCTGCCAACCGAGACTCATGACACTCCACAAACAAATCTCTCCTAAAGGTCCTAGGCACAAACAACCTCCCATGGGGAGTGTTAGATGGGGCATTCTCCTGTGCTTTAAGTATCTCATCTTCCAAAACGGAGTCCAATGCAGCAATCACAACACCTTCTTGTAAAATGCTCCCCTCCTCCTCAGCACCGACCATGGGAGAAAAGCTGCGAGACAAAGCATCAGCTTTAACATTCTTGGTACCCGGGATGTAAGTAACGGAAAAATTAAACCGCGAGAAAAAAAGTGCCCACCTAGCCTGACGGGCATTCAAGCACTTGGCAGCATCAAGATAGATCAGATTTTTATGATCAGTGAAAACCTGAATGGGAAATTCAGCACCTTCCAAGAGATGACGCCAGTGTTCAAATGCGAGTTTAATAGCCAGCAATTCCCAATTACCAATATCGTAATTAAGTTCAGTCTCAGAAAATTTTTTTGAAAAAAAAGCACAGGGGTGTACTCCATCCTTGTTTTTCTGAGACAACACCGCACCGACCCCCACCGAAGAAGCATCAACCTCAACCAAAAATGGCTTAGTCACATCAGGCTGCATAAGGATGGGAGCAGAGCTGAACCTCTCATTTAGAATCACAAAAGCTTCAATGGCCTCAGTAGTCCACTGGACCGCATTAGCACCTTTCCTGGTGAGATCGGTCAGTGGTTTGACAATAATAGAAACATTTTTAATGAATTTTCTGCAATAATTGGCGAAACCCAAAAACCTCTGTATCAATTTCAAACCAATAGGCCTAGGCCATTCCTGCACAGCTTGAACTTTCACCGGGTCCATCTCAAAGCCCTCGCTGGAGATAATGTAGCCCAAAAAACTAATTCTCTGTACAGCGAACTCACATTTCTCCAGCTTAGCAAAAAGCGAATTGTCAATTAATAACTGTAATACCTCACGTACGCTCCGCCAATGAGACTCCAGATCCGGTGAATAAATCAAAATGTCATCCTAATACACAACCAAATTTTCGCCGATCAAAGGTCTAAGGATGTCATTAATAAGATTCTGAAAAAATGCTGGAGCATTGGTGAGACCAAAAGGCATAACCAGATTCTCAAAATGACCCACAGGAGTGTTAAAAGCAGTCTTCCATTCATCACCCTCCTTCATGCGCAACAAGTTGTATGCCCCCCGGAGATCAATTTTAGAGAACCACTTGGCCCCCACTAACTGGTTAAACAAATCAGGAATCAATGGCAGTGGGTAAGGATTGCGTACAGTAATTTTATTAATCTCACGAAAATCCAGACAAGGACGTAAACCGCCGTCCTTTTTTTTAGCAAAAAAAAATCCAACTGCCACAGGAGACTTGGAAGGCCTAATGTGACCGGCGGCCAAGCTTGTCTGTATGTATTCCTCCAAAGCCTTTCTCTCAGGAATAGTAAGATTAAATAAACGACTTTTAGGAAGAGTCGCTCCAGGGGCAAATTCAATGGTACAATCATAGTCTCTATGGGGAGGCAAAATTTGTGACTCCTCCTCAGAAAAAACTCTCCAAAAATCCTGAATAGGTACAGGTAATTCCCCTTTTTCCACCGCAGCAATACGTCCGTTACAACACTTGTCATAACACTTAGGGCTCCAGGACTTAATTTCATTGGTAGACCAATCCAGTACAGGATTGTGCAATTTTAACCAGGGTAAACCCAAAACTACTGGAGAAGGCAAATTATTTAATACTACCAAATCAAGATTTTCTTGGTGAATACCATTAATAGTGAGGGGAAATTCACAGACCTTGTGAGTAACACTCATCAAGGGGGAGCCATCGACAGAAACCACAGCAATAGGGGATGACAAAGGTTTGGGTTTTAATTTAAGTTTTTCCAAGAATCCCCCATCAATCACATTCAGAGTAGAACCACAATCCACAAATACCCGAAATTCAATCAATTCTTCCTGAGCAGCAGTAGTAGCAGAAAGAAATACCCCCTTAGTATTTAAACAGGCTATACGGGCGTGACTGACCTTTTTTTTTTCTTTGTTCATACAAAGCACACAGTTCTTAATAAAATGGTCAGATTTCCTGCAATAAAAGCACAAACCTTCAGAAGACCTGCGGTCTTTATCCTGAGAGCGGGGTGCCATCGCCCCAATCTCCATCAGCCCTCCAATGTCAGTACAGACCCTCTCAAGACTCGGAGCTGACATGGCAGAGGATTTACTCTCATTAACCCTTGCACGCAGTCTCCTGTCCACCCGTATAGCTAATTGCATTGCCTCCTGCAAGTTTCCAGGTGTGGGATAAGCAATCAGCAAATCCTTAACCCTTTCACCTAGCCCCGCAAGAAACAAACTTTTCAAAGCTGAATCATTCCACCCCACCTGGGCAGACCACCGACTGAAGTGAGAACAATATTTTTCCACATTACCTGATCCCTGCCTCAAATGTCTCAATTCAGTCTCAGCTGATGAGACACGATCAGGATCATCATACAACAAACCCAAAGCAGAAAAAAAACTATCCAGTGATCTAAAGCATGGATCACTAGGTTGGAGAGAAAAGGCCCATCCCTGAGGTTCTTTGCGCAAAAGTGACATTATGAACCCTATGCACTGTGATTCATCACCAGAGGATCTGGGTCTCAAACGAAAATACAACAAACAAGCATTTTTAAAGGAAAAAAATTCTTCTTGATCACCAAAAAATAAATCAGGCAAACGTACCTTTGGCTCCACAAAATGTGCTCCAGAACAGCTACTCACGTGTTGTTGGAGCTCGGCCACCTCCAGAGAGAGTCCCTGCAGGCGCTGAGCCAAATCCTGAACCGACATCATGATGGAAACTGGAGGTCTTTCCTTAGAGATATTTTTGGGCTGGACTTACTGTTATGATTTGCTACAAGCACTAAGGAAAGAAAGGAGATCTGTCCCTACAATAGAACTAAGCTAGATCCCTACGATGTAACGGGGAACCTGATCCTGCGATCAGACCCGCTAAAGTCCTCGGCTAGTCTGTACGAAGACCTATAGATGCAAGGAAGGGATCCCTACAAGAACTAGGGACTGGGATAAAGTTGGACACCACCTAGCAGAAATTGTAGCAGTAAAAGACAAACACACAACACAGAACATAAAGGTCCGAAGACCTAGCTAAACTGACTGAGAAAGGTAACTAAGCACCAGGCTAGCTTAAGAGTAGAAATTACAATGAAGTCCAGCAAAGCCAGGAGGGCGGAGCAGGATTAACTAGGCAATAAAGGTCATGTGACCAGCAAGATAGAAAAAACCTAACAGGAGAGTTCTAACAGATAGAGTATACAATGAAACAATTTCTTAATCAAATGACTTCTTAATCATTTTTACTTAAACTATACTGTAACAATACTAACAATGATATTGTCTACATAAGGAACATTACACATTGGTTAACTCATCTGTCAAACATTGCATTGTGCATAAATAGATTGCAAAGGCGGCCGACTCTGCCCTTAGAAAAAGCCGACATTATCAACGAAACGTGTATCAGGTACTCTGTCCCGATCTATCGTTTAAGGATAATGACGGACAATCAGCATAAGCAAGAGAGGGCTAGCATCAGTATAGTTTAATCAAATACTGACCTGTTGTACTATTTGCAGTATTAGGAGATGCACACAGCGTTTTCACAACCATATGGAACCATATGGATCGCTGTTCTTAGACTGACAGTCTGCCTCCTTGCCTGTGCTATAGTGCCTGGCTTTACATCTGACACAGTTGCGAGTTACTGAGATCACTGCTGTGTGTACTCATTCACTGCCAGGAAGCTGCTCTCAGACTAACAGGCTGCTTCCTTCATTGTGATATATTGCTGAGCTCCATATCTGACACAGGAGCTAGAGTAAAAAATGGCAGTCAGTAAATCAAAGCTACAATATTGAATCCAAGGCAATGAGAAGGAATATTAAATAAGGATGTTTCGCTGATCAAGGAAGCTTCATCAGAGAAAAAAGGACCTTAGTGACAGCTATGATAACATTAAAGAGGTTCTCCAACTTAGAAAACTCATTTTCACATAACTAATTAGGTTTCATATAAGAAATCTTGTTCAGGATCCTCATTTCCTGGCTAAACAGGAGTGTAGTTATAAATCTCTTGCTCTGGAATTCCTGTATTGTACACAAAATCCATTAATTTGAGGGGCATTTTATGTTTAATTTCCCATGTAATGGTGCTAAAGGAAATTTGGAAACTTACAGTAGAGTTTCTTCACAAATTTCTGCTGATGTCCCACAGTAAGCAAACAATTTTCTAATCAGCTTATTGTCAAATAAACTTTCGAGTAAGTAGTAATTATCCTAAGGAAACAACTACTTTAATCCTTTCCACATCAAATACCGTATTTTTCGGACTATAAGACGCACTTTTCTCCTCCAAAATGGGGGGTGCGTCTTATAGTCCGAATGTTGGGGGGGGGTGTATATATATGTGGGGTGTGGGGGGAGTGATAGCGGTGGAGGAACAGGACACAGGAGGCAGCAGCCGCTTGCTGCAGCCTACACTGTCCCCGCTGTTAAAGAAAATATTCATGCTGCTTAATTGTAGCACACAGTGTAGCCGGAGCGCGGCTCCTGCTGCTGCCGGAATCGCCTGTGCCCGTTGTTAAAGGGCATGAATATTCAACCTCTCTCCACGCCCATGGGTGTGGGGAGGGGTGAATATTCATGCCCTTTAATAAGCAGGCACACGCGATAGCCCGGTAGCAGCAGGAGCCGCGCTGCAGCTACACTGTGTGTCGGCTATGAAGGAGAGATTCCTTACAGTCCCGGGGCCAGGAGCAATTATTACCATAAAATTATAATATAAAATTTCTCAATATCAAAACCATTGATATGAGGCATACAGGTAGGACTAGATTAACATTTCTATCACCTGCATATCCATATTAATATGTTATATACGTCCCAGGAGGTGACAGATTCCCTTTAATAAGCCCTCCTACTCTGCACTCATTACCTGTATAAAAGACACCTGTCCATACACTCAATCAATCACACTCCAGCCTCTCCACCATGGCCAAGACCAAAGAGCTTTCTGAGGACACCAGGGACAAAATTGTAGACCTGCACAAGGATGGGATCGGCTGCAGGACAATAGGCAAACAGCTTGGTGAGAAGTCAACAACTGCACAATTGCTAGAAAATGGAAGAATGCATGGGAGAAGGTCATGTGGTCAGGTGAGACCAAAATAGAACTTCTTGGTATAAACTCCATTCGCTGTGTCTGGTCAGGAATCCACCCAGATCTACATGGGAGGAGCTGGTCAATGACCTGAAGACAGCTGAGACCACAGTCTCAAGCATTACCATTAGTAACACCATACGCCATCATCAATTAAAATCCTTGAGGGCACGCAAGCTCCCCCTACTCACACCAGCACATGTCCAGGCCTGTTTGAAGTTCACCAATTACCATCTGGATGATCCAGAGAAGGCATGGGAAAAGGTCATGTGGTCAGGTGAGACCAAAATAGAACTTCTTGGTATAAACTCCACTCGCTGTGTTTGAAGGAAGAAGGATGAATACAACCCCAAGAATATCGTCCCAACCATGAAGCACGGTGGGCGAAACATCATACTTTGGGGGTGCTATCAGCAAAGGGGACAGGATGACTGCATTGTATTGAAGGGAGGATGAATGGGGTCATGTATCGTGAGATTTTTCCCAACAATCTCCTTCCCTCAGTAAGAGCATTGAAGATGCATGACACTGACCCAAAACACACAGCCAGGGCAACTAAGGAATGGCTCTGTAAGAAGCATTTCAAGGTCCTGAAGTGGCCTAGCCAGTCTTTAGACCTGAAACCAATAAAAAATCTTTGGAGGGAGTTGAAACTCAATGTTGCCCAGCGACAACCCCAAAACCTGAAAGATCTGGAGAAGATCTGTATGTAGGAGTGGGCCAAAATCTGTGCTGCAATGTGTGCAAACTTGGTCAAGAACTACAGGAAATGTCTGACCTCTGTAATTGCAAACAAAGGTTTCTGTATCAAATATTAAGTTCTGTTTTTCTTTTGTTTCAAATACTTATTTCATGCATTAAAATGCTAATTAACTATGCAAAAATCATACATTATGATTTTTTCAATTTTTTTTAAAGATTCTGTCTCTCACAGTTTAAGTGTAGTTACGATAAAAAACTTACAAAACGTAAAAAATCTGCAGTGTATCAGATACTTACTCTCCCCACTGTATCTCATATGACCTGGCAGTTAAACATTTCCGTAACCAAGAAAATATTATATATCTTTATGACGCGCCCAGGGGATGGGGACGACTCGGTACCCGGGCCTGGTTTGGGGGTGTCGCGGTGGTCGGCTCCCGGGCCTGTACCCTGGGGTCACTCTTGAAAAAAGGGGATTGGAACTTGGATAGAAAATAAAAATAAAGTAAATAGTTTGTGACGCCACCTGTGGTACCTGGTAAGGATTACCAGCACTGCTGCAGACCTCCGGGGGGTGATGGGATGGCAGCTGAGGTGTTTCTGCTCCCCACAGGTGGAGCGGGCCCCCAGGGCAGGGAAGGTGTGAAGGGATGAAGGAGAGAGGGGACCCAGCCGGGTCAGAGGAAAAACAGACCCACACACAGGGGTCCGCTTCAGTACCTTTACTGATGATGGTAGTCAGGTACGGTCCAGGGTGCTTGTAGGTGGTGTGCACTTCTGGACTTGCTCCCCAGTGAGCGGGTGTAAGGCCTCCTTTCTGTATCTCCCTGTCTCTCTCCCTGGAGCTTCTGACCTGCCTGGAACAGGGTCTAGCTCCCTAGATGTTTCTCTCACCCGTCTTGCATGGCGGCGAGGGCTTTCCCACTGGTTACCACTATCCATGGATGCTGGGGCCTTCGTGGTGCCTAGTCCTCTGAATGTGCGGTATTCACGGGTGGACTGAGGGATATGAAATCCTCCTCAGTATCCTGTATTCCCTACTGGGCGTGGAGGTCCCAGTAGGCTTGGGCCCGGTGCCCGGCTTGCATCAGGGGACGAACCCTCTGTGGTTCCTCTGTCCCTCATGGCTCTTCTCTTCTCCTTGCCTTCTAGCCCACTCTAGGCTCTCCACTTGCCAGACTAGCCCGCAGCTTGGGCCTAGCCTGGCTTTCAGCCACACAGACTTCAGCTTGTCTGGTGCTGCAGCATCGTGTCACACTCACTGCTTCCCACCGACTGACTTCCTGTACTCCACCCCCAGTATATATATACCTGACAGGGCTCCATCTAGTGGACTTGGATGTAGGTGCCTGCATGTATTGAGGCCACTGGGGAGAATCCATCTGTGCAACACCCAGGAGTTCTGTGACAGCCTGCAGCTGCAGGGCGTCACATTCCCCCCTAGTTCAAGTCAGTACTCCCGGACTGAAACATTTTTGTATAACAGGTAACAATGATATCAATAACAATTTTATGAACATAACTATTTTTCTTCCCTTTATGGGAGGCACTTGGCTTGAACGTTGCAATAAAAGGTTACAAGTTACAACACAACTTTACTTTCTGCAATGACCAGTTTTGATGAGATCCCTGCTCGGGTGTGTCCCTCTCATCCGGGTAAGCTGGCTTGTGGGGGACCTGCTCGAAACCCCCAATGAAGGTCCTGGGTGGGCTGCAGGACTGGTGTAGGACCACTGGTTCGGCCACGCCAAGCAGATTTTAGTGGTGGTGGTCTTGTGAAAACCACCAGGGGCACCTCAGGAGGGGCAAACTATGTACAATGCGGATCGTTCACAGTTCCCGACCTCCTAGTTCAGGAGCTTATATACTTAAACATGAGAGCTACCGGGAAACTAATAGCTCAAGGGCGCCCCCTCCTGGCATGCGCCTGGGGATGGGAGGTAGGTGACCCGTCCTGGTCATCCTCCCATTCAGTCAGGGTGTCCTTCTGCACAAGTTCCGTCACCCTCTGAACATCTAGGGCATACAGCAGAGCCATGAGCATGATCCGTGCCACAACTCCTGCTGGTGAGGCGACTGCTCCTGCCCGAGCAGCACCAGACGAAGATACTCCTGCGGGGGGCGTTGTCGAGGGCCGCGGCATTCTACTGATCATCCGCCATCGCTGCGCCCCCCTAGTTAACTGCGGCCTACCTTCCGGCTTCTAATGCTGGCTGCGGTCCTCTGGACAGGAACAGGGGAGTTGCCCGTCGAGCAACTCCGGTGCAGGACCTTGCGTCTCTGACATCAGGGTGTGCGCTTCCCGGCACGGCGGTCTCCTTCCAGGACCTGACGCTGCGTCAGTGTGTGAGGCGGGGCTTGGGCTTTGCGTGCTTTCTACGGTCACGCCTCTCTGATTCCCGCGGTTACGCTCCTCTTCATCCCGCGTGGCGACTCGAAAATGGCGGACAATGGCGGGAAACAGCGGCAATTGGCAGGAAAACTTCACCACGGTATGCGACACAGTTTTTTAAGGTGCACAGTACCCGGTGGCAGTGGGCACGATATCCTGTTAGTGACGCCAGGAAGAGTATGACGCGCCCAGGGGATGGGGACGACTCGGTACCTGGGCCTTTGCCTGGTTTGGGGGTGTCGCGGTGGTTGGCTCCCGGGCCCGTACACTGGGATCAGCTGAGGTTTTTCTGCTCCCCACAGGTGGAGCGGGCCCCACGCTGGGGCCTTCATGGTACCTAGTCCTCTGAATGTGCAGTATTCACGGGTGGACTGAGGGATATGAAATCCTCCTCAGTATGCCGGATTACCTACTGGGCATGGACGTCCCAATAGGCTCGGGCCCGGTGCCCGGCTTTCATCAGGGGACGAACCCTCTGTGGTTCCTCTGTCCCTCATGGCTCTTCTCTTCTCCTTGCCTTCTAGCCCACTCTAGGCTCTCCACTTGCCAGACTAGCCCGCAGCTTGGGCCTAGCCTGGCTTTCAGCAACACAGACTTCAGCTTGTCTGGTGCTGCAGCATCGTGTCACACTCACTGCTTCCCACTGACTGACTTCCTGAACTCCACCCCCCAGTATATATATACCTGACAGGGCTATATCTAGTGGACTTGGGTGGAGGTGTCTGCATGCAGCTGCAGGGCGTCACATTTACTTCTTGCAACTAAAGTAGTTAAAGTTTATACCGAGAATCCTGGCTATAAAACGTTTGAGGAAGAAGCAGCATATACAGTACAGACCAAAAGTTTGGACACACCTCATTTAAAGATTTTTCTGTATTTTCATGACTATGAAAATTGTACATTCTCACAAAACTATGAATTAACACATGTGGAATTATATACTTAACAAAAAAGTGTGAAACAACTGAAAATATGTCTTATATTCTAGGTTCTTCAGAGTAGCCACCTTTTGCTTTGATGACTGATTTGCACACTCTTGGCATTCTTTTGATGAGCTTCAAGAGGTAGTTACCGGAAATGGTCTTCCAACAGCCTGGAGGTGTGTTTGGGGTCATTGTCCTGTTGAAAAATAAATGATGGTCCAACTAAACGCAAACCGGATGGAATAGCATGCCGCTGCAAGATGCTGTGGTACCCATGCTGGTTCAGTATGCCTTCAATTTTGAATAAATCCCCAACAGTGTCACCAGCAAAGCACCCCCACACCATCACACCTCCTCCTCCATGCTTCACGGTGGGAATAAGGCAGGTAGAGTCCATCCGTTCACCTTTTCTGCGTCGCACAAAGACACGGTGGTTGGAACCAAAGATCTCAAATTTGGACTCATCAGACCAAAGCACAGATTTCTACTGGTCTAATGTCCTTTCCTTGTGTTCTTTAGCTAAAACAAGTCTCTTCTGCTTGTTGCCTGTCCTTAGCAGTGGTTTCCTAGCAGCTATTTTACCATGAAGGCCTGCTGCACAAAGTCTCCTCTTAACAGTTGTTGTAGAGATGTGTCTGCTGCTAGAACTCTGTGTGGCATTGACCTGGTCTCTAATCTGAGCTGCTGTTAACCTGCAATTTCTGAGGCTGGTGATTCGGATAAACTTATCCTCAGAAGCAGAGGTGACTCTTGGTCTTCCTTTACTGGGGCGGTCCTCATGTGAGCCAGTTTCTTTGTAGCGCTTGATGGTTTTTGCAACTGCACTTGGAGACACTTTCAAAGTTTGCCCAATTTTTCAGACTGACTGACATTTCTTAAAGTAATGATGGCCACTCGTTTTTCTTTACTTAGCTGCTTTTTTCTTGCCATAATACAAATTCTAACAGTCTATTCAGTAGGACTATCAGCTGTGTATCCACCTGACTTCTGCACAACACAACTGATGGTCCCAACCCCATTTATAAGGCAAGAAATCCCACTTATTAAACCTGACAGGGCATGCCTGTGAAGTGAAAACCATTTCCGGTGACTACCTCTTGAAGCTCATCAAGAGAATGCCAAGAGTGTGCAAAGCAGTCATAAAAGCAAAAGGTGGCTACTTTGAAGAACCTAGAATATAAGACATATTTTCAGTTGTTTCACACTTTTTTGTTAAGTATATAATTCCACATGTGTTAATTCATAGTTTTGATGCTTTCAGTGTGAATGTACAATTTTCAAAGTCATGAAAATACAGAAAAATCTTTAAATGAGAAGGTGTGTCCAAACTTTTGGTCTGTACTGTATATCCAGGCAATATACAGTTAGGTCCACACATATTTGGACAGTGACACAAGTGTTGGCATTTTAGCTGTTTAACAAAATGTATTCAAAATACAGTTAAATGGGCTTAACATGCAGACTCTCAGCTTTAAGTTGAGGGTATTCACATTTTCTTTTTCAAGGGACCAAAGGTAATTGGATAATTATTTCAAAAGCTCTTTAATGGACTGCATAAACATCTTTATTCAGCAACTCACGGGTAAGCAGAAAAGTCCTCCAGTTTGCAGCCGGGTTAACATGAGTCCTTAAACAACGGTTGCCGTGGGCAACGGCCGCGCTGGGCCGCTCAGAGCCTGACGGGTGCAGAGCCTTCCCAGGCGTGGGTTCAGCTACACACAGGACCGCCGAGATTTCCTGCTATGTTTCTAGCAGGTCCCAACGCTGAACAACACTACTCATTAATACAGCATTTTTAAAGGACCTGTGGCAAGAGCCACTGGAAAATCTGGGTTGGAGGGAGGAGGCCGTCCCACTGCCTTCCTGTAGCCTCCTCCAAGAAATGAAGGCCCTGCTGGGTTTTACTAATCTGCCTTATCCAGATAGCCTGACCAGGTCAATGCTCACCTTTATTCCTGCATTGCAGCCGCAGGTGAGTTTGTGACTGCAATGCACTCCAATGGATTTAATAGGTCTCTATACACATTCTCGGGGATATATAACATCCCTCGTATATGATCCCTGTCACTGCCTCACATAGGTAAAAGGTTTGGAGCTTATTCCAGATGTGGCATTTGCATTTGGAAGCTGTTGCTGTGAACCCACAACATGCGATCCAAGTAGCTCACAGTGGAAGAGACACAGACCATCATACAGCTGAAGAAAGCATACATCCATCAGAGAGATAGCAGAACTGTTAGGAGTGGCTAATAGTGATGAGTGAGCATGCTCGCTACTGCTCGGTGCCCGTCTGAGCATATCACTGCTCGAGACGCTCGCCGCTCGCCGAGTATTTCTGGGGATGATCGGTGGGAGCTCGGGTCTCCTCCCTGCATGTTGGACGCTCTTTACAGAGCCAATGAACATGCAGGCATTGCTTGCCACTCACTGTAATGCCGCAGCCATGTTGGTTGTGGCATTACAGTGATTGGCTGGCCGCACAGCGTCATCAGGTCTATATCAGACCTGGCGCCACCATGCTCGTCACAGTCACTCTGGAATCAGTCAGTGTGGGGAGAGGTGCTGCTGAGCTAGGGAGAGATTTGCTTGTTTCTAGTTAGTGTAGGTGTACCAAACTATACTAGAGACACATATCCATCTCAACAAACAGTTTTTCTGAGGACTAATCCATCTGCAGAGATATCAGGCAGGCAGTGTATATAGGCAGGCAGGCAGTGTATATAGCAGACTGCAGTGCACATAGCACAAGAGGCTCCATTCCAGTTCTGCCTTCTGCTGCTGTTAGATATTTCTAGAAATAGGCCCAGGTCTCAGGAGCCAGGAATGTTTTTTTTGGATCTTAATCCTCATTTGCTTAAAAAGCAATCCAGAGAACACCATTGTTCTGCGTCATTTGCTTATTGGCTCTGCAGAATACAGCCAGGTCCTTTCCATATTACAGCGCTAAAAATCCAGCTATTTAAAACTGTGGTTTGTCCGTCACACGGATCACATATAATTGCGCTGAAAATACTGCCATTTCTGGCCTCCATTAAAAATTTGTTTCAGTGTGTCTATGAAGCAATTGACACCAGTTTGCTGATCAAAATAGTTACCTACAGGCCAGGTATTTAAAACTGTGTTTTCTCCATCACACGGATCACATATACATTTTCAGAAAATACTGCCATTTTTGACCTCCATTAAAAAATTTTTTCGGTGTGTCAGTGAAACAATTGACACCAATTTGCTGTTCAAAATAGTTACCTACAGGCCAGGTATTTTAAACTGTGGTTTGTCCGTCACACGGATCACATATACGTTTTCAGAAAATACTGCCATTTCTGGCCTCCATTAAAAATTTGTTTCAGTGTGTCAGTGAAGCTATTGACACCATTTTGCTGTTCAAAATAGTTACCTACAGGCCAGGTATTTAACCCCTTTACAACCTATGACATACTAATACGCGTTTGTGCACTGGGCTTTAAAAGCCTGTGCCATATTAGTACGTCATCGCGATCACGCCCGCACACAGGCTGTGCGGGCGCGATCGCCGCCGGGTGTCAGCTGATTGTCACAGCTGACACCCGGTGCTATGTGCAGGGAGCGGTCCCGCACCGCTCCCAGCACATTAACCCCCGCAATGCTGCGATCGAAGTCGATCACAGCATTGATGTGGCTAAGGGGAGGTGATCGTATACTCACCTCCTCTTCCGGCCTCCAGCGCTGTCTGCCGCGGCTTCCAGGATGTTGCCATGACGACCCGATGTCGTCATGACAACATCCGGGTCACCAGACAGCAGGAAGATTTTTTGGACATGCGCAGTGCATTTCCAAATGATCTTCTCCCTGTCCAGCGCTGACAGCCTGCACGGCACAGGGATGAAGCTTCATTCCTGTGCCACGCATGCGATCAGAGAAAAAAAAGTTAAAGTCCCAGAGTGGGACAAAGTAAACAAGTTAAAAAACTGTCAGAAAGTGAAAAAAAAAAATTGTAAAAATATTAAAAAAAAAATAAAAAAAATAATCCACCAAAAATAAAAATATAATTATTACTATTATTATTACCTATCAATAAATATTATAAAAAAAGCAAAAAAAAATAAATAAAAGTACACATATTTGGTATCGCCGCGTCCGGAACGACCTAACCTATAAAACTGTCCTACTAGTTAACCTCTTCAGTGAACACGGTAAAAAAAAAAAAAAAAAAAAGAAGCAAAAAACAATGCTTTATCACCATACTGCCAAACAAAAATTGGAATAACATGCGATCAAAAAGACGAATATAAATAAAAATACTACCGCTGAAAATGTCATCTCGTCCCACAAAAAACAAGCCACCACACAGCTCCATCAGCCGAAAAATAAAAAAGTTATAGCTCTCAGAATAAAGCGATGCTAAAAAATTATTTTTTCTATAAAATAGCTTTTATTGTGTAAAAGCGCCAAAACATAGAAAAACTATATAAATGTGGTACCACTGTAAACGTACTGACCCAAAGAATAAAGCTGCCTTATCAATTTTACCACACGTGGAACAGAATAAAAAATTTAAAAAAAAACAGTTCCTGAATTGTTGGTTTTTGTTTATTCTGCCTCCCAAAAATCGGAATAAAAAGCGATCAAAAAATGTCACATGCCTGAAAATGGCACCAATAAAAACATCAACTCATCCCGCAAAAAACAAGCCATCACATGACTGTCTGCCAAAATCTGGAAAAATTATAGCTCTCAAAATATGGCGATGCAAAAACTAGATTTTACAAAAAAATGCGTCTTTTAGTGTGTGACAGCTGTCAATCATAAAAACCCCATATGATTCTGGTATCGCTGTAATCGCACCGACCCGAAGAATAAAGTCGTCTAATCACTTATACTGCACGAGGAACGGCGTAAAAAATAAACTCTCGGGTTAGGGTTAGGGCTAGGGTTAGGGTTGGGCTGGGGTTAGGGTTGGGCTGGGGTTGGGGTTAGGGTTGTCATGGGGTTGGGATTTTTATCAAAAGTAAGAAAAAAAGATGGCGATATGGCGACTAGTGTTGAGCGCAAGTGCTCGCTACTTGAGTTTGCATCGGGTGCTCTTGTATGCATAGAGTATCATGGGTATTTGAGTGACATGCTCGAGTCTCCGCCCCATATGCTTCGCGGCCAAAAAAACTTTGCGGGGATTGCCTGCCATGCACGAGCGATACCCGCATGTTTTTTTGTTGGTGTCTAATAACCGTGAAACATGTGGGGCAGGGACTCGAGCATGTCACTCGAGCACACGCAGTACATGGTGCATACCCAAGTACCCGATGCAAACTCAAGTAGCGAGTACTTGCGCTCAAGACTAATGACAACTTATTCAATATGATGACCTAATGTTATCAAATTCTGTGTCGTACCTCTGGGTTTAAAATGTTCACTATACCCCTTGATAAAATCCTTGAGGGGTCTAGTTTCCAAAATGGGGTCACTTGTGGGGGAGCTCCAATGATTAGGCACACAGGGGCTCTCCAAACGCAACATGGTGTCCGCTAACAATTTGAGCGGATTTTTCATTCAATCTGTAAGAATCAGCTGACATGTGCCCGGTCCAGGGCCGGCTCAGCGCTGGAGCCCGTGCTGAACTAGGGGTGATGGACTGGGACGTACTAATGCGCCCCAGGCCAGTAAGTGTCTAAAAAAAATTTTCAGTGTGTCAGTGAAGCAATTGACACCAGTTTGCTGTTCAAAATAGTTACCTACAGGCCAGGTATTTAAAACAGTCATTTGTCCGTCACACGGATCACATACACGTTTTCAGAAAATACTGCCACTTCTGGCCTCCATTAAAAATTTGTTTCAGTGTGTCAGTGAAGTTATTGACACCAGTTTGCTGTTCAGAATAGTTACCTACAGCCAAGCTGTTTAAAACTATGGTTTCTCCGTCACACGGATCACATATAAGTTTGCTCCAAATTCAGTCATTTGTAGTGAGCATGGAAGATATTGTCCTCCATTTAAAATGGCCAAGGCACGTGGCAAGGGACGAGGAACAGGACTTGATGATGTTTATGGTGCATGCAGAGGTCAAGGTCGTGGGCAAGCTGAAATTGTGCCACAACAAACACCCACATCTTCTCGCTCGACCTTCCTGTCCCAATTAATAGGGGACCTCAGAACACCACTAGTGAACACAGAGCAGTGTGAAAAGGTTATTGCTTGGATAGCAGATAATGCTTCCAGTAACTTAGCCACCACCACCACCTTGTCTTCCACACAGTCAAGTCTCAGTAGCTGTGAGTCTGGACCCCATATTCCTCACCCTGAACCTCCTTCCTCCCACCATGCCGATTGCCCAGAGACAACTGATCCCACACTTGGACACTCCGAAGAGCTGTTCACTTTTCCATTTATAGATTCAGGCCTCTCCCCGGTCCACTTGAAGCAGGGATAGAGGAGATCGCATGTAGCGATGCCCAAATATTTGAGCAGTCACGGTCATATGAAGGCGACGGTGGGAAAGTGTCACAAGAGGTGGACGATGATGAGACGCAATTGCCAGAAAGTCAGGAGGAGGACCATGGTGCGGAAGTGGAAGACGAGGTGGTGGATGTTATAGTAACTGACCCAAACTAGCAGGAGGACATGCAGAGTGAGGAGAGCAGCACACAGGGGGAGGGAGGCAGAGCACCCCAACAGGCAGGAAGAAGCAGTGTGGTGGCCGCAGACAGAAGGCAGGCAAACGTTCCCCGTAACACCAACACGAAGGAAGTTGCCAGTACAACTGTTAGGTCTTCCCGAGTCTGGTTGTTTTTTAAAGACTCTTCCGATAACCCCAAAAAGGACATTTGCACCACCTGCTAGGCCAGCATCAGCAGGGGTGGCAAAACGACCAGCCTGACCACCACCAGCATGATCAGGCACATGGATGCAAAGCACCCAACTTTGTGGGACCAACCCCACAGTCCAGGAACAGTATCTGCAGGTGGCACCACTGCTTCTTCCGCTGTTGTGCATGCAAGCCAATCCTCTGTCCATGGTGCATGCAAAGATGCCTCCCACCCTGCACCTGTCATTGCACACTCTCAACTAGCTGCATCAGGAAGCACGTCCATGTCCTTGTCCCGGTGCAGCGTTCAGTTGTCCATACCCCAGTCCTTGGAACGCAAGTGCAAATATGCAGCCAACGACCCACAGGCCACACTACTAAATTCTCACATTTCGCGACTGCTTGCGCTAGAAATGTTGCCTTTTAGGCTCATGGAGAAGGAAGCATTCCGCAACCTGATCGCGGCAGCCGTTCTTCGGCACTCGATCCCCATTCGCCACTATTTCTCCCGATGTGCCGTCCCCACATTACACAATCACGAGTCCCAAAACATTAGCCGTGCCCTCAACAACGCAGTTACCGGGAAAGTCCACCTAACCACAGATTCGTGGACAAATGTTTGTGGGCAGGGACGGAACATCTCGCTGATGGCACACTGGGTCAACATAGTGGAAGCCAGGACTCAGTCGGACCTTGGGATGGAATACGTCCTCCCGACACCAAGGATCGCAGGCCCTAGGTCAATCAGGGTTGCCCCCACAGTCTACAGCTCCTGCACCTCATCCTCCTCAGCCTCCTTCTCCTCTTCAGCCTCCATCTCCGAAATAACCACATCAATCACAAGCTGGAAGCACAGCAGCACTGCCTCGGCCAAGCGGCAACAGGCTGTGCTGAAGCTAATATGCTTAGGTGACAAACCGCACAATGCTGAAGAGTTGTGGACATCTCTGAAAGAGCAGGCAGATCTGTGGCTCACACTGCTGAACCTACAGCCAGGCATGGTCATGTGTGACAATGGCCGGAACCTGGTGGCGGCTCTGAGGCGAGGTGAGCTCACACATGTACAATGCCTGGCCCATGTGCTTAACCTCGTGGTTCATCGATTTCTAAAATCCTACCCAGAGCTGCCGGATCTGCTCATTAAATTATGCTGCATGTGTGCCCATTTTAGAAAGTCACCTACAGCTTCTGCCACAATTGCTGTGTTTCAGCAGCGTTTGCAGCTTCCGGCTCACAGACTGGTGTGTGATGTCCCCACGCGTTGGAACTCTACACTGCAGATGTTGGGAAGGATTTGTGAGCAGAAGAGGACAGTTGTTGAGAACCAGCATCAACAAGGCCATCGGTATTCAGTTCAGACTCCACACATAAGACCTCAGCAGTGGACATGGATGTCAGACATATGTACCATCCTCCAAAACTTTGAGGACTCCACCAAGATGGTGAGCAGCGATGACGCCATAATTAGCGTCACCATCCCGCTTCTCTGGTACTACCTGCACATTTGTCATACAGCATGGATGGCCAGAGGACAGAGAGGAGGAGAAGGAGAGCATGGTTACTCGTTCTCTTGGTGAGGACACGGAAGTCTTGCCTGTTAGCAGTCTGGCACGCATGGCTGAGTTTATGTTACGCTGCCTTTCCCATGACCCTCGCGTTCTCAAAATTTTGGGTGACAGTCATTACTGGTTGGTGACACTTCTAGACCCACGCTACAAGGAGAACTTTATATCTCTTATTCCTGAGGCGTACAGGTCTACAAAAATGGGGCAGTACCAGAAGGTCCTTGTTGAGGAACTATTAAAAAATTCCCATCTGAAAACGCTGGCAGCAGAGGTAATAGTACAACCAAGGACTACAGGCAAGAGAGACACGACTCCAATCCAGCAGAGGCAGGGAAACACTGTCAAAATTCTGGGAGAATTTTCTCAGCCCCTGGGAGTACCTTGCCAACCATACCAACGTCCTCCATGGTTCCTCTGTGCCTTATAATTATTGGGTATCCAAGGTGGATATGTGGAATGAACTGGCTCTTTACGCCTTGGAGGTCCTGGCCTGCCCTGCCACTAGCATTTTATCAGAGCGGGTTTTTAGTGCCGCTGGTGGAATTATAACTGATAAGCGCATCCGCCTGTTAACTGAAAATGCGGACAGGGTGACTCTTATAAAAATGAGCAATGGCTGGATTGGGCCAGACTTCTCAACATCACCAAATAATAGCAGCGTAACATAAACTCAAATCCAGTGTCTTTTTTTGGGAGGTGTATTCCCATGCACCTTTTCACACCCACACATGGGTATATGATTCCTGATTTTGGCTATTTGCTCTTGTCCTCCTCCTTCTCCTCATCCTCATCTTCCCCCACCATATCACCAGGGTGACCGTGGTCCGTGATGCAATACCCACAAAAAAAATGTTTACACAGTATGTTCATATATACCCCCCAGGGGTAAATGTTTGTCAGTCCATACACTTAGTGCATGGGCATTACAAGTATAGGAGACCCGCTCCTTTCTACACTGTGTGCCGAATTATTAGGCAATTGAGTATTTTGATCACATGATACTTTTTATACATGTTGTCCTACTCCAAGCTGCATAGGCTTGAGAGCCAACTACCATGTGCATCTCTGTAATGAGGAGGGGTGTTGACTAATGACATCAACACCCTTTTATAAGGTGTGCTTAATTATTAGGCAACTTACTTTCCTTTGGCAAAATGGGTCAGAAGAGAGATTTGACGGGCTCTGAAAAGTCCAAAATTGTGAGATGTCTTGCAGAGGGATGCAGCAGTCTTGAAATATCCAAACTTTTGAAGCGTGATCACCGAACAATCAATCATTTCATGGCAAATAGCCAACAGGGTCGCAAGAAGCGTGTTGGCCAAAAATGGCGCAAAATAACTGCCCATGAATTGAGGAAAATCAAGCGTGAAGCTGCCAAGATGCCATTCGCCACCAGTTTTGCCATATGTCAGAGCTACAACGTTACTGGAGTATCAAAAAGCACAACGTGTGTGATACTCAGGGACATGGCCAAGGTAAGGAAGACTGAAAAGCGACCACTTTTGAACAAGAAACATAAGATAAAACGTCAAGAATGGGCCAAGAAATATCTTAAGACTTATTTTTCAAAGGTTTTATAGACTGATAAAATGAGAGTGACTCTTGATGGGCCAGATGGATGGGCCAGAGGCTGGATCTGTTAAGGGCAGAGAGCTCCACTCCGACTCAGATGCCAGCAAGGTGGAGGTGGGGTACTGGTATGGGCTGGTATCATCAAAGATGAACTTGTGGGACCTTTCAGGTTGAGGATGGTGTGAGGCTCAACTCCCAGACCTACTGCCAGTTTCTGGAAGACAACTTCTTCAAGCAGTGGTACAGGAAGAAGTTGGTATTGTTCAAGAAAAACATGATTTTCATGCAGGACAATGCTCCATCACATGCATCCAACTACTCCACAGCATGGCTGGCCAGTAAAGGTCTAAAACAGGGGTCTCAAACACGCGGCCCGCGGGCCGCATGCGGCCCCTGAGGCTGCTTTATGCGGCCCGCAGGCACAGACCCCTTGACGATCCCGACCTGGTCCAGGAGGAGCCGCCGACAGCAGCGCTGCATTGCCACACAGAGACTGTTTCCCAGCACTGCATTTCCAATGCCAGCCGCTGGCCAATCAGAGGCCAGCAGCTGATATCTGCGTGTCGGCGCAGCGAGTATGACGTCATTGCCATATGCAGATGTCAGCTGCTGGCCTCTGATTGGCCGGCGGCTGACATTGAAAATGCTGTGCTGGGAGACAGTCTCTGTGCGGCAATGCAGCGCTGCTGTCGGCGGCTCCTCCTGGACCAGGTCGGGATCGTCAAGGGGTCGGACTCTGTGGTGCCTGCTGGCCACATCTGCAGGAAGGCCGCCGAGGGAACGGAGGACAGGTGAGAATCATCTTTTTTTTTTTCTATTTTATGTGTGTGAAGAACAGCACAGGGGGCACAGAGCCACAAGAGGGGACCTGGATGGGGCACAGAGCCACAGGATGGGGACCTGGATGGGGCACATAGCCACAGGATGGGGACCTGGATGGGGCACATAGCCACAAGAGGGGACCTGGATGGGGCACATAGCCACAAGAGGGGACCTGGATGGGGCACATAGCCACAAGAGGGGACCTGGATGGGGCACAGAGCCACAAGAGGGGACCTGGATGGGGCACAGAGCCTCAAGATGTGGACCTGGATGGGGCACATAGCCACAAGAGGGGACCTGGATGGGGCACATAGCCACAAGAGGGGACCTGGATGGGGCACATAGCCACAGGATGGGGACCTGGATGGGGCACATAGCCACAAGAGGGGACCTGGATGGGGCACATAGCCACAAGAGGGGACCTGGATGGGGCACATAGCCACAAGAGGGGACCTGGATGGGGCACAGAGCCACAAGAGGGGACCTGGATGGGGCACAGAGCCACAAGAGGGGACCTGGATGGGGCACATAGCCTCAAGATGTGGACCTGGATGGGGCACATAGCCACAAGAGGGGACCTGGATGGGGCACATAGCCACAAGAGGGGACCTGGATGGGGCACATAGCCACAGGATGGGGACCTGGATGGGGCACAGAGCCACAGGATGGGGACCTGGATGGGGCACAGAGCCTCAAGATGTGGACCTGGATGGGGCACATAGCCTCAAGATGGGGACCTGGATGGGGCACATAGCCACAAGATGGGGACCTGGATGGGGCACAGAGCCACAAGATGGGGACCAGAGCCACAACATGGGGACCTGGATGGGGCACAGAGCCACAAGATGGGGACCTGGATGGGGCACATAGCCACAAGATGGGGACCTGGATGGGCCACATTGCCACAGGATGGGGACCTGGATGGGGCACATTGCCACAGGATGGGGACCTGGATGGGGCACATAGCCACAGGATGGGGACCTGGATGGGGCACATAGCCACAAGATGGGGACCTGGATGGGGCACATAGCCACAAGATGGGGACCTGGATGGGGCACATTGCCACAGGATGGGGACCTGGATGGGGCACATAGCCCCAAGATGGGGACCTGGATGAGGCACATTAGTACAAGATGGGCGCCAGGATGGGGAACGTTGCCACAGGATGGGGACCTGGATGGGGCACATAGCCACAGGATGGGGACCTGGATGGGGCACATTAGTACAAGATGGGGACTTGGATGGGGAACATTACTACAAGATGTTTTCCATTATTACTATATGATGCTAATTGTAAGACAATATTACTGTATGTGGCCAATTGGGGGAAATAAAATTGTAAAAAAAATAAAAAATAAAATAAAGCATGAAAAAATATTGGGCACTAAAAATGCTGTTTTATATGTAAACTAAAGTAAACACAAAAAAGTGCACGTTTATTATCGCCACATCCATAACGACCCAAGCCATAAAAAAATAAACACGGCAAAAATGTTCAAAAGGTGTATACAAAAAAAATGGTATCACTAAAAATGTCACATTGAACAAAGAATGCGGCCCCCCAAATTCAAATTTTTTCCATGTGCGGCCCATATACCCAGCCGAGTTTGAGACCCCTGGTCTAAAAGAAGAAAAAATAATGACATGGCCCCCTTGTTCACCTGATCTGAACCCCATAGAGAACCTGTAGTCCATCTTAAAATGTGAGTTCTACAGGGAGGGAAAACAGTACACCTCTCGGAACAGTGTCTGGGAGGCTGTAGTGGCTGCTGCACGCAATGTTGATCGAAAACAGATCAAGCAACTGAGAGAATCTATGGATGGAAGGCTGTTGAGTGTCATCATAAAGAAAGGTGGCTATATTGATCACTAATTTTTTTTTTTTTTTTTTTTACATGTCAGAAATGTTTATTTCTAAATTTTGTGCACTGATATTGGTTTACCTGGTGAAAATAAGCAAGTGAGATGGGATTATATTTGGTTTTTATTAAGTTGCCTAATAATTCGGCACAGTAATAGTTACCTGCACAAACAGATATCCTCCTTAGACAGCCAAATCTAAAAAAAAAAACACTTTGACTTCCAAAAATATTAAGCTTGGATATTTATGTGTCTTTTGGGTTGATTGAGAACATAGTTGTTGATCAAAAATAAAAATAATCCTCTAAAATACAACTTGCCTAATAATTCTGCACACAGTGTAATGGGAACATTTTTTTATGAGGCCCTCTAAGTTTCTTCCAAGGGGAATTGGAGTGTCTCCGAATTTTTGGCAGCCCTTGCATTCACTGCATAGTCCAACACTATGGGAGACCCTCTCCATTCTAATGGGATTTTGTTGTTACTGTGGCCCTGCTCTATGTGCTATGCTTTAAATTGTTAGTGTTTTTTTTTCTAAATTTGGTCAGCCGTTGGACTCACTGCATACCCTATAACTGTATAGCAGACCCTCTCCTTTCTAATGGGAACATGTCGTACTCGTTACTGTGGCCCTGCTCTATGTGTCTTTAAATTCTTAGTGAGGTTTTTCTTAAATTTGGTCAGCCGTTTGACTCACTGCATACCCTATAACTGTATAGCACACCCACTCCATTCTAATGGAAACATGTCGTGCTCGTTACTGTGGCCCTGCTCTATGTGTCTTTAAATTGTTATTGGGGTTTTTCCCAAATTTTGGCAGCCATTGCAGTCACAGCATGGGCATTACCACTATAGGAGACCCGCTCCTTTATAATGGAAACATTTTTTTACTGAGACCCTCCTCTATGTTCTTCAAAGGGGTATTGGGTTGCCTCCGAATTTTTGGCAGCCCTTGCAGTCACTGCATATGCAATAACAGTATAGGAGACCCACTCATTAATAATGGGAAAAACAGAGCATAGCCGGCTGATGGCTCTCTAACAATAGCGAGGGCCGAATGCTGGCCTTCTAAGAATAGTAAGGGCCGCCTGATGGCCCTATAAAAAATAGGCTTTGTGACTTCCTGAATCCCTCCATCATCAATGAAATAGGATGTGTCTGATGATGTGTTACACACCACATTGCCAGATAAGGTTGTAAAATGTTAAAATGAAATTTCCCGGTGAATGCATTTGTCTTAAAAAATAATGTAAAAGGGAAAAAAAACAGTAGGATCTTTCTTTAGTATAAAAAACAGAGTCGCCAATGTAACCTCAATGTAATCTCATTGTTCAGCTCCTGCACCTCCTCCTCCATTTCCAAAATGACCAAATCAGTCACAAGCTGAAAGCCCTGCAGTACTGCCTTGGCCAAGCGGCAACAGGCTGTGCTGAAGATAACATACTTAATGCTTAGGTGACAAACCGCCCAGCGCTGCAGAGTTGTTGAAAGCTGTAACACAGCGCCTGATCTGTGGCTCTCACCGCTGAACATACAGCCAAGCATGGTCGTGTGTGACAATGGGCGGAACCTGGTGACGGAGAAATGACAGCCGGAGTAAATACCAGTCCTTTCACCGAGCTAAAGAATATGTCTGTGGTGAAATACAACTCCCACTGAGAAGCTGTTTCAGATTGAAAACATTGGGCCCACCAGAGGATTTGATTCTGAGTGCTCACATTTCTCTCCCACTCAAGAGCTCCATAGCAGCTGCAAAGTTAGTGCTATCATGAACTCTCCTGATGTAGAAGCCAGGGCACACAAGAGGATTCTCTGGTGGGACCGTCTAACCCTGCCGACAAGCAGTCCTGGCTAGGAAAAGTGTGTGGGAAGGTTCCCGGACACTCTATGGCTGCTTTTTTACTGAGGTGGGAACCCATGCAAACACGGGGAGAATATACAAAATCCTTGCAGATGTTGTTCTTGCTGGGATTTGAACCCAGGATCCCAGTGCTGCAAGGCATCAATGCTAACCATTAATCTAATGTGCTGCCGTTCACCCTCTGATATCTAACAGGCTGTAGAAACATGCACCTACTGCCACTCTATCTTCATCTCCTTTGTGAGAAACTAATGTATTTGGGCAGCCACTTAGTTTACCAAATAAAATTCCTGAGAAGGAAATTGGGGATGGCTTCGCTACTGGAACTGGGGGGCAGTGCTAATACCATGGCGTCGTACCATAGTTTACTGGAAATTTTCCAGGCTGGTAGGAGGCAAACAGATTGCCAAAGAAAAGCACCAGCAGTAGTGTTGAGCGAGCACTAAAATGCTTGGTTTCTCGAAGCTCGGGCCGAGCTCACCGTGATACTCGTGTGCTCGACCCGAGCAACGAGCCCAATGTTAGTCTATGGGAGACCCGAGCATTTCTGCGGCGGCATCCCCGGCAGTCTGTAGAAAGCCTAAAAAGTGCCCAAAACGATAGTGACAGTGCTCAAATGACATGGGGAAAGCATGGGGATCACCCCAGGAAGCATTTCTGACCCCCAGGTCACTACTGTCAACAACGTGGTCAGAGGTATTAAGCCACTTTTACGGGCTCACAATAAAACGTTCAAAAACTAAACTGAAACTGCTTTCCTGTGAAATATGTTAAGGAACATCCTTTCCAGGGTAAAGACTTGTGTGTAAGGTAAAATAAATAACCAAAAACAAAAATACTCCTCCACACCTTGGGCTATGTTCACAAGTAGCATTTTTTATGCGTTTTTGCACTTGTGTATTGCTTTCAACCATGACAAATGCATTCACCGGGAAATGTCATTTTAACATTTTACAACCTTATCTGGCCATGTGCTGTGTGACACATGCATACTGTGCTGAAAAGACATGGGAACAGCATAGGGAAGACCCCTGGAAGCATCTCTGACACCCAGGTCACTGCCTAAAAGTGTGCCCATCATAAGTGATCCTTGCCGCATCAGAAGATGCAGACTTGCAACTATCTCCGTGCAAGTCCTTGTCCCAGGGCAGTGTTCAATTGTACCTCCCCCATTCCTTGCAATGCAAGTGAAAGTATGCAGCCTGCCACCCACCCACCCCCAGGCTGCAATACCATACTGCTTGCTTGCACTTGAAATTGGGCCTTTTAGGCATGTGGAGGCGGAATCTGGCCACAACGTCATGGCTGCGTCGGCGGCCTGGTATCCATACTCAGTCCCCAGCCGCCTGGGGGCGGTCGGGTGTCCATAAACGGTCCCCAGCCGCCCCTATTTGTCCCGGTGAGCCTTATACACAAGCACGCATGCCAAAACTTTACCTGTGCCCTCCCCAGTGCATTTAGTGGGAAGGACAGCCTAACCACAAACACATGGACAAGTGAATGTGGCCATGGATGGTCCATCTCACTGACGCCTTCACACTGGGTTAATGTTGCGGAAGCCGGGACACAGTTGAACACTGGGATGCAACATGTCCTCCAGACATAGAGGATTGCGGGTCCTGGGTCAATCAGGCTTCAACACAAAGTTCAGAAGGTAGACAGCAGCAGTGGTCGGCCTCCTACACAACGAGTAAATTATTCATGATCATGAGGCCATCCATCTCCTTAGCTTTCTATTCCTTGGAATGCAAGCGCATGTATGTAGTAGAAGCTAGGCATAAGGTGGTCAGCGTTTTGGCGCATATCCTACCTCCTCTGAGGATTGCTGGATGTTTTCCTGCTACTATCCCAGTTCTATGACTCCCGTTAAAACAAAGCTTCAGGTGATGAATGATGGATGAGGTGGTGGCAAAGGAGTAAGAGCAGGAGGAACAGGGACCATTCACATCAATATCAGACCAGTCAACCACACATGTCTTGTAGGATATGTTTCTGTACCAAAAGGAGCAGTTCGGCTACACAGTTATAGGGCATACAGTGAGTGCAATGCCTACCAAAATTTCGAGGCACTCCAATGCCCCTTGAAAGTGACATGGAGGTCAGAGGGCCTTAACTGAACTGTTTTTTCCATTTATAGCAACTGGGTCTCCTGTACACTGTTGGTCTAAGCAGTGAATGAAAGGCTTTCCAAAAACTATGAGGAACTGCAATGCCACTTGAAACAGACGTGGATTACAGCATACTAAAAACCTTCTACCCATTATTGGGGAGTGGGTCTCCCTTAGTGTTCGCCTATGCATTGAAAAGCAAAAGCTGACTAAAATTAGGAAGAAATGCAATGCCCTTTGGAAGAGTCGTGAAGGTTAGAGGTAATTAAAAACAACATTTCAATGCCCCTTGGAAGAGCTGTGGAGTTCAGAGTGGTTTAACAAGACGGTTTTAATGCCCCTTGGAAGAGATGTGGAGGTCCCAGTGGAATAAAAAGACAATATCAATGCCCCTTTGAAGAGTGGTGGAGGTCCCAGTGGAAGAAAAAGACAATATCAATGCTCCTTGGAAGAGTGGTGGAGGTCGCAGTGGAATAAAAAGACAATATCAATGCCCCTTAAAAGAGACGTGGAGGTCACAGTAGCATAACAAGACGAATTTAATGCCCCTTGGAAGAGACGTGGAGGTCACAGTAGCTTAACAAGACGGTTTCAATGCCCCTTGGAAGAGACGTGGAATTCAGAGTTGTTTAACAAGACAGTTTTAATGCCCCTTGAAAGAGACGTGGAGGTCCCAGTGGAATAAAAAGACAATATCAATGCCCCTTGGAAGAGTTGTGGAGGTCCCAGTGGAATAAAAAGACAATATTAATGCCCTTTGGAAGAGTGGTGGAGGTTACAGTGGAATAAAAAGACAATATCAATGCCCCTTGGAAGAGTGGTGGAGGTCACAGTGGAATAAAAAGACAATATCAATGCCCCTTGGAAAAGACGTGGAGGTCACAGTAGCTTAACAAGACAGTTTTAATGCCCCTTAGAAGAGACGTGGCTGTCACATTAGCTTAACAAGATGGTTTTAATGCCACTTGGAAGAGACGTGGAGTTCAGAGTGGCTTAACAAGACGGTTTTAATGCCCCTTGAAAGAGACATGGAGGTCCCAGTGGAATGAAAAGACAATATCAATGCCCCTTGGAAGAGACGTGGAGGTCCCAGTGGAATAAAAAGACAATATCAATGACCCTTGGAAGAGTGGTGGAGGTCGAAGTGGAATAAAAAGACAATATCAATGCCCCTTGAAAGAGTGGTGGAGGACACAGTGGAATAAAAAGACAATATCAATGATCCTTGGAAGAGTGGTGGAGGTAGCAGTTTACTAAAAAGACAATATCAATGACTATTGGAAGAGACGTGGAGGTCACAGTAGCTTAACAAGACGATTTTAATGCCCCTTACAAGAGCCATGCAGTATAGCATATTAAAAACATTATTCCCATTATTTGGGAGTGGGTCTCCCATAGTCTTTGTCTATGCCTTCCAAGCAAAAGCTGCCAAAAATTAGAACGGAGGAACTTGCAATGCCCCTTACAAGAGCCATGCAGTAGAGCATATTAAAAACATTATTCCCATTATTTGGGAGTGGGTCTCCCATAGTCTTTGTCTATGCCTTCCAAGCAAAAGCTGCCAAAAATTAGGACGGAGGAACTTGCAATGCCCCTTACAAGAGCCATGCAGTACAGCATATTAAAAACATTATTCCCATTATTGGGGAGTGGGCCTCCCATAGTCTTTGCCTAGGCCTTCCAAGCAAAAGCTGCCAAAAATTAGGACGGAGGAACTTGCAATGCTGGCAACACGGACCTCGGTCACCCTGGTGGTATAGTGGTGGTGGAGGCTGAGGATAAGGAGAAGAGCAAAAAACAGCCAAAATGAGAAAGCGTATACCCATGTGTGGGTGTGAAGCGGTGCATGGGAATACACCTCCCGAAATAACACAGTGGGTTTGACTTTATGTTACTCTGCTGTCATTTGGTGGTGATGAGAAGTCAGACCCAATCCAGCCCTTGTTCATTTTGATAAGGGTCAGCATTGTCAGCATTGTCAGTTGACAGGCGAGTGCGCTTATCAGTTATAATTCCCCCAGGGGCACTAAAAACATCCTCTGATAACACGCTAGTGGCATGGCAGACCAGGACCTCCAAGGCGTACAGAGCGAGTTCATTCCATGTGTCCAGCTTGGATACCCAATAATTAAAAGGCACAGAGGAATCACGGTGGACGCTGGTACGGTCGGCAAGGTACTCCCTCACCATCTTTTGAAACTTTCCACTCCTTGTGAGAGTACCCCGCGCCTCAGGGCCTGTAAGCTGGGCGGGTCTCAGAAAACTGTCCCAGAACGTTGACAGTGCTCCCCTGCCACTGCTGGATTGGGGTTGTGTCTCCTTGGTTGGGCAACAAACTGTGACCTCTGCCACTAGCGTGTTCAGATGGGAATTTTTTTAACAGTTCTGCAGCAAGGGCCTCCTGGTACTGCCCCATTTTTGTAGACCTCTCCACCTCAGAAATAAGAGAGTGAAAGTTCTCCTTGTAGCGGGGGTCTAAAAGTGTCACCAATAAGTAATGACTGTCACCCAACATTTTCACAACGCGAGGGTCACGGTTAAGGCAGCGTAACATTAAGTCAGCCATGCGTGCCAGACTGGTAACGGGCAAGACTTCCGTGTCCTCACCAAGATGACGACTGACCATGCTCTCCTCCTCCTCCTCCTCCCCCCTGTCCTCAGGCCACCCACGCTGAACCGACGGTATGACAGTTGTACAGGTACTACCGTTTACAGCGCATGATACCAGCTCCTATTCTTCCTCCTCCTCCTCTCGATCATTGTCTCCACCAGACTAAAAGGCAGCATTTCCAACGCAAGCAGTTGTGAAATGTGCGAATGTAGGACTTTGACCTGTGGGGCATTGGCTGCGAATTTGCGCTTTCATTCAAAGGTCTGGGATATGGACAATTGAACGCTGCGGTGGGACGTGGATGTGGACGTTGATGCTGTTTCTTGAGAAACTGCCATAACAAGTGAAGACTGAGAGGAGGGGGCATCTTTGCATGCAGTATGGACAGGGGATTGCCTTGCACGCACAACAGGGGGTTCTCTTACAAGCACAACAGCGGAAGAAGCAGTGGTGACACCCGCTAACACTTGTCGTGGACCCTGGGGTTCGCCCCACAAAGTCGGGTGCTTTGCTGCCATGTGCCTGATCATGCTGGTGGTGGTCAGGCTGGTAGTTTTGTCACCCCTGCTGATGCTGGCATGGCAGGTGGTACAAATGGCCTTTTTGGGGTTATCAGCAGAGTCTTTAAAAAAATTCCAGACTCTGGAAGACCTAACGGTTGTACTGGCAACGTCCCTCGTGTTGGTGTTACGGGGAGCAGTTGCTCGCCTTCTGTCTGCGGCCACCACACTGCTTCTTCCTGCCTGTTGGGGTACTCTGCCTCCCTCCCCCTGTGTGCTGCTGGCCTCGCTCTGCATGTCCTCCTGCCACGTTGGGTCAGTTACTAGATCATCCACCACCTCCTCCTCTTCCACTTATGCACCACGGTCCTCCTCCTCACTTTGTGGCAATTGTGTCTCGTCATCGTCCACCTCTTGTGACAAATTGCCAGCGTCGCCTTCCGGTGGCCGTGGCTGTTAAAATATTTGGCCATCGCTATATGGGATCTCCTCTTCCACCACTTCAAGCGGAGCAGGCGAGGGGCCCAAATATGGAAATGGACCAGTGAACAGCTCTTCAGAGTGTCCAACTGTGGGATCAGTTGCTGTCTGACAACACTCGGCATGGTGGGAGGAAGGAGCATAAGGGTGAGAAGGAGTATGCAGTCGAGACTCACGGCTACTAACACTTGACCGTGTGGAAGACAGACCAGAGGTGGTGGTGCCCAGGTGACTGGAAGTCTTATCTGCTATCCATTTAATAACCTGTTCACACTGATCAGTTCGCAATAGTGGTGCTGTTGTGTGCTTCCCTAGTAATTCGGTCAAGTACTGGGAGCGAGAAGGTGTGGCTGTTGGTTGTGGCACATTTTCACCTTGGCCACGGCCCCGTCCTCTGCACGCACCATCACCAGAACGTCCAGTTCCACGTCCCTTGCCACACGCCTTGCCAATTGTAAATGAAGTAAAATAGCTTACACTCGCACTACCAATGGCAAAAGGGTAATAGAAAGGAGATTTGAACAGTGGAAGAGGAAAACCACAGTTCTAGTTCTCTGGCCTACACCAGAATCTTTTAAACAGATATATTTGTGTCTGAACAGTCAGCGAGACACTCAAAATGGGTTTTTTTATGCAAAAGGGTGGATTACACCCAGATTTGAACCGTGGAATAGGAAAACCACAGTTCTAGTTCTCTGGCCTACACCAGACTCTTTTAAACAGATATATTTGTGTCTGAAAAGTCAGCGAGAGACTGAAACTGTTTTTTTTTATACAAAAAGGTGGATTACACCCAGATTTGAACCGTGGAAGAGGAAAACCACAGTTCTAGTTATCTGGCCTATACCAGAATCTTTTAAACAGATATATTTGTGTCTGAACAGTCAGCGAGACACTCAAACTGTTTTTTTTTTATGGAAAAAAGGCAAAAAAGTGGATAATACAGAGATTTGAACCGTGGAACTGCAAAACCACAGTTCTATTTATCTGGCCTACACCAGACTCTTTTAAACAGATATATTTGTGTCTGAAAAGTCAGCGAGACACTGAAACTGTTTTTTTTTATTCAAAAGGGTGGATTACACCCAGATTTGAACCGTGGAATAGGAAAACCACAGTTCTAGTTCTCTGGCCTACACCAGACTCTTTTAAACAGATATATTTGTCTGAACACTCACAGACACACTCAATTTTTTTTTTGAGGGGGGAATACCAAAAGGCGACGGGTATTTGTACAGTCTGACTGAGGAATAAAAAAAAGAGGATTTAGATGAAAGAAAAAGGATTTTTCCTGGCCCCTGAGACCTGGGGCTAAGTCTAGCAATTTGAAAAGCAGCACACAGGACTGTAATGCAGTGTTTGTTGGTATAACCACTGCGTCTCCTATACAGCCTGCCTGCCTGCCTGCCTGATATCTGGGATGGATATTAGTCCTCAGAAGGACTGTCTGTTTGATTTTGCAGGATTTAGAGACCCTACACTACCTATTTCGCAGTATAAATCTCTCCCTAGCTCAGCAGCACTCTCTCTACACCGTCTGATCCGGAGCGACTGTGTCCAAGAAGGCGGCGCCCGGTTTTAAATACTCGAGGTGACGCTGTGCGGCCAGCCAATCACTGTAATGTCCACAACCAACATGGCTGCGGCATTACAGTGACTGACTGGCAATCTCTGCATGTTCATTGGCTCTGTAAAGAGCGCCAAACATGAAGGGCGGAGACCCGAGCTCCCGCCCGAGTAACCCGGAAATGCTCGGTGCTCGCCGAATATCCCGAGTAGTGAGATGCTCAAGTGAATACCGAGCAGTGTCGAGCATGCTCGCTCAACACTAACCAGCAGTAATGTTCAGGGACCCACGCTTGTAGAAGGCAGAGATGATACCGGGAGAAATAAAGGCGGCTGGGGACCGAGTTTGAACACCCGGCCGCCACCTTCATAAGGTTGTGAAAACATTCTGCCTCCACGAGCCTAAAAGGCCACATTTCAAGTGCAAGCAGCTGCCCAGAAATCTGGCAGTTTAGTATTGCGACCTGTCGGTGGCTGGGTGGCTTGCTGTATACTTGAGCTTGCATTCATAGTAACAGAAAACTAAGCAGATGGTGGTCTCTATGATCATCATGGCCTCACCTCGGCAGTATGAACTCTCCGGAAGGAGAATAAAGGGCCCACCAGAGGAGTCTCCGGTTCTCTGGTGGGCAAGTCCAACCCTGCCGAGAAGCAGCTCTGGCTAAGAAAAGTGTGTGGGAAGGTTCCCGGACACTCTATGGCTGCTTTTTTAATGTGGATTGGATGTGCTTATGCATGTTATTTCTCAAACTGCATTGCAGATCAGGCCATTGCCCAACTCTGCAGTCATGAAATTAAAG
Source organism: Phyllobates terribilis (assembly GCF_046119375.1). NCBI lineage: Eukaryota > Metazoa > Chordata > Amphibia > Anura > Dendrobatidae > Phyllobates > Phyllobates terribilis. Next base: position 407,298,118 of record NW_027362764.1, read on the forward strand.
GCGCAAAGAAAGCTGTCTCTGTGTCGAAGCACCACCGACAAGTGCGAGTTGATGTTGGACGGGCTGCCATTGCTTCTGCAACAAGCTGCATTAGAGGACTTCCTGGGAGAAATGACACCCAGAATAGATACGGTTTCCCTCTATGCCAGTCCTTTCAGCGAGCTAAAGAATATGGCTGTGGTGAAATAAAACTCTCAGCAACGGCCACATTCACCTGTCCACGTGTTTGTGGTTAGGCGGTCCTTCCCATTAAGTGCACTGAGGGTGGGCACGGGTAATATTTTTGGACCCGTGCTTGTGGAAGGCGGAGATGATACCGGGAGAAATAGTAGCGGCTGGGGACTGAGTATGGACACCCGGCCGCAGCCGACATGAGGTTGTGAAAAGCTTCCGCCTCCATGAGCCTAAAAGGCCACATTTCAAGTGAAAGCAGCTTTAGAGGACTTCCTGGGAAAAATGACAGCTGGAGTAGGTATGGTTTCCCAAGTCCTTTCACCAAGCTAAAGAATATGGCTGTGGTGAAATACAACTCTCAGCAAAAAAAGCTGTGGACTGGCTCGGTACCGTCCCTGGCCACATTCACTTGTCCACGTGTTTGTGGTTAGGCGGTCCTTCCCAGGAGGTGCACTGGGGAGGGCACGAGTAATGCTGTAGGACCCGTGCTTGTGGAAGCCGGAGACGACACCGGCACAAATAGTGGTGGCTGGGAACCAAGTATGGATACCCGGTCGCCGCTGCCATAAGATTGTGGACCGCTTCCGCCTCCACGAGCCTAAAAGGCCACATTTCAAGTGCAAGCAGCTGTCAAAAATTTGGCAGTATAGTATTGCAGCCTGTGGGTGGGTGGCTGGCTGGCTGCATACTTGCTCTTGCATTCCAAGGAATGGGGTAGGGACAACTGAACGCTTCACTGGGACAAGGACGTGGATGGTGATTGTTGCAAGTCTGCAACGACAGGTGCATGGCGGGAGGCATCTTCGCACGCACCAAGGATTACTTATGATGGGCACACTTTTAGGCAGTGACCTGGGAGTCAGAGATGCTTCCAGGGGTCTTCCCCATGCTATTCCCATAATTCCCATGTCTTTTCAGCACTGTATGCATGTGTCTGATGATGTGTCACACACCACATGGCCAGATAAAGTTGTAAAATGTTAGCATAACATTTCCCAGTGAATGCATTTGTATTGGTTGAAAGCAATGCAAAAGTGCAAAAACGCATCAAAAACGCTACATGTGAACATAGCCCAAGATGTGGAGAAGTATGTTTAGTTTTAGTTATTTATTTTGCCTTATATACAAGTCATTACCCTGGAAAGGATGTTCCTTAACATATTTCCCAGGAAAATCCATTTTGAATTTGTTTTTGGGTGTCTTATTGTGAGTCCGTAAAAGTGACATGATTATTGATGAGCGAGTATGTTTTGTTAACCCTTTCGCCGAGTATGCTCGGACGAGCACCGAGTAGTTACAGCTGCTCGGTATTATGTTTGAATCCCGTGAACATGATTTGCGACTGTTTGACAACTTTAATACATGTGAAGAATGTCTATTTCTTACACATTCCTCACATGTATTAAAGCTGTCAAACAGTTGCAAATCATGCACATGGGAGTAATTCAAACATAACACCGAGCAGCTGTAAATACTCGGTGCTCGCCAGAGCATACTCGGCGAAAGGGTTAACAAAACATACTCGCTCATCACTAGACGTAATACCTCTGACAACGTTGTTGACAGCAGTGACCTGGGAGTCAGAAATGCTTCTGGGGGTCTTCCCTATGCTGTTCCCATTTCATTTGAGCACTGTTCCCATCGATTTGGGCAATTTTTAGGCCCTCTGCAGACTCCTGGGGTGAGTCACCTGAAAGATGTTCGACTTTCCCATAGACTTACATTGGGCTCGTTGCTCGGGTCGAGCACCCGAGTATTCCAATTTGCTCGACCCGAGCATCGAGCACCTGAGCATTTTAGTGCTCGCCCATCACTAGTGGCTAAATCAACAGTTTTGTACATTCTGTAAAAATAAGAGCACTGGTGAGCCTGAGAACTAAAAAAGGTCTGGACATCCACAGAAGACAACAGTGATGTATGATCCCAGAATCTTTCCCATGGTGAAAAAAAAAACCTTCACAACATCCAAGTGAAGAACACTCTCCAGGAGGTAGTTGTTTCAGTATCTAAGTCTACCATAAAGAGAAAACTTCATGAGAGCAAATACAGAGGGTTCACCATAAGGTGCAAACCACTAATCAGTTTTAAAAATAGAAAGACTCGAATAGACTTTGCCAAAAAAACATCTAAAGAAGCTAGGCCAGTTCTGGAAAAGCATTCCCTGGACAGATGAACGTAAGATCAACTTTTACCGGAATGATGGGAAGAAGAAAGTATGGAAAAGGCTTAGCAGAGCTCATGATCCAAAGCACACCACATCCTCTGTAAAACATGGTGGAGGCAGTGTGATGACATAGGCATACATGGCTTCCAATGACACTGTGTCACTAGTGTTTATTAATGATGTAACTGATAACAGAAGCAGCTGGATGAATTGTGAATATTTGCAAAGATATAATTTCTGCTCAGATTCAACCAAATGCAGCAAGGTTGATTGGACGGCGATGAATAATAACCCAAAACATACTGTGAAAGCAACCCAAGAGTTTAAGACAAAGAAGTGGAATTTTCTGTAATGGCTGAGTCAATCACCAGATCTCCACTCCATTGAGCATGAATTTCACATGCTTAAGACAAAACTTAACGCAGAGAGACCCACAAACAAGCAACAACTGAAGTCAGCTGTAGTAAAAGCCTGGTAAAGCATCACAAAGGAGGAAACTCGGCGTTTGGTGACATACATGGCTTCCAGACTTCAGGCAGTCATTGACTGCAAAGGATTCTCTACAAAGTATTAAAAATTAACATTTTATTTATGAAAAAGTTGATTTGTTCAATTACTTTTGAGCCCTTGAAATGAGGAGACTTTGTAGAAAAATGGTTTCAATTTCTAAACATTTATGGATTATTTTTGTTCAACCCCTTTAATTAAACCTGAAAGTCAACACCTCAATTGCATCTCAGTTGTTTCATTTTAAATAAAAAATAGTTGCATGCAGAGCTCAAATCACGAATATGGGGTCACTGTCGAAATATTTCTGGTCCTAACTGTATTTCTTACAAAATATTGCAAGGGGACCAAATATTAACAAACACCATGTCAGTGTGTTCAGTGCCTTCCTATTGGTTTTAGAGAAAGAAAAGGGGAAAAAATGGTGCTCTCTTAGTGATATTACTAACTTGAGAGGAGGCAGAACTGACAATTAGTCACTCACCTGAGGGGGTTGTGTGCGACACATCTCCGAAAAATGTGAAATGAATTCAATGTGTGGCTGCTATTCCGGCTGCTGGCCTCACACCCAGTGGGTGGAGGATAAACTTTATGGAGATAGGGAGATAAGTGATAGGTCCCGAACGCTGCCAAAATATCACATATCTTGAGGATAAAAAATAGTTTTATTCGCCTTCATACAGCGCGTTTCAGAGTAGGTTTAACTCCTTCAGGCATAATACAAGGAAAAGTTCAACTCTATATAGGGGTCGAAGATTACGTATTCACCCCATATTACCAATGATGAACTAAGCATTAAATTAAAAACAAATTGATAAAATATTTGTAAAGATATGTATGTAGGAAAAGGGTAAAATAAGAAAGAAATCCATATGTACATGAAATACATACGTACATGAAATACATACAAACCGCTATCACAAAGTCTTTGCTATAACAGTTCTAATCTAAAATACATCTAATATCTCATTTTCTATTTATGTATTCATTTTTTTCTTCGTGTTTTCAATGGTTTCATTTAATCCATTTGGTGCAAGACTTGATAACTTGAATATCCTATAAGATTCCCTATTAACTAAATAATAATCTTTTTATTTATATAGCGCCAGCATATTCCGCAGCGCTTTACAATTCAGACAATTTACAGACATTATGGGCACTGTCCCCATTGGGGCTCACAATCTAAATTCCCTATCAGTACACTCCCTGACAGAAGTTATGTCGCTTATCCATGTTATGTAAATAAAATCTTATAACCTGACGTTAAATTCATCCATTGGTTTTATAAATTACTCTTTAGAAAACTGAAACCCTCCCAAATTTGGTTTAGGTTAAGGAAATAAATTGGCATCAATGCTGAAATATTGATCATTTAATGAACACAGAATGGTCAGATTTTGGCAAGACAAAAGTTTGTCGCCTGGTCATATAATGCACCCAATCCTAGTTTACATCCTTACCAGTGTTCATTAAATGATCGGTTAATTAGTGGGTGTGTATAAAAAGAAACCCAGCACCCCAGACCTTCACTTGAACTGCAACTTGAGCTCTGACAACATGCCAAAAACCCACCCTGTGACCAAAGCCTTGATTATCAAGAGGCTGAAGACCAGATACACTGCAGAGGTGGCTGTCACCTTTAATGTGTCTCAACATCAAGTGCAAAGAATTAAAAAAAGATTTGAAAAGACTGGAGATGTGTTTGACAAGCCCAGGTCCGGCAGACCCCACAACACAACTGCTCAGGAGGAACGTTTGTTGGTTAGAAAATCCAAAGCAAGCCCCTCTTCCAGTGCAGCAGAGCTTCAACAGGCCTGGTCACCTCAAGTCCCTGTGTCAACTAGGACAGTTTGTAGGATTCTGTCTCGAAATGGCCTCCATGGTCGAATCAGTGCCCAGAAGTAGTGTTGAGCCACCCCCGTAGTGTTCGAGTTCGGTTCGGTTCGTCGAACACCCGTGTGTTCGCCGAACTGTTCGTCGAACTGTTCGTCGAACACCTTCGAACACCGTTAAAACCAATGGCAGGCAAACAAAAACACATAGAAACACATAGAAAACACCTTCAAAGGTGTCCAAAAGCTGACAAACTGCTCAGAAGACACAACTAACACATGGAAAAGTGACAAGTACATATAGTCATGCGAAAACAAAAGAGGTGGAGGAGTAAAAGGAGGGGGAGACACAGATATAGGCATGTCATGCCCTTCTAAAATCCAAAAAGTGAGAAGCCGAGACGGCCAGTCCGCTCCTGCCCGTGCCACCTCCGTGTCGCCGGGTTTGTGCCAGAGCCGCGGTGAACCCTGACGGCCAGCCCCCCTCTCCCAATACTGGTGCCTGTCCGCTGGTGGGTCGAGAGAGCCCCCCTGTGGTGGAGGCAGCTCTAAGCTTTTTAATTTAAATTGTCCCTCTAATTTGAATGAATACACTTTAAATCCATTTACAAGGATCTATTGGAGGGCAAGTCTCATGCCAGCAGCCGCGTAATTCCAGCTCCAGTAGCGTCCACTAAAGCTGCTGCAGTTAAAAAGCTTTTATAAGGATCGAGCTCGGCTGTCCACCGCAAGGCATCCTAGTGCCAGTCCCAGCCCCTATGCCTTGGGGTGCCTCCTGATGCTCTTCACTAAGTATCCCGTGGTCCCGAAGCATTTCCTTTGAAAAAATTAAGTGTCCAAACTACAGGTGGTGTAGCTTGCTTAACAGCCGGGATAATCCGCTGACTAGCAGACACTGCTACTAGGCACAAAGTATTTCCTGGGCTAGATGCAGTTAAAAATTTGTAAGTAGATACTCTCGTTGGATGCTGAGAAAGCATTCCATAGAGTCTCCTGGCACGCCATATATGATTCTCTTAAAAAGCTTGGGGTAGGGGTCTAGGGGACCCTTTTATAGCCAAAATCATGGCCCTGTATCACAATACGTCACCTAGGCTGAAGATAAATGGAACTGTAGCACCGAGGACTCGGTTGCTACAGACGTATTGCACCTCACCCAGAGGTGTGATATCTCACTCTCAGATAAGGATGGAGTGTGGATCAGGACCCGACACCTGCATGCATTACACTACATTGCCGTGGGGCAGGGCGACCAATATGCCCCTGAGATGGGCACGACAGTCCCTGTCCCTGGCTGGAGTGGGGGGAGGGAACACTGAGGAAGGGGAACCCTGCAGTGCAGGAGCAGGGAGGAAGCAGTTCCTGGGTGCATTGAGAAGGGAGTATAAAAGGTGGGCACCATCTTAGTTCAGTGCAGAGAAGTCTGAGCAGAAGTGGCAGGGAGCAGGGGCTCTGCATGAGCTCTGCTCCGGAGGCGGGCCTAGTAACAGAGGCCCAGGCCTGCAAGAGGGAGAAGGAAGGAAGAGGAGCGGAGAAGGCTTCAGGAACGAGGAATGAAGGGATCCCAGGGGTGCGGACGGGCGAGTCGCCACCGCACGCCCGAATCCACCTGCGTGGAGGGGTCAGGCCAAAGGGGGAGACCGGTCCCCGAACTAGTGGAGGCAGGAAACGACCCTCAGCTAGAAACCGGAGGCTCTGACATTTTATGTGGCGCAGCCCCTTGCTCCACCCGCTAGGAAGGCACCACATAGGGTCAGGGAAACTGGCGCCAAGTTTACCAAGAGGAGGCCCGAGGCAGCCGGACAGAAGTGTTGGTAAGAAAGGCCAGACAAAGGACACACAAAGGGGGTCCTGTGAAGCGCTCCAAAGTTATCTGGGAGTTGTCTGAGCCCCTCACCTGGTGAGCACAGTACGACGTGGGCAGCCGTTACCTGCAGACGTGGTCTGGATAATAAGAACTGTGAGTAAAGGCCCTGAACTGCATCACTGACTCCGTGTCGTTACTGCTGCTGCCCTGCACCATCACCCCCATCCTCCGCATACACTGCCCTGAGGCTATACTCCTCCCGTGGGGAGTTATGCTACGCTCTGCTGCACCCACAACACCAGCCTTAGCGGTCTGCCCTGTAGCGGCGGTTCACTCTGACCGCAATCCACGGGTGGCGTAGTCGGACATTTAAACATCAAAACCACATAAATAGTTCCGCCACTGGTTTGACCGCCCTGAGCCACGGAACCGGATCGCCGCCACGAAGACTACAACCACCAGCATCCACCAAAAAGGGTCCGGCTCCGGGTGTCCCAAGGCCCAGGGGGTGCGTCAGAACATTTTCATCACCTTTCACAATCACCAATGGGACAAGGCAGGGATGTCTTCTGTCCCCTCTCTTATACATCCTAGTGACGGAGCACCTGCTCTCATCAATTCGCCATAACCCCAATATTAGGTGGATTGAGGTGGGAGGCACCGAGTACAAGTGCTCTCTATTTGCTGATGATGTCCTAGTATATATCACTCAATCACATATATCCATCCCTGCTGTTATGGCTGAAATAGATCACTGTGTTACATGGTAAAATTTTAAAATCAATGCAGCGAAGTCTGAGGCCCTCGATGTCTCCCTCCCTAAATCCATATAGGATTCCATCCAGTCCAACTTTCCCTTTGCCTGGCCCTCACAGGGTATCAAATACTTAGGAATTCCTATTCATAGAGACCTCTCCCATCTATGTTATCTTAATTTTGGGCCCTTTATTGAACAATTCCATACAGACCACGGTTGGCAAGTTGGAACTGTGAGATTTACTACGTGCACCACTGGTATTTTGTGGAAAAGCACATGTAAGATTCTGCAACAGTCTCTGCTGATACTCCTGCATGCGTGCATCCCTTTCTATGGCAGGAATAATTTCTGCAAATTTACTTTTGTACCGGGGATCTAACAGTGTGGCAACCCAGTAGTCAGGATTATTTCTAATTCTCACAATTCGAGGGTCATGTTGCAGGTAGTGCAGCAAGAAGGCACTCATGTGTGTTGCGCATCCAGGAGCACCAAGTCCCTGTTGTGTTGGTGGCGAGGTAACAATCATGCTTCCTTCCTCTGTCCTCTCCCCCCAACCTCGCACAACAGAAATGTGATCAAGGTCTCCCTCATCTGATGAGTCTTCCATCAGTTCGTCCTCCACTTCTTCCTGGGCTCCTGCACCTTCCTCACTAGTTTGGCTGCTACCATGCGCCCTGGTAAAATCATCTCCCCCACCCTCACATGCCTGCCGCCCTGGTGCTGCCGACCGTCTGGACCTTGCAGATGTTAGCCCTTCCGCATACAACTCCTCCTCCTCTACTTCCTCCACCTCCTCTTGTGCCACCACCTGACTCCGAATTCTGTTTAACATGTGCTCCAGCATGTAAATCACCGGAATAGTCATGCTGATAATGGCATCGTCAGCACTAAACATCTTCGTCGCCATTTCAAAACTGTGCAGAAGGGTGCATAGGTCCCTGATCTGAGACCACTCCTCCAGCGTGATTTGCCCCACCTCTGAATCTTGTTGGCCCAGGCTATACGTCAGACCGTATTGCACCAGGGTTTGTCGGTGCTGCCACAGTCGCTGCAACATGTGCAGAGTTGAATTCCACCGGGTAGGCACATCGCATTTTAGCCGGTGAAGTGGCAGGCCCAACGACTTCGGTAGAGATGTAAGTCGCTGAGCTGCGGGATGCGAACGGCGGAAGTGAGCACACAGCGACCGTGCCCTCTGCAGAAGGCCATCTAGTCTGGGATAGTGGGCTAAAAATTGCTGGACAACCAGGTTCAACACGTGAGCCATACAAGGCACGTGTGTGACATTGCCCCGGCGAAGGGCCGCACCCAGGTTTGCAGCATTGTCGCACACGGCCTTCCCTGGTTTCAGGTCCAGTGGAGACAACCATTCATGAAATTGGTTCTCCAGAGCTGACCACAACTCCTCAGCTGTGTGACTCACATTTCCCAGACATTTCAATGTAAAAACCGCCTGATGACGTTGAGCCCTACTGCCAGCATAGTAAGGAGGTGTGCAGGATCCCTTCTGCGCAGTTAAAAAGCTTGTGGCATGACCAGACAGGCTTTGGGTGCAGGTGGAAGACCGAGAGGAGGTTGAGGAGGCAGAAGCAGTGGAGGAAAAATGACATAAAGAGGATTGACGCACAACTCGTGGGGACGGCAAGACTTGGACAGCAGCCCCTTGTCCTGCTGTCACCATAGTTACCCAGTGCCCAGTCAGCGACATGTAACGCCCCTGTCCATGCCTACTCGTCCAAGTGTCTGTGGTGAAATGCACCCTGTCACACACAGAGTTTCTCAAAGAAGCGGTGATGTTGTGTGCGACATGCTGGTGGAGCGCAGGCACACCTTTCTTTGAGAAGTAGTGCCGACTGGGCATCTGGTACTGGGGCACTGCGACGGACATAAGGTCTCGAAAATCCTCTTTGTCCACCAGGCGGTAAGGCAGCATTTCTGTAGCCAAGAGCTTGCAGATGGTGAAATTCAACCTCTTAGCTTTCTCATGGCTAGGAGGAAATGGTCTTTTACTTGTCCACATCTGAGGGACCGAGGGCTGGCTATTGTGCTTAGACGGGGTTGATAAGGGTGTCCCCGGCAAACTGCCGGTCTGTGAGGAAGATGCAGGCGGACATGTTAGGTTGCCTTGATCCAAAGGTGGTGCTATCGATGTCGGACAGCGCTCAAGACCAGCTGGTGTTACCACCTCCAAAGAAAATGATGACCTGCCAATCACGCTGGCTGTTGCGGGTAAAGAGGTGGCAGGTCTGTGCCCCAAAACAGGTGTGACTGCTGTCCCCCCAGTCACAGAGGATGAAGAGGCCGCGGATGCACAAGATATGGCAGACGGTGGTTGGCCCGGCCGGCTAGACCGCATTGTAGCACACTGAGCTTCCCACTGCAACTTATGCTTCATGTCCATGTGCCGGTTCATGCATGAAGTACTCAAACTATGTATTTTTTGGCCTCTACTTAGCTTTTGCTGACAAATGTTACAGATAACACGAGTTGGGTCATCTTTATCGATCTGAAAAAATGCCCAGGCTATGCAAGGCTTAGCACCCATGCGACCTGAAGAGCCACCACGACTTGTGGTGAGAGGCAGAGTTGTGTTTGAGGATGCAGTTGTTGACGTGCTTCCAGTACTACGTCTCTGTCCAGGAAGGCGCAACCTGACCTCGTTGTCACTAGCATCTTCCTCCACCTCCTCTGCTGACCTCATCTCTTGGCTGACTGTGGGTTGACAGTAAGTGGGATCTCCGACCTCATCATCATCACCCTGTGCGTTATCACACCCGTCGTCCTCAGAGCCAACCTGTTCCTGCCCTGACAAAAAACTAAAGTTGTCGCTCCAATCAGGTATTTGAGTCTTATCATCGTCTTCCTCATTGTCTCCACCAACAGGAGTTACAGTTTGGGAATGAGGGTCTACATTATGGTCAGAACCTTCTGCGTCTGGTCCTGGATCCGACTCATAAAGATTCTGGGCATCAGTGCAGATCATTTCCTCGTCTGGATTCACAGAAGCGCTGGAGTCGACCTCTGATTCCCACGCTATAGTATGAGTAAACAGCTCTGCAGACTCAACCATCTGTTCTACCTCATACTCAGACGGGCAGCTGGAGATTTGGGAGCTGTGAGGAAGCAAGTGCGATTTGGGTGACACCTTTGAGGACTGGAGTATTTGTGATGTTGAAGTTGATGTGGAGGAGAGCCCACTTAAAGGAGCACTTGATATCCGTTGAAGCACCTGCTGTTTTTGTGCCTCATCTGGAATTTGTAGCGATTGGCGTGGCCGTAAGAAAGGGATCTTATCACATTGTCCGCTAAAAGAAGTAGACATTTTAGTTTGGCTGGAAGATGGTCTTTCTTCTGCACCTACCCCACGGACACAACCTTTTTTCCCCTTCCCAACACGCCTATTCCCCTTTCCACCAGCAGCAGGCCTTTTTCCACTCATTTTGGTGGTTAACTAATTCACAACTCTGGAGTTGTTTGCACAAAAAAACAATGGATGGTAACCGAGCAGAGCTGAGTGGCCAAACTGTGGTATTAGGCCAAAACTATTGGCTGGGTTAGATGCAGAAAAAAATTATTTTTAATTTGCAACCTGATGGAGGTCAGTATAGATGGACTAATAGACCAAGTCCCACACACCGCTAGAAGCCCAAATATTTTTTCAGAGCTAGATGCAGAAAATTTTTTTATTCAATTTGCAACCTGATGGAGGTCAGTATAGATGGACTAATAGACCAAGTCCCACACACTGCTAGAAGCCCAAATATTTTTTCAGAGCTAGATGCAGAAAAAAATTATTTTTAATTTGCAACCTGATGGAGGTCAGTATAGATGGACTAATAGACCAAGTCCCACACACTGCTAGAAGCCCAAATATTTTTTCAGAGCTAGATGCAGAAAAAAATTATTTTTAATTTGCAACCTGATGGAGGTCAGTATAGATGGACTAATAGAACAAGTCCCACACGCTGCTAGAAGCCCAAATATTTTTTCAGAGATAAATGAAGAAAAAAATTATTTTTAATTTGCAACCTGATGGAGGTCAGTATAGATGGACTAATAGACCAAGTCCCACACACTGCTAGAAGCCCAAATATTTTTTCAGAGCTAGATGCAGAAAAAAATTATTTTTAATTTGCAACCTGATGGAGGTCAGTATAGATGGACTATTAGACCAAGTCCCACACACTGCTAGAAGCCCAAATATTTTTTCAGAGCTAGATGCAGAAAAAAATTATTTTTAATTTGCAACCTGATGGAGGTCAGTATAGATGGACTAATAGAACAAGTCCCACACGCTGCTAGAAGCCCAAATATTTTTTCAGAGATAAATGAAGAAAAAAATTATTTTTAATTTGCAACCTGATGGAGGTCAGTATAGATGGACTAATAGACCAAGTCCCACACACTGCTAGAAGCCCAAATATTTTTTCAGAGCTAGATGCAGAAAAAAAGTATTTTTAATTTGCAACCTGATGGAGGTCAGTATAGATGGACTAATAGACCAAGTCCCACACACCGCTAGAAGCCCAAATATTTTTTCAGAGCTAGATGCAGAAAAAAATTATATTCAATTTGCAACCTGCTGGAGGTCAGTATAGAAGGACTAATAGAACAAGTCCCACACACTGCTAGAAGCCCAAATATTTTTTCAGAGCTAAATGAAGAAAAAAATTATTTTTAATTTGCAACCTGATGGAGGTCAGTATAGATGGACTAATAGACCAAGTCCCACACACTGCTAGAAGCCCAAATATTTTTTCAGAGCTAGATGCAGAAAAAAATTATATTCAGTTTGCAACCTGATGGAGGTCAGTATAGATGGACTAATAGAATGATGCTATGCCCAAAAGATTTTACTTCACTAGGTGCAGTAAAAAAATTGGTATTCTATACACAGGTGGTATATCTTGCAACACAGATAGGCTACTCCACTGACTAACACACTCTGCAATAGGCCAAAAAGGATTAGCTTTGCTAGATTCAGCCAAATGCTGTGAAAAAAACTTGCACAGCACTGGCACAGACCTGCCTGGCAAAAACTGATAGGAACTGATGTAACCTAGTCCTGAAAAGGACTCCAATTACAATTAGTCTTTACTCCCACAATCTATCTATTTAAGAGCACAGACCTGCCTGATAAAAGTTGTAGGAAATGCTGTAACCTAGTCCTTAAAAGGACTGCAATCACAACTATTCCCTACTCCCAAGCTATCTGTATATTTGTGCGAAAATTGGCTTGAAATTAACAAGGTATAGCGCACACAGCAACAGCGGTGCCGTCTAACACGCAGCTGCAGCAGTGAGAAAATGGTGGCGACGGGGAAAATGGCTTGGTCTTATAGGGCAAGGACATGTGACATACACTGCCAATCACACATGCCCTTGCTTGTGTGAAAAAAAGCACTTCGCTCCGTGTGTGCGCTGCTGATAGGCTGACAGATTGCACCTCCCCACTGCAAATGCGGGAAAGAGAAAAAAAAATGGAGATCTTCATTGTTCCTGCAGAGATCCATCCCCTGCCCCTCCCCCCGCCCCGCTGTACACTCAAACTGCGTATTAACATTAATTTTCATCATTACTGAGAAAAAATCCAGTTATGATTTTGGTGCACGAACAGTTATCGAACATAACCTCGAACAGCCGAATTTTTCTCAAATTGTTCGTGTTCGCCGACCGGCTCGAACACCGCCCAAAACAGCTCGAATTTGAGATTGGCGAACAGTTCGAGTAGAACAACGCTCATCTCTACCCAGAAGCCAGCACTAAACAAAAGGCATTTGCAAAGTCCCACAGCCTGCTAAACAGATGGACGCTGGAAAGGTGGCAGAAGGTGGATTTCTCTGATGAATCTTCAGTAGAATTACACCACAGCCGCCGCAAATACTGCAGGAGACCTACTGGAGCCCGTATGGATTCAAAATACACCCAGAAAACAGTTAAATTTGGTGGTGGAAAGATCATGGTCTGGGGTTACATTCAGTATGGGGGTGTGCGAAACATTTGCAAGGTCGAAGGCAATATCAATAGCCTAAAATATCAAGAAGTATTAGCTACCTCTTACATTCCAAATCACAAAAGTGGTCAAATTCTGCAGCAGGATGGTGCTCCATCTCATACATCCATCTCTACAACAAAGTTCCCCCAGGCAAAAAAGATCAAGGTGCTCAAGGACTGGCCAGCCCAGTCACCAGACATGAACATCATTGAGCATGTTTGGGGTAGGATGAAAGAGGAAGCTTGGAAGACAAAACCAAAGAATCTGGATGAACTCTGGGAGGCATGTAAGACTGCATTCTCTGCTATTCCTGATGACTTCATTAATAAATTGTATGAATCATTGTTGAACCGCATGGATGCAGTCCTTCAAGCTCATGGAAGTCACACAAAATATTAAATATGACTCTAATAGCACCACAACTTCATTCACCAATGTTATGAAATATATATTTGTATTTTAAGATAATTATTTGTTTGAATATCACATTACTTTCTGAGGGCGACAAAACTTTTGTCTTGTACAAAAAATGTATAACCCAGCACCACCTTATATTTAAACATACACCTGTGCCAAAATCCCTGAAAAGTAGATCAGAGTGGAAAAGCAAATGGTAGAGTAGGCACCAAGCATAGTAAATAATCAAATATAGAGGCAGTGTATTGAAAACATTGTATAAATTTTATTATAGAAAAGACATACAACACCACTTGGTTAAAAATGCAATTAAAAAACATATAAGACAAAAAAGACACATGGACAAAAATGACCCCCTAGAGAGTTCTAGCATGTGAATCCAGTTAATTCTATGTGCATACAAATACCTATATCAAAAAATATATGGCACAGGTATAATGCAAGATCCAATAATTCTGATAGTATAAGCAAACAGCTATAATAAGCCCTCTGAGTAATTTATAAAGATGTTATTTTTATAATAGGAAATTCAAACATCAGGGAAGAAAATATATCTACATCCTCCCAGAAATAGATGCATATCTAACAATTCATGATATAGCAGAGAGGCTGCATGAATCAATTATAGAAAACAGAAAATACCAACCATATGGAGTCACAATAGAATGCAGGGGATGTCACCAGTGCGTGACGCTACGCGTTACGCCATTAGGTCCTGGCTTCCTCAGGGGTATAAAGTAAATGTCCCAGATACCTCATATATATACACCTCCAAACACCACCACACCAATTAGTCAAACTAGAGAGCAACTAAATATACAGACCGGACCGAAGTAGAGTGGCTGCCCCTTGGTGGTAAATCCACTATGGGAACCATAAAAGGGTCCACAGTATTCCAAACGCCAGATTTTATGAATCATCCTCTCAGGCTTCATTGAGACAGACCAGATACTAAAGTGCACAGCGCGTGTATAATCAGCGTGCGTGCCACGCTGGAACGCACCGTTGTCAGCTGGGTGATCAGGAAGTGATGTGACCATATGTTATCGCGGTATGCGTGTCACACTGGAACGCACCGCCGGACGTGCGCAAACCGGAAGTAGACGCCGGAGGAGGAGACATTTCCCCTCCAGCCTGCTTGTGTGCCAGCGTGGAGCGCACAACAGAGAATACCCAGAGACAACAAACAATACCGACCAATTGTGAGTGATAATGTGTACCACTACAGAATGTTGTGGCCACACTAAGCTATAGGAACCCAACCCTAAAGGGAGGAATGAATAACCCCTTAATCACATGCTGTGCGTCCCAGCATGGAACACATAATTAGAAATAAAGGAAATAGAAAGAGGCAGCTATAGACATAAAGCTGCAGGAGGGTCCTAGAAGCCAAAATTGATCATATTTATCAGTACAGTAACCCAACACAGATACTAATTGAATGCCAAAGGAGTATATATACATGTATATCAGACCTTATCAAATTTACTGAAATATAAGTTAATATCTCATTTGGATCGGACTTCAAAAAAGATGTCCACACCAAAATTGTAATCAGTACTGATTAATCCCTAAGGTACTAATGTTTATAAAAACTAGTAAACAATAAGTCCTCATTTATACCTTTTGGAGACACACAGTCTATCGTATATATCCATCTAGACTCAAGACGTAGCAATGCTGGTACAACAACGCCCCCGCGAATATTGGGCGAGAGTCGATCGAGACCATAAATCTTCGTTCCAATAATCTTACATCGATGAAATTGTAGATAATGCATAGCTACGGTAGAGATTTGTTTCTGTCCTTTGAGATGGATTTCTGCCAAGGCAATGTTCGACAGATGTTGTTGTATCCGTTTACGTAATTCTTGTGAAGTCTGACCTATATACACGAGGGAACACGGACAGACTAGAGCATAAATAACATTTTTAGTCCGACAATTGATGACATTTTTCAATTGAAATTCACGTTTGTTCATCGGGTTGACAAATGTATAGGTGGATGGCATATGTGGACATACATTACAACCTCCACAGGCATGGGACCCCTTGGGGACCATGCCTCTATTTAATTTGACTGTTGGTCGAACAAAGTGACTCTTGACCAGCTTATCCTTGAGACTTCTAGCTCTCCTTGCGGTAAGTGACGGTTTAATAGATACAAGATGTTGGAGTTTTGGTTCAGACAGTAGAATAGACCATTTCTTATGTAATATACATTGAAGATCCCTCCACTGATTGTTGTAGTCAGTTATTAGACGAGTAACAGAGTCCTCTTTTTTTGGTCTGGGTTGCAACAAATTAGATCTTTCCAAATTCTTAGTCTTGTTCCATGCGGTATTAAGAGTTTTTTTGGGATAACCTCTTGCTTTTAGACGATAAGTTAGATCATTGGCCTGTAACATAAAATCATTAATGTTACTGCAATTATGTTTGGTCCTGATGTACTGGCTATATGGAATACCACGTTTGAGATGTGGCGGGTGGAAGCTGCTGTAGTGCAAAATACTGTTTGTTGATGTATCCTTACGGAACAGATTCGTTCGAAAATGTCCATCTTCCAATGCAAGTTTTACATCAAGAAAATTAATGCTCACTGCTGAGATTTTGTAAGTGAGATGTATATTGAGCCCATTTGTGTTAAGTTGAGTAATGAACTCAACACATTGTTCTTTAGTACCTGTCCAAAGCATAAGGACATCATCGATGTACCTAAACCACCGAAAGGCATGCGTCCGGAAAGCCGACAAGGGGTACACGTGCTCCGCCTCCCAAGAACCCAGAAAAAGATTAGCGTAAGAGGGGGCACAACGAGCACCCATGGCGGTCCCAGACACCTGCCTGTGGTAGGTACAATCGAAGATGAAATAATTATGCCTTAAAACAAAGGATAACAGTTCCAGCAAAAATAGATTGTGTGAAGGATCACTGACTTCAGGACTGTGTAAAAATGATGCAACCGCATCCAGTCCTAAAATGTGTGGGATACTAGCATAGAGTGACTCCACATCCAGGGAAACCAAAAGGGTATCCTGTGGGACATGGAGTCCCTCCAATTGGTTCAACAAATGCATCGTATCCCACACATACGATTGTAATTTGAGAGCATGAGGTTGAAGATAAAAATCCAAGTATTCACAAGGTCTATCACTGAGTCCCCCAATACCAGCCACTATTGGTCTACCCGAGGTGTAGTGAGGGATTTGTGCACCTTCGGAAGAAGGTAAATGTCGGTGTGACTGGTTTGGGGGTAGTCAAAAAGTCCTTTTCACCCTTGTCTATGACTCCTCCACCAGACGCTCTTTCAAGAATAGCATCCAATTTTTTCTTAAATAATGGTGTGGGATCTGAAGGGAGTATCGCATATATATCCCTATTGCCTAGTTGTCTCTTAGCTTCAAAGAGATAAGATTCAACAGGCCAGAGCACAATATTTCCGCCCTTGTCCGCCTCTTTTATAATAAATAGGGGATTATTTTTCAGGGAATGTATGGCTTGTTTTTGTGCTACTGTGAGATTGTTGCCAATATGTTTACTCACACTAAGATTCTCCACATCATGAACAACTGCTCTAAAAAAGGTTTGTATAGATGGTAGAGTTCCCAATGAGGGAGTCATTTTGAAGGGAAGACGTGCATTAAATTTTCTCCTACCTAAAGCCTCTTCATTCTCTTTGAGTAAATCCATAAGGTCTCGGAAAGCCTGTCGCTCATCGCATGGTAGGTCATCCACCAAGGACTCCCTTTACTATGCTTGGTGCCTACTCTACCCTTTGCTTTTCCACTCTGAAAAACTTTTGTCTTGCGAAAATCTGACCATTCTGTGTTCATTAAATGATCAATATTTCAGTATTGATGCCAATTTATTTTCTTAACCTAAACCAAATTTGGGAGGGTTTCAGCTTTCAAAAGAGTAATTTATAAAACCAATGGATGAATTTAACGTCAGGTTATAAGCTTTTATTTACATAACATGGATAAGCGACATAACTTCTGTCAGGGAGTGTATGTCTTTGGAGTGTGGGAGGAAACTGGAGAACCTGGAGGAAACCCACACAAACACGGGGAGAACATACAAACTCCTTGCAGATGTTGTCCTTGATGGGATTTGAGCCCAGGACCCCAGTGCTCCAAGGCTGCAGTGCTAACCACTGAGCCACCGTGCTGCCCAACTAATTTCTGAAATTTATTTGGAATACAATCAGGAAATGATTCAAGTATAGTTAACCATAAATTTATAGAATTATTATGTCTGTGTGCTAATAAAACAAATATGCTTCGATAAACTATGATTTAAAAAACTCTTCTTAATGTTATACCGATGTTTATTAATTTTGCACCTGTTGAATTGAACTGTTCTCCCTACATACTTGAGGTTTCAGTCACATTTCAGTAAATGGGCGAATGTCATTAAAAAACTGGTTTACCTGAAAAATCTATTTTGTTACTATGGACTGAAAGGTTAAGCTAACGTGTTTAATAATCAGATATTTACATTTTGAATTACCGCAGACGTAACAAACCTTAAGATTGGGAACAAATTATGGTTTGGCTACTCCATTTATTATTTTTAAATATGACTGGGGACTAGATGGTTCTTAAATTCTTATTGCACCTGAATATGATATTGGGTGTAGTGCAAAGTACAGCAAATAAAATAAGACTCACACAAAGGGATAATAAAACGTAACTTTGATTAAAATTGTAAAAATAAATAACCTAAGTGACGTACAACATGGTGCACTCATGTTTTTCAATTCTTAGAGTGACATAGAGAATTGACAAAACATAACAACCCCCCCCTTCCCAAAAAAAAGTCTCCCCAAATGTGATCTATTACAATCATAAAAACAAGATGTCTCTGGCTCGACACGTTTCATTGCTCTGATTAGAACAACTCATCAGGAGACACAAGATGATAAAAGATGGAGACAAACAGCCTTAAAAACAATAATATATAGTGAATTACAATTCTCTCATAAACCTGTCTTCACAATACTACAGACAAGGGATATCCACTCTAGAATGGGGTGTATATACTGTGCCTTTAAATTACTAGCTTGTGTGGGGTTCTTAGACTATTTTTGGAGGAATAAACCATTAAAACTTTTTTGTATAGCAGCATATTAGTAAGGTGCATTATTCAGGAATAGCCCCTTAGCACATTAACCTTTGCACTTATCACTGTGCCTAAAAGTGGCTACACATACATTGCATGTGTGACTAAGGTAAGCGCAACAAACTCCAAGAGTTGCTTACAGTGCTGCTCACCCTTATTGGCACCCCTTCTTTTTTTTCATAGACTGTACAATATTTTCAGAAATAAATGGAAATGTATCAAATTTATAACCCCAGTATTTTTTAATTAGTGGTCCAAAGTAAGGCATTTTTTGAACTATAAGACGCACTTTTTTACTCCAAAATTTTGGAGTAAAGTGGGGGGCTGCATCTTATAGTATAAATACTAGCCATAGCATATACTATATACTGTGGGTGGTTGTGTGGGGGGAGCTGCACCGGTGGATGAGAGTGGCATAGGAGGCAGGAGTCACCTGCTGCAGCCTACACTGTGCCCGCTACTAAAGAAAATGAATATTCACTGCTCCCCACACTCATGGGCGTGGAGAGCAATGAATATTCATTTTCTTTAATAGCATGCACACTGTAGCCGCAGCACGGCTCCTGCTGTGCTTGGCGGTCAGTGTGCCCGCTGTTAAAGCCCATGAATATTCACTACAACCCACTCTCATGGGTTGTAGTGTATGTTCAAGGTCTTTAATAGTGGGCACACTGACCGCAAAGCGGCAGCAGAAGCTGCGCTGCAGCTACAGTGTGCATGCTATTAAAGAAAATAAATATTCATTGCTTGCACTTCTCAGCTGGAATTTTCCCCCACTCTTCCTTTGCAGTTTGTTCTAGCTCTTAAATAGTTGCAGGGCTCTTTTTCCCAATGGCAGATTTCAGCTCACCCCAAAGTTTTCAATAGGATTGAGGTCAGGACTAGTGATGAGCGAACGAGCTCGCCACTACTCGGTACTCGCCCCAGCACCATTGTGCTCGACAAGCTCGGCGCTCGGCAAGTATTTGCTCTGGCGGGAGCTCGGTTCCCCGCCCTGCATGTTTGGCGCTCTTTAGCCAATGAACATGCAGGGATTGCTTGCCACGCACTGTAACACCGTAGCCATGTTGGTTGTGGCTTTACAGTGATTGGCTGGCCACATAGCGTCATCGGGTCTATATAAGACCTGGTGGCGCTATGCTCGTCACAGTCTACCCCTGAAACAGACAGAGTAGGGAGAGCTGCTGCTGAGTCAGGGAGAGATTTGCTTGTTTTTAGTTAGTAAAAGTATTCCACAGCATATCTATATATCCATCTGAACTAACAGTCCTTCTGAGGAGTAATCTAGCTGCATAATATATTCAGTGGTGATAGCAGGAGTTAGGCAGGCAGGCAGGGTTTGTGGCAGACTGCAGTGCATACAGCACAAGAGGGTCCATTGCACATTCTGTGGGCTGCTGCTGTTACAGATATTTGTAGACATAGCCCCAGATATCAGGGGCCAGGGATAATTTTTTTTTATCTTAATCCTGATTATTTGCTTAAAAAGCAATCCAGAGGACACCATTTTTCTTCTCCATTTGCTTGTTAGCACTGCCGAATACAGCGAGATCTTCTTTTCCATATTACAGCGATAAAAATCCAGAAATTTGTAGTGAACGTGGAAAATATTGGCCTCTATTTACAATTTGTTGAAATGTATCAGTGAAGCTATTCACATGAATAACACAGTGAAGAATAGTAACCTACAGGACTGCTATTTAAAACCATGGTTGTCCGTCAGACGTATCACATATAACTGGGGTCCAAATTCAGCAATTTCTGGCCTCCATTTACAGTTTGTTGCAGTGTTTCAGTGGAGCTATTCACACGAGCTCGCTGTGAAGAATAGTAAACTACAAGCCCGCTATTTAAAACCGTGGTTGTCCATCAGACGTATCACATTTAACTGCGGTTCAAATCTAGCCATTTGTAGTGAACGTGGAAAATGTTGTCCTCCATTTAAAATGGGCAAGGCATGTGGCAAGGGACAAGGAAGTGGACGTGATGGTGATGGTGCATGCAGAGGCCGAAGCCGTGGGCAAGCTGAAATTGTGCTACAACAAACACCCACATCTTGTCGCTCAACCTTCCTGTCCCAATTACTAGGGGACCGCAGAACACCACTATTGAACACAGAGCAAAGGTTGTTGGTTGGATAGCAGATAATGCTTCCAGTCACTTTGCCACCACCACCCTGTTTTCCACATGGTCATGTTTCAGTAGCCGTGAGTCTGGACCTCATATTCCTCAAGCTGATCCTCCTTCGTCCCACCATGCCGAGTGCCTGGAGACAACTGATCCCACACTTGGACACCCCGAAGAGCTGTTCACTTTACCATTTATAGATCCGGGCCTCTCGCCCGGCCAGCTTCAAGTGGGGCAAGAGGAGAACGCGCGTAGCGATGCCCAAATATTTGAGCAGCTACGGTCACACGAAGACAATGGTGGGAAAGTGCAATTACTGTCGCAAGAGGTGGATGATGATGAGACACAATTGCCAGAAAATCAGGAGGAGGACCAGGGTGTGGAAGTGGAAGACGAGGTGGTGGATGATATAGCAACTAACCCAACCTGGCAGGAGGATAGCAGCACACAGTGGGAGGGAGGCATAGCACCACACTAGGCAGGAAGAAGCAGTGTGGTGGCCGCAGACACAAGGCGGGAAAGCGTTCCCCGTAACACCAACACGACGGAAGTTGCTAGTACAACTGTTAGGTCTTTTTAAAGACTCTGCAGATAACCCCAAAAAGGCCATTTGCACCATCTTCCAGGCCAGCATCAGCAAGGGGAAGCAAAACTAGCAGTCTGACCACCACCAGCATGATCAGACACATGACAGCAAAGCACTCGACTAGGTGGGCCGAACGCCAGGGTCCAGAAACAGTGTCTGCGGGTGACACCACTGCTTTTTCGGCTATTGTGCATGCACGCCAATCCCCTGTCCATGGCACATGCGAAGATGCCTCCCACCCTGCACCTGTCATTGCACACTCTCAAATAGCACCATCAGCAAACACATCCACGTCCTGGTCCCAGCACAGCGTTCAGTTGTCCCTACCCCAGTCCCTGGAACACAAGCGCAAATACACAGCCAATGCTCCACAGGTCACACTACTAAATTCCCACATTCCACGAATGCTTGCGCTCAAAATGATGCCTTTTAGGCTCGTGGAGACGGAAGCTTTCCGCAACCTGACGACAGCTGCCGTCCCTCGGTAATTGGTCCACTGCCGCCATTATTTCTCCTGGTGTGCTGTCCCTGCATTACACAAGCACGTGTCACACAACATTAGCCGTGCCCTCAACAACACAGTTACTGGGAAAGCCCACCTAACCATGGACACGTGGACAAGTGCTTGTGGCCAGGGACGGTACATCTCGCTGACGGCACACTGGATTAATATAGTGGAAGCCGGGACCCAGTCGGACCTTGGGACGGAACCCGTCCTCCTGACACCAAGTATTGCGGCTCCTACACCTCCTCCTCCTCCTCTTCAGCTTCCATCTCCGAAATGACAACATTAGTCCCAAGCTGGAAGCACTGCAGCACTGCCTCGGCCAAGCGGCAACAGGCTGTGCTGAAGCTAATATGCTTAGGTGACAAACCGCACAATGTTGAAGAGTTGTGGACAGCTCTGAAAGAGCAGGCAGATCTGTGGCTCACACCACTGAACATACAGCCAGGCATGGTCATGTGTGACAATGGCCGGAACCTGGTGGCGGCTCTGAAGCGAGGCAAGCTCATATACGTACCATGCCTGGCCCATGTGTTTAACCTCATGGTTCAGCGGTTTCTCAAAACCTACCCAGATATGCCGAATCCGCTTGTTAAAGTACGCCGCGTGTGTGCCCATTTTAGAAAGTCAGCTACAGCTTCTGGCGCCCTTGCCGTACTTCAGCAGCGTTTGCACACCGACTGGTGTGCGATGTCCCCACGCGTTGGAACTCTACATTGCAGATGTTGGGAAGGATTTGTGAGCAGAAGAGGGCAGTTGTTGACTACCAGCATCAACACGGCCCTCGGTATTCAGGTCAGACTTCACACATAAGAAATCAGGAGTGGACATGGATGTCAGACATCAGTACCATCCTCCAAAACTTTGAGGACTTTACCAAGATGGTGAGCATTGATGATGCCATAATTAGCATCAGCATCCCACTTCTCTGTCTTCTGAAACGCTCGCTGCTCACAATTAAAGAGGATGCATTGCATGTGGAGCACGATGAGATGGAGCAATGAACCATACAAGGTGATTCCACACAGCCCAGCCTCTTCTCATCCCAACGTGGATTGGGCGACAATGAGGAAGAGGAGGAGAAGGAAGAGGAAGAATAGGAGCTAGTTTCCTGAGCTATAGACGGTACTACCTGCACAACTGTCATAACGTCTGCTCAACGTGGATGGCCTGAGGATAGGGAGGAGGAGGAAGATGAGGAGAGAATGGTCAGTCGTCCTCTTGGTGAGGACACGGAAGTCTTGTCTGTTAGCAGTCTAGCACACATGGCTGAGTTTATGTTACACTGCCTTATCCGTGACCCTCACGTTGTCCAAATTTTGGGTGACAGTCATTACTGGTTGGTGACACTTCTAGACCCATGCTACAAGGAGAACTTTCTATCTCTTATTCCCGTGGCAGACAGGCCTTATAAAATGGGACAGTACCAAAAGGCCCTTGTTGTGGAATTCTTAAAAAAAATTCTCATCTGAAAACAGTGGCGGCAGAGGTAACAGTTCGTTGGACAACCAAGGAGTACAGGTGAGAGACACAAATCCAATCCTGCAGAGGCAGGGGAACACTGTTAAAGTTCTGGGACAGTTTTCTCAGACCCTCCAATTACACAGGCCCTGATGTGTGGGGTACCCTCTCAAGGAGGGTAAAGTTTGGGAGGATGCTGAAGGAGTACCTTTCTGACCATACCAACGTCCTCCTTGATTCCTCTGTGCCATATAATTATTGGGTATTCAAGCTGGACACGTGGCATGAACTGGCTCTCTATGCCTTGGAGGTCCTGGCCGGATTGGGTCAGACTTCTCAACACCACCGAATGATAGCAGCATAACATAAGCTCAAATCCAGTGTCTTTTTTTTGGGAGGTCTATTCCCATGTACCTATTCATGCCCAGACATGGGTATACGCTTCCTGATTTTGTCTATTTGCTCTTGTCCTCCTCCTTCTCCTCATCCTCCATCACCATATCATTCACCAACATATCTACCATATCACCTCCTCTACGTTTCTTGGAAGGGACTTTAAAGTGCCTCCAAATTTTTGGCAGCCATTGCATTCACTGCATAGGCAAACAGTATAGGAGACCCACTTCCTAATAATAGGAACATTTTTCTCAGGAGGCCCTCCTCTACGTCTCTTGCAAGGGGCATTGGAGTGCCTCCAAATTTTTGGCAGCCATTGCATTCACTGCATAGGCAAACAGTATGGGGGACCCACTTCCTAATAATGGGAAAGAAAAAAAATTTCAGAAGGCCTTCCTCTACGTCTCTTGCAAGGGGCATTGGAGTGCCTCCAAATTTTTGGCAGTCATTGCATTCACTGCATAGGCAAATAGTATGGGAGACCCACTTCCTAATAATAGGAACATTTTTTTCAGGAGGCCCTCCTCTACGTCTCTTGGAAGGGGCATTGGAGTCCCTCCAAATTTTTGGCAGCCATTGCATTCACTGCATAGGCAAACAGTATGGGAGACCCACTTCCTAATAAAGGGAACATTTTTTCAGGAGGCCCTCCTCTACGTCTCTTGCAAGGGGCATTGGCGTGCCTCCAATTTTTGGCAGCCATTACATTCACTGCATAGGCAAACAGTATGGGAGACCCACTTCCTAATAATGGGAACATTTTTTTCAGGTGGCCCTCATCTACATCTCTTGCAAGGGGCATTGGAGTGCCTCCAAATTTTTGGCAGCCATTGCAGTTACTGCATACGCAAGAACAGTATGGGAGACCCGCTCCTTTCTAATGGGAGCATGTCATTAGTGAGGCCCACCTCTATGTGTCTTTAAATTGTTATTGTTTTTTTTCCAAATTTTGTTAGCCTTTATACTCACTGCATACCCTATAACTGTATAGCAGAAGCGCTCCTTTCTAATGGGAACATGTCATTACTGATGCCCACCTCTATTTGTCTTTAAATTGTTATTGGAGTTTTTCCCAAATTTTGGTGTGGAGAACCATTTTTGTTTTTGGTTATTTATTTTGCCTTATATACAAGTCATTATCCTGGAAAGGATGTTCCTTAACATTTTTCCCAGGAAAATGCATTTTGAATTTGTTTTTGTATGTTTTATTGTGAGTCCGTAAAAGTGGCATAATACTCTGACAACATTGTTGACAACAGTGATCTGGGAGTCCGAGATGCTTCCATGGGGTCTTCCCCATGCTGTTTTGATGTCATTTGAGCACTGTTCCCATCGATTTGGACAATTATTAGGCCCTCTGCAGACCGCCAGGGGGGCCACCGGAAAAATGTTGGAGTTTCTCACAGACTTACATTGGGCTCATTGCTTTAGTTCTCGCTCATCACTAGTTAGGACTCATTGCTGTCCATTTTGAAACTGTCCATTTTTTTCTTTTTCAAACATTCTTGTGTACTTTTGGATGTGTGCATTGGGTCATAGTCTTGCTGGAGGACCCATGATCTTCGACTCAAACCAAGTTTTCTCACACTGGGTAGGACACTTTGATCTAAAATTTCTTGATAATTCTCTGATTTCATGTTTCCTGTTATACGGTCAATGCCTTCAGAACCAGACACAGCAAAGCAACCCCACAGAATTATGGATCCTCTACCATGCTTAACTTTTGGTATGGTGTTCTTTTCCTTAAAAGCTTCATTGTGCCATCTGTAAACAATCTGTTGCTTTGCATTGCCAAAAAGCTCTATTTTTGTTTAATCTGTCCACAGAACATTTTCCCTGAAAGAGTGTGGTTTGTCAACGAACTATTTGGCAAAAATCAGTTGTTCCTTTTTATGTCTTTTCTTCAGCAATGGTTTCTTCCTTGACCTTTACCCATAAAGCTCTGCTTGGTTTAGTGTGCGGCGTATGGTACTTGTTGAAAACATGACCCCAGACTGTTCCAGGTTGGTCTTCAGGCCTTTGGATGTTTGACGTGGTGTTTTTTCCACCTTTCGCACCAACCTTCGAATACATCACTTGTCAATTTTCCTCTTTTCCCCACTTCCAGGAGGTTCTTGACAGTTCCATGCTTGGCAAACTTCTTAATAACATTGCACACTGTTGAAACTGTTGGGGGAAGGCCTTATACCCTATGGAAGTCTTGTGTTTGCTAATAAAAGCAGTTCTGATGTCCTCAGACAGCTCCTTTGCCTTCAACATTGTGACAAAGGAACAGGGGGCCTAACAAGTGGCTTTTTAAAACACTGAAATCAACATTCATTGGCTAATTCATGTTACATGGGCTTTGACAATTTATCACAGGAGAATCTCTTCTGTGATTTACCACAGGCGGGTCAAAATGTGTTTCCATACTAAATTAATGTAAAGGGTGCCAATACCAGTGACACAGCAATCTTTAAGTTTTTCTGTTTTTCCCTCCTATTGTTTTTGTTTTAAATTATTGTTGTTTAGCATTTGCTCTTTTGTATTTAACATGAGTGCTCTATACAAAAAAAACTGTTTCACTTGATTAATTTTTTTCAGGAAATATTCCACATTATGTACTTAAACTTCATGGGTGCCAATAACAATGAGCAGGACTGTATATGCTTTTTATATGCTGATGGTGCGTCCTGCTAATGCATTAGTATTTAACACTACTAATGCATTAGCAGGGTGCACTATCAGTCTAAGGACACCACACAAGGGCGACCACACAAGGAAACCACACAAGCTAGACTTAGGCATTTAAAGGCACAGTTTATACACCGAATTCTACAGTGGATATCCCGCGTCTGTAATATTAAGAAGACAGATTTATGAGAGGATTGGAATCCACTATTATCCCTTTCAATGAGTCCTAACAATTTAGGGATAAATATACTCATCAGTGATACCCTCAAAAAATTGACCAATGTTTTATAGAATCTTCCTAATAATTTTGGGTGATCTATTAAAGGTTGTTATAAAACTAAATTTATATTTTTTGTGTTTTGATCCCTCAGCTTCTGTTTTATTTGTAGATTTATCAGTTTTTTTTAACTAGACTTTTCACTGTTTTAATTTTCGTACGATTAAATTCGTTCTTAAGTATATTTTTCGAGTATCCCTTTTCCAGAAATCTCTTTTTAAGTAACTTGGATTCATAAAAAAATCACTATCTAATGTGGAGTTCTTGTGAATGCGCCACTATTATCCGTAAGGTATACTCTTAATCCATTTTGAATAATGACTAATGGAGAGTATAAGGTACGGTATATACTCGTGTATAAGCCGACTTTTTCAGCACATTTTTTGTGCTGAAAAAGCGCCCCTCAGCTTATAGTCGATTATATACTTAGATTCCAATTATATACTTAGATTCCAACTGTGGAAGGTGGTGGGGGGTTTTGGTGGCGGAGGAGCGGTGGACAGGCAGTAGCCGGCTGCTGCAGCTACCACGTGTGCCCGCTGCTAAAGAAGATGTACATTCACTCTTCTCCACACCCATGGGAGTGGAGAGGAGCGAATGTTCATTTTCTTTAATAGCGCGCAGTATCTGTCACAGCCGCCGGCTTCCTGCAGTGGCTCAGCGATCCTCTGTGCCCGATATTAGAGAGTATGAATGTTCACTCTTCTCTACTACCATGGGCATGGAGAAGAGTGAATATTCAGTTTCTTTAGCAGCGGGCACACAGGATAGTTGAGCCGCAGGAGGAGCTGTGGCCGCTGCTGACACTGCGCGCTAGTAAAGAAAATGAATATTCACTCTTTTCCATGCCCATAGTCCTGGCATGGAGAGGAGTGAACATCCCCACAGCTCACCTCAGTGTCTGAGCGTGCATGGCAGTAATGTCATGGGCTGCTCAGAAACTGAGATCAGCAGCTGACAGAATAGGACACAGTACTGGAGCAGAGGGGTGGAAGGTGAGTAGAAGTGTTTATTCTTTTCATGCATGCAGTGATGGGGGGCCATGCATACAAGGACAGGGGGGCCATGCATATCAGGATTGGGGATGAGGGGGCCATTCATACCATGATTCAGGATGAGTGGGCCATGCATACCAGCATTGGGGATGTGGGGGCCATGCATACCAGGATTGGGGATGAGGGGGCTATGCATACCAGGATTGGGGACAAGGGGGCCATGCATGCCAGAATTGGAGATGAGGGGGCCATGCATACAAGGATTGGTGATGAGGGGGCCATGCATACCAGGACAGGGGATGAGGGGGCCATGCATACCATGATTGGGGATGAGGGGGCCATGCATACCAGGATTGGGGATGAGGGGGCCATGCATACCAGGATTGGTGATGAGGGGGCCATGCATACCAGGACAGGGGATGAGGGGGCCATGCATATCAGGATTGGTGATGAGTGGGCAATGTTTACCAGGATGGGGAAATTTACCAGTAGCTGCTGCATTTCCCATCCTAGGCTTATACTCGAGTCAATACGTTTTCTCAGTTTTTTGTGGTAAAATTAGGCTTATATTTGGGTCAGCTTATACTTGAGTATATACGGCAACTATTGACATCAACATTTTCAAAATGAGTAGCTGTGAGTGTGTTGCCAATCTCATCTTTAAACAGGACCAGATCCAAAAATTTTATTCTATTTTCATAATATCAAAAAGTGAAGTTAAGACCTCACTGATTCATGTTCATATTCTCCACAAATAATGATACTTCCTCTGCAGTGCCTGTCCAAATGAAAAAAGGTCATCTTCACTGTGTGCAGAATTATTAGGCAATTGAGTATTTTGATCACATGATACTTTTTATACATGTTGTCCTACTCCAAGCTGCATAGGCTTGAGAGCCAACTACCAATTAAGTAAATCTCGTGATGTGCATCTCTGTAATGAGGAGGGGTGTTGACTAATGACATCAACACCCTATATAAGGTGTGCTTAATTATTAGGCAACTTCCTTTCCTTTGGCAAAATGGGTCAGAAGAGAGATTTGACGGGCTCTGAAAAGTCCAAAATTGTGAGATGTCTTGCAGAGGGATGCAGCAGCCTTGAAATTTCCAAACTTTTGAAGCGTGATCACCCAACAATCAAGCGTTTCATGGCAAATAGCCAACAGGGTCGCAAGAAGCGTGTTGGCCAAAAAAAGGCGCAAAATAACTGCCCATGAATTGAGGAAAATCAAGCGTGAAGCTGCCAAGATGCCATTCGCCACCAGTTTTGCCATATTTCAGAGCTGCAACATTACTGGGGTATAAAAAAGCACAAGGTATGCGATACTCAGGGACATGGCCAAGGTAAGGAAGGCTGAAAAACGACCACCTTTGAGCAAGAAACATAAGATAAAACGTCAAGAATGGGCCAAGAAATATCTTAAGACTGATTTTTCAAAGGTTTTATGGACTGATGAAATGAGAGTGACTCTTGATCGGCCAGATGGATGGGCCAGAGGCTGGATCAGTAAAGGGCAGAGAGCTCCACTCCAACTCAGACGTCAGCAAGGTGGAGGTTGGGTTCTGGTATGGGCTGGTATCATCAAAGATGAACTTGTGGGACCTTTTCGGGTTGAGGATGGAGTGAAGCTCAATTCCCAGACCTACTGCCAGTTTCTGGAAGACAACTTCTTCAAGCAGTGGTACAGGAAGAAGTCGGTATAGTTCAAGAAAAGCATGATTTTCATGCAGGACAATGCTCCATCACATGCATCCAACTACTCCACAGCATGGCTGGCCAGTAAATTTCTAAAAGAAGAAAAAATAATGACATGGCCCCCTTGTTCATCTGATCTGAACCCCATAGAGAACCTGTGGTCCATCATAAAATGTGAGATCCACAGGGAGGGAAAACAGTACACCTCTCGGAACAGTGTCTGGGAGGCTGTAGTTGCTGCTGCATGCAATGTTGATCGAAAACAGATCAATCAACTGACAGAATCTATGGATGGAAGGCTGTTGAGTGTCATTATAAAGAAAGGTGGCTATATTGATCACTAATTTTTTGGGTGTTTATTTTTGCATGTCAGAAATTTTTATTTCTAAATTTTGTGCACTGATATTGGTTTACCTGGTGAAAATAAACAAGTGAGATGGGAATATATTTGGTTTTTATTAAGTTGCCTAATAATTCTGCACAGTAATAGTTACCTGCACAAACAGATATCCTCCTAAAATAGCCAAATCTAAAAAAATCCCACTCTAACTTCCAAAAATATTAAGCTTGGAAATTTATGAGTCTTTTGGGTTGATTGAGAACATAGTTGTTGATCAATAATAAAAATAATCCTCTAAAATACAACTTGCCTAATAATTCTGCACACAGTGTATATAAAACCTTTTAGAAAATGGAATGTGACCCATCAGCAGGAGGAACTGCTCCATAAGAAGAGATTTAAAGAGCCCCATAAATAAATTTATAGGAGCAAAACGTGTCCTCATTGAGCAGACCCTTAATTGCCGATTGGTCACACCCTCAAATGAGAATACATTGTGTCTCAAAATAAAATCAATACCCCGAAGTAGAAATGTTATTTGCTCATTAACAATGGTGCTTTAACAACATAAAAATAATTCTACCTCTTTAAGTCGAAATTCATGCTGACTGTTGGAATACAACTAATTTATATCTAGTGCTTCCTTTTATTTTTGTTGCTCTGTTTTGCTTGATAGTGATATTTTTGCTCGTATGTATAAATATAAAAAAGGTTGTGATTTTCATCTTCTGGATGAGTGTGATTTGTAAAATGGAAGGATGTGGTGTTTCTTTGTTGCAAACAATCTCCAAAAAAGGCCTTGCAGAGTATCAGATCAACGATCAAGGCAAGGAAAGTAGATGTCCCATCCTGGGACAAAGTAAAAAAGTTAAAAGGTTTAAAAATTGTAAAAATATTTTTAAAAAATCACAAAATAAGGAATGAAAAAAATGAAAAAATATGAATCCAATAAATACAATAATTTATGTAAAAACAGAAATAAACAAAGTATAGATACATACAAACACACATACAAAATATATTTGGTATCGCTGCCTCAGAAACAACTTGACCTATAAAACTGTCCCATCAGTTAACCCCTTCAGTGAACACCGTAAAAAAACATATGGTAAAAAACTATGCTTTTTCATCACACTGCAAACAAAAAGTAAACTAAAATGTGATCAAACAGTCGAATGTAAATAAAAATGATGTTGCTGAAAACGTCATCTTGTCTCGCAAAATACAAGCCGCCATACAGCTCAACCAGCAGAAAAAAAACGTATAGCTCTTAGAATAGAACGATGCAAAAACATTTATTTTTTCTACTATTGTGTAAAAGAGCCAAAACATAAAAAATTATATAAAGTTGGTATCGCTGTAATCGTACTGACCTGAAGAATAAAGATGTCTTATAACTTTTACCACCAGGTGAACCACATAAAAAACACCCAAAAATCAATTCCTGAATTGCTGATTTTTGATCATTCTGCAAACCCAGAAATTGGAATAAAAAGCAATCAAAAAATATACAGTATATGCCCAAAAATGGTTCCAATAAAAACGTCAACTGGTTCCGCAAAAAACAAGTCCTCACAAGACTCTGTTGACACAAATATAAAAAATTATAGCTCTCAAAATATGATGATGCAAAAACTTTGTTTCGCAAAAAAAGCGTTTTTTAGTGAGTGATAGCAGTCAAACATAAAAATACAAAATAAATCTGGTAACACTGTAATCACTTTAATAAATAAAATAAATTCTTGACCTGCTGTTTATTGTAGCATCGGCATCTCTGCCTCCTGCCGGGCAGAGATGCCATTCCCCTCACCGCCGCGGTCCAGGTCCGGCGTCTTCCTGTTCTCCTGCTGCTGAGGCGCGCACTGCGCACAGCTTCCTGGGCACTATGCTTAGGGTGCACACGCGCTCCCTCCCTCTCAAGTGGGCCGCATGCGCCGTCCTAAGGAGTCCCCGGCCAATGGCCCGAGGACTGCCCCTATATTAAGCACCTCCTCCAAAATGGAGGTGCCTGTGCAAGGTTGTTGTTTGTGTGCTAGCACTCTCCTCAGCCCTCAGGTTCCTTGCCCGCCAGTCTGTCTAACAAGTCCTGCCCACCAGTCTGCCAGTTACCTGCCGTGCCCGCCAGCCTGCCTACCCGGAACACCTGCCAGTTACCTGCCATGCCCACCAGCCTGCCTACCCGGAGCACCTGCCAGTTACCTGCCATGCCCGCCAGCCTGCCTACCCGGAGCACCTGCCAAGTTACCTGCCATACCCGCCTGCTCGTTTACCCAGAGTACCTGTCTGGCTATTCGCCGCACCCGCCTGCTTGTCTACCCAGATCACCCGCCAGCCTACCTGCCGTGCTCATCTGCTGTACCGGTCAGCTCCTGTCATCTGACGCGTGGGAGCCACCTGCTCTCACACAAGGTCGGTCCCAGAGTGGCACCTGGTTCACCTGCCCGGTCCCTCCTTGGTTCACGGAGTCGACTAAGCCGCCGTGTCACCTGGGTCGGTCCAAGTAGGCACTTAGTTACGCCCCTCTGGTCCCTCCTTGCATCAAAGCACAGAGGTTCCACCACCCGGATCTGTAACATTGATTTGTTCTTTCTGCCTCCCAAAGATCACAGTAAGGCTCGGCTCACATTTATCCTGCGCGCTACGCTGGGTGCTTACCCTGGGGTTTCCTTATAAATCTCTAAAATACGTGATTCAGACGGAACCCCCGGCAGAAGATTCCCTATAATGCGGCAGATAGAAACACTGTGGACGCTGTCTGGCCTATGATCCGGCGGTGTCCGTATTTTTAAGAGTGCATAAAAGCACGGTCGACCACAGTTTTGTGCACCTCTGATAAAAAGGACAGTGTTGAACAGAGGACAGAAAAAAAGTTAGTTGCTGAAAGAACTTGTTCTTAAGGCTATTCTTAATTTATCTGGGTTAAACACTCTCTCTATTTGTGACTTTCTCCTAAACAGCAATACTTCTTACTCCTTCAGAAGCTGCTCTGCAACCCACTAATAGACAAAAAACTGAAAAGACAATGAGTGTAATAGGGTCTTATCTGTGTTAAAAAAAGGAAAGAAAAAAAGCAAAATATGCTCCTCTTGTGGGGTTGTGAAAGTCACAAGCCGTATGTTAGCAGAAGTTGGCTCCTGCAGATCCACAATATGGAGTAACATGCAAGATTGGAAGTAAGTGGATATAAATTTATTGTGGTTTGTACTGATGAAGAAGTATGTGTACTTCGAAATACGTTGACTAATAAAAACCGCATTCAAACCTTTTCAGTCTCCTAATATATCCTTGACCATTGGCAGAGAGGATTTATATTCTCCAACTCACTAACAAATAAGAAAGAAGTTTCTTAGTGGCCAATTAACTGCTCCCACCATGGGTTGGCCTCTAATAGTTAACCTTGTTCACAAGCTGTTGCAACACAGAATATATAAATCCACATATAAAACAATTTAATCCATTACATTTATATACATGTTTTTCGGGTGTCAACAGCATTTCCACTCTTTTACAGTAGCACAAACTATGAAAATATCAGTCATCTTAGTAAAGGGCAAATTCAGATGAAAAATAGCAGCCTCCAGTGATGAGGAGTGAAAATGCAGGATCATTTCTCAAGGTGTAAAACAGCAGCTGCTAGTTGTCAGTCAGCAGAAGGACAGCAGAATCTTGAAATTATTGCCTCTTTCAACAGCTGCCTCTGAATGATGCTTGACTTGGTTTATCTGGATATCATTGGCAAAAATTATTTAAGTCTAATAGCAGTAACATTGTTTAGATAGTCCCAGGAATTGTCCTGAGAGCCAAACTCTTGCAATTTTAATAAATATTGCATTTGGCACCTGAATGTCTTGGAATCCAAGATTTCTTCAACAGTATAATGTTCTTCTCAATGCACTTCAATAAAATCAAGTGAAGCTAGATAATGTCTTGGAAAAGGATTTGAATAAACAGATTTTAGTAGGGAAATGTGGAATGCTGGATGTATGTTCATTGTTCTGTCAACTTGAAGACAAAAAGCTACTGAGATTGCTGAAAGGACAGGCCAGAGTACAGCCGCCCCCTCCCCCGCAGGCTTGGACGCAGGCCTGCATGACAATGGATTGGAGGGAGTGGCTAAGGCTATTAGCATTGGGAGGGGTTTAACGGGGGGTTTAAGTGCCAGGGAGGGGAGGGGCATCACATTTTCCCGCTCACAAGGGTGGTGAGTTGTCTCCCCCACATCGTGCTGCATACCTCATGGCGTCCACGGCGCAGCTGTTTGAGTCCCTGAGGGCGGCTGCAGAGTCGCACCATGCGGGCTGGCTGGAAGAGCAGGTAGCGGCGATCGTTGTAAGGGAAGCGGGGACGGTGGCCGTGTCAGCACAGCCTGAACGGCGTTCCTGTCGCCTGATTTAGCTCCCCAGACACAGCGCAGGCGCAGGAGCCCCTCCGGGGACCCTCCAGGCTGGGTGCCGGTTAGGAAGCGCAGCAGCAGGCCCCGGTCTGGGAGGAATCCGCTTGCCAGCGCGTGTCACGCGGCGGTTAGTAGGCCGCAGCCTGCGCTTGGGCAGGGGCCTACACGCGCCAGTCTTCGCAACACCAGAGACGTCACGGGGGGTCGCATCGGCGATGCTCCGGTCGGGCGGCCCGCCTCCTCAGACATAGTAGACCGCAGGATTATCCACGATGGGCACCAATCGGGCGGTGATAACAGGCCAGTGTTGTTACCGGCCCTTACAGATGGTCTCTGGACAGCGTTAAATTCAGGACCGGATGCCAATACACAGACCTTGCGGGCAGTGGGCAGAGCGGACAGGGGGTTGGGTGATATTAATATGTCCCCACATACACAACCCTTTGGTCCTTCTTCAACTCCAGTGCATGTCAGTAACTTTCGGCCTTACAGGGCTGCGTCGGCGGGATCCAGTGCATCGGCGGTGCTCGGGCCTCAAGAGATAGAGGGTCCAACGGGAAGAGTCGGAAGTCGGGATGGACGGCTGGAGTCGGGATTATGCTCTGGGGGGACCACAGCTCCTCCACAGCCCGGTGAGTTGGGTTTTATGTCTTGTTCGTTATCCCAGAATTTTTTATCCCCAGGTTTAAGGGCTAATCGGAGGTCAGTGGCTGGGGGTACAAGTCAAGAACACGTTGGGGAGAGTGTGAGTGAGGTTTTAGCAAATGTGAGGGAGTTATTGTTGCGTTTTGAAAGGGGTAGTAGTGCTGTTTCGGGCCATTTAGCCGCATGGGTGAGCCCGCAATGGGGCGGGCTGAACAGCTTAGGTAATAGATTTGGGGGCGCGAGCCAATTGCCTGAGCCCGTTTCGGTGTCAGTCCAGACACAGAAAGAAAAAGAGTGTAGAATTAATTTGGATGATAGGTCTCACGGCGAGGTTTACGTGTGTTTTGAGGGTCCGTTGGGTGCACACCTCAAGAAGGAGGTGAGGGAAAAAATTTGGAAAGATGAGTACGTCGAAATTTTTTCTCTTTTGCCTCTTGTGAAATTTAACCTGGAAAAAAGTAAGAAGGATGATAGTAAGAAGGAGGAGGAGGAAAAGAAAAGGTGGCGCTTAATCCCGCAGACTTTTACTAATTGGCTGCAGGCATTCGCCATTTTGGCGAGCGTAATAGGTGAAAAAGCACCGGAGAATTGCTCTCCCTTGTTTTGCTATATGGATGCTATTGGGGAGGCTCACAGAACTTATGGGGGACAAGCATGGCTTTGTTATGACGAGCAGTTTCGTCAGAGGAAAGCTATTCGTCCTGCCATAAGATGGGATCAGAAGGACATTGGCCTTTGGTTACGGGTGATGGCTCCTTCTAGATTAGGGCATTCCTTTCATGGAGTGGCCGATTTTGCCGGCCATTCCGGGGGTCAATCAAGTACGCAGGGGAGCGGAGGCACGTCAGGGCAAGCGGGAACGCAGAAACCGGGCTTATGCTGGCAGTTCAACGACGGCCAGTGCAAATTTGGGGCTAACTGCAGGTTCAAGCCTCTTTGCTCGCACTGCAGTGGATCATCACACGGTGCTGCCAGATGTTTCAAAAAGAAGGCTAAGCCAGGGGCCAACAATTCCCAAGGGGGAGACGCCGGTGAAACTAACCGCGATGCTCCCTTATCTAAGTAGGTTTCCCGATAGGGAAAAAGCTGCAGTGTTAGTATCAGGTTTTGCTGACGGTTTTAAAATTCCTCCACCTCCATTCGAGATTCCCCGGGTGTTGAAAAATCTTAGATCAGCAGATCAATATGCGGAGGTGGTTTCTGCTAAGTTACAAAAGGAGGTAGCTTTGGGGCGTATGGCGGGTCCGTTTTCCGATCCTCCTTTTTCGAATTTAGTAGTATCGCCATTGGGGGTGGTGCCCAAAAAGGAGCCTAATAAGTTTAGGCTCATTCACCATCTTTCCTATCCGCGGGGAAAGTCCGTGAATGATGGGATTGATCCGGAACTATGTTCCGTGGTTTATACATCATTTGATGAGGCGGCTCGGTGGGTCAGACAGTGTGGTAAAGGGGCATTGCTGGCTAAGACGGATGTGGAATTAGCGTTTCAGCTGTTGCCCGTTCATCCTGAAAGTGTTAGGTTGTTGGGTTGTTACTGGGAGGGCGAGTTTTTCGTAGATAGATGTTTGCCCATGGGATGTTCTTTATCCTGCTCCTTGTTTGAGGCTTTCAGCACATTTTTGGAATGGGTCGTACAGGATGTGACAGGGCTCGAATCCATTATACATTACCTGGATGATTTTCTGTGCATCGGTTCGGGCGATTCTTCATGTTGTGAAATTTTGCTGAGAGCAACTCAGTGGGTAGCAGAGCGTTTCGGAGTGCCTTTGGCTCCAGAAAAGACCGAAGGTCCAACTACCACCATTTGTTTTGTAGGAATTGTAATTGATTCAGTGAATTGGGAATTTAGGTTGCCTGAAGAGAAAGTGAAGGCTTTGAAGGAAGAGGTCGCACGGGCTAGGAAGTTAAAGAAGATGACTTTGAGAGAAATGCAGTCTCTTCTTGGGAAACTTAATTTTGCATGTCGCATTATTCCTATGGGGAGAATTTTTTCTCGACGGTTAGCCAGCGCTACGGTGGGTCTAAAATTGCCGCATCATTACATGCATTTGTCAGCTGAACACAGAGACGATTTGGTAGTGTGGGAGAAATTTTTGGAGCAATATAATGGACGCTCATTGCTCATGGAAGAAGTACAGGACAACTGTGCTTTGGAGTTGTACACGGATGCGGCGGGAAGTTCACGTTTTGGGGCGTACTTTAGAGGTCAATGGTGCGCATCCAGTTGGCCTAAGGAGTGGGTAACATCAGGATTGGTAAAGAACATAGCCCTATTAGAGATTTTTCCCATTTTGGTGGCAATATATTTGTGGAAGGGGGAACTGCAAAATAAGAGGGTGAGGTTTAATTGCGACAACATGGGGGTTGTGTTTGCAATTAATAACATTACAGCATCTTCACCTCCAGTGATTAGGGTTTTTCGACAGTTAGTGCTGACTTGCCTTTCCATGAATGCTTATGTGACAGCGTCTCACGTACCAGGAGTCCAGAATGCCATTGGTGACTCACTTTCTCGTTTTCAGTGGGAGCGTTTCCGGCAGTTGGCACCAGAGGCGGCAGACAAGGGGCTGGAGTGCCCTCCGGAGCTTTGGAAGGTGGTATGTGGGCCGCTGAGTCGCTGATTAGGTCATCGTTGGCGGGGGGAACTTGGGAAGCGTATAAGTCTATTTGGCATTTATGGGAAGATCGGTTGCTTAATACAGTCGGGCTTATGGCTCAGGATGACGATCAGTTAGGCTCACTATTGACATGGATTAGTCAAGGGGCTGGGGAGGGTTGGTCAGTAGCAAAAATCTCTCGGACTATGGCGGCTTTGGCTTTTGGTTTCAAGTTTCATGGTCAGAGAGATTTGACAAAAAGTTTTTTGATCAAACAGGCTTTGAAGGGGTTTCGGAAAGGGAAAGGGCAAGTGGACTCCAGGAGACCGGTTTCATTTGGCATTTTGGAAAAGATTGAGGGGGTGTTACCTTCTGTGTGTTGCTCTGGGTTTGAAATCTGTCTTTTTAGATTGGCCTTCTCCCTGGCCTTCTTTGGAGCGTTGAGGTTGGGTGAGATCGTGTCACCCAGCAGGTCAGTGGGCGGGGGGCTTTTGTCAGCAGATGTGATTGGTACCTCAGGAGGTGTGGAATTTTGTATCAGGAAATCTAAAATGGACCAGTTGGGAAAAGGGAGGCGTGTAGTTTTGAGAGAAATTGGGAATTCCATTATGTGTCCGCTAAGATGCTTGCAACTGTTTAGGGAGTCCAAACCAAAGCAGGGTGGTCCGTTATTGTGTCATGAGGACGGTTCCTTCTTGTCCAGATATCAGTTCATAGTGGTATTTAGGAACTGTTTAAATTCATTAGGGTTAGATGCATCCCGTTTTGGGTCCCACTCGTTTCGGATTGGAGCAGCAACGGAAGCGGCTGCGGGTGATCTTAGTGGGGAGACTATAGAGCGCATTGGGCGTTGGGAATCGAGGCGTTATCGGAGTTATATCAGGCCTCAGGCTCAGGGTAAAATACAACTTTAATGTTTGATTTACGGCAGGTGTTGTTATTGCGAGAGTTGTTCAAGTTTGTTTGTATTTTCTGCAGGTTCCAATTCCACGTTGGTATGGATTCTGGGACACTCCTATGTGCACTGGGGAGCACTGAGGGCGGATATAAGGCCTGCTGGAAGGCAGCTGGGTTTTGACAGAGAAACAGCTGTGATTAGGTGGTTGGACTTTAGAGGCATGAGTTGGTGCAGAGTGCTGCAGGAGGTACATCACAGTGCGCGTTTAGATAGGTCACCTGACATTTTGGTGTTGCACGTGGGGGGAACAACCTAGGTTCACACCCTTTTAGAGAGTTGATAAGGGATGTTAAACATGATTTGTTGCGTTTGTGGGAGGCATTTCCAGGCTTGTTTATTGTTTGGTCGGAGATTGTTCCTCGAAGATGTTGGCGTAGGGCTAGGTCAGTGGAGAAAATCAATAAAGCCAGGATTAAAGTTAATAGGGCAGTCTCTAGTTTTGTTAATAGGAATGGGGGGATTGCTGTGCGGCACTTTGAGTTAGAGAAAGGAGAGGGTGAATTTTGGTTGGCAGATGGGGTGCATTTGAACGCAGTAGGTATTGACATGTGGGCTTTGGGGTTACAAGAGGGCATTGAGAGGGCCATAGCTTTTAATTCAGGGGGGGTCTCGGGCATTTGAGATATTCAAAGCGCCCTTATTGTGGCGGTTGGGGGTCCTTGAAGTTGGTTTTAAATTGATATAAGGGGTCCATTTGGGTATGGATTCCTTAATTGGAAAGCGTTGATTGCTGATCTGGTTTTGGGGGTCTCACGGCAGGGAATGTCGGAGCCCGGGAAGTGGAAGTAATTTTTTGAACCCATGTTGGGTTGTGGTGCTCTCGAGCCAGTGGGTATCGGCCAGTTTTTCCCAAAGTATATGGTGTTTTGGTCTTATTTTAGTTAAGTAAAGGAGTTTCATGGGAAGATGGGTATTAATATTAGATGGTTTGGTTAAACGGATCATCGACAATACCAGTGTCAAGGACAGGCCGGAGTACAGCCGCCCCCTCCCCCGCAGGCTTGGATGAAGGCCTGCATGACAATGGGTTGGAGGGAGTGGCTAAGGCTATTAGCATTGGGAGGGGTTTAACGGAGGGTTTAAGTGCCAGGGAGGGGAGGGGCGTCACATTTTCCCGCTCACAAGGGTGGTGAGTAGTGCCGCCCGCCCGCCCTAAGGTTTGTATTTGGTTAAGGGGTTTTAGTTTGGTTTTGGGTCACTGTGGTTCTTGGCGGTTGGGGTCCTTGAAGTTGGTTTTAAATTGGTATAAGGGGTCCATTTGGGTATGGATTCCTTAATTGGAAAGCATTGATTGCTGATCTGGTTTTGGGGGTCTCACGGCAGGGAATGTCGGAGCCCGGGAAGTGGAAGTAATTTTTGGAACCCATGTTGGGTTGTGGTGCTCTCGAGCCAGTGGGTATCGGCTGGGGGCAAGTTGGTGTTAATTGTTGGTTTATGTTAATCACCAGATCTTTGGAGCTTCAAGGACCCTCCTACCATTGGGTGTTAATTTAATTACTTATCTATGTAATTTTGTTTAAATAAAGGCTGCTGTGGCCAGTCAGTTTTTCCCAAAGTATATGGTGTTTTGGTCTTATTTTAGTTAAGTAAAGGAGTTTCATGGGAAAATGGGTATTAATATTAGATGGTTTAGTTAAACGGATCATCGACAATACCAGTGTCAAGGACAAATAAATTTTTATACAAGTATTGATAAAGGTACATGAGAATTTAAATTCTTGGTTCAAAGCCACAATTCATCTCCTACTTGAAAGCTTGGAGAAGGTTTGCTAAATGTTTCTGCTACTTACTTATATTTCTCCTTAGCATTTCTTAACATGTATTTTTCGATATTCTGTTGAAGTTACTGAATTATGTCAGTGACTGCAGGTATAGAAGTTCCTTTGGGAAAATTAGGAAAAATACTTGACTGGTAACCCAAATTTGCAAACAATGGTGTCTGTTTAGTGGAGGCATTTTCAAAATTATTATACAAGAATTCAACCAGAAAAAGCTAATTGAAGCAGTCATCCTGAAAATGGTAAACATAGCATTTGAGATATTTCTCCAAGGATGGGTTTGTGTGTTTAGTGTGACCATTAGACTGGGAATGAAATGCAGATGATAAACTGACATCAATGTTGATTGAGGCACAAAAATACTTTCAGAATCTTTATAAAAACTGTGTTCCACGATCAGAGATTACTTCGTCTGGCGCTTCATAAAGAACAAACACTTTTAGTAGAGAGCAAACGACTGCAGGGAGCAAAATGTGCTGCTTTTTTGAACCGATCAACCACTACTAATGCTTCCCCTTCCCCTATTGTCAAGTCAACAATAAAGTCCATAGATATAGACCTCAAGGCAAGATGAAATTGACAAAGGCTATAATAGTCAAGTATACCGAAAAATTAAAAATGAAGCGTCTGTAGAAATTAGCAAAGCCTACACATGGTGGACCTGTTTCAGACGATTTGCCAGTCTCTAATTGCTTGAATTGAGTCCATCTGTAACTCTTGGGTAGAGATTATATAGCCCAAAAATTGGATTTCTGTTTGAAGTAATTCACATTTCTTCAGCTTATTAGAGAGTTGACATTTTCCTAGATGCCTCAGCATAATTTTCACATGATTCTGTTGTTCATTTGCAAAATTAGGAAGATATTAGTATATCATCCAGTTAAATGACCACAAATTGATCTAGCAAGTTTTTGAAAATGTGATTTACAAAATCCTGGAATTTTGCAGGAACATTGCAAAGTGCAAAAGACACGACTAAACACTTGTAACGTCCATAATTTGATCTACCGTAAATATCTAAATGCTATTTTCCATTTGTCACCCAGTCAAACATGATTCACATTACATGTACTTCAATGATCCAATTTAGTTAACATCTGTGCATGATTGTCTCTGTCCAGAAATTCAGGGAGCAATGGCAGAGGGTAGTAATTAAAACAGTGCTACAAACCAGTATAGCAACCAAAGCAAGTATAGCAACACACAAAAAAAGAAAAAAAGGTAGCTATATATAAAGCAGGTCATGCATACTAAATAATAGTGATGGGCAAGCACTAAAATGCTTGGGTGTTCGATGCTCGGGTCGAACACATTGGAATACTTGGGTGCTCGACGTGAGCAACGAGCCCAATGTAAGTCTATGGGAAACTCGAGCATTTTTCAGGCGGCTCCCCCCGGCGATCTGCAGAGGGCCTAAAAATTGCCCAAATCGATGGGAACAGTGCTCAAATGACATGGGAACAGCATGGAGAAGACCCTTGGAAGCATTTCTGACTCCCAGGTCACTGCTGTCAATAACGTTGTCAGAGGAATTACGCCACTTTTACATACTCACAATAAAACATACAAAAACTAAACCAAAATGGATTTTCCTGGTAAATATGATAAGGAACATCCTTTCCAGGGTAATGACTTGTATATAAGGCAAAATAAATATACAAAAACAAAAATGCTGCTCCACACCTCGGGCTATGTTCACACGTAGCGTTTTTGATGTGTTTTTGCACTTTTGCATTGCTTTCAACCAAGACAAATGCATTCACTGGGAAATGTCATTTTAACATTTTACAATCTTATCTGGCCATGTGGTGTTTGACACATCATCAGACACATGCATACAGTTCTGAAAAGACATGGGAACAGCATGGGGAAGACCCCTGGAAGCATCTCTGACTCCCAGGTCACTGCCTAAAAGTGTGTCCATCATAAGTGATCCTTGGCGCATGCGAAGATGCCTCCCGCCATGCACCTGTCATTGGAGACTTGCAACAATCACCGTCCACGTTCTTTTCCCAGTGCAGCGTTCAGTTGTCCCTACCCCATTCCTTGGTATGCTAGCGCAAGTATGCAGCCAGCCATCCACCCACCCACAGGCTGCAATACTATACTGCCAAATTTTTGACAGCTGCTTGCACTTGAAATGTGGCCTTTTAGGCTTGTGGAGGGGGAAGCTGTCCACAACCTTATGGCGGCGGTGACCAGGTATCCATACTCGGTCCCCAGCCGCCACTATTTGTGCCGTTGTCGTCTCCGCCAGTTTACTTGCTGGAAAAGACCGCCTAACCACAAACACGTGGACAAGTGAATGTGGCCAGGGACGGTATGGAGCCAGTCCACAGCTTGTCGGTGAGTTGTGTTTCACCACAGCCATATTTTTTAGCTTGGTGAAAGGACTGACTTTTGGGAAACCGTATCTACTCCAGCTGTCATTTCTCCCAGGAAGTACTCTAAAGCAGCTTGCACTTAAAATGTGGCCTTTTAGCCTCGTGGAGGTGGAAGCTGTCCACAAACCTCATGGCGGCGGCTGGGTGTACATACATGGGTGTCCCCAGCCGCCACTATTTCTCCCGGTATCATCTCTGCCTACTACAAGCCGGGTCCCTGAACATTACTGTTGGTACTTTTCTGTGGGAATCTGCTTGCCTCCTACCAGTCTGGAATATTTCCAGTAAACTATGGTACGACGCCATGGTATTAGCACTGCACCCAATACCAGTAGAGAAGCCATCCCCAATTTCCTTCTCAGGAATTTTATTTGGTAGACTGAGTGGCTGCCCAAATACATTAGTTTCTCACAAAGGAGCTGAAGATAGAGTGGCAGTAGGTGCAAGTTTCTCCAGCCTGTTAGATATCAGAGGGTGAATGGCAGTACATTGGATCAGTGGTTAGCACAGAAGCCTTGCAGCGCTGGGATCCTGGGTTCAAATCACAGCAAGGATAACATCTGCAAGGATTTTGTATATTCTCCCCGTGTTTGTGTGGGTTTCCACCTCAGTAAAAAAGCAGCCATAGACTGTCCGGGAACCTTCCCACACACTTTTCTTTGCCAGGACTGCTTCTCAGTAGGGTTGTACAGTCCCACCAGAGAATCCTCTGGTGTGCCCTGGCTTTGACATCAGGAGAGTTCATGATAGCGCAAACTTTGAGCTGCTATGGGGCTCTTTAGCGGGGGAGAAAGGTGAGCCCTCAGAATTAAATCCTCTGGTGGGCCCAATGTTTTTCAATCTGAAACAGCTTCTCAGTTGGAGTTGTATTTCACCACAGCCATATTCTTTAGCTCAGTGAAAGGACTGGCATAGAGGGAAACCATATCTACTCTGGCTGTCATTTCTCCGTCACCAGGCTATGCCTATTATCATACACGACCATGCCTGGCTGTATGTTCAGCGGTGAGAGCCACAGATCAGGCTTCTGTGTTACAGCTTTCAACAACTCTGCAGTGCTGGGCGGTTTGTCAATTAAGCATTAAGTATGTTATCTTCAGCACAGCCTGTTGCTGCTTCAGCCAAGGCAGTGCTGCAGTGCTTTCAGCTTGTGACTGATGTGGTCATTTCAGAGATGGAGGAGGAGGTGCAGGAGCTGAACAATGTGATTACATTGAGGTTACATTGGCGACTCTGTTTTTTATACTAAAGAAAGATCCTACTGTTTTGTTCTTTTTACAAATTTTTTTAAGACAAATGCATTCACGGGGAAATGTCATTTTAACATTTTACAACCTTATCTGGCCATGTGGTGAGTGGCACTTCATCAGAAACATCCTGTTTCATTTATGATGGAGGGACTCTGAAAGTCACAGAGACTATCTTTATAGGGCCATCAGGTGGCCCTTACTACTCTTAAAGGGCCAGCAGTCGGCGTTTGCTATTGTTAGAGAGCCATCAGCTGGCTATGCTTTGTTGTTCCCATTAACGAGTGGGTCTCCTATACTGTTATTGCGTATGCAGTGACTGCAAGGGCTGCCAAAAATTCGGACCCAACCCAACTAAGAATTTAAAGACACACAGAGCAGGGCCACAGTAATGACATGTTTGCATTACAAAGGAGCGGGTGTGCTATACAGTTATAGGGTAGGCAGTGAGTCCAATGACTGACAAAATTTAGGAAAAACCCCACTAACAATTTAAAGAAACATAGAGCAGAGCCACAGTAACGACAAATTCCCATTAGAAAGGAGTGGGTCTCCCATACTGTTTGCCTATGCAGTGAAGCAATGGCTGCCAAAAATTTGGAGTAACTCCAATACCTCTTGCAAGAGACGTAGAGGTCAGAGAGCCTCCTAAAAACAATGTTCCCATTATTAGGAAGTGGGTTTCCTATAGTGTTTGCCTATGCAGTGAATGCAAGGTCTGCCTAAAATTGGGAGGCACTCCAATGCCTCATGGAAGAGAAGTGGAGGAGGGCCTCATAAAAATATGTTCCCATTAGAAAGGAGCG
Organism: Phyllobates terribilis; assembly: GCF_046119375.1. Taxonomy (NCBI): domain Eukaryota; kingdom Metazoa; phylum Chordata; class Amphibia; order Anura; family Dendrobatidae; genus Phyllobates; species Phyllobates terribilis. The sequence continues at coordinate 407,342,755 of NW_027362764.1, forward strand.
GGTCTCCTATACTTGTAATGCCCATGCACTAAGTGTATGGGCTGGCAAACATTTACACCTGGTGGGTATACATGAACATACTGTATAAAAAAAATTTTTTATGGGCATCATAAAGACCCTTTAAAAAAGTTATGTGGGTGTTGCATCACGGACCACGGTCACCCTGGTGATATGGTGGTGGAGGATGAGAATGAGGAGAAGGAGGAGGACAAGAGCAAATAGCCAAAATCAGGAAGCGTATAACCATGTGTGGGTGCGAAAAGGTGCATGAGAATATACCTCCCAAAAAAAGACACTGGATTTGAGTTTATGTTACACTGCTATCATTCGGTGGTGTTGAGAAGTCTGGCCCAATTCAGTCCTTGTTCATTTTTATAAGAGTCAGCCTGTCAGCATTATCAGTTGAGAGGCGGATGCACTTATCAGTTATAATTCCACCAGCGGCACTAAAAACCCGCTCTGATAAAACGCTAGCGGCAGGGCAGACCAGGACCTTCAAAGCATAGAGAGCCAGTTCATTCCACGTATCCAGCTTGGATACTCAATAATTATAAGGCACAGAGGAATCAGATGTTGGTACGGTCGGCAAGGTACTCCCTCAGCATCTTCCCAAACTTTGCACCCCGCGCCTCAGGGCCTGTGCGATGGGAGGGGCTGAGAAAATTCTCAAAGAACTTTGACAGTGTTCCCCTGCCTCTGCTGGATTGAAGTTGTGTCTCTTTCGCCTGTAGTCCTTGTTTGTTCAACGTACTACGACCTCTGTCGCCAGAGTTTTTAGATGGGAATATTTTTAATTGTTCCGCAACAAGGGCCTTCTGGTACTGCACCATTTTTGTAGACCTGTCCGCCTCAGGAATAAGAAATATAAAGTTCTCCTTGTAGAGTGGGTCTAGAAGTGTCACCAACCAGTAATGACTGTCACCCAAAATTTTGAGAACGCGAGGGTCATGGGAAAGGCAGCGTAACATAAACTCAGCCATGCGTGCCAGACTGCTAACAGGCAAGACTTCCGTGTCCTCACCAAGATGACGAGTGACCATGCTCTCCTCCTCCTCCTCCTCTCTGTCCTCTTCTGCTCATAAATCCTTCCAAACATCTGCAGTATAGAGTTCCAACACGTGGGGACATCACACACTAGTCTGTGAGCCGGAAGCTGCAAATGCTGCTGAAACACGGCAAGGGTGGCGGAAGCTGTAGGTGACTTTCTAAAATGGACTCACAGGCGGCGTATTTTAACAAGCAGATCCGGCAGCTCCGGGTAGGATTTGAGAAATCGCTGAACCACGAGGTTAAGCACATGGGCCAGGCATGGTACATGTGTGAGCTCACCTCGCCTCACACACGACCATGCCTGGCTGTAAGTTCAGCAGTGTGAGCCACAGATCTGCCTGCTCTTTCAGAGCTGTCCACAACTCTTCAGCATTGTGCGGTTTGTCACCTAAGCATATTAGCTTCAGCACAGCCTGTTGCTGTGCCGAGGTAGTGCTGCAGTGCTTCCAGCTTGTGACTGATGTGGTCATTTTGGAGATGGAGGCTGAAGAGGAGGAGGAGGCTGAGGAGGGTGAGGTGCAGGAGCTGTAGACTGTGGGGGCAGCCCTGATTGACCTAGGGCCTGCAATCCTTGGCGTCGGGAGGACGTGTTCCGTCCCAAGGTCCGACTGGGACCCGGCTTCCACTATGTTAACCCAGTCTGCCATCAGCGAGATGTACCGTCCCTGCCCACAAGCACTTGTCTACGTGTCCGTGGTTAGGTGGACTTTCTCGGTAACTGCATTGTTGAGGGCACGGCTAATGTTTTGGGACACGTGCTTGTGTAATGCGGAGATGGTACACCGGGAGAAATAGTGGCGGCTGGAGACCGAGTACCAAGGGATGGCCACCGCCATCAGGTTGCGGAATTCTTTCGTCTCCATGAGCCTAAAAGGCAACATTTCGAGCGCAAACAGACGCGATATGTGGGAATTTAGTAGTGTGGCCTGTGGGTCGTTGGCTGCGTATTTGCGGTTGCATTCCAAGGACTGGGGTATGGACAACTGAATGCTGAGCTGGGAAAAGAACATGGACATGCTTCCTGATGCTGCTAATGTGTGCAACGACAGGTGTAGGGCAGGAGGCATCTTCGCATGCACCATGGACAGAGGATTGGCTTGCATGCACAACCACGGAAGAAGTAGTGGTGCCACCCGCAGACACTGTTCCAGGACCCTGGGGTTTGGCCCACAAAGTCGAGTGCTTTGCTGCCATGTGCCTGATCATGCTGGTGGTGGTCAGGCTGGTCGTTTTGCCACCCCTGCTGATGCTGGCCTGGCAGGTGGTGCAAATGGCCTTTTTGGGGTTATCGGAAGTGTCTTTAAAAAACAACCAGACTCGGGAAGACCTAACAGTTGTACTGGCAACTTCCTTCATGTTGGTGTTACGGGGAACGGTTGCCTGCCTTCTGTCTGCGGCCACCACACTGCTTCTTCCTGCCTGATGGGATGCTCTGCCTCCCTCCCCGTGTGTGCTGCTGTCCTTGCTCTGCATGTCCTCCTGCCAGATTGAGTCAGTTACTATATCATCCACCACCTCGTCTTCCATTTCCACACCCTGGTCCTCCTCCTGACTTTCTGGCAATTGTGTCTTATCATCATCCACCTCTTGTGGCACTTTCCCACCATCGCCTTCATGTGACCGTGGCTGCTCGAATATTTGGGCATCGCTACACGCGATCTCCTCTTGCCCCGCTTCAAGTGGACCGGCCGAGAGGCCCAAATCTATAAATGGAAAAGTGAACAGCTCTTCGGAGTGTCCAAGTGTGGGATCAGTTGTCTCTGGGCACTCGGCATGGTGGGAGGAAGGAGGTTCAGGGTGAGGAATATGCTGTCCAGACTCACGGCTACTGAGACTTGACCATGTGGAAGACAGGATAGTGGTGGTTGTGGCTAAGTGACTGGAAGCAATCATCTGCTATCCAACCAATAACCTTTTCACACTGCTCTGTGTTCAATAGTCGTGTTCTCCGGTCCCCTATTAATTAAAACAGGAAGGTCGAGTGAGAAGATGTGGGTGTTTGTTGTGGCACAATTTCAGCTTGCCCACGGCCTCGGCCTCTGCATCCACCATCACCATCATGTCCAGTTCCCCGTCCCATGCCACGTGCCTTGCCCAATTTAAATGGAGAACAATATCTTCCACGCTCACTACAAATGGCTGAATTTGGAGCGAACTTATATGTGATCCGTGAGATGGACAAACCACAGTTTTAAATAGCTGGCCTTTAGGTAACTATTTTGAACAGCAAACTGGTGTCAATAGCTTCACTGACACACTGAAATAAATTTTTAATGGAGGCCTGAAATGGCAGTATTTTCTGAAAACATATATGTGATCCGTGTGACGGAGAAAACACAGTTTTAAATAGCTGGCCTGAAGGTAACTATTTTGAACAGCAAACTGGTGTCAATAGCTTCAATGACACACTGAAACTAATTTTTAATGGAGGCCAGAAATGGCAGTATTTTCTGAAAACGTATATGTGATCCGTGTAACGGAGAAAACACAGTTTTAAGTACCTGGCCTGTAGGTAACTATTTTGAACAGCAAACTGGTGTCAATAGCTTCACTGACACACTGAAACAAATTTTTAATGAAGGCCAGAAATAGCAGTATTTTTAGCGCAATTATATGTGATCCATGTGACGGACAAACCACAGTTTTAAATAGCTGGATTTTTAGCGCTGTAATATGGAAAGGACCTGGCTGTATTCTGCAGTGCCAACAAGCAAATGGCGCAGAACAATGGTGTTCTCTGGATTGCTTTTTAAGCAAATAATGAGGATTAAGATCCAAAAAAAAATTATTCCTGGCCCCTGAGACCTGGGCCTATTTCTAGAAATATCTAACAGCAGCAGAAGCAGACAAAACTGGAATGGAGCCTCTTGTGCTATATGCACTGCAGTCTGCTATATACACTGTCTGCCTGCCTATAAACACTGCCTGCCTGATATCTCTGCAGATGGATTAGTCCTCAGAAGGACTGTTTGTTGAGATGGATACGTCACTCTAATATAGTTTGGTACACCTACACTAACTAGAAACAAGCAAATTTCTCCCTAGCTCAGCAGCACCTCTCCCTACACTGTCTGATTCTGGAGTGACTGTGACGAGCATAGTGGTGCCTGGTCTGATGTAGACCTGATGACGCTGTGCGGCCAGCCAATCACTGTAATGCCCACAAACAACATGGCTGCGGCATTAAATTGACTGGCTGGAAATCCCTGCATGTTCATTGGCTGTGTAAAAAGTGCCAAACATGCAGGGAGGGGAACCGAGCTCCTGTCGAGCAACCACGGAAATAATCGGTGAGCGCCGAGCATCTCGAGCAGTGAGATGCTCGGGCAAGCACCAAGCAGTAGAGAGCATACTCGCTCATCACTACTAAATACCAATTAGTATAGTTTATTAGGTGAACAAGTCTACCAATAAATAATATAGCAATAAATGAAGATCCAGACAGACACCCAACAGGGAAGAAACAGATGGTTTATTACCATCTCTGCATACTTGATCGCTATATACACTGCACAATAAGCACTATGTAGACAGTAATAGGAAGCGCTAACAGAGCATCCTCCTCTAGATCCAGCAGTCATGTGATTGGTGGATGTAGGGAAGAAGCAAGAGCTGCTGAATCCAAGGAGACAGTCATTTCTACTATGCAGCCAGGAAGCTGCATTTCTCTGTTACTGGGGCGAGCATACCAGCCCCAATTACTAAGTAAATTAGTAACATAGTAACATAGTTTTTAAGGTGGAAGGAAGACTAAGTCCATCTAGTTCAACCCATAGCCTAACATGTTGATCCAGAGGAAGGCAAAAAAAAAAACATGTGGTAAACACTAAGCTCCACATTGGGGAAAAAAATTCCTTCCCGACTCCATACGACAATCAGACTAGTTCCCTGGATCAACGCCCTATCAAGGAATCTAGTATTTATAACCTGTAATGTTATACTTTTCAAGAAAGGCATCCAAGCCCTTCTTAAATTTTAACAGTGAATCACTCATTACATCATGCGACAGAGAGTTCCATAGTCTCACTGCTCTTACAGTAAAGAATCCCCGTCTGTGATTATGTTTAAACCTTCTTTCCTCCAGACGTAGAAGATGCCCCCTTGTCTCAGGCCTCAGAGTAAAAAGATCAGTAGAAAGGTCTTTGTACTGTCCCCTCATATACTTGTACATAGTAATAAGATCACCCCTAAGCCTTCTTTTTTCCACAGTAAATAACCCCAAGTGTAATAACCTGTCTTGGTATTGCAGACCCCCCTGTCCTCTAATAACCTTGGTCGCTCTTCTCTGCACCCGCTCTAGTTCAGCTATGTCTTTCTTATACACCGGAGACCAGAACTGTACACAGTATTCTAAGTGTGGTCGCACTAATGACTTGTATAGAGGTAAAATTATGCTCTCCTCATGAGCATCTATGCCTCTTTTAATGCATCCCATTATTTTATTTGCCTTTGCAGCAGCTGCCTGACACTGGCCACTAAAGGTGAGCTTGTCGTCCACCAATACACCCAGGTCTTTTTCAGTTACAGTTTTGCCCAGTGTTTTACAATTAAGCATATAATTATACATTTTATTTACTCTGCCCAAGTGCATTACCTTACATTTATCCCCATTAAAGCTCATTTGCCATTTATCAGCCCAAGCTTCTAGTTTACATAGATCCTCCTGTAATATAAAATTGTCCTCCTCTGTATTGATTACACTGCAGAGTTTAGTGTCATCTGCAAATATTGAAATATTACTCTGTATGCCCCCTACAAGGTCATTAATAAATATGTTAAAAAGAAGGGGGCCCAATACTGACCCCTGTGGTACCCCACTGTTAACTGAGACCCAGTCTGAGTGTTTTCCATTAATAACCACCCTTTGTTTCCTATCACTGAGCCAATTCTTAACCCACATACATATATTTTCCCCTGTCCTCATTGTTCTCATTTTATGTATCAACCTTTTGTGTGGAACCGTATCAAAAGCTTTTGAAAAGTCCATATACACAACATCCACTGCATTTCCTTGGTCCAGTCCAGAACTTGCCTCCTCATAAAAACTGATCATATTAGTTTGACAGGGACGGTCCCTCGTAAACCCGTGTTGATATTGGGTCATGAGGTTATTCTTCTTCAGATACTCTATTATAGCATCTCTTAGGAAACCCTCCAGGATTTTACCCACAGTAGAGGTTAAGCTTACCGGCCTATAATTTCCAAGTTCAGTTTTTGTCCCCTTTTTGAATATTGGCACCACATTTGCTATACGCCAGTCCTGTGGTACAGACCCTGTTATTATGGAATCTTTAAAGATTAAAAATAATGGTCTATCTATGACGTTGCTTAATTCCTGCAGTACTCCCGGGTGTATCCCATCCGGGCCCGGGGATTTGTCAACTTTAGTGATTTTTAGACGCCGCCATACTTCCTGCTGGGTTAAGCAAGTGACATTTAATGGAGAATTTTTGTTATCACTAATCATGTTTTCTGTCATGCGATTTTCTTGTGTAAATACGGTTGAAAAAAATCATTTAGCATATTGGCTTTTTCTTCATCCTCATCCACCATTTCACCCAGACTATTTTTAAGGGGGCCAACACTATAATTTTTAGTTTTTTACTATTTATGTAGTTAAAGAATATTTTGGGGTTATTTTTACTTTCTCTGGCAATGATTCTCTCTGCCTCAATCTTTGCTGCCTTGATTTGTTTTTTACATAATTTATTTAATTTTCTATATTTATTTAATGACTCATCACTACCTACTTGCTTTAGTTCTCTAAATGCTTTCTTTTTGTCACTTATTGCGCCCCTTACAGCTCTATTTAGCCATAGTGGTTTCCTCCTATTTCTAGCATGCTTATTCCCAAAGGGTATAAATTGTGCACAGGTCCTATTCAGGATGCAAATAAATGTCTCCCATTTGCTTTGTGTAGCTTTATGTCTCAGGATATCGTCCCAGTTTATTGCACTAAGATCATCTCTCAACCGTTGGAAATTTGCCTTCCTGAAGTTTAGTGTCCTTGTAACCCCTCTACTACACATCTTATTAAAGGTTACATGAAAACGTATAATTTTGTGATCACTATTACCCAAGTGACCACCAACTCGTATATTTGATATGCGGTCTGGCCTATTAGTTAATATTAGGTCTAGCAGTGCCCCCCTTCTTGTTGGGTGCTGAACCAGTTGTGAAAGGTAATTGTCTCTCATAGTTGTCAAAAACCTATTACCTTTGCTTGAACTACATGTTTCTGTCCCCCAATGTATTTCAGGGTAGTTGAAGTCTCCCATAATAATGACTTCTCCTTGAGTCGCTGCTTCATCTATTTGCTTTACGAGGATATTCTCCGCTACTTCCATTATTTTTGGAGACTTATAGCAAACCCCTATCAGTAATTTATTATTTTTTCCCCCTCCCCTTATCTCCACCCACAGGGACTTTACATTTTCATTAGATTCACATATATCCTCCCGCAAGATGGGTTTTAAGGATGATTTTACATATAAACACACCCTCCATCGCTTGTTTGTACGGTCATTTCTGAACAGACTATAGCCCTGTAAATTAACTGCCCAGTCATGGCTCTCGTCCAGCCACGTCTCAGATATCCCTACCATGTCATAATTATTTTCCAACAAAATTAATTCTAATTCCTCCATTTTGTTGGTGAGGCTTCTGGCATTAGTGTACATGCATTTTATGTATCTCTCTGTACCTCTATTCCTTCTTACTTTATTGACTGTTCTAACCCCACCCCCAATTTCTTTATCTGTGCCCAGGTCACTATCTGCACTATCTTCCCCTCTATAAAATGAATACCCTCCCCAAACACTCCTCCAACCTTCTAGCCATTTTCTCCCCCAGCACAGCTGCACCCTCCCCATTAAGGTGCAGCCGGTCCCTAGCGTAGAGTCTGTAGCCAACTGAGAAGTCGGCCCAGTTCTGCAGGAACCCAAATCCCTCCTTCCTACACCAGTTCTTGAGCCACTTATTTATCTCCCTAATCTCCCGTTGGCTCTCTGGCGTGGCACGTGGTACCTGTAGTATTTCAGAGAATACCACCTTGGAGGTCCTTGCTTTCAGCTTGCCGCCTAATTCCCTGAAATCATCTTTAAGGACCTTCCACCTACCTCTAACTTTGTCATTTGTGCCAATGTGCACCATGACCGCTGAGTCCTCACCAGCCCCTCCCAGTAATCTGTCAACCAGATCAGCGATGTGTCGGACTCGAGCGCCAGGTAGGCAGCACACTGTTCGACGATCCCTGTCTTTGTGACAGATTGCCCTATATGTTCCCCTAATAATTGAGTCCCCCACTACCAGCACGTGCCTGGCCTGCCCTACTCTCCTATTTCCCTCTTTACTGGAGCTGACACTCCTCCGGCTTTCAGGGGACATGCCTTGCTGCAGAAGTGCTACCCCTGTACCGTCACTCCCCTCATCTGCCAACTTTGAAAACTTATTGGGGTGTGCCAGATCAGGACTAGCCTCCCTGGCACTCTTCCCTCTACCCCCCCTTCTAACTGTCACCCAATTAGCGGCCTCACTGTCCTTCAGCTCCTGACTACCACCCTCCCCCACATCTACCCCAGTGAGCTGCTGCTCAGTGAGCCACAGACTCCTTTCCATGTTGTCAATGGATCTCAGTGTTGCCAACTGCTCATTTAGATCCAGTATCTGGGCTTCCAAACACACAACGTGCACACATCTCGCGCAGCAGTAAGCAACCCTGACCGGCTGTTCAAAGATTGCATACATGTGGCAAGATGTACACTGGATAGCATTGTCAATAATGGAGCTCATTTCCTAATGGGGATTGCAATATACAGAATGTTAAGTAAAAAGAAAGTAAAGAATTAATGAAATACAGACAGCAATTCAGTCCAAGGTCCTCCCTTCCAATCTCCCTGAATCCAAAGTCACTGAAAAACAAGTCACACACTTTCTTCCGTTCGCACTTACGTTCCGGTCACACTCAGCTCGTTCACACTTGCAAACTAAGAGATTTAAAGAGTTTTTTTTTTTTTTCCCTTTTCCAGCAATGCACCCTTCACCTCAATGCACTTCCAAAGGACTGGATGCCCAACCAGCTGCCCCTTATAAACCCTTAATTATGACCCCTCCCCTTAATTAACCCCTTGTGAGTAAAGCTACACCTCAGGATTTTAGTGCAATGTAGTTAACCCTTAAATACACAGGTAGTAAACTAAGAAACTAAAACTGTAGTGAGAAAATAGGTTTTAAAAAGCCCAATAAAACTAAACAGGTAGAAAAGCACTCAGCAGGTCACAATGCAGCAACTCACCGCAATTCACACAGGTATTTTCTGCAGGATTCCGAAATACCTCTTCACTGAAAAACAAGTCACACACTTACTTTCGTTTGCACTTACGCTCCGGTCACACTCAGCTCGTTCACACTCGCAAACTAAGAGATTTAAAGAGTTTTTTATTTATTTATTTTTTTGCCCTTTTCCAGCAATGCACCCTTCACCTAAATGCACTTCCATTAGGTAAAAAAACAGCATTTAAATATTGCAATGCTTCTCAAATGTCTTTTTTAGTATTTTGGTTGCACAAATTGTGTATTAAATACAAAATAGATAAATGAAAAAAGCAAATAAGTAAATAAAAAAAAACACTACCAATTTAAAATCGCTGTTACTAGCCTCGCTCCCGTAAAAAAAAGTATCCAATATTTAAACATAGCTATTACAGAAAGGGGAACACATTTTTAAATGATATTTTAGTGGTCCTTTGTGGTTATAAAAATGCAGCCTGTGTATGGGCTCCAAAGTAGACCGTGATTTTTACTATATGCAGCAATACTGTGGCATTTCTGTATATACAACCACTGGCAAAAATTATGGAATCACCGGGCTCGGAGGATGTTCATTCAGTTGTTTAATGTTGTTGAAAAAAAGCAGATCACAGACATAGCACAAAACTAAAGTTATTTCAAATGGCAACTTTAGGGCTTTAAGAAACACTAAAAGAAATCAAGATAAAAAATGTGGTACTCAGTAAGGGTAATTTTTTTCAGACCAAGCAGAGGGAAAAAGTTATGGAATCACTCAATCCTGAGGAAAAAATTATGGAATCACCCTGTAAATTTTCATTTCCAAAACTAACACCTTCATCAAATTAGATCTGCTTGTTAGTCTGCATCTAAAAAGGAGTGATCACACCTTGGAGAGCTGTTGCACCAAGTGGACTGACATGAATCATGGCTCCAACATGAGAGATGTCAATTGAAACAAAGGAGAGGATAATCAAACACTTAAAAGAAGGTAAATCATCACACAATGTTGCAAAAGATGTTGGTTGCTCACAGTCAGCTGTGTCTAAAATCTGAACCAAATGCAAACAACATGGGAAGGTTGTTAAAGGCAAACATACTGGTAGACCAAGGAAGACATCAAAGCGTCAAGACCGGAAACATAAAGGAATATGTCTCCAAAACAGGAAATGCACAACAAAACAAATGAGGAACGGATGGGAGGAAACTGGAGTCAATGTCTGTGACCGAACTGTAAGAAACCACCTAAAGGAAATGGGATTTACATACAGAAAAGCTAAACATAAGCCATCATTAACACCTAAACAGAAAAAAACAAGGTTACAATGGGCTAAGGAAAACTAATCGTGGACTGTGGATGACTGGATGAAAGTCATATTCAGTAATGAATCGCGAATCTGCATTGGGCAAGGTGATGATGCTGGAACTTTTGTTTGGTGCCGTTCCAATGAGATTTATAAAGATGGCTGCATGAAGAGGACATGTCAATTTCCACAGTCATTGATGATATGGGGCTGCATGTCAGGTAAAGGCACTGGGGAGATGGCTGTAATTACATCTTCAATAAATGCCCAAGTTTACATTGATATTTTGGACAGTTTTCTTATCCCATCAATTGAAAGGATGTTTCGGGATGATGACATCATTTTTCAAGATGATAATGCATCCTGCCATAGAGCAAAAACTGTGAAAACATTCCTTGAAAGAAGACGCATAAAGTCAATGTCATGGCCTGCAAATAGTTCGGATCTCAATCCAATTGAAAATCTTTGGTGGAAGTTGAAGAAAATGGTCCACAACAAGGCTCCAACCTGCAAAGCTGATCTGGCAACAGCAATCAGAGAAAGTTGGAGCCAGTTTGATGAAGAGTACTGTTTGTCACTCATTAAGTCCATGCCTCAAAAACTGCAAGCTGTAATTACAGCCAGAGGTGGTGCAACAAAATACTAGTGATTAGTGTTGAGCGAGCACTAAAATGCTCGGGTGCTTGAAGCTCGGGCCGAGCTCGCCGTGATACTCGGGTGCCCGACCCAAGCAACGAGCCCAATGTTAGTCTATGGGAGACCCGAGCATTTTTGCGGCGGCACCCCCGGCAGTCTTTTAAAAACCTAACAAGTGCCCAAAACGTGCTCAAATGACATGGGGACAGCATGTGGATCACCCCAGGGAGCATTTCTGACCCCCAGGTCACTGCTGTCAACAATGTGGTCAGAGGTATTAAGCCACTTTTAAGGGCTCACAATAAAACGTTCAAAAACGAAACTGAAACTGCTTTCCTGTGAAATATGTTAAGGAAGTTCCTTTCCAGGGTAAAGACTTGTGTATAAGGTAAAATAAATAACCAAAAAAAAAAATACTCCTCCACACCTTGGGCTATGTTCACAAGTAGCATTTTTTATGCGTTTTTCCACTTTTGTATTGCTTTCAACCGTGACAAATGCATTCACCGGGAAATGTCATTTTAACATTTTACAATCTTATCTGGCCATGTGCTGTTTGACACATGCATACAGTGCTGAAAAGACATTGGAACAGCATAGGGAAGACCCCTGGAAGCATCTCTGACACCCAGGTCACTGCCTAAAAGTGTGCCAATCAGAAGTGATCCTTGCCGCATCAGAAGATGCAGACTTGCAACTATCCCCGTGCAAGTCCTTGTCCCATGGCAGTGTTCAATTGTACCTCCCCCATTCCTTGCAATGCAAGCGCAAATATGCAGCCAACCAACCACCCACCCACCCGCAGGCTGCAATACCATACTGTTAGCTTTCACTTGAAATGGGGCCTTTCAGTTTGGAGGAGGCCGAAGCTGGCTACTACCTCATGGCTGCTTCGGCAACGAGGTATCCATACTCAGTCCCCAGCCACCCGGCGGCCGGGTGCCCACACACGATCCCCAGCCGCCTGGGGGCGGCCGAGTGTCCATAAACGGTCCCCAGCCGCCCCTATTTCTCCTGTCACCTTCCCCCACACTTTTCTTAGCCTGGCCTGCTTTAGGGCAGCATTGGACGAGCCCACCAGAGAACCAGACTCCTCCGGTGGGCCCTGTCTTCTCCATCAGGGGAGTTGAGAGTGCCAAGGTGAGGAGCATGATGATGATGATAGTAGTTAGCATCTGCTTTGTTTTCTTTTAATGCAAGCGTAAGTGTGCAGCCTGCCACCCACCCACCCCCAGGCTGCAATGCCATACTGCTAGCTTGCACTTGAAATGGGGCCTTTTAGTTTGGAGGAGGCCGAAGCTGGCCACTACTAGAGATGAGCGGTGTTCGAATCAAACTGTTCGCCAATTTCAAATTCGAGCTATTTTGGGCGGTGTTTGAGCCGTTCGACGAACCCCAACGATTTGAAAAAAATCCGGCTGTTCGAGGTTATGTTCGATAACTGTTCATGCACCCAAATCTTAACTGGATTTTTTCACAGTAATGCTGATAATCAATGTTAATACACAGTTTGAGTGTACAGCGGGGCGGGGGGAGGGGCATGGGATGGATCTCTGCAGAAATAATGAAGATCTCCATTTTTTTTTCTCTTTCCCACATTTACAGTGGGGAGGTGCAGTCTGTCAGCCTATCAGCAGCGCACACACGGAGCGAAGTGCTTTTTTTCACACAAGCAAGGGCATGTGTCATTGGCTGTGTATGTCACATGTCCTTGCCCTATAGGACCCAGCCATTTTCCCCGTCGCCACCTTTTTCTCACTGCTGCAGCTGAGTGTTAGACGGCACTGCTGCTGCTGTTAGCGCTATATTGTGTAACTGTGAATTGCAAGCAAATTTTCTCTTAAATAGACAGAAAGGTTTAGGGAGTAGGGACTAGTTTGTCATTGCAGCCCTTTTGAGGGCTAGGTTACAGCAGTTCCTAGCACTTTTAGCAGGCAGGTCTGTGCTCTTAAATAGACAGATAGGTTGGGAGTAGTGACTAGTTGTAATTCCAGCCCTTTTGAGGGCTAGGTTGCATCAGTTCCTATCACTTTTTGCCAGACAGGTCTGTTTTAGTGCTGTGCAAGTGTTTTTCACAGCATTTGGCTAAATCTAGCTAAGCAAATCCTTTTGGGCCTCTTGCAGTGTGTGTTAGTCAGTGGAGTAGCCAATCTGTGTTGCAAGCTACACCACCTGTGTATCTAATACAAATTTTTTACTGCACCTAGCCAAGTAAAACCTTTTGGACATATTAGCAGTGTGTGTCAGTCAGTGGAGTAGCCTATCTGTGTTGCAAGCTACACCACCTGTGTATGTAATACAAATTTTTTACTGCACCTAGCCAAGTAAAACCTTTTGGGCATATTAGCAGTGTGTGTTAGTCAGGGGAGTAGCCTATCTGTGCTGCAAGCTACCCCACCTGTGTATGTAATACAATTTTTTTACTGCACCTAGCCAAGTAAAACCTTTTGGACATATTAGCAGTGTGTGTTAGTCAGTGGAGTAGCCTATCTGTGTTGCAAGCTACCCCACCTGTGTATGTAATGCAAATTTTTTACTGCACCTAGCCAAGTAAAACCTTTTGGGCATATTAGAAGTGAGTGTCAGTCAGTGGAGTAGCCTATCTGTGTTGCAAGCTACACCACCTGTGTATGTAATACAAATTTTTTACTGCACCTAGCCAAGTAAAACCTTTAGGGCATATTAGCAGTGTGTGTTAGTCAGTGGAGTAGCCTATCTGTGTTACAAGCTACACCACCTGTGTATGTAATACAAATTTTTCACTGCACCTAACCAAGTAAAACCTTTTGGGCATATTAGCGGTGTGTTGTACTCCTTCTATTAGGCCATCTATACTAAGCTCCACCAGCTTTCAAATTACTAATAATTTTTAGCTGCATCTTGCCTGGAAAATAATTTTGGACATATTAGCAGTGTGTGGTACTCATTCTATTAGGCCATCTATACTAAGCTCCACCAGCTTTCAAATTACTAATAATTTTTAGCTGCATCTTGCCTGGAAAATAATTTTGGGCATAGCAGCAGTGTGTGGTACTCATTCTATTAGGCCATCTATACCAAGCTCCACCAGCTTTGAAATTAATAATAATTTTTAGCTGCATGTAGCCAGGAAAATAATTTTGGGCATAGTAGCAGTGTGTGGTACTCATTGTATTAGGCCATCTATACCAAGCTCCACCAGCTTTGAAATTAATAATAATTTTTAGCTGTATCTAGCCCGGAAAATAATTTTTCTTCCCAATAGTGGTAGCAATAGAAATATGGGGCGCGCGCCTGGCTAGCAAAAATATACGCTTCATAACAAAAAACACCAGCCTAGCGCACTGCATTAATAAGATGGCATCATCGTCTCTCCCAGTGCTAGGCCTACTACGCCGGCTAGCATTCCTGTGCCTAAAACACAATGTATGGGTCCGCATTAGCCACAATGCTGAGGGGTCTAACTCTGCTGCTAACTCTTTATCACAATTCATTTGGCAGATTTTCACAGAGCTCCTCCCCAGCGCCCACCCATCGGGCAACAGTTGCCCCCCTCCCTATGGGATCTAGTGGCGAATAGTTGATGCCATTAATCAGAGCGTCAGTTGCCCCGTCGACGTGGCAAGCATACGGTAAGGCATGGGAAGAGTGGACACGACTAGTAGCAGGCAGACGGGTTGACCAATCTGAACAAGCCAGATTACAAGTCACCATAGAATTTCTCCACCAGCTAATGATGAGGGGCATATCAGGGGCGTCAGCGCAGCGGTGGCTGACCGGAGTAGCATTTCACTTCCAACTAATGAATTGGGGAGATGTGACAAAGAGATTCATCATCAGACAATCCATAAAAGGGTGGAAAAGGGGTCAGCCAAGTCAGGAGTGTAGACATCCCATCCCGTGTCACTAAAACTGATTTCTCACATCATATCCCTAACACCATTAACATGACACAATTTGAAGCAACACTACTGTCTACTGCATTTGCGATCGCCTTCTTTGGGGCGCTATGCATAAGCGAATTAGTCTCTCAATCCAAAATTACCACCAGTGGAGGCTATTACACCAGGACGTAGTCATAGCCAATAATGCAATACGTCTACGCATACGCAAATCGAAAACGGTTCCAGCAGGCTGGGGCACTTGGGTACTTCTACAACCCACAAACGGTACACTGAGTCGGTTAACAATAGTAAAAACATATATAACCATCAGATCACAAGGTAATTTCTTCCTATCACACATTGATGGAACGCCATTATCAAGATACCAGTTCCAAGCTATATTTAATAAATGCCTAACATCGGCAGGCAACCACCCCAAAGATTACGGGACACACTCATTCCGCATAGGCGCGGCCACGGAAGCAGCAAGAGCAGGACTGTCAGAAACGGAAGTTCAGAGGATAGGGAGATGGCGATTCACGTGTTTGGCGAGATACATAAGACCAGACTTGTTATCCTAACGTGGTTTATTTCTTTTACAGGTGACGCTAAGCCAACAGTGTGGGTGACAGGCCACTCGTATATATATTGGGCAGAAAAAAGGGCGAAAGTCCACCCAGGCGGGAGGAAATTATAGTTTCATAACACATATTTCAACTGGAGATGTATTAGAGGCCTGCTATGGCCACAGGTACTAATGGAGGTAATCAAGGTAGGGAGAGAGGCAAGAGGTCCGGTCATCTTAGTTACACAGGCTGGGGGAAATGACCTAGGTCATCACAAAAGCGCATAACTAATGGCAATAATGAAACTAGACACTGAGCGCTTCAGAGAATTTTTCACAAAACGAACTATAGTATGGTCAGAGATTGTGCCGATAGCGGTATGGCAAGGTGCGCGAGACATCACGGACAAGGCGGGTAATAAATATTCGAAGGCAAAATTTAGAAGAGACAGAGGCGGGGTAGTGATACAACACCGACAACTGGAAGTTGATAAAGCAGGCCTCATACGGCCCGACGGTGTTCACTTAATGGATATTGGACTGGACATATTCCTGTCAGGACTCCAGGACGGAGTGGAAGAAGCGTTAAGAGTGATGGATGGGGGTCAGAGGCCTGCATACGAGTACGCAGGATCTTCCGTGGCCTGGAAATAGAAAGGACATGTTGGAGAGCTACACTTGTTGGCCAACTTGCCGGTGTGGAGACCCAGGGCATGCTGCAACAAGCTGAATTATTTTAGAAATAAAATGCCTTTCTAATGGAATGAGTATAAAGAGTTAATAAAGCTGTGACCGATCCTCACCCATCCAGTTGTAAGAGTTACATTATTGTATTGTCAAGGAAATGGGGGGCGGTAGGGGGGCTGAGCGTCTGGGTTTGGTTGGGGGTCCCCACAGTCTGCCTAGGCTAGATGCAGTAAAAAAATCTTATTAGATACACAGGCGGTGCAGCTTGCTTCGCAGCTGGGCTACTACGCCCAAAGTATTGCCTAGGCTAGATGCAGTTAAAAATTCTATGCTGACTAGCAGACACTGAAGCTTTGGAGCAGACCTCTGAGTAAACAGATCTTCAGACTCAACCATCTGTGTTACCCCCAAGCCATAGTGTATGTAGTTTTTTATGGTTAAAAGGGGGGGGGGCGACCCAACCCACCTGGAAATGATGCCAACGTCACGTAAAACACAGCAAGGGGACTCCAAAAAGAGTTTCCATTTTTTCCAAAAATTGTGGCACAGACACCACTTAAGTGGCATCAATTGCCCCAGAGTTGCTTAAAACGGTTGGTGAGGTGATTTTACCAAATCCTCAAGCTTTTAGTCTCCCCAGGATGACACAGGGGTAGAAAAGTCCTTGCGGATCCATGATTTGTTCATCTTTATGAATGTGAGTCTGTCTACATTCTCAGTGGACAGCCGCGTGCGCTTATCTGTCAGCACACCACCAGCAGCGCTGAACACACGTTCAGAGAGAATGCTGGCTGCAGGGCATGACAAGATCTCCAAGGCGTGAGTGGCGAGCTCCGGCCATTTTTCCAGATTGGAATCCCAAAATGAGCAAGGGTCCAGTGACACAGTCATGGCTTCGATGTTCACTTGGAGATACTCCTGTACCATCCTCTCTAGGCGTTGACTATGTGTCAGACTTCTTGTCTCCTGTGGCCTTGCAAAGGATGGTCTATAAAAGTGGTGAAACGATTCCACAAAATTGCTGTTACCAGCAGATACTGTGTTACTGTTACGGTTTGAGTGATGAAGACTCGACAGTCCCACGGTTGGCAAGTTAGAACTGTGAGATTCACTACGTGCACCACTGGTGTTTTGTGGAAAAGCACATGTAAGATTCTGCAACAGCCTCTGCTGATACTCCTGCATGCGTGAATCCCTTTCTATGGCAGGAATTATTTCGGCAAATTTACTTTTGTACCGGGGATCTAAGAGTGTGGCAACCCAGTAGTCGGGATTACTTTGAATTCTGACAATCCGAGTGTCAGGTTGCAGGTAGTGCAGCAAGAAAGCACTCATGTGTCTTGCGCATCCAGGAGGACCAAGTCCTTGTTGTGTTGGTAGCGAGGTAAGAATCATGCTTCCTTTCTCTGCCCTCTCCTCCCAACCTCGCACAACAGAAATGTGATCAAGGTCTCCCTCATCTGATGAGTCTTCCATGCCCATCCCCAGTTCGTCCTCCACTTCTTCCTCGGCTCCTGCACCTTCCTCAACAGTTTGGCTGCTACCATGCGCCCTGGTTAATCCCTCTCCCCCACCCTCCCATGCCTGCCGCCTTGGTGCTGCCGACCGTCTGGACCTTGGAGATGTTATCCCTTCCACATACGACTCCTCCTCTACTTCCTCCACCTCCTCTTGTCCCACCACCTGACTCTGAATTCTGTTTAACGTGTGCTCCAGCATGTAAATCACCGGAATAGTCATGCTGATAATGGCATCGTCAGCACTAAACATCTTTGTCGCCATTTCAAAACTGTGCAGAAGGGTGTGTGGCGCCCCTGAGGGTTCAGTCGCCACAGAGGTACTGAATCTCACCCAGAGGTGTGGTATCTCACCCTCAGGTAAGGAAGGAGTATGGCTCGGGACCCTAACACCTGCATCCAACACATACCCGCAGTGGGGGTAGGGCGAGATTACTCCTAAGGGAGAGCACAGTCCCAGGTCCCTAGCTGGCGGGAGGGTCCTATGTAGTGGGTGTGGGTGGAGAAAGCAGCTTAGGGGAGCACATGACAGGGAGAGTATAAATAGGAAACCATCTTAGAAAGAGCAAGCCAGTCAGAGGAGGAGAAGTGACAGGAGCAGAAGCTCTGCATGAGCTCTGCTCCGGAGGAGGGCATAGCCTGGGAGGCCCAGGACTGAAGGAGAGAAGAGAGGAGTGGGAGCAGGAAGGCTCCAGGAACCGAAGGGACCATAGGGGTACGGGCCGTGCAGAAGGCCACCCGTACGCCCGCTGCTACCAGGAGGTAGAGGGGTCAGGCCAGATAAGGGGAACCGGTCCCTCAACTAGCGGAGAAACAGCAAGGCTCAACTAGAAACCGGAGGCTGCAGCATTTCATGTACTGCAGGCCAAAGTCCACACCAGTCTCACTAAGAAGGTAGCCACATAGGACCCAGGGGACGGAACACACGTCGCCCGCCAAGCCCCGAGGATACCGGATAGAAGTGTCACTGGGTGTGAGGTGCAGGGAGAAGGCCAGAGAAAGGACACACAGAAGGGGGTCCTGCTAAGTACTCCGGGGCTATCTGGGGGTGGACTGAGCCCCTCACTGAGTACGCACAGCACGACGGGGGAGATTGCTCTGGTACGTGTAATCTGGACTGCAACAACTGTGAGTAAAGAACTTGGGACTGCATCACACGGACTCTGTGTTCATTACTGACTCCCTGCACTACAACCACCATCATCCACCCACACTGCCCTGAAGCTACACTCTTCCTGTGGGGAGTAATAATACCATTGCTGCAAAACCACCAGCTTCAGAGGACTGTTCCGCATCGGCGGCCCCTTTGGCCGCACTCCACAGGTGGCGTAGTCGGACATTATAAAACCCATATATACAAATTACCCTGGGTCATGGACCGGGTCACCGCCACAGTGACTACAACCCCCAGCATCTACCGGCCCAGCTCTGGGTACCCCACGGCCCAGGGGGCGCGTCAACTTCATAGGTCCCTGATCTGAGACCAATCCTGCAGCGTGATTTGCCCCACCTCTGGATCTCGTTGGCCCAGGCTATACGTCAGAACGTATTGCACCAGGGCTTGTCGGTGCTGCCACAGTCACTGCAACATGTGCAGAGTTGAATTCCACACATCGCATTTCAGCTGGTGAACTGGCAGGCCCAAAGACTTCTGTAGGGATGTAAGTCGTTGAGCTGCGGGATGCAAACGGCGGAAGTGAGCACACAGCGACCGTGCTCTCTGCAGAAGGCCATCTAGCCCACGATAGTGGGCTAAAAATTGCTGGACAACCAGGTTCAACACGTGAGCCATACAAGGCACATGTGTGGCATTGCCCAGGAGAAGGGCCGCACCCAGGTTTGCAGCATTGTCGCACACGGCCTTCCCTGGTTGCAGGTCCAGTGGAGACAACCATTCATGAAACTTGGTCTCCAGAGCTGAACACAACTCCTCAGCTGTGTGACTCACATTTCCCAGACATTTCAAAGTAAACACCGCCTGATGCCATTGAGCCCTGCTGCCAGTATAGTAAGGAGGTGTGCAGGATTCCTTCTGCGCAGTTAGAAAGCGGATGGCATTACCAGACAGGCTTTGGGTGCAGGTGGAGGACCGAGAGGCGGTTGATGAGGCAGAAGCAGTGGAGAAACTTCTAGACAAAGAGGATTGACACACAACTCATGGGGATGGAAAGACTTGGACAGCAGCCCCTTGTCCTGCTGTCACCATAGTTACCCAGTGCCCAGTCATCGACATGTAACGCCCCTGTCCATGCCTACTCGTCCAAGTGTCTGTAGTGAAATGCACCCTGTCACACACAGAGTTTCTCAAAGAAGCGGTGATGTTGTGTGCGACATGCTGGTGTAGCGAAGGCACACCTTTCTTTGAGAAGTAGTGCCGACTGGGCATCTGGTACTGGGGCACTGCGACGGACATAATGTCTCGAAAATCCTCTAGGTGTAAAGGCAGCATTTCTGTAGCCAACAGCTTGCAGATGGTGAAATTCAACCTCTTAGCTTTGTCATGGCTAGGAGGAAATAATTGTCCACATCTGAGGGACCGAGGGCTGGCTGTTGTGCTTTGAAGTCAAGTTGTCGCTCCAATCAGGTATTTGAGTCTCATCATCGTCTTCATCATTGTCTCCACCAACAGGAGTTACAGTTTGGGAACGAGGGTCTACATTATGCTCAGAACCTTCTTCATCTGGTCCTGGATCCGACTCATAAAGATTCTGGGTATCAGTGCAGATCATTTCCTCATCTGGATTAACAGAAGCTCTGGAGCAAACCTCCGTTTCCCAGGCTATAGTATGAGTAAACAGCTGTGCAGACTCAACCATCTGTGTTACCCCATACTCAGACGGGCAGCTGGAGACTTGGGAGCTGTGAGGAAGCAAGAGCGATTGGGGTGACACCTCTGAGGACTGAAGTGTTTGTGATGTTGAAGTTGAGGTGGAGGAGAGCCCACTTGAAGGAGCACTTGATATCCGTTGAAGCACCTGCTGTTTTTGTGCCTCATCTGGAATTTGTAGCGATGGGCGTGTCCATAAGAAAGGGATCATATCACATTGTCCACGAAAGAAGTAGACATCTTAGTTTGGCTGGAAGATGGTCTTTCTTCTTTTTGATGTTACTCCCCCCCCCCCACCGCGAGGGGGGCTCAACCCACCAGCGAACAGGCACCAGTATTGGGAGAGGGGGGCTAGCCGTCAGGGTCCACCGCGGCTCTGGCACAAACCCGGCGACACGGAGGTCGCACGGGCAGGAACGAACTGGCCGCGTCGGCTTCGCACTGCAGCGTAGTCCCTCTGCCCGCTCGCGCCAGTAACCTCAAAGGGATGCGCAAGCGGCTTTTCTTCCCAGGGCTGTTCCCCGCCCAGCAGGAACGTGGGGGAGCTCAGGTCGGTCTTCCACTTACCTCCCTCGCCCTCTTTCCTTCTTCCGTTCTCCATTTAACCCCTAGGCTCTGTGGTGTCCGCTCTCCCTCCAGCTCTCTCCTTCTCACAGGTGGACTACCATGTGTATTCACACTGTGGCGAATCTTTTGGGCCCAGGCATAACAAGTTGTCGAGGTAATTGATAATATGTGCCCCCTTAGAAACGTTCATTACAACTCATTCGAGGAAGTAACTAAACGCCTCAAATAGTGAGCAGGATCTGGACCACCCCATGGGCAAGCAGCGATCTATATAGTATGCTCCTTCCCAGAAGCAGCCCAATAGGTGGACACTATTCGGAGGCACAGGTAGTAAGTAACCGGAATGCCGCATCAATGTCTGTTTTGGCCATTAGGGTGACCCTTCCCAACTTCTTGATCCGCCTCATTGCCTTGTCAAAGGATGTACAGTATATACTACTGTACTTGGTTCCGCGTCGATATTGTCGTTTACTGACCTGCCCCTTGGATTTGACAAATGGTGGATTAGTCCGAATGTATTGGGTTCTGTTTTTGGCACAACCCACAACGGGGATACCACTCGGAAGAGACGTGGAGGTCCCAGTAGCTTAACAAGACGGTTTTGATGCCCCTAGGAAGAGACGTGGAGGTCGCAGTAGCTTCACAAGATGGTTTTAATGCCCCTCAGAAGAGACGTGGAGGTCACAGTAGCTTAACAAGACAGTTTTAATGCCCCTCGGAAGAGACGTGGAGGTCACAGTTGCTTAACAAGACGGTTTTAATGCCCCTCGGAAGAGACGTGGAGGTCACAGTCACTTAACAAGACGGTTTTAATGCCCCTCAGAAGAGACGAGAAGATCACAGTAGCTTAACAAGACGGTTTTAATGCCCCTCGGAAGAGACGTGAAGGTCCCAGTAGCTTAACAAGATGGTTTTAATGCCCCTCGGAAGAGAAGTGGAGGTCATAGCAGCTTAACAAGACGGTTTAAATGCCCCTCGGAAGAGAAGTGGAGGTCATAGCAGCTTAACAAGACGGTTTAAATGCCCCTTGGAAAAGAGGTGGAGGTCACAGTAGCTTAACAAGACGGTTGCAATGACCCTTGGAAAAGTGGTGGAAGTCACAGTAGCTTAACAAGATGGTTTTAATGCCCCTTGGAAAAGTGGTGGAGGTCACAGTAGCTTAACAAGATGGGTTTAAAGCCCCTTGGAAAAGTGGTGGAGGTCCCAGTAGCTTAACAAGACAGTTTTAATGCCCCTCGGAAGAGACGTGGAGGTCCCAGTAGCTTAGCAAGACGGTTTTAATGCCCCTCGGAAGAGACGTGGAGGTCGCAGTAGCTTAACAAGATGGTTTTAATGCCCCTAGGAAGAGACGTGGAGGTCACAGTAGCTTAACAAGACGGTTTTAATACCCCTTAGAAAAGTGGTGAAGGTCACAGTAGCTTAACAAGACGGCTTTAATGCCCCTCGGAAGAGACGTGGAGGTCGCAGGAGCTTAACAAGATGGTTTTAACGCCCCTCGGAAGAGACGTGGAGGTCCCAGTAGCTTAACAAGACGGTTTTAATGCACCTCGGAAGAGACGTGGAGGTCCCAGTAGCTTAACAAGATGGTTTTAATGCCCCTTGGAAAAGTGGTGGAGGTCACAATAGCTTAACAATATGGTTTTAATGCCCCTTGGAAAAGTGGTGGAGGTCACAGTAGCTTAACAAGATGGTATTAATGCCCCTCAGAAGAGACGTGGAGGTCCCAGTAGCTTAGCAAGACGGTTTTAATGCCGCTCGGAAGAGACGTGGAGGTCACAGTAGCTTAACAAGACGCTTTTAATGCCCCTCTGAAGAGAAGTGGAGGTCACAGTAGCTTAACAAGATTGTTTTAATGCCCCTTGGAAAAATGGTGGAGGTCACAGTAGCTTAACAAGACGGTTTTAATGCCCCTCGGAAGAGATGTGGAGGTCGCAGTAGCTTAACAAGACTTTTTTAATTCCCCTAGGAAGAGACGTGGAGGTCCCAGTAGCTTAACAAGACGGTATTAATGCCCCTCGGTAGAGACGTGGACGTCGCAGTAGCTTATCAAGACGGTTTTAATGCCCCTTGGAAGAGACGTGGAGGTCACAGTAGCTTAACAAGACGGTTTTAATGCCCCTTTGAAAAGTGGTGGAGGTCACAGTAGCTTATAAAGACGGACTTAATGCCCCTTGGAAAAGTGGTGGAGGTCACAGTAGATTAACAATACTGTTTTAATGCCCCTCGGAAGAGACGTGGACATCCCAGTAGCTTAATAAGACGGTTTTAATGCCCCTTGAAAGAGACGTGGAGGTCACAGTAGCTTAACAAGATGGTTTTAATGCCCGTCGGAAGAGACGTGGAGGTCACAGTAGCTTAACAAGATGGTTTTAATGCCCCTCCGAAGAGACGTGGAGGTCCCAGTAGCTTAGCAAGACGGTTTTAATGCCCCTCGGAAGAGACGTGGAGGTCGCAGTAGCTTAACAAGATGGCTTTAATGCCCCTCGGAAGAGATGCGGAGGTCACAGTAGCTTAACAAGACGGTTTTAATGCCCCTCGGAAGAGACGTGGAGGTCCCAGTAGCTTAGCAAGACGGTTTTAATGCAGCTCGGAACAGACGTGGAGGTCGCAGTAGCTTAACAAGACGGTTTTAATGCCCCTCGGAAGAGACGTGGAGGCCACAGTAGCTTAACAAGATGGCTTTAATGCCCCTGGGAAAAGTGGTGGAGGTCACAGTAGCTTAATTAGACGGTTTTTATGCCCCTCAAAATAGACGTGGAGGTCGCAGTAGCTTAACAAGACGGTCTTAATGCCCCTCGGAAGATACGTGGAGGTCCTAGTAGCTTAAAAAGACGGTTTTAATGCCCCTCGGAAGAGACGTGGAGGTCACAGTCACTTAACAAGACGGTTTTAATGCCCCTCAGAAGAGACGAGAAGATCACAGTAGCTTAACAAGATGGTTTTAAAGCCCCTCGGAAGAGACGTGGAGGTCCCAGTAGCTTAGCAAGACGGTTTTAATGCCCCTCAGAAGAGACGTGGAGGTCGCAGTAGCTTAACAATATGGTTTTAATGCCCATAGGAAGAGACGTGGAGGTCACAGTAGCTTAACAAGACGGTTTGAATACCCCTTGGAAAAGTGGTTAAGGTCACAGTAGCTTAACAAGACGGTTTTAATGCCCCTCGGAAGAGACGTGGAGGTCGCAGTAGCTTAACAAGATGGTTTTAACTCCCCTCGGAAGAGACGTGGAGGTCCCAGTAGCTTAACAAGACGGTTTTAATGCACCTAGGAAGAGACGTGGAGGTCCCAGTAGCTTAACAAGACGGTTTTAATGCCCCTTGGAAAAGTGGTGGAGGTCACAATAGCTTAACAATATGGTTTTAATGCCCCTTGTAAAAGTGGTGGAGGTCACAGTAGCTTAACAAGATGGTATTAGTGCCCCTCGGAAGAGACGTGGAGATCCCAGTAGCTTAGCAAGACAGTTTTAATGCCCCTCGGAAGAGACGTGGACGTCACAGTAACTTAACAAGACGCTTTTAATGCCCCTCAGAAGAGACGTGGAGGTCACAGTGGCTTAACAAGATGGGTTTAATGCCCCTCAGAAGAGACGTGGAGGTCACAGTAGCTTATAAAGACGGATTTAATGCCCCTTGGAAAAGTGGTGGAGGTCACAGTAGATTAACAAGACTGTTTTAATGCCCCTCGGAAGAGACATGGACATCCCAGTAGCTTAATAAGACGGTTTTAATGCCCCTTGGAAGAGACGTGGAGGTCACAGTAGCTTAACAAAATGGTTTTAATGCCCGTTGGAAGAGACGTGGAGGTCACAGTAGCTTAACAAGACGGTTTTAATGCCCCTCTGTCACGCTGTCTCTGTATACTGGAGGTAGGGGGCCTAAGCTGACCCTAAGCTGGGGCCCTGACTAATCCCTCAACCTGGAGGTACTGTTAAAGGTACAGAGGTCCAGGCCGCCAGCGTAACCCCTACCTCCTGAGGATCCCTGCACCTAAGTAATCTAGTCCTGAGAAGGACCCCGATCACAACAAAAGAGGACAAGTAATAATATGCCCACACACAGTACTTAGACGAACGAGACAGTACAAGGGAAAAACCAAAACCACCTTGCATACAAAAACTACACAACTACAACAGAGGGAACACCAACGGGAAAGGAGATAAATGATAAAGCGAGGAAGGGAAAAAACACTCCAAATACACTTATCTCAGAAACTCCAAATACCACGATCCGCTCTGTAAGTCTGTATGAAATGCTTTCACCGACACTTCCCAAACAGACCAGCAGGTATTTGAAGGAGACTCACTACAGCAGCATTGATTGCAGCTGGGCGAGGCTGGACCTCGTCTAGCACAGAGAGAGAGAGAATTAACTCCCTCACTGCCGAAAACACAAAGCACCAAAAAGTCAGCTGCGAGAAGTCAGGCTGTGTAATCGTGACGATCTTCGTGGCGACACACCCGTGACAGTACCCCCCCTTCTACGAGGGGCCTCCGGACCCTCAGGGCCAGGTTTATCCGGGTGAGTCGTGTGGAAGGCCCGAACTAATCGGTCTGCGTTAATATCCGACGCAGGAGCCCACATCCTCTCCTCAGGACCATACCCTTTCCAATGAACCAGGTACTGAAGGGACCGGCGATTAAAACGTGAATCGATGACCCTTGATACCTGGAACTCCAAGTTACCATTGACCACCACTGGAGGGGGAGGTAAAGGTGACGGTACCACCGGCGCCACATACCTCTTAAGCAACGATCTGTGGAACACGTTGTGAATTTTAAACGTAGGGGGGAGGTCAAGACGGAATGCCACCGGATTAATAATAGAACTGATTCTGTATGGCCCGATGAACCTGGGACCCAGTTTCCAGGAGGGAACCTTAAGTTTAATATTCCTGGTAGACAACCAAACCCGATCGTTCACACTTACGTCCGGACCAGACACTCTCCTCCTATCAGCCATACGTTTGTATCGGTTCCCCATAGTATTCAGATTCTTCAGCACCCCTCTCCATACTGAAGCGAGTGATGAGGAAAATCGTTCCTCCTCAGGAACCCCCGAAGAGCCCCCCCTACTGAAAGTACAAAACTGGGGGTGAAAACCATATGCCCCAAAAAACGGGGACTTACCAGTGGACTCGCTCCGCCTATTATTAAGAGCAAACTCTGCCAGAGGTAAGAAAGAAGACCAGTCCTCCTGGTTCTCTGACACAAAACACCGGAGATATGTCTCCAAGCTCTGGTTCATACGTTCCGTCTGACCATTGGTCTGAGGGTGAAAAGCCGATGAGAATGACAAATGCATCCCCCGCCGTGCACAAAACGCCTTCCAGAACTTGGACACAAACTGAGACCCCCGATCAGACACCACATCGGAGGGTACCCCGTGAAGCCTCACAATCTCCCCAATGAACACCTGCGCAAGAGTTTTAGCATTAGGGAGAGCCGGAAGAGCGATAAAATGTGCCATCTTGCTGAACCTGTCCACTACAACGAGTATGACCGTTTTACCCGAAGACGGAGGGAGGTCCGTAATAAAGTCCATAGACAGATGAGTCCAAGGACGCTCCGGGATCTTCAAAGGTAAGAGGGCCCCAGACGGACGGGTATGTGAGGTCTTAGAGCGCGCACAAACCCCACAGGACGCGACAAAAGTTACCACCTCCTTATGTAAGTTAGGCCACCAAAACCGACGCGAGAGGAGATCCACAGTTGCTTTACTCCCCGGGTGTCCTGCCAAAACTGAGTTATGGTGTGCCTCGATTACCTTTTGTCGCAACTGATCTGGAACAAACAGTCTCCCCGGACGTCCAACAGGGGCGTCCCCCTGAGCCTCCAATACCTCCTCCTCCAGCTCAGAGCATACTGCCGAAACCACCACCCCCTCCTGAAGGATAGGAATCGGGTCGTCCGTATTCCCGGCCCCAGGGAAACTGCGAGATAAGGCATCCGCCTTTACATTTTTTGACCCAGGACGATATGTAACGACAAAATTAAACCTGGTAAAAAACAATGACCACCTAGCTTGTCTGGGATTCAGACGTTTCGCGGACTCCAGATATAGCAGGTTCTTGTGATCGGTGATGACGGTGACCGGATGGACTGCCCCCTCCAAAAAATGGCGCCACTCCTCAAAAGCTAACTTAATGGCCAAGAGTTCCCTATTGCCGACATCGTAATTCCTCTCAGCGGACGACAATTTTTTAGAGAAAAAGGCGCACGGATGCCACTTACCAGGGGACGAACCTTGTGACAATACTGCTCCCACCCCTACCTTGGAAGCGTCTACCTCTACAATGAATGGCTGTGACGCATCAGGTTGAATGAGTATGGGTGCCGAGGCAAAACATTTTTTCAAGCAGGAGAATGCTTGACAAGCCTTGTCAGACCACCTAGAAAAATCCGTCCCCTTTTTAGTCATGTCTGTGAGAGGCTTAACCATGGACGAGAAATTACGAATGAACTTCCGGTAATAATTAGCAAACCCCAGGAAACGTTGTAGTGCCTTAAGATTCTCTGGCCGATCCCACTCAAGAACTGCCCGCACTTTCCCAGGGTCCATACGAAAACCGGACGCTGAAACCAGGAAGCCTAAAAACTGGAGTTCCTGTACGGCGAACACACACTTTTCCCATTTGGCATACAGTTTATTATCCCGCAAGATCTGTAACACCTGCCTAACGTGCTCCTGATGAGACACCAGATCCGGCGAGTAAATTAAGATATCATCCAGATATATGACAACAAACTGTCCCACCAGGCGGCGAAAAATGTCATTAACAAAGTGTTGGAACACCGCCGGGGCATTAGTCAGACCGAATGGCATGACAAGGTTCTCATAATGCCCCTCCGGAGTGTTAAACGCCGTCTTCCACTCATCCCCCTCCTTCATCCTAATCAGATTGTACGCCCCCCTGAGATCCAACTTAGAGAACCATTTGGCGCCCACGATCTGATTAAAGAGATCGGGAATAAGTGGGAGTGGATACGGATCTCGGACCGTAATCCGATTAAGTTCACGGAAATCCAGGCAAGGGCGTAGGCCTCCATCTTTCTTCTTAACAAAGAAGAACCCCGCAGCCACCGGTGAAGATGAAGGTCTAATATGCCCCTTAGCCAGACTTTCTGAAATATAATCCTTCATGGCCTGCCTCTCAGGACCAGAAAGGTTATACAACCTAGCTTTAGGTAACTTGGCCTCAGGGAGCAGTTTTACAGAACAGTCATACTCGCGATGAGGAGGTAGTTCCTGACACCCTTTCTCCGAGAATACATCCTCAAAGTCCGCCAGAAATGGAGGTAAGACCCAAGGAGTAACCGCACCGATGACCGTGTTCATGCAGTTTTTATTACAGAATTTACTCCATTGGCTTATCTCTCTGGTTTGCCAATTAATAACCGGGTTATGCTTAGTTAACCAAGGAAGGCCCAACACTATAGGAGTGGGAAGACCCTCCAACACGTAGCAAGACAACAGTTCTTTATGTATCGCCCCCACTTGAAGTTTTACATCATGCACAGCTTGCAAAAAACTTCCCTGACCGAGAGGCCTGGCATCGATCGAGAATATGGGGATGGGTTTAGCCAACTCACTCAATAGCATACCTTGAACCCGGGCAAACCGAGCATCAACCAGATTAGCCCCGGCCCCACTATCCAGAAGAACAGATATCCTCTCAGTTCTCGTACCCACCACCACCTCCGCCGGTACGAGAAACTGAGACGAACCTAGGGACGAAATACCTACTCCCAGATTGCCGTCCACCACACAACCTGGGATCAACAGTTTTCCGACGACTCTTCACTCTGCAAGGGACGGGATGGACACCCCCCAATAAAATGTCCCTTTCTCCCGCAGAAGAAACACCTCCCTGTCTTATAGCGCACCACCGGTCCCCTCCCCCGAAATGATGTCCCTCCTAATTGCATAGGCTCCTCTGGACTAACCAGGGGAACCACCATATGAGGGGACCTTGTAGGAGGTGGAATCATCACAGGGGGTCGAGTTATCCCGCACCTCTCCCGAAGCCGTCTGTCAACGCGAATAGCCAGGGCCATAGCGGCTTCCAGTGACGCGGGAGAGTCATACTGTGCCAACACATCCTGTAATTTGTCGGATAAACCTTGACAAAACTGGCTCCTAAGAGCCGGGTCATTCCACTGGGTGTCCGTGGCCCACCTACGGAACTCCGAACAGAATTCCTCCGCCGGACGATCTCCCTGCTGGATCCTACGTAACTTAGACTCAGCAAGGGAGATCCGATCTGGGTCATCATATACGAGTCCCAGAGCAGCGAAAAACCTATCCACTGACTGGAGAGCCGGGGAGCCCGGGGGAAGAGAGAACGCCCAAGATTGTGGGTCCCCTTGTAGGAGCGAGATGACAATTCCCACCCTTTGTTCTTCACTCCCCGATGACCGAGGCCGCAGCCGAAAGTACAATTTGCATGCCTCCCGGAAAACAAAAAACTTGTCCCGCCCCCCAGTGAACCTGTCAGGGAGAGCTACTTTAGGTTCTGGTCCGGCTTGCTCCAGAGGATGCAAAACCTTGGACCTAACGTCCGCCAGCTCCATGGACAAACTCTGCAACTGCCGAGCTAGACCGGCTACTGGATCCATGGTAGCTGGAGAAAAACTAAGTGGGTCGGTGAAAATGTCACGCTGTCTCTGTATACTGGAGGTAGGGGGCCTAAGCTGACCCTAAGCTGGGGCCCTGACTAATCCCTCAACCTGGAGGTACTGTTAAAGGTACAGAGGTCCAGGCCGCCAGCGTAACCCCTACCTCCTGAGGATCCCTGCACCTAAGTAATCTAGTCCTGAGAAGGACCCCGATCACAACAAAAGAGGACAAGTAATAATATGCCCACACACAGTACTTAGACGAACGAGACAGTACAAGGGAAAAACCAAAACCACCTTGCATACAAAAACTACACAACTACAACAGAGGGAACACCAACGGGAAAGGAGATAAATGATAAAGCGAGGAAGGGAAAAAACACTCCAAATACACTTATCTCAGAAACTCCAAATACCACGATCCGCTCTGTAAGTCTGTATGAAATGCTTTCACCGACACTTCCCAAACAGACCAGCAGGTATTTGAAGGAGACTCACTACAGCAGCATTGATTGCAGCTGGGCGAGGCTGGACCTCGTCTAGCACAGAGAGAGAGAGAATTAACTCCCTCACTGCCGAAAACACAAAGCACCAAAAAGTCAGCTGCGAGAAGTCAGGCTGTGTAATAGTGACGATCTTCGTGGCGACACACCCGTGACACCCTCAGAAGAGATGTGTAGGTCGCAGTAGCTTAACAAGACGGCTTTAATGCCCCTCGGAAGAGAGGTGGAGGTCACAGTAGCTTAACAAGACAGTTTTAATGCTCCTTGCAAGAGACGTGGAGGTCACAGTCACTTAACAAGACGGTTTTAATGCCCCTCAGAAAAGACGAGAAGATCACAGTAGCTTAACAAGACAGTTTTAATGCCCCTCGGAAGAGTCGTGAAGGTCCAAGTAGCTTAACAAGATGTTTTTAATGCCCCTCGGAAGAGACGTGGAGGTCATAGTAGCTTAACAAGACGGTTTAAATGCCCCTTGGAAAAGAGGTGGAGGTCACAGTAGCTTAACAAGACGGTTGTATTGACCATTGGAAAAGTGGTGGAGGTCACAGTAGCTTAACAAGACGGTTTTAATGCCCCTTGAAAAAGTGGTGGAGGTCACAGTGGCTTAACAAGATGGTTTTAATGCCCCTTGGAAAAGTGGTGGAGGTCCCAGTAGCTTAACAAGACGGTTTTAATGCCCCTCGGAATAGACGTGGCGGTCCCAGTAGCTTAAAAAGACGGTTTTAATGCCCCTTGGAAGAGACGTGGAGGTCACAGTAGCTTAACAAGTTGGTTTGAATGCCCCTTGGAAAAGTGGTGGAGGTCACAGTAGCTTAACAAGGCGGTTTTAATGCCCCTTGGAAAAGTGGTGGAGGTCACAGTAGCTAACAAGATGGTTTTAATGCCCCTCGGAAGAGACGTGGAAGTCCCAGTAGCTTAACAAGACGGTTTTAATGCCCCTTGGAAGAGACGAGGAGGTCGCAGTAGCATAACAAGACGGATTTAATGCCCCTCGAAAGAGACATGGAGGTCACAGTAGCTTAACACGACGGTTTTAATGCCCCTTGGAAAACTGGTGGAGGTCACAGTAGCTTAACAAGACGGTTTTAATGCCCCTCGGAAGAGACGTGGAGGTCACAGTAGCTTAACAAGATGGTTTTAATGTCCCATGGAAAAGTGGTGGAGGTCACAGTAGCTTAACAAGACGGTTTTAATGCCTCTCGGAAAAGATGTGGAGGTCGCAGTAGCTTAACAATACGGTTTTAATGCCCCTCGAAAGAGACGTGGAGGTCACAGTAGCTTAACAAGACGGTTTTAATGCCCCTCGGAAGAGAAGTGGAGGTCCCAGTAGCTTCACAAGACGGTTTTAATGCGCCTCGGAAGAGACGTGGATGTCGCAGTAGCTTAGCAAGACGGTTTTAATGCCCCTCGGAAGAGACGTGAAGGTCCCAGTAGCTTAACAAGACGCTTTTAATGCCCCTCGGAAGAGACGTGGAGGACTCAGTAGCTTTACAATACTATTTTAATGCCCCTTGGAAAAGTGGTAGAGGTCACAGTAGCGTAACAAGACGGATTTAATGCCCCTTGGAAAAGTGGTGGAGGTCACACTAGCTTAACAAGACGGTTTTAATGCAGCTTGGAAAACTGGTGGAGGTCACAGTAGCTTAAAAAGACGGTTTTAATGCCCCTCGGAAGAGACGTTGAGGTCCCAGTAGCTTAACAAGACGGTTTTAATGCCCCTCGGAAGAGACGTGGAGGTCGCAGTAGCTTAACAAGACGATTTTAATGCCCCTCGGAAGAGACGTGGAGGTCCCAGTAGCTTAACAAGACGGTTTTAATGCCACTTGGAAAAGTGGTGGAGGTCACAGTAGCTTAACAAAACGATTTTAATGCCCCTTGGAAAAGTGGTGGAGGTCCCAGTAGCCTAACAAGACAGTTTAAATGTCCCTCGGAAGAGACGTTGAGGTCCCAGTAGCTTAACATGATGGTTTTAATGCCCCTCGGAAGAGACATGGAGGTCACAGTAGCTTAACAAGTCGGTTTTAATGCCCCTCGAAAGAGACGTGTAGGTCACAGTAGCTTAACAGGAAGGTTTTAATACCCCTTGGAAAAGTGGTGGAGGTCACAGTAGCTTAACAAGACGGTTTTAAAGCCCCTAGGAAAAGTGGTGGAGTTTACAGTATCTTAACAAGACGGTTTTAATGCCCCTTGGAAAAGTGGTGGAGGTCACAGTAGCTTAACAAGACGGTTTTAATGCTCCTTGGAAAAGTGGTGGAGGTCACAGTAGCTTAACAAGATGGTTTTAATGCCCCTCGGAAGAGAAGTGGAGGTCCCAGTAGCTTAACAAGTCGGTTTTAATGCCCCTCGGAAGAGACCAGGAGGTCGCAGTAGCTTAACAAGACGGATTTAATGCCCCTCGAAAGAGACATGGAGGTCACAGTAGCTTAACAAGACGGTTTTAATGCCCCTTGGAAAAGTTGTAGAAGTCACAGTAACTTAACAAACCGGTTTTAATGCCCCTTGGAAAAGTGTTGGAGGTCACAGTAGCTTTACAAGACGGTTTTAATGCCCCTCGGAAGAGACGTGGAGGTCACAGTAGCTTAACAAGATGGTTTTAATGCCCTATGGAAAAGTGGTGGAGGTCACAGCAGCTTAACAAGATGGTTTTAAAGACTCTCGGAAGAGACGTGGCGGTCACAGTAGCTTAACAAGACGGTTTTAATGCCCCTTGGAAGAGAAGTGAAGGTCCCAGTAGCTTCACAAGACGGTTTTAATGCGCCTCGGAAGAGACGTGGAGGTCGCAGTAGTTTAGCAAGACGGTCTTAATGCCCCTCGGAAGAGACGTGGAGGTCCCAGTAGCTTCACAAGACGGTTTTAATGCGCCTCGGAAGAGACGTGAAGGTCCCAGTAGCTTAACAAGACGCTTTTAATGCCCCTCGGAAGAGACGTGGAGGACTCAGTAGCTTTACAATACTATTTTAATGCCCCTTGGAAAAGTGGTAGAGGTCACAGTAGCGTAACAAGACGGATTTAATGCCCCTTGGAAAAGTGGTGGAGGTCACACTAGCTTAACAAGACGGTTTTAATGCAGCTTGGAAAACTGGTGGAGGTCACAGTAGCTTAAAAAGACGGTTTTAATGCCCCTCGGAAGAGACGTTGAGGTCCCAGTAGCTTAACAAGACGGTTTTAATGCCCCTCGGAAGAGACGTGGAGGTCGCAGTAGCTTAACAAGACGATTTTAATGCCCCTCGGAAGAGACGTGGAGGTCCCAGTAGCTTAACAAGACGGTTTTAATGCCACTTGGAAAAGTGGTGGAGGTCACAGTAGCTTAACAAAACGATTTTAATGCCCCTTGGAAAAGTGGTGGAGGTCCCAGTAGCCTAACAAGACAGTTTAAATGTCCCTCGGAAGAGACGTTGAGGTCCCAGTAGCTTAACATGATGGTTTTAATGCCCCTCGGAAGAGACATGGAGGTCACAGTAGCTTAACAAGTCGGTTTTAATGCCCCTCGAAAGAGACGTGTAGGTCACAGTAGCTTAACAGGAAGGTTTTAATACCCCTTGGAAAAGTGGTGGAGGTCACAGTAGCTTAACAAGACGGTTTTAAAGCCCCTAGGAAAAGTGGTGGAGTTTACAGTATCTTAACAAGACGGTTTTAATGCCCCTTGGAAAAGTGGTGGAGGTCACAGTAGCTTAACAAGACGGTTTTAATGCTCCTTGGAAAAGTGGTGGAGGTCACAGTAGCTTAACAAGATGGTTTTAATGCCCCTCGGAAGAGAAGTGGAGGTCCCAGTAGCTTAACAAGTCGGTTTTAATGCCCCTCGGAAGAGACCAGGAGGTCGCAGTAGCTTAACAAGACGGATTTAATGCCCCTCGAAAGAGACATGGAGGTCACAGTAGCTTAACAAGACGGTTTTAATGCCCCTTGGAAAAGTTGTAGAAGTCACAGTAACTTAACAAACCGGTTTTAATGCCCCTTGGAAAAGTGTTGGAGGTCACAGTAGCTTTACAAGACGGTTTTAATGCCCCTCGGAAGAGACGTGGAGGTCACAGTAGCTTAACAAGATGGTTTTAATGCCCTATGGAAAAGTGGTGGAGGTCACAGCAGCTTAACAAGATGGTTTTAAAGACTCTCGGAAGAGACGTGGCGGTCACAGTAGCTTAACAAGACGGTTTTAATGCCCCTTGGAAGAGAAGTGAAGGTCCCAGTAGCTTCACAAGACGGTTTTAATGCGCCTCGGAAGAGACGTGGAGGTCGCAGTAGTTTAGCAAGACGGTCTTAATGCCCCTCGGAAGAGACGTGGAGGTCCCAGTAGCTTCACAAGACGGTTTTAATGCGCCTCGGAAGAGACGTGGAGGTCGCAGTAGTTTAGCAAGACGGTCTTAATGCCCCTCTGAAGAGACGTGGAGGTCCCAGTAGCTTAACAAGATGGTTTTAATGCCCCTTGGAAAAGTGGTAGAGGTCACAGTAGCGTAACAAGACAGATTTAATGCCCCTTGGAAAAGTGGTGGAGGTCACAGTAGCTTAGCAAGAAGGTTTTAATGCAGCTTGGAAAACTGGTGGAGGTCACAGTAGCTTAACAAGACGGTTTTAATGCCCCTCGGAAGAGACGTTGAGGTCCCAGTAGCTTAACAAGACGGTTTTAATGCCCCTCGGGAGAGACGTGGAGGTCACAATAGCTTAACAAGATGGTTTTAATGCCCCTTGCAAGAGACGAGGAGGTCACAGTAGCATAACAAGACGGATTTAATTCCCCTCGAAAGAGACATTGAGGTCACAGTAGCTTAACAAGATGGTTTCAATGCCCCTTGGAAAAGTGGTAGAGGTCACAGTAGCTTAACAAGACGGTTTTAACGCCCCTTGGAAAGGTGGTGAAGGTCACAGTAGCTTAACAAGACGGTTTTAATGCCCCTCGGAAGAGACGTGGAGGTCACAGTAGCTTAACAACATGGTTTTAATGCCCCATGGAAAAGTGGTGGAGGACACAGTAGCTTAAAAAGACGGTTTTAATGCCTCTCGGAAGAGATGTGGAGGTCGCAGTAGCTTAACAAGACGGTTTTAATGCCCCTCGGAAGAGACGTGGAGGTCACAATACCTTAACAAGATGGTTTTAATGCCCCTCGGAAGAGAAGTGGAGGTCCCAGTAGCTTCACAAGACGGTTTTAATGTGCCTCGGAAGAGACATGGAGGTCGCAGTAGCTTAGCAATACGGCTTTAATGCCAGTCGGAAGAGACGTGAAGGTCCCAGTAGCTTAACAAGACGGTTTTAATGTCCCTCGGAAGAGACGTGGAGGTCGCAGTAGCTTAACAAAACGAATTTAATGCCCCTTGGAAGAGACGTGGAGGTCCCAGTAGCTTAACAAGACGGTTTTAATGCCCCTTGGAAAAGTGGTGGAGGTCACAGAAGCTTAACAAAACGGTTTTAATGCCCCTTGAAAGAGTGGTGTAGGTCACAGTAGCTTAACAAGACGGTTTTAATGCAGCTTGGAAAACTGGTGGATGTCACAGTAGCTTAACAAGACGGTTTTAATGCCCCTCGGAAGAGACGTTGTTGTCCCAGTAGCTTAACAAGACGGTTTTAATGCCCCTCGGAAGAGACGTGGAGATCGCAGTAGCTTAACAACACGATTTTAATGCCCCTCGGAAGAGAAGTGGAGGCCCCAGTAGCTTAGCAAGACGGTTTTAATGCCACTTGGAAAAGTGGTGGGGGTCCCAGTAGCTTAACAAGACGGTTTTAATGCCCCTCGGAAGAGACGTTGAGGTCCCAGTAGCTTAACATGACGGTTTTAATGCCCCTCGGAAGAGACGTGGAGGTCACAGTAGCTTAACAAGATGGTTTTAATGCCCCTTGGAAAAGTTGTAGAGGTCACAGTAGCTTAACAAGACGGTTTTAATGCCCCTTGGAAGAGACGTGGAGGTCACAGTAACTTAACAAGACGGTTTTAATGCCCCTTGGAAGAGACGTGGAGGTCACAGTAGCTTAACAAGATGGTTTTAATGCCCTATGGAAAAGTGGTGGAGGTCACAGCAGCTTAACAAGATGGTTTTAATGACTCTCGGAAGAGATGTGGAGGTCGCAGTAGCTTAACAAGACGGTTTTAATGCCCCTCGGAAGAGACGTGGAGGTCACAGTAGCTTAACAAGACGAATTTAATGCCCCTCGGAACAGAAGTGAAGGTCCCAGTATCTTCACAAGACGGTTTTAATGCGCCTCGGAAGAGACGTGGAGGTCGCAGTAGCTTAGCAAGGCGATCTTAATGCCCCTCGGAAGAGACGTGGAGGTCCCAGTAGCTTAACAAGACGGCTTTAATGCCCCTCGGAAGAGACGTGGAGGTCACAGTAGCTTAACAAGACAGTTTTAATACTCCTTGCAAGAAACGTGGAGGTCACAGTCACTTAACAAGACAGTTTTAATGCCCCTCAGAAGAGACGAGAAGATCACAGTAGCTTAACAAGACAGTTTTAATGCCCCTCGGAAGAGTCGTGAAGGTCCCAGTAGCTTAACAAGATGGTTTTAATGCCCCTCGGAAGAGACGTGGAGGTCATAGTAGCTTAACAAGACGCATTAAACGCCCCTTGGAAAAGAGGTTGAGGTCACAGTAGCTTAACAAGACGGTTGTATTGACCGCTGGAAAAGTGGTGGAGGTCACAGTAACTTAACAAGACGGTTTTAATGCCCCTTGGAAAAGTGGTGGAGGTCACAGTAGCTTAACAAGATGGTTTTAATGCCCCTTGGAAAAGTGGTGGAGGTCCCAGTAGCTTAACAAGACGGTTTTAATGCCCCTCGGAATAGACGTGGCGGTCCAAGTAGCTTAAAAAGACGGTTTTCATGCCCCTTGGAAGAGACGTGGAGGTCACAGTAGCTTAACAAGATGGTTTTAATGTCCCTTGGAAAAGTGGTGGAGGTCACAGTAGCTTAACAAGGCAGTTTTAATGCCCCTTGGAAAAGTGGTGGAGGTCACAGTAGCTTAACAAGACGGTTTTAATGCCCCTTGGAAAAGTGGTGGAGTTCACAGTAGCTTAACAAGACGGTTTAAATGCCCCTACGAAAAGTGGTGGCGGTCACAGTAGCTTAACAAGATGGTTTTAATGCCCCTCGGAAGAGACGTGGAGGTCCCAGTATCTTAACAAGACGGTTTTAATGCCCCTTGGAAGAGACGAGGAGGTCGCAGTAGCATAACAAGACGGATTTAATGCCCCTCGAAAGAGACATGGAGGTCACAGTAGCTTAACAAGACGGTTTTAATGCCCCTTGAAAAAGTGGTGGAGGTCACAGTAGCTTAACAAGACGGTTTTAATGCCCCTCCGAAGAGACGTGGAGGTCACAGTAGCTTAACAAGACGGTTTTAATGCCCCTCGGAAGAGAAGTGGAGGTCCCAGTAGCTTCACAAGACGGTTTTAATGCGCCTCGGAAGAGACGTGGAGGCCGCAGTAGCTTAGCAAGACGGTTTTAATGCCCCACGGAAGAGACGTGAAGGTCCCAGTAGCTTAACAAGACGCTTTTAATGTCCCTCGGAAGAGACGTGGAGGTCACAGTAGCTTAACAAGACGGTTTTAATGCAGCTTGGAAAACTGGTGGAGGTCACAGTAGCTTAACAAGACGGTCTTAATGCCCCTAGGAAGAGATGTTGAGGTCCCAGTAGCTTAATAAGACGGTTTTAATGCCCCTCGGAAGATACGTGGAGGTCGCAGTAGCTTAACAAGACGATTTTAATGCCCCTCGGAAGAGACGTGGAGGTCCCAGTAGCTTAACAAGACGGTTTTAATGCCACTTGGAAAAGTGGTGGAGGTCACAGTAGCTTAACAAAACGGTTTTAATGCCCCTTGGAAAAGTGGTGGAGGTCCCAGTAGGTTAACAAGACAGTTTTAATACCCCTCGGAAGAGACGTTGAGGTCCCAGTAGCTTAACATGACGGTTTTAATGCCCCTCGGAAGAGACGTGGAGGTCACAGTAGCTTAACAAGATGGATTAAATGCCCCTCGGAAGAGACATGGAGGTCACAGTAGCTTAACAAGTCTGTTTTAATGCTCCTCGAAAGAGACGTGGAGGTCACAGTAGCTTAACAGGACGGTTTTAATACCCCTTGGAAAAGTGGTGGAGGTCACAGTAGCTTAACAAGACGGTTTTAAAGCCCCTAGGAAAAGTGGTGGAGGTCACAGTAGCTTAACAAGACGGTTTTAATGCCCCTTGGAAAAGTGGTGGAGGTCACAGTAGCTTAACAAGACGGTTTTAATGCTCCTTGGAAAAGTGGTGGAGGTCACAGTAGCTTAACAAGATGGTTTTAATGCCCCTCGGAAGAGAAGTGGAGGTCCCAGTAGCTTAAAAAGACAGTTTTATTGCCCTTCGGAAGAGACCAGGAGGTCGCAGTAGCTTAACAAGACGGATTTAATGCCCCTCGAAAGAGACATGGAGGTCACAGGAGCTTAACAAAACAATTTTAACGCCCCTTGGAAAAGTTTTAGAGGTCACAGTAGCTTAACAAGACGGTTTTAATGCCCCTTGGAAAAGTGTTGGAGGTCACAGTAGCTTAACAAGACGGTTTTAATGCCCCTCGGAAGAGACGTGGAGGTCACAGTAGCTTAACAAGATGGTTTTAATGCCCTATGGAAAAGTGTTGGAGGTCACAGTAGCTTAACAAGACGGTTTTAATGCCCCTCGGAAGAGACGTGGAGGTCACAGCAGCTTAACAAGATGGTTTTAAAGACTCTCGGAAGAGATGTGGAGGTCGCAGTAGCTTAACAAGACGGTTTTAATGCCCCTCGGAAGAGACTTGGAGGTCACAGTAGCTTAACAAGACGGTTTTAATGCCCCTTGGAAGAGAAGTGAAGGTCCCAGTAGCTTCACAAGAGGCTTTTAATGCGCCTTGGAAGAGACGTGGAGGTCGCAGTAGTTTAGCAAGACGGTCTTAATGCCCCTCGGAAGAGAGGTGGAGGTCCCAGTAGCTTAACAAGACGGTTTTAATGCCCCTCGGAAGAGACGTGGAGGACACAGTAGCTTAATAAGAAGGTTTTAATGCCCCTTGGAAAAGTGGTAGAGGTCACAGTAGCGTAACAAGACGGTTTTAATGCCCCTTGGAAAAGTGGTGGAGATCACAGTAGCTTAGAAAGAAGGTTTTAATGCAGCTTGGAAAACTGGTGGAGGTCACAGTAGCTTAACAAGACGGTTTTAATGCCCCTCGGAAGAGACGTTGAGGTCCCAGTAGCTTAACAAGACGGTTTTAATGCCCCTCGGGAGAGACGTGGAGGTCACAGTAGCTTAACAAGATGGTTTTAATGCCCCTTGGAAGAGACGAGGAGGTCGCAGTAGCATAACAAGGCGGATTTAATGCCCCTCGAAAGAGACATGGAGGTCACAGTAGCTTAACAAGATGGTTTTAATGCTCCTTGGAAAAGTGGTAGAGGTCACAGTAGCTTAACAAGACGGTTTTAACGCCCCTTGGAAAGGTGGTGGAGGTCACAGTAGCTTAACAAGACGGTTTTAATGCCCCTCGGAAGAGACGTGGAGGTCACAGTAGCTTAACAAGATGGTTTTAATGCCCCATGGAAAAGTGGTGGAGGTCACAGTAGCTTAAAAAGACGGTTTTAATGCCTCTCGGAAGAGATGTGGAGGTCGCAGTAGCTTAACAAGACGGTTTTAATGCCCCTCGGAAGAGACGTGGAGGTCACAGTACCTTAACAAGATGGTTTTAATGCCCCTCGGAAGAGAAGTGGAGGTCCCAGTAGCTTCACAAGACGGTTTTAATGCGCCTCGGAAGAGACGTGGAGGTCGCAGTAGCTTAGCAAGACGGCTTTAATGCCCCTCGGAAGAGACGTGAATGTCCCAGTAGTTTAACAAGACGGTTTTAATGCCCCTCGGAAGAGACGTGGAGGTCGCAGTAGCTTTACAAGATGAATTTAATGCCCCTCGGAAGAGACGTGGAGGTCCCAGTAGCTTAACAAGACGGTTTTAATGACCCTTGGAAAAGTGGTGGAGGTCACAGTAGCTTAACAAAACGGTTTTAATGCCCCTTGGAAAAGTGGTGGAGGTCACAGTAGCTTAACAAGACGGTTTTAATGCAGCTTGGAAAACTGGTGGAGGTCACAGTAGCTTAACAAGACGGTTTTAATGCCCCTCGGAAGAGACGTTGTTGTCCCAGTAGCTTAACAAGACGGTTTTAATGCCCCTCGGAAGAGACGTGGAGATCGCAGCAGCTTAACAACACGATTTTAATGCCCCTCGGAAGAGACGTGGAGGTCCCAGTAGCTTAGCAAGACGGTTTTAATGCCACTTGGAAAAGTGGTGGGGGTCACAGTAGCTTAACAAAACGGTTTTAATGACCCTTGGAAAAGTGGTGGAGGTCCCAGTAGCTTAACAAGACGGTTTTAATGCCACATGGAAGAGACGTTGAGGTCCCAGTAGCTTAACATGACGGTTTTAATGCCCCTCGGAAGAGACGTGGAGGTCACAGTAGCTTAACAAGATGGTTTTAATGCCCCTTGGAAAAGTTGTAGAGGTCACAGTAGCTTAGCAAGACTGTTTTAATGCCCCTTGGAAAAGTGTTGGAGGTCACAGTAGCTTAACAAGACGGTTTTAATGCCCCTCGGAAGAGACGTGGAGGTCACAGTAGCTTAACAAGATGGTTTTAATGCCCTATGGAAAAGTGTTGGAGGTCACAGCAGCTTAACAAGATGGTTTTAATGACTCTCGGAAGAGATGTGGAGGTCGCAGTAGCTTAACAAGACGGTTTTAATGCCCCTCGGAAGAGACGTGGAGGTCACAGTAGCTTAACAAGACGGATTTAATGCCCCTCGGAAGAGAAGTGAAGGTCCCAGTAGCTTCACAAGACGGTTTTAATGCGCCTCGGAAGAGACGTGGAGGTCGCAGTAGCTTAGCAAGACGATCTTAATGCCCCTCGGAAGAGACGTGGAGGTCCCAGTAGCTTAACAAGACGGTTTTAATTCCCCTCGGAAGAGACGTGGAGGACACAGTAGCTTAACAAGATGGTTTTAATGCTCCTTGGAAAAGAGATAGAGGTCACAGTAGCGTAATAAGACGGATTTAATGCCCCTTGGAAAAGTGGTGGAGGTCACAGTAGCTTAGCAAGAAGGTTTTAATGCAGCTTGGAAAACTGGTGGAGGTCACAGTAGCTTAACAAGACGGTTTTAATGCCCCTCGGAAGAGACGTTGAGGTTCCAGTAGCTTAACAAGACGGTTTTAATGCCCCTCGGAAGAGACGTGGAGGTCACAGTAGCTTAACAAGACGGTTTTAATGCCCCTTGCAAGAGACGAGGAGGTCGCAGTAGCATAACAAGATGGATTTAATGCCCCTCGAAAGAGACATGGAGGTCACAGTAGCTTAACAAGACGGTTTTAATGCCCATTGGAAAAGTGGTAGAGGTCACAGTAGCTTAACAAGACGGTTTTAACGCCCCTTGGAAAAGTGGTGGAGGTCACAGTAGCTTAACAAGACGGTTTTAATGCCCCTCGGAAGAGACATGGAGGTCACAGTAGCTTAACAAGATGGTTTTAATGCCCCATGGAAAAGTGGTGGAGGTCACAGTAGCTTAAAAAGACGGTTTTAATGCCTCTCGGAAGAGATGTGGAGGTCGCAGTAGCTTAACAAGACGGTTATAATGCCCCTCGGAAGAGACGTGGAGGTCACAGTAGCTTAACAAGACGGTTTTAATGCCCCTCGGAAGAGAAGTGGAGGTCCCAGTAGCTTCACAAGACGGTTTTAATGCGCCTCGGAAGAGACGTGGAGGTCGCAGTCGCTTAGCAAGATGGTTTTAATGCCCCTCGGAAGAGACGTGGAGGTCGCAGTAGCTTAACAAGACGATTTTAATGCCCCTCGGAAGAGACGTGGAGGTCCCAGTAGCTTAACAAGACGGTTTTAATGCCCCTTGGAAAAGTGGTGGAGGTCACAGTAGCTTAACAAAACGGTTTTAATGCCCCTTGGAAAAGTGGTGGAGGTCACAGTAGCTTAACAAGACGGTTTTAATGCAGCTTGGAAAACTGGTGGAGGTCAAAGTAGCTTAACAAGACGGTTTTAATGCCCCTCGGAAGATACGTTGTTGTCCCAGTAGCTTAACAAGACGGTTTTAATGCCCCTCGGAAGAGACGTGGAGGTCGCAGTACCTTAACAACACGATTTTATTGCTCCTCGGAAGAGACGTGGAGGTCCCAGTAGCTTAACAAGACGATTTAATGCCACTTGGAAAAGTGGTGGGGTCACAGTAGCTTAACAAGATGGTTTTAATGCCCCTTGGAAAAGTGGTGGAGGTCCCAGTAGCTTAACAAGACGGTTTTAATGCCCCTCGGAAGAGACGTTGTGGTCCCAGTAGCTTAACATGACCGTTTTAATGCCCCTCGGAAGAGACGTGGAGGTCACAGTAGCTTAACAAGACGGATTAAATGCCCCTCGGAAGAGACATGGAGGTCACAGTAGCTTAACAAGATGGTTGAAATGCCCCTCGGGAGAGACTTGGAGGTCACAGTAGCTTAACAAGACGGTTTTAATACCCCTTGGAAAAGTGGTGGAGGTCACAGTAGCTTAACAAGACGGTTTTAAAGACCCTAGGAAAAGTGGTGGAGGTCACAGTAGCTTAACAAAACGGTTTTAATGCCCCTCGGAAGAGACGTGGAGGTCACAGTAGCTTAACAAGACGGTTTTAATGCCCCTTGGAAAAGTGTTGGAGGTCACAGTAGCTTAACAAGACGGTTTTAATGCCCCTCAGAAGAGACGTGGAGGTCACAGTAGCTTAACAAGATGGTTTTAATGCCCTATGGAAAAGTGGTGGAGGTCACAGCAGCTTAACAAGATGGTTTTAATGACTCTCGGGAGAGATGTGGAGGTTGCAGTAGCTTAACAAGACGGTCTTAATGCCCCTCGGAAGAAACGAGGAGGACACAGTAGCTTAACAAGACGGTTTTAATGCCCTCGGAAGAGAAGTGAAGGTCCCAGTAGCTTCACAAGACGGTTTTAATGCGCCTCG
This sequence comes from Phyllobates terribilis, assembly GCF_046119375.1. Classification (NCBI taxonomy): domain Eukaryota; kingdom Metazoa; phylum Chordata; class Amphibia; order Anura; family Dendrobatidae; genus Phyllobates; species Phyllobates terribilis. The sequence continues at coordinate 407,386,123 of NW_027362764.1, forward strand.
GAAGAGACGTGGAGGTCGCAGTAGCTTAGCAAGACGATCTTAATACCCCTCGGAAGAGACGTGGAGGTCCCAGTAGCTTAACAAGACGGTATTAATGCCCCTCGGAGGAGACGTGGAGGACACAGTAGCTTAACAAGACGGTTTTAATGACCCTTGGAAAAGAGGTAGAGGTCACAGTAGCGTAACAAGATGGATTTAATGCCCCTTGGAAAAGTGGTGGAGGTCACAGTAGCTTAGCAAGAAGGTTTTAATGCAGCTTGGAAAACTGGTGGAGGTCACAGTAGCTTAACAAGACGGTTTTAATGCCCCTCGGAAGAGACGTTGAGGTCCCAGTAGCTTAACAAGACGGTTTTAATGCCCCTTGCAAGAGACAAGGAGGTCGCAGTAGCATAACAAGATGGATTTAATGCTACTCGAAAGAGACATGGAGGTCACAGTAGCTTAACAAGACGGTTTTAATGCCCCTTGGAAAAGTGGTAGAGGTCACAGTAGCTTAACAAGACGGTTTTAGCGCCCCTTGGAAAAGTGGTGGAGGTCACAGTAGCTTAACAAGACGGTTTTAATGCCCCTCGGAAGAGACGTGGAGGTCACAGTAGCTTAACAAGATGGTTTTAATGCCCCATGGAAAACTGGTGGAGGTCACAGTAGCTTAAAAAGACGGTTTTAATGCCTCTCGGAAGAGATGTGGAGGTCGCAGTAGCTTAACAAGACGGTTTTAATGCCCCTCGGAAGAGACGTGGAGGTCACAGTAGTTTAAAAAGACGGTTTTAATGCCCCTCGGAAGAGAAGTGGAGGTCCAAGTAGCTTCACAAGACGGTTTTAATGCACCTCGGTAGAGACATGGAGGTTGCAGTAGCTTAGCAAGACGGTTTTAATGCCCCTCGGAAGAGACGTGGAGGTCGCAGTAGCTTAACAAGACGATTTTAATGCCCCTCGGAAGAGACGTGGAGGTCTCAGTAGCTTAACAAGACGGTTTTAATGCCCCTTGGAAAAGTGGTGGAGGTCACAGTAGCTTAACAAAACGGTTTTAATGCCCCTTGGAAAAGTGGTGGAGGTCACAGTAGCTTAACAAGACGGTTTTAATGCAGCTTGGAAAACTGGTGGAGGTCACAGTAGCTTAACAAGACGGTTTTAATGCCCCTCAGAAGAGACGTTGTTGTCCCAGTAGCTTAACAAGACGGTTTTAATGCCCCTCGGAAGAGACGTGGAGGTCGCAGTACCTTAACGACACCATTTTAATGCCCCTCGGAAGAGACGTGGAGGTCCCAGTAGCTTAACAAGACTGTTTTAATGCCACTTGGAAAAGTGGTGGAGGTCACAGTAGCTTAACAAAACGGTTTTAATGCCCCTTGGAAAAGTGGTGGAGGTCCCAGTAGCTTAACAAGACGGTTTTAATGCCCCTCGGAAGAGACGTTGTTGTCCCAGTAGCTTAACATGACGGTTTTAATGCCCCTTGGAAGAGACGTGGAGATCACAGTAGCTTAACAAGACGGAATAAATGCCCCTCGGAAGAGACATGGAGGTCACAGTAGCTTAACAAGACGGTTTTAATGCCCCTCGGAAGAAACGTGGAGGTCACAGTAGCTTAACAAGACGGTTTTAATACCGCTTGGAAAAGTGGTGGAGGTCACAGTAGCTTAACAAGACGGTTTTAAAGACCCTAGGAAAAGTGGTGGAGGTCACAGTAGCTTAACAAGATGGTTTTAATGCCCCTTGGAAAAGTGGTAGAGGTCACAGTAGGGTAACAAGACGGATTAAATGCCCCTTGGAAAAGTGGTGGAGGTCACAGTAGCTTAACAAGACGGTTTTAATGCCCCTCGGAAGAGACGATGAGGTCCCAGTAGCTTAACAAGACGGCTTTAATGCCCCTCGGAAGAGACGTTGTGGTCCCAGTAGCTTAACATGACGGTTTTAATGCCCCTCGGAAGAGACGTGGAGATCACAGTAGCTTAACAAGACGGAATAAATGCCCCTCGGAAGAGACACTGAGGTCACAGTAGCTTAACAAGACGGTTTTAATGCCCCTCGGAAGAAACGTGGAGGTCACAGTAGCTTAACAAGATGGTTTTAATACCCCTTGGAAAAGTGGTGGAGGTCACAGTAGCTTAACAAGACGGTTTTAAAGACCCTAGGAAAAGTGGTGGAGGTCACAGTAGCTTAACAAGATGGTTTTAATGCCCCTTGGAAAAGTGGTAGAGGTCACAGTAGGGTAACAAGACGGATTAAATGCCCCTTGGAAAAGTGGTGGAGGTCACAGTAGCTTAACAAGACGGTTTTAATGCCCCTCGGAAGAGACGTTGAGGTCCCAGTAGCTTAACAAGACGGCTTTAATGCCCCTCGGAAGAGACGTGGAGGTCGCACTAGCTTAACAAGACGGTTTTAATGCCCCTCGGAAGAGACGTGGAGGACTCAGTAGCTTAACAAGACGGTTTTAATGCCCCTTGGAAAAGTGGTAGAGGTCACAGTAGCGTAACAAGACGGATTTAATGCCCCTTGGAAAAGTGGTGGAGGTCACGGTAGCTTAACAAGACGGTTTTAATGCAGCTTGGAAAACTGGTGGAGGTCACAGTAGCTTAACAAGATGGTTTTAATGCCCCTCGGAAGAGTCGTTGTTGTCCCAGTAGCTTAACAAGACGGTTTTAATGCCCATCAGAAGAGACGTGGAGGTCGCAGTAGCTTAACAACACGATTTTAATGCCCCTCGGAAGAGACGTGGAGGTCGCACTAGCTTAACAAGACGGTTTTAATGCCCCTCGGAGGAGACGTGGAGGACTCAGTAGCTTAACAAGACGGTTTTAATGCCCCTTGGAAAAGTGGTAGAGGTCACAGTAGCGTAACAAGACGGTTTTAATGCCACTTGGAAAAGTGGTGGGGGTTACAGTAGCTTAACAAAACGGTTTTAATGCCACTTGGAAAAGTGGTGGAGGTCCCAGTAGCTTAACAAGACGGTTTTAATGCCCCTCGGAAGAGACGTTGAGGTCCAGTAGCCTAACATGACGGTTTTAATGCCCCACGGAAGAGACGTGGAGGTCACAGTAGCTTAACAAGACGGATTAAATGCCCCTCGGAAGAGACATGAAGGTCACAGTAGCTTAACAAGACGGTTTTAATGCCCCTCGGAAGAGACGAGAAGGTCACAGTAGCTTAACAAGACAGTTTTAATGCCCCTTGGAAGAGACGTGGAGGTCCCAGTAGCTTAACAAGATGGTTTTAATGCTCCTCGGAAAAGACGTGGAGGTCACAGTAGCTTAACTAGACGGTTTTAGTGCCCCTTCGGAAAAGTGGTGGAGGTCACAGTAGCTTAACAAGACGGTTTTAATGCCCCTTGGAAAAGTGGTGGAGTTCACAGTAGCTTAACAAGACGGTTTTAAAGGCCCTAGGAAAAGTGGTGGAGGTCACAGTAGCTTAACAAGACGGTTTAAATGCCCCTTGGAAAAGTGGTTGAGGTCGCAGTAGCTTAACAAGACGGTTTTAATGCCCCTTGGAAAAGTGGTGGAGGTCACAGTAGCTTAACAACATGGTTTTAATGCCCCTCGGAAGAGACGTGGAGGTCCCATTAGCTTAAAAAGCTGGTTTTAATGCCTCTCGGAAGAGACGAGGAGGTCGCAGTAGCTTAACAAGACGGATTTAATGCCCCTCGAAAGAGACATGGAGGTCACAGAAGCTTAACAAGACGGTTTTAATGCCCCTTGGAAAAGTTGTATAGGTCATAGTAGCTTAACAAGACGGTTTTAATGCCCCTTGGAAAAGTGTTGGAGGTCACAGTAGCTTAACAAGACGGTTTTAATGCCGCTCGGAAGAGACGTGGAGTTCACAGTAGCTTAACAAGATGGTTTTAATGCCCTATGGAAGAGTGGTGGAGGTCACAGTAGCTTAACAAGACGGTTTTAATGCCCCTCGGAAGAGATGTGGAGGTCACAGTAGCTTAACAAGACGATTTTAATGCCCCTCGTAAGAGACGTGGAGGTCCCAGTAGCTTAACAAGACGGTTTTAATGCCCCTTGGAAAAGTGGGGGAGGTCACAGTAGCTTAACAAAACGGATTTAATGCCCCTTGGAAAAGTGGTGGAGGTCCCAGTAGCTTAACAAGACGGTTTTAATGCCCCTCGGAAGAGAAGTGGAGGTCCCAGTAGCTTAACAAGACAGTTTTAATGCCCCTCGGAAGAGACGTGGAGGACTCAGTAGCTTAATAAGACGGTTTTAATGCCCCTTGGAAAAGTGGTAGAGGTCACAGTAGCGTAACAAGACGGATTTAATGCCCCTTGGAAAAGTGGTGGAGGTCACAGTAGCTTAACAAGACGGTTTTAATGCAGCTTGGAAAACTGGTGGAGGTCACAGGAGCTTAACAAGACGGTTTTATTGCCCCTCGGAAGAGACGTTGTTGTCCTAGTAGCTTAACAAGACGGTTTTAATGCCCCTCGGAAGAGACGTGGAGGTCGCAGTAGCTTAACAACACGATTTTAATGCCCCTCGGAAGAGACGTGGAGGTCCCAGTAGCTTAACAAGACGGTTTTAATGCCACTTGGAAAAGTGGTGGGGGTCACAGTAGCTTAACAAAACGGTTTTAATGCCACTTGGAAAAGTGGTGGAGGTCCCAGTAGCTTAACAAGACGGTTTTAATGCCCCTCGGAAGAGACGTTGAGGTCCAGTAGCTTAACATGACGGTTTTAATGCCCCTCGGAAGAGACGTGGAGGTCACTGTAGCTTAACAAGACGGATTAAATGCCCCTCGGAAGAGACATGGAGGTCACAGTAGCTTAACAAGACGGTTTTAATGCCCCTCGGAAGAGACCTGGAGGTCACAGGAGCTTAACAAGACGGTTTTAATGCCCCTCGGAAGAGACGTAGAGGTCACAGTTGCTTAACAAGACGGTTTTAATGCCCCTTGGAAAAGTGTTGGAGGTCACAGTAGCTTAACAAGACGGTTTTAATGCCGCTCGGAAGAGACGTGGAGTTCACAGTAGCTTAACAAGATGGTTTTAATGCCCTATGGAAGAGTGGTGGAGGTCACAGTAGCTTAACAAGACGGTTTTAATGCCCCTCGGAAGAGATGTGGAGGTCACAGTAGCTTAACAAGACGGTTTTAATGCCCCTCGGAAAAGAAGTGAAGGTCCCAGTAGCTTCACAAGACGGTTTTAATGCACCGCGGAAGAGACGTAGAGTTCGCACTAGCTTAGCAAGACAATCTTAATGCCCCTCGGAAGAGACGTGGAGGACACAGTAGCTTAACAAGACGGTTTTAATGCCCCTTGGAAAAGTGGTAGAGGTCACAGTAGCGTAACAAGACGGATTTAATGGCCCTTGGAAAAGTGGTGGAGGTCACAGTAGCTTAACAAGAAGATTTTAATGCAGCTTGGAAAACTGGTGGAGGTCACAGTAGCTTAAAAAGACGGTTTTAATGCCCCTTGGAAAAGTGGTGGAGGTCCCAGTAGCTTAACAAGACGGTTTTAATGCCCCTCGGAAGAGACGTGGAGATCACAGTAGCTTAACAAGACGGATTAAATGCCCCTCGGAAGAGACATGGAGGTCACAGTAGCTTAACAAGACGGTTTTAATGCCCCTCGGAAGAGACGTGGAGGTCACAGTAGCTTAACAAGACGGTTTTAATACCCCTTGGAAAAGTGGTGGAGGTCACAGTAGCTTAACAAGACGGTTTTAAAGACCCTAGGAAAAGTGGTGGAGGTCACAGTAGCTTAACAAGATGGTTTTAATGCCCCTTGGAAAAGTGGTAGAGGTCACAGTAGGGTAACAAGACGGATTAAATGCCCTTGGAAAAGTGGTGGAGGTCACAGTAGCTTAACAAGACGGTTTTAATGCCCCTCGGAAGAGACGTGGAGGTCCCAGTAGCTTAACAAGACGGCTTTAATGCCCCTCGGAAGAGACGTGGAGGTCGCAGTAGCTTAACAAGACGATTTTAATGCCCCTCGTAAGAGACGTGGAGGTCCCAGTAGCTTAACAAGACGGTTTTAATGCCCCTTGGAAAAGTGGGGGAGGTCACAGTAGCTTAACAAAACGGATTTAATGCCCCTTGGAAAAGTGGTGGAGGTCCCAGTAGCTTAACAAGACGGTTTTAATGCCCCTCGGAAGAGACGTGGAGGTCCCAGTAGCTTAACAAGACAGTTTTAATGCCCCTCGGAAGAGACGTGGAGGACTCAGTAGCTTAATAAGACGGTTTTAATGCCCCTTGGAAAAGTGGTAGAGGTCACAGTAGCGTAACAAGACGGATTTAATGCCCCTTGGAAAAGTGGTGGAGGTCACAGTAGCTTAACAAGACGGTTTTAATGCAGCTTGGAAAACTGGTGGAGGTCACAGTAGCTTAACAAGACGGTTTTATTGCCCCTCGGAAGAGACGTTGTTGTCCTAGTAGCTTAACAAGACGGTTTTAATGCCCCTCGGAAGAGACGTGGAGGTCGCAGTAGCTTAACAACACGATTTTAATGCCCCTCGGAAGAGACGTGGAGGTCCCAGTAGCTTAACAAGACGGTTTTAATGCCACTTGGAAAAGTGGTGGGGGTCACAGTAGCTTAACAAAACGGTTTTAATGCCACTTGGAAAAGTGGTGGAGGTCCCAGTAGCTTAACAAGACGGTTTTAATGCCCCTCGGAAGAGACGTTGAGGTCCAGTAGCTTAACATGACGGTTTTAATGCCCCTCGGAAGAGACGTGGAGGTCACTGTAGCTTAACAAGACGGATTAAATGCCCCTCGGAAGAGACATGGAGGTCACAGTAGCTTAACAAGACGGTTTTAATGCCCCTCGGAAGAGACCTGGAGGTCACAGTAGCTTAACAAGACGGTTTTAATGCCCCTCGGAAGAGACGTAGAGGTCACAGTTGCTTAACAAGACGGTTTTAATGCCCCTCAGAAGAGACGAGAAGGTCACAGTAGCTTAACAAGACAGTTTTAATGCCCCTTGGAAGAGACGTGGAGGTCCCAGTAGCTTAACAAGATTTTTTTAATGCTCCTCGGAAAAGACGTGGAGGTCACAGTAGCTTAACTAGATGGTTTTAGTGCCCCTTCGGAAAAGTGGTGGAGGTCACAGTAGCTTAACAAGACGGTTTTAATGCCCCTTGAAAAAGTGGTGGAGTTCACAGTAGCTTAACAAGACGGTTTTAAAGGCCCTAGGAAAAGTGGTGGAGGTCACAGTAGCTTAACAAGACGGTTTTAATGCCCCTCAGAAGAGACGTTGTTGTCCCAGTAGCTTAACAAGACGGTTTTAATGCCCCTCGGAAGAGACGTGGAGGTCGCAGTACCTTAACAACACCATTTTAATGCCCCTCGGAAGAGACGTGGAGGTCCCAGTAGCTTAACAAGACGGTTTTAATGCCACTTGGAAAAGTGGTGGGGGTCACAGTAGCTTAACAAAACGGTTTTAATGCCCCTTGGAAAAGTGGTGGAGGTCCCAGTAGCTTAACAAGACGGTTTTAATGCCCCTCGGAAGAGACGTTGTGGTCCCAGTAGCTTAACATGACGGTTTTAATGCCCCTCGGAAGAGACATGGAGATCACAGTAGCTTAACAAGACGGAATAAATGCCCCTCGGAAGAGACATGGAGGTCACAGTAGCTTAACAAGACGGTTTTAATGCCCCTCGGAAGAGACGTGGAGGTCACAGTAGCTTAACAAGACGGTTTTAATACCCCTTGGAAAAGTGGTGGAGGTCACAGTAGCTTAACAAGACGGTTTTAAAGACCCTAGGAAAAGTGGTGGAGGTCACAGTAGCTTAACAAGATGGTTTTAATGCCCCTTGGAAAAGTGGTAGAGGTCACAGTAGGGTAACAAGACGGATTAAATGCCCCTTGGAAAAGTGGTGAAGGTCACAGTAGCTTAACAAGACGGTTTTAATGCCCCTCGGAAGAGACGTTGAGGTCCCAGTAGCTTAACAAGACGGCTTTAATGCCCCTCGGAAGAGACGTGGAGGTCGCAGTAGCTTAACAAGACGGTTTTAATGCCCCTCGGAAGAGACGTGGAGGACTCAGTAGCTTAACAAGACGGTTTTAATGCCCCTTGGAAAAGTGGTAGAGGTCACAATAGCGTAACAAGACGGATTTAATGCCCCTTGGAAAAGTGGTGGAGGTCACAGTAGCTTAACAAGACGGTTTTAATGCAGCTTGGAAAACTGGTGGAGGTCACAGTAGCTTAACAAGACGGTTTTAATGCCCCTCGGAAGAGACGTTGTTGTCCCAGTAGCTTAACAAGATGGTTTTAATGCCCCTCAGAAGAGACGTGGAGGTTGCAGTAGCTTAACAACACGATTTTAATGCCCCTCGGAAGAGACGTGGAGGTCCCAGTAGCTTAACAAGACGGTTTTAATGCCACTTGGATAAGTGGTGGGGGTCACAGTAGCTTAACAAAACGGTTTTAATGCCACTTGGAAAAGTGGTGGAGGTCCCAGTAGCTTAACAAGACGGTTTTAATGCCCCTCGGAAGAGACGTTGAGGTCCAGTAGCCTAACATGACGGTTTTAATGCCCCTCGGAAGAGACGTGGAGGTCACAGTAGCTTAACAAGACGGATTAAATGCCCCTCGGAAGAGACATGAAGGTTACAGTAGCTTAACAAGACGGTTTTAATGCCCCTCGGAAGAGACGTGGAGGTCACATTAGCTTAAACAGACGGTTTTAATGCCCCTCGGAAGAGACGTAGAGGTCACAGTTGCTTAACAAGACGGTTTTAATGCCCCTCAGAAGAGACGAGGTCACAGTAGCTTAACAAGACAGTTTTAATGCCCCTTGGAAGAGACGTGGAGGTCCCAGTAGCTTAACAAGATGGTTTTAATGCTCCTCGGAAAAGACGTGGAGGTCACAGTAGCTTAACTAGACGGTTTTAGTGCCCCTTCGGAAAAGTGGTGGAGGTCACAGTAGCTTAACAAGACGGTTTTAATGCCCCTTGGAAAAGTGGTGGAGTTCACAGTAGCTTAACAAGACGGTTTTAAAGGCCCTAGGAAAAGTGGTGGAGGTCACAGTAGCTTAACAAGACGGTTTTAATGCCCCTTGGAAAAGTGGTTGAGGTCGCAGTAGCTTAACAAGACGGTTTTAATGCCCCTTGGAAAAGTGGTGGAGGTCACAGTAGCTTAACAAGATGGTTTTAATGCCCCTCGGAAGAGACGTGGAGGTCCCATTAGCTTAAAAAGATGGTTTCAATGCCTCTCGGAAGAGACGAGGAGGTCGCAGTAGCTTAACAAGACGGATATAATGCCCCTCGAAAGAGACATGGAGGTCATAGTAGCTTAACAAGACGGTTTTAATGCCCCTTGGAAAAGTTGTATAGGTCATAGTAGCTTAACAAGACTTTTTAATGCCCCTTGGAAAAGTGTTGGAGGTCACAGTAGCTTAACAAGACGGTTTTAATGCCGCTCGGAAGAGACGTGGAGTTCACAGTAGCTTAACAAGATGGTTTTAATGCCCTATGGAAGAGTGGTGGAGGTCGCAGTAGCTTAACAAGACGGTTTTAATGCCCCTCGGAAGAGATGTGGAGGTCACAGTAGCTTAACAAGACGGTTTTAATGCCCCTCGGAAAAGAAGTGAAGGTCCCAGTAGCTTCACAAGACGGTTTTAATGCGCCGCGGAAGAGACGTGGAGTTCGCACTAGCTTAGCAACACGGTCTTAATGCCCCTCGGAAGAGACGTGGAGGACACAGTAGCTTAACAAGACGGTTTTAATGCCCCTTGGAAAAGTGGTGGAGGTCCCAGTAGCTTAACAAGACGGTTTTAATGCCCCTCGGAAGAGACGTGGAGGTCCCAGTAGCTTAACAAGACTGTTTTAATGCCCCTCGGAAGAGACGTGGAGGACTCAGTAGCTTAATAAGACGGTTTTAATGCCCCTTGGAAAAGTGGTAGAGGTCACAGTAGCGTAACAAGACGGTTTTAATGCCCCTTGGAAAAGTGGTAGAGGTCACTGTAGCTTAACAAGACGGTTTTAATGCAGCTTGGAAAACTGGTGGAGGTCACAGTAGCTTAACAAGACGGTTTTAATGCCCCTTGGAAAAGTGGTGGAGGTCCCAGTAGCTTAACAAGACGGTTTTAATGCCCCTCGGAAGAGACGTGGAGATCACAGTAGCTTAACAAGACGGATTAAATGCCCCTCGGAAGAGACTTGGAGGTCACAGTAGCTTAACAAGACGGTTTTAATGCCCCTCAGAAGAGACGAGAAGGTCACAGTAGCTTAACAAGAAAGTTTTAATGCCCCTTGGAAGAGACGTGGAGGTCCCAGTAGCTTAACAAGATGGTTTTAATGCTCCTCGGAAAAGACGTGGAGGTCACAGTAGCTTAACTAGACGGTCTTAGTGCCCCTTCGGAAAAGTGGTGGAGGTCACAGTAGCTTAACAAGACGGTTTTAATGCCCCTTGGAAAAGTGGTGGAGTTCACAGTAGCTTAACAAGACGGTTTTAAAGGCCCTAGGAAAAGTGGTGGAGGTCACAGTAGCTTAACAAGACGGTTTTAATGCCCCTTGGAAAAGTGGTTGAGGTCACAGTAGCTTAACAAGACGGTTTTAATGCCCCTTGGAAAAGTGGTGGAGGTCGCAGTAGCTTAACAAGACGGTTTTAATGCCCCTCGGAAGAGATGTGGAGGTCACAGTAGCTTAACAAGACGGTTTTAATGCACCTCGGAAAAGAAGTGAAGGTCCCAGTAGCTTCACAAGACGGTTTTAATGCGCCTCGGAAGAGACGTGGAGGTCGCACTAGCTTAGCAAGACGGTCTTAATGCCCCTCGGAAGAGACGTGGAGGACACAGTAGCTTAACAAGACGGTTTTAATGCCCCTTGGAAAAGTGGTAGAGGTCACAGTAGCGTAACAAGACGTATTTAATGGCCCTTGGAAAACTGGTGGAGGTCACAGTAGCTTAACAAGACGGTTTTAATGCCCCTTGGAAAAGTGGTGGAGGTCACAGTAGCTTAACAAAACGGTTTTAATGCCCCTTGGAAAAGTGGTGGAGGTCCCAGTAGCTTAACAAGACGGTTTTATTGCCCCTCGGAAGAGACGTTGAGATCCCAGTAGCTTAACAAGACGGTTTTAATGCCACTCGGAAGAGACGTGGAGGTCGCAGTAGCTTAACAAGATGATTTTAATGCCCCTCTGAAGAGACGTGGAGGTCCCAGTAGCTTAACAAGACGGTTTTAATGCCCCTCGGTAGAGACGTGGAGGTCCCAGTAGCTTAACAAGACGGTTTTAATGCCCCTTGGAAAACTGGTGGAGGTCACAGTAGCTTAAAAAATGGTTTAACTGCCTCTTGGAAAAGTGGTGGAGGTCACAGTATCTTAACAATACGGTTTTTATGACCCTCGGAAGAGACGTGGAGGTCCCAGTAGCTTAACAAGACGGTTTTGATGCCCCTCGGAAGAAACGTGGAGTTCGCAGTCTCTTCACAAGACGGTTTTAATGCCCCTTGGAAGAGACATGGAGGTCCCAGTTGCTTAACAAGACAGTTTTAATGCCCCTTGGACGAGACTTGGAAGTCCCAGTAGCTTAACAAGATGGTTTTAATGCCCCTTGAAAGAGACGTGGAGGTCACAGTAGCTTAACAAGACGGTTTTAATGCCCCTTGGAAAAGAGGTGGAGGTCACAGTAGCTTAACAAGATGGTTGTAATGACCCTTGGAAAAGTGGTGTAGGTCACAGTAGCTTAACAAGACGGTGTTAATGCCCCTTGGAAAAGTAGTGGATTTCCCAGTAGCTTAACAAGATGGTTTTAAAGCCCCTCGGAAGAGACGTGGAGGTCCCAGTAGCTTAGCAAGACGGTTTTAATGCCGCTCGGAACAGACATGGAGGTCGCAGTAGATTAACAAGACGATTTTAATGCACCTTGGAAATGTGGTGGAGGTCACAGTAGCTTAACAAGACGATGTTAATGCCCCTTGGAAAAGTGGTGGAGTTCCCAGTAGCTTAACAAGATGGCTTTAAAGCCCCTCGGAAGAGACGTGGAGGTCCCAGTAGCTTAGCAAGACGGTTTTAATGCCGCTCGGAACAGACATGGAGGTCGCAGTAGCTTAACAGGACGGTTTTAATGCCCCTCGGAAGAGACGTAGAGGTCACAGTAGCTTAACAAGATGGTTTTAATGCACCTTGGAAAAGGGGTGGAGGTCACAGTAGCTTAACAAGACGGTATTTATGCCCCTGGGAAGAGACGTGGAGGTCGCAGTAGCTTAACAAGATGGTTTTAATGCCCCTCAGAGAAGACGTGGACGTCACAGTTGCTTAACAAGAAGGTTTTAATGCCCCTCAGAAGAGACGAGAAGATCACAGTAGCTTAACAAGCCGGTTTTAATGCCCTATGGAAAAGTGGTGGAGGTCACAGTAGCTTAACAAGATGGTTTTAATGACTCTCGGAAGAGATATGGAGGTCGCAGTAGCTCAACAAGACGGTTTTAATGCCCCTCGGAAGAGACGTGGAGGTCACAGTAGCTTAACAAGACGGTTTTAATGCCCCTCGGAAGAGAAGTGAAGGTCCCAGTAGCTTCACAAGACGGTTTTAATGCGCCTCGGAAGAGACGTGGAGGTCGCACTAGCTTAGCAAGACGGTCTTAATGCCCCTCGGAAGAGACGTGGAGGACACAGTAGCTTAACAAGACGGTTTTAATGCCCCTTGGAAAAGTGGTAGAGGTCACAGTAGCGTAACAAGACGTATTTAATGGCCCTTGGAAAACTGGTGGAGGTCACAGTAGCTTAACAAGACGGTTTTAATGCCCCTTGGAAAAGTGGTGGAGGTCACAGTAGCTTAACAAAACGGTTTTAATGCCCCTTGGAAAAGTGGTGGAGGTCCCAGTAGCTTAACAAGACGGTTTTATTGCCCCTCGGAAGAGACGTTGAGATCCCAGTAGCTTAACAAGACGGTTTTAATGCCACTCGGAAGAGACGAGGAGGTCGCAGTAGCTTAACAAGATGATTTTAATGCCCCTCTGAAGAGACGTGGAGGTCCCAGTAGCTTAACAAGACGGTTTTAATGCCCCTCGGTAGAGACGTGGAGGTCCCAGTAGCTTAACAAGACGGTTTTAATGCCCCTTGGAAAACTGGTGGAGGTCACAGTAGCTTAAAAAATGGTTTAACTGCCTCTTGGAAAAGTGGTGGAGGTCACAGTATCTTAACAATACGGTTTTTATGACCCTCGGAAGAGACGTGGAGGTCCCAGTAGCTTAACAAGACGGTTTTGATGCCCCTCGGAAGAAACGTGGAGTTCGCAGTCTCTTCACAAGACGGTTTTAATGCCCCTTGGAAGAGACATGGAGGTCCCAGTTGCTTAACAAGACAGTTTTAATGCCCCTTGGACGAGACTTGGAAGTCCCAGTAGCTTAACAAGATGGTTTTAATGCCCCTTGAAAGAGACGTGGAGGTCACAGTAGCTTAACAAGACGGTTTTAATGCCCCTTGGAAAAGAGGTGGAGGTCACAGTAGCTTAACAAGATGGTTGTAATGACCCTTGGAAAAGTGGTGTAGGTCACAGTAGCTTAACAAGACGGTGTTAATGCCCCTTGGAAAAGTAGTGGATTTCCCAGTAGCTTAACAAGATGGTTTTAAAGCCCCTCGGAAGAGACGTGGAGGTCCCAGTAGCTTAGCAAGACGGTTTTAATGCCGCTCGGAACAGACATGGAGGTCGCAGTAGATTAACAAGACGATTTTAATGCACCTTGGAAATGTGGTGGAGGTCACAGTAGCTTAACAAGACGATGTTAATGCCCCTTGGAAAAGTGGTGGAGTTCCCAGTAGCTTAACAAGATGGCTTTAAAGCCCCTCGGAAGAGACGTGGAGGTCCCAGTAGCTTAGCAAGACGGTTTTAATGCCGCTCGGAACAGACATGGAGGTCGCAGTAGCTTAACAGGACGGTTTTAATGCCCCTCGGAAGAGACGTAGAGGTCACAGTAGCTTAACAAGATGGTTTTAATGCACCTTGGAAAAGGGGTGGAGGTCACAGTAGCTTAACAAGACGGTATTTATGCCCCTGGGAAGAGACGTGGAGGTCGCAGTAGCTTAACAAGATGGTTTTAATGCCCCTCAGAGAAGACGTGGACGTCACAGTTGCTTAACAAGAAGGTTTTAATGCCCCTCAGAAGAGACGAGAAGATCACAGTAGCTTAACAAGCCGGTTTTAATGCCCTATGGAAAAGTGGTGGAGGTCACAGTAGCTTAACAAGATGGTTTTAATGACTCTCGGAAGAGATATGGAGGTCGCAGTAGCTCAACAAGACGGTTTTAATGCCCCTCGGAAGAGACGTGGAGGTCACAGTAGCTTAACAAGACGGTTTTAATGCCCCTCGGAAGAGAAGTGAAGGTCCCAGTAGCTTCACAAGACGGTTTTAATGCGCCTCGGAAGAGACGTGGAGGTCGCAGTAGCTTAGCAAGACGGTCTTAATGCCCCTCGGAAGAGACGTGGAGGTCCCAGTAGCTTAACAAGACGGTTTTAATGCCCCTCGGAAGAGACGTGGAGGACACAGTAGCTTAACAAGACGGTTTTAATGCCCCTTGGAAAAGTGGTGGGGGTCACAGTAGCTTAACAAAACGGTTTTAATGTCCCTTGGAAAAGTGGTGGAGGTCCCAGTAGCTTAACAAGACGGTTTTAATGCCCCTCGGTAGAGACGTGGAGGTCCCAGTAGCTTAACAGGACGGTTTTAATGCCCCTTGGAAAACTGGTGGAGGTCACAGTAGCTTAAAAAACGGTTTTAATGCCTCTTGGAAAAGTGGTGGAGGTCACAGTATCTTAACAATACGGTTTTTATGACCCTCGGAAGAGACGTGGAGGTCCCAGTAGCTGAACAAGACGGTTTTGATGCCCCTCGGAAGAAACGTGGAGTTCGCAGTCTCTTCACAAGACAGTTTTAATGCCCCTTGGAAGAGACTTGGAGGTCCCAGTTGCTTAACAAGACAGTTTTAATGCCCCTTGGACGAGACTTGGAAGTCCCAGTAGCTTAACAAGATGGTTTTAATGCCCCTTGAAAGAGACGTGGAGGTCACAGTAGCTTAACAAGACGGTTTTAATGCCCCTTGGAAAAGAGGTGGAGGTCACAGTAGCTTAACAAGATGGTTGTAATGACCCTTGGAAAAGTGGTGTAGGTCACAGTAGCTTAACAAGACGGTGTTAATGCCCCTTGGAAAAGTGGTGGATTTCCCAGTAGCTTAACAAGATGGTTTTAAAGCCCCTCGGAAGAGACGTGGAGGTCCCAGTAGCTTAGCAAGACGGTTTTAATGCCGCTCGGAACAGACATCGAGGTCGCAGTAGCTTAACAAGACGATTTTAATGCACCTTGGAAATGTGGTGGAGGTCACAGTAGCTTAACAAGACGATGTTAATGCCCCTTGGAAAAGTGGTGGAGTTCCCAGTAGCTTAACAAGATGGCTTTAAAGCCCCTCGGAAGAGACGTGGAGGTCCCAGTAGCTTAGCAAGACGGTTTTAATGCCGCTCGGAACAGACATGGAGGTCGCAGTAGCTTAACAGGACGGTTTTAATGCCCCTCGGAAGAGACGTAGAGGTCACAGTAGCTTAACAAGATGGTTTTAATGCACCTTGGAAAAGTGGTGGAGGTCACAGTAGCTTAACAAGACGGTATTTATGCCCCTGGGAAGAGACGTGGAGGTCGCAGTAGCTTAACAAGATGGTTTTAATGCCCCTCAGAGAAGACGTGGACGTCACAGTTGCTTAACAAGAAGGTTTTAATGCCCCTCAGAAGAGACGAGAAGATCACAGTAGCTTAACAAGCCGGTTTTAATGCCCTATGGAAAAGTGGTGGAGGTCACAGTAGCTTAACAAGATGGTTTTAATGACTCTCGGAAGAGATGTGGAGGTCGCAGTAGCTTAACAAGACGGTTTTAATGCCCCTCGGAAGAGACGTGGAGGTCACAGTAGCTTAACAAGACGGTTTTAATGCCCCTCGGAAGAGAAGTGAAGGTCCCAGTAGCTTCACAAGACGGTTTTAATGCGCCTCGGAAGAGACGTGGAGGTCGCAGTAGCTTAGCAAGAAGGTCTTAATGCCCCTCGGAAGAGACGTGGAGGTCCCAGTAGCTTAACAAGACGGTTTTAATGCCCCTCGGAAGAGACGTGGAGGACACAGTAGATTAACAAGATGGTTTTAATGCCCCTTGGAAAAGTGGTGGGGGTCACAGTAGCTTAACAAAACGGTTTTAATGTCCCTTGGAAAAGTGGTGGAGGTCCCAGTAGCTTAACAAGACGGTTTTAATGCCCCTCGGAAGAGACGTTGAGGTCCCAGTAGCTTAACATGATGGTTTTAATGCCCCTCGGAAGAGACGTGGAGGTCACAGTAGCTTAACAAGAAGCATTAAATGCCCCTCGGAAGAGACATGGAGGTCACAGTAGCTTAACAAGACGGTTTTAATGCCCCTCGGAAGAGACGTGGAGGACACAGTAGCTTAACAAGACGGTTTTAATGCCCCTTGGAAAAGTGGTAGAGGTCACAGTAGCGTAACAAGACGGATTTAATGCCCCTTGGAAAAGTGGTGGAGGTCACAGTAGCTTAGCAAGAAGGTTTTAATGCCCCTCGGAAGAGACGTGGAGGTCACAGTAGTTTAACAAGACGGTTTTAATGCCCCTTGGAAGAGACGAGGAGGTCGCAGTAGCATAACAAGACGGATTTAATGCCCCTCGAAAGAGACATGGAGGTCACAGTAGCTTAACAAGACGCTTTTAATACCCCTTGGAAAAGTGGTAGAGGTCACAGTAGCGTAACAAGACGGTTTTAACGCCCCTTGGAAGAGACGTGGAGGTCACAGTAGCTTAACAAGATGGTTTTAATGCCCCATGGAAAAGTGGTGGAGGTCACAGTAGCTTAAAAACACAGTTTTAACGCCTCTCAGAAGAGATGTGGATGTCGCAGTAGCTTAACAAGACGGTTTTAATGCCCCTCGGAAGAGACGTGGAGGTCACAGTAGCTTAACAAGACGGTTTTAATGCCCCTCGGAAGAGAAGTGGAGGTCCCAGTAGCTTCACAAGACGGTTTTAATGCACCTCGGAAAAGACGTGGAGGTCGCAGTAGCTTAGCAAGATGGCTTTAATGCCCCTCGGAAGAGACGTGAAGGGCCCAGTAGCTTAACAAGACGGTTCTAATGCCCCTTGGAAGAGTCGTGGAGGACTCAGTAGCTTAACAAGACTGTTCTAATTCCCCTTGGAAAAGTGGTAGAGGTCACAGTAGCTTAACAAGACGGTTTTAATACGCCTCGGAAGAGATGTTGAGGTCCCAGTAGCTTAATAAGACGGTTTTAATGCCACTCGGAAGAGACGTGGAGGTCGCAGTAGTTTAACAAGACGATTTTAATGCCCCTCAGAAGAGACGTGGAGGTCCCAGTAGCTTAACAAGACGGTTTTAATGCCCCTTGAAAAAGTGGTGGAGGTCACAGTAGCTTAACAAAACGGTTTTAATGCCCCTTGGAAAAGTGGTGGAGGTCCCAGTAGCTTAACAAGACGGTTTTAATGCTCCTCGGAAGAGACGTGGAGGTCCCAGTAGCTTAACAAGACGGTTTTAATGTCCCTTGGAAGAGACGTGGAGGACTCAGTAGCTTAACAATACGGTTTTAATGCCCCTTGGAAAAGTGGTAGAGGTCACAGTAGCGTAACAAGACGGATTTAATGCCCCTTAGAAAAGTGGTGGAGGTCACAGTAGCTTAACAAGACGGTTTTAATGCAGCATGGAAAACTGGTGGAGGTCACAGTAGCTTAACAAGACGGTTTTAATGCCCCTTGGAAGAGACGTTGAGGTCCCAGTAGCTTAACATGACGGTTTTAATGCCCCTCGGAAGAGACGTGGAGGTCACAGTAGCTTAACAAGAAGGATTAAATGCCCCTCGGAAGAGACATGGAGGTCACAGTAGCTTAACAAGACGGTTTTAATGCCCCTCGGAAGAGACGTGGAGGTCACAGTAGCTTAACAAGACGGTTTTAATACCCCTTGGAAAAGTGGTGGAGGTCACAGTAGCTTAACAAGACGGTTATAAAGACCCTAGGAAAATTGGTGGAGGTCACAGTAGCTTAACAAGATGGTTTTAATGCCCCTTGGAAAAGTGGTAGAGGTCACAGTAGCGTAACAAGACGGATTTAATGCCCCTTGGAAAAGTGGTGGAGGTCACAGTAGCTTAACAAGACGGTTTTAATGCCCCTCGGAAGAGACATTGAGGTCCCAGTAGCTTAACAAGACGATTTTAATGCCCCTCGGAAGAGACGTGGAGGTCCCAGTAGCTTAACAAGACGGTTTTAATGCCCCTTGGAAAAGTGGTGGAGGTCACAGTAGCTTAACAAAACGGATTTAATGCCCCTTGGAAAAGTGGTGGAGGTCCCAGTAGCTTAACAAGACGATTTTAATGCCCCTCGTAAGAGACGTGGAGGTCCCAGTAGCTTAACAAGACGGTTTTAATGCCCCTCGGAAGAGACATGGAGGACTCAGTAGCTTAACAAGACGTTTTTAATGCCCCTTGGAAAAGTGGTACAGGTCACAGTAGCTTAACAAGACAGTGTTAATGCCCCTTGGAAGAGACGTTGAGGTCCCAGTAGCTTAACATGACGGTTTTAATGCCCCTCGGAAGAGACGTGGAGGTCACAGTAGCTTAACAAGAAGGATTAAATGCCCCTCGGAAGAGACATGGAGGTCACAGTAGCTTAACAAGACGGTTTTAATGCCCCTCGGAAGAGACGTGGAGGTCACAGTAGCTTAACAAGACGGTTTTAATACCCCTTGGAAAAGTGGTGGAGGTCACAGTAGCTTAACAAGACGGTTATAAAGACCCTAGGAAAAGTGGTGGAGATCACAGTAGCTTAACAAGATGGTTTTAATGCCCCTTGGAAAAGTGGTAGAGGTCACAGTAGCGTAACAAGACGGATTTAATGCCCCTTGGAAAAGTGGTGGAGGTCACAGTAGCTTAACAAGACGGTTTTAATGCCCCTCGGAAGAGACATTGAGGTCCCAGTAGCTTAACAAGACGGTTTTAATACCCCTCGGAAGAGACGTGGAGGTCGCAGTAGCTTAACAAGACGATTTTAATGCCCCTCGGAAGAGACGTGGAGGTCCCAGTAGCTTAACAAGACGGTTTTAATGCCCCTTGGAAAAGTGGTGGAGGTCACAGTAGCTTAACAAAACGGATTTAATGCCCCTTGGAAAAGTGGTGGAGGTCCCAGTAGCTTAACAAGACGATTTTAATGCCCCTCGTAAGAGACGTGGAGGTCCCAGTAGCTTAACAAGACGGTTTTAATGCCCCTCGGAAGAGACATGGAGGAGTCAGTAGCTTAACAAGACGTTTTTAATGCCCCTTGGAAAAGTGGTACAGGTCACAGTAGCTTAACAAGACGGTGTTAATGCCCCTTGGAAAAGTGGTGGAGTTCCCAGTAGCTTAACAAGATGGTTTTAAAGCCCATCGGAAGAGACTTGGAGGTCCCAGAAGCTTAGCAAGACGGTTTTAATGCCGCTCGGATCAGACATGGAGGTCGCAGTAGCTTAACAAGACGGTTTTAATGCACCTTGGAAATGTGGTGGAGGTCACAGTAGCTTAACAAGACGGTGTTAATGCCCCTTGGAAAAGTGGTGGAGTTCCCAGTAGCTTAACAAGATGGTTTTAAAGCCCCTCGGAAGAGACGTGGAGGTCCAAGTAGCTTAGCAAGACGGTTTTAATGCCACTCGGAACAGACATGGCGGTCGCAGCAGCTTAACAAGACGGTTTTAATGCCCCTCGGAAGAGACGTGGAGGTCACAGTAGCTTAACAAGACGGTTTTAATGCCCCTTGGAAAAGTGGTGGAGGTCACAGTAGCTTAACAAGACGGTTTTTATGCCCCTGGGAAAAGACGTGGGTGTCGCAGTAGCTTAACAAGACGGGTTTAATGCCTCTCGGAGAAGACGTGGAGGTCACAGTTGCTTAACAAGAAGGTTTTAATGCCCCTCAGAAGAGACGAGAAGATCACAGTAGCTTAACAAGACGATTATAATGCCCTATGGAAAAGTGGTGGAGGTCACAGTAGCTTAACAAGATGGTTTTAATGACTCTCGGAAGAGATGTGGAGGTCGCAGTAGCTTAACAAGACGGTTTTAATGCCCCTCGGAAGAGACGTGGAGGTCACAGTAGCTTAACAAGACGGTTTTAATGCCCCTCGGAAGAGAAGTGAAGGTCCCAGTAGATTCACAAGACGGTTTTAATGCGCCTCGGAAGACACGTGGAGGTCGCAGTAGCTTAGCAAGACGGTCTTAATGCCCCTCGGAAGAGACGTGGAGGTCCCAGTAGCTTAACAAGACGGTTTTAATGCCCCTCGGAAGAGACGTGGAGGACACAGTAGCTTAACAAGACGGTTTTAATGCCGCTCGGATCAGACATGGAGGTCGCAGTAGCTTAACAAGACGGTTTTAATGCACCTTGGAAATGTGGTGGAGGTCACAGTAGCTTAACAAGACGGTGTTAATGCCCCTTGGAAAAGTGGTGGAGTTCCCAGTAGCTTAACAAGATGGTTTTAAAGCCCCTCGGAAGAGACGTGGTGGTCCCAGTAGCTTAGCAAGATGGTTTTAATGCCGCTCAGAACAGACATGGAGGTCGCAGTAGCTTAACAAGACGGTTTTAATGCCCATCAGAAGAGACGTAGAGGTCACAGTAGCTTAACAAGACGGTTTTAATGCCCCTTGGAAAAGTGGTGGAGGTCACAGTAGCTTAACAAGACGGTTTTAATGCAGCTTGGAAAACTGGTGGAGGTCACAGTAGCTTAACAAGACGGTTTTAATACCCCTCGGAAGAGACGTTAAGGTCCCAGTAGCTTAACAAGACGGTTTTAATGCCCCTCGGAAGAGACGTAGAGGTCACAGTAGCTTAACAAGACGGTTTTAATGCCCCTCGGAAGAGAAGTGAAGGTCCCAGTAGATTCACAAGAC